>NC_090356.1:26752851-27980480 GCF_035084215.1 Heptranchias perlo
TCCCGACAAAGGGGAACATAAGAACATGAGAAACATAAGAAATAGGAGCAGGAGCAGGCCAATCGGCCCCTCGAGCCTGCTCCGCCATTCAACAAGATCATGGCTGATCTGATCCTAACCTCAAATCTAAAGAACACAAGAAGTAGGAGCAGGGACCCGGCCACTCAGCCCCTGGGCCCTCTCCGCCACCCACAGGTCATTGACCGATCCGAACTCAGCTTCATGTCCAATTTCCTGCCCGCTCCCCGTAACCCCTAATTCCCTTTACTTCTAGGAAACTGTCTATTTCTGTTTTAATGTAGAAGGAAACAGATACCCTCTCTCCCATGAGCTGAAGTGGGAATGAAAATACTGTGAAGAGCCTCCACAGCCTCTCAATCAAACCTGTCTTTGCAAATTTTAATGGTGAAATGAGAAGAATTATTCTCATGCTCTTGTAATTATACTTTACATTATTTGAAAGCTAAATTTGATTGCCAGAGAAGAATGCTGCAGATACATATTTCCTGCAAAATCTGCTCCATATTTTCACTTGTCTCACCAATTTTCTCTCCTGAAGGCATTGACTTCAAGTCCTCTGTTGCCTCACCCACATGGCCATTAGTCATACGTGACAGCTAATGTTGACCAGTTCTTCTATTTATTTCCTCTTGGGATATGAGTAGCTCTGACAAGGGCACAATTATCGCCCGTCCCGAGCTGTCCTGAGGGCATAAAGAGTCAACCAGATTATGAGTTACATGTAGGCCAGGCTGAGTAGGGTTGGCAGGTTCACTTCTCTGAAGGACATTAAAAGAAAGAAAGACTTGCATTCATATAGCGCCTTTCACGACCTCAGGATGTCCCTAAGTGCTTTACAGACAATGAAGTACTTTTGAAGTGTAGTCATTTGTAATGTAGGAAATGCGGCAGCCAAATTGCACACAGCAAGCTCCCGCAAACAGCAATATAATAAATGACCAGATTATCTGTTTTAGTGATGTTGGTTCAGGGATAAATATTGGCCAGAACACCAGGGAGAGTTCCCCTGCGCTTCTTTGAAATAGTGTTATGGGATCTTTTACGTCCATCAGTTTAACATCTCATCTGAAAGGCGGCACCTCCGACAGTGCAGCATTCCCTCAGTACTGCATTGATGTGTCAGCTTCGATAATGTGCTCAAGTCTTCCGCCTTGGGGCATTTTACTATGTTAAAGGCGCTGTATAAATACACATTGTTGCGTTGCTGAGACCCATAACCTTTTGGCTGAGTGCTGCCAACTGAGCCACGGCTTAACATGTTAATGGAGCAGTTGGGTTTTTACAACAATCCGGCAGCTTTTAATGGTCATTTTCTGGTGCCAACCCACAAATTACCAAATTTATTTCATTTAATTTCACAAATTACCGCAATGGGATTTGATAGGTGAATGAAGGGTCAAAGTCCTTTGCTAAAATAGCAGACAGAAATTAAGTACAAATGTACGAACCTATAAGCCACTAGTATCACACTGCATTATTTCACCGCATTGATAGGTCTAAAATGGCCTTAATTGGCCAATGTAATTAAAAATAACTGATAACGACCTCTCTCAGCAAGGCTGCCCACAGTGGTGGGGCACAGATCTGAACCAAGCTCTTCATTCGTGCAACTGTCTAAAATCCTGAGGGCCAAAGGGTGTGGTGCAAAAATGGAAACGCAACTTGTTGAATATTTATAACAAAAACAGAAACATCTGGAAGCACATCACAGGTCAACAATTTGGCAGGTGCTTTCTTCGGAACTGAAAACTGAAAGATAATCAAGCACTGTAATAGAATTAGGGGAAAAAAAGGTGGGATTTAGTCATTCATATCAGAGAATCATGGAATCATACAGCACAAAAGGAGGCCATTCGGCCCATCCTGTCGGTGCCAGTTCTCTGAAAGAGCTACCAATTAGTCCCACTCCCCTGATCTTTCCCCGTAGCCCTGCAAATTTTTCCTTTTCAAGTATATATCCAATTTCCTTTTGAAAGTTAGCTTTGAATCTGCTTCCACCACCCTTTCAGGCCGTGCATTCCAGATCATAACAAGAGGCTGCATAAAAAAAATTCTCCTCATCTCTCCCCTGGCTTTTTTGCCAATTATCTTAAATCCTATTACAATGCTTGCTGATTGACCCACTGAGAGTTTCCAGCATTTTCTGGTCTTGTTTTTTTTGTATCAGATTCTCAGCTTTTTGCTTTATTTTTCCCGTTGAATAATTATCAGTCGTTTTTTTTTAAAAAGTAAAATCCAGGTTAGATGTGGCTGGATTTGACTCACTGGTCACGAAACAGCTTCATCCTTCTTGACTGAAGAACAGCAGGCGCATTTAACATGGTTTGAGGCTCTGCACATCTTACCTAGAGGAACAAGGCTGGCAACATCTGGTTGCCAGTGGGCATCTGCCAGTGCCAGCTGGCTCTCGAAGCCATTACACAGCATGCACGCTGCTAGTTGTTCACAATTAAAATGGCAAGGAGGTATATTTTTTTAAGTCGGGTAGTTTGGGAACAAAGTCCTCGATTCAGAATTGTTTACCAAGGAGGTGCTACTGTTACAGCTCTTAAATATTGGAATTCCATAGAAAGAAAAGAATTTGCATTTATGCAGCATCTTTTACGGGCTCAGAACGTCCCAAAGCGCTTTACAGTCAATGAAGTACTTTTGAAGTGTAGTCACTGTTGTAATATAGGGAAACGCGGCAGCCAATTTACGCACAGCAAGATCCCACAAACAGCAATGTGATAATGACCAGATCATCTGATTTTTAGTGATGTTGGTTGAAGAATAAATATTGGCTCAGGACACTGGGGTGACCTCCCCTGCTATTCTTCGAAATAGTGTCACCTGAGAGGGCAGACGAGGCCTCAGTTTAACGTCTCATCCGAAAGACGGCACCTCCGACAGTGCAGCACTCCCTCAGTACCGGTCTGAAGTTACGAAGAAAGGTTCTGAATTAATTAAACCATGGAAAGCATTGATGGTTTCAACACTGCATTTAAGCGCAGACAGAGGCAAAGTTAAATGTATCAGCTGGGACAATAAATCAACTTGTTCGCAGTATGATTTGCAACATTTTTCCAATTGTTTCCAGGCTTTGATGAGTTTATCGTAGCCATAGAGACCAGGAAGATCCCAGATTGTGACTCCAGACTTGTGGGAGTAGCCAGGTTTCTTTGAACCAATTCCTCCTCCTATGCTCCATTTCGTTTTCTTCAGTTCTGTCGAAGGACTCATTTATCTTTCAATTTCCAGTTCTAAACCCAGTGCATAAAACTTGGCTTTTCTCTTTACAAACGCTCACAGACCCGCTGTGTAAATTTGCTGTCTTTATTTCGGAACATTTGGTTTATGCTCTACACTTCCCGGCTAACAGTTATTGTTCAGTAGACTAAATGCTGGAATTTATTAAGTAATGTCAAATAATATTCTTCCGCTGAATTGTCCGTGGAAACCAAGTGCAGATAAAGAATCTAATTTCTTTACACATTAGTGATAAAGTGAAAATAAATCATACATTTTAGTAATGAGGCTGTCAGGTAAATTGAAAGGCAGAAGCCAGCATTCCTGCAATTGATTCTTCAAGTGAGTTTGTAATAAATACAGCTGTTAGTTACATACCAGCGGTGTCTCCACTGCAACGATCCTGCCCACTCTTTGGCCTTTTTTGATAAAAAATGCCCCTGCCCTTTGAACCTGGACATCTGATTTGAGGTACTATTCTCACTCGCTTCACATAAATTGGCTTTTGGTTTCTTTAGATTAAAAAACTATCAACTGTTAAAAGTGTTCTATATTTTACTGTGATTGTTCTCCTTAAAGCAGAGAAAGTTAAAGGGACGATTTAATAGAAGAGTTTAAAATTATGAAGGGTTTTGATGGTAGATAGGAAGGAACGGTTTCCACTGGCAGTAGGGTCAGTCATCAGAGGACACAGATTTAAGATAATTGGCAAAAGAACCAGAGGGGAGATGAGGAGAAATGTTTTTACGCAGCGAGTTGTTATTTATTTTTTTTATTCGTTCACGGGATGTGGGCGTCGCTGGCAAGGCCGGCATTTATTGCCCATCCCTAATTGCCCTTGAGAAGGTGGTGGTGAGCCGCCTTCTTGAACCGCTGCAGTCCGTGTGGTGACGGTTCTCCCACAGTGCTGTTAGGAAGGGAGTTCCAGGATTTTGACCCAGCGACAATGAAGGAACGGTGATATATTTCCAAGTCGGGATGGTGTGTGACTTGGAGGGGAATGTGCAGGTGGTGTTGTTCCCATGCGCCTGCTGCTCTTGTCCTTCTAGGTGGTAGAGGTCGCGGGTTTGGGAGGTGCTGTTGAAGAATCCTTGGCGAGTTGCTGCAGTGCATCCTGTGGATGGTACACACTGCAGCCACAGTGCGCCGGTGGTGAAGGGAGTGAATGTTTAGGGTGGTGGATGGGGTGCCAATCAAGCGGGCTGCTTTATCTTGGATGGTGTCGAGCTTCTTGAGTGTTGTTGGAGCTGCACTCATCCAGGCAAGTGGAGAGTATTCCATCACACTCCTGACTTGTGCCTTGTAGATGGTGGAAAGGCTTTGGGGAGTCAGGAGGTGAGTCACTCGCCGCAGAATACCCAGCCTCTGACCTGCTCTCGTAGCCACAGTATTTATATGGCTGGTCCAGTTAAGTTTCTGGTCAATGGTGACCCCCAGGATGTTGATGGTGGGGGATTCGGCGATGGTAATGCCGTTGAATGTCAAGGGGAGGTGATTAGACTCTCTCTTGTTGGAGATGGTCATTGCCTGGCACTTATCTGGCACGAATGTTACTTGCCACTTATCAGCCCAAGCCTGGATGTTGTCCAGGTCTTGCTGCATGCGGGCATGGACTGCTTCATTATCTGAGGGGTTGCAAATGGAACTGAACACTGTGCAGTCATCAGCGAACATCCCCATTTCTGACCTTATGATGGAGGGAAGGTCATTGATGAAGCAGCTGAAGATGGTTGGGCCTAGGACACTGCCCTGAGGAACTCCTGCAGCAATGCCCTGGGTCTGAGATGCTTGGCCTCCAACAACCACTACCATCTTCCTTTGCGCTAGGTATGACTCCAGCCACTGGAGAGTTTTCCCCCTGATTCCCATTGACTTCAATTTTACTAGGGCTCCTTGGTGCCACACTCGGTCAAATGTTGCCTTGATGTCAAGGGCAGTCACTCTCACCTCACCTCTGGAATTCAGCTCTTTTGTCCATGTTTGGACCAAGGCTGTAATGAGGTCTGGAGCCGAGTGGTCTGATACTAATTGGCACTAACTGGCAATCTTACTCCGAAAGGCCGCAGGTCAAGTTAGAGTGGGAGACGGAGACGGGCCATCTTGATACAGTGGAGGTTGGGCACAGTATTGTTGGGCACAATACGGAGAGCTTTACTCTTCCTCTAACTGTGTATACCGAGTTGGAAGTGCTATTCATTCTTACTAACATTGATTAGCACAACAGTTACAAAAACGTTTAAAGAAAAATAATAAAACAAGTAACATGACAGTACTTGGGAGTTTGTCATTTCCTGAGGCTTACCACAAGCAGCGTCACAGACGGCACATCTGTAAAAGTCAGGGTCATTTTCTTGTTGCCAGGCTATTCGACTATGTGAGCATCACAGTGGAATCTAATCCTGTCCTCAGCCACCCAATTTCCAGCATATTTTAACAGGAATGGCAATCCAGAGCAGGAACCTGGTGCTCCCTAACACTATAGTTCCCATTAGCAATCCTCTCCACCTTTCCCTGGCCCTGTACTTGCTTAAAACTGTTTAATCTTCAACTTCTTCCGGTTCTGACAAAGGGTCCTCGACCTGAAACGTTAACTCTGTTTCTTTCTCCACAGACGCTGCCTGACCTGCTGAGTATTTCCAGCATTTTCTGTTTTTGTTTCAGATTTCCAGCATCCGCAGTATTTCGCTTTTGGCAAAATGATTCCTTTGCAAATCAAAACCTGCGTCTTTATTCACCACCACGTATGGGTTAGTGTCCTGAGACCTGGAGTTTCTTCATGATTTCCACCCAGATATCAGTGTAATCTGGGTGGATTGCAACGAAAAACGCTAAAGATCGCCAAATTTTAAGCGTAAGTGAGTTGTCATTTTTTGCTCGAGTTTCTGTGATCCTTTCCACTAGTTCAAAGGTCCGTTCACCTGAAGCAGTCCCGCCCACCAGTCCCCGATTGCGCCCATTTGTGGGGGTTTATCACATCGCGCCCTAGTCACCCGTGGTCACATGAATCACCTGTACCAGGCGGTCATTTGAAGCCTGAGCCAGGCCTGTTTTTCCGGGTGCTGCGGCAATTACTTTAAATTATTTTAAACTGATCTGCCCTTGGTCGATAAGACCTGTGATCAGCAGTCAATTGAAGCCACGCAGGTGCGTCCTGCTCTGCTTCAGTAATTAGTTCATTGAAGGCAGCATAGGAACATAGGAACAGGAGTAGGCCATTTAGCCCCTCGAGCCTGTTTCATCATTCAGTGAGATCATGGCTGATCTGTGACCTAACTCAATATCCCTTAATACCTTTGGTTAACATAAACCTATCAATCTCAGATTTAAAATTAACTATTGAACTAGCATCAACTGCCATTTGTGGAAGAGAGTTCCAAACTCCTACCACCCTTTGTGTGTAGAAGTGTTTCCTAACTTCACTCCTGAAAGACCTCGCTCTAATTTTTAGGCCATGTCCCCTAGTCCTAGACTCCCCAACCAGCAGAAATAGTTTCTCTCTATCGACCCTATCAGTTCCCTTTATTATCTTGAAAACTTCAATCAAATCACCCCTTAATCTTCTAAATTCCAGGGAATACAACCCTAGTTTGTGTAATCTCGCCTCGTAATTTAACCCTTAGAGTCCAGGTATCATTCTAGTAAATATACGCTGCACTCCCTCCAAGGCCAATATGTCCTTCCTAAGGTGCAGTGCCCAGAACTGAACACAGTACTCCAGGTGTGGTCTAACCAAGGCTTTGTATAGCTGTAGCATAACTTCTACCCCCTTGTATTCTAGTCCTCTAGATATAAAGGCCAGCGTTCCATTAGCCTTTTTAATTATTTTCTGTACCTGTCCATGACATTTTAATGATCTATGTACATGGGTCCCTAAGTCTCTTTGGAACTCCACTGTTTCGAGCTTTCCAACAATTAGAGAGTACTCTGATCTATCCTTTTTAGGTCCAAAGTGGATGACCTCACACTTGCCTACATTGAAATCCATTCGCCACAGTTTTGCCCATTCACTTAATCTATTAATATCTCTCTGTAATTTTATGCTTCCATCTACACTGCTCACAATGCTGCCTATCTTTGTGTCATCAGCAAACTTGGATATGTGGCTCTCTATCCCGTCATCTAAGTTGTTAATAAATACAGTGAATAGTTGAGGCCCCAACACAGATCCCTGTGGACACCACTAGTCACACCCTGCCAATTTAAGCACCTGCCCATTATCCCTACTCTCTGTCTCCTGCCACTCAGCCAATTTCCTAATCAGGTCAATAATTTGCCCTCAATTCCATGAGCTTCAGCTTTAGCTAACAATCTCTTATGAGAAACTTTATTAAATGCCTTCTGGAAGTCCATTTAAACAACATCCATAGACATTCCCCTGTCCACTACTTTAGTCACCTCTTCAAAACAGTCGATCAGGTTTATCCATGCTGACTCTCTCTGATCAGCTGAAAATTTTTAAGCTGTTCGTGTACTCTATCCTTAATTATAGACTCTAGTAATTTCCTGACATCAGATGTTAGGCTAACTGGTCTATAATTCCCTGGTTTCCCTCTCTCACCTTTCTTAAATAGCGGAGTGACATGTGCAATTTTCTAATCTAAAGGAATAGTTCCTGAATCAAGAGAACTTTGAAAGGTTATAGTTAGGGCTTCTGCAATGTTCTCACCTACTTCCTTTTAAAACCCTGGGATTGAAACCATCTGGTTCTGGGGATTTAGTGCCATTATTTTCTTCATTGCTGTTAATTTGCTTACGTTAATTATGGTGAGTCCGTGTCCCTGATTCAAAATTACTTTTCATGGTGTGTCCGGCATGCTATCCTCTTCCTCTACTGCAAATACTGACCTAAAATAATTATTTAACATGTCCGCCACTTCCTTATTTCATTTACAATCTCACCATTATCAGTTTTTAAAGGGCCCACATTGCTCTTGACCACCCTCTTTTTCCTAATTTAATCGTAAAAAATGTTGTGTAGATTTTGATATCCCTTGAAAGTTTCTTTTCATACTCCCTTTTTGAAGTTTTACTATCTGTTTTGTTACCCTTTGCTTATCTTTGTATCTCTCTCAGTCGCCAGGATCTGTGCTATTTTTTTGGCATTTTTCTTTTAGTTTTATGTTGTCCCTTACTTCTTATGTCGTCCATGGCTTTTTTTTGGTAAGTAGAGCTCTGGCCCCTTAACAATGACCAGGCAGTCAATTGATGCCAATTAAAAAGTAAGACCAAGAATATTAAATCAGTCAGTCGAAGAATGGCTCATTTCCTGGCAATCCCACTCCTCTTTGTGATGCTGGGGAATGAATGCTCTTTTTCCAGTCACAAATTGATGACAATCGATTAAACTGCTTGATTGCACTGATTCATGGGAGATTTTACGTTCGGGCTTATGCTAATGAGTTCACCTCGACAAAACCAGCAGTGTCCAGCATATTCTGGCCGCATTCTAGCGGAAACTCCACACCCACCCCCCCTCTGTTTACTAACCACTAATTACTGTAAGCCCCACCCTGGAGAATATGTCGGATGTCTCCCCACGTTCTCCAGTCACCTCAGAAGACGGAAAGTAACACACTGAATGGACATGCACTAAAACTATTTGTTTTGATGTGCTTACTGAAGGAATATACTGAAGCAAGAAAGTCACAATGAGACAGTGACCGCACCGTGACCAACCCCATGAAACATGGTCCATTTAAAATCAGCTTTCCTCAGTAAATACTTGAAAAAAAAATCCACAGCCCTTGGTGTTAATTACAATTTCACATGGAGTCATTATTAATGGTCAGGTGAATAAGGAACCAAAGGCCTTGAGAAAGTCTCTAGATCTTTTCCTTCAAGTTTCTGACGGCTACTTCTCAATAGGCAGTCGATCAAAACGCTAACCGTATCTAATACTGAGGTGGACAAGAGGGGAATGGCACCAGCTAATGTTTCTGGGTAGCCTGATAGTCTGTTTGTTATGGGCACTTGGCAGCAAATGGAAAACATGCTTCCATCTGCCTCATCACAGGGGGAGGGATGCAAGTAATTTATTTCAAGAGGAAAAGAGAGTTCCCCAGCTGTGAGTCAGATTAAGTGTTTCTGAATATCAGAGCCTATTTTTTTTTAAATAAACCATTTGGATTCCATCTTGAGTTGACACAACTCCAAGATGATAGCTAAAAAAAAAATGCGAGTCTCATGGGATGAAAACCTTATTTTTTTTCTCCTCTCCAATAAGATACTTGTTGTAGCACCTTTACTGGTGCCCTAAATGAGATCGGTTAACTCACGACAGATCATCAGCTGAATATGGAAGCTCCATTTCGTCTCTCATCTTTTGGATGAGATGTTAAAACGAGGCCCCGTCTACCCTCTCAGGGGGGATGTAAAAGATCCCATGGCACTATTTCGAAGATGAGAAGGGGAAGTTCTCCTCGGTGGCCTGGCTAATATTTATCACTCAACCAACATCACTAAAACAGGTTATCTGGTCATTTGCTGTTTGTGGGATCTTGCTGTGCGCAAATTAGCTGCCGTGTTTCCTACATTACAACAATGACTACACTTCAATAGTACTTTGTTGGCTTTAAAGCGCTTTGGGACATCCTGAGGTCATGAAAGGCGCTGTATAAATACAAGTCTTTCATTCTTTCCCTGTTCTGAATGGCTTAGTACCGAACCAGGCCAGCCATTTATATGCTAAGCCAGCAGGTGAGCTGTTTTGGATTCTTGCTGTTTGCAAAGGATGATGGCAGTCGGTGCTGTTGGCTTTAAAATAGGTACCAGTGATGCTGGGCAGAGATATGGTTCAAGTGATGAGAATTGTGATCAGGATCAAGTGAGGGTATAGTTTCTATGGTTGCATTCCATTCCGCAGGAGGAGTCTTTAATATCAAAGGCTGACGGGCTGGGGCTCTTTCCTCTAGAAAAGAGAAGTCTGAGGGGTGGCCTTTTAAAGGTCTTTAAAATTATGAAGGAGTTCGATAGGGTAGAGGTAGAAAAGATGTTTCCACTTGTGGGGGAGACCAGAACTAGGGGCCATAAATATAAGATAGTCACTAATAAATCCAATAAGGAATTCAGGAGAAACTTCTTCACCCAGAGAGTGGTGAGAATGTGGAACTCGCTATCACATGGAGTAGTTGAGGTGAATAGCACAGATGCATTTAAGGAGCCTATAAGTACATGAGGGAGAAAGGAATAGAAGGATATGCTGATAAAGTGAGATGAAGTAAAGTGGGAGGAGGCTCGTGTGGAGCATAAACACCGGCGTAAACTAAATGGGCCGAATGGGCTGTTTTTGTGCTGTAATTTCTATGTAACACAACACAATGACTCTGCCTAAAGCAGCAGAACAGGACATAGTCAATCTTACAGATACACCATTTACAGGCAGGGACCACTGTCAACAATTCCTTCCTACAGTATTGGACAATGACATTGACAAAACTTCTGTTTGGAAGAAGAAGAGAGGGAGAAATAAAAAAAGAGAAAAAGGGAAAAGAGGAGAGAGAAAATGAAAATGAAAGAAAAGGAGAGGAATGAAAGAGAAAGGGAGATATGGGGAGTGATTTTAAATCCCAAGAACGGGTGGGTTGGGGGCGAGCAGGAGTTGAAAATAGTTGGATTTTTGGATCACAACCACAAAATTTTCGGACTTTGCATTCCCGGGGGAAGCCTGAACTTTTCCGTGCCGACGTTAAACCCGGAAATAAAGCCGGGTTGCAGTCGCGACCCAAAAAACAACTATTTTCAACTCCCACCCGCCCCCAACCCACCCGTTGTTAGGGTTTAAAATCACCCCCCATAGAGAGGGAGAAAGATAAAACAAAACTAGAGTACGAGAGAGAACAAGGAAATAAAGGAACCAATGGGAAGGGAGAGCATCAGGTACATTTGCACTGAGAGAGGATTGTCAGTCAAAGCTGGCTGGTGCTGCTCACCAGCTTTTGAGTTGCCCCCTGGCATTACTCCTGTGTAGAGGAGGGCAGATGTGTCCCTGTGGCTTGTCAGCCTGGAATATTTGATAACAGCTCGGCTTCTGTGCTCCCGGAATGGCTTAGCGTATATGTGTTTGGGTCTGTGCTTTATTAAATTTAATAAACTGAAAATCAGTGGATTCATTCAATTATTCCAATGTTCTCCTGGCCGGCATCCCACCTTCCACCCTCCGTAAACTTGAGCTCATCCAGACTCTGCTGCCCGTATCCTAACTCGCACCAAGTCCCGTTCACCCATCACCCCCTGCGCTCACTGACCGACATTGACTCCCAGTCCAGCAAAGCCTCGATTTTAAAATTCTCATCCTTGTTTTCAAATCCCTCCATGGCCTCGCCCCTCGCTATCTCTGTGACCTCCTCCGCCAAACAACCCTCCGAGATCTCTGCGCTCCTCCAATCTTGCGCGTACCCGATTTTCATCGCCTCACCATTGGCGGCCGTGCCTTCAGCTGCCTAGACCCTAAACTTTGGAATTCCCTCGTTAAACCTCTCTACCTCTCTCTCCTCCTTTAAGACACTCCTTAAAACCTACTTCTTTGACCAAGATTTTGGTCACCTGCCCTAATATCTTATGTAAGGAGTCTTACAACACCAGGTTATAAGCTGTTGGACTATAACCTGGTGTTGTAAGACTCCTTACATTTGTCTACCCCAGTCCATCACCGGCATCTCCACATCATGGCTAATATCTTATGTAGCTTGGTGTCAATATTTTGTTTGCTAACGTTCCTGTGAAGTGCCTTGGGATGTTTTACTACGGTAAAGGTGCTATATAAATGCAAGTTGTTGTTGATTGATCTGAGCTGTGCCCACAAATCTTTTTTTTTCTAAAGTTCTCACTTTCCTCAGGTTAAGTGCCTTATTAGCCTCCTGTATGTATATTTTTTAACTCTTCTTGAGGAATTTAGTTCATTACAGTGGAAATATATTTCCCCATCAAGAATTCAGTAGACATCTTGTAAAGGATTAGCTTGTATTTCATCCTATTTAGACTGTAAATTAAAACAAAGCAAAACATTTTATTGTCAAACACTGGGGTGCTCTTATTCAATGGAGAAGTTGAATTTAAGCAGATTTAGCTCTTAACATCCTTCCCTTCGTTTTTCCTATTGAAATGAAGTATCGTAGAGAATAATTTTGCCACTAGGTGGCAGTTGTAGACAGAATGACAAATGTAATGGGTAAAATTGGCTAAGTGCACTAAAGACATCTAGTGGCAGTTAAAGGATACTATGCCAACTTATTATAAGCTGCTTTTATACTGGACTTAGTGGGGTTCCCATGCTGCCGACTGCCAATGCATGAGTCTCGGGAATTCAGTGGCAGCTCCAAAGTAAGCTTGCTGGATACAGTAAAGCCAGCCTCCAGGAAGATTTGTTTTTTGACCATGCAGAATCATAGAATCTTACAGCACAGAAGGAGGCCACTCTGCCCATCGTGCCTGTGCCGGCTCTTTGAAAGAGCTATCCAATTAGTCCCACCCCCCTACAATTTTTCCCTTTTCAAGTATTTATCCAATTCCCTTTTGAAAGTTATTATCGAATCTGCTTCCACCGCCCTTTCACGTGGTGCATTCCAGATCATAACAACTCGCTGCGTAAAAGAAATTCTCCTCATCTCCCCCCCCCCGATCTTTAGCCAATTATCTTAAATCTGTGTCCTTAGTTACCGACCCTCCTGCCAGTGGAAACAGCTTCCCACTAGCTACTCTATCAAAACCCCTCATGATTTTGAACACCTCAATTAAATCTCCCCTTAACCTTCTCTGTTTTAAGGAGAACAATCCCAGCTTCTCCAATCTCTCCACATCACTGATGTCCCTCATCCCTAGCCATCATTCTGGTAAATCTCCTCTGCACCCGCTCATGCCCAGCGACTTGCTTTAGTGTCTCTGGCGAGCTGACTTTGGTGATGCCACCGGCTGCAAGACCGGTGTATCAGGGGCCGGTGATGCTGGCACCCCATGAAACCTGGTGTAAAAGCAGATTTAAACATTCAACATAAGGCCTCATGTGTGATTGGGAGGACCTGACTGACTGTGCTCGATCAACAGTGTGAATTTAATCTCAAATCAGCAAAAACACGATTAAAAATTATTGGTGAAGGCATGATATCATACAGATGATCTATATTTGAAGGACATGTTCCAGTGGGGTGAATGGAAATGGTTCTGTTCATTAATTGCAAATTAATCTGCACGTATAATAATCTGGAGCACCTGATATTACATGTAGAGGGGGTGAATTTCCTCAAGGTGCAGGAAATTTTCTTCTGGCAGGAAAATTAGGTAGAAGCTATTTCTGCTGATTTTCTTTGGCCGTTAAAGCATTTCCCCCGAGTTCACTCGTGACCTTCCTGTGATTCTCCCGGCTGCCTAATTAACATATATGATAATGAGGGCCAATGGCGCTGCAGGTCAGAGTTTCTTGCCATCCAAACAGCCACAGATCCAGGGCACTCGATGTTAAAGCTGCCTCTTAACGGATAGCAGGGGATAGACTGAACTGGGGCCGCCTGCGATATTTAATTGCCTTCTGTTGAAATAATCTACATGTTACTTTTATTGCATCATTCAAACGCCCATTATAGGATAGATTTGGGGTCTTAAATCCTGAAATCTATTTGTTTCTCCTTTAACTGCTACTGATTTCAATTCGCATTACTTACTTTTTATTCCACCGCCTAACACAAATCCAGTTGTCTACCCTGATATTTAACAGTGCTGGGATAAATGCTCTGACAGAATGGAACTTTTTCTCACAAACCTCAAGGCCTTTGTTGTGGATTGTGTAACTTCACGTTTTACTCTCGGCTTGAGTTCATCAGGGGAAGTGTCGTCCAATCGGGTTGAGCACGAGGGCGACTTAAGTTGAGGAATGACATCCTACAGCTCCAGCTGAAGTTTCAATGTGAGGTGGTTTCACGTGTGAATGCAGCTTAAATCTGGAGTCAGGGCCCATACTGAATCTGCAGCAGATTTACACAACTAAAGTTCAGCATCAGTTTGAAGTGGAAACTGCTTTAGACCAACATTAAAGTCATGGTGTGAATGCACCTGAGTGACGCCATGGGAAATCAAAAATCATGAAAATTTACCTTGGGTTTGAGGATGAATTAGTAGAGGTACTGAGGGGAGGGACGGTAGGGGATTAGTAGAGGTACTGAGGGGAGGGACGGTAGGGGATTAGTAGAGGTACTGAGGGGAGAGACGGTAGGGGATTAGTAGAGGTACTGAGGGGAGAGACGGTAGGGGATTAGTAGAGGTACTGAGGGGAGGGACGGTAGGGGATTAGTAGAGGTACTGAGGGGAGGGACGGTAGGGGATTAGTAGAGGTACTGAGGGGAGGGACGGTAGGGGATTAGTAGAGGTACTGAGGGGAGGGACGGTAGGGGATTAGTAGAGGTACTGAGGGGAGAGACGGTAGGGGATTAGTAGAGGTACTGAGGGGAGGGACGGTAGGGGATTAGTAGAGGTACTGAGGGGAGGGACGGTAGGGGATTAGTAGAGGTACTGAGGGGAGGGACGGTAGGGGATTAGTAGAGGTACTGAGGGGAGAGACGGTAGGGGATTAGTAGGAGGAAATAATAGGGAATTAGCAGAGGTATTGAGGGGGGAATAGTGGGGAATTAGTAGAGGTACTGAAGTGGGAATGGTAGGGGATTAGTAGAGGTATTGAGGGGGGAACAATAGGGAAATTGTTTTATTATTCGTTCATGGGATGTGGGCGTCGCTGGCGAGGCCGGCATTTATTGCCCATCCCTAATTGCCCTTGAGAAGGTGGTAGTGAGCCGCCTTCTTGAACCGCTGCAGTCCGTGTGGTGAAGGTTCTCCCACAGTGCTGTTAGGAAGGGAGTTCCAGGATTTTGACTCAGTGACGATGAAGGAACGGCGATATATTTCCAAGTTGGGATGGTGTGTGACTTGGAGGGGAACGTGCAGGTGGTGTTGTTCCCATGTGCCTGCTGCTCTTGTCCTTCTGGGTGGTAGAGGTCGCGGGTTAGGGAGGTGCTGTCGAAGAAGCCTTGGCGAGGTGTTGCAGTGCATCCTGTGGATGGTACACACTGCAGCCACAGTGCGCCGGTGGTGAAGGGAGTGAATGTTTAGGGTGGTGGATGGGGTGCCAATCAAGCGGGCTGCTTTACCTTGGATGGTGTCGAGCTTCTTGAGTGTTGTTGGAGCCGCACTCATCCAGGCAAGTGGAGAGTATTCCATCACACTCCTGACTTGTGCCTTGTAGATGGTGGAAAGGCTTTGGGGAGTCAGGAGGTGAGTCACTCGCCGCAGAATACCCAGCCTCTGACCTGCTCTCGTAGCCACAGTATTTATATGGCTGGTCCAGTTAAGTTTCTGGTCAATGGTGACCCCCAGGATGTTGATGGTGGGGGATTCGGCGATGGTAATGCCGTTGAATGTCAAGGGGAGGTGATTAGACTCTCTCTTGTTGAAGATGGTCATTGCCTGGCACTTATCTGGTGCGAATGTTACTTGCCACTTATGAGCCCAAGCCTGGATGTTGTCCAGGTCTTGCTGCATGTGGGCTCGGACTGCTTCATTATTTGAGGGGTTGCGAATGGAACTGAACACTGTGCAATCATCAGCGAACATCCCCATTTCTGACCTTTTAATGGAGGGAAGGTCATTGATGAAGCAGCTGAAGATGGTTGGGCCTAGGACACTGCCTTGAGGGACTCCCGCAGCAATGTCCTGGGGCTGAGATGATTGGACTCCAATAACCACTACCATCTTCCTTTGCGCTAGGTATGACTCCAGCCACTGGAGAGTTTTCCCCCTGATTCCCATTGACTTCAATTTTACTAGGGCTCCTTGGTGCCACACTCGGTCAAATGCTGCCTTGATGTCAAGGGCAGTCACTCTCACCTCACCTCTGGAATTCAGCTCTTTTGTCCATGTTTGGACCAAGTCTGTAATGAGGTCTGGAGCCGAGTGGTCCTGGCGGAACCCAAACTGAGCATCAGTGAGCATGTTATTGGTGAGTAAGTGCCGCTTGATAGCACTGTCGGACGACACCTTCCATCACTTTGCTGATGATTGAGAGTAGACTGATGGGGCGGTAATTGGCCGGATTGGATTTGTCCTGCTTTTTGTGGACAGGACATACCTGGGCAATTTTCCACATTGTCGGGTAGATGCCAGTGTTGTAGTTGTACTGGAACAGCTTGGCTAGAAGTGCAGCTAGTTCTGGAGCACAAGCCTTCAGCACTACAGCCGGAATGGTGTCGGGGCCCATAGCCTTTGCTGTATCCAGTGCACTCAGCCGTTTCTTGATATCACGTGGAGTGAATCGAATTGGCTGAAGACTGGCTTCTGTGATGGTGGAGATATCGGGAGGAGGCCGAGATGGATCATCCACTCGGCATTTCTGGATGAAGATTAGTGGAGGTATTGAGGGGGGTGGATGGTAGGGGATGATCAGAGTCACTAGTACATGGCTAGGTTGGTATCATCCTCTCCTTGGAATGAGCTGGTAAGAAAGGAGGGAAAGTGCTGGGTTGTGACGAATTCATTGACCTCCTGGACTTTGCCCCATTACCCTTGAAGGGTTGGTGTGAAACCCCTGACAGTGGAGTTCTAGATTGGCTACAGCTGTCCGGTGCTGTGCCTCTCCCAGGTGGTGAGGGAAGACAGGGTTGGCATATGGGGATGAAATCAGCCATGGGGTGGGTCCAGTATTTGTGGTACTGAGGGCCTTTTCTCATCCTGGATGAACATAAACTTGAGCTGTGGCGCACAAACTTTTTGAGACCTGCGGTGGAGAGGGGCAGGAATTACTTCAAGGGCATCTCCCGTTGCACCGCTGTAAATGAGGTTTCTGTTGAACTTCTGCTGAAAGTATGGTGGCTGAGCCTTTACATTTTCACTTCCTATTAGTACCTATGGACATTTATTCGTTTGCGTAGTGTGTTATCATCAAATGCACTATTACCTGCGAACAATCGCTGTGTACGGGCACACTGATGTAAATTGCGATCCAATGCATAGTATATATAATTAATATAGAGTCATAGAGTCATAGAGTTATACAGCACGGATAGAGGCCCTTCGGCCCATCGTGTCCGCGCCGGCCATCAGCCCTGTCTACTCTAATCCCATATTCCAGCATTTGGTCCGTAGCCTTGTATGCTATGGCATTTCAAGTGCTCATCCAAATGCTTCTTGAATGTTGTGAGGGTTCCTGCCTCCACAACCCTCTCAGGCAGTGAGTTCCAGACTCCAACCACCCTCTGGGTGAAAAAGTTCTTTCTCAAATCCCCTCTAAACCTCCCACCTTTTACCTTGAATCTATGTCCCCTTGTTATAGAACCCTCAACAAAGGGAAAAAGCTCCTTAGTATCCATCCTATCTGTGCCCCTCATAATTTTGTACACCTCAATCATGTCCCCCCTCAGCCTCCTCTGCTCCAAGGAAAACAAACCCAATCTTCCCAGTCTCTCTTCATAGCTGAAGCGCTCCAGCCCTGGTAACATCCTGGTGAATCTCCTCTGCACCCTCTCCAAAGCGATCACATCCTTCCTGTAGTGTGGCGACCAGAACTGCACACAGTACTCCAGCTGTGGCCCAACCAGTGTTTTATACAGCTCCATCATAACCTCCTTGCTCTTATATTCTATGCCTCGGCTAATAAAGGCAAGTATCCCATATGCCTTCTTTACCACCTTATCTACCTGTTCCGCCGCCTTCAGGGATCTGTGAACTTGCACACCAAGATCCCTCTGACCCTCTGTCTTGCCTAGGGTCCTCCCATTCATTGTGTATTCCCTTGCCTTGTTAGTCCCTCCAAAGTGCATCACCTCGCACTTTTCCGGGTTAAATTCCATTTGCCACTGTTCCGCCCATCTGACCAACCCATCTATATCGTCCTGCAGACTGAGGCTATCCTCCTCGCTATTTGCCACCCTACCAATTTTTGTATCATCAGCGAACTTACTGATCATACCTTTTACATTCATATCCAAGTCATTAATGTAGACCACAAACAGCAAGGGACCCAGCACCGATCCCTGTGGTACCCCACTGGCCACAGGCTTCCAGTCACAAAAACAACCTTCGACCATCACCCTCTGCCTTCTGCCACTAAGCCAGTTTTGTATCCAAAGTGCCAAGGCACCCTGGATTCCATGGGCTCGTACCTTCTTGACCAGTCTCCTGTGGGGGACTTTATCTGCACACACCTCTAATCACTGAACACCATCCAGACTCTTTTTCTCGAATAACTATTCTTTACCCATATGGAAGGAGTTGATTCTGGTCACAGGGTCCATCAGCTGTTCTACTAAATGCCCTCCTGTTATGTCTTTAACTATAAGAGTATTAGGGTTTGAGACAGGCTGAATTGGCCCATGGCAGCCTCTTTCTGCAGTGCATCCTCTTTCCAATCATGGCTATGATGCAATTTGCATAGTCCTGCCATTTTCACTTCTACTACCTTACTTGCTACATGCTTGCCAATATTTCTTTGTGTCAGCACAGAGTTTTTCTTTGCATATATCTTTGACGACTGCTACTTTCCTTCTTCTCCATATATATCCTGCTACGTTACAGTAATATTCACACCTCTCCTCATTGTTATCTTCTTTAAATTGTGCAAACTCCTCCAGATGTGCAGATGTCCTCAAGGTCCTTGACACACATTCACTTTATGCCATGCTTGTTGCTTCCTTAGGGATTATCTCCTCCAAGAGGGTTACCTCCTCCATCTAAAATCACCTTGCGATGCTTCATTTCTCAATCCTCATTGCCCATTCTATACATCTGGTTAACGAACTTTGACATTTTTGCCAGTTCAGTGGCTCGGTAGCTGCTTGAACAATGTTAAAAGGTCATTATTACAAGGCCGTTGAGTTTTGGTTGCTAGTTTTACTTTCCGACAGGATCGATTAATTTACCCTCGTTCCTCGGAGTCGCACATTTCAGAACAGTGTAGTTCTCCAATTTCATCAGTAGGTCACTAAAAAAGGGTGAACCATGTCCCTTAATGGTGCATTACAGATGAGACGTTAAACCAAGGCCTGTCTGCCCTCTCAGGAGGATGTAAAAGATCCCATGGCACCATTTCGAAGAAGAACAGGGGAGTTCTCCCCAGTGTCGTGGCCAATATTTATCCTGCAACCAACATCGCTAAAACAGATTATCTGGTCATTATCAAATTGCTGTTTGTGGGATCTTGCTGTGTGCAAATTTGAAATCCTTGTCCTCATCTACAAATCCTTCTATGATCTTGCCCCACTTGATATATGCAGTCTTTTCCCAACATCCTAACCCGTGCCCTTCAGGCCTCAAACGTCAGCCTCCTCCACATCTCCACACATGCCACCATCTGTGGCACAGCCTTCAACTGTCTCATCCCTACTCTCTGGAACTCCTTCCCTAAACCTCTCCACCTCACTAACCCTCTCCCCTCCTCTGCAAGCCTTCTTAAAGCCAATCTTTTCACCTATGCTTTCAGCCATCTCTCCAAACCCTTCCAATATTGCTCAGTGCTCGGACATTTTCTACATTAATGATGCAGTCTAAATGAAAGTTGTATCTCTGACCTTTGCCCTTTCCAACGGACTGTGGGGCCATTGAACAGTTAGGTGATTCTCAGTCTCCAATCGCTATTGCCAGACCTGATTAACCCTGAAACATGTTTGTGCATCAGACCCCTCTCTATCAGCTAGATTGAGGCTAAAGTAAAGGTAACTGCTGAAGAGCCAAATCGATTTATAGATGACAACTGTCCACATTTTATACCTGTATCGATTTATCTACAATTATGGTCAAAGATCAGCGGCTCTGCCATTCAAACAGTATGGGTACCTGCCTCTTTACTCGCTGCTATTCAAATAACGCAATCCATTAGTGTCACTGCAATATCTTCTCCCACCTCGTTCACATTGCAATCAGCAGAGACCCAAATACCGGAATAGCACGCCGATTGTTCCAGAGAACCTTTTGGTCTTTTTAATTTTTTATGTCAAATTTTTAAATAATTGATAGAAGTGATGCAATCTATTTGATTAAATATTATATGATTAGGACATCGGGCTAGAGTGTAAATATTTTATTTTAAACCTGTCAACTATCCGGGACATGTATTTTAATTTGACGGTTCATATTATATTATATCATTCACATTTAATAATACTTTTAAACACATTTAATAATTCACACTTTTAATAATAAAACAGGCAGTACCCAGTTAAACAGCTACCAACAGTATTTAAGTACCAGAAATCACCAAGGGTGGGATCATATCAGAGGAGCTTAGACGGCAGAGTCCTGTGCAGTAATAGAAGAGAGGCCAGGGTACGTGTGGGAATTGTTGTAACACTTATAAAGAAAAACATGCATTTATACAGCACCTTTCACGACCTCATGACGTCTCAAAGTGCTTTACAACCAATGAAGTACTTTTGAAGTGTAGTCACTGTTGTAATGTAGGAAAGGCAGCAGCCAATTTACACACAGCAAGATCCCACAAACAACAATGTGATAATGACCAGATCTGTTTTAGTGATGTTGGTTGAGGGATAAATATTGACCAGGACATCGGGGATAACTCCCCTGCTCTTCTTCGAAATAGTGCAGTGGGATCTTCTACGTCCACCTGAGAGGGCAGACGGGGCCTCGGTTTAACGTTTTATCCGAAAGCGGCTTGAACTCACCTTCTGACTCAGAGGCGAGTGGACACTGAGCCAAAGTGGACACCTGAAATGTAGTCACTGTTGTTATATGGGCCACGGTGCCCACCAATTGTACATAGCAAGGTCCCACAAACATCAATGAGATGGCTGACTGTTTTTGGAAGTTTTGATAGGGATTAATGTTGGCCAGGGCGCCAGGACAAATCTCCTGCTCTTCTTCAAATATTTTAAGTGGATCTTTTACATGAACATCAGCATTTCTACAGCGCTTTTAACGTAGAAAAACATCCCAAGGTGCTTCGTGGAGGTGTAATCAAAAAAATGGACATCCATTTGAGAGGGCAGATAGGGCCTTGGTTTAACATCACATTCAAAAGACGGAACTTCTAATAGTGCAGCATTCTCTCAGTACTGCACTCAAATGTCAACCTGGATTAGGTGCTCAATTCTCTGGAGTGAACCCACAATCTTCTGACTCAGAGGCGGGCGTGCTACAGCTGAAATGACACTATTTTCACGTGCCACTGGTCTATGGGGCTGATTCTCTGAGCGGGCACTGCTGGAGAGGAGATCACTCAGAGAATCAGGCAGTATTGATAGGAAAATCACGATCCCACAGCCCCTGATTTTCAGTCCTTATAATCTGTCGGAGGTGCCGTCTTTCAATGAGACCTTAAACCAAGGCTGCCTTCTCAGGTGGACGTAAAAGATTCCATTGCACTATTTCGAAGAAGAGCGGGCAAGTTATCCCCATGGGATGTCCTGGCCAATATTTATGCCTTAGCCAAAATCACCAAAAAAAACAGATTATCTGGTCATTTTACAAACGCCTTGGTACATTTTACTTTGTTAAAGGCACTATATAAATTCAAGTTGTTGCTGTTGTCTATCTCATTGCTGTTTGTGGGACCTTGCTTTGCACAAATTGGCTGCTGCATTAGCTGCGTTACAACAGTGACTACACTTCAAAAGTACTTCAGTGACTGTAAAGCGCTTTGGGAAGTCCTGCGATCGTGAAAGGTGCTATATAAATGCAAGTCTTTGTTCTTTCTTTGAGCCATTGTTGAGTTATCAGCTTTTTCGGGGGGGGCGGGCTGTCAGTCACTTTGAAACTTGATCAGTTTTTGCTCGTTTTCTGAGTTGGGATGTATGTGAAGGTTCTACTATTCCATTAGCTCCACCGCTTTCACAAGCTGACTCCAGACTTACAAATGTCACTTAAATACTTACAATCATTTCTATTTTCACCACAGCAGATTAGCCAACTAACACTGGCTGTGCAATTGCAAATTAGTTGGTTTAACAAGTTGGAAACAAGCCAGTTGTCTAGAGGTGTTAATATTGATGGCGTGCGGTGGAAAGTACAGCTTGCTAGAGAATGAGAACACTCCATTTTCAGGAGATGAAAGTTGATCTCGTTGTAAAGGAAGTTTTAAAATGGTGCAACAAGACTCAGCCCCCAACCCAAGATAGAATGAGCTATCTGGAAGGAACAAGCTTAATGAACAAAAGGGTGTGGAATGATTGTCAATAAGCAATGTTAGTTGATAAAGAAGTTACAGTAAATGCTTTTAATTTGCAATCGCTGGAAACAATAAGAAGGTTCTCAACAAGCAATTGAAATTTGATTCCCTTCCCCCACTGAAGATGAGGTCAACAGCTGCTTACTACAGACGCCATAGTGGGGGTAGAAGTAGCACTGGATGGTGACACGACCTCTGATGGACCTTACCAATGAAAGGCCAACAGCATCTTGTGTGTCTCAAGCATTCCTCATGTACAGAGAGGCATCAAAGATTGCTTTACAAGGCAGTGGACAATAAATGGACACACAGCAAGGATATCAAACACTGGTCTTTGAATGGCAAAGCACACTGTTCCAAAACAGTACATCATACCTTTTTTAATAAGCTAGCCTCAAATACTCTCTACCTGGAGTGAGCAATTTTAAACTAACCCATCCATCAGGAAACTGACAGGATCAGGTGCAACGTTGGGTTTATACCCCACCTGATTTCACTCTTCATTGAAGTTAATGGAGAGTAATATTGAGCAGGGCGTAAAACCGGCCTTCCACCCAATCCCATGGGTTTCCCTCCCAGCGGATTAGATTAAAATGACCTCTCGTGACTCTGTGCTGGTATTCCTACCTAGGAGTCAGAAGGGGAAGGGTTTCAGCCCCACTCCAGACAGTCCCGGTGAGTGGAGACTAGAATACAGTCTCTAAATATTGGGTTGACATCCAGTGGGGGACTCATGTCCAGACAGAGTGACCGCTGGCTTAGTGGTAGTAGACCCGCCTATGGGTCAGAAAGGGTTGTGTTTAGTCCCCACTCCGGACAGGTCAGTCAGCAACTGATGAAGATTAACCTGTGGGCTGTTCCCAATATTTCCTGCTTTAATTTCAAGATTTATTTTTATCTTTATAAACAAAGCTGAACTGCAATCGCTTTTACACACTTTCCCTTTAAGAGTTGCTTGGAAACAGTTATCATTCCCTGCCTGCGCTCAGATCAGTGTGTAAAAGGCAATTGAAAAAGGCAGTAAATATCACAGAGATTATCTGGGAAACTGACAAACCACTTCTACAGCAAACCCTCTGACACACAACAAGATCAGTGTAATCCACCTCAGATTGCTGTGTTTCCAAGTTGAACTGATTCTCGCCTCTCTCACCTTTTTGCCTTTGTTGAAGCTCCCAATTGTCATATAAAATCTACGCCAAACAAGGGCACATTGGATTGACTCTCTGAATCAGAGTGAGTTTGATTTGAATTCTAAATGTCACACTTTGATAGTGATTCAGTGGATCTAGTTTAATTTTTCTGCAGGCTGCAAATTAAGACCGTACGTTCTCTAGCCCCCCCCCACCGTTTCTCCTGAAGCCACGCGATTCACGCTGGGTCGAGTTCCACGGACACTGATTGCCTTCCCAGGGTTTCCATCCTTTGTCAAGTCCAAAAGCAAACAGTGGACAGGACAGTAGACAATGCAAGGAGAGAGGTGGGGTGTGGGGGTAGAGTCTTAGCTTTAGTTCAGAGATTTTCTTTGTTGATGATGAAAATTCATTGAGAATCTTAATACGTATTGTATCTCCCTCATAAACGCAGAGCTAGGCATATTTATTTAAAACCAAATTGGGCCAGTTCCCTGGTAGGGGAGGCTCTGACAGTCTCTCCCCCGTCCAATGTTATGGTGGGAGACTGTTAGAACTCCCCCTCCCATGTTATTCAGGGCCTTGTTGTCTAAATTATGTTTAGAGAATTTACAGACAGACTACCGGACAGTCAGATTCAAAACTGGTTACATGACACCTTGCACCTTTTGCTCAGTGATGCATGTAAATAAAGAAAGAAGGAAGAACTTGCATTTATATCACACTTTTCACAACCTCAGTACATCCCAAAGCACCAGTGAAGTACCTTTGAAGTGTAGTCACTGTTGTAATGTAGGAAACGCCAATTTGCACGCAGCAAGGTCCCACAAAACAGCAATGCGATAATGACCAGATCATCTGCTGCTTTAGTAATGTTGGTTGAGGGATAAATATTGGCCAGGACACCAGGGAGACTTCCCCTGCTTTTCCTCGAAATAGTGGCCGTGGGATCTTTTACGTCCACCTGAGAGGGCAGACGAGGCCTCGGTTTAACGTCTCATCCAAATGACGGCACCTCCGGCAGAGCAGCACTCCCTCAGTGTCAGCCTAGATTTTGTGCTGAAGTCTCTGGAGTGGGACTCGAACCGACAACATTCTGCCTCAGTCAGCGAAAGTGCTGCCACTGAGCCACAGCTGATACATACATGTTTTATCCCCTGGCGATGCAACCCAGTGTTTGAAGTGCGAGTTCATGCTTCAACAGTTGAGTAGCAGTCCCACAAGGATCTGGTTGGGAAATGGCGGCACTCCACTCATCGATTACCTTCTTGCCCGCTCCGCTGCTGAACCAGATTCTGAGCTGCAACTTGGAATTCCTGGCCTTGGAATAAACTGAGAATTCCCAGCTGTAGCACAGAGTCCGGTCCCAGAACAAATCAGTTAACAGTTTTAACCAAGGGCGGCAGTGAGGAGGACATCAAGGAGGGTGGGTGAGTTGGACGGGGTTGGAGAGGGCAATTTACCTTTGTGAACGGGTAATGAGGTTAGAGGGAGATACTATCTTTGTAAAGAGGGAGGGGACAGTTTCTGTAGGGGGAAAGCATGACTGTTGAGGTAGTTTTTGGGGAAATGATGATCTTGAATTTGGATAGATCCAAGTGTACCTTGTTATTCAGCTGTAAAGTAAAAATGTGTTTAAACATTTAACATTTTCCTAGAAAATATACCCCTATAAATAAGCTCTCAGCATTTGGAACAATGTCTACATTTCTACCCCCCTATCTCTGGTACCTCACCCAAGTGACTTCTTGTGAGCCCAGAAGTTAAGAGGTGGATTGTCCTCTTTGGGGCAGAGTTCCGGCAGGGTGAGACTATCTCCCACCCCATCATATCTGCCCTAGATCCTACCCATTTTCCCGTGTCAGAGCTCATTAAATATGTCTGTTGAGTTCCCAGTGGGATTCCTGCCATCAAGAGGGAACCCGCCATTGCAAAGGAAAAAACTCCAATGGTGCTGGAGCAGGTAGGAACATAGAAACAGGAGTAGACCATTCAGCCATTCAATTAGATCATGACTGATCTGTATCTTAACTCCATTTACCCACCTTGGTTCTGTAACCCTTAATACCCTTACCTAACAAAAACCTATCAATCTCAGTTTTGAAATGATCAATTGACCCTCAGCCTCAACAGTTTTTTGAGGTACAAAGTTCCAGATTTCCACAACCCTTTGTGTGAAGAAGTGTTTCCTGACATCGCCCCTAGCTCTAATTTTAAGGTTCTGAACTCCCCCACCAGAGGAAATTATTTCTCTCTATCTCTACCCTATCAACACCATTAACCTCAATTAGATCACCCCCTCAATCTTCTATACTCGAGGGAATACAAAGCCTAGTCTAAGCAACCTGTCCTCAGAATTGAACCCTTTCAGCCCTGCTGGATATTGTGATGTGGCAGTCCACAATATCCATCCAGGGGGCTGAAGTGCCCCAAAGATCAGAAACCAAGACCCACTAAAGGCCTTGGTGGAGATCGGAGTCGTCAACAGGTACGTTTCTGATTACTACCCAACGACCCTGCTGGAAAATAGGTATGTGAATGTTGGATGAAGACCAGGATGAGTCTCAGCTGTGATTACCTATGTTGTTAAATATCCTGCCAAGATTTATTATCTAGGCTCACGTTTTCAAAATAGCCACTTTTGGCAAGATACTGGAGAGCTTTGCCTGCCATTTAATGATTTTCCATTTAGAGTCAGCTATTTCAGGGCAGGGAGGGAGGGAATTGATACCAATTGTGGGGGAGAATGTACCATGGATGACATGATATTGGACCAACAGGATTGTCTCCCATCACACAGATTTCCCTGTTGACGTGGAATGGGCTGGATTCATTATCAATGGGTAGAGCACACAGGCACACACATAGAAATAAAAAAATGCTGCTGCCAATCAGCATCCATCAGATGAGAGTTTCTCTTTGTTTTATTCAGACTCATCTAAGTCCTTATTACGCATGAAAAACAACTCTTGAGTAATCATCTGCTCTCAATGCTACATAATTTAATGAAAACACAGAGCTCTGTGAAAAAAAAGTGTATGTGCAAAGTGCTTAAACAGGAAGGTATTTAAGTTCCCTGATTTGGGTCTTAATTAGGCAGTAGGAAGCCTGACTTCATCTGAACACTGGTTATCATCAGATGCCAGCATTGAAGTGTTGTGTTGTATAATTGCATTCTGTATCATGTTTTGTATCACTTAATGTGTTTTGCTTTTGCTTAAATATTACTTAAAGCTAGCTGTGAACTGCAAGAACAAGTATTTCTACTCCTTGTACTGTCAGCCAAGAACCCCATGAAACTGGTAACCCTAATTAAACAAAAAGCTTTTTAAAAACAACCTTGGAAAAACAAGCAATTAATACTAACAAAGCCATGAATTCAATGAAAGCAACCTAGAGAAAGACTAACAAGCAAGAGGGATGGATCACTTGCAAATGTCATGACTTAAGCTGAGTCCCATTGTTAAAACAGTGTTTATTAGAACCTATACATCTGCTCTAAAGAAAAGCAGATCAGAGTGTCTAGGTTGGTAGAACTTGGTAATGAATAAATGAGATATAAATAGAGCTAACCATCCAACTGGACCGAAGCCAAACTGTAGATCTTCTGAAGGAAGAAACTTACAAAGATTGTTCCTAGCCTGGGGTGAGAAGGCCGCCAAACAAAGACTTCTCTTTAAATTCAAACAGCGCTGTTTGATATTTTCTGTTCGTTCTTTCGGATGAGATGTTAAACCGAGGCCCCGTCTGCCCTCTCGGGTGGATGTAGAAGATCCCACAGCACTATTTCGAAGAAGAGCAGGAAAGTTCTCCCCAGTGTCCTGATCAATATTTATCCCTCAACCAACATCACTAAAACAGATTATCTGGTCATTATCTCGTTGCTGTTTGTGGGACCAAATTGGCTGCCACGTTTCCTACATTACAACATTACACTTCAAAAGTGTTTCATTGGCTGTAAAGCGCTTTGGTCATGAAAGTCGTTGTATAAATGCAAGTCTTTCTTTCTTTCTCATTAACTAGTGAAACTTATGTACCTATCAAATAGTTTTTCATCAAATGAGCATTATATATAAAGGACAAGCAAAATGAAAACTCCTCTATGTTTCTGTTTCCTCAGTTCTCGGATTCCCTTTCTCTAAAGTTTACAGATAGCTGGTCTATACCGGGACAATATTCATTAAGAAACTATTCTAACAGATTTAGAGATAGTACACAAAAGAAGAAAAGAAAGAACT
Organism: Heptranchias perlo; assembly: GCF_035084215.1. Lineage (NCBI taxonomy): Eukaryota > Metazoa > Chordata > Chondrichthyes > Hexanchiformes > Hexanchidae > Heptranchias > Heptranchias perlo. Next base: position 26,780,625 of record NC_090356.1, read on the forward strand.
TGCATTTATATAGTACCTGATCACATCCTCATCCCTCACAGCTTCACAACTAATTAATTATTTTTGATATGTAGTCATTGTTGTTATGCAGGCAAAGGGAGCAGCCATTTTTCACACAGCAAGATCACATAAACAGCAATGTAAAACCACCACTTGGGGGTGTTGGATTTAAATAGCACTATGGGATCTTTTACACCCATTTAAGCAGGGAGACAGAGGGGGTTAAATTGGTTAATCTCCGAAAACAGGTGCTGGGATCGCGGTGCACAATGCAGACAGCACGTAATATTCGTGCTGCCTGGTGATTGCAGTGATTGCTGCGTGCAGCCTGCGCTACCTGCACTGTTGATTGACTGCACGCACCAGCAGGGGGCTCCAATATCGGGAGCAGCCAGCACTACTTAAAGACAGCCTTCACCTCTTAAAGGGGAGGTGCACTGTGGCTACAGGGAGACCTGAAATTGATGTGGCAACTAAGTCTGTGCTGGAATATACTGAGGAATGGCTGGGCCTGCAAGAGAGTGTGCACCAAGGTTCTCGGACGATGCATTAGAAGCCTTTGTGCAAGAGGTGGAGGCACGGAGGGGCATCCTTTATCGACAGGGGGGCAGGAGGCCCTCCAGAGACATGCTGAAGAGACAGTGGGAGGCTCTGGCGGACGGGGTAAATGCCAGGAGCATCGCACCATGCACATGGATGCAGTGCAGGAAGAAGTTCAATGATTTGACACGAGCGGTCAAGGTGAGTGACTTCAACTGTCAAGTGGCATCTCCTACCAACTGCACCACTAGCCGCATCCACTGCTCCACACACTACACCCCCCATCACCCATCTACCAACAAACTCTTTCCATCAGTACTCAACTCTTCAAATCAGATGTTGCACCTCACCCTCACACAGTACCACTCTTGCAAGCCACATACCCACAACTCACAGGTCACACACGCTGGCAGCTATTTAACCATGACAGCCACATCACCCAAACATCTTGCAGGACACTCACTGACACCCTTCCCTCTACCTTGCAGGAGAAGATGGCGTGTAACAACAGGCAGCAGGAAAGACCTGGGGGAGGACAGGTGACCCTACACGTCCTCACCCCCATGGAGGACACTGTGCTGGCGATCATTGGACGGACCGTCCTGCGGCCGTGACCACTGGCGGTGCTGGAGGTATCGACGAGGAAGGTCTCTGCATATTAATCCTCCTTCTCGCTCCCCACATCTCCCTCATCCCACAATCTTTTCTTACTCACGTGCTGCAGACAGTGAGCATGCACTTATTACTTTCTCCTCTCCCCACTCCACAACTCAACCCGTCTCCCTTTATCGTTTCAGATACCCAAGAACTGGAGCTGGCACCATCCGAGGAGGCAGAGGAAGACGACTATGATGATGCAGACACACCGTCATTCGATCTGACACTCGCAGCCACCAGTTCAGATATTGATACTGCGCGTCCTTTAGATGCTGGGTTAGAGGAGAGACCTGCACGTGGGGAGACACCGAGCATTAGTGCGCAGGAGTTGGGGCAGGGGGAACGGATACCACAGGTGCCAGCTCGCTGGAGGGCGAGGTCACACACTAGTTCTGCTGCCGAGGAATCAGATGATGACTTCGATGGGCCAGGCTACAGAAGAAGGCTGATGGGCAAACACAACCAAATGCTTGGTGCACTGGAAAGCCTGCCAGAGAGCCTGCGCACAATGTCAAGGGGCATGGAGTAGTCCAGCTCCAACTTGGCACAGGACTTTGCGCAGAGCTTGGAGCCCATCCTTACCCACATGGAACGGGTGGTCACCTCCATCAGCGCACTTGTGGAACCCACCATGATGCAGCATCCGATGACCAATGTCACAGCTTCCATTGCAGCACAAACATCAGACATCCAAGGTCTGACTGCTGCGTTTGGAGCTCAGACTGTTGCATTTGGAGCTCAGACTGCTGCGATCGTGGCTCTGGATTCCAATGTGGAGCAGAGCTTCTAAGGCATCACAGCACGCCAGTAATCTGTTCTCCAGCTGATCACCAGGATTGCTGAGGCGCTGCCCCGGGAGAGTGGCAGTGACACCATGGAACAGGAACCTGCTGTCGTCTCTCAGGATGACAGCATTCCTGCTCCCACCCCTGCCACTCCGCCAGTGCCCTTGCTGTTGCCTCTCGGCGAGCCAGGCCAGACTGCTGCAACCCATGCTGAAATGGTTCAGTCTGAAGCCGGGCCCTCCCTGCCCAGAGCTGCTCAAGGTCGTCCTCCAAGGCCGTCTGCACTCTCCTCAAATGAAGGCCAGCAGCCTCCACCATCCATGCTCCAGCCACTGGGGATGGTCCTAGGAGCACCAGGATAGGTAAAGGCACACGAACGACAGGCACTAAGGGAATGCACAAGGGAGAATAGTCTCATTTTGTTTGAATTATGATATGTGCTAATTTATAAATTTAGATTTGAATTTGCATTTGGTGTTGGTTTTCATTTCTGCGATGGGCTTAGGGAGGAATCAATGTGTAATCATAAGGAGGATGATTTGACGGTCATGTGGGAGCGGAATGGTAAGCAGTGTGGGACTGTTGGTGAATGGGGAAGTGTCATTAAGGTTATTGGTATCACTCATTAATAATCTGATCACTTAGAGCCCTGGCCGATAGGGCCTGTCCACTTTGTTGCCTCCCTGCCTCTTCCTCCACTTCCTGCTGCACGTCCTCCTCCTGCTCCTCCACCTCTTCCTCTGCCTCTGGCTCAGGTTCTCGCCCGATAGGCGATGGCAAGGGCTGTCCTCTCATAATGGCGAGGTTATGCAGCATGCATCATACGACGACAAATCTTGACACCCGCTCAGCTGAGTACTGCAGGGCTCCTCCAGAGCGGTCCAGGCAGCGGAAGCGTTGCTTGAGGATGCCTATGGTGGGCTCGATGATGTTCCGTGTGGCAGCATGGCTCTCGTTGTACGCCTGCTGTGCACATGTGCGTGCATTCTGGACCGGAGTCATGAGCCAATTCAGGAGGGGTTAACCCTTGTCACTCAGTAGCCAGCCTTTGACTTTACATGCAGGTTGTAATATTGGTCGCACTTTGGACTGTCACAGAATTAAGGAGTCATGACTGCTGCCAGGGTAGCGGGCATTGACCTGCATGATGCGCTGTGTGTGGTCACACACCAGCTGCACATTGCGGGAATGGAACCCCTTTCTGTTCATGAATATGGCCGAGTTCAGATGTGGAGCAGGCATGACAATATGCGTGCAGTCAATGGCACCCTGCACCATGGGGAAGCCTGCAACGCAAGCAAGCTCTCGTGCTCACTTATGCTGCTTGTCCCTGTCAAGAGGGAACGTGATGAATCTGTTTCTGAGTACGTACAGAGCCTCATTGCAAACTGCGAGATGTTGCTTATATCGCCAGCAGCAGCAGCGTAAAAATTAAGCGCCATGGTTACCTTGACAGCCACAGGCAGTACTGTTCTTGCCCTGCTCTGAGGCTGCAGTTGTGGCTGCAGCAGTTGACAAATCTCAGTCACGACCTCTTTTGTGAACCGCAGCCTTCGGATACACTGGTTGTCACTGAGGTTGAGGTCAGAGAATTAGTCCCTGAAGACCCTCCTTGGATAGGGCTTCCTGTTGAGTGCCCTGTGCCTCCTCCTCCCTCTTCTAGCAGCTTGTCCTGCTCCGCATGGCCACTCTGCATGCTCCCAGTCATATTCAATTCCCAGAGGAAGCCCTAGAAGGTCACCCACGTCTGGCAGTAACCTTGTTCAGCACATTATTTTAAATGCCACTAACAGTACTGCACCACCACCCAGACTCTCTATAGAATATTGCAACTTTCTCCAAGTATAGGGAACTTCAACAAACACCCACAATTGTACCAGCAGCCAGAATAACTGATCCAGCAACTAACCTCTAACTCCTGCATGCTCCCCATTAAATAGCACTGATGGGAGGGTGGGGGGTGGTGGGTGGTCCTTCATGCCCTTTAACTCCTGTCCAGCTGTGGGAGGTTCGGACAGTGCATTGACTGGAGCGGAGAGTTTGAAAATGGCACCAACTGCTTCTAATCAGCATTGCAAATTGATTAACATCAAAAGCTCCCTGCTTTACATGCTGCCAGCGTTCGTTATGTGCGCCTGAGCAGACACTTTCAAGGTGTGCACATGCATCTCAGACACCATTTTCGGGGCTTAGGAGTCCACGTAGCACATACACGACAGGCACTACAGCCCCCAGAGACTCAGTTTAAACATTTCATCTGAGACAGGACCTCCAACTCCCTCAGAACTACACTGAAGTGTTAGTCTAAATGATGGGAGTAATTTTAACCCAACTCAACCGGTGGGAAGCTGTCTTGATGAGATCGGAGGCCTATTTTACACGCTGCCCGATTTAATTTTCTACTGGGTCTTCACTTCACTTCCCCCCTATATATTCAAGGCCTGGTGTGGGGATTGAACACACAACCTCATAGACTCAGAAACAGGAGTGTTACCAACTGAGCCAAGTTGACACCTCTTGTACAACACAATTTAAGAACCAAAAGATGCAATGTATAAACTAGGTAGACAAGTAAATAGGATAGATTAATGGTTGATTCATTCTAACTCATTGCATACACAGTGATAATTTATGTGGATTTTTGATCCTTTATCCCATTGGGATTTTTTTTTAAACTGCAAACCTATCTATTTCTAGTCCACATGCAATAAATTCAGCAATACATCCATTAAAGCTTTTAGAAAAGCTATTTCATGCAAGGCCATCCTCCAGCTACCATAGATAACAGGTTATTTATTAGTCAGGTGGAATTGCATCAAGATCGCTAACTGCTACAATGACTGCTAGCCTTAATAAAAGCTGAACGTTAACCTTCCCACCTGCCTTGCATGATAAGTGCAAGACACAGTCTCCTGATACATTTGCCATTGACAACTGAAGCTTGAATTCTGCTTCCTGCATTCAGAATAAAGTTCCCTGGACAGTCTCTAAGCTAATGGGTCTATTATTGCCCCCATCTCCCTTGGATGAGTGCATCAGTCTTCGTTCGGATGTTCAGTCCAGTTTGAGACCTGTCAGGACCTGCTAAAGGCCTACAGGTTGATCCCTCCTGGCAGGAGAACAATCCCTAAAGAGGAGGTGCTGATACTTGCCAAGATGCTTTTTCGTAATCCCCACATGCCCTGTTTTATCAGTATGTATATGAAAGAGAGGTGAGCCCTTGCTGTGCAGCTTGCCAAAGTCAAGACATACCAGATGCTGGTGGGACCTGCTGGATGTCACTGGAAGCATTAACCAACTTTATGTCTTGATTATGCATCCAATGGGATCCAGGAACTCCAGTCCATAGTCGGCCCTCTCGCCCACTGAGAAGGCTGTAAGAAGTAGAGAGGTTCCACTCGCTCTCTCCCCCATTTGGACATAATTGTTTGTCAGCATGAGGTCCTGAAACCCATTGGGTACCGCGGCCACACAACTTCAGTCACCATTCTGAAACTCTCTCCATGCCATTCCACTCTGCTGCTGCAAACTCTCCCCCCTCATCATCAGCAGGACACCCCCGGTGGGAAATTGGCATTGGCAGGATCCTCAGTGGCAGTCTCTGTATCGGGGGGGAAGGGGGGGTCCTCCCACTGGGGACCTGGGATGGAGTGCTGCACACTGGCATCCAAGAACTACCTGCCCTTCTTTATGAGTTAATATTGAATGGCCATTCAATGGTCAAGATGAAACAACCTTCCACATACGCCTGCAGTGCTGGAGATTGTAGCCCCTGGGAGATGTTAACTGAGGGACCACCCCTCAACTTCTGGCCACATTTTTCACTACTGGCTAATTCAAAGCCATTGTATGTACTGAGAAAAGTTTGATTTATCCAGTAATTCGAATTAAGCAGTTAGAACAAAACAGTGCTGGAGCCTTTTTTAGTGCAATTCAAATTCTAATTATCCAAAAAAGAAAGACTTGCATTTATATAGCACCTTTCCCAAGCTCAGGGCATTCCAAAGCACTTTGCAGCCAATGAAGTATTTTTGTAGTGTAGTCACTGTTATAATGTAGCAAACACGACAGTCGATCTGGACACAGCAAGATCCCACTAACAGCAATGTGATAATGACTAGATCATCTGTTTTTTAATGATGTTGGTTGAAGGTTAAATATTGGCCAGGACACCGGGGTGAACTCCCCTGCTCCAATTTGAAATAGTGCCACGGGATATTTTACGTCCACCTGAGAGGGTAAACAGGGCCTCGGTTTAACATCTCATCCGAAGGACGACACCTCCGACAATGCAGCACTCCCTCAGTACTGCACTGGAATGTCAGCCGAGATTTTGTGCTCAAGTCTCTGGAGTACTTCAAACTAAGCAACAGGAGCCGACTGATACAAATGCCATTAACTTCGGATCTGACTTCTAAATTTTGATGCTGAGATCTCAAAATAAAATGTTTGTAGCATGTAATGCTTTACGCCAGCTTGTTTCCCTCCCCTTTAAGCAGATAATTACGTTGGGTACTTACTTCAAGCGACAGCCTGACAAATATTTCTATGACTGGGTAACACCCAATACATTGAAACCTTTCCCAATGGACAGCGACTGTGAAAAGATATTGAGTGGTTCCTTCTGAAGCTTCTGCCAGTTTGGCAGGTAGAAGTGAAGTATTTCTGGTCAAACACATCCAGCATCTGCTCTTCACCCAAGCACATAAATAACATTCCCAACCCATAAATCACCACGCAAAGCTATCACTCTTAAGATGTTCGGCCTCGAGTATTGTTTAGATTAATGAAACAACAGATGTTCTGTCAATCTATAACTTGATCTCTTTGGCCAATGTGCTACCATTAAATCCAAGTGCCTTTTGTGGGGCTGTAGCTGGTTGTAGCTCAGTTAAAACTCTTTGTTTGCCTTCTGTCATGGGACTAAAGTTCACCTTTCTGTTAAAGATTAACATATATTATTTCAGAAGACATGTGAGATTTAATAAGGTGGTGATAAAGCAGGGGAAATAGAAATCCAAAAAGATGTGAAGAGAATTTAAATAAAACCTGTAAAGATTATCTGAGGGGTGCTGTACCCAAATACTCGCAGTAAAACCATATAAACGTGCATTTTCTATATAAAAATAGAAATAAGTTATAATGCAGATATTTGGGATTTCAATTAAGTACCAACATTTTTAGTAGGCTTCAAATAAACCAACCTTCATTGGGCTGCTCTTGACCTGGTTATGTGGGGGTAAAAATTCCACGGCACACACAGTAGGGATTCTGAACTTCTAATTGTGTCATCAAATGTAAGCAGATGAATTAGGGGAGGCTACAGTGAGTGGTCGGCTTCATTGTTATACTAACCAGTATCTCACTTTCAGTTTGAGTTGCACTGACAGCCCAGTCACCCATTTTGAGAGATGTGGCAGCCATTTTATTGAGTTTATTTGTGTTGCCAAGCCTGATGGTGTAGAGTTGACGCCTTAAAAAGTCTGACCTGCAATTCGGAACACAACCTGAGCAGTAGCTTTATTTTCTTTGCTTTCCAAATTGATTATAAAGCTTTAGAATTGGCCAGGTTCTACACAGATTCTGGAAAGAGCCATAAAATTTCTGAGGCCCTGGTGATGGAAAGTCACTATCACCTGGATGGCAGGAGAGGAATTTGCCTGGGTGAGTGCACTTGCAACAATACTCAAGAAGCTCGACACCATCCAGAACATAGCAGTCCAATTGATCAGCAGTCCATCCACCATCTTAAACATCCACTCCCTCCACCACCAGCACACCGTGGCCGCAGTGTGCACTGTCTGCAGGATACACCGCAGCAACTCGCCAAGGCTTCATCGACAGCACCTACCAAACCCACAACCTAGAAGGACAAGGGCAGCAAGTGCATGGGAATACCATCACCTCACAGATCCCCTCCGAGTCACACAACACCCCGACTTGGACATATATCGCTGTTCCTTCACGGCTGTTAGGTCAAAATTCAGGAGCTCCCTACCTAACAGCACTGTGGGCGTACCTTCACCACATGGACTGCAGTGGTTCAAGAAGAAGGACCACCATCACCTTCTCAAGGGCAACTAGGGAGGGGCAATAAATACCGACCTTTTTAGCGATGCCCATATCCCCAGAATAAATTTTTAAAAACCTGTTTATATCAGATCACCTTTCCTTTTTTGTGGTCCATTCAAAATTCTGCCAGCAGTTAGGGTGCGGCATTTCTTGTGACCAAGCAGATATCACAGGTAACAGAAGGGACAGGTAGGGTGATGCCATTGGCTTGAAATCCCACCAGTTCCTCCTTAATTGCCCCCAGTACTATATATGATCCTGGTTCAAAATCCTGATACTCCTTACCCAACAGCATTGCGGGAATACCTTCACCACAAGGACTTCAGTGGTTCAAGAATAAGGCCCACCACCACCTTCTCAAGGGCAACAAGGGATGGGCAATAAATCCTGGCTTTGCCAATGATGTCCAAATCCCGGGAATGAAGATATTTTTTTTAAATGAAGCATGCGTAACAGCTTATAGAAATGGAGCCCATTTTTCTTGTAAAGCCTGGATTCTCCATGGCAATTGATTGCAGAGTGACCAATTGCCATCGATAGAGTAGCAAATGTAAAAGTAAGCACTACTTACACTGCAGCAAGGTGCCACAGCAAAATCCCTCCTCCCCCTCTCCCCACCTCCCCACCCCTGCCCACTGAAACGGGCACCTGGTGGTGCAAATATGGAACAGGCATCCACCCTAATCCTGGGATTTTGGATGTAGTCTGGGATGCATCCATAGGACAGCTAGAAGTTCAACTCTACCCATGATCCACACCCAGGAAACTGTCCCAGGAATTTCCAGGCTTCAGTTCCTGCAAAATTCCAAAGAAGGGACAAAAGTTTCCACTTGTGGGGGAGACCAAAACTAGAGGCCATAAATATAAGATAGTCACTCATAAATCCAATAAGGAGAAACTTCCTTACCCAGAGAGTGGTGAGAATATGGAACTTACTACCACATGGAATAGTTGAGGCGAATAATATAGATGCATTTAAAGGGAAGCTAGAAAAGTACATGGGATAGAAAGGAATGGAAGGTTTTGCAGATAGGGTTAGAGGAAGAAGGCTGGGAAGAGAATTGTGTGGAGCATAAACACTGGCATAGACCAGTTGGGCCAAATGGCCTGTTTCTGTGCTATAAATATAATCTAATTTTTCTGTCCTAGTGCTTGGGCGTAAAGGATTACCTGGGCACAGCAGATGGAGGAAACATAGGCAGGAAATCAAGCCAGATCTTTTATGCGCGTGCAATCCACCCGGCCCGATTTCCCCCCATACACTCTGCCCTGGCGATGATTAACGTCCAAGTACTGGAAGAGGCAGATCTGCCCTAGTAACTTTTCCAGATCCTGGAGACAACAAGGCCAATCCCTGACTAAAGGTCCAATATGGAGGAAGGATCCCACCGATGAGAAATGGACAAATGGGGGCTGGGAAGTTGTGAGTTTATAAATTTCCGTCTTCCTGCTCTTTTAGCATAGCTTGCAATTTTACACATCCGGTCACCCACCAAGATTTTTAAGTGGCTGCTGCAGCCCTTTAAACAGTTTTGAAAGGCCGAGAAATCCAGCCTCCCTTCCTGCGGGCTCCCAGCCATAGCCCAATGCACGGACAGGAGCTTGCAATGAATAAGTAACAAGGGCTAAACCAGGAAGTTAAGGCAGGAGCAACCATGCAAAAGTATGGTTCCTCCTCTGAGAATGCTAGCATTCAGAAAATACACCATTACACTTCAATATGTCTGTCAATGTCCAATAGTTAATCATTTGAAGAACAAACATCTAATTGTAAAATATGCCCTGCAGGACACACTGGTCTAATCATTGATATTAATTTACATTTTACTGGCCTAGAAAAAGGTGGTTTGACAAAAAAAGAGCAGGAGTCCTGGCCTTTATTTTGCTGGAGAGAGCAACAAAATAATTGAAGATATAGTTGTATGATCCTAACCTATATGTCCTGGTTTATTACTTTGATTGGAAAAATATCATAGATTAATATTAGACTTGTCTGTAATTAACAATATTGTCTGAGATCTCTGTCTAAACCAATTGCTGATTTAAGACAAGCCTCACATAAGGAATTGAGGATAAATAACACAAGATGGCCATCCAATATAATCTAATATCGTCTCAATGTGGAGCATGAGAGATGTATTACATTGGCCATAACCCTTTACAAAACTTGCCATCACAACTAGCATCTTAAGTCCCTCTATTCCAAGATGCAGCAGAAATCAATACTCACTAAAAGATGAATGCACCCATTTAAAAAAAAGGGAGAGACTATGTTTTTTGAAAACAGGCAAAACCATTAAGTCTTAAGTGGCAGCTAATTGATCAGTTGCTGTAAAAGGCATTTCAATTGCAGCTTTAGGAATTCTAAACCCTTCGCACTCCCATTGTAATCCTGGACCTTCTCTGGCCACAGTATCTTCCAGTGAATGTGTATTGTATTGGAATATTAACAAAACCCTTTGCAGCTTTAGGGGATTTGTATCATGCCTTTAGTCTTTTCCCAGAGTCTAAACAAAGATTACTTCTTGATCAGCTGACATTCTTGGCACCCAATTTCTTTTCTAGTTATACTCTATATCCATCTATGCCATTGCTGTAGAAATTCTCTGTTTGTTACTCGAAGCTCATCGCATTGATGTAAAAAGCAACGATAAAGAACAAGGAAATCTCTGATTATAACACGAGCTGAATGAGGAAGCTTTCACATTCAGCAAAGTACATTTTATACCAATGTAACGTGATTGCTAGGGGTCAGGCAGGATATTGAAAACCAAACTCTCACTTCACAGTCTGAAAGAGACAGCCCTTTTGTGTGGCTACAGAAGCTGTTTCAATGTCTACAGATCATCCTCATCAAAAGCTCCCACCCTCAAACATGTTGCACGGTTCACGGATTAAAGGGATACCATCGCTTTATTGTCTTATGTGGGCTGTGATAACCTTTCAAGCACTGGGCTGGTCATGTAGAACCAAGACCTTTCCTTTATTTGCCTTTTTCTTAAAATGTGACCCTAATCCAAGATATCTCCACTGTTCATTAAAGGTCACGGGATACGTATGATATTTTGTAAAATAGAAAGGTTCTGAAGCCCAATGACTAGAGTAAACCTTACTTCTGTGTAACACTGCCTGATATATGGTAGTGTCTAATATTTAGAAAGAAAATTCCTTTTACATCTGGGAGTCGAGCTTGAATCTAGCTTAGATTGATAAAGCACACATATGTCCATTCAGGTGCCCAAATAACTGCCTGACAAAAAAAAGCACTTTAAAAGTAATAGGAACTTTTTTCGATTTACTTTTCTTTCATTTCCAACAATCTGTAGAATAATCTATTATAAGATTAAACACTTAGATATAAGATTTAAATATAAGATAGTCACTAATAAATCCAATGAGGAATTCAGGAGAAACCTCTTTATCCAGAAAGTGGTTAGAATGTGGAACTCGCTACCACAAGGAGTAGCTGAGGTGAATAGCATAGATGCATTTAAGGGAAAGCTAGATAAGTACATGAGGAAGAAAGGAATAGAAGGATACACAGATAAGGTTGGATGAAGTAGAGTGGGGGGAAGCTCATGTGGAGCATAAACACCAGCATAGACCAGTTGGGCTGAATGGCCTGTGCTGTAATTTCTAATGTAATTCGATGTAGACAAAAAAAAACAACGCTCCACCAAATACAAGGAACATCCAATAGTAAAGGAAGGACTTATCAAGACTAATCAGTGTCTTCTGGATGCAGAATTAAAGGATGTTCTGCAATTGAGCCCATTGTGTTTCTGATTGCTCAGTGCTGATTTATAATCAGTGTCTCTGACTGTTTGTATATCAATATCTGTAATTGCTTAGCGTAAACTATCTTACTATTTCACACACAGGCAAAGGGCTAGATCTACAGAAAGAAAAAGACAAACTCAAATTTTTACCAAATCTCACTTCAAAGAACAGCTAGAATCAGATCTGATAGTGGGTTCGCTACATCGGGACTGTTTTTGTGAGTTTGAGTATTTCCCTGCTGTATTTGCTATTTATTAGACATATATGGAATGAAGAGAAGCAATATAAATTAAATGGTATAATTTTAAAGGGAGTGCAGGATCAGAGAGGCCTGGAGATGCACATACACATATCTTTGAAGGTGGTAGGACAAGTTGAGAAGGCCATTAAAAAGCATACGGGATCCTTGGCTTCATAAATAGAGGCATGGAGTACAAACTCAAGGAAGTTATGCTAAACCTTTGCAAAACACTGGTTGGGCCCCAGCTGGAGTATTGTGGCCAATTCTGGGCACCACACTTCAGGGAGAATGTCAAGGCCTTAGAGAGGGTGCCGAGGAGATTTACTAGAATGGTACCAAGGATGAGGGACTTCAGTTATGTGAAGAGACTGGAGAAACTGGGGTTGTTCTCCTTAGAACAGAGAAAGTTAAGGGAGATTTGGTAGAGTTATTTCAAAATCATGAAGGGTTTTGATAGAGTAAATAACAAGAAATTGCTTCCAATGGCAGAAGGGTCGGTAACCAGAGGACACAGATTTAAGGTAATTGGTAAAAGAACCAGAGGCAACATGAGGAAACATTTTTTTACGCAGCGAGTTGTTGTGATCTGGAATGCACTGCCTGAAAGGGCGGTGGAAGCAGAATCAATAATAAATTTCAAAAGGGAATTGAATAAATACTTGAAGGAGGAAAATTTGCAGGGCTATGGGGAAAGAGCAGGGAAGTGGGACTAATTGGATAGCTCTTTCAAAGAGCCGGCACAGACACGATGGGCCGAAAGGCCTCCTTCTGTGCCGTATCATTCTATGAGTCTACAATTCTATGGGGGTTTAAAAAATACAGTATAGCAGAAGGGAAATGATGGAATTTCCTCCAGCACTAGCAAGGATACTTCGGCTAATGTCTATTGCTATAAATGGGACCTCTCTGAAGTCCCTTCATAATACCAGAGTGACAATCTCTTTCTTATATATGAAAAACCGCAACAACACCAATGCAGCCACATTGAACCATGAATTTAGATTGTAGTATTTGTGCCCTCACTTGTTATTTATCTGTAGCTAAATTGCTATCGGTCATTTTTTAAAGTTTCATATATAAGACGCACTTCCTGTTGTACACTTTACTTCCTCTGTCATGATTTTATGTCACGCCTACTTCTGTCATGCTATCAGTCATACCTCGGTAAACAAAAAAGACCTTGCATCTTTACTGTGCCTCTCAGGACCTTAAGGATTTCCCAAAGTGCCTCACAACCAATTAATTACTTTGAAAATATAGTTGCTGTTGTTTTGTACACAATCGCAGCAGCCCGTTCATGAACAAAACTGTCCCACAGACAGCAGTGAGATGAATGACCAATCAAGCTCTTTTTCTGCTGTTGGTTGAGGAAGAACTATTGGCCAGGACACCCGGAGAACATCCTGCTCTTCTTCGAGTAGTGCCATGGGATCTTGTAGATCGCTCCGAACAGGCAGATGGGGCGTTGGTTTAACATCCTCTGAAACACAGCACCTCTCATTATGCAGCACCCCCAAGTACCAGCCTAGATTATTTGCTCAAGTCTTGGATGGGGCTTGGATCCACAACTTTCAAAGACAAAAGTGCCACAACTGAGTCAAGCTGTTATATAGGCTGTAATTTTCTATCACCCTTTCATTTCTCCCAGTGAAGGAATCAGATGGTGAAGAAGACAGAGAAGGGGAAATGGGGTCATGACGGACCAGGAAGAGGAAGATGGGGAGGAGGAAGACTGGGACTGGGAAGGTGGAGGATCAAATTGAAGTGGGGGTACAGCTGATGTAGCCTGTGGCCCTCAGTGGTTCCCTTCCATGTCACGTTATGCCAAGCCATGCCATGCTGCACCACATCATGCCATACCATACCATGCCATGCCATGCCATGCTATACCATGCCACATGACATCACACCACACAATGCCACATTACATCACACCACAAAATACCACACCACACCATACTATGCCATAACATACCATGCCAACCACTCCACACCATACCATACCATGCCAACCATACCACACATACCAAGCCACACCACACCGCAGCATACCGTGCTATACTATACCATGCCAGACGACATCACACCACACCACATCACATCATGCCACACCAGGCCACGCCATCCACCATTTCCCATCCCCCATCTAAAATTAAAGAAGTAGAGAGAGAGAAAGAAACAACTGGAAGAGGAGAGAGACATGTGTAAACGAGGTTTCAACCGAACTTCACCAAAGGTACAGCGGATGAACTGGGAGAAGTTCCCGGTGAGAGGGTTGTCACCGTTGTGTCATTGCTGACTTGTATCCTTGTGGGTGGTTATTGTTAACTACACTCTGCTGTATGTAGTATGTAGAGTTGAACACCATTATCCAGTACTTATGTCAAGTTTCACAATATGAAATTACTATGTCTGTTAGCAGAGACGTTAGCCAACAGAAAAGTGATTTCATATGAACACATGAAGCACTCGCATTATATGTGTCATTTCTAGGCTTAGGTGGTAAATGAAAGAAAGGAATTAATTTTTCATGAGAGAAAGAGATGATGAAAAATTGTGAAATGTGTTTGTGGCAGTTACTTCATAAATGAATATAGATGGTACCCTTTTACCCAGCGCTGTCTGTCTTAGCAATGATAGGTTATTGCTAGCAGAGGAGCTCAGAGGACAGTAAATTCAATCCCAAATATTAAAAGCTAAAAGAAGGAGTGTCTTTATGATAAAAGAACGTTATGAATAAGGTTGGATTTTATAATGAATAGTCAATGTGAAGTTGCTCTTATACAAGCACAATGGCCCAGAAATTCTTTGACCCAATATGGCGGGTGGAACGCGCAGGCACATTCCGTGCCAGAAGTGGGCCGCCCGCCATATTGGTAAAGGCTGAAGTATAGGAGTCCAGGGCCCACGCCTGAAACAGTGTTAGGCCCTTTACATACGCAAACGGAGGCCTATGCCTGTCTCGGGACGACTTCCTAAAATTGTACTGCTCTGAACACAACCAGCACCAGGTCTGCTGCGTTCAGGGTAACCAAATCCACATGCGGCCTGACCAGTGGTCCTTAAAAGGACCACTGCAGGCCGCCACCAAAAAGGGTTTTTTAAAAAAATACTTGCATGTGGAGCCGGGAAGTGCAGGTGTGCTCCTCCCAGTTTCACAGCAGTCCCGAACACCATTACCAGCCCTCTCTCTCGATCACCTCCACCCCTCCCGATCGCCCCCACCCCCCTCACAGAAACTACCTGAGGGCCGATGCTGGTGATGCAGCAGCCCAAAATTTAAATCCGCTTCGTCGGCAACTTGTCCACAGCTCCTCACTGCTCTAATTTAAATGAGGCCCGAGGCCCAATATCGAGTGAGCCTTAGGCCTACCCATCCTGGTACAGGGATCGTTCCCCACACCCAGTTCTCGCCAGCAGGCGCTCTCCAATTTCACCCCCATCAGATTAGATGGTGCTGTTCGGACAGCTCATGCCCTTTATGCCAGGAGGTGCTCTAAACAGATTCCCTCTGTCAATCCAAGTCAAGAGTACATAAGACACTGGAAAAGTAGGTTAATATGGGACACTTCACACTAGCCTAGTGCGCATTTCTAGACATTTGAATGCTGCAAATCTGAAATAAAGTTGTTTTCTATCTTTACAATTTGATTTCCAATCATTTCTGATTCCATGTTGCCAGCTTTGAAGTTCTGTGTCTCTCTTTGTTCTCATTCTGGCTTGTCACCTTCCTCCTGTTCACTGCCAGTGTTTGTCCCTCTCGTTCTGTTCACTGCCAGTGTTTGTCACCTTCCTCCTGTTCACTGCCAGTGTTTGTCCCTCTCTTCCTGTTCACTGCCAGTGTTTGTCCCTCTCTTCCTGTTCACTGCCAGTGTTTGCAGCTCTCCTCCTGTTCACTGTCAGTGTTTGTCCCTCTCCTCCTGTTCACTGCCAGTGTTTGTCCCTCTCTTCCTGTTCACTGCCAGTGTTTGTCCCTCTCCTCCTCTTCACTGCCAGTGTTGTCCCTCTCCTCCTGTTCACTGCCAGTGTTTGTCCCTCTCCTCCTGTTCACTGCCAGTGCTTGCACCTCTACTCCTGTTCACTGCCAGTGTTTGTCCCTCTCCTCCTCTTCACTGCCAGTGTTGTCCCTCTCCTCCTGTTCACTGCCAGTGTTTGTCCCTCTCCTCCTGTTCACTGCCAGTGTTTGTCCCTCTCCTCCTGTTCACTGCCAGTGTTGTTACCTTTCCTCCTGTTCACTGCCAGTGTTTGTCCCTCTCCTCCTCTTCACTGCCAGTGTTTGTACCTCTCCCCCTGTTCACTGCCAGTGTTGTTACCTTTCCTCATGTTCACTGCCAGTATTTGTCCCCCTCCTCCTGTTCACTGCCAGTGTTTGTCCCTCTCCTCCTGTTCACTGCCAGTGTTTGTCCCTCTCCTCCTGTTCACTGCCAGTGTTTGTCCCTCTCCTCCTGTTCACTACTAGTGTTTGTCCCTCTCCTCCTGTTCACTGCCAGTGTTTGTCCCTCTCCTCCTATTCACTGCCAGTGTTTGTCCCTCTCCTGCTCTTCACTGCCAGTGTTTGTCCCTCTCCTCCTCTTCACTGCCAGTGTTTTTCCTTCTCCTCCTGTTCACTGCCAGTGTTTGTCCCTCTAGTCCTCTTCACTGACAGTGTTTGTCCCTCTCCTCCTGTTCACTGCCAGTGTTTGTCCCTCTCCTCCTCTTCACTGCCAGTGTTTGTCCCTCTCCTCCTCTTCACTGCCAGTGTTTGTCCCTCTCCTCCTTTTTACTGCCAGTGTTTATCCCTCTCCTCCTCTTCACTGCCAGTGTTTGTCCCTCTCCTCCTCTTCACTGCCAGTGTTTGTCCCTCTCCTCCTGTTTACTGCCAGTGTTTGTCCCTCTCCTTCTGTTCACTGCCAGTGTTTGTCCCTCTCCTCCTGTTCACTGCCAGTGTTTGTCCCTCTCCTCCTGTTCACTGCCAGTGTTTGTCCCTCTCCTCCTGTTCACTGCCAGTGTTTGTCCCTCTCGTTCTGTTCACTGCCAGTGTTTGTCACCTTCCTCCTGTTCACTGCCAGTGTTTGTCCCTCTCCTCCTGTTCACTGCTAGTGTTTGTCACCTTCCTCCTCTTCACTGCCAGTGTTTGTCCCTCTCCTCCTCTTCACTGCCAGTGTTTGTCCCTCTAGTCCTCTTCACTGCCAGTGTTTGTCCCTCTCCTGCTCTTCACTGCCAGTGTTTGTCCCTCTCCTCCTCTTCACTGCCAGTGTTTTTCCTTCTCCTCCTGTTTACTGCCAGTGTTTGTCCCTCTCCTTCTGTTCACCGCCAGTGTTTGTCCCTCTCCTCCTGTTCACTGCCAGTGTTTGTCCCTCTCCTCCTGTTTACTGCCAGTGTTTGTCCCTCTCCTCCTCTTCACTGCCAGTGTTTGTCCCTCTCCTCCTGTTCACTGCCAGTGTGTGTCCCTCTCCTCCTCTTCACTGCCAGTGTGTGTCCCTCTCCTCCTGTTCACTGCCAGTGTTTGTACCTCCCCCCCTCTTCACTGCCAGTGTTTGTCCCTCTCCTCCTCTTCACTGCCAGTGTTTGTCCCTCTCCTCCTGTTCACTGCCAGTGTTTGTCCCTCTCCTCCTCTTCACTGCCAGTGTTTGTACCTCTCCCCCTCTTCACTGCTAGTGCTTGTCACCTTCCTCCTGTTCACTGCCAGTGTTTGTCCCTCTCCTCCTGTTCACTGCCAGTGTTTGTCCCTCTCCTCCTGTTCACTGCCAGTGTTTGTCCCTCTCCTCCTGTTCACTGCCAGTGTTTGTCCCTCTCCTCCTCTTCACTGCCAGTGTTTGTCCCTCTCCTCCTGTTTACTGCCAGTGTTTGTCCCTCTCCTTCTGTTCACCGCCAGTGTTTGTCCCTCTCCTCCTGTTCACTGCCAGTGTTTGTCCCTCTCCTCCTGTTCACTGCCAGTGTTTGTCCCTCTCCTCCTGTTCACTGCCAGTGTTTGTCCCTCTCGTTCTGTTCACTGCCAGTGTTTGTCACCTTCCTCCTGTTCACTGCCAGTGTTTGTCCCTCTCCTCCTGTTCACTGCTAGTGTTTGTCACCTTCCTCCTCTTCACTGCCAGTGTTTGTCCCTCTCCTCCTCTTCACTGCCAGTGTTTGTCCCTCTCCTCCTGTTCACTGCCAGTGTTTGTCCCTCTCCTCCTCTTCACTGCCAGTGTGTGTCCCTCTCCTCCTGTTCACTGCCAGTGTTTGTCCCTCTCCTCCTGTTTACTGCCAGTGTTTGTCCCTCTCCTTCTGTTCACCGCCAGTGTTTGTCCCTCTCCTCCTGTTCACTGCCAGTGTTTGTCCCTCTCCTCCTGTTTACTGCCAGTGTTTGTCCCTCTCCTCCTCTTCACTGCCAGTGTTTGTCCCTCTCCTCCTGTTCACTGCCAGTGTGTGTCCCTCTCCTCCTCTTCACTGCCAGTGTGTGTCCCTCTCCTCCTGTTCACTGCCAGTGTTTGTACCTCCCCCCCTCTTCACTGCCAGTGTTTGTCCCTCTCCTCCTCTTCACTGCCAGTGTTTGTCCCTCTCCTCCTGTTCACTGCCAGTGTTTGTCCCTCTCCTCCTCTTCACTGCCAGTGTTTGTACCTCTCCCCCTCTTCACTGCCAGTGTTTGTCCCTCTCCTCCTGTTCACTGCCAGTGTGTGTCCCTCTCCTCCTGTTTACTGCCAGTGTTTGTCCCTCTCCTTCTGTTCACCGCCAGTGTTTGTCCCTCTCCTCCTCTTCACTGCTAGTGTTTGTCACCTTCCTCCTGTTCACTGCCAGTGTTTGTCCCTCTCCTCCTGTTCACGGCCAGTGTTTGTCCCTCTCCTCCTGTTCACTGCCAGTGTTTGTCCCTCTCCTCCTGTTCACTGCCAGTGTTTGTCCCTCTCCTCCTGTTCACTGCCAGTGTTTGTCCCTATCTTCCTGTTCACTGCCAGTGTTTGTCCCTCTCCTCCTCTTCACTGCCAGTGTTTGTCCCTCTCCTCCTCTTCACTGCCAGTGTTTGTCCGTCTCCTCCTCTTCACTGCCAGTGTTTGTCCCTCTCCTCCTGTTCACTGCCAGTGTTTGTCCCTCTCCTCCTGTTCACTGCCAGTGTTTGTCCCTATCTTCCTGTTCACTGCCAGTGTTTGTCCCTCTCCTCCTCTTCACTGCCAGTGTTTGTCCCTCTCCTCCTGTTCACTGCCAGTGTTTGTCCCTCTTCTCCTGTTCACTGCCAGTGTTTGTCCCTCTCCTCCTGTTCACTGCCAGTGTTTGTCCCTCTCTTCCTGTTCACTGCCAGTGTTTGTCCCTCTCCTCCTGTTCACTTCCAGTGCTTGCACCTCTCCTCCTGTTCACTGCCAGTGTTTGTCCCTCTCCTCCTGTTCACTGCCAGTGTTTGTCCCTCTCCTCCTGTTCACTGCCAGTGTTTGTCCCTCTCCTCCTCTTCACTGCCAGTGTTGTTACCTTTCCTCCTGTTCACTGCCAGTATTTGTCCCCCTCCTCCTGTTCACTGCCAGTGTTTGTCCCTCTCCTCCTGTTCACTGCCAGTGTCCGTCCCTCTCCTCCTGTTCACTGCCAGTGTTTTTCCCTCTCCTCCTCTTCACTGCCAGTGTTTGTCCCTCTCCTCCTCTTCACTGCCAGTGTTTGTCCCTCTCCTCCTGTTCACTGCCATTGTTTGTCCCTCTCCTCCTCTTCACTGCCAGTGTCTGTCCCTCTCCTCCTTTTTACTGCCAGTGTTTGTCCCTCTCCTCCTGTTCACTGCAAGTGTTTGTCCCTCTCCTCCTCTTCACTGCCAGTGTTTGTCCCTCTCCTCCTGTTTACTGCCAGTGTTTGTCCCTCTCCTTCTGTTCACCGCCAGTGTTTGTCCCTCTCCTCCTGTTCACTGCCAGTGTTTGTCCCTCTCCTCCTGTTCACTGCCAGTGCTTGCGCCTCTCCTCCTGTTCACTGCCAGTGTTTGTCCCTCTCCTCCTGTTCACTGCCAGTGCTTGCGCCTCTCCTCCTGTTCACTGCCAGTGTTTGTCACTCTCCTCCTGTTCACTGCCAGTGTTTGTCCCTCTCCTCCTCTTCACTGCCAGTGTTTGTCCCTCTCCTCCTGTTTACTGCCAGTGTTTGTCCCTCTCCTTCTGTTCACCGCCAGTGTTTGTCCCTCTCCTCCTGTTCACTGCCAGTGTTTGTCCCTCTCCTCCTGTTCACTGCCAGTTTTTGTCCCTCTCCTCCTGTTCACTGCCAGTGTTTGTCCCTCTCGTTCTGTTCACTGCCAGTGTTTGTCACCTTCCTCCTGTTCACTGCCAGTGTTTGTCCCTCTCCTCCTGTTCACTGCTAGTGTTTGTCACCTTCCTCCTCTTCACTGCCAGTGTTTGTCCCTCTCCTCCTCTTCACTGCCAGTGTTTGTCCCTCTCCTCCTGTTCACTGCCAGTGTTTGTCCCTCTCCTCCTCTTCACTGCCAGTGTGTGTCCCTCTCCTCCTGTTCACTGCCAGTGTTTGTCCCTCTCCTCCTGTTTACTGCCAGTGTTTGTCCCTCTCCTTCTGTTCACCGCCAGTGTTTGTCCCTCTCCTCCTGTTCACTGCCAGTGTTTGTCCCTCTCCTCCTGTTTACTGCCAGTGTTTGTCCCTCTCCTCCTCTTCACTGCCAGTGTTTGTCCCTCTCCTCCTGTTCACTGCCAGTGTGTGTCCCTCTCCTCCTCTTCACTGCCAGTGTGTGTCCCTCTCCTCCTGTTCACTGCCAGTGTTTGTACCTCCCCCCCTCTTCACTGCCAGTGTTTGTCCCTCTCCTCCTCTTCACTGCCAGTGTTTGTCCCTCTCCTCCTGTTCACTGCCAGTGTTTGTCCCTCTCCTCCTCTTCACTGCCAGTGTTTGTACCTCTCCCCCTCTTCACTGCCAGTGTTTGTCCCTCTCCTCCTGTTCACTGCCAGTGTGTGTCCCTCTCCTCCTGTTTACTGCCAGTGTTTGTCCCTCTCCTTCTGTTCACCGCCAGTGTTTGTCCCTCTCCTCCTCTTCACTGCTAGTGTTTGTCACCTTCCTCCTGTTCACTGCCAGTGTTTGTCCCTCTCCTCCTGTTCACTGCCAGTGTTTGTCCCTCTCCTCCTGTTCACTGCCAGTGTTTGTCCCTCTCCTCCTGTTCACTGCCAGTGTTTGTCCCTCTCCTCCTGTTCACTGCCAGTGTTTGTCCCTATCTTCCTGTTCACTGCCAGTGTTTGTCCCTCTCCTCCTCTTCACTGCCAGTGTTTGTCCCTCTCCTCCTCTTCACTGCCAGTGTTTGTCCCTCTCCTCCTCTTCACTGCCAGTGTTTGTCCCTCTCCTCCTGTTCACTGCCAGTGTTTGTCCCTCTCCTCCTGTTCACTGCCAGTGTTTGTCCCTATCTTCCTGTTCACTGCCAGTGTTTGTCCCTCTCCTCCTCTTCACTGCCAGTGTTTGTCCCTCTCCTCCTGTTCACTGCCAGTGTTTGTCCCTCTTCTCCTGTTCACTGCCAGTGTTTGTCCCTCTCCTCCTGTTCACTGCCAGTGTTTGTCCCTCTCTTCCTGTTCACTGCCAGTGTTTGTCCCTATCTTCCTGTTCACTGCCAGTGTTTGTCCCTCTCCTCCTCTTCACTGCCAGTGTTTGTCCCTCTCCTCCTCTTCACTGCCAGTGTTTGTCCCTCTCCTCCTCTTCACTGCCAGTATTTGTCCCCCTCCTCCTGTTCACTGCCAGTGTTTGTCCCTCTCCTCCTGTTCACTGCCAGTGTCTGTCCCTCTCCTCCTCTTCACTGCCAGTGTTTTCCCTCTCCTCCTGTTCACTGCCAGTGTTTGTCCCTCTCCTCCTGTTCACTGCCAGTGTTTGTCCCTCTCCTCCTCTTCACTGCCAGTGTTTGTCCCTCTCCTCCTCTTCACTGCCAGTGTTTGTCCCTCTCCTCCTGTTCACTGCCAGTGTTTGTCCCTCTCCTCCTCTTCACTGCCAGTGTTTGTCCCTCTCCTCCTGTTTACTGCCAGTGTTTGTCCCTCTCCTTCTGTTCACCGCCAGTGTTTGTCCCTCTCCTCCTGTTCACTGCCAGTGTTTGTCCCTCTCCTCCTGTTCACTGCCAGTGTTTGTCCCTCTCCTCCTGTTCACTGCCAGTGTTTGTCCCTTTCCTCCTGTTCACTGCCAGTGTTTGTCCCTCTCCTCCTGTTCACTGCCAGTGTTTGTCACCTTCCTCCTGTTCACTGCCAGTGTTTGTCCCTATCCTCCTGTTCACTGCTAGTGTTTGTCACCTTCCTCCTGTTCACTGCCAGTGTTTGTCCCTCTCCTCCTGTTCACTGCCAGTGTTTGTCCCTCTCCTCCTGTTCACTGCCAGTCTTGTTACCTTTCCTCCTGTTCACTGCCAGTGTTTGTCCCTCTCCTCCTGTTCACTGCCAGTGTTTGTACCTCTCCCCCTCTTCACTGCCAGTGTTTGTCCCTCTCCTCCTCTTCACTGCCAGTGTTTGTCCCTCTCCTCCTCTTCACTGCCAGTGTGTGTCCCTCTCCTCCTGTTCACTGCCAGTGTTTGTCCCTCTCCTTCTGTTTACTGCCAGTGTTTGTCCCTCTCCTTCTGTTCACCGCCAGTGTTGTTACCTTTCCTCCTGTTCACTGCCAGTATTTGTCCCCCTCCTCCTGTTCACTGCCAGTGTTTGTCCCTCTCCTCCTGTTCACTGCCAGTGTTTGTCCCTCTCCTCCTGTTCACTGCCAGTGTTTGTCCCTCTCCTCCTGTTCACTGCTAGTGTTTGTCCCTCTCCTCCTGTTCACTGCCAGTGTTTGTCCCTCTCCTCCTCTTCACTGCCAGTGTTTGTCCCTCTCCTGCTCTTCACTGCCAGTGTTTGTCCCTCTCCTCCTCTTCACTGCCAGTGTTTGTCCCTCTCCACCTGTTCACTGCCAGTGTTTGTCCCTCTCCTCCTGTTCACTGCCAGTGTTTGTCCCTCTCCTCCTGTTCACTGCCAGTGTTTGTCCCTCTCGTTCTGTTCACTGCCAGTGTTTGTCACCTTCCTCCTGTTCACTGCCAGTGTTTGTCCCTCTCCTCCTGTTCACTGCTAGTGTTTGTCACCTTCCTCCTCTTCACTGCCAGTGTTTGTACCTCTCCCCCTCTTCACTGCCAGTGTTTGTCCCTCTCCTTCTGTTCACCGCCAGTGTTTGTCCCTCTCCTCCTGTTCACTGCCAGTGTTTGTCCCTCTCCTCCTGTTCACTGCCAGTGTTTGTCCCTCTCCTCCTGTTCACTGCCAGTGTTTGTCCCTTTCCTCCTGTTCACTGCCAGTGTTTGTCCCTCTCCTCCTGTTCACTGCCAGTGTTTGTCACCTTCCTCCTGTTCACTGCCAGTGTTTGTCCCTATCCTCCTGTTCACTGCTAGTGTTTGTCACCTTCCTCCTGTTCACTGCCAGTGTTTGTCCCTCTCCTCCTGTTCACTGCCAGTGTTTGTCCCTCTCCTCCTGTTCACTGCCAGTCTTGTTACCTTTCCTCCTGTTCACTGCCAGTGTTTGTCCCTCTCCTCCTGTTCACTGCCAGTGTTTGTACCTCTCCCCCTCTTCACTGCCAGTGTTTGTCCCTCTCCTCCTCTTCACTGCCAGTGTTTGTCCCTCTCCTCCTCTTCACTGCCAGTGTGTGTCCCTCTCCTCCTGTTCACTGCCAGTGTTTGTCCCTCTCCTTCTGTTTACTGCCAGTGTTTGTCCCTCTCCTTCTGTTTACTGCCAGTGTTTGTCCCTCTCCTTCTGTTCACCGCCAGTGTTTGTCCCTCTCCTCCTGTTCACTGCCAGTGTTTGTCCCTCTCCTCCTGTTCACTGCCAGTGTTTGTCCCTCTCCTCCTGTTCACTGCCAGTGTTTGTCCCTTTCCTCCTGTTCACTGCCAGTGTTTGTCCCTCTCCTCCTGTTCACTGCCAGTGTTTGTCACCTTCCTCCTGTTCACTGCCAGTGTTTGTCCCTATCCTCCTGTTCACTGCTAGTGTTTGTCACCTTCCTCCTGTTCACTGCCAGTGTTTGTCCCTCTCCTCCTGTTCACTGCCAGTGTTTGTCCCTCTCCTCCTGTTCACTGCCAGTCTTGTTACCTTTCCTCCTGTTCACTGCCAGTGTTTGTCCCTCTCCTCCTGTTCACTGCCAGTGTTTGTACCTCTCCCCCTCTTCACTGCCAGTGTTTGTCCCTCTCCTCCTCTTCACTGCCAGTGTTTGTCCCTCTCCTCCTCTTCACTGCCAGTGTGTGTCCCTCTCCTCCTGTTCACTGCCAGTGTTTGTCCCTCTCCTTCTGTTTACTGCCAGTGTTTGTCCCTCTCCTTCTGTTCACCGCCAGTGTTGTTACCTTTCCTCCTGTTCACTGCCAGTATTTGTCCCCCTCCTCCTGTTCACTGCCAGTGTTTGTCCCTCTCCTCCTGTTCACTGCCAGTGTTTGTCCCTCTCCTCCTGTTCACTGCCAGTGTTTGTCCCTCTCCTCCTGTTCACTGCTAGTGTTTGTCCCTCTCCTCCTGTTCACTGCCAGTGTTTGTCCCTCTCCTCCTCTTCACTGCCAGTGTTTGTCCCTCTCCTGCTCTTCACTGCCAGTGTTTGTCCCTCTCCTCCTCTTCACTGCCAGTGTTTGTCCCTCTCCTCCTGTTCACTGCCAGTGTTTGTCCCTCTCCTCCTGTTCACTGCCAGTGTTTGTCCCTCTCCTCCTGTTCACTGCCATTGTTTGTCCCTCTCGTTCTGTTCACTGCCAGTGTTTGTCACCTTCCTCCTGTTCACTGCCAGTGTTTGTCCCTCTCCTCCTGTTCACTGCTAGTGTTTGTCACCTTCCTCCTCTTCACTGCCAGTGTTTGTACCTCTCCCCCTCTTCACTGCCAGTGTTTGTCCCTCTCCTCCTCTTCACTGCCAGTGTTTGTCCCTCTCCTCCTGTTCACTGCCAGTGTTTGTCCCTCTCCTCCTCTTCACTGCCAGTGTGTGTCCCTCTCCTCCTGTTCACTGCCAGTGTTTGTCCCTCTCCTCCTGTTTACTGCCAGTGTTTGTCCCTCTCCTTCTGTTCACCGCCAGTGTTTGTCCCTCTCCTCCTGTTCACTGCCAGTGTTTGTCCCTCTCCTCCTGTTTACTGCCAGTGTTTGTCCCTCTCCTCCTCTTCACTGCCAGTGTTTGTCCCTCTCCTCCTGTTCACTGCCAGTGTTTGTCCCTCTCCTCCTCTTCACTGCCAGTGTGTGTCCCTCTCCTCCTGTTCACTGCCAGTGTTTGTACCTCCCCCCCTCTTCACTGCCAGTGTTTGTCCCTCTCCTCCTCTTCACTGCCAGTGTTTGTCCCTCTCCTCCTGTTCACTGCCAGTGTTTGTCCCTCTCCTCCTCTTCACTGCCAGTGTTTGTACCTCTCCCCCTCTTCACTGCCAGTGTTTGTCCCTCTCCTCCTGTTCACTGCCAGTGTGTGTCCCTCTCCTCCTGTTTACTGCCAGTGTTTGTCCCTCTCCTTCTGTTCACCGCCAGTGTTTGTCCCTCTCCTCCTCTTCACTGCTAGTGTTTGTCACCTTCCTCCTGTTCACTGCCAGTGTTTGTCCCTCTCCTCCTGTTCACTGCCAGTGTTTGTCCCTCTCCTCCTGTTCACTGCCAGTGTTTGTCCCTCTCCTCCTGTTCACTGCCAGTGTTTGTCCCTCTCCTCCTGTTCACTGCCAGTGTTTGTCCCTATCTTCCTGTTCACTGCCAGTGTTTGTCCCTCTCCTCCTGTTCACTGCCAGTGTTTGTCCCTCTCCTCCTCTTCACTGGCAGTGTTTGTCCCTCTCCTCCTGTTCACTGCCAGTGTTTGTCCCTCTCCTCCTGTTCACTGCCAGTGTTTGCCCCTCTCCTCCTGTTCACTGCCAGTGTTTGTCCCTATCTTCCTGTTCACTGCCAGTGTTTGTCCCTCTCCTCCTGTTCACTGCCAGTGTTTGTCCCTCTCCTCCTGTTCACTGCCAGTGTTTGTCCCTCTCCTCCTGTTCACTGCCAGTGTTTGTCCCTCTCCTCCTGTTCACTGCCAGTGTTTGTCCCTCTCTTCCTGTTCACTGCCAGTGTTTGTCCCTCTCCTCCTGTTCACTTGCAGTGCTTGCACCTCTCCTCCTGTTCACTGCCAGTGTTTGTCCCTCTCCTCCTGTTCACTGCCAGTGTTTGTCCCTCTCCTGCTGTTCACTGCCAGTGTTTGTCCCTCTCCTCCTCTTCACTGCCAGTGTTGTTACCTTTCCTCCTGTTCACTGCCAGTATTTGTCCCCCTCCTCCTGTTCACTGCCAGTGTTTGTCCCTCTCCTCCTGTTCACTGCCAGTGTCTGTCCCTCTCCTCCTGTTCACTGCCAGTGTTTTTCCCTCTCCTCCTGTTCACTGCCAGTGTTTGTCCCTCTCCTCCTCTTCACTGCCAGTGTTTGTCCCTCTCCTCCTCTTCACTGCCAGTGTTTGTCCCTCTCCTCCTCTTCACTGCCAGTGTTTGTCCCTCTCCTCCTTTTTACTGCCAGTGTTTGTCCCTCTCCTCCTGTTCACTGCCAGTGTTTGTCCCTCTCCTCCTCTTCACTGCCAGTGTTTGTCCCTCTCCTCCTGTTCACTGCCAGTGTTTGTCCCTCTCCTCCTCTTCACTGCCAGTGTTTGTCCCTCTCCTGCTCTTCACTGCCAGTGTTTGTCCCTCTCCTCCTCTTCACTGCCAGTGTTTTTCATTCTCCTCCTGTTCACTGCCAGTGTTTGTCCCTCTCGTCCTCTTCACTGCCAGTGTTTGTCCCTCTCCTCCTGTTCACTGCCAGTGTTTGTCCCTCTCCTCCTGTTCACTGCCAGTGTTTGTCCCTCTCGTTCTGTTCACTGCCAGTGTTTGTCACCTTCCTCCTGTTCACTGCCAGTGTTTGTCCCTCTCCTCCTGTTCACTGCTAGTGTTTGTCACCTTCCTCCTCTTCACTGCCAGTGTTTGTACCTCTCCCCCTCTTCACTGCCAGTGTTTGTCCCTCTCCTCCTCTTCACTGCCAGTGTTTGTCCCTCTCCTCCTGTTCACTGCCAGTGTTTGTCCCTCTCCTCCTCTTCACTGCCAGTGTGTGTCCCTCTCCTCCTGTTCACTGCCAGTGTTTGTCCCTCTCCTCCTCTTCACTGCCAGTGTTTGTCCCTCTCCTCCTGTTTACTGCCAGTGTTTGTCCCTCTCCTTCTGTTCACCGCCAGTGTTTGTCCCTCTCCTCCTGTTCACTGCCAGTGTTTGTCCCTCTCCTCCTGTTCACTGCCAGTGTTTGTCCCTCTCCTCCTGTTCACTGCCAGTGTTTGTCCCTTTCCTCCTGTTCACTGCCAGTGTTTGTCCCTCTCCTCCTGTTCACTGCCAGTGTTTGTCACCTTCCTCCTGTTCACTGCCAGTGTTTGTCCCTATCCTCCTCTTCACTGCCAGTGTTTGTCCCTCTCCTCCTCTTCACTGCCAGTGTGTGTCCCTCTCCTCCTGTTCACTGCCAGTGTTTGTCCCTCTCCTCCTGTTTACTGCCAGTGTTTGTCCCTCTCCTTCTGTTCACCGCCAGTGTTTGTCCCTCTCCTCCTGTTCACTGCCAGTGTTTGTCCCTCTCCTCCTGTTTACTGCCAGTGTTTGTCCCTCTCCTCCTCTTCACTGCCAGTGTTTGTCCCTCTCCTCCTGTTCACTGCCAGTGTTTGTCCCTCTCCTCCTCTTCACTGCCAGTGTGTGTCCCTCTCCTCCTGTTCACTGCCAGTGTTTGTACCTCCCCCCCTCTTCACTGCCAGTGTTTGTCCCTCTCCTCCTCTTCACTGCCAGTGTTTGTCCCTCTCCTCCTGTTCACTGCCAGTGTTTGTCCCTCTCCTCCTCTTCACTGCCAGTGTTTGTACCTCTCCCCCTCTTCACTGCCAGTGTTTGTCCCTCTCCTCCTGTTCACTGCCAGTGTGTGTCCCTCTCCTCCTGTTTACTGCCAGTGTTTGTCCCTCTCCTTCTGTTCACCGCCAGTGTTTGTCCCTCTCCTCCTCTTCACTGCCAGTGTGTGTCCCTCTCCTCCTGTTCACTGCCAGTGTTTGTCCCTTTCCTCCTGTTCACTGCCAGTGTTTGTCCCTCTCCTCCTGTTCACTGCCAGTGTTTGTCACCTTCCTCCTGTTCACTGCCAGTGTTTGTCCCTATCCTCCTGTTCACTGCTAGTGTTTGTCACCTTCCTCCTGTTCACTGCCAGTGTTTGTCCCTCTCCTCCTGTTCACTGCCAGTGTTTGTCCCTCTCCTCCTGTTCACTGCCAGTGTTTGTCCCTCTCCTCCTGTTCACTGCCAGTGTTGTTACCTTTCCTCCTGTTCACTGCCAGTGTTTGTCCCTCTCCTCCTGTTCACTGCCAGTGTGTGTCCCTCTCCTCCTGTTTACTGCCAGTGTTTGTCCCTCTCCTTCTGTTCACCGCCAGTGTTTGACCCTCTCCTCCTGTTCACTGCCAGTGTTTGTCCCTCTCCTCCTGTTCACTGCCAGTGTTTGTCCCTCTCCTCCTGTTCACTGCCAGTGTTTGTCCCTTTCCTCCTGTTCACTGCCAGTGTTTGTCCCTCTCCTCCTGTTCACTGCCAGTGTTTGTCACCTTCCTCCTGTTCACTGCCAGTGTTTGTCCCTATCCCCCTGTTCACTGCTAGTGTTTGTCACCTTCCTCCTGTTCACTGCCAGTGTTTGTCCCTCTCCTCCTGTTCACTGCCAGTGTTTGTCCCTCTCCTCCTGTTCACTGCCAGTTTTTGTCCCTCTCCTCCTGTTCACTGCCAGTGTTGTTACCTTTCCTCCTGTTCACTGCCAGTGTTTGTCCCTCTCCTCCTGTTCACTGCCAGTGTTTGTACCTCTCCCCCTCTTCACTGCCAGTGTTTGTCCCTCTCCTCCTCTTCACTGCCAGTGTTTGTCCCTCTCCTCCTCTTCACTGCCAGTGTGTGTCCCTCTCCTCCTGTTCACTGCCAGTGTTTGTCCCTCTCCTCCTGTTTACTGCCAGTGTTTGTCCCTCTCCTTCTGTTCACCGCCAGTGTTTGTCCCTCTCCTCCTGTTCACTGCCAGTGTTTGTCCCTCTCCTCCTGTTTACTGCCAGTGTTTGTCCCTCTCCTCCTCTTCACTGCCAGTGTTTGTCCCTCTCCTCCTGTTCACTGCCAGTGTGTGTCCCTCTCCTCCTGTTCACTGCCAGTGTTTGTACCTCCCCCCCTCTTCACTGCCAGTGTTTGTCCCTCTCCTCCTCTTCACTGCCAGTGTTTGTCCCTCTCCTCCTGTTCACTGCCAGTGTTTGTCCCTCTCCTCCTCTTCACTGCCAGTGTTTGTACCTCTCCCCCTCTTCACTGCCAGTGTTTGTCCCTCTCCTCCTGTTCACTGCCAGTGTGTGTCCCTCTCCTCCTGTTTACTGCCAGTGTTTGTCCCTCTCCTTCTGTTCACCGCCAGTGTTTGTCCCTCTCCTCCTCTTCACTGCCAGTGTGTGTCCCTCTCCTCCTGTTCACTGCCAGTGTTTGTACCTCTCCCCCTCTTCACTGCCAGTGTTTGTCCCTCTCCTCCTGTTCACTGCCAGTGTTTGTCCCTCTCCTCCTCTTCACTGCCAGTGTGTGTCCCTCTCCTCCTGTTTACTGCCAGTGTTTGTCCCTCTCCTCCTCTTCACTGCCAGTGTGTGTCCCTCTCCTCCTGTTTACTGCCAGTGTTTGTCCCTCTCCTCCTGTTCACCGCCAGTGTTTGTCCCTCTCCTCCTGTTCACTGCCAGTGTTTGTCCCTCTCCTCCTGTTTACTGCCAGTATTTGTCCCTTTGTGACTGGGTATTTCCAAAACCTATTTTAACAACTATAGTTTTCTCCTTAGTACCAGCTGCCGGTGTTGATTCATTTCCAGTGTATTCCAGCTTTGTTCTGGTGAAGATTTCTACCTGAAACACTAATAACTTATTTTTCTATTTTGGATGATGCCAAACCAAATTTTTGAATTTTCTCATTTTATTTCTGATTTCCAACAATTGAAGTTTTCCTTTAAAAAAAAATCTTGATAAAGCATACACACTGTTAGGTGTATACCCTGTTAGATATGTACCCTGTTAGGTGTGTACCCTGTTAAGTATACAACCTGTTAGGTGTGCACTCTTTTAGGTATACACCTTGTTAAATGTATACCCAGATAGGTGTATACCCTGTTAGGGGTATACCTTGTTAAGTATATACCCTATTAGGTGTACACCCTGTTAGGTATGTACCATGTTAGGTATATACCCTGTTAAGTGTGCACCCTATTAGTTGTGTACCCTGTTAGGTGTACACTATGGTAGACGTGATTCCTGTTAAGTGACCCCCAAGTAAAATAAAACCACATTTGCCTGCAGAGCACTTCAAAGTAACTGATTGTAAAACACTTTAAGATGTTCCTGAGCAATGTGAGGTGCTATATAAAGGCAAGACTTTCTTTTTAACTCCTTTAAAAAAAAAGGGCAAATATATATCTGGCTGAGAATTGGACTGAAGGATAAAGGTAGACACAGATGTTCAAATTCTTTATAGGAGTTGATGGGGCCAATTTTCATCTCCAGGACTAAGTCAGTTCTAATTTGGTTTAACACCTGCCTTAATCGCAAGAACAGATGGACCTCAATTCTCTGCCTTAAGCACATTGCGATAATTATTCACAACGCCAGGTGTAAATTCAGATGGGCTAAGGATGACACCAGTGTTAGGAGAGGGAAAGGAAATATAAAGGGAGGAGAACAATTAGAGGGGAGTGTCACAATGGTGAGGGGGACAAAAACTCAGCAAATTCCTGGAGAGCCTTAGAAGACATCTCAACCAATGATCAGCCTTTTCCCAGGCGGAAAGTTCAAGGGATCAGAAAATGGTTGGTCCAGATGAAGGGAAAGGAAGTCAAGAGCATTGGCAAGTGATGGACCAGACATGCCCCCAGCCTCCAGTTTGCTGGCTGTTCAAGGTGAGATGGTGCTGCATGAGGTGGCTGCGAGGAGGGCTTTCCTTTGTGCCACTCCACTGCACTATCCCCTAGGTCAGCACTGACCATTACTTTCCCTGCATATGCCGACCCTCTGCTACAAGGCACCTTCAGGCATCCTTACAACAGATGGCACAACACCACATCTACTTTTGTGTAAACCTGGACCGTGAGAAGACAGCACGCATTGGCCATTTTCGGGTGGGTTTGCCAGGCCTTGCAGAAGTGGGCACTTTGGCACGTGTGGCCAAATCAGCTCCCGATCAGCCTGGCATGTCTCCTTTCATGCAGTACCATGTGAAGCATGACATTCTGTCATTGGGTTTCTTTGCAAGAACCTTCCAGAAGAACGGTTAGTCAGGCCTTCACATCCCATGGTGACACCACAGGGGAGGCTCTCCTATGGCAGGAAGGACCTTCACCAACACAACATTTGCTGAAGCGAGGTAAGAGACCTCGGCTTGGTAGATGCGGAGGTGCAAGTACCAGCAGGAGGACATGGAGAACCTCCTCAGGAATCCTGACCCGCCTGGCATCTCTCTGCAGCTTCTCCTCTTCCTCTGAACATGTTAAGCTTGGAGGATCATTACTGGCAAACCCTCTAGTGCTAATAAAGATAATTGGGGCCAAAAGAACAATAATGGAAACTGGCCAAATGCTCATGGAAGTCTAATTGCCAGAGGCAAAAAAAAAACCAAGAAGGCCCTTTAAAAGGCCTCACCTTTAAAATATGCTGATCTCTTAAAGGCCCACCCACCTGAAGGTTCACCCAAGGTCCCTTTCCCACTAGGTTTCCATTGGCGTGCGAGGAACTTAGCGTCCAACACTCCTGCACACCAGGAGACGTGGCTATATCTGTCCCCGCCTCCTCTTACACAAACAAATAAAGCTCCCACTGAAGATCAGGAGCTGTTTTTTTTCATTCCCCAGCTGTGCTACATTAAACAAGAGCTGCCTTGCAATGTTTCAGGTGTCTGTTGCTCGCCCTCATCCACCAGTGTAAGCCCCAAGCTATAAAGGTTACCAAACTCTCCTGTGGGACAAAGTCAATAAAAGGATGAACTCGAGCAGAGAAAAGCTGGAGTTTATCCTAAACTCTCCAGTTATTGTAAAAGTAAGAGTTTAATGAAATCATTCTTTGTGTGCCTCAGCAGAATCCACCATGTCAATATTAGGTGAGAGCAGGTTATATTACGGGAATTTTTCTATTAAAAGACACCAGACAACAACAACTTGCATTTATATAGCGCCTTTAACCTAGTAAAAAATCCCAAGGCGCTTCACAGGAGCGTTATCAAACAAAATTTGACACTGAGCCACATAAGGGGATATTAGGATAGGTGGCCAATAGCTTGGTCAAAGAGTGACTTAAGGAACGTCTTAACGGAGGAGAGAGGGGTGGAGAAGCAGAGAGGTTTAGGGAGGGAATT
Source organism: Heptranchias perlo (assembly GCF_035084215.1). Lineage (NCBI taxonomy): Eukaryota > Metazoa > Chordata > Chondrichthyes > Hexanchiformes > Hexanchidae > Heptranchias > Heptranchias perlo. The sequence goes on from NC_090356.1 coordinate 26,812,890, forward strand.
CCAGAGCTTAGGGCCTAGATGGCTGAATAACGCACAACCTAATAATTCAGTGCCTGAAAATCACGATAGGCCACTTTTAGCATTTCTAGTATATTATTTACAGGACGTCGGAGTTTGTGGCAATTCATGTGTAAACGTTCTTCGAGTTATGTGAAAGGATGTTCATTAGATTTACTGAAATAAAGACTGGGAACTGTGAGAAGTGTGTATCTCGTGCATCATCCTGTCATGCTTCATGGTCACTGACACAACACAATTAAATGGAAGTCGCTGTGTTGATACAGGACTGTGTCAGCAGTTAAGGAGGATGTCAGTCCAGATTGTTCCCTCGTACTATATCTAAAAGAGCCTCCTCAACAAAATAGATTACAATTCTGCAGAATCCATGATTTAACATTAGCAATTTTAACACATGAACCCTTAGTGGATTTCTATCAAATTACTTTGCTATTTTAATGGTGGTGCTAACCTTTTTTACAATAACAGAGACTAGAGAAACTGGGGTCGTCCGCCTTAGAGCAGAGCAGGCTAAGCAGAGATTTAATTGAGGTGTTCAAAATTATGTGGAGTTTTGAGGAAGTAACTATTTCCATTGGCAGAAGAGTCGGTGACCACAGGACACAGATTTAAGATAATTGGCAAAAGAAGCAGAGCGGAGATGAGGAGAAATGTTTTTACACTGTGAGCTGTTATGATCAGGAATGCACTGCCTGAAAGGGTGGTGGAAGCAGATTCAATAAATTGGATAACTCTTTCAAAGAGCTAGCACAGGCACCATTGGCTAAAAGGCCTACTTCCCTACTGTATAATTCTCTGAACAGGTTAACACTTCTATTAAAACAACGAACAAAATCATTTCATTTGAATACTTTTTTTTTATTCGTTCATGGGATGTGGGTGTCGTTGGCGAGGCCAGCATTTATTGCCCATCCCTAATTGCCCTTGAGAAGGTGGTGGTGAGCCGTCTTCTTGAACTGCTGCAGTCCGTGTGGTGAAGGTTCTCCCACAGTGTTGTTAGGAAGGGAGTGCCAGGATTTTGACCCAGCGACGATGAAGGAACGGCGATATATTTCCAAGTCGGGATGGTGTGTGACTTGGAGGGGAACGTGCAGGTGGTGTTGTTCCCATGTGCCTGCTGCCCTTGTCCTTCTAGGTGGTAGAGGTCGCGGGTTTGGGAGGTGCTGTCGAAGAAGCCTTGGCGAGGTGTTGCAGTGCATCCTGTGGATGGTACACACTGCAGCCACAGTGCGCCGGTGGTGAAGGTAGTGAATGTTTAGGGTGGTGGATGTGGTGCCAATCAAGCGGGCTGCTTTGTCCTGGATGGTGTTGAGCTTCTTGAGTGTTGTTGGAGCTGCACTCATCCAGGCAAGTGGAGAGTATTCCATCACACTCCTGACTTGTGCCTTGTAGATGGTGGAAAGGCTTTGGGGCGTCAGGAGGTGAGTCACTCGCCGCAGAATACCCAGCCTCTGAACACTGTGCAATCATCAGCGAACATCCCCATTTCTGATGTTATGATGGAGAGAAGGTCATTGATGAAGCAGCTGAAGATGGTTGGGCCTAGGACACCGCCCTGAAGAACTCCTGCAGCAATGTCCTGGGGCTGAGGTGATTGGCCTCCAACAATCATTACCATCTTCCTTTGTTCTAGATATGACTCCAGCCACTGGAGAGTTTTCCCCTGATTCCCATTGATTTCAATTTTACTAGGGCTCCTTGGTGCCACACTCGGTCAAATGCTGCCTTGATGTCAAGGGCAGTCACTCTCACCACACCTCTGGAATTCAGCTCTTTTGTCCATGTTTGGACCAAGGCTGTAATGAGGTCGGGAGCTGAGTGGTCCTGGCGGAACCCAAACTGAGCAGGTTATTGGTGAGTAAGTGCCGCTTGATAGCACTGTTGACGACACCTTCCATCACTTTGCTGATGATTGAGAGTAGACTGATGGGGCGGTAATTGGCCGGATTGGATTTGTCCTGCTTTTTGTAGACAATTAAGCGCTCATACACTAATATCACACAACGTAATTTCCAGGCTCTTATGTCTTGCTGGAGTGACAGTAGCACAGAGGTTTACAACACAGAAGGATGCAATTCGGCCCATCCTGTCACTGCTGGCTCTTTGTTACAGCAATCCTAAACTAACCCCACTGTCCCATGCTCTCCCCATAGCTCTGTTATCTTCCTCAGGTTCAAATATTTAGCCACTTTCTTTTAAAATATGCAGCGGTCTCTCTTAGGGATAACTTTAAATTGATGACCCTTCATCGCTGACTTCTTAAATGAAGAAAATAGGGGCTGATTTTCCTGCCCCTCCTCCCCTCCCCCCAGTCTCCCCCCCCCAACCCCACCACCCCGCCCTGGAACAGTGCATTTGAAGTACGAGAGGAGAATTGCTATTTCTTGCCCTGGGCCATCAACATTGATCCATCTCCTGGCAACATCGGCAAAAAAAGGGGAGGAAGTTCCAGAGAGTAGGAAAGTGGGAGTTAAAATTTTTGACAGCAAATGTGATGGGGGAGGAGAGAGAGAGACACACACACAGGAAGGGAGGGTCAGAGGTCACAAAGGGGCAGCAATGCTACGGAAGCAGATAAAGCTAACTTGATAGAGGATAGAATATGGAGTTTGAAGCTTAGCTCCGGGTCAAACAGAATGCCGAGGCCGCATGCAGTCTGGTTCAGCCTGAGGCAGTAACCAAGGAGCAGATGGCCCAAGGTACAGAGATTTTGTAGGGGCCACAAACTATAGGGGCGAATTCCCATGGTGACTCTCCCACTCGTCCTCCATAAGTTTGGTGGAAGAACCACGAAAATCGCACAAAAAATGCCCATACAGGGTTTATGCTATTCCAGGGCTTCTGTGGTTGCTCTGACTAAGTCACAGTGAACAATTGGGTGAATCCCAGTGGAAATTCACCCCCTATGGCTTCAGTCTTCCCGATGTTCAATTGGAGGAAATTCTGGCTCATCCACAATTTAATATCAGACAGGCAGTCTGACGGAGATGGTGGTGAGGTTGAGGGAAATGGCGGAGGGGTATAGCTGGGTGCTGTCAGCTTATGTGCGCAGGTTGTCCCTGTGTTTACAGATGTCACCAAGGCCCAGCAGGTAGATGAGGAAGAGAAGCAGGCCACGGTTGGATCCTTGGTCAGCTCTGCAGCTGAAGGGGAAGCTATTGATGCCGATATTAAGGGAATGGAACCACAGGAGGACAGTCTTTTTTTTTTATTCATTCATGGGATGTGGGCGTCGCTGGCAAGACCAGCATTTAATGCCCATCCCCAATTGCCCTTGAGAAGGTGGTGGTGAGCCGCCTTCTTCAACCGCTGCAGTCCGTGTGGTAAAGGTTCTCCCACAGTGCTGTTGGGTAGGGAGTTCCAGGATTTTGACCCAGCGACGATGAAGGAACGGCGATATATTTCCACGTCGGGATGGTGTGTGACTTGGAGGGGAACGTGCAGGTGGTGTTGTTCCCATGTGCCTGCTGTTCTTGTCCTTCTAGGTGGTAGAGGTTGTGGGTTTGGGAGGTGCTGTCGAAGAAGCCTTGGCGAGTTGCTGCAGTGCATCCTGTGGATGGTACACACCGCAGCCACTGTGCGCCGGTGGTGAAGGGAGTGAATGTTTAGGGTGGTGGATGTGGTGCCAATCAAGCGGGCTGCTTTGTCCTGGATGGTGTTGAGCTTCTTGAGTGTTGTTGGAGCTGCACTCATCCCGGCAAGTGGAGAGTATTCCATCACACTCCTGACTTGTGCCTTGTAGATGGTGGGGAGTCAGGAGATGAGTCACTCGCCGTAGGATACTCACGGAGGTGAACCACAGAGGCGGGGGTTGTCGGTACAATCGATGATGCCGATCGCTGCAAGACGTTGAGGACCACAAGGAGGGATAACGAGCCACGGTCACGTTCACAACAGGTACCATTGGTGACATTAACCAGGGCTGTCTCGGTTCTGTGGGTAGCACAGAATCCGGACAGAAAAGATTTGAATAGGAATTGGTGGGAGAGGTGAGCACACAGCTAGAAAGAAAGAAGGAACTTGCATTTATACATCTCCTTTCAAGACCTCAGGGTGTCCCAAAGCGCTTTACAGCCAATTAAGCAGTTTTTGAAGTGTAGTCACTGTTGTAATGTAGGAAACGCAGCAATCAATTTGTGCACAGCAAGCTCCCACAAACAACAACGTAATAATGACCAGGTAATCTGTTCTAGTAATGTTGGTTGAGAGATAAATGTTGGCCAGGATATCGGGGAGAACTCCCATGCTCTTTGTCGAAACAGTGCCATGGGATCTTTTACATCCACCTGAGAGGACAGACGAGGCCTCAGTTTAACGTCTCATCCGAAAGTCAGCACCTCGGACAGTGCAGCGCTCCCTCAGTACTGGATTTTGTGCTCAAGTCTCTGGAAGGTAACAACATGTTCAACAAACTTAAGCAAGAAAGGAAGGTTAGAAATTAGGAGGGAGTTGGAGGCCATCAGGCAGTGGATGTGCCATGGTTGAGGTGGGGGGTGGGGTGGGGGAGACATGTCGATCCGTTGTTATTGGTGATGTCCTCCTTTAATCAGCTGCACCCTTTTAAAGGCTGCAACAGTGCTTAATGTCTCCCCCTCCCAGTGGTGGAAGCCAATGAAGAGTGTCCTACGTGGATAATGATGACCCTGGGAAACAAGTCCAGTGGGTTTGTGGCAGAGTCACATGGGTGGGCGGCAGTCCCGCCCCATTGCTAACCCACCAAAAGAGCAGAATTCAGCCCTTGGTGTAACATAGTCATCCAGACTTTAGCGGAGGATTGGGGAATTTACAATGGAAACAAAGACCGTGAGGTACTTATACCACTTGTAACAACCAAGAACCTTTCTTGCAAATAAATAACCAGACCCCAGTCACCGGGGGGGAGGGAGGAAGGCGGAGACAGCCCACAATTAAAGGTAACTATCAGGAACCAGGATATGGAGATGGCAGAAGCAAGCGGGAGGAAAATGAGAGCAGGGAGTTTCAGTGAGAGTCAGTTAGAGCATCTCTCAAGTGGGATAAGGTAGGGGAGGGATGCACTTCTTTGGAGTTAGAGGGGAACAAAAACTGCGAACTGTGCTGCACGAGATGTTTGGAAGGAAGTGACACTGGCAGTGAGTGGAAAATCCCAAGGACACTCCTGCAGTGTCACGAAAGGTTCAATGATCTGACAGCGGCAGCGAAGGCAGCTGCTATGGCAACTATGTGTCAAGACTAATTAGTAGCACAGAAGGACAGAGACAAGTGCACACTGCACGCCATAAGAGGTCCAGCACTACTCTGTGGATTGTCACAGCCAGCAAGGAATTAACAACTACAGTTACTCTAACAACTGGATCGCATGTATCCATCCATACATGTCTTGTGAAACATCACCTTTCATGCTAAAGTCCTTACACTGCTGAATGCTTGAGAATATCAAGAGACTTTACATGTGTAATTTCTGTGGATATAATTGTGTGGGGCCCCTAATAACCCAGAGAAGGAATTGCTAACACGCCTCAATTACTTTTGAAGTGTAGTCATTGTTGTAAAGTGGGAATCGTGGCAGCCAATTTGCGCACAGCAAGGTCCCACAAACAACAACGTGATAATGACCAGATAATCTGTTTTTTTAGTGAAGTCGGTTGAGGGATAAATATTGGCAAGGACACTGGAAGAAACTACACTGCTCTTCTTCGAAATGGTGCCATGGGATCTTTTACATCTACCTGAGAGGGCAGACAGGGCCTCGGTTTAATGTCATAACTAAAAGATTGCACCTTTGACAGTGCAGCAATCCCTCAGTAGATTTAGTGCTCAAGTCTCTGGAGTGGGACTTCAACCTACAGCCTTCTGACTCAGAGGCGAGAGTGTTACTAACTGAGCCATGGCCGGCACCCATCATCTGAAGGTCTTTTTTTAATCATTTTTATCTCTACAGAAGCAAGAACACGCAAATCACAGGCTGATGCCCAGGAGAGAAGATTCCTGGGCCACCATCACTTGGACGAGTCACCGGAAATTTCCCCACTCTGTCATTCACCCCATCATTAGCACGTGGCATCCCAGGAAGAGAACGGGGTGAAGTAGATAGTGTAGGTGAGGAAACGTCACTGGGTGAGGTGCAATACGCAAGGAAGCCAAAGGATGTGGCAGTGGAAGAGGAACCCCCAATGCTCCCCAGTAGAGGCTAAGGAAAAGTTAGCCCCTGACTCTAGAGCAGATAGACGATGATTTCAGGGTCCTTCCACGAAGAGAAGGTTGCTAACGGGGCATCGCACGCAAATGGAGATCTGTGTACTATTTCATACAAAGTGCCGCAGATGACTGTGATTTTGGCCAAATCCAATGCCATCCTTTGTGGCATCATCAGAGGGATCTTCATTGCTGCGGTGCAGTCTGGAGTGAGTAGCAGCTGGAGAACCATCTCCATCCACCCCTCCTAAGAGGGAGGCCTCCAGGCTACTGAGCATCTCCACCATGCAATCTTTCACCAAGTGCCTCCAGGTCTTGGGAGACCAAATGGAGATTGAAGACACTATTTTCGGATTTCTCCAGTGCACTGAAGGGGCTGGGGATTTTCAGCCCCTATATGTACCCGCATTATTAACCCTGCCATCTTTCTGTTACAGTATCGAGGTTCGAGAATGAATCCAATCGCCACTTGTTCTTTTCTTAAAAGAAAGACATGCATTTACATAGCACCTCAAAAATGTCTCAAACCACTTCATTTACAGTTACATAGAATTACATAGAAATTACAGCACAGGAAACAGGCCATTCGACCTAACAGGTCTATGCCGGTGTTTATGCTCCACACAAGCCTCCTCCCACCCTACTTCATCGCACCCCATCAGCATATCCTTCTATTCCTTTCTTCCTCCTGTACATATATCTAGCTTCCCCTTAAATGTATCTATGCTATTCACCTCAGCTACTCCTTGTGGTAGCAAGTTCCTCATTCTAACCACTCTCTGAATAAAGAAATTTCTCCTGAGTTCTCTTTTCGATTTATTAGTGACTATCTTATATTTATGGCCCTTAGTTTAGGATTCCCCCACAAGTGGACACATTTTCTCTCTGTCCACCCTATCAAACCCCTTCATAATTTTGAAGACCTCTATCAGATCACCTCTCAGTCTTCTCTTTTCTAGAGAAAAGGGCTCCAACCTATTCAGCCTTTCCTGATAGTTCGAACCTCTCTTTCCTGATAGATGTTATATTTGCTGTTGCCTCAAGTCTGCCAGATGACGACCGGCTGCCTCTATGGAGGCCCAGGACTGGCCAGGGAAGCTTTTGTTCCTCTTTGCAAGGATTCCAAGCTGTGCCCACCAGTCACACACTTGGAATTCTGTGGCTGCGCAGGAATCCAGCCAGCGGACATCCTGTTCATGGACTCGGTTCCGGAATAAGACAGGAGCTCCGACAATGCTTGGGCCTGTGTCAGCAGGGCCCATTGTAGCTGCATCAGCTCCTGTATTCCCCTCACTGCCCCTCCAACTCTCCAGCTTTCTCCCCAGAGTGTCGAAGCCTGCTTTGACAGCTTCCTGGACCGGCTCAGGGAGTGATATTAGCAGCCAGTGGAGGGTACAGTGCGTATCAGGGTAATGCTGAGGGTTCACCAAGGTCTTTCATTATTGGCAGCGTAGACAGGTGAACTTAGACCCAAAGCTACTCACTGTGTCGATAGCACAAAGGGGGCAAACTCACCACCTCAGGTGCTGCGTTCACTTGAGTTATTGAACACAGCGGGGTAGAAATTGGTTATGCATTGCGCCCATTTTTCTGGTCCAGGAAGCTGTCAAAGTGGGCTTCGACTCTCTGGGGAGAAGGCTGGAGAGCTGGAGGGGAGAGGTACAGGAGCCGATACAGCTACAAGGAACATTAGAGATCCTCCGACTCCATAGTTGTCACGATTGCCCGCCAACCCCCTCCCCCAATCCCCCTTCCCTGGACTTACCTGAGAGCCACTGTAGATGAAGCCCAAGGACCAATTCCTGCCGATCCTTGGGCCTCTCGATTCCTGACAGATTCATGTTCTTTTTAAACTAATGTTACACCTGATGGTGTATTGAAGGGATCCCGGGGAATGCTGACTCCTGCTTCGATTTGGAAAAAGGCAGCATGAATTTTAAGCAGGAATATCATTTTGTACTCAGACTAAAGTTAGCGCAGACATTCACCCCTTTGATTTGTTGCCTTGTGGCGGTCCAGTTCTGGGTTATGATTACTGTGCACGATGCTGGTCTGGTTGGCATTGTGAGGACCATAATAGTAGATATGTATCTAGTCCATGCTTCTCGTATGGTGGAAAATGCCTGTTTCCTGACAGTCCATGGAAGCTCTCCATCATCATTTAATTCATTGAAATCGTTTTTCATCTTTGAGAAAACCCAAATTTAAGAAGCAGCAGAAACCACGACCTAAAAAATACGTATATCCCTACTTAACGTTAGTGTTTTCATCCCAGAGGACGTATCACTCATTGAATATGCACTGCAGTTCACAATGATTTGTCGTCAAAGACTTAAAAGCACAATTCTGCTCTATTATTTCTATGACCAGAAGAGGTGATAGGGTAAATTTTGCAAGTCTGTGCTCCAGCTCCAAATTGCATAGTAAAATCATCCCAAGGCGCTTCACAGGAGCGATATCAGACAAAATCTGACACCGAGCCAGATCAAGAGATATTAGGACAGGTGACCAAATGCTTAGTCAAAGAGCGTTTTAAGGAGCGTCTTAAAGGAGCAGAGAGGGAGGCAGAGAGGTTTAGGAAGGGAATTCCAGACCTTAGGACCTAGACAGCTGAAGGCACGGCTGCCAATGGAGGAGCGAAGGAAATCGGGGATTCGCAAGAGGCCAGAATGAGAGGAGCACAGAGATCTCAAGAAACGGAGCCTCGTTTAATGGGAGTGTGGGATTCTGAATCGAGCGCCCAGTTCACAACATTTCCAATTCTCCAGTGTCACCAGAATCTTGAGCACAATCCCAGGTCCCGGCGCCCTGTGGTGAAACACACAGCTCGCTCTGCCATCACAATGCTCCCTGCAGGGTTGACTTCCAATTGTCTGAGATCTCAAGACTGGCAGATGGGATGGTGAAGAATGGTAACATGTTCTGTCTGTTTATAGTCTGTATTTCCTTCTGTGTTTATGTCACTGCCACTGCTGAGGAGAATATGCTTGATGTGAAATATTGCTGAAACCTTACTGCTGCCTCTCTCTTGGCCTCTTCACTCAGTCCCATCAGTGGCTACAGCTGTTAGGACCATGTAATCGTGCAAGTGCACTGACCCCGAGACAGTCACTGACCCCCCGAGACGGTCACTGACCCCGAGACAGACACTGACCCCGAGACATCACTGACCCCCCGAGGCGGACACTGACCCCGAGACAGACACTGACCCCGAGCCGGTCACTGACCCTGAGACAGTCACTGACCCCCCCGAGACGGTCACTGACCCCCCGAGACAGTCACTCACCCCGAGCCGGTCACTGACCCCGAGACAGACACTGACCCCCCCCCGAGACAGACACTGACCCCGAGACGGTCACTGACCCCCCGAGACAGTCACTGACCCCAAGACGGTCACTGATCCCGAGACAGTCACTGACCCCGAGACAGTCACTGACCCCCCGAGACAGTCACTGACCCCGAGACAGTCACTGACCCCCCGAGACAGTCACTGACCTCCCCAAGACAGACACTGGCCCTGAGATGGTCACTGACCCCGAGACGGTCACTGACCCCCCGAGACAGTCACTGACCCCGAGACAGTCACTGACCTCCCCAAGACAGACACTGGCCCTGAGATGGTCACTGACCCCGAGACGGTCACTGACCCCCCGAGACAGTCACTGACCCCGAGACAGTCACTGACCTCCCCAAGACAGTCACTGACCCTGAGATGGTCACTGACCCCGAGACGGTCACTGACCCCCCGAGACAGTCACTGACCCCGAGACAGTCACTGACCTCCCCAAGACAGTCACTGACCCTGAGATGGTCACTGACCCCGAGACAGTCACTGACCCCAAGACGGTCACTGATCCCAAGACAGAAACTGACCCCCGAGACAGTCACTGACCCCCGAGACAGTCACTGACCCCAAGACGGCCACTGACCCCGAGCGGGTCCAGTGAAAAGTCTTAAGTGATGGCACGACCTGATCCCCAATAATCTTATCAACTATTTTCATATTACCAATTGCAAACATGCCCTTTACATGATCGTACTTGTGCAGATTTGACATCAAATTAAGTAGGTGGTATTTAGTATTGTTTAGTAAAATGTAGGAGTCTCCAAACCAAACCCTTGCATGGGGCACCTCACAAGGCAAACGTCACTCCTGAGACTTGTTGCCATCATGTAAAAAGCTGTACTGATTTTGGGCGCTAAATTGGGCCGTGTAGCGCCCGTTGTTTCGGCACTACACGGCCTCTCTGACATCCAAAATGGCATCTTGGCTGTGCACTCATGTTTCCAGTGTGACGTGCGCCAGACGCCATCTTGGTATAGGAGTTGGCGCAGGCTCAGATAATGAACACTGGAATCAAGTAAAGTGGGGAGAAAATGGATATAATCAGTGTGCAATGCTGATTTAAAGTGATGGACACTATTTTGGGACTTAACACTCAACTCAACGCACAGTCTTAACCCCAACCATCTGAACGTGTGTTAGAGTGCCTGGAGGACCCCCAGCAGTGCTATTTAAAGGGACCATGCAGGATTTACAGGTTAGTGGCTGGATTATTGCTTCTGGTTGCCGACACGTTTGTAACCATTTTTGGAAGTCTCCTAGACTTGAATACTAGGACGCGGGGACATAACCTAACATTTAGAGCCAGGGCCTGCAGGAGTGAAGTTAGGAAATGCTTCTACACGCAAAGGGTGGGAGACGTTTTGAACACTTCTGCAGATGGCGGTTGATGCTAGCTCCATTGTGAATGTTAAATCTGAGATTGATAGATTTCTGTGAACCAAGGTTATTAAGGGATATGGGGCTAAGGAGGGTATATGGAGTTAGGTCACAGGTCCACCATGATCTCACTGAATGGTTGGACAGGCTCAAGGGGCTAAATGCCACTGACACTTGCTGCATCCTATTATGCACCACCTTCTCCTGCAAGAAAGCGGGACGTGTGTCTGGGTGATGTGCCTGTCATGGTTGAATAGCTGCCAGTGTGTGTGGCCTGTGAGTTGTGGGTGAGTGGCTTGAAGCAGTGGTAATGTATAAGGTTGAGAGGAAGCATCTGGTTGGAAGAGTTGAGTACTGATAGAAAGAGTTTGTTGGTATGTGGGTGATGGGGGGTGTGGTGCATGGTGCAGTTGGTAGGAGACGCCACTTAACAGTTGACCTCACTCACCTTGACGACTCGTGTCAAAGCATTGAACTTCTTCCTGCACTGCATCCATGTTCGTGATGCAATGCGCCTGGCATTGATTTCGTCCCCCGCTGCCTCCCACTGCCTTTTGGGTATATGTCTGGAGGGTCTCTTGCCACCCCCCCCCCTCCCCTCCCCTCCACCACCACCCCTGCAGATATAGGATGTCACTCCTTCTGTCCGCCTCTTGCATCAAGGCCTCTAGTGCATCAGCAGAGAACCTTGGTGCGTGCACTCTCACAGGCCTGGTACCAACTCAGATCGGCAGATTGGTGAGGTCTGGCGTGCAGATTGGAGGATGCGGGGTTTAGTAGTGCACAACCTTTATTCAACATTTTAACATAACTCATCAGTATGTAAACACAGGGATGGGACCTGCATCTGTGTTTTACGTGTGTAATGTCTGATCACTGTTCAGACTCTGTGCAGACAGTAAATAGACTGTTATTTTCAGCAAATAACAGGTACCAGCCTCCTTTAAGGAATTTCTAAGAAACATCCTCCCTTTAAGAGATTGGGCTCCCCCTGCTGGTGGAAAGTGTGAATTGCATTGATTCCACGTGCAAAGCCCGGAATGGAACACTGATTGCAGGTTAGTACTCGGGCCGGCCGAATCTAGTGTCCTGCCTGTGCAGGGGTCATTGGGCACTGGGTAATAGCGCATCATGCTACCCGCGCCCAAAAACGGCCCTTATCCAATTTTTATTCCCCTAAATCTTTTAAATCTCTTGAAGAAAATTAAGTGCCAAATGTGACTGGCAAAATGTGCGGTCTCCAATCAGATCAAATGCCTCAAAATAACTACTCACGATTGAAATTATTGGACAAGCCTCGCCATTACTCCCCCCCTCATCCCCTCTCCTCCTCTCCTCTCCTCCTCGCCCTCTCCTCCTCCCCTTCTCCTCCCCTCCACCTCTTCTCCTCCCCTCCCCTCCCCCACTCCTCTTTCCCCTCTCCTCCCCCTCCTCTCCTTCTTCCCTTCCCTTCTCCTCTCCTCCTCCCCTGACTCCTGCTGAGGCACAGTTCTACAGGTGCTGGACACCCTACGATACCTCATCCAAATATCCATTCTTCTATATGAGATTCGACAGTGTCACCGAGCCATTACACCATAGGGGCGTCGCATGGGACACTCGCCCTGCCCTCACTTCATATCCACACATTTAAAGGGAGATTTAATAGAGGTGTTCAAAATTATGAGGGGTTTTGATAGAGTAAATAAGAAGAAACTGTTTCCACTAACGGGAGGGTCAGTAACCAGTGGACACAGATTTAAGATAATTGGTAAAGGAACCAAAGGGGGGATGAGGAGAATTTTTTTGTGCAGTGCGTTGTTATGATCTGGAATGCGCTGCCAGATTCAATAGTAACTTTCAAAAGGGAATTAGATAAATACTTGAAAAGGAAAAGAACTGCAGGGCTATGGGGAAAGAGCAGGGGAGTGGGGCTAATTAGATAGCTCTTTCAAACAGCAGGCACAAGCACAATGGGCCCAATGGCCTTCTTCTGTGCCATAAGATTCTACGATTCGATGATATCTACACTCTTTCCAGCAGCTGTCACTGCATATAAATCAAGGGTCGGGATTTTTCCCCTCCACAGATTGGGGCACTGATAACAATTGCAGTATCCTTACTGCCGACCTAGCTCGGATCAGCTAACTCAACACACATCAAGGACCAAACCTGGCACCTTCCTGCTCCCAATGGGAATGTGATTGCCAGCTGAGCCAATGGGGAAAATGAAGCAGTAGATCCCCGCCATGTGCCAGTGAGCTGCCTGGCCCCACCTCCTTTAAGGCTGGTGGAAGCTATAAGACGAAGCCACGGTAATTCTATTCAGAAAAACGCACTGCGTTTCAGCAAAACCAAATCAACAAATGCCTCAACAACTCAGCCTTTCCAATGACCTACGGGAAATTCAGATCTCTGAATGTGAAAATCCACAATAATGCAAGCCCCCAATCTTAATCCCATGGAATGCTTCAGAACCAAGTTCCATCCTTTCATCTACATCAAAGAACACTGCGACAACTGTCATGAAACTTACAGTGCCTTGCAGTGTTCTAATCCTCATGAAATATTTTTCTCAACTATTGCCTGATCTATTATTTATTATATAAACAAATGTTCAAGTTCCTTTCGATTTACTTTCACATTTGTTTACCTGTTTTCTTTCCTTTCCATTGAGCCTTTGAGTCCCTTTCATCCTTTCTATAATCTCTTTTATTAAACTGATTTCTTTTTCTTTCAACAGTTGATGGGCTTTAAAGTGCAAGCTTATCACCACCTCATATTGGTCTCTGTTATACCACTCAGTGTTATATCGCTCAGTGTTATACCACTCAGTGTTATACCGCTCAGTGTTATACCACTCAGTGTTATACCGTTCCCTGTTATACCACTCAGTGTTATACCGCTCAGTGTTATACCACTCAGTGTTATACCACTCAGTGTTATACCGCTCAGTGTTATACCGTTCCCTGTTATACCACTCAGTGTTATATCGCTCAGTGTTATACCACTCAGTGTTATATCGCTCACTGTTATACCACTCAGTGTTATACCACTCAGTGTTATATCGCTCACTGTTATACCACTCAGTGTTATACCACTCAGTGTTATACCACTCAGTGTTATATCGCTCACTGTTATATCGCTCAGTGTTATACCACTCAGTGTTATACCACTCAGTGTTATATCGCTCAGTGTTATACCACTCAGTGTTATACCACTCAGTGTTATATCGCTCAGTGTTATATCGCTCAGTGTTATACCGCTCAGTGTTATATCGCTCAGTGTTATATCACTCAGTGTTATATCGCTCAGTGTTATATCACTCAGTGTTATATCGCTCAGTGTTATATCACTCAGTGTTATATCGCTCAGTGTTATACCACTCAGTGTTATATCACTCAGTGTTATATCGCTCAGTGTTATACCACTCAGTGTTATACCACTCAGTGTTATATCGCTCAGTGTTATATCGCTCAGTGTTATATCACTCAGTGTTATATCGCTCAGTGTTATACCACTCAGTGTTATACCACTCAGTGTTATATCGCTCAGTGTTATATCGCTCAGTGTTATACCACTCAGTGTTATACCACTCAGTGTTATATCACTCAGTGTTATATCGCTCAGTGTTATACCACTCAGTGTTATATCACTCAGTGTTATATCGCTCAGTGTTATATCACTCAGTGTTATATCGCTCAGTGTTATATCACTCAGTGTTATATCGCTCAGTGTTATATCGCTCCCTGTTAGATCGCTCAGTGTTATATCGCTCAGTGTTATACCACTCAGTGTTATACCACTCAGTGTTATACCACTCAGTGTTATAACGCTCCCTGTTATACCACTCAGTGTTATATTGCTCCCTGTTATTCTGCTCCCTGCTATAACCCTCCCTGTTATACCGCTCCCTGTTATACCATTCAGTATTATATCGCTCCCTGTTATATCGCTCCCTGGTATATCGCTCAGTGTTATATCGCTCCCTGTTATACCATTCAGTATTATATCCCTCCCTGTTATAACCCTCCCTGTTATAACCCTCCCTGTTATATCGCTGCTTGTTATGCAGTTCCCTGTTATACCGCTCAGCGTTGTACTGCCGGAGAACTGGAGAGTTCGAGACCAGTTCTGGAGCTGGATAAGGTAACAGAGGGGCAAGGTCATAGAGGGAATTAAGAACAAGGAGAGGATTCTTAAATTTGAAGTATTGCTAGATCAGTAGCCAATATAGATTAGCAAGGATAGTGGAGACGGACCTAACAAGATTTGGTGCGGAATACAACACGAGCAGCATAGTTACATACAAACTACAGTTTGTGGAGGGAAGATTGACAAAGAAAGCCTGAATGTGTCAAAAACATGAATGAGGGGATCAGCAGTAGATGGGCTGAGGTAGGGGTGGAGGCAGGAATCAGTGCAGAAATGGAATTAGGCAGTGTTTTTGATGGAGAGGATATGGTGACAAAATGCAGCTCACGAACAGGACACAGGTTGTGAATATTCTCATTAAGGCTTGCACTGTGGCAGGGGAGGTTGTGAGAATCAGTGACGGGGCAACAGAGTCTGTGGCAGGGACCAAAGACTATGGGGTAGAAATTTGTATGCTTTGAACCCGTTTTTTTTTGGGCGTACAATGGACGTAAAGCATACACTTTAGCCATGGGACGGTCTGCGCCCAATCTGCGCAGGCATTGGTCCCGCTGCTAAATTTGCAGGCCCATTTTTAGGTGTCTTGGGCAGACAACTAAAGCAGGCGTTGGGGCCCTTGAATATGTTAGTGAAGGACCCCTTTAAAAAATGAGTTGCCAACGAGCAGGGCAGGCAGGATTCTCCAGCTGCCCCCCCGGCTGCCAAATAAGGTAAGTTTAATTTTTTTAAAAACAAATCCTTTCTGTGGAGCCAGGAGGAGCAGGAGTCCTCCCCCAATTCCACATGCATCGTGATTGGCCCCCTTCCCGAGTTCAATCCAATCCCCTGTATCGGGACCTGAGGGTTGCTGCCGGAGTGGGGGGGGCCCTAAATTGTTTTTTGTCGTCGGACGAGCTGTGGAGGCATGATCAACCCCGAATGTACAGTTTAGGCATGAGGGCCAACTTCTATCAATGCTCGGGCCTGTATGTTCAAGCCCAAAAGCAGGCCCAGAATAATTTCTACCCCCCCCCCCCCCACCCACCCCGGCTTCAGTCTTGCTGATATTTAGATAAAGGAAGTGAAAAGAAAGAAAAAGAAAGACAAATGTGCCTTTCATGACCTCAGGACATCCCAAAGTGGTTTACAGCCAATGAAGTGCTTCTTGAAGTGTAGTCACTGTTGTTATGTAGGAAGGCTCATCGGAGACTGGTTGTTATAGGGAAGGGGTCAAGAGACGTGGTGGAGGGTCATGAGAGGTGATGGAGGAGTCATGAGAGGTGATGGAGGAGTCATGAGAGGTGATGGAGGGGTCATGAGAGGTGTTGGAGGGGTCATGAGAGGTGATGGAGGGGTCATGAGAGGTGTTGGAGGGGTCATGAGAGGTGATGGAGGGGTCATGAGAGGTGATGGAGGGGTCATGAGAGGTGATGGAGGGGTCATGAGAGGTGTTGGAGGGGTCATGAGAGGTGATGGAGGAGTCATGAGAGGTGTTGGAGGGGTCATGAGAGGTGATGGAGGGGTCATGAGAGTTGGCAGAGGGGTAAAGCTGAGAGTCATTAACGCATAACCTGACCCAATGTCTATGGATGATGTCTCCAAGGGGACACATGTAAATGATGAATAGAAGGGGGCCAAGAATGATTCTTTGGAGGACTCCAGAGGTAAAGATCATTGATGGAGATGCTTTGGCTACAATCAGATAACTACGAGTGGAACCAATGAGGGACAGTCCCATCAAAATATATAATGCTGGAAAGGCATTGGAGGAGGATGGTGTGGTCAACCATGTTGAAAGCTGTGGAGAGGTCAAGGGGAATGAAGCGAGGTAGTGCATCATGGTCACAGTCACAGAGTATGCCATTTTGGTGCCGTGGGGTGGGGACAGAAACTGGACTGGAGGGATTCAAACAGGGAGTTGCGGGTAGATGGGCACAATGCTGGGAGAGAACAACATGTTCAAGGACCTTGAATAAGAAAGGAAGTTTGGAGATATAGATACTTAGCAAGAACAGAAGGATCATAGGAGGATTTTTTGAGGAGGGGGGTTGATGATGGTGGATTTGAAAAGGGTGGGACAATACCAGATGAGAGGGAACCATTTACAATGTCAGATGGCATGGTGGCAAGGAAGTGGAGCTGGGTGAACATGAGTTTAGTGGGAATGGGGGCATGGGTGCAAAAGAAGGGTCTCATGGACAAAGTGAGCTTAGAGAGGGCAGGGAAGGGGAAATGGGAGAGAAACCAGCTATCGGGGCTGGGATGGGAGGAGGACTGAGGGGAGGGCTGACTAAAGGGGACAATGGATAGGAGGGGAGGAACATAGGAACAGGAGTAGGCCATTCAGCCCCTCGAGCCTGTTCCGCCATTCAATGAAATCACAGCTGATCTGTATCCTAGCTCCATTCACCCGCCTTGGCTCCATATCCCATAATACTCATGGCTAGCAAAAATCTATCGATCTCAGAATTAAAATGATTAATTGATCCAGCATTTACTGCTTTGCGTATGGGAGAGAGTTCCACACTTCTGCCACCCTTTGTGTGAAGATGTATTTCCTAACATCTCTCCTGAATGGCCTGGCTCTGATTTTAAGGTTATATCCCCTTGTCCTAGACTCTCCCACCAGCGGAGAAAGTTTCTCTCTATCTACCCTATCAATTCCTTTCAAATTGAGGAGGAAGCAGAGGCATCTGAACAGATGTTTTTGATCTTGCTGGGAGGACGGGATCGGTGAATTTACATAACGCGTGCGCTCCCATTTTGCAAAGCTCCGCATCAGGAGCACTACATCGTAAAATTAACCCCATGGTGTGTTATGCAGAAAGTACTGGCCTTTACCCATGTCACTGGTGCTGTGACAACCACCCTATGACTGGGTGAAATCAGACCACCCACAGCCACAACACTTTGCTGAACCACAATGGAAATTCCTCATTTCTTTCTGTTTTTCTGCTTCTTTGCACGACGGTAATATGCGAATTTCGCTGCATAAGCAGTTCCTTCCCCTTCAATTACTTTCCGGTGTTCAATCACTTTGCCTGAAGTTGGTGGGAGAACCAGAAGGTCTTCTTGTCAAAATGAATAATGTACATATTGTACTAGATATGGTTACGTGACAAAACAGGGCTGTTTTTGTTCCACTCGGTTAGCGTCTTTCACCATTACAAACATCCAACATCTGCACCAGATCCCAGATCAAGGGCTTTGTCTCTCATTTATCTCAACATGTGCATATTTCAGCTGTTATTTCATTAACCCTCAAAACTTGTTGTCACCCTGATTTTTTATTTCTGCTCACCCTCCTTTATTCTGCAGGAGTTGTTGGTGGAAATCGCGCCCCCCCCCACCAAACCCATCATTGGTGCGGCTGTGGCCTTCGTCCAAACCTTGCTCCCACCCCCGCCAACCAACTGGGCATCACGAGGTACAATTTATAGAAGTGATCAAGTGCTCATGGGTAGCACATCTCGAGAAATCCTAGGTGGGCGAGCTGTAAATTTTCCATTCGTTTCGGACACAAGTTGCTGAGATGCTCGTCCCACGAGTGATGCTCACCCCGGGAATCACTCCTGATTGGGCAAGTTAATATTCCGCCCACCCATGACAGAATGAGGCCAGAGCGGTTTTAACTGCCGGGTCTTATTAAGAAGCCACTGGCCGACTTCCCACCAAGTGAAAAGGGAAAGTGAAAATTGGGCAGCTCACTGGCACTCAGTTAAATGTGGGGACGGGGCACCTCGCTGTAGGGAAGACGTGGCGGAGGGGCGGCAGTCCAGGGCAGGGGGGGTCTAAACTTTTCTTGTGAGGCCTGGAGGAGCACTCCTTCTCATCCTGAACCCACTAAGGAAAGTAGTGGGTCCTCGAAGGTCCTCGTCTGCTTCCGAGCCTCTTCCGACAGGCCTTCGCCCAAAGGATTCCCGGCTCAAGCCGGAGTTAAAATTGGAGTCGGGGCCCGACGACGTCATCAGACCCCAATCTGCATATTTAATGAAGGACCCCACCCGGCTTTGGGTGGCCAGCTTCGCCGCCTGTCCAAAAGTGCCAGTAAAAATGGGATCCGGGCGGGGCATCGGCGGGTAAGTGACCCGGTGGTTTTTAACTGCTTACCGGCCCGGTTTTCATGGGCAGGTAGGGTTAAAATCCACCCCCACATTTCAAACATCACGGGATTAATTTGAACCTAACCCGCCCGGCGGGAAACAGGCGAGTTCAGTTCAACCGTGTTTTACACCCCACCCGATTTTACTGTCAATTGACTTCAATGGAGAGGTCAGACATCTGGGCCTAAATTTTAATCTGGAGCCGGGAAGACGACGGGGTTGGGGGGGGGGGGATTTCCTGACAGGAAACCCGGAAGTACGGAAGGATGTCCTTATGATGTTGACATAAGGACATTTTTTTTTGACGGTTTCCCGCCTGACAGGCCGGCCTGATTGACAGGCTGGCCTCATCGGACGAGAGAAGAGGAAGGAAGAGGATGCGAGAAGGTAAGTCTTAGATGGTGGGGGGGAGACAGTCATGGAGGGGGGGTCATCGGGAGTCATCAGGGTGTCAGGGTCAGGGGTTACCGGCGGGGGGGGGGGGGCGATCGGGGTCGGGGATCACCGGGGGAGTTGGGAGTCAGGGGAGTCATCGGGAGTCAGGGTTGGGAGTCATGTGGGGGTCGGGATCGGGAATGATGGGGGAGTCGAGGGTCATCGGGGATCGGCGGCGGGAGTCATGAGTGTGGTCAGGGTCATCAGGGGTCGGGGTTCAGAGTCATCGGGGAGTCACAGATTGTGTGGGGGTCGGAGATCGTGGAGGGGTGGTCGGAGATCATACGGGGGGAGTCGGAGATCGTGGGGTGGGAGTCGCTGCAGGTAGGCCTGTAGGGCCTGGGGGGAGCAATCCCGCTCCTCCGGACCCACAAGCTGCGCTATAAAGGCACTTACCTGAAGTTTCGGGCCTTCTCGCCTCCTCTCACGTGGCGTGAAGTAAAAGGCCCGGGAATCCCAGCCCCGGGGCTAAAAACAAAAAATCTGTTAAAATGGAGGCCCGCAGCCTCCTTGAAAGCGGGTTAGTTGCCTGCCCCTTATCCCGCCTCCATTGAAACCGGAAATGGGCGGGTTGGAGGCAGGTTAGGGGCGGATTTTAGATTTTAAAAATTTTTACTGCAACCCGCCCCCAACCCACCCATTTTTCCGAGTTAAAATCATGCCCCAGATGTCACTCTTCAGAGGTCACATTTCAAAGGTCACATATCAAAGGTCGCACTTCAGAGGTCATACTTCAGATGTCAGATGTGTTTCAGACTCAAAACAATCTTTAAAGAAAGTGTATAAAAATGAAAACCTATCATTTCCCGCTAATGCCAATCTGCAGGGACAGTTCTCGATCTCTATGATGTCCCTAAGAGGAATTAACCTCTCATTAACCTAAGAATGTAACTATTTACAGCAATTATACCTAGTGGCCTTAAAAGGAAAGGCCATGTTACATACAGCACCGCGTTAGTAGAATATTGCATTGTGTATAACGCGCTGTGTTGTGTATAATATCCTTATAAAATGGTTCATCCTTCAACCTGCTATGAGCAACACCATGGGAGATCTGCTAGTGCTTAGAAAAAGATTCAGCCTTTTAACGAAAACAAATTAGTTCAAGATTGCATGTTGATTTCTAAATGATCATTACCTTTGATTTCTGTAAATGATTAATTTAGACACATTTTTGTCAGAGAACCGACTTTATTGGCATACTGAAGAAACGGAATTGATCACCAAATGGATTGTCAGTGATGTGACAGCCTGTTTGACTTAGAAACACCGAGGGGCTGAAAGGAGACAGTTGACAGTCATGCCGCTGTTAAAAACTTTTTGCTGGTTTTGTTGGAAGTGTAAATCTTCCATACTGACTTAAAGGAATGGTGATGCCAATCCTAGAGCTCAGCAGGCATTGCAACAGCACCAACTTACATTCTGACAGGGCTAGACAGACTGGATGCAGGGAGGATGTTTCCCCTGGCTGGAGGGTCCAGAACGAGGGGCCGCAGTCTCAGGATACGGGGTAGGACATTTAGGACTGAGATGAGGAGAAATTTCTTCATTCAGAGGGTGGTGAACCAGTGGAATTCTCTACCCCAGAAGGCTGTGGAGGCCAAGTCACTGAATATATTTAAGAAGGAGCTAGATAGATTTCTAGACACAAAAGGCATCAAGGGGTATGGGGAGAGAGGGGGAATATGGTATTGAGATAAAGGTTCAGCCATGATCATATTGAATGGCGGAGCAGGCTCGAAGGGCCGAATGGCCTACTCCTGCTCCTATTTTCTATGTTTCTATGTTTATATGGCACCTTTAGAAAATTGTCCCAAGGCATTTCACAGAGGCATAATGAAGAAAATGGATGCTGAGCCAGAGAAGGAGATATTAGGAGGGGTGAGCAAAAGCTTGGTCCAACAAGTGGGATTTAAGCAGAGTCCTGAAGTATAAAAATTTTAGGGAGGGAGGTCTAGAGCATTGGGCCTATGCGGCTAAAGACATGGCCACCAACGGTAGAGCAAAGAGAGAGAATTGCACAAGAGGCTGGAGTCGGGGATTGAAGAGTTTGGGGTTGGAGGTTGTAGGTTTGGAGAAGGTTACAAAGATTGGGAGGGGGCAAGGTCATAGAGGAATTTAAACAATTTTTTTAATTTGAGATGCTAGGGGGATTGGGAGCCAATGTCAGTCAGCAGGGAGAGGGTTAGGAACATAGGAACAGGAGTAGGCCATTCAGCCCCTCGGGTTGATGGGCAAGTGGGCCGTGTGCAGGATAGGATATGATCAGCAAAGTTTTGAATGAGCTAAAATGTACCTATAGCATAGAATAAGTGGCCAACCGGCAGCAAATTGCAGTAATCGATTCTGAGGGTGACAAAGACATGTATGAGGCATGTATGGTAGAATAGGTGACTTGATGCCTACAGTGATTGTCAATAAGGTAAGCTGAGTTCAAATCCCAGCCTGGGCATTTGGTTCCTTGGGAAGTATGCTATTTGCCAATCTTAGTTGGGTCATCTGAGGAAAATTGATGTGGAGATGCCGGTGATGGACTGGGGTTGATAAATGTAAAGAATCTTACAACACCAGGTTATAGTCCAACAGTTTTATTTGAAAATCGCAATCTCCGAAAGCTTGTGATTTTCAAATAAAACTGTTGGACTATAACCTGAGGAAAATTGAGACCACCATTCTTGTAACATAGAATCATGGAATCATACAGCACAGAAGGAGGCCATTCGGTCCATCGTGCCTGTGCTGGCTCTATGAAAGAACTATCCAATTAGTCCCACTACCCTGCTCTTTCCCCATAGCCCTGCAAACTTTTCCTTTTTATGTATATATCCAATTACTATTGAATCTGCTTCCACCACCTTTTCAGGCAGTGCATTCCAGATCATAATAAATCGCTGCATAAAAAAATTCTTCTCATCTCCCCCCTGATCTTTTGCCAATTATCTTAAATCTGTGTCCTCTGGTTACCGACCCATCAGCCAGTGGAAACAGTTTCTCTTTATTTACTCTATCAAAACCCCTCATAATTTTGAACACCTCAATTAACTCTCCCCTTAACCTTCTCTGCTCTCAGGAGAGCAATCCCAGCTCCTCTAGTCTCTCCACATAACTGAAGTTATAACATTGAAACATATCTTGATAGTCAACCAAGAAGTGGCATCGATGGCAACCGTGACCGAGAGCATCCACTTTCCCAGCCATGTAAAAGCCGCTCGAAAATAATTACTTGATGCGCTCCCAACTCAAGCAGACTGGTGTTATATTGGCATCAGCCTTGACTCAATTGGTAGCACCCTTGCCTGTGAGTCAGGAAGCTATAGGTTCAAACCCCACTCCAGAGAGTTGAGCACATAATCTAGGCTGATACTTCAGTGCAGTACTGAGGTGCCACCTGTCAGATGAGGCATTAAACTGGAGCTCCATCTGACCCCTGAAATGGACATAAAGATCCCATGACGCTATTCAAAGAGCAGTGGAGCTCTCCTGGCCAACGTGAATCCCTCAACAAACATCATTTATCTCATTGCTGTTTGCGGGACCTTGCTGTGCGCAAATAGGCAGGAGCGTTTCCTACATTACAACAATGACTACACTTCAAAAGTGCTTTGGAACACCCTGAGGTCATGGAAAGCACCATATAAATGCAAGTTATTTTTTTCTATGGGGAGCAAGCAGGAGCGTGAGATTAGGTGGCTCATGTGGAGCAAAACACTGACACAGGCTTTAATGGGACAAATGGTCTGTTTCAGTGCTGTACCATTCTATGATTCTATGAAAATATCACCTGATTAATGAAAAAAATGCTCAGTACTGAGACTCAGAGAAGATTGTTTTCTTTCCCTTCCTTTCCCCCACATTTCTGTTGTCCAAATCCAATAAAATGTTATCACTTCCTCCAGCCCTATGTTTAAATTTCCAGCATTGTCCTTTGTTGCCCTACAAATTGGCCAGTCCTGTTTTGCCTTGGATCAAAACCAATTTTGCTGGAAGATATAACAACAACTTGCATTTAGATTTGCCATCCATAAGTAAAAATAAACCTTTGTCTCCGATTCCTGACCATCCTCAATGGAAAGTGCACTGTGCATATATATAAGGTGCCTTTAAGAACGTTCGTAAGAAATAGGGGCAGGAGTAGGCCATACGGTTCCTCGAGCCTGCTCCGCCATTCAATAAGATCATGGCTGATCTTCGCTCGACTCCACTTTCCTGCTCGATCCCCATGTCCCTTGATTCTCCTAAAGTCTAAAAATCTATTGATCTCAGTCTTGAATATACTCAATGACTCAACATCCACAGCCCTCTGGGGTAGAGGATTCCGAAGATTCACAATCTTCTGAGAGAAGAAATTCCTCCTCATCTCAGTCTTAAATGGCCGACCCCCATATTCTGCGACTATGCCCATTAGTTCCACACTCTCCAGCCAGGAGAAAGATCCTCTCAGCATCTACCCTGTCAAGCCCTCTCAGAATCTTATATGTTTCAATGAGATCACCTCTCATTCTTCTAAACTCCAGAGAATATAGACCCATTCTACTCAATCTCTCCTCATAGGACAACCCTCTCATGCCAGGAATCAATTTAGTGAACCTTCAGTGCACTGCCTCTAAGGCAAATATATCCTTCCTTAGAAAAGGAGACCAAAACTGTACGCAGTACTCCAGGAGAGATCTCACCAAAGCCCTGTACAATTGTAGCAAGACTTCCTTACTCTTGTACTCCAACCCCCTTGCAATAAAGGCCAACATGCCATTTGCCTTGCTAATTGCTTGCTGTACCTGCATGCTAACTTTTTGTGTTTCTTGAACGAGGACACCCAGACCTCTCTGAACACCAACATTTAATAGTTTCTCCACCATTTAAAAAATATTCTATTTTTTTATTCTTCCTACCAAAGTGAATAACCTCACATTTCCCCACATTATACTCCATCTGCCACTTTCTTGCCCACTCACTTAACCTGTCTATATCCCTTTTCAGACTCTTTGGGGTCGATTTTAGGATGGCCGAGTGGGTGCGTTATGGGCGGGGGGACTCATAAAATCAGGGAATCCCGGAGCGGGTCCGGAGCCTGGTTCCAACCCGCCCACTTCCGGGTTCCCCAGTGACGCGTTCGAGTGCGTGCGCAGCTTCCGCATGCGGGACTCCCACCGGCAATTAAAGCCGGCGGGATGACAATTTAAATACTTATTTACCTAGTTGAGGTACTTGACAGACCTCATTGACAGGAGATTTTGGCAGGGGTGCAATTTTTATGGATCCTCAGTGTGTTTCCCGTGCTGTGGGAAACACTCCCTGTTGGAGCAGACGTGTTTCAGCCAGCAGCCAGTGGGAGATGCAAAGAATTTTTTTACAGTTGGGGGGAATACCTTATTCATTGCAGCAGGGCACTCTGTCACTTCAGACAAAGTTTTGGCTGCAACACCTTTGTCTTTCCACTCAATATTATTAATTTATACCCTAAACTCTGCTGTGCAAACACATTTACATACTTTGCGGACCCCCTCAAACTCACACCATCAGGATGAGGGGCGCCATGGCTTCATTCATCACTTCATCCGAGGACGAGCAACATCACCAGCCTCGCCAGGCACGCCATCCACCTCCGCCACGTGGAGCTCCACAACACGGTGCTGCGCCACAGGCATCTGCACAAAATAGTCGTGCAATTACGCATACACCCACTGTAGGGTGTGTTGAACCAAAATCAAATATAAATAAAAAACATGACAAACCATCAAACACCCTTGTGCATCCCCTTTGTGCTCACAAAACTTTTGCCTTACGCTTCCTACTACACATACATGATGTGTCCCCAGTGGCTGCAGCAGAGGTAGTGGCAGGTTGGGTGAGGGTGACCGTGAAAGAGATGTATCAGAGGGTGAGTATGAGACAGAGCCATGAGATTGTATGAGGATTGGGTTGAGTGGTAGTGGTGGGATGAGTACTGGCGAGGTGACTAAGTGCAGGTAAGTTGAGGATGAGGTTTGAGCTGGTGTGAGGAGTGATGTGATAGAGCAGTGTTGGCAGTGCAGAAGGAGTTGTGGGGTGAGGGCGGTGATGTGGAAGATGGAGTGTAGGAGAATGAGTGAGTGTGCTCACTTTGGCTGACCTAGTTAGGTCATCAAAGCGCTTCCTGCACTGTATCCAGGTGCGGGATATGTTGCTGGTGCTGCTGACCTCCTCTGCCACCTCGAGCCAGGCCTTCTTGGTGGCAGAGGCAGGCTGCTTCCTCCCATCTGCCGGGTAGAAGATCTCCCTCCTCCTCCTCACCCCATCCAGAAAGACCTGGAGTGAGGCATCATTAAACCTGGGAGCAGCCTTTCCCCTGGGCTGCTCTGTGCTGCAATTTTGGCTGTTTGCTGCAGGAGCAGCATTGGAGGACTGTCCCTTTAAATAGGGCTCCCCCAGCTGACAGCCTGTGATGTGGGTGCGCAGTCCACCCGCCGCGCAGGTTTCCCGGAAGCCAAAGTAAGTGGCTTCAATTTACTCACGGTCGCGTGGGGAACCCACCGATTTTACTGGGCGGGTTACCCACGCGCCCAGTCGACCCCCCGCTGCCAACCCGCCTCCCTGGTAATATTGGGGCCTTTGTGTCCTCCTTACGGCTTACTTTCCCGCCTAGCTTTGTATCGTCAGCAGACTTGGATACATTACACTCGATCCCCTCATCGAAGGCATTAATGGGTGTTTTTACCAAGCATTTGAAGCAGTGTTGCTGGAGAATGGAGGTCCACAACGGTTTTGATAATACGTGCCTGAAGTAGGACTTTGAACATTGGGATGTTCATGTATTGTGATTATGAAATGCCTGGACTTTTCATCTTGGTACTCATTCCCTCTTCACAATGCATCACCCTCATGTTATCTTCTTCCAGCCACAAGGATATACAAGTGGGCCTCAGGCTTTAATGTAACTATAAACACGAATGTTCTTCCAGTTTTCTTCACGCGCAATACCTACCTTGAAACCTAGAGAATCTGGGTTATTGATAAGTGTATTCGAATCCTGACCTTAACCAGGGTCTCAGTCATGCCGCCAGCAAGGCAAAAATGAAAATTTTACTCATACTACCAGTAGGGTTGCCAACTCTGGTTGAACTAATTCCTGAAGGTTTCGTTACCTGACCTCCCACATCTAAGTGCCCCGCCCCCACGCTCCCACCATTGCTTGCCCAACACGGCGCACTGTCATCCCCCGCCAATTGAAAAGCGAACAGACTCTTCATTACCCGATTGGATAATTCTTCACTCTCAGTCAAACAGTCTTTTTGTTCCCATTGCCAATATTTTTATAAGTAATAAATGAAGAAAATGAAAGAAAAAACAATTTGTTTTTTAACGCATTTATGAATTTTTCTTCCGGGTCTGCTCACAGCAGTGTCCTGGAGATTAATCTTTCATTCCTGAAGACTCTGGGATAATCCTGGAGGGTTGGCAACTCTAACTACCAGTTAAGACATTCTTTAAACTGTTTTCTTTAATAGTGCAGCTACGTTGCGCAAGTCATTAAAACCCAAAGCAAGTCAAAAGCATTAAAATGTTACTTACCTGCTACAGGAGGTGACATTTAATTAGAAGATTTCAGAATACTAAAACAGGAAGCATTCAGTATTGTCAGCCTTTGAATGGCACGATAATCATTGTCTGAACTTGTGTCTGATGCACATGTATTGTTGCTGAAATTGATGGTGGGTTTAACCAGGATAAAGGGATTTTTGTGATTAAAACCAGAGAACCTTAAGCTTCTTATCAAATTTGCGCAGGCTATTAAAGCAATGGCATTGCTCTTTGCACAATAAACAGACACAGACCCTAAGCTAAGAAAACAAACACACACTACAAGGAACATGCACCCCTTATTGTAGGATCAATCATCAGAATCCTGTGCCATTCAAGAGCGGAATTAGGATTGGCAGCTCGTTTATTCATCTGCAACAGTTGGTAATGCTTTCATGAGCGGAAATAATATTTTATTTAAGAAGAGCTGAAGCTCAGCATTTCAGAAACGCACAAAAGATCCAAAGTGTGACAGTTTGGAGCCATGCTGGTGTTCTGTATTCTCCGCTGCAGTTGATTCAATTATTTTGCTAGCCTTCACCCGAGAGACTGGAGTTCAAACCAAGGCCAACAAAAGTAGGTTGGGGGGGGGTGTGGGTGGGGGGGTGCGGAGGAAAGCTTTAGTCTGTTTATTTTCAATGGATTCAGTCCTGCCAGACTAAGCCTGTCCCAAAGTGAGTAGCAAGAAGCCACAGTAATTGTGATTAACCTGGGACTGAGGGAGATTCAGCCAATTGCCATCAGGGGAAAGGTGAAGGAACAATTATTCTCTGCTTCCAAGATGGATTAAATCTAAAAGGGTAGGTCTTATGTGAGCCTCCCCTGCTGCCAATCAAAGGCCTTACAGAGAATTACATAGAGTTACATAGAATGTACAGCACAGAAACAGGCCATTTGGCCCAACAGGTCTGTGCTGGTGTTTATGCTCCACACGAGCCTCCTCCCGCCCTTCTTCATCTAACCGTAGCAACATACCCTTCTATTCCTTTCTCCCTCATGTGTTTATCTAGCTTCCCCTTAAATGTATCTGTACTAATCACCTCAACTATTCCTTGTGGTAGCGAGTTCCACATTCGAACCACTCTCTGGGTAAAGAGGTTACTCCTGAATTCCCTATTGGATTTATTGGTGACTATCTTATATTTATGGCCCCTGGTTCTGGTTTCCCCCTCAAGTGGAAACATCTTCTCCACATCTACCCTATCAAACCCTTTCATAATCTTAAAGACGTCTATCAGGTCTACCAAAATGTAATACCTCACACTTATCTATATTTCTGGAGAAACATATCAAGTTAATATGATTCAGAAGCTTGTCCCATGTCCTTCTGAAACTATAGTTGAGAATTTTTTTCATATTTATTCTCAGGATGTGGGCGTTGCTGGCAAGGCCGGCATTTATTGCCCATCCCTAATTGCCCCGAGCAGGTGGTGGTGGGCCTTCTTCTTGAACCGCTGCAGTAGCGGTTTGATACAACTGAGTGGCTTGCTAGGCTACTTCAGAGGGCAGTTAAGAGTCAACCACGTTGTGACTGGAGTTACATATAGGCCAGACCAGGTAAGGCCGGCAGGTTTCCTTCCCTAAACAACATTAGCAAATCAGTTGGGTTTTATCGACATTCCAACAACTTCATGGTCACTTTTATTGATACGACGACTGAATTCAAATTCTCAAACTGCCGTGGTGAGATGCACTGTTAGCACATTGGACTGTAGTATTTATTGCTCGTTAAGGAGAACAAACGTGTCCTCTCTCTGACCTCAGGAAGTGGAAGTGTTGTGTGGAGGGTAAAGGTCAGATGGCTTTACACATGCTACTCTGCATGTGCTTTGGGAGTGTGACTGAACTTGTTTAACTAAATCACAGGAGCCAAATGGGACTCTCAACTTGGGCCAGATGCCTGAAATTTCTGTTGAGTAACGAACACCACTGATCTCGATCACTTACCGCTGAGAAAAGTAGCAAAATAGCCTATCGTCTTTCACCCTATTTCTGGATGTCAAAAGACTCATGATTCACAGATCAAACTCCCCTTTTAGTCACTGGTCTTCAAGATGACGTCCTAACCGACAAAGATAATTTCTGAGCAAAGGTCAAATGGGGAAACGAAGAAGCTTCACCTGCTCGTCATCTCAGCTGGAACTTCAGTCTTACAGCAGACTGCTTCCTGCTCGAGATTCCCACCAAAGTCAGCTGAGTAGGAGGAAGAGAAGGAGGCGAAAGGTGAATGTTTGGCCCACAGGTAATCTTCAGTTCATGAACACACATGCTGTGTACACATTGAAAGCAATATTAAATCAGACGTTTTCTTCACAGCAATTAAATAGGGATATGAATGTGCACTGTAATTAAATGGATTACTTTACCACTGAGCTTCCATTACCCTTTACACTTTACACATGATTACAAACTGTATGTTCCTTCGCCAATAGAATCCACTGATTAACTTCCCTTCATGGTGTGATGGATGAAGGCAGCACCAGGTGTAGCACTAAGATTCGGTCCACAGCCTCTGCTGAGTTCATTGATCGCAGCTGACACAGCTTCAGTTGATCTTGGCACCCCTGGGCTAGAGAGGGGGGAAATATCGGCCAGGGTTCCTGTTCCTGATTGGAAAATGCACATCAAGCAGGGCTGGACTGTGCTGTGATGCTCTAAATGGTCAAACGCCCTGATGTTACTCACTGTCTAGGCTCACATCTGAAAAACAGCCATCAAAGGTGTCAACCTTGGCTCAGTGGGTTGTACTTTTTGCCCCTGAGTCAAAAGGTCATGGGTTCAAGTCCCACTCCAGAGACTTAAGCACATAATCTAGGCTGACACTTCACTGCAGTACTGAGGGAGCACTGCACTGTCGGAGGTGCCGTCTTTCAGATGTGACATTAAACCAAAGCTCCGTCTGCCCTCTCAGGTAGACATAAAAGATCCCAAGGCATTATTTCAAAGAAAAGCAGTGTCCTGGCCAATATTTATCCCTCAACCAACATCACTAAAATAGATGAACTGGTCATTATTACATTGTTGTTTGTGGGAGCTTGCTGTGTGCAAATTGGCTACAGTAATTCCTATACTTCAAAAGTACTTTATTGGCTGTGAAGAACTTTGGGACATCCTGAGATTGTGATGCAAGTCTTTCTTTATCTAATGAGGTACCTGAAGGTTTCTCAGCTCTATGGAATTGGAATCTAAGGGCTACACCTGGTGCTCCTTTTACCAACTGCACCATCATAGTAAACTAATCAGTGCGTTCTATTGGTGAAGGTACATACAGTGTAGCAGTCTTGCAAAGGGAGAGAAAATTAAAAACAAAGCACTGTTTAATGAGAGGAAGTCGCCCGTGAAGTTAACTCTCTGCATTTACAAAGCTGCCAAGTCACCATTGATGAATGCATGTGTGGACTCGTCTGGTTCCCAGCATGCCCATTTGCGAGATGAACATATTGAACAGAGGAACTTTGGTTCTAATCTAACAAACCCATTTTTATATTATTAAGATGATAAATCAGAGTTTGGACGTATATTCATGAACAAGTATGAGTCCCAGCTTGCCAACTGCTCAAAGGAATTGCTTCTGAATATCTCAGGAACAAATTAAATCTGTGCCATGAAATAATGCACCTGTATGACAAAATAAGCATTGTATTATATTTCTTCTTTTAAAGGTTAACTAGCTATATCATCCAACAAGTGCTTTTTCAAGACAAGAAAATAAATGTTAAGATGCTTTCAATGCACTGAAAAATGTCAATGGTGCTTTTCTTCCTCTTGCTATTAGCCATGATGTGGAGATGCCGGTGATGGACTGGGGTTGACAAATGTAAGAAATCTTACAACACCAGGTTATAGTCCAACTGTTTTATTTGAAAATCACAAGCTTTCGGAGGCTTTCTCACCTGACGAAGGAGAAAGCCTCCGAAAGCTTGAGATTTTCAAATAAAACAGTTGGACTATAACCTGGTGTTGTAAGATTCTTGGTATTAGCACAGATGCACATGCTATCAGGGTGTATGCAGTGTGAAAGCAGTTTGCAGCCTTCCCTGACGTGTATTAAATCCGTTTTACCGCAACTTCTGGCCTACATTACTCACTGGAAATGAGATGTTATTAAATCGTCATGTGTCCAGAAACAGGAGAATTTTCCAATCGTTTCAACTTAGATTTCTCAAAAGAAAAAGAACAAATCACAGAGAGGACCACAGTAAACCAGTGCAGCAGACTCACCCTCCGGACACCATGGGCCCAGTATTCCTGCGATCGCTGTTCTTCTCAAAATGTACCGTGAGTAAAGAGTCAGGGAATGTCAGAAGAAAGCATCAAAATACGCTGCCCTCATTTTTAGTGCTATCTGCCCAAAAAGGTGTAAAAAAGGCTGGTGGGAAGTGAGGGAAAACATGCAAATTTAACTTGGTAAAAGGCCTTGCAGGCTCGCACAGATCTAGTCAGTGAACATAACAAAGGAGAGGATTTCAGAGTATCACCACAGCACTGAGAGGGATAGTACAGTGGAGTACTTTGGCTGGACCCATGGTTTTAGCAGCTATTGCCCGGTATATGAACGTACAAAGAACATACGAACGTACAAAATATGATGGACCAGAAAAGACCCTCTGGTCCCTCCAGCCTGTTCCACACAAATGTAATACCTCTTGCATCACAATACATACACTCCCCACCCCACCATGTCATCTCCTGGGAGAGGCAAGAAACCAGATAAAAACCCAGGCCAATTAGAGAAACAAAATGGAAAATTACTTTCCGTCCCCACTTAGGCGATCGAAAACGAGTTCAGGAGACCACTCTGGCCCTGAGTACAGCACCTACCTCTTGTACAAAGTCCCAGCCTGAAACAGCTCCAATATTTCACAATGCAACCAGAGAAGGAGGCCCAGGATTTACGTCAGGTACAACCCAATGGGCACATCAAGGGAGGGGAGATGTTACCTTCGCCTCCTGGGTGGTCCTCCCTTTCTAATATGCCCAGCCTTTGTAGCTTGGCCTCTCCTTGCTTGACCTCCAAAGGCCGTGCTGTCAAATGCCATTGTTGTCCCCCACAAACTGACCCAGCCTTAAAGGCAGCCAGCGGCCCTTTAATAGCTGCTAGCGCCAGATAATCCAGCCGTTGAACTCTAAGTGCACAAGCACCAGTTACCAGCAGAATCACCAAATATTCAAATTAGCTGAGCTTGCGTTATGGTGCAACATCATCCACTTGGTCCCAGTAGGCGTGCTGCACCTGATGTGTGGCAATCCCAGCAGAGCACCTGTGCTGGGACTACGTTACCCAGTCACTGTGAGTAGACGAGCGCACGTGCCCCATTGGATGCCGGCTGGAGGCGGGTGGTCACGTGATGAAACCTCCAAGGATACGTCCAATCAGAGATGGCGACCCTAACCGTGACCGATGAGACTCAAAGGGGACGGTGACTCAAGGTGAATCCGTGTTGCTGTCACTTCGTTTTAGCCGACAAACTAAAAGTAACGATGCGAATGAAGTAACAACAACAGATTTTCATTCCAATAGCTTGTAATATTCTTCACAGTAACATCTGAAATGAATCACTTGACAATAAAATCACTATCGAATGAATCAGTTGCTTGTTTCGCCTGCTGATAATGGGATTTAGTGGAGAATTTCATTATTATGACTATTCATAGGACACTGCTACCACATTTATCAGACTGGGAGTGACATGAAAATGATCAAGTGTCTCTGTCTATGATCCGTTTCGCAAAGATGGACTGTGACAATAGGTAGACATTTAAAACAAATAGTTATATAGTTAGATAGAAATAAATGGGAGCTGTTGCGATGAATTGGGACTTTGAATCCAGAGGGGTGATAAAAGATGACAATCAGTAAACAACTATTTATTTGATGAGGGGTAAGTTGGGAAGGCCTTAAAATATTTACAGTGAGCTTTTACTGAGCTGGTGCTCAGCCTCAGGCAAGTAGACTGGAGCCTGCAGTGCAGTTTCTGATCTTTACCATCGTTCCTCTGCGGACTAAAGGTGGCAGCAATTTGCCCACCCCTGTAATACAACAAAACTGACCGAATCAATGCATTGCACGACTGACCAGAAATAAAAATATTACATAGTTTACTGATACTGAAAGGCACAGGGAGAAGAATGGCTTCTAGAACTAGACTTTGTCTATAGTATATTTATGGAACACATTTTTCATGCTGTAAGCTTTCAATTACTAATTAGTGGAATTGTTGAGTGTGAAAGTACTGGGAGGGAATGTTGCAGGCTGCCACTGACATACTATGGTTGAGGCCCAAGTTAAGCTCTCTTTTTGACCTAACCCTTATAAGCAATGTCCTAAACTTGTGAACTCAAAGTGTCATTCCTTGATACTCAACTAATATTCCCATTATATTGGCAAACAGCAACCAAATCAATCAATTTAACTGTCAACTGCTACCATATATGGTAAACTACATCTACTTGAATAGGTAGTCTCATTTTCGGGCTTGGACTAGGCCTAGCAGAGTGATCGGTCTAAACTGGTAGACACACTTCACGGCTGAATACCCCTTTTGTTCTAAGAAAGATGGCCATCCATCTGTTAGCTGCTCTCACCTCCCTTAGATGGCATTCTCTTCTTCACCGTTCCTTTTCTTCTACCTACCTATTTCACAGAGGTTACAGGGTTCATGCTTGCCTATGGTACGAGGAACTGAACCCTGACACAATCACAAAAGCAGAGTCTGGTGATTTTAGAATCTTTCCTCCACCCTTGAGAAAACTCAACTATGTCAGTGGCAGCCTGCAACATTCCCTCCCAGTACTTTCACACTCAACAATTCCATTCTCCAACATTCCTGCATCCCACCACCATCATCCCAGCACTGTCACACTCAAGTAATCCCTCCCACCAGTGCTCCCACAACTCAGGATCCTTTTCCAACTCCTCTCACATCCAGACTTCCCCCCAGTTCTACCATACCCCCTTCCCACCAGTAGCAGATCCTGGTATCCCCTGTTTCACTGTTCTCAAACACCATGATTGCCTCTCCCAGTTCTTCCACATCCTGCGACCACCTGCCTGGTTCTCCCAGACCATCCATCCATCCCATCACCCCCCCCCACTTCCAAACCCCAGGACCACCCTCTCAACACTGCCAACCCAAACAGACCTCCCCCAACTCCCGAGTACTGCTAGACATTGTTCCTACAACCTAGCTTCCACCTACCCACACTGTCATCTCGACCATCTTCCTCTGTATCCTGGGCTTTAAAATGTAGGAGATAAAATTGACCTCCTCAAACACAAACTAACTCTTACAGGAGTCAAGGGCTTTGATTTTCAGTTTTCTTGCAAATAACGAGGTAATAATAGAACTGGAGCTTAAAATTATCACCAGTGCTCCTACAATACTTTATTAAAAAAAACAATTTGACTTATTCAATTACAATAAATGATTTGGCCTAATAATATATTATATATCCCTCCCTAAATTTCTTCTCCTTCTCAGCCCCTTCTCCTCATTTAAGACACTCCATAAATCCCACCTCTTCGACCCAGCTTTTAGTCACCCCTCCTGCTATCTCCTTCTTTGGCTCGATGTCAATTTTTGTCTGATTACACTCTCGTGAAGCAGCTTGGGACATTTTTCTACATTAAAGGCACTATATAAACGCACATTGTCGTTGTACATTACATAGTAAGAAGCAACGTATCCTCCAACTCACGGTGAGCAATGCCATGGGAGATCCTCTAGAGTGTGCACAATATAAATGTGCTTGAATAGAATGCACCTTACACTCAATCCTCAGTATTACAAGATAAGGCATTCCTGACACGGGTTGAATAAGCTGTAAACATATGAGTAATATAAAACCATGTTTGTGTACGTATTTTATTTCTTCCTCAACTTCTTCATCACAGTAAGATTAGAAGTAGAGAGAAGCTGTAAAATATCTATTATCCTGTCTTCATCCAGCCTTTGCGATGTTATTAATAGGTTCACTTCTGCTGTAATCCATCGATTACTTTTCGGCCTTAGTTTATAGTTTCGATCAATATGTGGCCATACATTCAAAGCTGACCTCTCATGCAATCCAATGTTTAATGACAATAACAACTTGCATTTATATAGCGCCTTTAACATAGTAAAACATCCCAAGGAGCTTCACAGGAGCGTTATCAAACAAAATTTGACACCGAGCCACATAGGGAGATATTAGGGTTAGGGTTAGGGTGCATTAGGGTTAGGATTAGAGTTATGTGACCAAAGGCTTGGTTAAAGACAGAGGTTTTAAGGAACGACTTAAAGGAGGAGAGGTAGAGAGGCAGAACAGTTTAGGGAGGGAATTCCAGAGCTTAGGGTCTAGGCAACTGAAGACACGGCCGCCAATGGTGAAGCAATGAAAATTGGGGATGTGCAAGAGGCCAGAATTGGAGGAACGCAGAGATCTCGGGGGTTTGTAGGGCTGGCGGGGGTTACAGGGATGAAAGAATTTCTTCTCTTCCCCCTTGTAAGTACATCTGAGTGGCTGAAGCCTATCCTCGTACAAATTCTGCTGCTCCATTTAAGAGAAATGTAAGGAATCTTACAACGCCAGGTTATAGTCCAACAGTTTTATTTGAAAATCACAAGCTTTCGGAGGCTTTCTCCTTCGTCAGGTGAGTGTGGGATTCCATGAAGGTTACCGCATATATAGTCAGAGAACAATGCCTGGTGATTACAGACAATCTTTCCAACTGCCCGTTGTCAAGGCAATCAGACAGAGAGACATTACATACAGGACTGCTGAATATACAAACGGTCCGAACCCAAAGACAGAGAGAGAGAGAGAGAAACACCCGAAAGGAAGAGAAAGAGAGAGAATGACCAGTTGTATTGAAAACAGATAACTTTTTTTTCCCCCTGCTGGTGGGGTTACGTGTAGCGTGACATGAACCCAAGATCCTGGTTGAGGCCGTCCTCATGGGTGCGGAACTTGGCTATCAATTTCTGCTCGACGATTTTGCGTTGTCGTGTGTCTCGAAGGCCGCCTTGGAGAATGCTTACCCGAAGATCGGTGGCTGAATGTCCTTGACTGCTGAAGTGTTCCCCGACTGGGAGGGAACCCTCCTGTCTGGCGATTGTTGCGCGGTGTCCGTTCATCCGTTGTCGCAGTGTCTGCATGGTCTCGCCAATGTACCATGCTCTGGGGCATCCTTTCCTGCAACGTATGAGGTAGACAACGTTGGCCGAGTCACAGGAGTATGAACCGTGCACCTGGTGGGTGGTGTCCTCTCGTGTGATGGTGGTATCTGTGTCGATGATCTGGCATGTCTTGCAGAGGTTGCCGTGGCAGGGTTGTGTGGTGTCGTGGACGCTGTTCTCCTGAAAGCTGGGTAATTTGCTGCGAACGATGGTTTGTTTGAGGTTGGGTGGCTGTTTAAAGGCGAGTAGTGGAGGTGTGGGGATGGCCATAGCAAGGTGTTCGTCGTCATTGATGACATGTTGAAGGCTGCGGAGAACATGGCGTAGTTTCTCCGCTCCGGGGAAGTACTGGACGACGAAGGGTACTCTGTTGGTTGTGTCCCGTGTTTGTCTTCTGAGGAGGTCGATGCGATTTTTCGCTGTGGCCCGTCGGAACTGTCGATCGATGAGTCGAGCGTCATATCCCGTTCTTACGAGGGCGTCTTTCAGCGTCTGTAGGTGTACGCCAACATTTTCATGCACAAGTTCGAGCACGACTTCTTCACTGCACAGGACCTCCAACCAACGCTATATACCAGATACATCGACGATATTTTCTTCCTATGGATCCACGGCGAAGAATCACTGAAGAGACTACATGATTACATCAACAAGCTCCATCCCACCATCAAACTCACCATGGACTACTCCTCAGAATTGGTTTCTTTCTTGGACACACGAATCTCCATCAAAGACGGGCACCTCAGCACCTCACTCCACCGCAAGCCCATGGACAACCTCACGATGCTCCACTTTTTCAGCTTCCACCCTATGGACAGGCCCTACGAATACACATGATCTGCTCAGACGAGGAGGAACGCGATGGACACCTACAGATGCTGAAAGACGCCCTCGTAAGAACGGGATATGATGCTCGACTCGTCGATCGACAGATCCGATGGGCCACAGCGAAAAATCGCATCGACCTCCTCAGAAGACAAACACAGGACACAACCAACAGAGTACCCTTCGTCGTCCAGTACTTCCCCGGAGCGGAGAAACTAGGCCATGTTCTCCGCAACCTTCAACATGTCATCGATGACGACGAACACCTCGCTAAGGCCATCCCCACACCTCCACTACTCGCCTTCAAACAGCCACCAAACCTCAAACAGACCATCGTTCGCAGCAAATTACCCAGCTTTCAGGAGAACAGCGTCCACGACACCACACAACCCTGCCACGGCAACCTCTGCAAGACATGCCAGATCATCAACACAGATACCACCATCACACGAGAGGACACCACCCACCAGGTACATGGTTCATACTCCTGTGACTCGGCCAACGTTGTCTACCTCATACTTTGCAGGAAAGGATGCCCCAGAGCATGGTACATTGGCGAGACCATGCAGACACTGCGACAATGGATGAACGGACACCGCGCAACAATCGTCAGACAGGAGGGTTCCCTCCCAGTCGGGGAACACTTCAGCAGTCAAGGACATTCAGCCACCGATCTTCGGGTAAGCGCTCTCCAAGGCGGCCTTCGAGACACACGACAACGCAAAATCGTCGAGCAGAAATTGATAGCCAAGTTCCGCACCCATGAGGGCGGCCTCAACCGGGATCTTGGGTTCATGTCTCGCTACACGTAACCCCACCAGCGAAAAAAGAGCTATCTGTTTTCAATACAACTGGTCATTCTCTCTCTTTCTCTTCCTTTCGGATGTTTTTCTCTCTCTCTCTCTCTGTCTTTGGGTTCGGACCGTTTGTATATTCAGCAGTCCTGTATGTAATGTCTCTCTGTCTGATTGCATTGACAACAGGCAGTTGGAAAGATTATCTGTAATCACCAGGCATTGTTCTCTGACTATATATGCGGTAACCTTCATGGAATCCCTGACAAAGGAGAAAGCCTCCGAAAGCTTGTGATTTTCAAATAAAACTGTTGGATAATAACCTGTTGTTTTAAGATTCCTTACATTTGTCCACCCCAGTCCATCACCGGCATCTCCACACCATTTAAGAGAAGCTTTTGTGCGCATGCCACCCGCCATCTTGGACGCTTTGGCGCCTGTTTTACGCCTGTAAAACAGGCGCGGTGCCATCAAATTTCTAGGCCTTTGAGTGAAAAAAACAAACAGGCAGATTAAAATAGACAGAGAAAGAAACAGAGACAGTGAAATAATCAGAAAGACAGATAGAAACAAAGAAAAAGTACGGAGAATGAACGAAGCAGATACCTCTCGTGTCTCAGTGAAGCTCAAAAGATCATTTTCTCGACCACCTAGAAAATTCGGTTAGTAAAGAAATTCCAGCTCCAACAAGCGGACATTTGACGAACTTGTCATGGTGCAAATTGTTGTTTCAGGCTCCCTGACTCTTTGGTAATCTAAACATTACAAGAATAGAAATAAATTACCTTATTACAATCAAACAATGTTACTGCTGGCCACGAGTAACTGGAATATCTTTCCCACTCCTCGCAAACTGTCGATTTTAAAATGCAATTTTATTACACTGCCTTAGAGTGATAAGGATTTATACGCAGCACTGAGGAAAAATTATTAAAGTTTACTATTTTCAGACCAATAAATGAAAGACTGAGACAGAGTTGGAATTACACTTTATCCTGTAATTGAATAAATTATGCAAATGTAAGCTATTGAATTTTTAAAAAAACTTTATTCAATAGTCTGACTCGTTTGAGGGGACTCCACATTCTAACACTTAACTCGAGGTATATACATTTTCAATTATAATA
This sequence comes from Heptranchias perlo, assembly GCF_035084215.1. Taxonomy (NCBI): domain Eukaryota; kingdom Metazoa; phylum Chordata; class Chondrichthyes; order Hexanchiformes; family Hexanchidae; genus Heptranchias; species Heptranchias perlo. Next base: position 26,851,917 of record NC_090356.1, read on the forward strand.
AATAACCGTTAGATTCCTGTTTGGATAAAATGAGATATTATAACCATGGGGAATCTTATCAAAACCTTCTATTAAATCTATAATTCAATATGTGCTGGGTTTTATTATCTGCCTTGAGAGAGCTCACTATTTAGACAAATTCTTTATTATTTTTCCTACTTTATCTGCTTTTCTGTCCCCTTGGCTTTCTTTCTGTTCCATCTCTCACTTTCTTCATAATCCATAACCATTACCAGACGCAAATCTAACAGTTTGCTCTCATCGTCACTCCTCGTTTCTTCGACGATTTTTCCCACAACTCAAACCCATACATGCCCACGTCAGAACTTCCCTGTAAGGATTCTTTGTTACTTCCTAACAAGAGTAGTCGGTTCAAGATTGTGTGTGTGTGTGTGTGTTTGTATTTGTATGTGTGTTTGTGTGTGCATGTGTTTCTGTGTGTGGTATTTGTGTAGGTGTGTTTGTTTTTGTGTGTATATATTTGTGCGTTTGTGTTTGTGTGCCTGTATGTATTTGTGTCTGTGTGAATGTATCTGTGTGTGTGTGTATTTGTGCGTTTGTGTTTGTGTGCCTGTATGTATTTGTGTCTGTGTGAATGTATCTGTGTGTGTGTGTATTTGTGCATTTGTGTTTGTGTGTCTGTATGTATCTGTGTGTGTGTGTGTGTGTGTTTGTTTGTCCATATGTATTTGTGTGTGTATTTGTGTGTGTGTTTGTGTTTGTGTATTTGTGTGTGTGCTTGGGTATTTGTGTGTGTTTGTGTATTTGTGTGTGCATGTGTTTGTGCATTTGTGTGTGTGCTTGTGTATTTTTGTGGGTTTTTTATTATTCGTTCATGGGATGTGGGCATCGCTGGCAAGGCCGGCATTTATTGCCCGTCCCTAATTGCCCTTGAGAAGGTGGTGGTGAGCCGCCTTCTTGAACCGCTGCAGTCCGTGTGGTGACGGTTCTCCCACAGTGCTGCTAGGAAGGGAGTTCCAGGATTTTGACCCAGCGACGATGAAGGAACGGTGATATATTTCCAAGTCGGGATGGTGTGTGACTTGGAGGGGAACGTGCAGGTGGTATTGTTCCCATGTGCCTGCTGCTCTTGTCCTTCTAGGTGGTAGAGGTCGTGGGTTTGGGAGGTGCTGTCAAAGAAGCCTTGGCGAGTTGCTGCAGTGCAGCCTGTGGATGGTACACACTGCAGCCACTGTGCGCCGGTGGTGAAGGGAGTGAATGTTTAGGGTGGTGGATGGGGTGCCAATCAAGCGGGCTGCTTTGTCCTGGATGGTGTCGAGCTTCTTGAGTGTTGTTGGAGCTGCACTTGTTGGCTAGGGGCTGCGATAACCTGAGATGTCGGCTGCTGATACATACAGGCAGGAACGACTTTTGAACTAAAGTAACCTGGCCTCAGCTGCCTCGAACCGGTTTGAATTAACCAAGTTTTGTGAAAGACAAAGGAAATGTGATAAGACACAAATCCTTATTTAGAAAAGGAGTAATGAGGTAATCCTACCTAAGTCCTTGGGACAGAGCCAATGAGGAGAAGACCCAGGCAAAAGCAAGAAAGGCTAAACCAACAAAATAGAGAGACAGCACAGCCTGAAGAGATAAGATTCGGAATAAGAATGAAGGATCTGAGGCGTGAAGCCAGAGCGAAGACTCCGGACACCAACCATCGCAGAAGTGGAAGACCCTACGTCAGGAACGTAGAGACGACGTTGAGAGAGAGAGAACGGAACGCTTGGCCAGTGTCAGCTCTCCTTTTCGGGTATTATCCTTTATATTCTGTGAGCACTAAGGGAGTGTCAGAGAAACCTAGTGGGTGTTCGTTTAGATCTTAGTTTGGGTATAAAACTGTATAACCTGGTGTAAACTGGATGCCTATATCTAACCAGATGTATAAGCTATATGTATATGATCTAACGGCGTGAATAAAGTGAATTGAGAGTTAAGAGAGAATTGACTCTTCTCCTCTGTGTACTAAGCCAGTAACCGTAACCGGTGACCTCCGGTCAACATATTCATCCAGGCAAGTGGAGAGTATTCCATCACACTCCTGACTTGTGCCTTGTAGATGGTGAAAAGGCTTTGGGGAGTCAGGAGGAGAGTCACTCGCCGCAGAATACCCAGCCTCTGACCTGCTCTTGTAGCTACTGTATTTATATGGCTGGTTCAGTTAAGTTTCTGGTTAATGGTGATCCCCAGGATGTTGATGGTGGGGGATTTGGTGATGGTAATGCCGTTGAATGTCAAGGGGAGGTGGTTAGACTCTCTCTTGTTGGAGATGGTCATTACCTGGCACTTGTCTGATGCGAATGTTACTTGCCACTTATCAGCCCAAGCCTGGATGTTGTCCAGGTCTTGCTGCATGCAGGCTCGGACTGCTTCATTATTTGAGGGGTTGCAAATGGACCTGAACACTGTGCAATCATCAGCGAACATCCCCATTTCTGACCTTATGATGGAGGGAAGGTCATTGATGAAGCAGCTGAAGATGGTTGGGCCTAGGACACTGCCCTGAGGAACTCCTTCAGCAATGCAGGAGATGATTAGCCTCCAACAACCACTACCATCTTCCTTTGTGCTAGGTATGACTCCAGCCACTGGAGAGTTTTCCCCCTGATTCCCATTGACTTCCATTTTGCTAGGGCTCCTTGGTGCCACACTCGGTCAAATGCTGCCTTGATGTCAAGGGCAGTCACTCTCACCTCACCTCTGGAATTCAGCTCTTTTGTCCATGTTTGGACCAAGGCTGTAATGAGGCCTGGAGCATCGGTGAGCAGGTTATTGGTGAGTAAGTGCCGCTTGATAGCACTATCGACGACACCTTCCATCACTTTGCTGATGATTGAGAGTGGACTGATGGGGCGGTAATTGGCCGGATTGGATTTGTCCTGCTTTTTGTGGACAGGACATACCTGGGCAATTTTCCACATTGTCAGGTAGATGCCAGAGTTGTAGCTGTACTGGAACAGCTTGGTGAGGCACAGCTAGTTCTGGAGCACAAGTCTTCAGCACTACAGCCGGGATGTTGTCGGGGCCCATAGCCTTTGCTGTATCCAGTGCACTCAGCCGTTTCTTGCTATCACGTGGAGTGAATCGAATTGGCTGAAGACTGGCTTCTGTGATGGTGGAGATATCGGGAGGAGGCCGAGATGGATCATCCACTTGGCACTTCTGGCTGAAGATGGTTGCAAACGCTTCAGTCTTGTCTTTTGCACTCACGTGCTGGACTCCGCCATCATTGTGGATGGGGATGTTTGCAGAGCTTCCTCCTCCCATTAGTTGTTTAATTGTCCACAACCATTCACGACTGGATGTGGCAGGACTGCAGAGCTTTGATCTGATCCGTTGGTTGTGGAATCGCTTAGCTCTGTCTATAGCATGTTGCTTCCGCTGTTTAGCATGCACGTAGTCCTGAGTTGTAGCTTCACCAGGTTGGCACCTCATTTTTAGGTACGCCTGGTGCTGCTCCTGGCATGCTCTTCTACACCCCTCATTGAACCAGGGTTGATCGTCTGGTTTGTTGGTAATGGTAGAGTGAGGAATATGCCGGGCCATGAGGTTACAGATTGTGCTGGAATACAATTCTGCTGTTGCTGCTGGCCCACAGCGCCTCATGGATGTCCAGTTTTGAGCTGCTAGATCAGTTCTGAATCTATCCCATCTAGCAAGGTGGTAGTGCCACACAACACGTTGGATGGTGTCCTCAGTGCAAAGACGGGACTTCATCTCCACGAGGACTGTGCGGTGGTCACTCCTACCAATACTGTCATGGACAGATGCATTTGCGACAGGTAGATTGGTGAGGACAAGGTCAAGTAAATTTTTCCCACGTGTTGGTGTGTATGTGTGTGTGTATTTGTGTGTGTGTGTGTATGTGTGTGTGCGTTTGTGTGTGTGTTTGTGTATTTGTGTGTGTGTGTGTTTGTGTGTATGTGTATTTTTGTGTGTGTGTGCTTCTTTATTTGCGTGTGTATTTGTGTGTGTATGTGTTTGTGTATTTGTGTGTGTGTTTGTATATTTGTGTGTGTTTGTGCGTGTGTGTTTGTGTGTGTGTGTTTGTGTGTATGTGTGTATTTGGGTGTGTGTGTGTATGTGTGTTTGTGTGTGTGTATATGTGTGTGTCTGTATGTGTGTCTCTGTGTGTGTATGTGTGAGCACGCACAGAGTGGGGAAGGGGGAAGTCAAACTCCACACTAATATAGTTTGTTTTGTTTTTACAACCAAGAGCACCCTGTCAACAAGAGTGAATGAAAATCACACAGTTCTCGAATCATTGTGCTCATCATCATCGGATTGATAATTACTCACACTGAAGAATGCGACCTCCTCAGTCAACCTCTGAAATGTAACGAGTGAGAGGAAAGATATGTCGAATAAGCAGATAAGTTATTCATTACTGTAATTATATAGAGACTTCTGGTGTGTCAGTCAAATTTATGTGCGCCAAATGAATGCAGCTAATAAAAGAGGCAGTGCTTGATTTAAATACTTTGCTCCTCACTCCCGAGGGAAGCTCATTGATAACTCCAATAAATAACATAATGAGCTAACGGAGCCAGTCTATGTGTGCACTGGTGCACTATTCGTATTTTATCTGTTCATTTTCTGTATTTTCTAAATGAACATATTGGGCTCGATATTAGCAGGCCGGCGTGTTCTCAGCGGGGGGTCGACTGGGCGTGTGGGTAACGCGCCCGGTGAAATCAGTGTGCTCCGCATGCAATCGCAGGCTAATTGGAGCCACTTACTTGTGGTTCCGGGTTTCCTGCTGCTGAGCTGCGCGGCGGGCGGACGGTGCATGCGCAGCAAGGTCTGTCAGCTGGAGGAGCCCGATTTAAAGGGGCAGTCTTCCACTGACTGATGCTGCAGAAAATAGGAAAAATTACAGCATGGAGCAGCCCAGGGGGAAGGCTGCTCCCAGGTTTAATGATGCCTCACTCCAGCTATCATTGGATGGGGTGAGGAGGAGGGAGAGGACAGAGATCTTCCCCCCGGCCGGCGGGAGGAAGCGGCCTGCCTCTGCCACCAAGAAGGCCTGGCTCGAGGTGGCAGAGGAGCTCACCTGCACCACCAACATATCGCCCACCTGCATACAGTGCAGGAGACGCGGCAATGACCTAAGTAGGTCAGCCAAAGTGAGTACACTTACTTATTCCAATACACTCCATCTGCCACATCACCGCCCCCACCCCACATCTCCTTCTGCACTGCCAACACTACTATGTCACATCACCCCTCACACCCACTCAAAGCTCATCCTCATCTTACCTGCACTTACTCACCTCGCCAGTACTCATCCCGCCACTACCACTCAACCCAATCTCATGGCACTATCTCATACTCACCCTCTCATGCATCTCTTTCATGGTCAGCCGCACTCAACCTGCCACTACCTGTGCTGCAGCCACAGGGCATGCATCACATATGTGCAGTAGGCAGCGTAAGGCAAACGTGTCGTGAGCATGAAGGGGATGCACAAGGGTGTTTGAGGGTTTCTCATGGTGTTTTCCTATATTTAATTTCTGATCAACTCACATAACATATTATATTGTCCCCGGTGACACCCTGGAAGGATGCGGAGGAGAAGTTGTTGAGGGCAGTGGTGACTTTGACAGCGACAGGTAAGAAGATGGTGCTCGGGCCAGCCGGGAGCAGCTCGGCATGAAGGAGGCTGCAGATGTCCACGACTACATATCAAGTAACTCTGAGCCTCCATGTGCACTGCTGCTCAGAGAGGTCCAGGAAGCTGAGCCTCAGTCTGTGGACCCTGTGGCGAGGGTAGTGCCCTCTGCGACGCATCTCTCTCTCTGCGGTTGCCCTCCCTCCTGCTGTGCAGGTGGATGTGTCACAGCACTGTGTTGTGGAGCTCCACGTGTCAGAGGTGGACGGGGTGGCCGGCGAGGCTGGTGATGCTGTTCGCCCTCCGAGGAAGTCATGACTGCAGCTACGGCGGCCCCCATCCGGAAGATGTACATCTGAGGGGGTCCGCAAGGTAGGTAAATGTGTCTGGACCCTGGGGCAAGTGTGCAAGTTGGTGAATTTTATTGTTAGGAGGAGGGTGGTGGAGGCCAAACTTTGTCCAAATTGACAGAGTGGCCTCCTGCAATGGGTGAGGGTCTCCCCCCACAACCTGTCAAATGGACCTTTGCAGCTGCCACAGGCTGATGGCTACAACACGTCCATTTCAACTGGGAGTGTTTCCCCCAGTACGGGAAACAGTCCCAGTTCATTGCAAAATCCCACCCCTCCTAAAATATCAGGTCAATCAGGTCTGCAAACGACCTGAAGTACCTGTTTAAGTACTTTAAGTGGCAACCCGCCGGCTTTAATTGCCGGCGGGAGTCCCACATGCGGGGGCTGCGCGCATGTCAGCTCGTCACTGGGGAACCCAGAAGTGGGCGGGTTGGAGCCGGGCTCCAGACCCGCCTCAGGAATCCCCGATTTTCAGAGCCCCCCCGCCACCAATACACCCGATTGCGGGTGCTAAAATCGAGCCCATTGTCCCTTTTTATCATAGGTGTATTTTTTGCAATTTGATATGAACTCCACCCCCTTGGGCAATGCCCCGGGAAGATTAAATCCCTAAAAAGAATCGAGTTTCGATGGGATATAGCTGCACCGAGAGTGCAGTGGGGCAGGGGCTTTGTCATTACTTGAGCTTCAGGTAAACCCAACATTCCATCATACCTGTAGCGTAAGATTCAGGTCGGAGCTAAGGTCAAAGGATTGGGGGAGGGGGGTGTGGTTGGAGTCCAGATTTGGCCAAATTGGCCCCCAGAAGCAAAAATTTAGGTTAGGGGTCTTTAGGCCGGAGAGCTAATGCTTATGCGCACTGCCACGGTGATGCCTTCCAATGTCGCATTGCTGTTAGCGTCAAACTCAAAACGACAATTTAAAGGTTAAGTGAATTGTTTTCAATCGGTTTTGGTCAAGTCCTGACATACAAAATTGGCCAACCACAAAATGATTGGGGGGTGGGGATCATGACCCCCCCCCCTTCGACCAGCCAACTGGCTTCACCACTGACAAGACTAATGAAAAATTGTGATGATTCTCTGCTCATTTCTTATGGAGATATTATGGGCTGTTGTGGGTATGTATTGGCACTGTCTGATGCCAAAGCTGATTGTGAAATTTTTATATGCTTGTCACAGTAACAAGGAGGTATTCCTGATCTCCCTGATTGGGATCTCCCGATAGCCCCCTCCCCCAATAGCCTCAGGTTTATTCTATAATGTAATACAGACAGATAGCTTCTTTTGTTTGACGCCACTTCAAGTTGTCACCCTTTGGTTTTCAGTCACCGTTTTCAGCGTCTATCAGGAGCATTAGAATGAAAGACCTTGCATTTATATAGCGCCTTTCACAACCTCAGAATGTCCCAAAGCAATTCACAGCCAATGAAGTACTTTTAAAGTGCAGTCACTGTTGTAATATAGGAAACGTCGCAGCCAATTTGTGCACAGCAAGGTCCCACAAACAGCAATAAGATAATGGCCAGATAATCTGTTCTAGTGATGTTGCTCGAGGGATTAATGTTTGCCAGAACACTGGGGAGACCTCCCCTGCTCTTCTTCCAAATAGTGCCATGGGATCTTTTACATCCACCTGAGAGGGCAGTTGGGGCTTCAGTTTAAAGTCTCACCCAAAAGACGGCACCTTCGACAGTGCAGCACTCTCTCAGTACTGCACTGGAGTGTCAGCCTAGATTTTGTGTTCAAGTCTCTGGAGTGGGACTTGAGACGAGAGTCCTATGGTCGTGAAAGGCACTATATAAATGCAAGTCTTTATTTCTTTCTTCTTTATTATATGATAGTGTAACTCAGGGATGTAATAATAGGGACCTCTGACTTGAACCAGATAGTGCGTCTTTTGCATGTGCCCTCACACAAATTTGTCCAATCTTTCCAAAGGCGGACTCAAAACCACTTTAGTGAGACAAGAAGATATATAAATCGTTACGCTGCTTAATTTTAGAGAAAGCTATTGAACATAAAGAGCAACAATCAAAGCAAACTCCACTGCCTTTAATCAATCTCACTTTTATCAAGAAATGAGGGGAAAAAGTATTAAACCACCTGCTCTGTCTCTTTCGTGGATTGGCTGACTTGTTGTTGGAATTACATTCTTTTCTACACAACTTCTTAACCTTCTGCATTTCAGCTCCCAGCTCCAGGCCAGGGATTGTCCCTCGCAGTCCTTTGTTCTATGCTCCGAGCCAGTGAGACGGCTGACATCAATCTCATTCATTGATTTGTCAGTAGGCAGGTTAAGAAAACCAGCTACCTCTCCTCCTCCCCTTGGGGGGTATGGGTTCAAACAAAACATCTCCTGCCTTCTCAAAATGAATAAGAGTCATCCTGGCTAATAAGCCCGAAATGAGACAGTGAACCCTCATTGTTCCGTTTGGAATAGACTGCGAGCTGTGACATCCACAAACTGGCTCATCTGGCTTTAAGAAACAACTTGTATGCCTGCAGCCTGTGCCCTTTTTTTTCAAATCTATGTGAACTCACTTTGTTTTCAAATAGAATACTTAAACATAAGTCGGTCCCAAACCCTTTCTGTGAAGAAAGAAAATGATCAATTATCCTAAACCATGCCCACTATATTATATCAATTGTAATATATTGGGGTCATTTCTCAAGGCCATGTTGCAGCATGGTGCTCCACTAAATACGGGCGTAGGTTGGAGGTAAGGTTATAAGAAGGTCCTATTTGTTGACTGACACTTGCCGCTAGCAAGGCTCCGCACTGGCAGTGAAGACTCACAAAATGAAGTATCGCCACATCAAATAGTACAGGCCAGAGTTAACCCTGTCAGCCCTGCCCTTTGGTGTTACTGATGATGTGAAGGCGCAAAGCCATGCCCATAAGTGGACACTGTAAGACCAACTGATGAAGCTCATACAAGACTGATCATCTTCATGCCAGTTAGTCCCTGGCAGAATTCTCACCAGCTGGCAGCAACAATTTAAAGGATAAAGGGCTTTATTGGGCATAGATGCCGCTGATTAGAGATGGTCCCTGATGCCAGCCAGTACTGGGAAAACTTTGACATTTTTTGATACTGGGATCCTCCTTCTCTTTGCCAAGGAAGTTGGTACCTGGCAGTCCTCCCCAACTCCCAAGGCTTGCAGCAAGGCCAATGGCAAGCAATACAAGGTCATCTTCACCCGGTGGAGCGTCAGGGCCCCTACCAGTATCAGTTGAACCAAAGGAGCCCGCCTGAGCTTCTTTCTTGTCAGTCCAAACACCGTGGGTAGCAGGGGCACCTCACCTGCAAGGTGTTGCTCCAAGGTTCCTTTTTGCCTAAGGCTCTGTGGACCTTGTGCTTGTTGAAACAGTAGGAGAATGAGAACCACCGCTCATCCCTTTCCAGGACCCAGATCCCCCATGGGTTCTTATCCAAAAATCTTCCCACCCATGAGCCAAATAGCCCCAAAATGTTCAGTAGAGAAATGTGTATGAGAGGCCTCAGAGAGACCATGTGATGTGGCAAATATAAGTGAGACTGATCAGCTAACTCAAAGGTGATAAGGTCGGGAGTGGATCTGAATGGAAATTACTTATTTCACTCTCTGAAAAGCCTCACTTCAGCAGAAGTTATGACATTAAGTTCTCAAGATGAAATAGGTGCATCTAACGATGGCCTCAGTGTCAATATAAGAGTCCAGCGCCCATTTTCTGAAGTCTTTTACACTGTTCCATTATAAACTTTGACATATTTAGTAGCTGTGCTTCAGCTGATTTGATCACTGTTCATGTGCTGGAAAGGTTTTATGGTGGTTGGATATACGAGCTGGTGTGAATTGTGGACATGGCCGAGTCTTTTTTATTTCAGTCCCTGAACCATAATTCACCTGAGATCAGATAATAGACCCAATTCCCTAGTTACACTTCTGATTCCACTTCGCATCGATGCAAAACTAATGGTATAACTGCATCTTTTAACCTGAGATGCATTAGAGGATAAGCTAGATAAACACATGAGGGAGAAAGGAATCAAAGGTTATGCTGAAAGGATTAGATGAAGAGAGGTGGGAGGAGGCTCGTGCAGAGCATAATCGCCAGCACGGACTGAATGGCTGTTTCTGTGCTGTAGACTCTATGGAGTCAATATTACCACCGCCCCCACCCCCCCCGCAATCCCCCACTCCCCCACGACGGGAACAGCTCCACAACCCAAACATGATCAGCAGTCTTTCCTGTGTCCTATTATAAATTGATGGCCAGCTTAGAGTTGTTGACCCTTCCAGTTCCAAAGATGTCTCATTCACAGCAGTTTTACTGGGTGGATCTAGTGCTGTACTAAACACGTGGGGGTAGACTCTGGTCTCTTTCACCTGGCTGTTTAACATCGCCCGGGCGGGGAGCAAAGAGGCAGATCCTTCAGGGAGGTTCGCACTTGGGAACAGAACCTGACTGATATTCCTTCCATTTAAATGAATGGGATGGAAACATTGTGGGATCTGTTACTGGCGTGCCGTACTCCTGGCAAGATCTCCCTCTCTGCACCCTGTCTGGACAATGCTGGATGGCCAGGTGGTAACAACAATTTACCCCCATTGTCGTGTTAGACCATCCATTCCCTGCTGGCCACCAAAAAAACAAGCTCTTCACTGATTCTTTCTTCATTCTCATTCCCCCCCGCCTCTCTCTATCTTGCCTTCTCTCTCATTCTCTTTCTCCATCTTTTCTCTCTCTCTCTCCTCCTCACACCCCTTCTTTCTCTCTCTTCCTCTCTCTCTCGCTCTTCCTCCTTTTCTCTCTCCCCCTTCTCTCTCTCCCCATCACTCTCTCTTTACTTTTCTCTCTCCCCTTATCCCCCTCTCTCCTTTCTCTCTCTCTCTCTTCCCCCTTTCCTCTCTCTCTTTCCTTTTCTCTTTCTCCTCATCTCTTAATGTGGAGATGCCGGTGATGGACTGTGGTGGACAAATGTAAGGAATCTTACAACACCAGGTTATAGTCCAACTGACTATAACCTGGTGTTGTAAGATTCCTTACATTCCTCATCTCTTAGTTCACTCCCTCCTCGTCTCTCTCCCCTTACCTCTCTCTCCTTTTCTCCCTCTCCTTCTCTCTATTTTTCTCCCTCTCCTCCTCTCTCTCCCTTTCTCTCTCTCTCCCCTTCTCTCCCTCCCCCTTTCTCTGTCCATTCTCTTAGTGGTCTCTTCATCCCTCAGTGGGCCTGATGGCTGTGTGTTTCTTTTTCCTTGCACATATGCCCCTCCTCATTTTCGCATTGCCCTCCTGGGAATCGCCATGGTCTGACTTGACTCTCATAACATGCATCGGTAGGACGTGCCTTTGACATGTGCTGAGCAGTACTGACCAACCACATTCATAGATTGTTTCTTCCCCATAATGTGAAGTGCCATTCTATATTTACGGATGGAGCACGGTCAGTGTCGCTCTGCATTGTGGGAATAACAACTACCATTACCAAGGTTGGAAAATTAACAATCTCACCAAATATTGGACCACTGGAGCAAATACTCCAGTCCCCATCACCCCGCCACGCAAGTTTTAGCCTTCTAGGTGATTAGAGCCAATGGCTCCAGGCCACCATATGCCGGTAGTGGACTGAACTTTTGTTGTCGCAGGTGACACATTGGTCTCGGCGGTCCTGGTGTCTCGGGAGCCGACCAACGCTCACTACACTGGGGCCCATCATCGGGTTCTTTTCCCTTCTTATCCCCAACTTCTCCCGAAGCCATGAGACAAACCATACCTCTGGCCCCGGATAGTGCTAGGGTCAGTTTACAAATTCTTTCATTACAGGGCCCGTGATCGGCTCCTTCATATCCCTGTCTTCGGGCTACTCTATACGCCACCTTAACATCCTTCAATTGTTCCTCTGCCCCTTCGGCTCTCCCTAGATTCTTTACACTTTCCTCGTAATGAGTCTGACACTGCCTCTTACACTCTGTAACCTGACATTGTAAGTACTCTATCGTATTTTGTATCATTTCTTCCTTCATTTTCTTCTGTCTTTCATCACCTAAATCTTTCATCAAGCGATTTACTATTGGCTTCTCTATCATTTGCCAATTACTTTCCAATTCCTTTTCTTCTTCTTCTAATTGTTTGACTGGTTTTGTTTTTATAAACACAGCAGACAAATCACTTTTTCTCTCCGGTTTTTCTGGTTATTAAGAATTGTCCACTCTGCCGCTTTCTCCTGCGGATTCACAGAGTGTATCATTTCTTGTGCCCGTGGCCCAGAAATGTTTACCTTACCACACACGTACGAGGATATCTTATCCTCCATTGAGGTTTTCTCGCCTTTGACCTTGTTCGTCATTTTGCTCCAGACCTTGGGGTCCCTTCGTGATCGCCAGAACTGTAAGGTGTTCAGTTCCCTTTCTCCTTACAGTGATTCTTGGACCCTGGGATTACAAGAACAAAATGTACACGACAAATAGGTTTTGGCTCAACCTGAATTAGTTAGTTTATTGAACCAACAAAACCACAGTACAAATAATTACTGTTATGATTTATTTATGATTTGACTGAAACTTACATTCACCCATGCAGCTGGTCGTTACCAATGTCGATTGTAGGCCTGGATCTGGAGTTGACCGGTCTCCATCCTTCTTCACCTGACTGCAGTGTCCACGTCTCGATGTCCTCCCTTCTTATAGCGTTCCGGTCACGCTATCCCACACCTGGGCCCCAACCGTAGTTTCGGTTATCAGCCTGGCATTTCACACCTCTTCATCTCGGTCTTGCTTTAACTCCTTATCTCCTCCCCTGCTATCCATACCGCATAAAGGACCACGTGATTTCCCTCACTGTGATGGACGTTTAGCTCAAGGCATTGTTCAGGTGTTCATGTGTCTTCCTTTCTTGTCAGAAAGTGATCAAGAGTCAGAGTTTCAGTTAACTGGGTCCTTCCATGCATCGAGGTTAACTGTTTCATGTCCTTCAAGGAGCATACTTCGAAAAAAAACTGCGGACCTGTCAAGTGACAGCTGGATGAAGTGGGGAAATAAACGTTGGCTGCAGGCATTTGTTTCCTGACATGTTTGCAGCCTGTTGGATTACGTAAGAGGTTATTTTACATAATGACACAGTTTAATAGTGAATTTGGAAAACTGACACAGATTTATAGGATAAGACCAAATGGTGATCACTAATTATTGAGCAAAGCTCCTTGGCCAGAAATTGCAAGGCCTTTGCCTCAGCCTATGAAATAAGTACCAGGAACTGTGCAGTTTATTGAACCATATTCCATCGTTTTTTATATTATTCGTTCACGGGATGTGGGCGTCGCTGGTGAGGCCAACATTTATTGCCCATCCTTAATTGCCCTTGAGAAGGTGGTGGTGAGCCGCCTTCTTGAACCGCTGCAGTCCGTGTGGTGAAGGTTCTCCCACAGCGCCGTTAGGTAGGGAGTTCCAGGATTTTGACCCAGCGACGATGAAGGAACGGCGATGTGGAGCTTCTTTTAAAATAATTAACTAAAATCATTTTTTCCTTCAGCAAGATGAGTTGTTCTTGTTTGTATTTTGTAACTTTATAAAAATAAATACGCTGGCACATTTTTGACGCCTCTCATTGATCTGTCTGGTCAGCTTGGCTCAGTTAGTGGTGCTCTCACCTCAACCCAGAAGGCTGCAGGTTCGAGACTAACTCTGGGCCTTGAGTCTAGGCCGACAGTCTGGCCTCAGTACCGAGGGAGAACTGCGTTGTTTGTGGTGTCGTCCTTTGCATGAGATGCTGAGCTGTCCCAGGGGACTAGGTGAATGCTGGAGGTTTTATGCTATTGTTCAAAGAAGTGCATGGAGATCTTCAGGTCCCCTCGGCCAAAATCCCACCCTCAACCAACATCACCAAAAAACAGATTAACTGGTCACCCACCTCATTGCTGCTTGTAAGATCTTATCATGAAATCATACAGCACAGAAGGAGGCCATTTGGCCCATCGTGCCTGTGAAAGAGCTATCCAATTAGTCCCACTACCCTGCTCTTTCCCCTTAGCCCTGCAAATTTTTCCCCTTCAAATATTATTCAATTCCCTTTTGAAAGTTACTATTGAATCTGCTTCCACCACCCTTTCAGGCAGTGCATTCCAGATCATTACAACTATGCGTAAAAAAATTTCTCCCCAACTCATCTCTGGTTCTTTTGCCAACTATCTTAAATCTGTGTCCTCTGGTTACCGACCCTCCTGCCATTGGAAACAGTTTCTCCTGATCTACTCTATCAAAGCCGTTCATAATTTTGGACACCTCTATTAAATCTCCCTTCTCTGCTCTAAGGAGAACATTCCCGGCTTCTTTAGTCTCTCCACGTAACTGAAGTCTCTTATCCCTGGTATCATTCTGGTAAATCTCCTCTGCACCCTCTCAAAGGCCTTGACATCCTTCCTTGTAGGATTTAGACATGCGCTAAATGGTTGCTGCATTTGCCTACACAACAGGGGTCACTGCACTTCAAAGTTATTCATTGTATGTGAAGTGCTTTGGGATGTTACTGTGAGATGTGATAAGGTGCTGTATAAATACAAATCTTTATTGATCCGAATTCTAGAGCAAAACAGAGAGTTCCGTCTCCTGTTCGAATTTGTGTCACCACTTAATCCTGACTATTTGTATGTTTCATTGCAATAAGCTCGTTGCTCAGAACCTGCTTCTAAATTATTCAGCTGGTTGATTTCGAATGAATTAAACAGGTTCAAAGTTGACAAGAACGTCACTGTGAAAGAATCATAATTAGTGCATCAGGATCAGCAAGCTGATTGTTTCACAAATACATGAACCCTTTGACTGCAGAATTATGGGGGAAATTTTCGATAGACTTCCCTCCCGGCACAGAATCTCACAGGACGAGAGCAGGGGTCGAGGAATCGGTCAAACCTCTCTGTAGCAGCATTCAGGAAACTCGACTCCAGAAGATGACAAGAAAATGGGAACTTTAAGACCGGTGTCACTGACACATTGATGCAAAGTGGATTTGGCTGTGAACCAATGCGAAAATGGCAATATAATTTTGGAGTCCGGTCCTGATAAAAAAGCAGGTAGAACCTCTCGGGGAAGCCATCTCACACCACTAGGGCTGAGCACCTTGAAGAGGGTATCACCCGCGCAGCATGAGGCTGCGTTTAAAAATCTGCTGGACTAGTACCACTCGCAGCCAGGCACAGCAGTATAACTCCTGTCTTGATAGCCGCACTTCACACCCTACAAGTACCAGTTTAGACTGGTAGCACAGTACAACCACAAGAAAAGAAAGCGGAAAGAATTAGCATTGAAGCAGTTCCTTATGTCTTCAGGATGTCCTGAAATGTTTCACAACTAAAGGATCACTTTTGAAGTGCAGTCACTGCAAAATAAAAACCCCAGCCAACTATAGAAGCAAAAAGAAACAAAATTAGGAAGAGCGGACAAGTACAGTGGAGGCACAGGATGTGATGCCAAGCAATACCCAGACTATTATATCAAAAGGAAAGCACTCAGCCGTTAATGGAAATGAAAAATGAAGCGTTACATTATAGCTGCAGTTTAAGGTGTCGGACGAGAATAAAATGCCGCGCCTCGACCTGATGAATGGCAAGAATTAGCTCACGGGTCCTGGTAGTTTCCCTCCGACTGTCAGTTCCTCTAGTACACACTGCTTGCGAGCTTATAGAACATCCAACGACGAAACAACCCAACTAGCATCAAGGCCAAGACTGTGAGGCAGCGTTTACAGTAACCGCCTGAACAAGTTTCGACATTATTTAAATTAAAATTAAAGGGACTGAGTGGAGCCGCAAGATGTGATGGACTATGAAAGATATTTATTGGTGGGAATGAATGTGTAAACATATGTGTCAGCAGTAAAGGACTTCTGAAAATTTTGACAACTTATATTGAATGCTCTGAATTGAACAGTATTTTTCTATCCTTGGGGAATAGAGGGAGCAAATTGCTCTGTAAATGCTACTGTTTATTTATTGAGTTATGAATATTTTCCTCATGGCTGTAATGTTTAAATATCTTCAAAATAATAACTAACAGAACTGTCAATGTCGGGCAGGTCCGGGGACGGCGTTTTCAATCGCAGGCCCTAGGCCTGAGGCTTAGATTCACAGCTAAATAAGAACAGGCCTAAAAGAAGTGTCAGTCACATTGGTCACAATGCCTGGTGGCATTGATATACTTCTTTACTCTCTCATTTCTTCTTCTCCTTCTTTTTCTCTTCTTTTCCCCTCTCTATTCATTTCCTCTCTCTTTCTATTCATCTCCCCTCTCTTTCTCTTCTCACCCTTCTCTTTTCTTCCTCTCGTTCTCTTCCCTCTTTCATTCTTTCCCTCTCTTTCACTTCTTTTCCCTTTCTTTCTCTTTCTTTTCCAAACTCCCTCTGTTTTTTCGTTTTTCGCCTTTGTCTCCCTCTTACCACAGGGCACCTGGCTGTGGGTTCTCCGTCTGATTTTCCTCTTTCTTTCAGCGCCGACTGCTCTCGCCTGCTGGAATTTGTGCCCACCTGTGGCCTACAGGCGGACAGTGACGCCCCCCATAGTCGCAGTGACCATTCGTGCTGAGGTATGTCCATTTGGGTGAGGCAGCGGAGGCCTGCTGATGGAGTTGTACCCCAGTCACAGTCACCACTTTCAAGACAGAAAAGAAGAGACAATTGGGGAAAAATAAAATGGCAAATATTTCAAACTTTTGCCTGTGTTCCAATCTTTCTCCCAGCATCTTACAATTGCTCTCAATGTCCCAGTCACTGAGAACCTGAGGAATAACTATCAGGTCCTGTATCTTTCTCCTCAACACCACTTTCATCTTGTCATTTCCTACCATGTTGAGAGAGCTTTGATGCACAAAGGAGAGTCATGAGATGGAGAGGAGGGGGTGGGTGTGTAGGCTCATTTAAGAAATCTAGTATCATTTAATAAATTGTTCTTAATAATCCGGCAGTATAATTGTTACGAAAAATGAAAGACTTGCATTTATATAGCGCCTTTCATGACCTCAGGATATTCCAAAGCGCTTTACAGCCAATGAAGTACTTTTTTGAAGTGTAGTCACTGTTGTAATGTAGGAAACGCGGCAGCCAATTTGTGCACAGCAAGATCCCACAAACAGCAACGTGATAATGACCAGGTAATCTGTTTTAGTGATGTTGATTGAGGGATAAATATTGGCCAGGACACCGGGGAGAACTCCCCTACTCTTCTTTGACATAGTGCCATGGGATCTTTTATTTGAGAGACAAGAGTTTAACGTCACATCCGAAAGATGATAATAGTCCACATCCAATTTTCCACACCTCCATCGGCAGCCGACTGCCCTTTACCATGTCCCTTTGCAATCATGCAACCTTTTCCCTGGAGCTGGATAGGCTGCAACGGTCCAGCTTTCCTAATAGAATTCCCCTGTACTAAATTCCTGTAGACCAATTAGGGAATAAACTGGCCCTGCGGCCAAGTGGGCCGCGGGAATGAAGCGGTGAACGCAGACGGCGTGGGAAATGAGGGGGCAGGTACAGGTGGTGGGGAATGGAGGGGCAGACACAGTTTAAGACGACGTGCCCTGTGAGAAGTGCCCCAAACACTGAGCACACTGCCCTTTGTGTGATCTCTCGGTTTGGTTCAGGTCGGTCTGTACCGGCCGGTTTTGACGTGTGAAGTCCAAATACAGATCGGCTCTGACTGAGGCTCCCAGTTCAGAGTTGGGGAGGCTTTGAGAGTGTCCTTACAGCAGTCCCTCTGCCCTCCTAGTGATCGCCTGCCACTACGGAGCTCAGAGTTGTCACCTTCACATGGAACTGGAGTCCAAACTGGAGTCCAAGGAGATAGGGAGAGGGATCGGACCAGTTAAAAATGGCATCAACTAGGGAGCCTGACCACACCTTGTGCAGTGCAGGGGATTCTGGCTATGGTTTCAGGGTGAATATCAGCGGGTTACAGGATTACTACAAGTTACAGGTAGGATATCAGAGCATTACACTTATTACTACCAGTTACATATAGACTATCAGTGAGTTATTATATTACTGTTGGTTATGAGGGGAATTGGAGTTTACCAACGCTCTTCTCCATCTTCCTCGCTGCAACACTCCACCCCATCACCATGAAGCTCCCTGCTGGAGTGCAGCGAACCTACAGGACAAGTGGGAAACTGTTCAACCTTCGACGCCTCCAGGCCAGAACCAAGACCACGCCAACTTCTGTCATCGAGCTGCAGTACACAGACGACGCCCGCGTGTGCGCACACTCAGAGGCCGAGCTACAAACCATCGTCGACACATTCACCGAGGCGTTTGAGAGAATGGGCCTCAGGCTAAACATCCAGAAAACAAAGTTCCTCGACCAGCCCGCTCCTGCCCCCAACCATCAAGATCCACGGTGAGCCTCTGGGCAGCGTGGATCGTTTCCCATACCTCGGGAGCCTCCTCTCGGCCCGTGCAGACATCGACGATGAAATTCAATATCGACTCCAATGCGCCAGTGTAGCCTTCGGACGTCTGAGGAACAGTATTCGAAGACCGAGGCCTCTACAGAGCAGCCGTGGTCCCCACCCTCCTGTGCGCATCAGAAACATGGACAATGTACAGCAGACACCTCAAATCCCTGGAGACATATCACCAACATTGCCTCCGCAAAATCCTGCGAATCCACTGGCAGGATAGGCGCACCAACATGAGCGTTCCCTCCCAGGCTAACATCCCCAGTATCGAGGCACTGGTCACACTCAACCAGCTGCGAGGGGCAGGCCACATTGTCCGCATGCCCGACAAAAGATTCTACTCCGAGCTCCGCAGTGGCAGGCGATCACTAGGAGGGCAGAGGAAATGCTGTAAGGACACTCTCAAAGCCTCCCCAAAAAAATGCAGTATCTCCACCGACACGTGGGAATCGCTTGCCTTAGAACGCCCAACCTATAAAGAAGCATCCGCGAAGGCGCCAATCACCTCGAGCGTCACCGAGTGGAGCACGTGGAGGCCAAGCGTAAGCAGCGGAAAGAGCGCCCAGAATGCAGAGCGTCTCACCCGCCCGCCTCATTAAACATTACCTGACCCACCTGTGGCAGAGTCTGCGGCTCCAGGATTGGACTATTCAGCCACCGCAGAACCCACCCTCCTGGAGTGGAAGGAAGTCATCCTCGACCCTGAGGGGCTGCCAAAGAAGGAAGAAGATTAATTATCAGTGCAACTTCAGTGAGTTACCATTAGTTACTGGTGGAATCAAAGTTCCTCCCACCTCTGGTTTCCCCCTCTGCAAATCGCTCCCCCACCTTTGGATTCCCACTTGCCCCCACCCTCAGTTTTCCCTCTTTCCCCACCCTCGGTTTCCCCTCTTCCCCCACCCTCGGTTTCCCCTCTTCCCCCACCCTCGGTTTCCCCTCTTCCCCCACCCTCGGTTTCCCCTCTTTCCCCACCCTCGGTTTCCCCTCTTTCCCCACCCTCGGTTTCCCCTCTTCCCCCACCCTCGGTTTCCCCTCTTCCCCCACCCTCGGTTTCCCCTCTTTCCCCACCCTCGGTTTCCCCTCTTTCCCCACCCTCGGTTTCCCCTCTTTCCCCACCCTCGGTTTCCCCTCTTCCCCACCCTCGGTTTCCCCTCTTTCCCCACCCTCGGTTTCCCCTCTTCCCCCACCCTCGGTTACCCCTCTTCCCCCACCCTCGGTTTCCCCTCTTCCCCCACCCTCGGTTTCCCCTCTTCCCCCACCCTCGGTTTCCCCTCTTTGTCTGCTCACAACCTCCAGGTTCTCGGAACTTCTCACAACAACTGCTGGCGTGAAACCACGAGCACAAATATTCAACTGCAGGGGACGTAACCTTTAGAAGGTAAATGCAATAACGTTTGTAGAAGTCATGTGATCAGGTGGCGTGGTCAGGAATCACATGGTCAGATGTCATGTGGTCAGAATGTCACGTGATCAAACCTCCAGGAATGCCTCCAACCAGAGTTGGCAACTTTATGCCAGCTCCTTAATTTAGTGGGAATGGGATCCCAGGGCCCATTGCTCCTCCCTAACCAGGAAACGGCAGGAGAGAGTGAACAAGGCGCTATCCCAGCGGAACGGAATTCCATTACAAATTCCGGCCACTGGTGAGTGATCCACCTGTTCTCCGCCCTTGGGCCTGACTGGGATTTTGGACCCTCAACATATTGTATAAAAAAATAAAATTATCCATAATTTCTATTTTAAAAGCAGGTAGAAACTTATAACATACTCAAAGTCCTGTTCACACTTCCCTCTGCCACAATGACTTTCGATGACACTTTTCTCCTCTCAGTTTGTTGATGACACCTCTATTGTATTGAAACAGTAGCAATTATGTTGAGTTTTGGCACATGGCAGTCTATGGTGTTTATTGCCCAATAAACAAAGCGCATAATCTCGCCATTAACTAGAATTATATCTGAAATTCTCAATTGTGTTTGGACAGGAAAAGTATCTAAATTTGATTTGTTTCAAAACTGTAGAAAGTCAAAGGAATCGGTCAGAGAGTGTTGGATTTGACCAAGGCAGAACAATTTGTCCTATTGGCACAGCATTGTATAAGGACTAGCAAACCGGCCTCAGTTTGACTCAGGTCAAACAATTCCCAATCACAAACACAGTCAGAGTCAGGTTTGAAGTACTTGTATTGAGATTGCTGCTGAAATCAATAGAATGAGTGATTATGCAGCTCCATTTCAAGTCTGTGTGGGCTTTTTTTTGTTCTCAGTTTTAATTTGATTCTATGATGACATCTTTTAATAAGAAATTTTTGCTTGTAGAAACTAGGCATGGACTTAAAGGGACAGTGTTGCTGTGTCGGGTATTCCAGGGTGGGAGGGTTGGGGTGTGGTTGCCAATTCTGGTTGGACGTATTCCTGGAGGTTTCATCACATGACCTTCTGCCTCCAACTGCCCCGCCCAGTAAAAGAACCTTTTTAAAAAATCTCCAATATTTTTTATAGCTAATAAACGAAAGTGTTCAAAAAAAATGACAAAAGCACACAATTGTTTTTTGTTGCCCCTATGATTTTTCTCCCGGGTTTGCTCGCAGCACTGTCCTGGAGATTCATCTTTAATTCCTGGAGACTCCAGGGCAATCCTGGAGGGTTGGCGACCCTAAGTTGGGAGAACATTCAATGCCTGGAACAACCTGTTTTGGAGACTTCATTCCAACGCCACCATGTTAGCTGCTAACACTGAGTGGGGTTTGTTTGCGTTTTAGTCGATAACACAAAATATATTCGAGAAGTTTTTTGATAGCAAACACGGTCATTGATATGATGATGTCACCACCTCATTCACGTTTATCTCAAAGGAGCGATTCCACTCTCCCACCTGGGGAGCCATGCCTGAAAGGAGCACGGGTCATAAATCTGTAGCCCGGAGCCTTCAGTCCGCACTCCCATCAAGCAAGGCTCCCTGCTGGGAGCACAGGATCAGGGAATCACCCTGATATATGAACATGTGTTTGTCGAGGTGACAATGCCACTCTGTGGACAGTTGAATGTACCAACAACAACAGCAACAACTCGCATTTATATAGCACCTTTACCGGAGTAGAACGTCCCAAAGCGCTTCACGGGAGCTTAATCAGACAAAAATTGACACCACATAAAGAGATATTGGGACAGGTGACCAAAAGCTTGGTCAGAGAGGTAGGTTTTAAGAAGCATCTTAAAGCAGGAGAGTGAGGTAGAGAGGCGGCTGATATAAGGTTGGGTGCATATTGATTGGATAGACTGGAGTTATACCGCCCCAGCTGCAATTTCTGAGCTCAGAAAGCCTCTGCTCTCTTCCTGTACATGGGCATACCACTGACATTAACATAAAGATCCAAACATAACTTCGATGACATGACATAACATGACAAGCATAAAGACAGTCTAAAAATATCAAAGTTACTAACATGAGTTAGTACTCGATGTGCACGCAAATTCACAGACTGGAGTTACCCTGGCGTCAGCCTTGGCTCAGTTTATAGCTCTCTCACATCTCAGTCTGAAGGATATGGGCTCAAGCCCCACTCCAAAGACTTGAGCTCACAATCTATGCTGACGCTAAGGTGCAGTGCTGAGGTTAAATCATGGTCCTGTCTGCCCTCTCAGGTGGACATAAAAGATCCCATGGCTCTATTTGAAGAGCAGGGGCGGTTCTCCCGGTATCCTGGCCAACATTTATCCCACAACCATGACTTAAAAACAGAATATCTGCTCATTCATCTCATTGATGTTTGAGGGACCTTGCTGTGCGCAAATTGGCTGCTGTGTTTCCTATATTACACTTCAAAAGTACTTCATTGGCTGTAAAGCACATTGGGACATCCTGAAGTTGTGAAAGATGCTATATAAATGCAAGTCTTTCAAGTTTTTCTTTTTTATTTCTCGGGCCTCGGGCCATATTGCACCCAGGATCAGATAATAGACTTAACTCCCAAGTTACACTTCTGATTCCACCTTGCATCAATGCAAAACTAATGATGTAGCTGCACCCTTTAACCTGAAAGAACCTGACCTAATCCATAGGGCTCGATGTTACCAGGGCTGCGGGTTCGCGACGGGGGGGCGATTGGGCGCATGGGTAACGCGCCCGGTGAAATCAGTCTGCCCCGCGCGCGATCGCAGCCCAATTGGATCCACTTACCTGGTCTTCCGGGTTCCCCACTGCTGATCTGTGCGTCGGGCGGGCTGCGCATGCGCAGTAAGGTCTGTCAGCTGGAGGAGCTCTATTTAAAGGGGCAGTCCTCCACTGACAGATGCTGCAACAAATAGGAAAAAATACAGCATGGAGCAGCCCAGGGGAAAGGCTGCTCCCAGTTTAATGATGCCTCACTCCAGGTATCAATACATGGGGTGAGGAGGAGGGGGAGGACAGAGATCTTCCTCCCGGCGGGCGGGAGGAAGCGGCCTGCCTCTGCCACCAGGAAGGCCTGGCTCGAGGTGGCAGAGGAGGTCACCTGCACCACCAATATATCGCCCACCTGCATACAATGCAGAAGGCGCTGCAATGACCTAAGTAGGTCAACCAAAGTGAGTACTTACTCATTCCCCTACACTCTGTCTGCCACATCACCGCCCCCACCCCACATCTCCTTCTGCACTGCCAACACTACTCTGTCACTTCACCCCTCATACCCACTCAAACCTCATCCTCATCTTACCTGAACTTACTCACCTCGCCAGTACTCATCCTGCCACTACCACTCAACCCAATCCTCATACAATCTCATGGCTCTATCTCATACTCACCCTCTCATGCATCTCTTTCACGGTCAGCCGCACTCAACCTGCCACTACCTGTGCTGCAGCCACAGGTCATGCATCACATATGTGCAGTAGGAAGCGTAAGGCAAACGTGTTGTGAGCATGAAGGGGATGCACAAGGGTGTTTGAGGGTTTGTCATGGTTGTTACTTATATTGAATTTCTGATCAACTCACATCACATATTACGTTGGCACCACTACTGCCATGTCTTCGCGAATCTTGTCTGGTTTGTGCAATAATACCCTTTCCTGAGGAACACAATGAAGACCCACAACTGATGCCACCCATTGTGTCACTGCAGAGTGGGTGTAGGTGTATTTGCAGGGCTCTTTTGTGCAGGCGACTGAGAGACGTCGGCGATGTCCCCAGTTGCACCCTGGAAGGATGCGGAGGAGAAGTTGTTGAGGGCAGTGGTGACTTTGACAGCGACAGGTAAGAAGATGGTGCTCGGGCCAGCCAGGAGCAGCTCAGCATGAAGGAGGCTGCAGATGTCCACGACTACATGTCGAGTGACTCTGAGCCTCCGTGAGCACTGCTGCTCAGAGAGGTCCAGGAAGCTGAGCCTCGGTCTGTGGACCCTGTGGCGAGGGTAGTGCCCTCTGCGACGCATCTCTCTCTGCCGTTGCCCTCCCTCCTGCTGTGCAGGTGGATGTGTCACAGCACTGTGTTGTGGAGCTCCACGTATCAGAGGTGGACAGCGTGGATGGTGAGGCTGGTGATGCTGTTCGCTCTCCGAGGAGGTCATGACTGCAGCTACGGCGGCCCCCATCCGGAAGATGTACATCTGAGGGGGTCCGCAAGGTAGATACATGTCTCTGGACCCCGGGGTAAGTGTGCAAGTTGGTGAATTTGACTGTCAGGAGGAGGGTGGTGGAGGCCAAACTTTGTCCCAAGTGACAGAGTGGCCTCCTGCAATGAGTGAGGGTCTCCCCCACCCCACACAGGCTGATAGCTGCAACACGTCCATTTCAACTGGGAGCGTTTCCCCCAGTGTGGGAAACAGTCCCAGTTGTTTGTAAAATCCCACCCCTCCTGACATATTCCCTTAATCAGGTCTGTTAATGACCTGAAATACCAAGATAAATATTGTTAAGTGGCACCCCGCCGGCTTTAATTGCCTGCGGGAGTCCCACATGCGGGGGCTGCGCGCGCACTTCGGCGCGTCTGTGGGGAACCCGGAAGTGGACGGGTTGGAGCCGGGCTCCTGACCCGCACCGGGATTCCCCGATTTTTGGAGCCCCCCCCCGCCAGGAATGCACCCGATAGCGGGTGCTAAAATGGAGCCCACAGTGTCTGTTGTGGTGTGAGAGTTCATTAAAAGGCAGCTCTATCTTACGGTTCTCAAAGTTGCAGCCGTTTCTCAGCTCTGGAACTCTTTGGCACAAGTTCTGATTGAGGTGGTGTGTTCTACAGAAACATGGCTGGTGGCACCACAAGGGAGGAGATCATTCCTTCTCCTTCAGACTGCGAATCCTGGGAGCGATTGCGTTACTGTTGCCTTCTTGTAATCTGCAGCTGTACAGCTTACAGCAACACATAAATGGACAGAAGCAAAATACTTCAGAGGCTGGAAATCTGAAATAAAAACAGAATATGCTAGAACCACTCAGCAGGTCTGGCAGCATCTGTGGAGACGTTACAGATCGATGACCTTTCATCAAAACTGGAAGATGTTGGAGATGAACAGCTTTTGAGCAAATACAGACCCAAGGAAAAACGGGGCAGGAAAGGAACAAAAAAGAGAGACCTGTGATAGGGTGGAGGGCTGGAGTGATTCAAGGGATGATGCTGAAAGGAGGTGATAATAAGACAAGTATAGAAACAAAAGATGGGTCCAGAGGAGGTGTAAATGGTTACAGCAGAATAGCAGAGGAGGGGGGAAAGTATGCAAAATCTGGTAAAGTGGAGAGGGTTGTCATGGCTCAGGAATGTGACGGAGAAAGGCAGGTAGACCCCAGGGGTGTGGAGACCGCCCCACTGGCCGTGTATCCCCACCCCAAGCACCAGCCCACACCACCTCCACTCCCATTGGTTCTGGTGCAGCCATCTTCTATTACCAGAACCTGCTGTCCGAGAGAAAATGGGTTAAGATCTAAAGTTGTTACACTCAATGTTCAGGCCGGAAGGCTGTAAAGTCCCTAATTGAAAGATGAGGTGCTGTTCCCCGAGCTTGCGTTGAGCTTCACTGGAGCAACGTAGGAGGCCAAGGTCAGAGTAGGAGTGGGATGGAGACTTAAAGTGACAAGCAATCGGAAGCTTTTTCTGTTCTTATTTCAGATTTCCAGCATCCGCAGTATTTTACTTTTGTCTCTCTGGTTTAGCTACGAATGAACAGCATGTAATGGCCATAGCTTAGGCAGATACTGCTTAATGTTGTCAAATGCATTGCCTTTTCCAGAGGCATCAAATATTCCCAACAGTTGTAAATATAAACGATGATCGCATTTCACCAAGCCAGTGTTCATTTTCCAGGGTGTAAATTTGAACCCCCAAGAATGGGTGGGTTGGGGGCGGGTGGGGAGTGAAAATTCTGAGAATTCGGAGTGGGACCGCATCCCAGCTCCAGCGGCCTACTTCTGGGTTTGACCCAGATGCATTTGGATCCGCGCACAACAGGCACCTGGAAGTTGCGCCGGCATTTAAAGCCGGCGGGCCGATATTTAAAGGAGAAATTAACATACTTAAACTACTTAAGGGGATTAACTTTTTGTGTATTGAGTTACATGCAATGGAAATAGAGATGAGTTGCAGCCGACCCTCATTTGAACCTTTAAACCAGTGATTGACACGTGTGAATAAAAGGTGAGTTTTTGCAGTCGGGCGATCAATTCTCTCAGACAAACCTTGGACTGGGAGTTCTTTGTGTTTAGATTGAGATTTCTTTGTTCACACTCAGAATTCTTGTGCTCAGACAAATGTAGCTACATTTTGGACCCCTTCAAACTGACACCATCAGGATGGGGGGGCGCAATAGATTTATTCAACAGTACATCTGAGGAGGAGGCACATCACCATCCACGGCGGGCAGGGCGTGAAGTTCTGGGAGTTGCAGGTCCACAAGACAGAGGTTCGCCACAAGGACCTGCAGAAGAGCAGAGAGGAGACTGACGGAGGGGCTGAGGTCGCAGGAGGCACTACCCTCGTGAGAGGGTCTAAAGGTAGAGTCTGAGCTTCCTGGACCTCTCTGAGGAGCAGTGCCCATGAAGGCTCAGATTGAGTCGCCAGGTGGTCGCAGATATCTGCAGGCTCCTTCATGCAGAGCTGCTCCCGGCTGGGTCTGGTGGCCACGCATTGCCCGTCGCAGTTAAAGTCACCAATGCCCTCAATTTCTTTGCCTCTGGATCCTTCCAGGGCATCACCGGTGACATCTCCAGGGTCTCTCAGTTACCTGCACATAAGTGTATACGACAGGTCACGGATGTCTTGTTTGCCAGGGCATCCGACTATGTCAACTTCCCCTGTGATGACATCAGCCAAAGTGAGAGGGCAGTGCATTTCAACTCACTGGCTGGCTTCCCACGGGTGCAGGGCACAATTGATTGCACAAACACAGCAATCCGAAGACCTCCATATGAACCAGGACTGTTCATAAACCGAAGGGGATAACCGGAGGAGGTTTCTGCAGGTGTGTGCCAAATTCCCTGGCAGCTGCCATGATTCCTTCATTTTGCGTGAGTCCAACATCCCGGCCCTCTTCCATGCACAAAACAGACTTAAGGGCTGGCTCCTTGGAGACAAGGGAAAACCCCTGCAGACGTGGCTCATGACACTTGTGAGAAACGCCACCAGCGAGGCACAGCAGCTGTACAATGACAGTCACATCACCACCAGGTCTGTCATTGAACAAGCCATAGGAATGCTGAGGATGTGCTTCAGGTACCTGCATCAATCTGAGGAAGCCCTTCAGTACTCACCAGCGAGGGTCTCCTGAATAATAGTCGTGTTTTGCGTCCTGCGCAACATCGTTCAGCAGAGAGGGTCACAGCTGGAGAAACTCAATGCACTCAAGAAGCAGCCTCATCTGCTGGCAACATTGAAGATGGAGATGCCGGTGATGGACTGGGGTTGACAATTGTAAACAATTTTACAACACCAAGTTATAGTCCAGCAATTTTATTTTAAATTCACAAGCTTGTGAATTTAAAATAAAATTGCTGGACTATAACTTGGTGTTGTAAAATTGTTTACAAACATTGAAGATGAGGAGGAGGACGAGGATGAAGATGGGGAACCCATCGCCAGAGCAGCGGTGCACATGGCTGCCCGTGATGCCAGGGAATTATTCATATCTAACGGGTTCACATAATGAGATCTGCAAAGTGAAGATAGTGAACTACTCAGACCACCTGGAACAATCACCACCAACACCCTCCCCACCCACCCCCCCCTCCCCGACCATTAGCACAAAACACTCCTTCAACCACATATACACCCATTATAAACATGCCCAATGGGTGGCATCAAGTCTTGGCGTTCATGATGAAGCACATGGAAAGGCGCTTTCACAAAATGAACTCAAGAATAGACAAGACATGGCAATGGTGGTGACAATTATAACATTTAATGTGCTTTTAACAAAATCAAATATAAATGAAAAACATGACAGCCTGTCAGACACCCTTATGCATACCAATGGTGATTACAAAACGTTCATCTTCCTCTTCCTACCGCTTCTACGTGGTGCATCCCCTGTGGCTTCAGCAGAGGTAGAGGCAGGTTGCTCAGGTCCCTGCCCTGACTGATGAGATGCTTTTGTCCTATGACCTCTGGATTGTGGAGCCCGTTAAGGCCCCGCCAAAGACTGCTCCACCTGCACCAGTGCAGGGACAGACACAGCCATTGGGAGAGGAGGCAGCATTGTGGGTACCTGTTGAGGCAGAGGCAACAGGTGAGAGGTGGGAGCGCTTTGAGTGGAATGCCCACTTCCATGTCCCTTTCGCCATCATCCCTCTCCCGAGCCGGAGCAACATCACTCCCACCACTCTGCTGGACAACAGCTTGGAGCACATCTGTGGCGCTTTCTAACACCTCAGATGAAGTATCTGTCTGCCTGTTTAAGGCGACAGACATGTTGGCACCCAAAGTCCACATGGCCATTTTCACGGCCTGAATGGACTCATTTGAGAGCCGTGCTTGAAGGTCAATGGAGGCTGTCACCTGAATCACCAAGTGACACCCAAACTTTCTGCCTAACAGGACCCACCGACATGCGAGTATCTGCCTTGGTGCATGGCTGGATGTGATGTGACGATGTGCCCTCAGAAGAATTGAGCTCTGCTGAGGAATCGCCCTATTCCATGGCGCCTGCCTCCTCATCAATCCTTGAAGGCCCTGGAAGAGAACATAAAGCAATATTAACAATCGTCACAGAAGTTGATTTGCGATGAGCATACTGAGGTGTGCAACAGGTCAATCATGGATAACATCAATTCATGATGTGTGTGAAGGATGTTAAAGTTCTGTCACCAGCCGTTTGCGGGTTGTCAGGCTCACCATCTTCAACGACAAGGCATCCAACCTTGCGACTGAGCTGCAACGCCTCCTCCACCTCTGTCAGGGGCACTAATTGTGGTGGCCCCCTCCAGTCCTACTCCTCTCCTATGCATTTTGCGCTCTTTTCTCCTACTAGGGGAGAAAGAACAGACATGTGCGTGAGTGAGGGTGATGGCGTCACCCGATGGATGCATTGCTTTGGGTGAGGCTGACAATGAAGCAGATGCATCAGAGGGTGAGTATCAGACAGATTCATCACATTGTACCAGGATTGGGGTGAGTGGGAGTGGTGGGTTCACAAATAGGGAGGTGAGGAAGTGCACAGAAAGTGAAGGTAACTTGATGATGACACTTAAGCGGTTGTGAGGAGTGATGTGATGGAGTATATTTGGCAAGGGTTGGGGGGTAATGTACACCACAGGATGGGGGTGAATCAGTAACTGTACTCACTTTTCTTGACCTGGTTAGGTCATTAAAGCACTTCCTGCATTGCACCCACGACCTTGCCCCCGTGCTCCTGGTCCTCACCTCCTCTGCCACCTCCAGCCACGCCTTCTTGGTGGCAGAAGCATGGCACTTCCTCCAGTCAGTCGGGTACAGTATGTCCCTCCTGCTCCTGATGCCAGTAAGTAGCAACTCAAGAGAGGAGTCGCTAAACCAGGGTGCTGCCTTACACCTGTCACCCTGCATCTCTGAAGATTCCTCCTTTCTCCTTCAAAATCTATGCTTGCAATGGCCCTTTAAATATTCCAGTTCACAGCGCATCACTCGGGTACGCAGTACGCCCGCTGCGCAGCTTGGAGACGCGAAACCCCGAAGTAACATGAAAGGCCTTCAATTTAGTTGCGATCGCTCGAGCTGACAGAAAATTTTTCCAGGATTCCCATGCGACTGTTCACCCACCCGCTGACTTCCCACCGCCATGTTAAAATTATGCCCATGTCTCTGTCGCTCTGCACTTTAAATTTTTCAACCCTTCAGTTCCTTGGTTAAATTCCCTTTGTGAATTTTCCAGCTTTCTCTCACAAGGATAAAGTGTGAAGAGAGTGTAGGAAAGCTGGTGGCCAAAGCTTTGGCCTTGGTCTGCAACCAACCAGAGGCCCAGTGATAAATTGTTCGTCACTGTATCATACAAGAGGAAAATGGCTACCAAATGTCTACCCTAGTGTCAGCAACTGGCCTTGGTTCCTACGGCTGTCCTGCATCCCATTCTGATTTGAAGACTTGGCTTTGCTGAATCACGTGTTTATTAACTATGTTACAAGAACACAAAGAGGCTACATTGAACTAGTCCATACCAAAAGGCACTGCAAGAAGGAGAAGCAATGGTGTCCCCTGGTGGTAAGATTAATGCAATGTTACAAGACGGATTTCCCACAACACAGAAGCACGGGGTAGGGGAAACTCAGCAGAGAATGTATAAACCATTGAAATTTAAAATAAGTAAAGTATTAAGTTTTCATAGCATTAAAGAACCATTTCGTGACACCTATAGCCAGTGAAATTAAATTAAATTACGAGGACTGGTTGCATAGACTAGTGTTGGCCAGGGGCTGCAGAAAACTACTGAGCTTAATTCGAATTGCTAACAAAGACACTGACTTTTGAACTGAGGTGACCTGGAGTTCAGTCACTGGTCTGAACTGGCCAGAACC
Organism: Heptranchias perlo; assembly: GCF_035084215.1. Classification (NCBI taxonomy): domain Eukaryota; kingdom Metazoa; phylum Chordata; class Chondrichthyes; order Hexanchiformes; family Hexanchidae; genus Heptranchias; species Heptranchias perlo. The sequence goes on from NC_090356.1 coordinate 26,882,257, forward strand.
GGTTTGAATTCGTTCCGCTTCTTAGAGGGACAAAGGAGCTTTGATGAGACACCAGGCCTTATTTAGAAAAGGAGTATTGAGGTGATGCTACCTAGCCCCTTGGACAGAGCCAATCGGGGGATGACACCGACCACTCCAGCAACTTTAAGCCAACCGGAGAAGACAGCATCATTCGAAAAGACAGACTTGGGAATAAAACTGAAGAATTGCAGGCTTGGTGTGTGTGTTTGTGAGGGAGACTCCGGAGACTAACCATTGTGGAAGTAGGGGCCCTACGTCAGGGATGTAGAGACTATGTTAGGGACGTAGAGACGACGTCGAGAGAGAGAGAACGAATCGCCTGGCAAGCGTTATCTCTCCTTTCCGGGTAATATAATATCCTTTCTATTCTGTGACCACTCAGGGAGTGTTAGCCAGGGAAACCTAGTGGGTGTGCGTTTAAATCCTAGTTTGAGTATAAAACTGTATAACCTGCTGTAAACTGCATGCCTATATCTAACCAGACGTATAAGCGGTATGTACATGATCTAATAACGTTAATAAAGCGAATTGAGAGTTAAGAGAGAATTGATTGTCTCCTCTGTATACTAAGCCAAAACCGTTACCGGTGACTTCTGGTCAACACTAGGCTTGTATTCCCTCGAGTATACGAGATTAAGGGGTGATCTAATTGAGGTGATTAAGATAATTAAAAGAGTGGATAGGGTAGATAGAGAGAAATTATTTCCTCTGGTGGGGAAGCCCAGAACAAGGGGGCACAACCTTAAAATTAGAGCTAGGCCGTTCAGGGACGATGTCAGGAAGCACTTCTTCACACAAGGGGTAGTGGAAATCTGGAACTCTCTCCCCCAAAATGCTGTTGAGGCTGGGGATCAATTGAAAATTTCAAAACTCAGCTTGATAGATTTTTGCTAGGCAAGGGTATTAAAGGGTTATGGAATTAAGGCGGGTAAATGGAATTAAGAGACAGATCAGCCTTATTGAAACATACAAGATTCTGAGGGGACTCGATAGGGTAGATGCTGAGAGGATGTTACCCCTTATGGGGGAATCTAAAACTAGGGGGCATAGTCTCAGAATAAGGGGTCGCCCATTTAAGACGGAAATGAGGAGGAATTTCTTCTCCCAGAGGGTCGTGAATCTTTGGAATTCTTTACCCCAAAAAGCTGTGGAGGCTGAGTCATTGAATACATTCAAGGCTGAGTTAGACAAATTTTGATCAGCAAGGGAGTCAAAGGATATGGGGAAAGGGCAGGAAAGTGGAGCTGAAGTAAAAATCAGATCAGCCATGATCTCATAGAATGTCGGCATAGGCTTGAGGGACCTACTCCTGCTCCTGTCTCTATGGTCTTATGGTCAGCCATGATCAAATTGAATAGCGGAACAGGCTTGAGGGGCTGAATGGCCTCCTCCTGTTGCTACATTCCTATGAAACCTAAGGAGGACCGAGGGATCTGAGCCAAATATCTCATCAAACTGTAGTTCAACCAGTTCCTGTACAACGAATGATAAAACTTGCCACAAAATTGTTTTGTCAGCAGTTAACAGGAGCTCCTGCAGCTTGGGGGAGGGGAGATTCTTTTTGTTCTGATCAAGGTGAAGGATGCCAGGGATTGGGAGTGAAACATCCCCTCCCCACTTGGAATCCAGTGACAGAGAGGCTTGGACTTTCAAAAAAAGCATGATACACCTACACATTGTCCTGAGATCTTGGCAGGACATTTCCCTTTTCTGTCTCTTCATGTGCTGGGATCTGCTCAAAAATATTCCCAAGCGTGATGGAATAACCAATGGGAGAAGCCGCAACTACACTCAAGAAGCTCGACACCATCCAGGACGGAGCTCGATCAGTGCCCCGCCACTGGACTCGATAACTAGCCCATCAACACCACCTGGACACTGTGGCTGCAGTATGTATGATCTGCAGGACGCACTGTAGTAACTCACCAAGGTAATTTCAGCAGCGCCACCCTCCCCTGCAACTTCCAGCACCAAGAAAGACAAGAAAGAAAGAACTTGCATTTATATAGCGGTCTTTCACAACACCAGGACATCCCTAAGCATTTTACAGCAATGAAGTACTTTTGAAGTGTAGTCACTGTTGTAATGTAGGAAACGCGGCAGCCAATTTGCGCACAGCAAGGTCCCACAAACATCAATGACCAGATAATCTGTTTTTAGTGATGTTGATTGAGGGATAAATATTGGGCCAGGATACCAGGGCACACTCTTCTGCTCTTTTTCTAATAGTGCCATGGGATCTTTTATGTCCATCTGAAAGGGCAGACTGGGCCTCGGTTTAACATCATTTTTTTTTATTCGTTCATAGAATGTGGGCGTCGCTGGCGAGGCCGTCATTTATTGCCCATCCCTAATTGCCGTTGAGAAGGTGGTGGTGAGCTGCCTTCTTGAACCGCTGCAGTCCGTGTGGTGACGGTTCTCCCACAGTGCTGTTAGGAAGGGAGTTCCAGGATTTTGACCTAGTGACGATGAAGGAACGGCGATATATTTTCAAGTCGGGATGGTGTGTGACTTGGAGGGGAATGTGCAGGTGGGGTTGTTCCCATGTGCCTGCTGCCCTTGTCCTTCTAGGTGGTAGAGGTCGCGGGTTTGGAAGGTGCTGTCGAAGAAGCCTTGGCGAGTTGCTGCAGTGCATCCTGTGGATGGTACACACTGCAGCCACAATGCACCGGTGGCGAAGGGAATGAATGTTTAGGGTGGTGGATGGGGTGCCAATCAAGCGGGCTGCTTTGTCCTGGATGGTGTCGAGCTTCTTGAGTGTTGTTGGAGCTGCACTCATCCAGGCAAGTGGAGAGTATTCCATCACACTCCTACTTGTGCCTTGTAGATGGTGGAAAGGCTTTGGGGAGTCAGGAGGTGAGTCACTCGCCGCAGAATACCAAGCCTCTGACCTGCTCTTGTAGCCACAGTATTTATATGGCTGGTCCAGTTAAGTTTCTGGTCAATGGTGACCCCCAGGATGTTGATGGTGGGGATTCGGTGATGGTAATGCCGTTGAATGTCAAGGAGAGGTGGTTAGACTTTCTTTTGTCGGTGATGGTCATTACCTGGCACTTGTCTGGCGCGAATGTTACTTGCCACTTATCAGCCCAAGCCCAAGGATGTTGTCCAGGTCTTGCTGCATGCGGGCATGGACTGCTTCATTATCTGAGGGGTTGCAAATGGAACTGAACACTGTGCAATCATCAGCGAACATCCCCATTTCTGACCTTATGATGGAGGGAAGGTCATTGATGAAGCAGCTGAAGATGGTTGGGCCTAGGACACTGCCCTGAGGAACTCCTGCAGCAATGTCATGAGGCTGAGATGATTGGCCTCCAACAACCACTACCATCTTCCTTTGTGCTCGGTATGACTCCAGCCACTGGAGAGTTTTCCCCCTGATTCGCATTGGCTTCAATTTTACTAGGGCTCCTTGGTGCCACACTCGGTCAAATGCTGCCTTGATGTCAAGGGTAGTCACTCTCACCTCACCTCTGGAATTCAGCTCTTTTGTCCACGTTTGGACCAAGGCTGTAATGAGGTCTGGAGCCGAGTGGTCCAAAAGGCAGCACCTCTGACAGTGCAGCGCTCCCTCAATACTGCACTGGAGCACCAGCCTAGATTTTGTGCTCAAGTCTCTGGAGTGGGACTTTGAACCCACAGCCTTCTAACTCAGAGGCGAGAGTGCTACCCATTGAGCCACAGCTGACACCTAATATAGTAATATCAGCAATATAGGGGGAACACACTCACTGCAACTCACACACCATCCTGACTTGGACACATGTCGTTGCTCCTCCATTGTCGCTGGATCAATAACCTGGAATTCTCTACATAGCATCATTGTGGGAGCATCACCACCATAAGGATTGCAGTAGCTCAAGGAGAAGGCCCAACTCCAACTTTTCAGGGCCACTATTGCCCACACCCCAAGAACAATTGAAGAAAACAAGATCACTGGAACCCTTCACCGGGTGAATACTGACCTCACCCACTGGACAGTCCTGAGATGAATTAGAAGAGAGGGTGAGGAAGAGTATTTGGAGGATTGCGCTAACTTTCCAATGAAAGTGTTTAACTGACGTGCAGGAAATGATTATGATTTTGCACGTAGCAAAATCATAATCACACTCTTTGTACTGAAGGAAACCATCCCTCCCCCGTGAGATAGAGAGTGGTAGAGTCTGAAGCTCAGGGATATTCTATCAGCTATCCATCGCCGTGTGCCACATCTGCACGTTTGCTGCAGTGTCAGGCTAAAAACGTATTCCATTTTGCTGATTGTCCAATACTTTCTCTAGTAGTTTGGGGGCTCTCTGGGACACTTTATTTAATTCATGCAGTAACTTCTGCTGACTGGAGCTCCTTTGGTCTTCCCTATTCTAAGGCAGAACTCGAACCAGGTCCCAAAGTGGCTACAAAGTGCCCAATGATTACAGCTTTTTTTTGTTTGTGTTACTTTATATCCATTTGAATTCCCCTTTATATTGGACAGTTTCTTTGCCACTGGCTAATAAAAGTAGTCATTTACAGACAAATCCCTCCTGATGAATTGAAGGTGATTACAAGAAGACATTTGCCATGTTTATTATATATATGCCTTGTAAACCAGGAAACAGGCAAGAACTATGAGAACAAGAGCCTTTGTCCATCACAGTGACAAGAAGCTATCATATTCCTCTTGTAAACTCTAAGCCACTGGAGATACAAAATAAGTTAGAAGGTGGGTCTCATTACAATTTTTTGAATGTCTATCAGAAAACAAATTGAAAATCTCTATCGACATTGCTTATTTCTGTGTCGATAGCTTTATCTACCTCTCCCACATAACAAAATGTTGAAACGACTGCCTCAGAATTCTATCACACAATTTGTCTTCAGGCTACACTATCCATATCACAAACTTTCAACCCCTGTTGTAAAACTGACATTACACTTGACATTAGTGATGATATGGAGTTCCATTGAGACACTATATTCCAGCAACCAAGGAATTTATTATAGGACTATAGAGAGGTTGCAGAAGGTGCATAAGATGGCCTTATCTCCCCACCAACACATTCTTATTCACAAGTTCCTTTCTTCTATTTATGTCAAAGGTTTGTGTATTTCAGTTGAATTATATTTATGAAGTAGTCTTTCGACAAAGACTTGCCTTCAGCTATCTTGACAGTTTCTCTCGAACCTCTCTGGCCACAGGGGATGTGCCAGAGGACTGGAGAACCGCTAATGTAGTACCATTATTCAAGAAGGGGAGTAGGGAAAAAGCGGGGAACTACAGGCCAGTGAGCCTAACATCAGTGGTAGGAAAATTATTGGAAAAAATTCTGAAGGACAAAATTAGTCTCCACTTGGAGAAGCAAGGATTAATCAGGGATAGTCAACATGGCTTTGTCAAGGGAAGATCATGTCTGACTAATTTGATTGAATTTTTTGAGGGGGTGACTAGGCGTGTGGATGAGGGTAATGCAGTGGATGTGGTATACATGGATTTCAGTAAGGCCTTCGATAAAGTCCCGCACAGGAGACTGGTCAAGAAGGTACGAGCCCATGGAGTCCAGGGTGCCTTGGCACTTTGGATACAAAACTGGCTTAGTGGCAGAAGGCAGAGGGTGATGGTCGAAGGTTGTTTTTGTGACTGGAAGCCTGTGGCCAGTGGGGTACCACAGGGATCTGTGCTGGGGCCCTTGCTGTTTGTGGTCTACATTAACGACTTGGATATGAATGTAAAAGGTATGATCAGTAAGTTCGCTGATGATACAAAAATTGGTAGGGTGGTAAATAGCGAGGAGGATAGCCTCAGTCTGCAGGACGATATAGATGGGTTGGTCAGATGGTCGGAACAGTGGCAAATGGAATTTAACCCGGAAAAGTGCGAGGTGATGCACTTTGGAGGGACTAACAAGGCAAGGGACTACACAATGAATGGGAGGACCCTAGGCAAGACAGAGGGTCAGAGGGATCTTGGTGTGCAAGTTCACAGATCCCTGAAGGCGGCGGAACAGGTAGATAAGGTGGTAAAGAAGGCATATGGGATACTTGCCTTTATTAGCCGAGGCATAGAATATAAGAGCAAGGAGGTTATGATGGAGCTGTATAAAACACTGGTTAGGCCACAGCTGGAGTACTGCGTGCAGTTCTGGTCGCCGCACTACAGGAAGGATGTGATCGCTTTGGAGAGGGTGCAGAGGAAATTCACCAGGATGTTACCAGGGCTGGAGCGCTTCAGCTATGAAGAGAGACTGGGAAGATTGGGTTTGTTTTCCTTGGAGCAGAGGAGGCTGAGGGGGGACATGATTGAGGTGTACAAAATTATGAGGGGCATAGATAGGATGGATACTCAGGAGCTTTTTCCCTTCGTTGAGGGTTCTATAACAAGGGGACATAGATTCAAGGTAAAAGGCGGGAGGTTTAGAGGGGATTTGAGAAAGAACTTTTTCACCCAGAGGGTGGTTGGAGTCTGGAACTCACTGCCTGAGAGGGTTGTGGAGGCAGGAACCCTCACAACATTCAAGAAGCATTTGGATGAGCACTTGAAATGCCATAGCATACAAGGCTACGGACCAAATGCTGGAATATGGGATTAGATTAGACTGGGCTTGATGGCCGGCGCGGACACGATGGGTCGAAGGGCCTCTATCCGTGCTGTATAACTCTATGACTCTATGACTCTATGAAGTAACCACACATACATTTGCTTGCAGTGTGGGACCTTTTGACAGGAGCTCCAAGAAGACCCTTCCTCCGTGGTTTTGGTTGGTTGTTCTGTGTATTGCTTCCTGGTTAGATTCCAGTATTACATTCGATTATATGAGGGGGAGGATGGTAAATTTCTTTACAACTCTTGTGAGTTCATTTGTGAGTCACCAGCCCGAGATTCTGTGAACTCCCCACTCTACCCTTGCCACTTCATGTCGCCAAACGGATATGGGAACACCGAGAATTTTAGATAGTCCAAAAGACCATTTGGCACTACCAACCTGTCCTTTTTTTGTTTGGTTCCAACCCCACCTTCTCACCATTGGACTATTCCTGTGATCCCACTCTGCCTGCGGGAGTCATACTCAGAGGGAGCGTTTCTTAAGAAATCCTGTGATTTCCAGGGATGTGCTCCCTGCAAGTGTGGCTCCCTGGAAATCACATGAAGTCACAGAATCATCCTACAAATCCCTCAATCCCCTCTTGCTCCACAAACACATCTAGTTGTCTTTTGAATCCAGTTATGTTGTTTGTTTCAATGACTTTCCTTGATAATGTGCCTATTAATAATTGTGTGAAATAGTTCTGATATTCTCTGAAGTCTGGGACCATTTCTGGCATCAATCTACGGTAGCAAAGAGAAGAAACAGTACATGCAGAGGTCAAAACAATTCATTCTACATTCAGTAATATAAAAGGTACCAGAATGGGGGGGGGGGTGTCTGGATTACAAAGAGTGTAAGAATTGGTGAATTAGGTTGAATAGCCATGTATTTCTTTAATATAAAATATATATCCACATATTAGTAATGATTCTGCCACGACAATGCAAGGCCAGGCCTGGAAACACTGGAGACATTACCTCATTAATCATCCATGAGAAGATATAATAAATCAGTCAAGTAATTGTAGGGAGGGGATGTGGGATGTGGAGGCTTGTGTTATGGATGCACTGGAAGGTGATAAAGTGCAAGTGAATAAACAGATCTTATTACGCAGACTCGTTGAAGTGAGAACGCGTTGACATAATGGCATTATTTTAGGAGATAATTACACCTATAAAAGGCACAGATGCTTGGGCTCCTTAGGGACTTTTCTAGTCTTGCTGAGGCTCGGGTAAGCAGTTAATGACGACACGCTTTCGACCTCCTGAAGAGATCCCTGGTATGTAAGTTACAATGTTAGAACTGGTACAGCTCATATACACTGCATGTAAGGGGTTGTGTTTTATTATCGATAGAATTTTGCTAGACAAGGTTATTAAGGGATATGGAACCAAGGCAGGTGGATGGAGTTTGGATACAGATCAGCAATGATCTCATTGAATGGCGGAACAGGCTCGAGGGGCTGAATGGCCTACTCCTGTTCCTATGTTCCTATCTCATTTAATAAAGAATGTTAACCAGAGTTTCCATGTTTCCTGGTCCTTGAACTTTTATTAGAGGTAAAAGATATATGACAATATCCTATATAAACCCAACAGAGAGCACAATCCACTCAGTGTTCATTCAGTGGTTTATCACATTATCCAAACCCTCAAGGGATTGCTTTACTATAATCAGTTCCCATCCATCCAATGACTTCACCAGAGGCTACCTTCAACAAATTGATGCCTATTATTTTGTTTTAATTCCCAATATTCTACCCATCCCATCCGCCTTTTAGGATGCGATTCTATTGGGGCCAGCCTCAATGCTGTGCTGAGTACAGACCAATGTCAGTGATCATCACAACCAGTGAGGGGGGGTCACTGGATAGCCATCAGGAGCAGGTGCCCTGATTGATTAACCCCCCCTCCCTACCTCAAGACACTGAGACTAACTGTAGCACCCATACTTTACATAGAATTACACAGAATTTTACAACACAGAAACAGGCCATTCAGCCCAATTGATCCATGCCGGTGTTTATGCTCCACACGAGCCTCCTCCCACCTGACTTCATCTAACCCTATTAACATATCCTTCTATTCCTTTCTCCCTCATGTACTTATCTAGCTTCCCCTTAAATGCATCTACACTATTCGCCTCAACCACTCCATGTGGTAGCGAGTTCCACATTTTAATCGCTCTCTGAGTAAAGAAGTTTCTTCTGAATTACTTATTGGATTTATTAGTGACTATCTTATATTTATGGACTCCCCCATAAGCGAAAACATCTTCTCTACATCTATCCTATAGAAACCCCATCATTAATTTTAAAGACTACTATTGGGTCACCTCTCAAGAGAAAAAAGCACCAGCCTGTTCAGTATTTTCTGATAGTTACACTTTCTCAGTTTTGGTATCATCCTTATAAATCACTTTTGCAGTTTCTCCAGTGTTTCTTTATCCTTTTTGTAATATGGAGACCAGAACTGTGCACAGTACTCTAAGTGTCGTCTAACCAAGGTTATAGAAGTTTAACATAACTTCTCTGCTTTTGAATTCTATACTGTGGGGCTCAAAACCCCTTTAACAAAAGATATTTGAAGGAAAGGGTTAACTGTACCCCTTTTAAATAAAGACATTTGAAAACCTGCAAACAAAGTAATATTGTAAACTGTGTCCTCACAAATCCTGTTTCTCCCTCACTGACGCTGATGGCATTGGAGAAGTCTGAGTTTGGGGATCGAAGACATTGTACTGCGGATAGATATCTAGATTATCAAATAAATAAGCTACTTGGATAATATTGAGCTTGGAGGGTTGTCAGGCTTTCAAAAACGCAGACTTTTGGAAGCACAAGCTTTTCAACACAGCCGGGGGTAATGTAAGAAAAGGCAACAAAGACATACGTCAAAGGCTTCGGATCAGGAAATCAATGATAAGTGCGAAAAAAAGCATGGGCCTCTTATTCCTATCTGGTAATCTGTTCAAAAGAACTGGGATTTGTAAAACATCAAATAGTATTGCACCCAGCACATGGTCAAATGGCATAAGGAATGGGATTGAAGCCATTGAATGAATACTTTGCATCTGTCTTTACCAAGGAAGAAGATGCTGCCAGAGTCTCAGTAAAGGAAGATGTAGTTGAGATACTGGATGGGCTAAAAATTGATAAAGAAGAGGTACTTGAAAGGCTGGCTGTACTTAAAGTAGATAAGTCACCTGGTCCGGATGGGATACATCCTAGGTTGCTGAGGGAAGTAAGGGTGAAAATTGCGAAGGTACTGGCCATAATCTTCCAAACATCCGTAGATACGGGGAGGTGACAGAGGACTGGAGGATTGCAAATGTTACATCCTTGTTCCAAAAAGGGTGTAAGGATAAACCCAGCAACTATAGGCCAGTCAGTTTAACCTCAGTGGTGGGGAAACTTTTAGAAACGATAATCCGAAACAGAATTAACAGTCACTTGGACGAGTGTGGATTGATTAGGGAAAGCCAGCACGGATTTGTTAAAGGCAAATCATGTTTAACTAACCTGATAGAGTTTTTTGATGAGGTAATTGAAAGGATAGATAAGAGCAATGCAGCTGATGTGGTGTATATGGACTTTCAAAAGGCGTTTGATAAAGTGCCACATGGTAGGCTTATCATCAAGATTGCGGCCCACAAAATAAAGAGGGCAGTAGCAACATGGATACAGAATTGACTAAGTGACAAGAAACAGAGAGTAATGGTGAACAGTTGTTTTTTCGACTGGAGGGAGGTGTACAGTGGTGTTCCCCAGGAGTCAGTGCTTGGACCACTGCTTTTCTTGATATATATTAATGACATGGACTTGGGTGTACAGGGCACAATTTGAAAATTTGCAGTTGACACAAAACTTGGAAGGATAGTAAACAGTGAGGAGGATAGTGATAGACTTCAAGAGGATATGGACAGGCTGGTGGCATGGGCAGATACATGGCAGATGAAATTTAACGCAGAAAAATGTGAAGTGATACATTTCGGTAGGAAGAATGAGGAGAGGCAGTATAAACTAGAGGGCACAACTCTAAAAGGGGTACAGGAACAGAGAGATCGGGGGTATATGTGCACAAATCGTTGAAGGTGGCAGGGCAGGTTGAGAAAGCAGTTAAAAAAGCATACAGGATCCTGGGCTTTATAAATAGAGGCATAGAGTACAAAAGTATGGAAACATAGAAACAAGGAACAGGAGTAGGCCATTCGGCTCTTCGAGCCTGCTCCGCCATTCAATATGATCATGGCTGATCCTCTATCTCAATACTATATTCCCGCTCTCCCCCCATAACCCTTGATGTCTTTTGTGTTTAGAAATCTATCCAGCTTCTTCTTAAATATATTCAGTGACTTGGCCTCCACAGCCTTCTGTGATAGAGAATTCCACAGGTTCACCACCCTCTGAGTGAAGAAATTTCTCCTCATCTCGGTTCTAAATGGTATGCCCCGTATCCTGAGACTGTGACCCCTGGTTTTGGACTCCCCAGCCATCGGGAACATCCTCCCTGCATCTAGTCTGTCTAGTCCTGTTAGAATTTTATATGTTTCGATGAGATCACCTCTCATTCTTCTAAACTCTAGTGAATATAGGCCTAGTTGACCCAATCTCTCCTCATACGTCAGTCCTGCCATCCCAGGAATCAGTCTGGTAAACCTTCGTTGCACTCTCTCCATGGCAAGGACATCCTTCCTCAGATAAGGAGACCTAAACTGCACACAATATTCCAGATGTGGTCTCACCAAGGCCCTGTACAACTGCAGCAAGACATCCCTCCTCCTGTACTCAAATCCTCTTACAATGAAGGCCAACATACCATTCGCCTTCCTAGCTGCTTGCTGCACCTGAATGCTCGCTTTCAGCGACTGGTGTACAAGGACAACCAGTTCTCATTGCACCTCCCCTTTTCCCAATCTATCACCATTCAGATAATAATCTGCCTTTCTGTTTTTACAACCAAAGTGAATAACCTCACATTTATCCACGTTATACTGCATACTGCATATTGAATACATTCTTTCAGGTTCGCCCCTCTGCCTCGTGGTGTCCTGCTCTCTTCCCTTTTATTTGATCGGCCCGGTGTGAAAGATTTGGGGCGGGCAAGTTTCTAATTCCTCATTTAAGCCGCACACTGTGAACTGGGCCGGCTCCCGGTTCTGTTGAAATCCATTCGCCTCCGTCACAACCATTTCAAACCATTTCCAGTCCAGCATAAAAGAAACAAAAAGTGCTGGAAGTCCTCAGTGGATTGGGGCAGCAACTAGAAGAGAAAGGACTGGTTAACAATTCGGGTGAGGCCCCTTCGTCGGTTTATGTGAATTCTGCAGACATCGGGAGGCCCGCAGTCTCAGAAGCTTAAACTTGTGAACCCATCTCGGAAGCACATGCGCGTTGGGTTTGAAGTCAAGATTGCCGCTTCAGAATAACTGCCCCTGCTCAGTAATGATGCAGTCTGGCTACCGGTGTCCTTGTCATCCCATAATATAACTGGCTCTGCAACACATCAGACCTGACGCCCGGGTGGTTTAATCTGTAGGAGGCAGCTTAGAGCCCCACTCCAGTCCGCTGTCAAACTGGGTTTACAATGTCCTCATTGGTCCTCCTGGACACTCTACGGTTGAACGTTCACCCCGTTTCTCTGGGGTTTCCGTGGATCTTCTCCCATAGTTACGGCGGACGATCGGGAGAACCCCCACCGAAATTTAACCCCTTCGCAAACTGAGGCGGAACTTAGAACATTTTGAGGAAATGAACGATTCCAGCTGTGCTTGCATAACATTTAAAATACATCCATCAGGAACAGAGCCTCGCTCTGGGCTAGAGAGTCAGAATGATGACCAGACAGTGATGACCGTTCAATCTGCAAGAGTGACCCTGACCTTCCGGTCACTTGCCATTTTAATTCCCCATCCCACTCCCACTCCACCCTCTCTGTCCTCGGCCTCCTACACTGTTCCAATGAAGCTCAATGGAAGCTCGAGGAACAGCACCTCATCTTTTGATTAGGCATTTTACAACCTTCTGGACTCAACATTGATTTCAATAACTTCAGATCAGAACCACTGCTCCCATTTTTTTGACAGCAGGTGCTGGTAATGGTTCCGCCATTGCCATTTACAGCTCCTCCAGACCCATCTTTTGTTTCTTTACTTGTCCCATTCCCACCCTCCTTGCCTTGCACCATCATCCATTTTGTCATTCAATCACTCCTGCCCTCCGCCCTATCACAGACCTTCCCATTTGTTCTTTCCTCCCCTCTTTCTCCTCCTCCATCCCCCCCCCTTACCCCCCCACAACTGCAACACTCTTTCTCTCTGGCTCTGTACTTGCTTATAAACTGTAAAATCTCTAACTTCTTCCAATTTGGAAGAAACATCATTGACCTGAAACATTAACTCTGTTTCTCTCTCTCCACAGATGCCGCCTGACCTGCTGAGTATTTCCAGCATTTTCTGCTTTTATGCCATCAAAGCTGCCAGTTGGTCTGAGACCAGAAATTACAGTGTAGCAACACCCTTTGGTTTCAATATACAGTAACCTTTAAAACTTATTTCTATCTGAAGCAAACATATTTATTAGCTTCGTGAGAATCAGATGCCTCATTGGGAAATCCCCCACACACAGGGGCTGGATTTTGACTTTGTGCGATAATGTAAACCGGGTGATTGCGAATCAGCGGCCTGTTTTATATCTCTCCCGATATTCATTTCTACTGAAGTCAACGAAAATTAAAATGGGGGTGGGGGGGGGAGAGATATAAAATGGGCTGATGATTCACTACCACCTGTTTTACACTATCGAACAAAAGTTAAAATTACCCCTGTGATGTGGGGGAAGCTATTTCTATTTTTTTAATGCATAAGCTGTTTACTCATTTTGGGTTGGATTTTGTCACGATGAGTCATTACTGGGCGATTAATAATGAAGATCACTGAGGTACAGATTACAAGGTCACATTCTCTTCTATTCAGTGGCGTAAAAGGAGGAAGCAGTCTGTGCTCAAAGAGAAGACCGCTAGCAGTTAGTGCCCAGCACTAATTCATCGGTATCATTTCTACCGCACAGGGAAAAAGTACGTCTCTGGGCAGAGGCGTTCTACTTTCCTGAACAGATGTTCTACTTTCCTGATCAGGCATTCTACTTTCCTGAACAGATGTTCTACTTTCCTGATCAGGCGTTCTGCTTTCCTGAACAGATGTTCTACTTTCCTGATCAGGCGTTCTGCTTTCCTGAACAGATGTTCTACTTTCCTGATCAGGCGTTCTACTTTCCTGATCAGGCGTTCTGCTTTCCTGAAAAGATGTTCTACTTTCCTGAACAGATGTTCTACTTTGCTGAACTGGCATTCTACTTTCCTGAACAGATGTTCTACTTTCCTGAACAGGCGTTCTACTTTCCTGATCAGGCGTTCTACTTTCCTGATCAGGCGTTCTACTTTCCTGAACAGGCGTTCTACTTTCCTGATCAGGCGTTCTGCTTTCCTGAACAGATGTTCTACTTTTCTGAACAGATGTTCTACTTTGCTGAACTGGCATTCTACTTTCCTGAACAGGCGTTCTGCTTTCCTGATCAGGCGTTCTACTTTGCTGATCAGGCGTTCTACTTTCCTGAACAGGCGATCTACTTTCCTGAACAGGCATTCTGCTTTCCTGAACAGGCGTTCTGCTTTCCTGAACAGATGTTCTGCTTTCCTGAACAGGCGTTCTGCTTTCCTGAACAGGCGTTCTGCTTTCCTGAACAGATGTTCTGCTTTCCTGAACAGGCGTTCTGCTTTCCTGAACAGGCGTTCTGCTTTCCTGAACAGATGTTCTGCTTTCCTGAACAGGCGTTCTACTTTCCTGAACAGGCGATCTACTTTCCTGAACAGGCGTTCTGCTTTCCTGAACAGATGTTCTACTTTCCTGAACAGGCGTTCTACTTTCCTGAACAGGCGTTCTACTTTCCCGAACAGGCGTTCTACTTTCCCGAACAGGCGTTCTACTTTCCCGAACAGGCGATCTGCTTTCCCGAACAGGCGTTCTGCTTTCCCGAACAGGCGTTCTGCTTTCCTGAACAGGCGTTCTACTTTCCTGAACAGGCGTTCTGCTTTCCTGAACAGATGTTCTGCTTTCCTGAACCGGCCTGAACAGGCCTTCTACTTTCCTGAACGGGCCTGAACAGGCGTTCTACTTTCCTGAACAGGCGTTCTACTTTCCTGAACAGGCGTTCTACTTTCCTGAACAGATGTTCTACTTTCCTGAACAGACGTTCTACTTTCCTGAACATATGTTCCACTTTCCCGAACAGGTGCTCCACTTTCCCGAACAGATGCTCTACTTTCCTGAACAGATGTTCTACTTTCCCGAACAGATGCTCTACTTTCCTGAACAGGCGTTCTACTTTCCTGAACAGATGTTCCACTTTCCTGAACAGGCGTTCTACTTTCCTGATCAGGCATTCTACTTTCCTGAACAGATGTTCTACTTTGCAGAACAGGCGTTCTACTTTCCTGAACAGATGTTTTACTTTTCTGATCAGGCGTTCTACTATCCTGAACAGGCGTTCTACTATCCTGATCAGGCGTTCTACTTTCCTGAACAGATGTTCTACTTTCCCGAACAGATGTTCTACTTTCCCGAACAGATGCTCTACTTTCCTGAACAGGCGTTCTACTTTCCTGAACAGACGTTCTACTTTCCTGAACAGATGTTCTACTTTGCTGAACAAATGCTCTACTTTCCTGAACAGATGTTATACTTTCCTGAACAGACGTTCTACTTTGCTGAACAGGCGTTCTACTTTCCTGAACAGATGTTCTACTTTGCTGAACAGACGTTCTACTTTGCTGAACAGATGTTCTACTTTCCTGAACAGACATTCTACTTTCCTGAACAGACGTTCTACTTTCCTGAACAGGCGTTCTACTTTGCTGAACAGGCATTCTACTTTGCTGAACAGACGTTCTACTTTCCTGAACAGATGTTCTACTTTGCTGAACAGGCGTTCTACTTTCCTGAACAGACGTTCTACTTTCCTGAACAGACATTCTACTTTCCTGAACAGACGTTCTACTTTCCTGAACAGACATTCTACTTTCCTGAACAGGCATTCTACTTTCCTGAACAGACGTTCTACTTTCCTGAACAGACGTTCTACTTTCCTGAACAGGCGTTCTGCTTTCCTGAACAGGCATTCTACTTTGCTGAACAGGCATTCTACTTTCCTGAACAGACGTTCTACTTTCCTGAACAGACGTTCTACTTTCCTGAACAGACGTTCTACTTTCCTGAACAGGCGTTCTGCTTTCCTGAACAGGCGTTCTACTTTGCTGAACAGGCATTCTACTTTGCTGAACAGGCATTCTACTTTCCTGAACAGACATTCTACTTTCCTGAACAGGTGTTCTACTTTCCTGAACAGACGTTCTACTTTCCTGAACAGACATTCTACTTTCCTGAACAGGCGTTCTACTTTGCTGAACAGGCATTCTACTTTGCTGAACAGACGTTCTACTTTCCTGAACAGGCATTCTACTTTGCTGAACAGACGTTCTACTTTCCTGAACAGACGTTCTACTTTGCTGAACAGACGTTCTACTTTGCTGAACAGACGTTCTACTTTGCTGAACAGACGTTCTACTTTCCTGAACAGGCGTTCTACTTTCTTGAACATTTTTCAATCCCCTGGGGTACAGTTTCATGGGCACTGGTAACCAGCCTGTCCCTTTGCCCAAGTGTGTGAACTTAGGAAGTGAGGCATGGCAAACTATTCAGCTGTGTAAGGCATCGTGGCCGAGCCTGAAATTATTACCAATCAAAGTCCAGACTGGGCAAAGCCTCTACCTATTAAACTGGCAGGTTAGTCCCAAGTGACAATCAAAACACTCATGGGGAAACTGTGCCCTGTCCGTGGGTATTAGGAAGCACAAGTGAATGTGTGGCCCTTGGCTTTTTTTAATGAGCCTTCACTAATTGGGATCGTTTTCTACAAGCAACTTTGTCCATTCCAAGGGAAGCGTTACTGATTGGATCTGACCACATCGAGATGTGCTGTCTGAATAGTATTGATGATATTTTAATTGGTGAATGTGGCCATGCCATAAGCAATCTCACTGCCAATGTTCAGCTAATGTTATAGTCGAGATGCCCTGAGGCAGCACGGGAGGCGGTAAATGTTGAAAGTGCAAAGAGATGTTGATTTCCCTAAGAGTTTTGAGAATTATTCTGCTGGGGACACAGTTTCATTGGTTTCCTTGAAAGCTCTAAGCACATAATGGGGATGTCACAATATCTCCTCCAGCCTCAAAACTGGACCAACACCCTCTCCTGCCCTGCTTCAGGCAACAGTACACAATCCAGGTCCTCAACGCACAGTAAACACTTTGAGCAAAGTCTGAGCATCCCCATTTTAACCCATTCACTAGATGAGTCCTCAAACATGGTGCATTTATAAAGGAAAACTGAAAGAGAATCCTGTATAAACTGGTTGGGGAGATTTCATTGATTGGGAGGTGTGGCAGGTGCCTTTACTGCTCCTCTGTTGTGTGTGGCTGCCCCATATACATCGGAACATAGGAATTGCTAGACGAATAAAGACTAAGGTCCATTTAGTTCGCTTCCTACCATCCTGGTAGTTGCATGGTACAATCATAATGGAGTTGTTGATTAATCATAGCAATCAATCTCCATCAATTAGTCCACAACAGACCCAGAAATGAGGAAATCCCCTATGACAGAACACTTTGGGAACCATAGGTCCAGAGTCACCTGTTCTTCCCAAACATGCTGCACTTACCACATGTCATGTCTCAAATTACTCATATACTGTATCCCAAAATGTTACGTCCAAATACTTCCAGTTTCAATACTAGAGGAAGAGAGAGGAGTTCAACATGAAAATGTTTAACTGTGATATAAATTTAGAAATAACACTTGGACTACTGGTTTTATATATTTTTAGTTTTTACTGCTTTTCTGTGATCATCAAGATCATCAGCCTCAAACACTTCCAGTTCAAGGTCTGGACCCAAATATAGGCCTGAGCCCCAACCTCAGAAGAGCAATCCCTGCTGCACTGGGACATTGTATTTCCCGGACTGGGAACCCTGGCATCTCTGATTGGGATAATGAGGGCGAACACCTTAGAATCATCTAACAGACAGTTGGATGCTGTGATAGGAGCACTGTAGGTATTTCTGGATGGACGGTGATCCCAACATTGTGCTAGCCTGTACAGTCACTGTCTTACACTGTGACAACACTGTTAATTGTCACTGTTAATGTTTAGTCACTCATTGTATGAGGATTCTTTTCATCATATTTATGGTAAGATCTACGTTCTGTAATCCTACCTGTTAATTTTAGTGCCAATTAAGTATTACATTTCTCAATATTAAACTGAGTGTCCAATTGATCTGTTCAGTTACCAAGGCCATGATTTTAGCAAGGCGGTGGGAAGTCAGCGGGTGGGTGGATTTGCACATGGTGAACCCGGAGGCAAAGTGAGGGCATTTAAATCTGCAGTTGCAACTCGATTGTAGTCAATTATCTTTGTTTCAGAGTTTCGCGTCTCCAGGCTGCACAGCGGGCCTACTGCACACCAGAATGACCCGATTAAAGCCCACTATTTAAAGAGCCAGTCAAAGAATGGATTTTGAAGGAGAAAGGGGAAATGGAGTCCAGGAAAGCAAAGGCTGCCCCTAGATTTACTGATGCCTCCCTGGAAGTACTGCTGGCTGCAGTGAGAGCCAGGAGAGAGATACTTTAGCCAAGCAATGAGAGGAAGAAACCTGGTTCGGCCACCAAGAAGGCCTAGCTGGAGGTGAGCAGCAAGAGAATGGTGCCCAGGTCTTGGCTGCAGTGCAGGAAGCGGTTTAATGACCTAACCAGGTCAGGAAAAGTGAGTACATTTGCTGATTCACCCAGATCCTGTGAAATGCAAAACCCCCCTCTCACTCTGTCTAGGCAAGCCTACTCCATCGGATCACTCCTCACACCCACTTAAGTTTCAACAGCAACCATCCTTCACTTTCTATACACTCCCTCACCTCCCTATTTGTGCACTCACCCCAATCCTGATGCAATCTGATGTATCTAGCCGATAGTCGCCCTTTTATGCATCCGTTTCATTGTCAGCCTCACTCAAAGCAATGCATTCATAGGGTGAATACGTCACCTTCAGTTACTCACAGGTCTGTTCTTTCTCCCCTTGTAGGAGAAGAGAGTGCAGAACACAAGGAAGAGGAAGAGAACTGGAGGTGGTCAACCACAAATAGCCCAGCTGACAGATGCAGATCTGTCCACAAATAGCCCAGCTGACAGATGCAGATCTGTCCACAAATAGCCCAGCTGACAGATGCAGATCAATACTCAACACCAACAACAGCCAATCTCCGGAAGCCATCCTACAACTCATCCGCTTCATCCTGGATCACAATGTCTTCACCTTCGATAACCAGTTCTTTACCCAAACACACGGAACAGCCATGGGGACTAAATTCGCACCCCAATACGCCAACATTTTCATGCACAAGTTCGAGCAGGACTTCTTCACTGCACAAGACCTCCAACCAACACTATACACCAGATACATCGACGACATTTTCTTTCTATGGACCCACGGCAAGGAATCACTAAAGAGACTACACGATAACATCAACAAGTTCCATCCCACCATCAAGCTCACCATGGACTACTCCTCAGAATCAGTTTCTTTCTTGGACACACGAATCTCCATCAAAGACGGGCACCTCAGCACCTCACTCTACCGCAAGCCCACGGACAACCTCACGATGCTCCACTTTTCCAGCTTCCACCCTAACCACGTCAAAGAGGCCATCCCCTATGGACAGGCCCTGCGAATACACAGGGTCTGCTCAGACGAGGAGGAACGCGATGGACACCTACAGACGCTGAAAGACGCCCTAGTAAGAACGGGATATGACGCTCGACTCATCGATCGACAGTTCCGATGGGCCACAGCAAAAAATCGCATAGACCTCCTCAGGAGACTAACACGGGACGCAACCAACAGAGTACCCTTTGTCGTCCAGTACTTCCCCAGAGCGGAGAAACTATGCCATGTTCTCCGCAGCCTTCAACATGTCATCAATGAGGACAAACACCTCGCTATGGCCATCCCCACACCTCCACTACTCGCCTTTAAACAGCCACCCAACCTCAAACAGACCATCGTTCGCAGCAAATTACCTAGCTTTCAAGAGAACAGCGTCCACGACACCACACAACCCTGCCACGGTAACCTCTGCAAGACATGCCAGATCATCGACACAGATACCACCATCACACGAGAGGACACCACCCACCAGGTGCATGGTTCATACTCCTGTGACTCGGCCAACGTTGTCTACCTCATACGTTGCAGGAAAGGATGCCCCAGAGCATGGTACATTGGCGAAACCATGCAGACGCTGCGACAACGGATGAACGGACACCGCGCAACAATCGCCAAACAGGAGGGTTCCCTCCCAGTCGGGGAACACTTCAGCAGTCATGGACATTCATCCACCGACCTTCGGGTAAGCGTACTCCAAGGCGGCCTTCGAGACACACGACAACGCAAAATCGTCGAGCAGAAATTGATAGCCAAGTTCCGCACCCATGAGGACGGCCTCAACCGGGATCTTGGGTTCATGTCACGCTACACGTTACCCCACCAGCGAACAAATGTTATCTGTTTTTAATATAATGGGTCATTTGCTGGCTTTCTCTGCCTTCCGGATGTTTCTGCCTCTCTCTGTTTTTTTTCCTGTTTGTTTTTTTGTTGAATGTGTATTCGGGGGTTCTGCACGTGACACCTCTCTGTCTGAACACGGTGATTGCCTTGGCAACGGGCAGTTGCAGGGGCATTCTGTAAACACCATGTATTGTTCTATATGTATAAATGCGTAGGCTTCGAGGAGCTCCTGAACATTTACCTGAGGAAGGAGGAAGTCTCCGAAAGCTTGTGAATTTAAAATAAAATTGCTGGACTATAACTTGGTGTTGTAAAATTGTTTACAATTGTCAACCCCAGTCCATCACCGGCATCTCCACATCATGACTACCATCGACACCACAAACTGCCGGCTCACAGTGGAGAGGATATCCAAGAAGATCGCGCATTTAGACACAGACATCAAGTTTTTACAGAGCTGCAAGAAAGCAGACAAGATCCCGAAAGGACTCCAGATCACGAACCCACTCAAGTCCACATACAACTCGGATTACGCTGAGAGACTCTGCCGCCGTACCTCTCGCACACTCCGCAACCATCTCATACACCAACTCTACAGCAGACGCCACAACCTCGAAACTAAGATAGAGTCCATACTCTCAACCTGTACTCAGGACACAGCAGACCAGCTACGTTATACCGCCAAACAGACGAGGCAACGGAACTACGCTGCCTACATGAAAACCAAGAGCAGGAAGCTTGAGAAACTCGGCATCACCACCAGCAACGACCAAGCTTCCCCTGGTACCGCGGTTGCAACCACAGGGAAGTCTATTGTCAATTTATCCGACCACACCCTTCAACCAGACGAAATCGAAGTTCTCAGCCGAGGGCTCAATTTCTGCCCCACTACCAAAATGGACCCCACTAGTCTCGCGGCGGACACAGAGGAATTCATCAGGAGAATGAGGCTCCGGGAATTCTACCACAAACCCCAAGATTTCAGCAGCGAACCCAATGAGACAATCGACGATCCGGAACAGCAGACAGAGGGATCCGCGGTACAGCAACCGAAGAGGAAAGAGTCAAACTGGACTCCTCCGGAGGGTCGCTGCCCTCAGCTGGACATGTATGCTCAAGCTGTCAGGAAATGCGTCAATGCCAGATTCATCAGCCGCACTCAGAAGACAGTCCAGAATGTCACCCGAGCACAACGCAACGCCATCAACGCTCTCAAGACCAACCGCAACATCGTCATCAAACCAGCGGACAAAGGAGGAGCCATTGTCATACAGAACAGAACGGACTATTGCAAAGAAGCATACCGACAACTGGACAACCAGGAACACTACAGACGGTTACCCGCAGACCCGACCAAAGAACACACCCACCAGCTCAACAAACTGATCAAGACCTTCGATCCAGACCTTCAAAGCATCCTACGCACTCTCATCCCACGTAATCCCCGCGTGGGAGACTTCTACTGCCTCCCAAAGATACACAAAGCCAACACACCCGGACGTCCCATCGTATCAGGCAACGGAACCCTGTGTGAGAACCTCTCTGGATACATCGAGGGCATCCTGAAACCCATCGTACAGGGAGCCCCCAGCTTCTGTCGCGACACTACAGACTTCCTACAAAAACTCAGTACCCACGGACCAGTTGAACCAGGAACACTTCTCACCACGATGGACGTCTCGGCACTATACACCAGTATCCCCCACGATGACGGCATCGCTGCGACAGCATCAATACTCAACACCAACAACAGCCTATCTCCGGAAGCCATCCTACAACTCATCCGCTTCATCCTGGATCACAATGTCTTCACCTTCGATAACCAGTTCTTTACCCAAACACACGGAACAGCCATGGGGACCAAATTCGCACCCCAATACGCCAACATTTTCATGCACAGGTTCGAGCAGGACTTCTTCACTGCACAAGACCTCCAACCAACACTATACACCAGATATGTCGACGACATTTTCTTTCTATGGACCCACGGCAAGGAATCACTAAAGAGACTACACGATAACATCAACAAGTTCCATCCCACCATCAAGCTCACCATGGACTACTCCTCAGAATCAGTTTCTTTCTTGGACACACGAATCTCCATCAAAGACGGGCACCTCAGCACCTCACTCTACCGCAAGCCCACGGACAACCTCACGATGCTCCACTTTTCCAGCTTCCACCCTAACCACGTCAAAGAGGCCATCCCCTATGGACAGGCCCTGCGAATACACAGGGTCTGCTCAGACGAGGAGGAACGCGATGGACACCTACAGACGCTGAAAGACGCCCTAGTAAGAACGGGATATGACGCTCGACTCATTGATCGACAGTTCCGACGGGCCACAGCAAAAAATCGCATAGACCTCCTCAGGAGACTAACACGGGACGCAACCAACAGAGTACCCTTTGTCGTCCAGTACTTCCCCAGAGCGGAGAAACTACGCCATGTTCTCCGCAGCCTTCAACATGTCATCAATGAGGACAAACACCTCGCTATGGCCATCCCCACACCTCCACTACTCGCCTTTAAACAGCCACCCAACCTCAAACAGACCTTCGTTCGCAGCAAATTACCTAGCTTTCAAGAGAACAGCGTCCACGACACCACACAACCCTGCCACGGTAACCTCTGCAAGACATGCCAGATCATTGACACAGATACCACCATCACACGAGAGGACACCACCCACCAGGTGCATGGTTCATACTCCTGTGACTCGGCCAACGTTGTCTACCTCATACGTTGCAGGAAAGGATGCCCCAGAGCATGGTACATTGGCGAGACCATGCAGACGCTGCGACAACGGATGAACGGACACCGCGCAACAATCGCCAAACAGGAGGGTTCCCTCCCAGTCGGGGAACACTTCAGCAGTCATGAACATTCATCCACCGACCTTCGGGTAAGCGTACTCCAAGGCGGCCTTCGAGACACACGACAACGCAAAATCGTCGAGCAGAAATTGATAGCCAAGTTCCGCACCCATGAGGACGGCCTCAACCGGGATCTTGGGTTCATGTCACGCTACACGTTACCCCACCAGCGAACAAATGTTATCTGTTTTTAATATAATGGGTCATTTGCTGGCTTTCTCTGCCTTCCGGATGTTTCTGCCTCTCTCTGATTTTTTTCCTGTTTGTTTTTTTGTTGAATGTGTATTCGGGGGTTCTGCAGGTGACACCTCTCTGTCTGAACACGGTGATTGCCTTGGCAACGGGCAGTTGCAGGGGCATTCTGTAAACACCATGTATTGTTCTATATGTATAAATGCGTCGGCTTCAAGGAGCTCCTGAACATTTACCTGAGGAAGGAGGAAGTCTCCGAAAGCTTGTGAATTTAAAATAAAATTGCTGGACTATAACTTGGTGTTGTAAAATTGTTTACAATTGTCAACCCCAGTCCATCACCGGCATCTCCACATCATGACAGATGCAGAGGAAGAGGCCATGGAGATAAGTCGCATCGTTGCATGCCTAATCGTTGGACATGGAGAGAGTGGCAGCCTCCATTTAGCATCAAGCACGCCTCTCAAATGAGTCCACGCAGGCCATGACAACAGCCGTGCGGACTCTGGATGCCAACATGTCTGCTGCCTTAAACAGGCAGACAGATACTTTAGCTGTGACATTAGAACGTGGCACACCTGCTCACCAGCCTCCAACAGAGTGGTGGGAGTGATGCTGCGCTGGCCCAGGAGAGGGATCGTGACGACAGGGGACATGGAAGTGGGGAGTCCACTCACAGCGCTCCCACGTCTCACCCATTACCCCCTCCTCAACCAGTAGGCGCAGGTGGAGCAGCCTTTGCGGGGCCCTCACGGGCTCCAAAGCCCAGAGGGCGTAGGCCGAGAGCATCTCAGCAGTCAGGGCAGGGACCTGGACAACCTGCCACTACCTCTGCTGAAGCCACAGGAGATGCACCAAGTAGAAGCGGTAGGAAGAGGAAGGCTCAGGTATTGTAATTCACCAAGGGTATGCACAAGGGTATTTGATGAGCTGTCATGTTGTTAATTTAGATTTTTTTTATGATGGCACATTAAACAGAATAATTCTCACCAACACTGCCACGTCTTGGCCATTATTGAGTCCCTTTTGTCAATTTGTCCTTTCATGTGCTTCAGACATGATGCCACCCATTGGGCGGGTTTGCTATGGGTGAATGCATGGTTAAAGGACTGTTTGGTGCAAAAGGACGGGGTGGGAGGGTGCTGGTGATGGTTGTTACAGGCGGCCCGAGTACCTCAATGTCATCAATTTGCACATCTCATTATGAGAACCTGTTACAGATGAGGGAGTTCCAGAGAGTGGGGCTGAGATCTTATACATGCCAAGCAACAACACTCAAAAAAGCTGCCAACTCAAAAAAACACTGTGCAACTGAAAAGTAGCCTTGAATAAAGGCCTATGACCAAGGCCATTGCTTTGAGGTGACTGAATACATTAAATCCCTTTTAATTATATTGGATTTCTGGAGGTTTATTCATGTTTTGAATTCACATCCTGCAATACAGTTTGTTTTTCTGTGAAAACTAAAACCCAATGGCGTCACACGAGGTACAAAAAACAAATAGTTACATTGGAAGTGCAGTGGGACGAGTACTTGTCATGACCTAAGCTGCTACTATACCCAATATTCCATCTGTGTGTTGCAGGGGGGCAAAAATAAAAGTATACAAAAGTATCATTTTAACAATAGTGGATTTAGGATTTTTTTGCAGGAGGAAGTCTGGTGGCATCAAATTTATTTTCAAGGAGGCATGCCCCCTTGGAAATTTTTACTATTGGCATTTTTTATGCACTTTCCAGCATTTTGAAGTGTGTAATTTTTCCTTTCCTGTCTTTTCTGTTCTTTTCCATATAAATTTCTGATTTATTTTGTGCTACTGTTGATGTTCAGCCCAAACCTGTACCTTTAAAACCTTTCACACGTGTGTATTTGTGTAGTCTCATTCTTTTGACCCATGAGCAATGCATTGGAACTAGTTACATTAAAAAGACTCAACATGATGCAAAATAGGTGTGCCTGAGGCAAAATAAACCAACATTCAAAATTAAATGTGCTAATTGGCGTCAAGAGAAAAATAGCAGAAGAACCAAGATCGATGGCCATTAAGTTAATTGTTGACTTGACTAATTTTGTAATCAAATAATGCAGGAGAGGTGAGGAGAATTTTTTTTACGCAGCGAGTTGTAATGATCTGGAATGCACTGCCTGAAAGGTGACGAAGGAGCAAAGCTCCGAAAGCTTGTGATTTCAAATAAAGCTGTTGGACTATAACCTGGTGTTGTGTGACCCCTTACATGATTCTATGAGTTAACTCCATTAGCAATTTGTGGCTTTTATTTTCAGTGTTGAATCTCTTCAATTTCAATCTCTTTGCTTTTTTTGGCAGCCGAATATATTTTTAATAAAATAAATTCATTTTTTGCCACTTCTGTTCTCTGCTTCTTCCATTACAGCATCTGCACATTAAATAAACCCATCTCCAATTAGTCTTCATGAAAGAGATTGATCAGCAAAGGGACTTGCAATGGAACTTGCACTGTGGTGAACCAGTAAAACTGCAATTGCAAGGAAACAATGCACTTCAATATGCCTCTAAATCAATATTTAATGTGTATTTTAATTTCTATAACTTTGAGATTTTGTGCATATGTCCCACATAATGAATCAAGCCCAAAATAATTGAGGGTTAACAGGATTTCTCCCAGGTTTAGAAAACAAGATTTAAAGAGTATTTACGAACGTAAGAAAATGACAAACAGGAAAAAACCTACTGGTCTATCTAGTTTGTTCCCCACTGTTGTTAATGCATCACAATACACTCCCCATCCCACCCGAAGCCATGCAAAATCCTGGGAGTGGTGAAAAAACACATAAAGCCCAGGCCAATTAGGGGGGGAAAACAATGGAAAATTCCTCTCTAACCCTCTTAAATGACCAAAACCCTGGTCCTGCTTGATGTTAACAGGTAACCTATCTCTTGTATGAGGTGGTCTCCACCCCAGCCAGAATCAGGTCCAGCTCACGCTTGAAGAAATGCAGGGGGAAAAATTCCATAGGGCCTATTATTGGACGTAGGTAGCGTGATCCGCTATTAACCCGCGCCCAATGGCACCTGAGCAGGCAGGATGAGAAATATGTCCGGCCTCAGTACTCACTGTCAATCCAGGCCTTGCACATCGATTCAATGCAATTTGCACTTTCCACCAACAGGAGGCGCCCCAATCTCTTAAAGGGAGAATGTCTCTTAAAATCTCTTAAAGGTAGCCGGTACCTGTTATTTGCTAAAAATAACAGTCTGCTGTCTGCACGGAGTCTGAACGGAGATCAGACATCGCACACGTCAAACACAGATGCAGGTCCTGTCCCTATGTTTATACATTGATGAGTTATGTTAAAGCATTGAATAAAGGTTGCACATTACTAAATCCCACATCCTCCAATCTGCATGCCAGACCTCACCAATCTGCCGATCTAAGTTTGTACCAGGCCTGTGAAAATATGTGCACCAAGGTTCTCTGCCGATGCACTAGAGGCCTTGGTGCAAGAAGTGGACACAAGGAGGGGCATCCTATATCCGTGGGGAGGGTGGGGGGGGGGGGCAAGAGGCCCTCCAGATATATGCCCAAAAGGCAGTGGGAGGCAGCAGGGGACAAAGTAAAGTCAATGTCAGGCGCACAGCATCATGAACATGGATGCAGTGCAGGGAGAAGTTCAATGCTTTAACACAAGTGGTCAAGATGAGTGAGGTCAACTGTCAAATGATGTCTCCTACCAACTGCTCCACTCACTACACCCCCCCATCACCTACATGCCAACAAACTCTTTCAATCAGTACTCAACTCTGCCAATCAGATGCTTCCTCTCACCCTCAAACATTACCACTGTTGCAAGCTGCCCACCCACAACTCACAGGCCACACACACTGGCAGCTATTCAACCATGACAGGCACATTACCCAGGCACACGTCCTGCTTTCTTGCGGGAGAAGGTGGCACATATCAGGAGGCAGCAAGTGGCAGTGGCCTTTAGCCCCTCGAGCCTGTTCTGCCATTCAATGAGATCCATGGTGAACCTGTAATCTAACTCCATATACCTGCCTTAGCCCCATATCTCTTAATACCCTTGGTTCACAGAAATTATCAATCTCAGATTTAGAATTCACGTGAGCTAGCATCAACTGCTGTTTGCAGAAGAGCGTTCCAAATGTCTCCCACCCGTTGTATGTGGCAGTGTTTTCTAACTTCACTCCTGCAGGCCCTGGCTCTAAATGTTAGGCTATGTCCCGGCGTCCTAGTATTCAAGTCTAGGAGACCTCCAAAAACAGTTACAAATGCATCAGCAGCCAGAAGCAATAATCCAGCAACTAACCTGTCAATCCTGCATGGTCCCTTTAAATAGAACTGGTGGGGGTCCTCCAGACACTCTAAGATATGTTCAGATGGTCGTGGTTAAGACTGTGCGTTGAGTTGAGCGTTAAGTGCCAAAATGGTGTCCATCACTTTAAATCAGCATTGCACACAGATTGTATCCATTTTCTCCTTACTTTACATGCAGCCGGCGTTCAGTATTTGCGCATGCGCTAATTCCTATACCAAGATGGCATCCAGCGCATGTCACCCTGGAAACGTGCATGTGCAGCCAAGACGCCATCTTGGATGTTCGAGAAGCCGCGTAGCGCCGAAATAATGGGCGCTACACGGCCCGATTTAGTGCCCGCAGAGTCTCTCACCTCTTCCAGGACCATAATTGTGTCCCTCCATTAAACATTTTGGTGGCCAAACCATTAAAAAGTAATAAACTTTTAAACCTCTAACTTCTTCCAGTTCCGATGAAATGTGATCGACCTGAAATGTTGGGCATGATTTTAACATGGCGGTGGGAAGTTAGCAGGCGCGGTAACCCCGGAAAACTTTTCTGCGCCTCGGCGGAAGCGATCGCAACTCAATTGAAGGCCCCTTGATGTTACTTCCGGGTTTCACGTCTCCAAGCTGCGCGGCGGACGTAATTTGCACCCGAATAATGCGCTGGGAACTGGAGTATTTAAAGGGCCACTGCAACTATGGATTTTGAAGGAGAAAGGAGGAAAATTGAAAAATGCAGCATCACAGGGCGAAGGCAGCCCGTTCAACACCCAACAGAACAACTTGGCTGATCTCATTAACTTATGCCTTCATTCCCTTTAGACAGGTATTAACCTTTCTGTAAGAGGCACAAAGGCCATCTATACCTGCTGATGGTTGACTGCACACAGGCTTATCTGGCCCCATTGTCTGATATTAAGGCTAGCAGATGACAAACATGTTATCCTACGCTCAGGTGTTAATGGTCACTTTAAACAGTTCTTTTTTCTTGACCACATCCTTGTCCCTTGTTCTTGCAGTGAGATCCCTTCGTGCTGCGGTTTGGCTCTCAGCAAGCAAAGTCCCACACCAGAAGTTAACTCATTGTTGTCCTTCACCACCCATTGGTCACATTTCCAATGGGTATATGTGTGGTTGAAGGACTGTTTTGTGCAAACGGAGTGGGGGGGCTAGTGTTGTGGTGATTGTTCCAGGTGGTCTGAGTAGTTCACTATCTTCACTTTGCAGATCTCATTATGAGAACCTGTTAGATATGAGTGAATCCCTGGCATCAAGAACAGCCATGTGAGCCGCTGGTCTGGCGATGAGTTTCCAATCTTCATCCTCGTCACTCATCCTCCTCCTCCTGATCCTCATCTTCAATGTTGCCAGCAGATGAGGCTGCTTCATGAGTGCATTCGGGCTTCTCCACCTGTGACCCTCTCTGCTGAGCAATGTTGTGCAGGACACAACACACGACTATTATTCAGGAGACCCTCGCTGGTGAGTACTGAAGGGCTCCCCCAGATTGATCCAAGGACCTGGAGCGCATCCTCAGCGTTCCTATGGCTTGTTCAATGACAGACCTGGTGGTGATGTGACTGTCGTTGTACTGCTACTGTGCCTCATTGGTGGGGTTTCTCACAGGTGTCTTGAGCCACGTCTGCAGGGGGTATCCCTTGTCTCCAAGGAGCCAGCCCTTAAGTCCGTCTTGTTGGACTCATGCAAAATGAAGGAATCATGGCAGCTGCCATGGAATTTGGCACACATCTGCAGAAACCTCCTCCGGTGGTCGCAAACCAGCTGCGCATTGATGGAGTGATATCCCCTTCTGTTGATAAACAGTCCTGGCTCATGTGGAGGTCCTCAGATTGCTACATATGTGCAATTGCACCCTGCACCCGTGGGAAGCCAGCCAGAGTGTTGAAAGCCACTGCTCTCTCAGTCTGGCTGATTTGTCACAGGGGAAGTTGACATAGTCGGATGCCCTGGCAAACAAGCCATCCACGACCTGTCGTATACACTTATGCGAAGACGACTGAGAGACCCTGGAGGTGTCACCAGTGATGACCTGGAACGATCCGGAGGTGATGGAATTGAGGGCAGCGGTGACTTTAACTGCGACGGGCAATGTGTGACCACCAGGCCCAGCCGGGAGCAGCTCTGCATGAAGGAGCCTGCAGATATCTGCAACCACCTGGCGACTCAATCTGAGCCTTCATGGGCACTGCTCCTCAGAGAGGTCCAGGAAGCTCAGCCTCTGCCTGTAGACCCTCTCACGTGGGTAGTGCCTCCTGCGACCTCAGCCCCTCCGTCAGTCCCCTCTCTGCTCTTCTGCAGGTCCTTGTAGCGAACCTCTGTCTTGTGGACCTGCAACTCCCAGAACTTCACGCCCTGCCCGCCGCAGATGGTGATGTGCCTCCTCCTCAGATGCACTGTTGAATAAATCCATTGCGCCCCCCCCCAATCCTGATGGTGTCAGTTTGATGGGGTCCAAAATGGAGCTACATTTGTCTGAACACAAGAATTCTCAATCTAAACACAAAGAACTCCCAGCCAAAGGTTTGTCTGCGAGAACTGAGTGCCCTACTGCAAAAACTCACCTTTTCTTCACACGTGTCAATCACTGGTTTCAAGGTTCAAATGAGGGTCAGTTGCAACTTGCCTCCGTTTCCATGCCGTGTTTCAGAGGCCACAGGAGGAGGCATGTCCAGAGAATGTTAAAATCGCTTGTCTGGATCAATACATAAAGATTTAATCGCCTTAAGTGGTTCAACAACGTTAATTTGCCCTTTAAATATTGGCTCGCTGGCTTTAAGTGCTGGTGGGACTTCTGGGTGTCTGTTGCCCGTGGATCCAAATCCGTCTGGGTCAAACCCGGAAGTGGGCACGTTGGAGCCGGGGTGCAGTCCTGCTCTGATATCTTGTTATTTTCACTGCCCACCCGTTCCCAACCCACCCGTTCTCAGGAGGTTAAAATTACCCCCGTTAACTCTGTTTCTCTCTCCGCAGATGCTGCCGGACCTGCTGAGTGTTTCCAGCATTTTCTGTTTTTATTTCAGATTTTCAGCATCCGCGGTATTTTGCCTTTGTAATAAATAGCTACCTGGTTCTGGCCAGCTTCATACTGCTTTCGGTCTCGTAAGAACGTTACCAAAAACAATCCTCTTATTGTATCTGTAAATCCTGCAACCTCAATTGTGCCATCATTATCAGGATGCACTGTGTTATAGATCAGAAGATAACACTCAATAGAAGCCTGACCTTTTGTAATCTGCAACATTATCAATTTAGTTTGCATTTTGCAACGGGGGAGTCCAAAACTAGGAGCCATAAATATAAGATAGATACTAACAAATCCAATAAGGAATTCAGGAGAAACTTCTTTACTCAGAGAGTGGTGAGAATGTGGAACTCGCTATCACATGAAGTGGTTGACGTGAATAGCATAGATGCATTTAAGGAGAAACTAGATAAGTACATGAGGGAGAAAGGAATAGAAAACTGATATGTTGATCGGGTTGGATGAGGTAGGGAGGGAAGAGGCTTGTGTGGCGCATAATCACCGGCATGGACCAGTTGGGCTGAATGGCCTGTTTCTGTGCTGTAAAATTCTATGTAACTATTTCTTTGAGATGGCCTTGGATTACTGCACCCTTGTCCATATTGTGCACATACCTATCAATGCTCGCATGTGAAGCCTAGCAGCTGAATAATGCCACACAATGCATTGCTGAGGCATCACGTATGCACAGGAGAGATAAATTGAGAAGAGTTGCAGGGCAGTTTTTTAAAGTCCCCAGAAACGTGAACAAGAGTAGCACCATGCAAGTAACGTGAATGGAGGATTGCAAACAGTTTCTAAGTTGATTGCTCACTTTGAAAGTGAACAGTTGGCAACTATGTACCTTATTGCTGAGAGTGATTTCTCTCTGGATCAGACTACCAAAATATATGGTGAACATGGATTCAGTACAATCCTTTAAAAGGGAACTTTACAAGTCCCTCAGAAAAGTGCAGGTACGGGAGGCAAGTTGCTAATTAGCTGGGACTATGAAAGGTTATGGGCTATCGTCATCTGCTGAAGCCTTGTTTAATTATCTTAGGGAATTGGAAAGACAGCATCTCCATCAGTGCAGCACTGCCTCAGTACTGCACTAGAGTGTCAGCCTTCATTTTGTGCTTAAGTGTCTGAAATGGGGCTTAAACCTACAACCTTTTGACTCAGAGGTGAGAGTGCTCCCACTGAGCCACGGCTGACACCAAAATAATGTGAGTGCAACCATAAATGTGCAGTATAAGCAACTTATAAAACTAGTAATTCAATAACCAAGATATATTTTGTGAATATAATGATTTTTTTCTGTAAGTTAAGGACTGGACGTATGGAATACTCACACACTGCTTCGAGCAAAATGTCTCCTTTTTGCGCTCAAGAAATTCATCAAATCTGTTCATCCTGCTGGTCAATAGGTTACCAGCGGCAACCGCAGGGAAAGAAAATAAGTATCTGTAAATTAATAATAGAGAGCTTGCTTTAATGTGGCTTTGGAAACTGCTTCAAAATGTTAGCATTCAACTGCACATCGCACTGAAAATCAATCAACAGATAAAACAGGAGTGCTGTGAGTCAGGGTCAGGTACAACAGTTACACACGCATGCATTTATTTGCTATATTCAAAGGTCACTAGCATTCTTACTGTGTACAGGTCTGTCGGAAGAGGCATGAAGAATTTTGAAGAGTAAAACTCCCTGAGATGTCCAACGAGTCCAAGGAAATGAATCCCGGGTCTCAGCACAAAGAGCAGACACATCTTTAGATTGGGTTTTAGTGACTTATGGCAGATCTCGGAGAACCGCAAATGACTTTTCCAACATATTCCCGTACAGCATAGGGCAGGACAGAAAACCCTTCTGAGCAATGATTTAGGAGGTGGATGCTGCAGGGGATGGTGGGCACTATATGTGATTTCAAATGGTCATCAAAGGGTCTCAAATTTAAGATCTGATGCCCCATTTATGATCCTGTAATAATCTGGGGCTGCTGGTGCAATGGACTCTGCCCCGTTTTGAAGGGATTCGCAAAATTTCACATGTCCCCCCCCTCCCCCCCCCCCCGAAGATTTATTGGAGTTATTAAAGAAACCCTGGTGTGACTGTGTTTTAAAAAATCCAGAGTCTTTCAAAATGGCTGCGGTCAGACACATGGCCAAGGGCTGGCAGATTTGAAATTGGATTCTCTGACAGGCTCCGTGTTTCAGACAGGGCTCTTTGAACAATGCAGTTGCATTCACGCCCTGAGGCAAGCCATCAACGTTGCCGGTCTACACATCAAAATTCGAGCAGGAGGAATCCAAGGACTAAAGGTAGCCCATTAAGGAACATTCGAACAATGGAAAGCAGTTATGGAACAGATCAGTACAGGTACCAGCCATTAATGTAAATGGGCCAAGATCGGGACCCCTTTTGTCTTACGTTTTCCATCCAAATCGGACAATGGAGCAAACTGATGAGGCGTGAAATTATCCCATTACCGGGAGGGTATAACTGGGGGCATCCCAGACCTCTCGCGCTCTTTCTTTCTCTCTTCGCCTTGGCCCAGTGTGCTGCTTGCCTGCTAGCAACCAAGAAGGAAGGCCGTCCAGTAAACATCGCAACCACATGTCGAAGGCAGCAGCAGGACACAGGGGCCAGCCCTTTTTCATCTGTTTCACCGGTGAGCATTATTTTTTTTTCTGGCCGCCACAAGACAACCTAGCTAGGTGTAAGGGTGGGAGTTAAAGGGGTATTGCTAATTGTGATTTTAGAATTTTCCCTCGATGTGTCCGTTTCTTCCACCCCGTTAAGTGTAAGACTGTATTGCATCCATAGCGATTCCTTTTATCTTCTGTATAATACTGTTTACCTAGTAGTTTAGTTTTCTTATTAATAAACATTGGTTTTCCTTGCACCAATCCACTGGTCTGCTCGTCTGTCCTTATTACCGCTCGATAAGTCCTGAGCTCAGAATCAGGAAGGGGAAAGCGATTCGAAACCGCACAGCTCAGGAAAACATAACTGGCTGACCTACAATAAGTCCCGGAAACAAAACCCCTTACAGTTTACACTGCAGGTTGTATTCCACAGCGCTGAGAGCAGCAATGAAACCCTGCTCAATGTGAGGCGGGAAGATTTGTTCAAAAGTAACGAATTGTGATGTCACATTCTGTCCTTTCCAAGTGGTCAGGTGGGTCTACACCAGTGATTCGCGCACATACAATCATAGAATCTTACAGCACTGAAGGAAACCATTCAGCCCATTGTGCCTGTGCCAGCTCTTTGAAAGAGCTATCCAATTAGTCCAACTCCCCTGCTCTTTCCCCATAGCCCTGCAATTTTCTCCCCTTCAAGTATTCATCCAATTCCCTTTTGAAAGTTACTATTGAATCTGCTTCCACCGCCCTTTCAGGCAGTGCATTCCAGATCATTACAACTTGCTGCTTAAAAAAAATTATTTTCATCTCATTTCTGGCTCTTTTGCCAATTTTCTTAAATCTGTGCCCTCTGGTTACCGACCCTTCTGCCACTGGAAACAGTTTCTTCTTATTTACTCCATCAAAACCCTTCATGATTTTGAACACCTCTATTAATCTCCCCTTAACCTTCTCTGCTCCGAGAAGAACAATCCCAGTTTCTCCAGTCTATCCACGTAACTGAAGTCCCTCATTCCTGGTACCATTCTAGTAAATCTCTTCTGCACCCTCACCAAAGCCTTGACATCCTTCCTAAAGTGTGGTGCCCAGAATTGGACACAATACTTCAGCTGAGGCCTAACCAGTGATTTATAAAATTTTAGTGTCATTTCCTTGCTTTTGTACCCTATGCCTTTAATTATAAAGCCATGGATTCTGTATGCTTCTTTAACAGCCCTATCAACTTGTCCTGCCACCTTCAAAGATTTGTGTATGTAACTGAAATGGCAGTGAGAATATTTGTAGAGAAAGAAAATGAACTCTTGAGCACCTATCTCTCTGTTCCTGCACCCCCTTTAAAATTGTACCATTTAGTTTATATTGCATCTCCTCATTCTTCATTCTAAAATGCATCACTTCACACTTCTCTGCATTAAATTTCATCTGCCGTGTGTCTGCCCATTTCACCAGTCTGTCTATGTCCTCCTGAAGTCTGTTACTATCCTCCAAATTGTTTACTACATCTCCACGTTTCATGTCATCTGCAAACTTTGAAATCATACCCTTTATACCCAAGTCCAGGTCATTAATATATATCAAAAAGAGCAGTGGTCCTAATACTGACCCCTGGAGAACACCACTCTTTACTTCCCTCCAGTCTGAAAAACAACCGTTCACCACTCCCTCCCTCTGTTTTCTGTCCCCTAGCCAATTTTGTATCCACGCAGCCACTGTCCCTTTAATCCAATGGGCTTCAATTTTGTTAATATGTCTATTATGTGGTATTTCATCAAACACCTTTTGAAAGTCCATACACAACAATAACCATACTACCCTCATCAACCCTCTCCATTACTGCATCAAAGAACTCAATCAAATTAGTGAAACACGACTTGCCTTTAACAAATCCATGCTGGCTGTCATTGATTAACCCATGTTTTTCCAAGTGACAATTAATTTAGTCCTGGATTATTGTTTCTAAAAGTTTCCCCATCACCAACGTTAGGCTGAATGGCCTGTAGTTACCTGATTTATCCCTCGCCCCCTTTTTTGAATAGGAGCGTAGCATTTGCGACCCTCCACTCCTCTGACACCACTCCCGTATGTAAGGAGGATTGGAAGATTGTGGCCAGAGCCTCCGTTATTTCCACCCTTACTTCTCTCAGCAACATAGGATGCATCCCATCCGGACCGGGTGACTTTTCTACTTTGCCAACCTTTTACGTACCTCCTTTTTATCCTCTCCAATTTCTCTCCTACCTCCTCCTTTACTGTGATATTGGCAGCATCCTCTTATTTAGTGAAGACAGATGCAAAGTACTCATTTAGTACCTCAGCCACGCCCTCTGCCTCCACAAGACGATCTCCTTTTTGGTCCCTAATCGGCCCTCCCCCACTTCCTTTGATTACCCTTTTACTATTTATATTTTTATAAAAGATTTAGGTATTCACTTTTATGTTACCTGCTAATCTATTCTTATATTCTTTCTTTGCCCCTTTTATTTCCCTTTTCAGTTCTCCTCCGCACTTTCTGTATTATGAACCTGACATTTATCTTAACCCTCCTTTTTCTGTTGCATTTTAATCTCTATACCCTTAGTCATTCAGGGAGCTCTAGCTTTGGATGCCCCTCCTTTCCCCCTTATGGGAATGTGTCTAGTCTGTACCCGATCTATCTCCTCTTTGAAGGCCTCCTATTGCTCATTTACTGTTTTAACTGCCAACCTTTGATTCCAATCCTCCTAACCCGAACCCTCCTGGGCCAGATCCCTTTTCAACTCACTGAAATTAGCCCTCCTCCAGTTGAGTATTTTCACATTTGATTGTTCCTTGTCCTTTTCCATAACTACTCTAAACCTAATGATATTGTGACATACCACATTCCTGGTGTGTACGGGTGTGTTATGCGCTCAGCTATAGGCAGAAGGATGGCAGTGAGTGCTACCAGCAGTGACCTTCTTCGAGCCCGCAGCTCCCACCACCACCATTCCCACTCCCGGAGGAACAGCCAGCCACAGCCCTTGAGATAGTTTCCTGCTTAACTCTGATTGTCGATATAGAATGGGACACTGAAGAGGCAGTCTTGCCCTGACTCTGTTCTTTTGAAAAATCAAATAGTCAAATATGATCGGCATTAAGTTTGACATTCTTGTGTTTCTTCCCTGTCTGATTTATGTTGAGTTTTCATTTTGAATACAATGGAACATGAACCAATTGCCATAACGGAGCTCAACCCTCAACTCTCTCCCCAACTCCACACCCCCAACCCAATGCCCCCCAATCCCACACATCTCAATCCCAAACCCCCAAACCCCACATCCCCCAGCCCCACGTCCCCCATCCCCACGTCCCCCACACCCCCAACTCCCCAACCCCACACCCTCAGTCCCGTGTCCCCAACCTTACACTCCCCAACCCCACACCCCCCAACTCCACACCCCCAACCCAATGTCCCCCAACCCAATGTCCCCCAACCCCACACACCCCAATGCCACACACCCCAGCCCCACACCCCCATCCCCACGTCCCCCACACCCCCAATTCCCCAACCCCACACCCTCAGTCCCGTGTCCCCAACCTTACACTCCCCAACCCCACACCCCCCAACTCCACACCCCCAACCCAATGTCCCCCAACCCCACACACCCCAATGCCACACACCCCAGCCCCACGCCCCCAACCCAATGCCCCCCAATCTGACACACTCCAACCCCACACCCGCAATTCCCCAACCCCACACCCCCAACCCCATGCCCCCAACCTCACACTCCCCAACCCCCAACTCCACACCCCCCATCCCCACGTCCCCTGACCCCACACCCCCCCAATCCCACGCCCCCCAACCCCACGCCCCCACACCCCCCCAGCGAGTCGGCAGTCCGTTACGCATCTCTTCCCATTTTGATCTCCACTGACTCCAATGCAAATAACAATGGGGAGAGATGTAAAACAGGCTGCCGATTCGCTGTCACCCGTTTCACACTATCACACAAGGTCAAGATCTACCCCAATGAAACCTCTTGCAGGCAATCGAGTTTTGGGTTTTTAAGAGGTGAATGTTGATGGCATCATTGGCTGGGGAGAGTTCAGCAGAAACTAAAACCAAATATGGGAACCTCTGTCCTGAAGCACTTACAGTATCTGATTAATACCTTTACACACTAAAACATCAGGGTTTAGAAAGAAAGAAAGATCTTGCATTTATATAGCACCTTTCATGTCCTCAGCACATCCCAAAGTGCTTGACACCCAATGAATTACTTTTGAAGTGTAGTCACTGTTGTTCTGTAAGCAAACATGGCAGCTGTAGGAGCAAACTAGGCACAAAGTGATTCTACACTTCAATTTGGGGATATGCCTTTTTGCCTCCACAAGGTTTAATTTTATATTTAGCTTAATGGGCTGTTTTTCCTAATGAAACTTCAGGCACAAACCATGGCTTTATGAAGAAAAACAATCATTTATTATACACTAGAAAAATAGACAGTAGAATTAAACAACATAGTGGGTTTATGCATGATTTAGAATTGCTTTAACAATAATAAAACAACAGCTTCTGAATTCCCAAAATGCATAACCTTTTGGAAATCAAGGCCTCGATATTAACTCCCCCCCGAGGGGAAGCGGGAGAGGGTCAGGGTGGGGTTAAAATATCAGGATCGAGCAACCCGACCCCAACCGAACCCCATTCCCCCCCCTATAAATTTTAATGTGCACAATTCAGGCCATGGACGAGGCACCAACAAAAGGCAGGCGGGGGCCTAATTAACATACCAAAGTCGCGGCCTGTTGACAGCTGTAGTGCTGAAGACTTGTGCTCCAGAACTAGCTGCGCCTCTAGCCAAGCTGTTCCAGTACAGCTACAACTCTGGCATCTACCCAACAATGTGCAAAATTGCCCGACCTGGCCGGATTGGATTTGTCCACAAAAAGCAGGACAAATCCAATCCGGCCAATTACTGCCCCATCAGTCTACTCTCAATCATCAGCAAAGTGATGGAAGGTGTCGTCGACAGTGCTATCAAGCGGCACTTACTCACCAAAAACCTGCTCGCCGATGCTCAGTTTGGGTTTCGCCAGGACCACTCGGCTCCAGACCTCATTACAGCCTTGGTCCAAACATGGACAAAAGAGCTGAGGTGAGGTGAGAGTGACTGCCCTTGACATCAAGGCAGCATTTGACCGAGTGTGGCACCAAGGAGCCCTAGTAAAATTGAAATCAATGGGAATCAGGGAGAAAACTCTCCAGTGGCTGGAGTCATATCTAGAACAAAGGAAGATGGTAATGGTTGTTGGAGGCCAATCATCTCAGCCCCAGGACATTGCTGCAGGAGTTCCTCAGGGCAGTGTCCTAGGCCCAACCATCTTCAGCTGCTTCATCAATGACCTTCCCTCCATCATAAGGTCAGAAATGGGGATGTTCGCTGATGATTGCACAGTGTGCAGTTCCATTTGCAATCCCTCTGATAATGAAGCAGTCCGTGCCCGCATGCAGCAAGACCTGGACAACATCCAGGCTTGGGCTGATAAGTGGCAAGTAACATTTGTGCCAGACAAGTGCCAGGCAATGACCATCTCCAACAAGAGTGTCTAACCACCTCCCCTTGACATTCAACGGCATTACCATCGCCGAATCCCCACCATCTACATCCTGGGGGTCACCATTGACCAGAAACTTAACTGGACCAGCCATATAAATACTGTGGCTACAAGAGCAGGTCAGAGGCTGGGTATTCTGCGGCGAGTGACTCACCGCCTGACTCCCCAAAGCCTTTCCACCATCTACAAGGCACAAGTCAGGAGTGTGATGGAATACTCTCCACTTGCCTGGATGAGTGCAGCTCCAACAACACTCAAGAAGCTCGACACCATCCAGGACAAAGCAGCCTGCTTGATTAGCACCCCATCCACCACCCTAAACATTCACTCCCTTCACCACCGGCGCACTGTGGCTGCAGTGTGTACCATCCACAGGATGCACTGCAGCAACTCGCCAAGGCTTCTTTGACAGCACCTCCCAAACCCGCGACCTCTACCACCTAGAAGGACAAGAGCAGCAGGCACATGGGAACAACACCACCTGCACGTTCCCCTCCAAGTCACACACCATCCCGACTTGGAAATATATTGCCATTCCTTCATCGTCGCTGGGTCAAAATCCAGGAACTCCCTTCCTAACAGCACTGTGGGAGAACCATCACCATGTGGACTGCAGCAGTTCAAGAAGGCAGCTCACCACCACCTTCTCAAGGGTAATTAGGGATGGGCAATAAAGGCTGGCCTTGCCAGCGACGCCCACATCCCATGAACGAATAAAAAAAAACATCATTGGCACCGTGACTGAAATTTAATAGTAAGTGAGGGGGAGGTTCAACCTGTGGGATTCCTGGCAGCTAAATCGAGGCGGGAGCTGCTGGCTCCCAAAGTAAGTGGCTCTTTTTGGCAGGAATGCTCCCTCCAAGCTCCTCAAAGAAGCCTTCGGCCTCCCGCAGCCTAAATCTCCAGCCTACAACCCCCAGTCTTCCCAATCACCATCCTCCTCCCCCAGCCCCCCGATCGCAGGCCTCCTCCCCAAAAGTCCTCCCGATCACCGGCCTCCTCCCCCCAGCACCCTCCCTCCCCGATCACCGACCTCCTCCCCCCAGCACCCTCCCTCCCCGATCACCGACCCCCTCCCCCCAGCACCCTCCCTCCCCGATCACCGACCCCCTCCCCCCAGCACCCTCCCTCCCCGATCACCGGCCTCCTCCCCCCAGCACCCTCCCTCCCCGATCACCGACCCCCTCCCCCCAGCACCCTCCCTCCCCGATCACCGACCTCCTCCCCCCAGCACCCTCCCTCCCCGATCACCGACCTCCTCCCCCCAGCACCCTCCCTCCCCGATCACCGACCCCCTCCCCCCAGCACCCTCCCTCCCCGATCACCGACCCCCTCCCCCCAGCACCCTCCCTCCCCGATCACCGGCCTCCTCCCCCCAGCACCCTCCCTCCCCGATCACCGACCTCCTCCCCCCAGCACCCTCCCTCCCCGATCACTGACCTCCTCCCCC
Source organism: Heptranchias perlo (assembly GCF_035084215.1). NCBI lineage: Eukaryota > Metazoa > Chordata > Chondrichthyes > Hexanchiformes > Hexanchidae > Heptranchias > Heptranchias perlo. The sequence continues at coordinate 26,922,590 of NC_090356.1, forward strand.
TTGTTACTATGGTCAAGTTGCTATGGTGATCTGTCCTACTCTGTGTGGTCTTTTACGACGTATATTTAACAATCCTTTTAACCTCCTTCAGCCTGCTGGAACGATTTAATATCAAGCTTTCGCGTATCGGATGTATTTTTACAACACAGCCAATTTGCATACAGTAAGGTCCCACAAACATCAGTGAGATAAATGATCAACCAATCTGTCTTGGTGATGTTGGCTGAGGGAGACCAGAAGATCAGAAGAAAGACTCCCTACAGTTCTTCGAACAGAGCCATGAGATCTTTTATGTCCACCTGAACAGGCTGACAAAGCCTCAGTTTAACATCTCATCTGAAGGATGGCACCTCTGACAATACAGAATCATTTCACTGCTACACTGCACTGTCAGCTTAGATTATGTGTTCAAGTCCTGGAGTAGTGCCAGAACCCAGAATCTTCTAACTCAGAGTGAGCATGCTATCACTGTGCTAAGCTGACACAGTTTATCTTAAAAATCCCAACTGGAATTTTTTTTTAACTCCATGTAAAAATAGCTGGAACTACCACCAGCAAGTGTTCAACTTATAAAGCTACACTGGTGTCCAGTCCCTGTTCCATCTCCCTTTGTGCACACACACAGACAGAAAACACAATGGGGGTTAAATTGGTTAACCCCTGAAACCGGGCGCGAGTATCGCAATCCGCCATTAACCCGCGCCCAGTGGTTCCGGAGCAGGCAGGACGAGGCGTTTGTCTCGCCTCAGCCAAGGGTCCAAAACCAGCATTGACAGGAGGAGTCAAGGACATTCGCACTTTCCCCCAGCAGGGGGAGCCCGAAGCTCTTAAAGGCAGCCTGCATCTCTTAAAGGTACCGGTACCTGTTATTTGCCAAAAATAATGTGCGGGTCTGCACGGAGTCTGAACGGAGATCAGATATCGTACATGTAAAACACACATGCAGGTCCGATTCCTATATTTACAAACTGATGAGTTATTTTAAAACATTGAATAAAGGTTGCGCATTACTAAATCCCACATCCTCCAATCTGTATGCCAGACCTCACCAATCTGCCGATCTGAGTTGGTACCAGGCCTGTGAGAGTGCGCGCACCAAGGTTCTCTGCTGATGCACTAGAGGCCTTGATGCAAGAGGTGGACAGAAGGAGGGACATCCTTTATCCACAGGGGTGGAGGGTGGGGGTGGTGGGGGTGCAAGAGGCCCTCCAGACATATGGCCAAAATGCAGTGGGAGGCAGCGGGGGACGCAGTCAATTACAGGCACATAGCACCACGAACATGAATGCAGTGCAGGAAGAAGTTCAATGCTTTGACGCGAGTGGTCAGGGTGAATGAGGTCAACTGTCAAGTGGAGTCTCCAACCAACTGCTCCACACACTACACCCCCATCACCCACATACCAACAAACTCTTTCCATCAGTACTCAACTCTTCCAATCAGATGTTTCCTCTCACCCTCACACAATGCCACTGTTACGAAGCTGCCCACCCACAACTCACAGGCCACACACATACTGGCAGCTATTCAACCATGATAGGCACATCACCCAGACACACGTCCCGCTTTCTTGCAGGAGAAGGTGGTGCATAACAGGAGGCAGCAAGTGGCAGTGGCATTTAGCCCCTCAAGCCTGTTCCGCCATTCAATGAGATCATGGTGGACCTGTGACCTAACTCCATATACCCGCCTTAGCCCCATGTCCCTTAATACCCTTGGTACGCAGAAATGATCAAACTCAGATTTAAAATTCACAATTGAGCTAGCATCAGCTGCCGTTCGCAGAACAGTGTTCCAAACTTCTCCCACCCTTTGCATGTAGAAGCGTTTCCTAACTTCACTCCTGCATGTCCTGGCTCTAAATGTTAGGCTATATCCCCTCATCCTGGTATTCAAGTATAGGAGATCTCCAAAAACAGTTACAAATGCATCAGCAGCCAAAAGCCATAATCCATCAACTAATCTATAAATCCTGCATGGTCCCTTTAAATAGCAGGTGGCGTGTCCTCCAGGCACTCTAAGACATGTTTAGATGGTCGTGGTTAAGACAATGCATTGAGTGGAGCGTTAAGTCCAAAATAGTGTCTATCACTTTAAATCAGCGTTGCACACTGATCGAACGCATATTCTCCCTACTTTACATGCAGCCGGCGTTCGTAATTTGCACATGCACTAAACCCTTTACCAAGATAACATCTGGCGCACGCCACACTAGAAGCGTGCGTACGCATCCAGGACGCCATCTTGGATATCCGGGAGGCCGCATAACGCTGAAACAACAGGTGCTGCACAGTCCAATTTAGCACCCAATGTGTAAAGGATGCATGTCAAAGAGTAGTGGTTTATGAAAATTATACCAGTGAACTGTAAGGACCATATAATCCCCAGTCATCACAGGCGCCGTTTAGTTATAATGGCCCGAGTGTCTTGTTTTTGGAAACTGCCCTTACCCTAACACAGCTTGTTTGGTGCTCCATATATATTCAAATTTAGATGGCACCACATCTTCTGATAAAAGCCTGATAATGGTCCCTGGGAGGTAAGAAATGTTACTCTGGGTGAATTTTCTGTGTTGCTGATAGCATAAAAAATGAATTAGTGTCTGTATCACAATTCTGAAGGATGTTCTCTGTATTAGGTCTGAGTTTTGCGGCTTTCAGTGTAAATCACCTCAAGAGCTGAACATTAAAGCCCTGTGGAGCATACAGTGTAGGAGTGTGTGGCCATTAAAATGGACTGGTAAATGACCCAGAGGTGAAGAAAGAAAAAGAATTTATATTTATGCAGCACCTTTCACCTCAGGACGTCCCAAATCCAATGAAGCATTTTTTGAAGTGTAGTCACTGTAGTAATGCAGGAAACGCAGCAGCCAATTTGTGCACAGCAAGGTCCCACAAACAGCAATGTGATAATGAACAGATAATCTGTTTTTGATGTTGGTTGAGGGATAAATATTGATTCCCCTGCTCTTCTTCAAAATCTTTTATACCCACAGAGAGGTCCTTGGTGTAACATCTCATTTGAAAGGCAACATCTCCAACAGCCTAAATATTCTGCTTAAGTCTCTGGAGCAGGACTTGAACCCATAACTCTCTGACTCAGAGGCAGGAACGCTGCCCACTGAGCTACAGCTTTTGCCAGCTTGGAAAAAGGACTGTGCAGACCTTCCCTACGATAGTGTCTCAGTCCAAGAGGTATGGCTGCTGAATATCATGCACCTTATTGTGGATGAGTTTTATTCAGAGAAATATGATGATTTAACTGTATCAGTGTCTGTCGATCTGCCGCTCTCTGTGCTCTGGCCTGTCGTCTTGCTCACTGGCATTGCTCGTCATGTATGACACTGCACGTCATCATCTGAGGACGAGGATCTACACAGTGTGCAGTCGTGCAGCTCCCCTTTCTGACAGTTTAGATCTCCGAGAACAGACGCTCCCGCTTCTGAAGGACATTTCCGTTCCAGTTCAAACACCCTGGAATGAAGCTCAGGTTCGAGATTGACAGCACAAGAACCATCGAGTCTTGAGGTACAAGTCGAGGAAAGGGACGGTGAGAGAAATAGAAGTGGGGAGAGATAGAAACAGTAGAGACAGACTCACCGAGAGATGGAGAGACACAGAGAGATGGAGACAATAGAGCAGGTTCTGAAAATACCTTTGCTGATTCAAGGTCAAATATTCACTAGAAAAATCAGCTTAAAAAGTGTATTGTCTTGGGTGTACAGTTAAAGTAAATCAGAGATTCTTATGATGATAGTATTTTTCTTTATCTTCAACATGTACACTTAGCTTTTCAACAAAAGCAACAAAATCCACCTTCTATTAAAGAAATGCTCAGTATTCGGCTGAAACATTTTTACTGAATTGGTCGTCATCTACAAAGAGTGTGAGTGTACATTCTCAATAAACTGGGTAAACTTTTCTCTTCATCCTTTTAACCTGTGGAATAAACTCAGTTTTAAACGGTTCCGTCGCTCGTCCAGTCACATTAATCATCCGTACCAAAATAGTGATGTACCGGGAGTAATGTTACAAGTCTGCACTCCCTCAGGAGAGCCTCCCTCTCCTGAAGCGCATATCAGAAATTCAGGCCTGCCCTGCCCGTGATTTGCTGGCCGTGCTCTATAGATCAGGCTTGCCACCTGGGAACCCGGATAATCCGATTACCCCGTCCTCTACTCTGTCGTTCCCAAATTTTAACCTTTTTTTAGATATATTGCTTGAAAAGAAAAAATGCAAATTTATGTTTGAAAAATTGTCCTAATTGTTTTGCTTCCCTCACAATATATACGGTAATCAAGTTATTTGTGATGTTAAAGAGTCTTCATTACTGTGTCACAGGGCATGATCTGAAAGAATTGGTTAGCCCAGTGAGATAGAAGTTTCCCTGGATCTACTACCAGTAAAATATTAAATTATTTATCTTCTTCTGTAGGATTATCAATTATTAATTTAGTTTGTCCCCATATTTAGTGAAATAACCTTATTACTAGTTCTAATCTTGAGAGGAGATAACAACCACAGAAACTGGTACCAAGATTACTAAACAATTTATTCGATTTCCGAACAACAATAAACAACAGATACAAGCAATGCTCACAACTGTGGAATATGGTCCAGAGTACAGGTTGACCAGACTGTTGTTCTGGAGAAGAGCTGGGAGCAAGTCTTCCTTCTCTTTATTTCCGGACGATAGCAAAGTTTGTTCTCCTTTTTATACAGTTTTGAGGTGAGCCTGGTCGATACCTTTTAAGGCAATATTATTTGTCTTAGTCTTATCGTAAAAGGATTTATTCTTCCATCTTGCTGTTGCAGTGGGCAAAGTTGTGATCTTTTTCTGTTTTATGTCCATTTCCTAGCTTTTTAGCAGCAGACGGAAGACTGTAGTTTGTGGTTAACTGTTAAAATGTGTGTTTAGCAACTTACAGGCTGCATTTTTTACATTAGCCAAAGAATCCAAAGTTCGAAATGGCCATGTTAACTTTTGCCAGAAAATTCTGTACCTTACATTTCCTGTGGAGAAGGTAATAGGTTCTTCGGGATAGAATTTCCATGGGAGTTCACCGTGATCTCCCATCGTAACTTCAGCAGAACATCGGTGGAAACCCCAAAGAAACAGCGTAAATCGCCAATTCTGGCCTCTTGCGCACCCCTGATTTTCTTCGCTCCACCATTGGCGGCCATGCCTTCAGTTGCCTGGGCCCTAAGCTCTGGAATTCTCTCCCTAAACCTCTCTGTCTATTTACCTCTCTCTACCCCTTTAAGATGCTCCTTAAAACCTCTCTCTTTGACCAAGCACCTGTCCTAATATCTCCTTGTGTGGCGAGATGTCAAATTTTGTTTGAAAATGCTCCTGAGAAGTGTCTTGGTACGTTCTACTACGTTAAAGGTGCTATATAAATGCAAATTGTTGTTGTCGTTTGCACCGTTTTCCGGGGTTTCTGCCAATTTCCTGGCGATGGGAGATTGGGAAAACCACCGTGGAAATTATTGGTTCCTAGTGTTTTTATTCCCTTCGGATTTGTAACTGCAGGTACTGATAACAGAGAGCAAGAGGGAGCGATATCTGTGATGTTTCACTTCTTGGTCAGATATAAAGGCTCAGATTTTAACTCCGGGCAGCTTTTGGGCGTGTGGGTAACGAGATGAGCTGGAAACTCACCCACTGCTCCATAAATGAGGCTCGGGCTAGTTTAACTCCCAGGCCTCATTTAAATCCCGCATTCCTGCTCCTCCGGACCCCACAAGCAAAATAAAAAACTTACTTGGGACCCCATGTGCAAATGTAAAGAAGGACCCACCAGTTTTGGACAGGTGTCCTTATCGCCTGCTCAGTAGAGCAGGTTAAAATTCAAAATGGTGGGTTCCTGGTGTCTTTCCAGAGGGTAAGTAACCGGATGATTTTAACTGCCCTCCCACCTGGTTTCCAATGGGCAGATAGGTTAAAATCACCCCCTTTTATTACATCAACTATTCCTTGCAGACGGTGCTCATGGGGGCCCATTTAAGTTACTTTTTATATCATAAATACAACTATTTTAAAATATATAGTTGCTCAGTTACCAGTAACCTCAGCCCCTTCAACAAAAGAAACTAAAATTTTAAGTAGCCCCAAAGGCTTGTTGGATGAAAGAACTTCCTGGCTTAATATTAAGTCATACAGACCAAGATCCCAGGTTCAATCCCAAGGGTTAAATTATGAGGACAGGTTGCTTAGACTAGGCTTGTATTCCCTCGAGTACCGAAGATTAGGGGGTGATTTAATTGAGGTGTTTAAGATGATTAAAGGATTTGATAGGGGAGATAGAGAGAAACTATTTCCTCTGGTGGGGCAGATTGTTAAAATTATAGCGAGGCCATTCAGGGGTGATGTCAGGAAGCACTTCTTCACACAAAGGGGAGTGGAAATCTGGAACTCTCTACCCCAATAAATAATCAATAAGGCTAATGGAATGCTGGCCTTTATATCTAGAGGACTAGAGTACAAGGGGGCAGAAGTTGTGCTGCAGCTATACAAAACCCTGGTTAGACCGCACCTGGAGCACTGTGAGCAGTTCTGGGCACTGCACCTTCGGAAGGACATATTGGCCTTAGAGGGAGTGCAGCGTAGGTTTACTAGAATGATACCCGGACTTCAAGGGTTAAGTTACGAGGAGAGATTACACAAATTGGGGTTGTATTCTCTAGAGCTTAGAAGGTTAAGGGGTGATCTGATCGAAGTTTATAAGATATTAAGGGGAACAGATAGGGTGGATAGAGAGAAACTATTTCCGCTGGTTGGGGATTCTAGGACTAGGGGACACAGTCTAAAAATTAGAGCCAGACCTTTCAGGAGTGAGATTAGAAAACACTTCTACACACAAAGGGTGGGAGAAGTTTGGAACTCACTTCTGCAAACGGCAATTGATACTAGCTCAATTGCTAATTTTAAATCTGAGATAGATAGCTTTCTGCCAACCAAAGGTATTAAGGGATATGGGCCAAAGGCAGGTATATGGAGTTGGATCACAGATCAGCCATGATCTAGTTGAATGGTGGAACAGGTTCGAGGGACTGAATGGCCTACTCCTGTTCCTATGTTCCAAGTCCGTGCTGAGTTAGCTGTTCTCATCCAGGAGGCTACAATTGGTCTTACTGGCTCAGAGCCAGGGAGGGGCAAACAAAATCAGTTGGAGTTGTTGTTCTGGATTACTATTCAATGACCCTCGCTAGAAAACGTGGGTGTCGAGGGATGACTGAATCCGACTCAATTGTGATGCCCTTAGTGGTTGAATACCATGACAACAGTCACTGCTGAGGGTCACACATAAAGAAGACAAGGTATGAGTTGGCTATCATTGCTGATGGAACTGTACCCCGGCAAGACATGGTACCCAGAGGAGAGGGAGAAGGGAGAATATCATTAAAAAATGCAATAAAATGACAAAAGTTGCTCTTAATGTTGTTTTGGAAACCAAATGATTGAAGCATATCAAGTTGCCGTGTGACATATTTCACTGGAAATCAATGAACGGGAATGAAATAAAACAGGCCGGACTGAAGTTGAGGCTGGATATAACAGCTCCACAAGGCTTTCAAATTACTCCCAAAAGGTCACAGGAAGCAGATTGTAGAATAGATCAGTCACAAAAAATGATATAAAGAATGTCTCGTAGTAAATCGCCACGTCTAACATTTCAAAGGACCTGATTTCCATGTTCCAGTATAAAGAACAGACACATCTATTGACCTTTTTTTCAACAAAAATAAAATAAACGGAGAGAATTACAATGAATTTTACATCTGTTTCATATCTCCAGGTCCCAGTGAACTGATGGATTGACAACACATCATTCTGGTTGGGAACATTTCTTGACAGCAGAGCAATTGGTTTAAAAAGAACAAGATAAAGAAAAAATACTTAAATCAGTGTAGCCTCATATTACATCGCTCAGGAACATCCCAAAGTGCTTTGAATGAATTATTTTGAAATTCAATGACTGTTATTATGTATGCAAACTGAACCAAAATATAAAATTCCTTCAGGTGTAGTTGAATGGTAATAACACAGTGGGCCCGAATTTAGCAGGCCTGCAGGTTCCCAGCGGGTGGTCCTCCGGGAGCGTGGTCAACACGCTCGGCGAAATTAGTGGGTTGCCCGCGCGATCGTAGCAGGCAACCCACTAATAGGAATCAATTACCTGCTCCTCCGGGGTCCACGGCGCTGGCCTGCGCGTCGGTCGGGGCTGCGCATGCACAGTACGATCTGTCAGCTGGAGGCTCTCTAGTTAAAGGGGCAGTCCTCCACTGACAGATGCTGCAACCAATGGAACAAATTGCAGCATGGAGCAGCCCAGGGGGAAGGCTGCTCCCAGTTTAATGATGCCTCACCCCAGGTATCATCAGATGGGGTGAGGAGGAGGGGGAGGAAAGAGATCTTCCCCCCGGCGGGCGGGAGGAAGCGGCCTGCCTCTGCCACCAAGAAGGCCTGGCTCGAGGTGGCAGAGGGGGTCACCTGCGCCACCAACATATCGCCCACCTGCATACAGTGCAGGAGGCGCTGCAATGACCGCAGTAGGTCAGCCGCAGTGAGAACACAAAGTCTTTCCCCTACACTCCGTCTGCCACAACACTGCCCCCACCCCACATCTCCTTCGGCACCGCCAACACTACTCTGTCACATCACCCCTCATACCCACTCAAACCCCATCCTCATCTTACCTCCACCTACTCACCTCGCCAGTACTCACCCCGCCACTAACACGCAACCCAATCCTCATACAATCTCATTGCTCCATCCCATACTCACCCTCTCGTGCATCTCCCTCACGGCCAGCCTCACTCAACCTGCCACCACCTGTGCTGCAGCCACAGGGCATGCATCACATATGTGCAGTAGGCAGCGTAAGGCAAACGTCTCGTCAGCATGAAGGGGGTGCACAAGGGTGTCTGAGGGTTTGTCATGGGTGTTACCCATATTGAATTTCAGAGCAACAAACAGCACACATTATATTGACACCACCACTGCCATGTCTCCGCGAATCCTGTCCGTTGTGTCCAATAATGCCCGCTCCTGGGTATCACTATGAGGACCCACCACTGATGCCACCCATCGTGTTACTGCAGAGTAGGTGCAGATGTATTTGCAGGGCTCGTCCGCGCAGACGACTGAGAGACATCGGCGGTGTAGCCGGCTGCACCCTGGAAGGATGCGGAGGAGAAGGTGTGGAGGGCAGTGGTGACTTTGCCAGCGACAGGTAAGCAGTTGGTGCTGGGGCCAGCCAGGAGCAGCTCGGCATGAAAGAGGCTGCAGATCTCCACGACTACATGTCGAGCGAATCTGCGCCTCCCTGTGCACTGCTGCTCGGAGAGGTCCGGGGAGCTGCGCCTCGGTCTGTGGACCCTGTGGCGAGGGTAGTGCCCTCTGCGACGCGTCTCTCTCTGCGGTAGCCCTCCCTCCTGCTGTGCAGGTGGGCGTGCAACAACACCGTGTTGGGGGGATCCACGTCTCTGCGGCGGACGGCGTGGACTGCGAGGCTGCTGGTGCTGGTCATGCTCTTCGTCCTCCGAGGGTCTCCACACACCACCCAACTGGCAGGTGTTGGTCTGAGGGGTTGTGCAGGGTAGGTGTGTGGTTCCTCGGACTGGGGCTGCGGTCTCGTGTCGGTCTGTCCTCTGGCTTGGCGGGGGGTGGTGGAGGGCAGGGGTTGCCCTATGTGACGCGGTGGCCTCCTGCGTGGGTGAGGGCTCTCCCCCGTGGAGCGCACCTTGGCACCTGCCACAGGCTGCTGGCTGCAACACGCCTGGTTGGAGGGAGACTGTTTCCCCCAGTGTGGGAAACTCACTGCCTTGAACCGAAAATCCCACACTTCCTCTTTTGACAGCTGCTTCAGCTCATTAACTGACCACAACGAGCAAGGTAAGTACTCTCAAGTGGAACCCCGCTGGCTTTAATTGCCTGCGGGATTCCCACCAGCGGGGCTTGCGCGCGCAGCCCCGCACGTCAGCGCGGTACCCGGAAGTGGCCGGGATTTCGTCGCGATCCGGTCACGTGACCGGAGATCGGGATTTTCGGGGCCACCCCGCTGGAAACCCGCCGGAAATACGATCCTAAAATCGAGCCCAGTGTGTGCGTGCAGTGTTGCCCAATAGAGGTTAGATGAGAAGATGGATGACTGCAATCTTCAGTCTCGCTTTCCATTATTTAGACACATACATACACATATATATATATATATATACACACACATACACATATATATATATATACACACACACACACATATATATATATATACATATATATATATATACACACACACACACATATATATATATATACACACACATATATATACACACACATACATACACACACATATATATATATACACACACACACACACATATATATATATACACACACACACATACACACATATATATACACACACACATATATACACACACACACACACATACATACACACACATATATATACACACACACATACACATATATATACACACACACACATACATACACACACACATACACATATACACACATACACATATATATACACAAACATACATCTACACACATATATACATCTACACACATATATACACACACACATACATACACACACACATATACACACACACACATATATACACACACACACATATATATACACACACATACACATATATATACACACACATACACATATATATACACACACATACACATATATATACACACACATACATCTACATATATATATATATATATATACACACACATACACATATATATACACACACATATAGACACATACACACACATATATACACATACACACACATACACATACACAAACACATACAAAACACACATACATACACACACATATACACACATACACACAAATATACACATGCACACACATACACACACACATCTGCAAATTTCCCTCACCAAACAACAATTAAACTTTGACTGGCCTCATGCCATGCTTACTTGCATGAATTAGACTTTGTGGCCCTAACAGGACAAGCCACCTTAAATACAGATCGCTGTATCAGCAAGGGAATACATTGCTCATCAGACATAACACCAGATCCTCTCACTGGGCACACCGCCACAGGGAGATTTGCTTTAATGCATGAAAAATGCTTCATCATCCAATGCCATTACATGTGGTACAGCAAAGCTAAGACCAACATCACATTACAGCTATTGGCTTATCAGAGAAATCTAACCCCTGTCCTTGTTCTTCTCTAAATCAGTTGTTGGCATAAAAAAATCAGAAGCTTAGCATTCTACATACAGATCAAAATTAATAGGTCCCACTGATACTTTGACAATTGAAGAAAGGAAATTGAAGAAAGGAAATTCTCCCAGCCTGTCCTGTTAAGGACCAATTCAAGTTTTTGTATATCCAAAAATATACAATTTCTACAAATCCCAAACCATAATAGTTCACTGCCCAGTATCTGTCCCTGTGCTCTGGTTTGCCTCCATTTTGAGATTTACTTCTTGCTTTATTGGGCTGTTTGCATTGAAAAGATTTGATGACATAATTGCAACTGGTGTTTAAAATAAAGGAAAACCTACTCTCAATATCTTATTCCAAATGTTTCTTACATTGGTACAAGTAAGTTTCTCCTTCTGCAGCATTGAATTTCGGGCTGCCTGCCTCACCGTCAGTGGCCTCAGGTAAGTACCATGGGGGGGGATGGACAGCGGGAGGGAGTGGCGGGGGGGGCGATCGCAGCCAGCAGCAACCGTCAGGAGTGAAGTGGAGCTAGGAGGAGCAAAACCTTCTTTTACCTTTTTGGTGGTGGTCGCTTGCTAGGCCGCATCCACACCAGCAAAACCTGAGTGGAACAGGCCCGGCGACTTCTCCGCAAGGGGCAGCCCAATTTCCTGGAGGGGTCCTAACGCAGGCAGCAGGCCCCTCAATGAGGCAGTCGCCCCGGGACACCTGAATAATGGGCCGACCCATGATCAGAGCGAACGTCTTTCAGGCATCCATGGAGCACAGGACTTTGGTCCCCGAAATTGGCCCTCATTACCCCTACTTCATTCCCATTGCCTGATCACTGAAATCATTACTTTCTGATTGTGCCTTTTATCAATATTGCTCCTCCACCTTCTTTCCCAATTTCCATGTCCTTTCTAAAGATCCTGTAGCCTGGAATATTTAGCTCCCAGTCCTGCCCAGCTTGTAGCCAGGTATCTGGATTGGCTACTACATCATACCCTTTAAGCTGCATTTATGCTTCTAACTCATTAGTGTTATTTCTTATGCTACGAGCATTCATGTGCAGAACTGTCCCCACCCTGCCCACATATCCTGCTGGTCCTTTTCTCACACTTCTTAACTTACTGTGCGGCATTTTACGTCCTAACTACTGTAGTTTAAATCTTTCCCCACTGCCCTATTTATTTACTCTTTCAGCGGAGGTCGCGGGTACCTCTCCGGTTTAGGTGAAGGCCTTCCCTGGCCCAAAAAAATTCCTCCCAGGATTGTGAAACCCTCCCCTCTACACCACGCTCTCAGCCATGTGTTGACATTCCTTAATCTTTCTCTCCCGAGCTGGTCCAGCATTTGACAATGGGAGTAATTAGCAAAAATAAGAGCTCATGGAATTGGAGGCAACCTACTGACATGGGTAGGGAATTGGTTAGGAGGTAGGAGACAGAGAGTAGGGACAATGGGCATGTACTCAACTTGGCAGAATGTGACTAGTGGTGTCCCCCAGGGATCTGTACGGAGGTCTCAGCTTTTCACTATATTTGTGAATGACTTCGATGAAAGAATAGAGAGCCGTATATCCACGTTTGCTGACGACATCAAGTCAGGTGGCTCAGTAAATAGTGTAGATGGGAGCAGAAAGTTGCAAAGGGACATTGATAGATTCAGTGAGTGGGCAAAACTGTGGCAGATGGAGTTCAATGCGGGGAAGTGTGAGGTCATCCACTTTGGACCTACCAAATATAGGTCAGAGTATTTTCTAAATGGTGAGAAGTTAGAAACTGTGATGGAGCAGAGAGATTTAAGGATCCAAGCACAGAAATCACTAAAAGTTAGTGGACAGGAACAAAAAATAATTTAAAAGGTTAATGGAATGTTGGCCTTTATCTCAAGGGGGCTGGAATACAAAGGGGTGGAAGTTATGCACAGCTGTACAGAGCTCTGGTTAGACCACATTTAGAGTATTGCATTCAGTTCTGGGCACTGCATCTCAGGAAGGATATACTGTCCTTGAAGAGGGTACAGCACAGATTCACCAGAATGATACCGGGGCTAAAAGGGCTTATTAAGAGGACAGGTTGCATAGATCAGGCTTGTATTCCCTTCAGAATAGAAGATTAAGGGATGATCTACTTGAGGTGTTTAAGATGATTAAAGGAATTGATAGGAATTGATAATTAAAGGAGTAGATAGTGAGAAACTATTTCCTCTGGTAGTGGAGTTCAGAACAAGGAGGCTGTTCAGGAATGATGTCAGGAAGCACTTCTTCACACAAAGGGCAGTGGAAATCTGGAACTCTCTCCCCAAAATGCTGTTGAGGCTGAGGGTCAATTGAAAATTTCAAAACTGAGATTGATAAGATTTTTGTTCAGCAAGGGTATTAAGGGTTACAGAGGCAGGGCCGGTAGATGGAGTTAAGATACAGATCAGCCATGAGATAATTGAATGGCAGAACAGGCTCGAGGCACTAAATGGTCTACTCTTGTTCCTATGTTCCTAATCTAGAGATTACTTCCCAGGGCTTTCTGCTCTTTAATCTAGAACTTGGAATCCCTTTGCAGAACTGCAAACCTACTCTTACTCATGTCATTGGTTCCCACATGAACCACGACCTCTGGCTGCTTGCCCTCCCACACCTTATAGGCGAAATCTATGAGGTAAATGTAAATACAGGAACCTAGATATATCCAAAATGTGTACCCAACAAGTATGAAAGAATCATGTTAAAATTAAAGCTTGCTTAACTTTCCTTCACACACTGAAAGTTCCCATTACATCATATTGAGGTTCAAAGGTTACACTTATCACTAATGCTTCTCCTGTTGTCTAACTTTAAATAAAATATGGCTGTTCCAATAAATGGGCAAAAGGTTTGACCTTTTCAGCTTTAGTGTGTAATTCAGAAGACAATAATGACATCATTTGCATTTTTTATATGAACTAGTTATAGTTATGCAAGGGCACAATGTCTCTTTAATGTATTCAAGTGATCTTATCTTGGTGAATCAATGCTCAAGGACATCTCTAAGGTGATGGGATTTCAGGCATGCAATGTTGAATCTCCTTCACCATCTATTTTTGGCTTCTGTTACCATTACTCTGTAGTTCTTGGTTCAGTAACATCACAGTATAGTTCTGGAGACAGGCAATCTCCTTGGTCACATCAAGATACCTGGCTATCAATCACTTCTCAATTATCCCTTGACAACCAATTAACAATTTTTTTTTAAAATCCATCATGCAAAATGAACATTAACTCAGAAATCTTACTTTTTTTAGACTCCTTGACCCTCCTTGATTTTATAGCAGTTTTAGAATAATGTTCTTCAGTGTGAGAAAACTGCTATTTTTCTTCATGTAAGTTCCAGGCTACAAAGCAGATTGCTTGTTACATATAAATCACAGGAACTTAGGTCACTTTGAATAAACCTCAGGATCTTCAAAATGCCCGCCAATGACCTGAGTACACTGAGCTTAATAAAGCTTTCGATAAACCCCACTCTAAGTAGGTTAAGAAAGAACTTGCATTTGTAGAGCGCCTTTCATGACCTCAAGAAGTCCCAAAACGCTTTATAGCCAATTAAATACTATTGAAGTGTAGTCACCGTTGTAACGTAGGTTACCATGGTAAAAGACAACAGGCAGTGCCTAACTGCAGCAATCCTGTTTTTAGCACATTTTTAGTGAGGTCCATGTGTCTACACATCTGTGTCTGTAATAGTGGTCAATGGAATCCATAGTCCCTCACCAACATGGAATCCAGAAAAAAGCAACATTAATAGAAACAAAAGGATAGATTAGAGTTGCAGATAGTCCTACTCTCAAGAGCAATAAAAATTCAGTTTTACATTTTCTGCTACTTGAGCATTGAGAATAAATTCAAAAGGCACGCACTTAAATTGTGCGCTTGGTGTTGTAATGTTGGTCACTGGATCACAGTTTATGAACTCAGACCTTCACCTTAAGGGTTAAGGCAAGAGCCACCCACTGGAACACCAGTGCCGTACTGAGGGAGTGCTGCACTGTCGGAGGTGCCGTCTTTTAGATGAAACGTTAAACTGAGATGTTGGCCTGCTCAGGTGGACGTAAAAGATCACAAGGAATTGTTCAATGAAGAGCAGGGGAGTTCTGCCGGTGTCTTGGCCAATACTTCTCCTTCAACCGACACCACCAAAAAAAGATTATCTGGTCGTTCATTCACTTACCGTTTGTGCGACCTTCCTGTGCGCAAATTGACTGCTGAGTTTACCTAAATAACAACAGTAACTACAAATCAAAAGTAATCCACTGGTTGTCTGGCTCTTTGGGACATCCTGAGGCTGTGAAAGGCATCATATTAATGGAAGCTCTTTCCTTCTCTCGGTTGTTAGTTATGTCCTTTTTATGAGTGGAGTTCTAACTGTCAACGCGGAATTTCACCGACGTTGAGGCGGGGTCGGAGATGAGGCTGTAACACTGTAGCCTTGATTCTCTGAACCACGATCAACGCTAGCGATAGTGCCACTTGCGTGTTGCTGCGAAGTGGGTTTTGGATGTGCGCCAGTGTATAACACCTGGGTCAGCTGCTGATGTGATTTGGTGCTGGAGCACACTAAGGCCAAGCAGTGTGGGACATCCTCCCATGGAGACTATCACATACAACTTGGGTACATGACTATGCGCAGCGTAACCCCAGTGCAGTGCGAAGCCAAGTGCAAAAAGTGCTCGAGCATTTTTACTTTAATGCTTTGAGAGTGGGGACACTTCCACCGGCACTCTCAAGACGTTTACCAGTCGTACAGCAGAGCCCTGCACATGCTTTGGCAGCATGGGGCTCTCTCCTGGTGGGCAGGGCTGAAATCAACCTAAATCAACTTTTATAAAGTTAACTACAGTTTAAAAATAAAACTTCTTTAAAGGCTGTGAAAAGTAATCTTTGGTGTCGGCACAACCCCTTTTCCACTGAAATGTTGATGGAAGATCAAAAAAAAGGCCGATTTTGGGGATGAGGATCTGAGCGCCCTGTCAGCGGGATGCCAAGGGCGAGGACTCCCCTAAAAGAACAGCCTGTAGGAGGTGAACCGCAGCTTTAGGTCTTCATGGAACATCTCACCTGGGCGGCCAATTGCTTTCTCGTCGCAGCGCAGTCTGCGCACGTGTAGCTTCTCTGTCAGTGCCTGTAATGAGATCCGATCCCTGTACACTCTCTGTGGGGGGGTAGTGTGTTGAGGCAATTAGCGTGGATGCCTTTAAGGGGAAAGTTAGATATGTCCATCGGGGAGAAAGGAATAGTAGGATAAGCAGATCGGGATAGATGAAGAGTGGAGGGAGTAAGCTCGTGTGGGAGCATAAATGCCGGCACAGACCAGTTGGACCGAATGGCCTGTTTATGTGCTGTAATTTATATGTAATTCTATGTCGTAGCAAGATGGGTTCAACCTCTGGCCTCAAGCGATGTGCCTGCTCTCTCTGCTCCGTTTCCAGGTCGCCCATTATAATCAGGAACAGGAGAATGCCCAATGTAGAGGCCATTGCAATGCTTCCACCTTCCTTACAGGTAAAAAGTAAATGGGGACCCTGAAAGTAATTGCCTGCAGTCACTAACTCTACTCTGGATGGCAAAGCTGAGAGATTTAGGAAGGAAGTACTCAGAACAATTTCCAGACTGCCAGGGTGAGGCTCCTCAGCTTTAAAGGTCCCTTTGTTGGCCTCCCAGATTGAGAGTCCATGTGTCAGCCATAAATCAGTCATTACCAGCTCACCCACGCCATTATTTTTCAGTTTAACTGTGGCGCAAATAATAGCGCAAATCCCACAAATTGGGGATCGCCGTTGACTACAATGGAGAGCTCTACGGTGAGAATGGATTTTATCGGCTTTGGCCAGGCTAATGGTAGAGTGGTGCGAATGTGCCGGCCAACTATGGCCCAACACAACCTCATGGTATAACTCACTCCACAGTTTTCTGGAACTCTTACGTATTAACTATGGCGCGCGCCTTTAATACATCATTGGCATAGCGCAAGTGATGCAGCAAATTCAGGCCCACTATATCTTGAAGACAGACCTGAAGTTCGATTGGAAACTACAATTGAACAAGTTCCTTCCTCTCACCTTGAGGCCTCGGAGATGGAGCTGAAAGGAGGCCCAGCAGGACATCATAGTTGCACCAGAAGCATCAATCGCACAGACTGGTCTACACAGCAGGAAGGGAGAAGATTTCAACCATTGCCGAACCAAACAGTGGATCAGTCACTGTGCAGGTTAAACAGACTGCATGTTTTATTCATCCACCTTTTAACTCCCACTGATCCTTCTGTCTCTATCATTGCCCTGCTTTCACTGCAGCAGCTAAGTTCTGTTTTGCTACACAAGGTTGATCACAGCCCGAGCTATGTTACCGTGCCTTCAGCTCCCTAGGCCCTAAGCTCTGGAATTCCCTCCCTAAACCTCTCTGCCTCTTCTCTCCTTCTTTAAGCCGCTACTTAAAACCTACTCATTTGACCGTCACCTGTCCTAATATCTCCTATGTGGCTCGGTGTCAAATTTTGTTTGATAATCACTCCCGTGAAGCGCCTTGGGGTGTTTTACTACATTAATGGTGCTATATAAATACAAGTTGTTGTAATGCTGAACATTGCATCTGTGAAAATCATGTTGAGAATTCTACTATTGGCTTGTTTGGTATACAAAATGCTTCCTGTCAAGTAATTAATGTTACTGACATAAGCCCACAGTTAACTATTAACTCTTACTTTTAGTAACTAGTAACTGTCAAAAAGGGGATTGGATATATGCTTGGAAAAGATAAATTTGCAGGGCTGTGGGGAAAGAGCAGGGGCGTGGGATTAATTGGATAGCTCTTTCAAAGGCACGATGGGCCGAATGGCCTCCTTCCGTGCTGTACGAGTCTCTGACTTTTGCCACTGTATTACGGCCAGAGTTGCTGGCTTGTGACTGGGATCTAAAGAGGAAGAAATGTCCAGGGAGATGGATTTTTTTTGTTGATGGTATTTACACAATGTCTATTTTTTAAAATATATAATCGGTCAAACTATTTGTTACTGCTCAAGTCCCCTGCTCCAACAGACGCCGTCTTCTTCATTCCAGACTGACCCTGTGATGGAGCCGATGAGGGGAACCTCCCTTCACCCACAGCAACTCCATTCAGTACCAATGAGATCGAGCTTCAGACCCACCTGGCTTTTAGGGGGAGGTGTCGGGACAAAGTGCAAACTCAGTTGAGGGTCTAGGATATTAGGACAAATACAACTCCAACAACGACGAAAAGGGACAGATGCGACATTTAATTGAAATTCAAAGTTATAAAAACCAATATGACAAAATATTGACCTGAGTAAGCTGGTTCCCTGGAGAGGCCCCATTAACCCTCCTCGTTTCTGTGCTGTTTTCAAGTGGGTTCTGCTAGCTTTAACTGACTGATGACTCCTCCACACTGAAGTGACACAGTATGATTTATGTTTATGACACTGACATGTGACTTATGCTTATTGCTTTGACGTGTACTTTTAAATCTTGCGTGTTCTAGGGAAACAGTATAAATACTCCCACTACCAGTCTGACATGAAGTATCCTTTAGTGTGTTTGCATGTGTCTGATTTCAATGTTTAAAGTGTTTTCATTCTAAGTTCAATTAGATTTACTGCTTTGTCCCCTTAACTCTGCCCGCCATCAATGTGGCGCCCGACCTGTTTTTGTGGTCGGGCCCCATTTAAATGTAATCGGGGAGCGGCCACCTCGCAGATCGGAAGAGAGGGAAATCCAGCAGAGCTGCTGCTACTTAAAGGCAGCCTCTACCTCTTAAAGGGGAGGTGCACCTTTCAACGCTGGTGGCAAAACAATCGGTTTCCAGCAAAATTACTTCAATCGGGGCCCCCAGTTTTTCGAATGGTGCTGTGGAGGTGCTAGTGACCAGAATGGAGGTCCTTTTTCCCTCTCATAGGTGCTGATTGCCCCAGACTAATTTGCCAACAACAATGGAAAGAGGTGGCAGAGCACATTGATGACACAAACACCGAACCCAGCACCTGGCAGCAATGCAGGGAGAAATTTAACAGCCTCACAAGGACTCCATGGTAAGACTCTCCTTCACATCCCTCTTACTCTCCGCGCAGCCCTTGCTCCACCCGATGTCCGCCCCCCCGCTTGGCATGGCTCTCCTCAAATCACGTCGGGACACTACATTACACCTCCGTCTGGTCGCACTCACACACTCGGAACCTGCTACTGCCCTCACAACTACTTCTGGCTCTCAGCATGTGTACCATGCTAAGCTGCCTCACACACCTTCAGAACCCTTCAACAGGGCACAGACCCAGTCTTCTTGCAGAAGAAGTTAGCACACAGCACAAGGGAGAATGCTGCTGGCTTTGCAGCGGTCCTCAGGTAAGTGAGGAAATGGGGGGGAGGGGTCCAAGTCGGGAAGGAGAGGTGGCGATCAAGGGGAACAGAGTCTGGCAGCGGCCCGCGTGGTTTGAATATGGGGTCGGGAGGAGAACTGCTGCTCTTCCCAGCTCCACATTCAAGTAAATATATTTTAAACACTTACCTTGTTGGTTGCGGTCTTTAAGGACCCCCTGTTAATCTCCATATAGGTCTAGTATTCCTGTGTGCATCCGGCTGTCTCAGGGCAACCCAATCTTGCAGAGAAGGCTTTAAACAGACATTAGGCCCCATATTTTGAATATGTAAAGGACCTAACACCTATTTCAGGCATGGGCCTTGGACGTTGATTTTTTTGGCCTTTACTAATATGGCGGGGGGGGTCGCACATCCAGCTCGTAATGTGTGTGCGCTTCCTGCCTGCCATTTTGGAGGCTAAGAAGGACATTTAGCGGCCGAAAAAGAGGCCCTGCATGGCCCAATTTCTAGGCCAGTGTGTTTAAAATAGAAAAACGTCCCAAGGTGCTTCATTCAAAGATGGTCTCCAATTAACTGCGCAGTGACTGATGTCCAGCACCGTAGGGTCAGGTTTTTAGCACAGTTGCAATATCTCTTCGTTTGTTCTGTCCTACGAACGCCCTCCATTTGAAACTGTGACAAATCAAATTTTTTTGTGAAAATAAAGCAGCAACAAAACTGACAAGAAAAAAATATTAAATATAAGAATTTTGATGAGTAAGAGGTAACTTAGTGAGGCTGCACTCCTGACAGAGGTCGGAAGTTCAGAGCCACAACTCCACAACTTTATCCCCAATATCGCGATTAGTGCTTAGGACTGGGGGCGGAGACTTTCCCAATTACAATGGCAACAATAACTCGCATTGATCAGCTACTTTAATGTCGAAAAATGTCCTAAGGTGCTTCATAGAAAGAAAAAATTAATGCCGAGCCAAAGAAGGAAAGATTTGAAAGGGTGTTTTAAAGAGGGTCTTATAGGAGGAGAAGGAGGTGAAAACACAGAGGAGTTTAGAGAGGGAATTCCAGAGCGTGGAAAATTTACCCTCTAGTTATCTAAAGAAAAAGTGTGGGGAACAAGCACTTTCCCATGTAACATTCATCTTCAAATAAAAGAAACGTAAATATTATCATCATATAAAATTAATTATTTCGAACTATCAGCAACGAGTTCCTTGATTCCACTATTTAATTTGATGATACTATGTTAGGGTCTGGCTAGATTTTCCTCATTGACGGACTTGGTGCTCAAAGTGCACTAGGACTGTTGTAAAACCGGCCGCTGTTACATTGCTGAGATCCCACCCAATGTTCCTCAGTGAACCGTCGTTATGTTCGGCTCCAGGCACCCTCTACAGGCGGCCCACTCCTGGGGGAGGGGAGAGGAAAACCCAGTGCTGCTACAAACAGCTGAAAGGGCCAAGGCGGCCATTTTTTGACTGTAACAATGTGACTCACTGCAGTGTCTGAGGCTTTAATATTACACCTACTGGATCTACTGGGGGGGCAATTTTCACAATGGAACGAAAATCGGACAGGGTTCTCGAACGGCTGGGCGATCAGTTCCACCAGGTTACTGCCCAGACAGATGAGTTGAAAATTACCCCCATTGCCTTGACAAAAACGAGACTGAGAGAACTGAAAAAGGTCTCTGTAAGATGGCTGAATGCTTGGTATGTGCCCTTCTAGGTTGAGTATTTACTAACTAGCTTGCTCAGTGTCATTTTGTGTTATACGAACATACAAACAATGACAGACAGGAAAAGACCCTTTGGTCCACCCAGCCTGTCCTACACAATTGTCTGTATCGCAATATACATACTCTCCACCCAAAACCATGGCCCAGAAATTGCTTAAAAAAAGAACGGCGAGCTCAACTGCGTTCACCGTTGTCAGTGGCGAAATCGAGGAGCAAGTTCTGGCGTTCGCACTGGCGCAGTGAAACGCGGAAACCCGGAACTTGCTCCTCCTGGTTTGCCGGCGATACGACAGATTCGCATTAAAGGGATATCGCCGGCTGGAATCAGTGGAAACAACGGACCAGCGCCAAATTACTCATCTGCCCAGCAGGAAAGTAACTCATATCGACACAAATCAGGTACGCTTAAAAATACCAGGTCTAAACGAAGTTTTAACAGCGCGGTTAGTTTTAATGACTGCCAAACAACTAAAAATTAACTTTTAAAAATGTGGAGTTTCATTACTCCTTAGTTTAATAGTTTCTGGTCATTAAAAAAATTTTAAAAATTAAAAATTTCTCCGTTTTACTGCCCGAGAAAGGGACTGTCAGGAGAGGGATGCAGTGGAAGGCCCACTTTAATACTACTGTGGGCAGAAGAAGGCTTGTGTAGCCCTTTTAAGTTGAATATTTACTAACTAGCTAGCTTGTGCGGGACACCTTTACCTCTCTACAGGCCCCATATCTGTTTCTGGTGACGCTGGCTCACGGACACCCCTGTCCTTTAAATAAAGTGAAATAAAAATTCTTCAGTCACTGAATATATTTAAAGTCACTGAATATATTTAAGGAGCTAGATAGATTTCTAGACACAAAAGGCATCAAGGGGTATGGGGTGAGAGCGGGAATATGGTATTGAGATAAAGGATGGGTCATGATCATATTGAATGGCGGAGCAGGCTCGAAGGGCCGAATGGCCTACTCCTGCTCCTATTTTCTATGTTTCTATGTTTCTGCGCCTTTAACTGTGGCTCCTCCTCCTTTTGGTGCCTCGCTGGACAACCATCAACATTTTGGTTCCCACACCCAACCCCAATCCTCCTCCACCCCCTCCTCACCCAATCCCAACCCCAATCCTCCTCCACCCCCTCCTCACCCAATCCCAACCCCAATCCTCCTCCACCCCCTCCTCACCCAATCCCATTCCCAATCCTCCTCCACCCCCTCCTCACCCAATCCCAACCCCAATCCTCCTCCACCCCCACCTCACCCATCCCAACCCCAATCCTCCTCCACCCCCACCTCACCCAATCCCAACCCCAATCCTCCTCCACCCCCACCTCACCCAATCCCAACCCCAATCCTCCTCCACCCCCACCTCACCCAATCCCAACCCCAATCCTCCTCCACCCCCTCCTCACCCAATCCCAACCCCAATCCTCCTCCACCCCCTCCTCACCCAATCCCAACCCCAATCCTCCTCCAGCCCCTCGTCACCCAATCCCAACCCCAATCCTCCTCCAGCCCCTCCTCACCCAATCCCAACCACAATCCTCCTCCACCCCCTCCTCACCCAATCCCAACCCCAATCCTCCTCCAGCCCCTCGTCACCCAATCCCAACCCCAATCCTCCTCCACCTCCTCCTCACCCAATCCCAACCCCAATCCTCCTCCGCCCCCACCTCACCCAATCCCAACCCCAATCCTCCTCCACCCCCACCTCACCCAATCCCAACCCCAATCCTCCTCCACCCCCACCTCACCCAATCCCAACCCCAATCCTCCTCCACCTCCTCCTCACCCAATCCCAACCCCAATCCTCCTCCACCCCCTCCTCACCCAATCCCAACCCCAATCCTCCTCCAGCCCCTCGTCACCCAATCCCAACCCAATCCTCCTCCACCCCCTCCTCACCCATCCCAACCCCAATCCTCCTCCGCCCCCACCTCACCCAATCCCAACCCCAATCCTCCTCCACCCCCTCCTCACCCAATCCCAACCCCAATCCTCCTCCACCTCACCCAATCCCAACCCCAATCCTCCTCCAGCCCCTCGTCACCCAATCCCAACCCCAATCCTCCTCCGCCCCCTCCTCACCCAATCCCAACCCCAATCCTCCTCCAGCCCCTCGTCACCCAATCCCAACCCAATCCTCCTCCACCCCCTCCTCACCCAATCCCAACCCCAATCCTCCTCCAGCCCCTCGTCACCCAATCCCAACCCAATCCTCCTCCACCCCCTCCTCACCCAATCCCAACCCAATCCTCCTCCACCCCCTCCTCACCCAATCCCAACCCCAATCCTCCTCCAGCCCCTCCTCACCCATCCCAACCCCAATCCTCCTCCAGCCCCTCCTCACCCATCCCAACCCCAATCCTCCTCCGCCCCCACCTCACCCAATCCCAACCCCAATCCTCCTCCAGCCCCTCGTCACCCAATCCCAACCCAATCCTCCTCCACCCCCTCCTCACCCAATCCCAACCCCAATCCTCCTCCAGCCCCTCGTCACCCAATCCCAACCCCAATCCTCCTCCACCCCCACCTCACCCAATCCCAACCTCAATCCTCCTCCACCCCCACCTCACCCAATCCCAACCCCAATCCTCCTCCAGCCCCTCGTCACCCAATCCCAACCCAATCCTCCTCCACCCCCTCCTCACCCAATCCCAACCCCAATCCTCCTCCAGCCCCTCGTCACCCAATCCCAACCCCAATCCTCCTCCACCCCCACCTCACCCAATCCCAACCCCAATCCTCCTCCACCCCCACCTCACCCAAACCCAACCCCAATCCTCCTCCACCCCCACCTCACCCAAACCCAACCTCAATCCTCCTCCACCCCCACCTCACCCAAACCCTATCTCAATCCTCCATCACAGCCACCCAATCCCAACTGTCCAAAATAATGCCACCCTGTGCCAATCCTCCATCACCACACCCTGTTCCGATCCTGCAATGCATCTACACCCTATCCCAATCCTCCTACCCAACCATGCCCTGACCTCAGCATATTTATTTAACATGTTTAGAAAATTACCTGGAAAGTCAAGGCACTACTATAGAAAGTATTTTGAATGGAGTGGAGGATATAAGCACTTTAATGGCCTCTCTGCAACCCATTTAATCTCCTGCAGTAGGATTGGGCAAAGTTTCTCTCTACCCCCAAAAAATAGATAAATCCAGCAAACCTTCAGAATATCTATCTGACCTTCCATTTTGTAATATTCATCCGTGACCATTTGTCTCCCTTCACATGAAATTTCCATGGTCCCAGCAGCTTAGGAATTATTATGTTCCACACAACCATTGATGACCTCGAGCTGTGCTTATCCTTATATCAAGGGCTCTTCGACAGCCCTCACCGCCAATTTCTGCAGCGAGGCTGTTTCGAGTTTGTGGACCACCCAATTGCAATGTAATAAATATTTTCTTTTAAATACTGTATAATAACGATGCTAAACTGATGACAATTGTTTGGAAAAATTGTGCGTTTCTAACTAATTAGAAGCAGTTTACTGCGCTTTGCCTGTGAGTGCCAGTAATAGCTGTCACTTAATACACAGCTGTAACATCTGACTTTTCCCCTAGTCAGATGAGACATCTGGATGTTAAATGGCACTCAGTGGGGTAGATCTTGACTCGTGCGATAGTGTAAATCAGGTGATAGCGAGGCCGCAGCCCATTTTACATCTCTCACGATTTTTATTCCAATTAAAGTCAAAAATAAAAATGGGGAGAGATGTAAAGTGGGCTGCCAGCTCACCGTCACCTGATTGACACTAAAGTCAGGATCCGCCCCAGTGTAACCATTATATCTGGTGTTCATACTGATTTGTAGCTTGCTGATCCCCACGCACTTTGTACTTTTACTTGCTGGACTGGACTCAGGGCTTCTGCACAGCCAGTTGATTCAGGGGCTGAGATCAATGTGGTTACACAATCCTCATGCATTTCACACCTTGCACACTTCAGATGCAGGTGAATCGTGCAAGGTGTGAACTGTATGGGGGTGAACTTGCTGAGGATCAATGGGGATTGGGAGATTAATGTTAACTGACACCATTTGAACCAGAACACCAGGGATTGGTTACAATACAGTTATGATGGGAAGGAAAACAAGGGGGAGAAAACAGTAAAGGAGAAACCCCTCAGCGGCTCTGAATTCCCCGACAATTCCCATGACTGTGGAATTGCAGAGCCACTAGGGGTCTTACTGAATCCTCGATCCAGATTATCAACACATCCTTGTTTTAAAGGTTTTAAAACAATGCAACACTCGTTGCTATAAGTTTGGAGTCAACTCCACACACTCTCTAAACTGTGTGAGAAACAATGACCTTGAAACAAAGAGAAAGATCTCACAGGACTGCAATGTAAGTCTGCTGCCCACACTAACAGAACTGGGCAGGGAATTCCATAACCTTCAGTATTAAATTATTTATGCACTTATGAACGGTTGAACAGGGAGATACTTGAAGTCAAAACGGATTCATGACCTTGAATATTCCACCGAGAACGTCCCATTCTGTTTGTAAAATGAAGCGATGTTTATTTTTAAGTTTTTGTAGACCCACAGGCTTCAGGAAAAAAAGTCTCCAGGCACAACCCCGTTAGTGAAATGACTGAGTGGCCTGAGGCTCTGCAATGTGGGACTGACACATCAGAAATGTTGATTTTAGAATTTTTCTGCAATGGACAGAACACTATTTCTCTGTGCACCTGCAGCAGCGATGTTACAAATACCTTTAACCCTTAAACTGCAGGCTGATTTTGTAGGAGCTCAGCCCTGAGGTGCAGGAACAGACCCTAAAGGGTGAAAATGACTGTGCGAGCACTTAACATCCATATTCCTCTGTTATTCTAAGCGAGGTGTTAGCCCGTTTAAAATAAATGGGTTAATTAAAATGACAGAGAGAGGAACTTGGTACGAGTCCCAATATTACAATGATGTCAGTGCAATAATATTGATAACAGTAATCAAACTATTCTAATGTCACGAGTATCTTTATTATTGCAATATTAACCCCAAACTATTAAAATATGCATTTAAATATATTGGGCCAAATCTTGCTGGAAAAACAATGGCGTGTTAACGACATCGTTATTAATGCACAAATCGGCAAGCAAGTTCAGGGGATGAAGAGATACTCCATGAGTTGCAAATCTCCAGAATTTGCTGCTCGATTTACGTCACTCCTCCCTTTACTTCGCACAAACAGCATCTCACCCTTAGAACTCCCCGTTATTTTTAAGAGCTTGCTGGATTTGCACATTAATGCACCTCAGCTGTGAATGTCTCTACCTCAGCACCAGAGGAGCTACCAAGCACCTCTATGGAGACTGTGTCCTTTAACAGCCTTATGTGACTGTCACACTGTGCTGCTCTCAGCTCTTAGTTTGCTACAGTGAGCACCATGGGATTAAAACAAAAAGTACCGAAACTCTTCCAAAATAAGAATGGCCTCAGCTTCTACCAGCATCACCAACAAGAAGAGTTATTTTTATTCACAAATACAAGAGCTGTGGTAGGCTAAAAATAATTTGTAAAAAAAAAATACAACTGACATAAAACAAATGTTCAGCTCTTCTTTACCACATGCAGTTTGCACACTCATTAACTTAATAATGTCAATAAAGATATCCATTGTACATTGCAAATGGCAACAGTTAGCATGAAGTGATTTCAGCCCTGCAATGTAATCCAGGATTAGCTCCTCCAAAGAGCCAGTACAGGTACGATGGGCCAAATGGCCTCCTTCTGTGCTGTATCATTCTATGATTCTATGATTTCATCTGATAATTAAAATATGCTTGAGCATTGCTCTCACCCTCTTTGATGAACCCTGTTAACTGAATCGCAGGTTTGTCACCACTATCTACTCTGCACTATTTTTGTTTTTCTATTTTCTAAGCTTACTTTGCCTCCCTATCCTGATCCCATCGGCTGTGTACTTTGCCTCATCTTCATTGGCTACACCTTTGGTTGAGAGGGCAGACCGACTGCCAGTGCTTGCCGCCCGTGCCACGCTCAAGCTGCCCGCTTAGGATCGGCACAAACGCAACTTTCTCTTCACCCTGTCCTTTTCCTCCTGCAGCGCACCATCTGAGATCAGCAATGCAACAGAGTGACGGATCATGGGCGTACGTCAAGTCTCGGCACTCTGGGGCATTATGGGTTGGAGCACCATTGCATTGCGCTACCTTGTTACCTTCTTGTTTATTCTGTATGTAAACCACCTGAACCTTTTGATTAGATTGTGACCTGGTAATCATTACCGCCGTAAATTGTACTATATAAAAACCATCTGAATGCTTCGATTGGACTTCAGCCTTGTGCTGTGCATTGCACTCTTTATAAACCACCAGAAACTCTGAATTAGATTCCAGCCTTTTAAACTTTCTGCAACTTCTATCATAAATAAATTATTTACTATAATTTGAATTTTTGACTCAGGGGGTCCCAAATCATGACCCAACTTTTCTTGAAGGCTACATTAGTTCTCTAATTTTTCTCCTGTATTTTCTTGATGGTTTTCTTGTATTTTTGCCCTTTATGTCCACAAGAGTGAACATGCACTAAAAAGTATGAAAATAATTAAACTGTTCCCATATTTTTGGTAAATCATAAAGGAAATACGATAGTTTCAGCTGGCTGAGACTGGCTGGATGTATACATGCTGCCTGTCCTTTCCCTCATATCCTGTAATGTCCCAGTTTTAAAATAACTACAGCCTGTTAATGAACTATTAGTGGGATCAATAGAGACACATTTTTCCTCCTTCTTCTCTTGGATGTATCTGTATACCGATAAACATTCCTGTATGATACCAGAATCCCATGGACTTTTGAGCTTAAACTATGAAACTCCTTGATTATACCCTGGTGTGAACAAAGTGACTATTATTCTGTTCTGTAGTAATGATGTAATAGGAACATAGGAACATAGGAACAGGAGTAGGCCATTCAGCCCCTCATGCCTGCTCCGCCATTTGATAAGATCATGGCTGATCTGTGATCTAACTCCATATACCTGCCTTTGGCCCATATCCCTTAATACCTTTGATTGCCAAAAAGCTATCTATCTCAGATTTAAATTTAGCAATTGAGCTAGTATCAATTGCCGTTTGCGGAGGAGAGTTCCAAACTTCTACCACCCTTTGTGTGTAATGCCCTTGCTCAATCTTTATTCGCATAATTCCATTAGTAATTTATTCGTGTTCATCAATATGGCCATCAAGTACTCCCAGGGCATATATAGCATGGGCCAGAAAAAACTTGGTACCCCACAGGAAGCTTTTGTATATTGAGCTATTAGATAAGGGCGCAGAAAAAGATTTGCACGCCCCAATTAATAGAGGGCTGACCACATTTTTACCAGCTTTTATTTTTTCTAACGAACTTAAACCATAGGGTCAAACATACCTACCAATCAGTGTGAGGTGGAGGCGCAGGTACATTGCAGTCCTATATAGCATGACAGGCTGGGTTCGGTCTCTGATTATTTTCACTATTGCAGATACCAGAGTTAAACCCAACCAGTCACATTCTGAGTTGTTACAAGTTAAGGAGCAATTTCAATACCTCTAAGGAGGCCGAGAATATCCTGACTTTTAATGGCAGCCATCTAACTCCCACTGTGAGAGAGAAGAGAATGTAATCCCAATCTAAGATGTGACACCGTAAGGTGTAATAGAGTTTTGCTAAACAGGACGTTTGTACATTGGTTGACCTCCCATAGCAGTCATAGAATCATAAAACCTTACAGCACAGAAGGAGGCCATTCGGAAAGGCCATGTGTGTGCTGGCTCTTTGAAAGAGCTATCCATCCACTGGTTGGGGATTTTAGGAGTAGAGGGCACAGTCTAAAAATTAGAGCCAGACCTTTCAAGAGTGAGATTAGAAAACATTTCTACACACAAAGGGTCGTAGAAGTTTAGAACTCTCTTCTGCAAACGGCAATTGAGACTAGCTCAATTGCTAAATTTAAATGTGAGATAGATAGCTTTTTGGCAATCAAAGGTATTAAGGGATATGGGCCAAAGGCAGGTATATGGAGCTAGATCACAGATCAGGCACGAGGGGCTGAATGGCCTACTCCTGTTCCTATGTTCCTATGTTCCTAATACATCCCACTCTCCCATTCTTTCTCCATAGCCCTGCAAATTTCGACTTTTCAAGTATTTATCCAATTCTCCTTTGAAAGTTACTATTGAACCTGTGTCCATGGCCCTTTCAGGCAGTTGCATGTGAGAAGTTAAGTCGAAGTCTGGCCTTGAAAATGAAGCGGAGTCAGACGATGAGGGATAATTAGAGCAGAGCACCAAAACATAACTGTTTTAAAATCATACATTCTGTCCTCATTTTTATGCAATTCTTTAATTTTATGTCATTATTAGTCAAGCTCCTGTGACGTTGACCATGAGGAATTAGGATCAAACATAGTCTTCAGATGAAGTGGGCTCGGAGGAAGGTGGACAATGGGACCAGGCTGGGCTGAGGATATTTCGTCTTCATTTTAAATCCACATGCTCTGCTCTTACTTTTACATAATACTTTGATTTGCTGGAGATCTGAAACAGGAACGGAAAACATTGGAAATATGCAGCAGATCTGTAAAGAAAATAGGACAGGTTAACTTTTCGGGTGCAGTTTGCTTCTGACAAACAACTCCACCTGAAACATTAACCTGTCTTTTCTGTTCACAGATGCTAACAGACCTGCTGTGCCTTTTCAGCACTTTGTGCTTTTGTTTTAGAGCTGACCCCTGCAGTTTGTTAGGCCAGATTAATATCCTGGAGTGTGCTCAGTAATCTTTCGAGGTGAAGTTAGCTTGTAAATCTCGCCTATCATAACTCAGCTCAGGAAGAGCAAATACATTTGAGAGAGACGGTCAGAGTGTAAACTGTACGTGATTTATTGCAAGAAACAGGCTCCTTTATGTTCTTATTTTGTATATTAACAGGTCTGAGGGATGTCGACACAGAAGAACAATGGTGAACAATTTGTTCAGTGGTGAATCCCAAGCCAAGAGTAGGAGAGAGAAAGAAAAATTGGCACAATTGATCTCTGGGAGCTTCTCAGCAGCTCAGTGGTTCCATTCACCACCCAGCGTGTGGCACTGAGCTACACGCACCAGGAAGGTCCCAGGTTAGATATTGTTCTGTGTTGAATTAGTAGAGCTGTTGTGGCTCAGTGGGTAGCACTCTCCCCCAGTGAGATCAAGAAGGTTGTGGGTTCAAGTCCCACTCCAGAGGCTTAAGTGCAAAATCTGGGTTGACTTTTCAGTGGAGTACTGCACTGTCGTTTGGATGAGACATTAAACTGAGGCCCCATCTGCTCTCTCAGGTGGATGTAAAAGATCCCATGGCACTATTTCAAAGAGGAGCAGTGAAGTTCTCCCCAGTGTCCTAATCAATATTTATCCCTCAACCAACATCACTAAAACAGATGATCTGGTCATTTATTAAATTGCTGTTTGTGGGACCTTGCTGTGCGCAATTCGGCTGCCAAGTTTCCTATATTACAACAGTGACTACACTTCAAAAATTACTTCATTGCTTTTAAAGCGTTCTGGGACATCCTGGGGTCCTAAACGGTGCTATATAAATGTAAGTTCTTTCTGTTTACTGCTGGTCTCGACATGCGGCTCCTTCCGAACGCTGCAACTTCATTCCGGGATCGATCTCTGTTCCGCGGGCGGGAATTCCCCATTCATTATGAGATGCAGAATCTCCCATTGCAGCACAGAGCGATGTCCAAGAACGGAGCAGCAGCATTGGGTACGAGCTGGAGTTGGGACCGGCAGCACCCACGGCAACCTAGAGAACTCACAAGTGCTGACCGACAGTTCCAAAAATCGTTGAGACAGCCAGCACAAAGCTGACAAGTCACAAACAAATGTGACTCTCAGCGTAACTGCACAGAAACAGCAGTGGAGCACGGGTCCGTCATAACTCAATCTTCAGCCTCGTACAGTGAGAGATTGTGGCAAAAACGGTGGGGATTTTCTCCAATTTGTTGTAGAGAAATTACGAGTTATTATGAATATATATCACTACAAAATGTTGGTAAAATTGATCGTTAAGTTGTTTTAAGTTTGCGTGTATATTTTTGATAGTGACAAGAGGGCACTGTTGTCTCTCTTAAGTCTCTGCTGGCACTGACCCTCCCCACTGTTGTGGGGACATTTTTGACAGCACCTCTTAAACCAGCGAAACCTTCACCACGCGGACTGCAGTGGTTCAAGAAGGTGACTCACCACCACCTTCTCAAGGGCAACTAGGGATGGGCAATAAATGCCGGCCTTACCAGAGACCCCCATGACGCAAGAGGGAATTTTTTAAATGTTGAAATCCTTTCCCTCCTGCCCTCTGTTCACACTGGCATTCATCTCTCTCTTTCTCCACCCTCCCACCCCCGTTCACATTGACCCTTTTCCCCCTCTCCCCCCTCAGTTCATGCTGGCACCTTTCTCCCCCTTTAGTTCCTTCCTCCCTCCCACTACCCCCCGAGCCCTCGCTCCTACCAGTTGTAGCTCTAGGGCATGGAATGCCACCGTAGGTAGCTATTGTTGCAATAGTTTCATCAGATCGGGAATATCAACCTCGCAAAACTTTTGCGGGAATTCCCACCTACGTTCCATTCCCTGGAGCAGGAGAAGGTCAGAGCAGAGGTCAGGAAGCAGCAAATGGCACTCACTTTCAGTGCCCCAGGATAGTACATATCATATGCAAGTACCTAAACAGCAGAACCCTGGCCGCGCTCCTGTCTCCACTAAGCAAACACCAATGGGAGTCATTGGAATGATCCCGATTGACAGGAATGTGTCCCAGAGCTTTGCAAACAGTGAAGACATTGAACTCAATAATTGGATGTAAGCATTGATGCAGAAGAGATTTATTAGAATGATAGCAGGGACGAGGGACTTCAGTTATGTGGAGAGACTGGAGAAGCTGAGGTCATTCTCCATAGAGCAGAGAAGGTTAAGAGGAGATTTAATAGAGGTGTTCAAAATTATGAGGGCTTTTGATCAAGTAGATAGTGAGAAACTGTTTCCATTGGCAGGTGGGTCGGTAATTAGAGGACACAGATTTAAGATAATTGGCAAAAGAATCTAATGGGAGATGAGGTAACATTTTTTTTAACACTGCGAGTTGTTATGATCTGGAATGCACGGCCTGAAATGGAGGTGGAGGCAAATTCAATGTTAACTTTCAAAAGTAAACAATTTTACAACACCAAGTTATAGTCCAGCAATTTTATTTGAAATTCACAAGCTTTCGGAGGCTTCCTCCTTCCTCAGGTGAATGTTGTGGAAATGAAATCTTCGAACCTTTCATTTCCACAACATTCACCTGAGGAAGGAGGAAGCCTCCGAAAGCTTGTGAATTTAAAATAAAATTGCTGGACTATAACTTGGTGTTATAAAATTGTTTACAATTGTCAACCTCAGTCCATCACCGGCATCTCCACATCATAACTTTTAAAAGGGGATTGTATATATACTTGAAAAGGAAAAATTTACAGGGCTACAGGGAAAGAGCAGGGGAGTGGGACTAATTGGATAGCTCTTTCTAAAAGCCGGCACGGGCACGATGGGCCGAATGGCCGCCTTCCATGCAGTAAGATTCTAAGATTGTATAAACTGGCACATTGAACTGTGTGAGACTGAGCTTGTGACACAACAATAGCAAGAAGTGATGGAACTATCACTTAAGCAATTCTTCTAGTTGTAGTACTGCTTTTTACGGAAAGCCTCATTAACACACATTGTAAAGGGTCACAGGCCTTGCCTGAATGCAAATTGGAGCATTGTATTCAATCCTGATATGTGGAATGGCTCAAGGCCTTGAATATAAATATGTTGGTGCACAACAAGGCTTCCAAACACTATGTCTATGTAAGCAAATGACTGAGGCTTGGTGCCAATTTGTACATGTTGGAATGGGAGACACATTCGGTAGCCAGCTGGTGACGTACATCACTGAGGTACACATAGCAGGCTCGCTTCTGTCATTATCTACACAGAGGAGGTCATTTTGACTTTGGCGATAGTGTAAAATGGGTGATATCGGATCAGCCGCTCGTTATACATTGAAGTGAATGGAAATGAAAATCGGGAGAGATGTAAACGAGCGTCTGAATTGCTATCACCCGTTTTACACTTTCGCCCAAATTCAAAATTACCCCGGGAATTTTCCGGTCTCAGCTGAGGAACCTTCCACATGGACCCGGAGGTATCGTCACCCTGGGCCTGGTGACTGAACACAGAACACAGCCGAGTCCTGTCGGCAGGTCGCCTGTCCATGTTCTCAGCTGCGGAGTGGCACGTGAGGGAGTTCAGCAAAAAGGTGACGGCAAAGTGGATTCCAAAATAGTTGGAGGGGGATATGAATCAAATTAAAAGATTGCAGATGGCATTGATGGTCTGCGCCATACACAAGGGTAACCCTCAAATATGAAATGTGAACCAGTCTGACTGAGTTACAATTAAGGTGAGGAAGAAGCTGGAGTTTAGTCTCATTCAGGGTGATGCTGGCTCACAATGGTCTGTCCCTGCAAAGGTATGGCAGCACGGAGCGAAAACGCCATCAAATGTTCATCCCGTACTCCAGAAATCTCGAGTTAGTGAACGCAAGCAGGATGTAAATCACTTTACAAATTTCAGGGTAAACTTTCCGCCCGAGCTGGTCGGCGGAACGCACCGAGCGTCCGCCCAGAGTCGCAGCCGAAGGCCCCGCCCATTCAAAGGGCATCAGGGCAGCGGGCAGCGGACGGAACTCGAGTGCCCCGGGCAGCCTGCCAGCTCCAGGCCAGAAGAAGGTAGATCTGTGGGGGTGGGGGTTGATCTTTGGAGGGAGGGGCTGATCTTTGGAGGGGAGGGGCTGATCTTTGGAGGGGAGGGGCTGATCTTTGGAGGGGAGGGGCTGATCTTTGGAGGGAGGGGCTGATCTTTGATGGAGAGGGGCTGATCTTTGGAGGGGAGGGGCTGATCTTTGGAGGGAGGGGCTGATCTTTGGAGGGGAGGGGCTGATCTTTGGAGGGAGGGGAGCCTGAGTGGCAATGGCCGAGGCTGATTTTGTGGAGCCTGAAGGACCACTCCTGCTCCCTCCGCACCCAGAACAATAAAGAGGTACTTACCTTTGGGCAACTTTTTGTCTGGTTCACCAGTTGATACTGGGCACGCTCCACCCACCTCAGTCTTAAAATAGCATCGGGGTCCGATTGAGAGGACAGGACCCCAATTTAAATATCTAAATTAGCAGTCAGCCGTCTTCAGGCAGTCATCCGGGCTGCCTGTTTAGAGGATCCCAGCATAAATGGAGACAGCCACAGCAACAGCAGCAAAGGGTCTGTCATTTTTTCCACACTATTGTTCCTACAAACCACCCACCCCAGCCGACATAAACCAGGCCTTTCCTCTTCGAAAGTACGCAAAAGAAAAAAGAAAGAATTTGCATTTATATAGCACCTTTCACGACCTTAGGACACCCCGAAGCACCTAATGAAGTACTTTTGAAGTGTAGTTACTGTTGTAATGTAGGCAACGCGGCAGCCAATTTGCGCACAGCAAGGTCCCACAAACAGCAATATGATGACGATAATCTGATTTTTAGTGATGTTGGTTGAGAGATAAATATTGGCCAGTACACTGGAAAGAACTCCCCTGCTCTTCTTCAATATGGTGCCATGGGATCTTTTACGTCCACCTGAGAGGGAAGACGGGGCCTCGGTTTAACGTCTCATCTGAAAGTTGGCACCTCCAACCGTGCATCACTCCCTCGGCACAGGACAGGAGTGCAGACAGAAGCAAGACCTCAGCGCAAATTTCTTTCAAATAAGCTTGCCTGTTAACTGGCACATCACTAGCCGGGGACAAAGCCTGCAGCCAGTGCTGAATTGTGAAGTTCTTCCTCCCTGAGGGCCCTCTTCGACAGATAAACATTTAAACAGATAAATGTGGGGAAAAAGTCTCAATTCCCTCAGTACCTATTAGAATAGGTGTGACATTTCCATTCTGTTTGTGGAGTGACTGATGGAGAGGGAGGGTAGGGAACAAATGTGTAAAAGGATTGTATCTGTCATTTTCAATTTTATGGCTGCTTTTCATAATCACCTGTTACACAGTGCTAGAGATTCTTTCTATTCCCAAATAAAGCAGCTTCAGAATTGTTTTGACAACGATGACAGAAACTGTCATAATTATATCCACACTTTGTGGAGAGACGAGAGAAGCTGGGATTGTTCTCCTTAGAGCAGAGAAGGTTAAGGGGAGATTTAATAGAGGTGTTCAAAATTATTAGGGGTTTTGATAAAGTAAATAAGGAGAAACTGTTTCCACTGGCAGGAGGGTCGGTAACCAGAAGACACAGATTTAAGATGATTGGCAAAAGAACCAAAGGGGAGAGGAGGAGAATTTTCTTTACACAGCGAATTACGATCTGGAATGCACTGCCTGAAAGGATGGTGGAAGCAGATTCAATAATAACTTTCAAAAGGGAACTGGATAAATATTTGAAGGGGAAAAATTGCAGGGCAATGGGGAAAGAGCAGGGAGTGGGACTAATTGGATAGCTCTTTCAAAGAGCCGGCACAGGCAGGATGGGCCGAATGGCCTCCTTCTATGCTGTATAATTCTATGACTTTGTACCAGATGCATATGTGAAAGAAAGCTGAAGAACTCGTGGAATGTCGTGAAGAATGGAGGCCTCTTTTCACCAATTTTAGCAGAGAAATACATAGAATTACATAGAATGTACAACACAGAAACAGGCCATTCGGCCCAACAGGTCTATGTTGGTGTTCATGCTCCACACGAGCATCCTCCAACCCTTCTTTATCTAACCCCATCAACATAACCTTCTATTCCTTTCTCCTTCATATGTTTATCTAGCCTCCCCTTAAATGTATCTATGCTAGTCGCCTCAACTATTCCTTGTGGTAGCGAGTTCCACATTCTAACCACTCTCTGAGTGAAGAAGTTTATCCTGAATTCCCTATTGGATTTATTAATGACTATCTTATATTTATGGCCCCTAATTCAGGTCTCCCCGGCAAGTGGAAACATCTTCTCTATGTCTACCCTATCAAATCCTTTCATAATCTTAAAGACCTCTATCAGGTCATCCTCAGTCTTCTCTTTTCTAGAGAAAAGAGCCCCAGCCTGCTCAATCTTTCCTGATAGGTATAACCTCTCAGTTCTGGCATCATCCTAGTAAATCTTTTTTCCACCTTCTCCAGTGTCTCTATATCCTTTTTAAAATATGGAGACTAGAACTGTTCACAATCCTCCAAGTGTGGTCTAACCAAGGTTCAATACAATTTAAATATAACTTCTCTGCTTTTCAATTCCATCCTTCTAGAAATGAACCCTAGTGCTTGGTTTGCCTTTCTTATGGCCTTATTAACCTGTGTCGCTACTTTTAGTGATTTGTGTATCTAAGATCCCTCTGCTCCTGTACCCCGTTTAGACTTATTTTCGAAGAAGTATGTGGCCTTCTTATTCTTCCTACCAAAATGTACCAACTCACACTTATCTATATTGAAATTCATTTGCCAATTACACGCCTATTGTGCCGGTTTATTAATGTCTTCCTATATTTTGTCACAGATCTCCTCAATTTGGTGTTGTCCGCAAATTTTGAAATTGTACTTCTGATTCCAGAGTCCAAATCGTTAATGTAAATGGTGAACAATAGTGGTCCCAGCACTGATCCCTGTGGAACATCACTTCCCACCTTTTGCCTGTCTGAGTAAATACCTTTAACCCCTACTCTCTGTTTTCTGTTTTGTAGCAAGCTTGCTATCCATTCTACTGCTTATCCCCTGACTCCACATCCTCTGACCTTAGTCATGAGTCTACTATGCGGTACCTTATCAACGGCCTTTTGAAAATCCAAATTTATTACATCTATTACATTACCTTTGTCTACTCTTTCTGTTACTTCTTCAAAGACTTCACTAATGTTGGTCAAGCATGACTTTCCCTTTTGAAATCCGTGCTGACTGATCTTTATTATATTTTCGGTTTCTAGATGTTTTTCTATTACTTCTTTGAATTAAATGTCTTTATATCTTTTTTGATCTCTTCTTTTAATGTCACGGCCACAATGTTAGTCTCCCCGGTAAATATTGAGATAAAGTAATTATTTAATATTTCTGCCATTTCGCTGTCATTACCTGTGAGTTTATCTTGTGTATCCTTTAGTGGCCCTATCCCTATCCTGATTTTTCTTTTCTTATTTATGTGTCTGTAGAATACTTTACTATTTCTTTTTATATTCCTTGATAATTTAATTTCAAAGTTTCTCTTTGCCTTCCTAAATGTCTTTTTTTGACTTCTTTCCTAACTGCGAGCATTTTACACTTGTTCTGACCTGAGTTCACCAAAGGGGAAGATTTCAAACTAACACGTCAGTAGCTAAGGAAGTGAAGAAGAACTTTCAGTCCAAGCGCATGGTGTGGTGACCACGACAATGAAGCACGAGGAGAAGGAAGGGGAGAGGGCAGCCTGGCAACTCTAAAGGGCATAGGAGGCACTCAACTCACAGCCAGAATCAGTGGCACTGAAGGTTTCCAATGGGATTGGCCTACAGCGCAGTGCAGATCACAAGAGTCAGCCACTTTGTTAGTTCGTCTTTGGAACATGTGGCACCGCCTCTTCCGAAAAATTAAAACATGCCGCACTGAAAAATATATTAAAAGTGTTCTGCTGTGACCCTTTGTCCCTTATGTGTTGTGAATTTGTAGCACTACTTAGCTAAGGGAGTACCTTAGAACCATAGAATGCTGCAGCACACAAACATTCGGCATATCTGTGCAGGTGTTTTTCTCCATATGAGACATCTAATTTAATTTCAGGCGTAAAAGCACAGCAATTTAGCAGTTGGCCTGTGAACCGTTAAGTTCGTGGGGCCTTTTTTATCGGCATCCCGAGCGGATACCCCATACTCTTAAAAGACATGTCAAGTCTAACAGAAAAGATTTGCACCAAAATGTCTAAATGGCATGTGATTCCAAGAATGTGATCCCAAGCGTATGTGCAGAAGGCTGTGTATCCAACTATGAATCATTTCTCTTTGAAAATTCTGACCTATGTAAGAACATGGCAGGTGCACGAGGTTTACTAAACTATACAAGGCCTAAACTATGACAGACATTTAGGGGAAATGGACAACCCAGAGATCAAAATGAAACAAATATGACATAGGACACGTGACATGTAAATAATTTCTTAAGGTGCAGGAAGGTGTGACATTCTTCTTTTAACGCAGAGGAAAGCGTTTTATTAGGAAAGAGAAAACTCTTGCCATTTAAGCTTTTAACTGTGTGTGTAAGAGCTTAAAATTACCCGTCTACCAGCTATATAATATTCAAACAGTCAAAGCCTTGAACGATTTACCGTTATGCTATCTGGTGTGATACAGAAATGGCACATAGAATACCTAATACCAATCTTTTCAATCTGTGAGAAAACATATTTAATTATCTCTAAAATGCAGGTTTTGCTCACTGCGATAAATTAGAGGGACTGTCAGCAGGAAAATCAATCGGCTATCCCAGGTATCCCATCTATCACCCCGGAAAAAAGGTTTCAGAGGCCAATCGAAGCTTCCAATCATTTCCACTATGATAAATTATGTGGTCTGAATTTAATCAATATTTATTCTTTCATGAAAGCATAACACTAACTGTATCAGACACAGTGAGAAATCCCGGGCTTGGTGGATAATTGACATTAAGTAATGTTACTCCACACCCACATTTAGGGGGAATGCACCCAATTCTTCAGTGGCATTTTAAAGTGACACTTCTGTCTTTCCATAAAATTATGCCTTTCCTTGGACTGAATGATAATGCTTGTTACTCATAGCACGCCCTTTAATCACCCACAATAAAAGACTCAAATACAATCTTCATGTTTCACACCCACATAACTCCGCCTCCCTTCCAAAATATATTGACAAGACTAAAAATCAGATTATCTGGTTATTATCACATTGCTGTTTGTGGGAGCTTGCTGTGCACAAATTGGCTGATGGGTTTTCTACATTACCACAGTGGTTACACTTCAAAACAAGTATTTCATTGGCTGTAAAGCACTTTGGGACATCCTGAGGTCATGAAAGATACGACATAAATGCAAGTCTTTCTTTTTTTTTACATTAGCTCAACTAAAAGCTGCCAAAACATTCCCCCTGTCCTCCAATATTTCTCCGCTCCTGACAGTGTTTATCAGGCTGGCATATGGGTCCATGGGCACTGGCTGCTGCTCCAGTATTTCGCCCTGGCCATTCTTCATGTGTGAGTCTAGGTAATGAGTATCGGCCGTCTATTCCTACAATGAGGGACATAATGGCTTGGAATTTACTTGCAACTGCTCCCACTCTGTCACTGTAGCTTTGCCGGAAGTGCATCTGAAATCCGGTTTACATGCCTAAACGGGAGCTTCCGCCACATGTCTGGCAATCACAGCATCGGGAATGGGAGTAGCTCGGATACAATTCTGGGCCAATGGCTGAGACTGACCCTGTGCTCATCCAACCTCTCCATATGCACATTTTGCAGGAAGGGGTCACTGCGTAGTGATTAGTAGCAGGAACCCCCCCTTACCCTGCCAGCCTCTCATCCCAGGGTGCTAAGGCCAATTGTAGTAGCCCTATAATGGTCTGCCTAAGATTCATGAACTCGGCATTAATTAGGGGATTAATCCTCAGATCTATCCAGGCCTGTAGGGCTCAGTTCTATGTGGGCAGTGCAGTTAACAATGCAGCTATCAGCTGTACAAGCGATTTAAAGGAATCTTCAACTCAATTTTCTCTTTTCTACCAGGAAGTTTGACTAGGAGTCTTACCGTATGATTTAACCAGGAACAAATAATGGGATGTATTCGACTGCCTGTTGCAGGAAAATATCATACCCTGTAAAATTTCAATTACAGAGACCCCACCCCCCAACCCATATGAAGGGGTTCGATAGGATAGATGTAGAGAGGATGTTTCCACTTGTGGGGATGTCCAAAACTAGGGGCCATAATTATAAGATAGTAACCAATAAATCCAGTAAGGATTTCAGGAGAAACTTCTTTACCCAGGGAATGGTGAGAATGTGGAACTGGCTACTACATGGAGTAGTTGAGGTGAATAGTATAGATGCATTTAAGGGGAAGCTAGATAAGTACATGAGGGAGAAAGGAATAGCAGGATATGTTGATAGGGTGAGATGATGTAAGGAGGGAGGAGGCTCATGTGGAGCATAAACACCGACATAGAGCTGAATGGAATGTTTCTGAGCTGTAAATACTATGTAATACTATGTAATACGTAACTGAACAGTGTGTGCATCAGGAACAAATCGAGACTTTGTAACATTTTGCTTATATTGTTAGAATTTGTTAGAATGTCCTACAATCAGCTTAAAAAGAAAGACATGCATTTAAATAGCGACTTTTCGTGTCTCTCAGAAACGCCTCAAAGTGCTTCACATGCAATGAATTAAGTTGAAATGCAGTGACTTGTCATGCAGCCATTTTGCACACAGTAAGGTGGAATAATTGGTTAAACTTTTTTGGGTGATGTTGGTTGAGGGAGGAACGTTAGCCCAGGCACCAGAGAACTCTTCCAATAGAATCACAGAACCATTAACATCCATCTGAACCAGCAGAACAGGGATTTTGGTTGAACATCCCATTGGAAGGGATTATTGTAGGAATATTGGGAGTAGGGACAAATTGATTTCATCTTCTTATGCTTTGCAGGCTGTGCTGCATATTTTTCTGTCAGGTTAAATGAGCTGGCCACCTTGAGTTCTGTGAAAAACAATCTTGTAAATCTATAAGGGTCTTGTGAACAACTCCGTACATGGTGTGAGGATCCAGCC
Source organism: Heptranchias perlo (assembly GCF_035084215.1). Lineage (NCBI taxonomy): Eukaryota > Metazoa > Chordata > Chondrichthyes > Hexanchiformes > Hexanchidae > Heptranchias > Heptranchias perlo. The sequence continues at coordinate 26,963,788 of NC_090356.1, forward strand.
AGGGGGCCATAAAAACCCAACATCTCCTGAGCTCAGGGCAGAGGATCCAGAGAAGTGTACCCAGCTGTCAGAAAACTTGAAATGACCACACCGCCAACTTAATTACGAACTCTGCCCAGAGATCAAATGGGGTAATATTGTTTTAATCTCCATATTATTACTGTTTTCTAATATTAGGTACATTTATATGTTTAATTTGACTATTAATAAATGTGACATTGTTTACTATTTGGCGTCACGTCCGAATCTGTTACATTATGTTTAAAAAAGGAACTTGTCATCCCAGAGACAATTATTCTCTTGCCTCTGGCCAACAATTGCTCTCCCTCTTCACAACATTCCTCTCTTTCTCTCTCTATATATATATAAAACTTATTAATAATACTATTGCTCCCCTGAGCTAGCTACTGTTATTCCTCTTAAGTTCCACATAAACCATCCCATATGCTCTTCCTGAATCATGGCACCATCTTCTACTCCAACTCTTTCTTTCTCCGTGGAACATCTTACCTTCTTCAACCTTCCTTTCCTCCGACCATCTCCAACTTTTCCCACCTTTAAATCAAGGGACATGCAAAGTCTGACTGATAATCCCTAAATGATTTAGATTGATTTGTTTCTGTCGCAGCGATTCCTTAACCAAGCTCAGCATCATTGTTTTTTTTCTTGTCTTCCCTCTAAACTTTTCTATCACCATGGGCTTTAGCCCTTCACCTCAGTCCCTTAATAAAAAGAATGTAGATTAATCTGTGTCTCATTCGATTAACATTTCTCTCACAAAGACACGCTCATTATTCTAAAGATTTCCATGACTTCATTAATGCTGTGAAATTCACGAGCAGTGTGATGGTCTCCTATATTCATTACCGAGTTAGGATTGGCTGATCTGACAATTAATTTCCTTAAACGTATTTTCTGTTTAAACGTGTTTCAGGTCAACATTTCACTACTTGTAATAAACAATCTCCCCTCCTCCTCAGTCTAACTCATTATACCGAACTCATTGCTTCACCCAAGCCTTTCCTGCGTTTAAATCAAAAGACATGCAAAGTGTGACTGATAATTACTGTCCCACCGAAATGATTTAGATTTATTTGTTTCTGTCACAATTATTCTTTAATCCAATTTATCAGACTTGCACAAGATATGCTGTTTTCTGGTCGTCTCATTAGAAAGGACGGCAATCTCTGGGTTTTTACTGCACTTGATTCAAAGTGTAGTCTGTTCAGTGGGCAAGTGGTATCTCGCAAAGCCTTGAAGGAGAAACAAAGCCCTCGATACAACTGGCAGAGAATTTGGCACCGCCGGAAATTCCGGAGCTCCGGCTCTGAATTCTGGATTGACGTCCAGCGGGATTCCCGGCGGCTCGGGAATTGCTCCCGGCCCCGTTTACGGGGGAAGGAGGGGTCCGCTCCGGCCACCAACATCCTCAGGGGGCCTTCTTCTGGGTGACCAGAGTGTCCGCCTGCCTCAGGCGGTGGCCCCTTTTAATATGAGAATCAGGGTGCTACGAGGTACGGAGGGCGCCAATGGCAATTTGGTGCACAACAGTGAGGTTCTTGCACCCTGCAGGCCCCTCCCAGTTTTTCCAGGTTGTACAGCGGAAGAGGCACCAAAAAGATAAGTTTGAAAAGATTTTTTTAATAATTCCTCCGGGCTCCACCGTGTATGTACTATATGGCTCCACCACCATCACAAAAACAGATTATCTGGTCATTATCAAATTGATGTTTGTGGGATCTTGCTGTGCGCAAATTGGCTGCCACTTTTCCTACATTACAACAGTGACTGCACTTCAAAAGTGCTTCATTGGCCATAAAGCGTTTTGGGATGTCCTGTGGTCGTGAAAGGCATTATACAAATACAAGTCCTTTCTTCTTCCACTGTAGGCCACTGCTATCCAGGCCTCCAACCCCCGCCCCCAACCGTGACCATCTCTCCCTCCACCCCCCCCCCCCACCCTCGCCAGCCTGCCGGCCGGCTTAGCACTCTTATCGCTCGATATTAGGCCAGCCAGTGAGTTAAAACGGGATGCCCTCTTGGGGTGTGCAGCTCTCGGGCAGCATGTGAATGAGGCCCGTACCTTGAAATGGACCAGGCGTCCTGCTAACTGTTCATCACAAAATGTGCACGTGTCCGTAACAAACAAAGGAAGATCACAGGACCTCTGCTGGGTTCTGTGTAGGATTTCCCTGCCCTATTATGTGAAATGTTAAATTCAGTTTCATTTTATTTCTGTCACAGTCACCATAACACATGCTCGACTGATGTCTGCATATGTTTCAAACCCCTAAGGTGAAATGACTTGATCTGGTATTGATATGTGAAGATTGACGTTAAGAATACAATTGACGCTGGAATACAAAGGAAAGGAAGATATGCCTCAGTTGTACAGAGCCTTGGTTAGACCCCATCTGGAGCACTGCGTTCAGTTTTGGGCACCACATTTCAGGAAGGATACATTGGCCTTGGAGGAGTTGCCGCGCAGATTCACCAGAATGATACTGAGGCTTAGAGGGTTATATTATGACAGGTTGCATAAACCTGGCTTATTCCCTTGAGTTTAGAAGGTTGAGGGGGGATCTGATTGAGGTGTTTAAAATGTTAAAAGGATTCGATAGGGTAGCTATGGTGAAACTATTTCCTCTGGTGGGGGAATCAAGAACAAGGGGGCATAATCTTAAAATTAGAGCTAGGCTGTCCAGGAGTGAAATCTGGAAGCACTTTTTCACACAATCAGTCGTAGAAATCTGGAATTCTGTTCCCCAAAAGGCTGAGGATGCTGGCGGTCAATTGGAGCTTTCAAGATTGAGATAGATAGATTTTTTTTGTTAGGTAAGGGTGTCAAGGGATATGGAGCAAAGGCAGGAAAATGGAGTTGAGGTGCAGGTCAGCCATGATCTAATTGAACGGCAGAGCAGGCCTAAGGGGCTGAACGGCCTATTCCTGTTCTTAATGTTCCAATGTTCCTGATGTCTGTACCATTTTCTAATCCTCCATAATATTACTGCCCCTCTTATCTGTTTAAGACCCATCTAAGCTGTGCCCTTGATGTATGTGCATAACTAGCAAACATAACAGAAGAGGAGCAGAAGAACTACACATTAAGCTAATGCACCATGAGTTATGACCGGGGCCTCCTAGAATTCAAGGCCAATTTCTCTCGCAATCCAAATCAAATTTACCCAGTAGACATTTCAATCTCAAGATAATCCACATTTTTCAGTACTGCATACTAACTGTGCTAAATTAATGTTTTTTTTGAAAAAAACTGCATTTTCAACTGATGTTTTCTGTGTTTAGCTTCAAGTTCACAATAATAGTTACAACTCAACTCCCGGCTGTGTCTTTTTGCTAGCCAAGGCAAGACAAGGGTGTTAAGTGACAACTTAGGCGTTAAGTAGGAGGTGAATGGTAATTGTGCAAGGTGTGAAATGTATGATTTAAAGCTCTGCGGATCAATAGGGATTGGAAAATTGATGTCATCTGACACGTATTCGGAATCAGAACACTGGGGAAAACCGTTTGGGAAGAGAGAAATTCCATGTGAGTGCTGACAAAACTTCCAGCAACTTTTGGAAAAAAATTTCTGGTTCTCAATGTTTGCAATGAGGTGAGACTTAATAGATAAAGTAATGTTTTATGTTTTTGGCCCAGTGAAAGCTTGGGAGTGGAACACTAGTGTTGCAGAACTTAGGCCCAATCACAATGGCCCTCAGCCTCAAACACACAACCCTTACTGTACCCTTCTGGCATTGACATTCACTGCACTGTGTTTTTGTGACTGCTGACATTGGAATGGTTGAATTGATACTTGATTTGGGGCCTTTGTGGACTTTTTCGATCATTTCTGAAAGTTCCAACATATAAATGAAATTGCTTCATGGGATAAGAATTCATCTGCTCACTAGATAGAGAGATATTGGTTTGATTTTTCTAGTGAGGTAAAAATGTGTCTCTTTGGAACATGTTTACAATACTACGCCAAGAAAAAGAGACTATCACAACACATAGTGACTAGAGGAGTTCATACCTCCACTCAATTGGTTAACAGATGTCAACTTGGCTCAGTGGTAGCACTCCCACCTCTGAGTCACAAAGGTGGTGGATTCAAACTCCACTACAGAGACTTGAGCATGTAATTTAAGCTGACACTTCAGTGCTGCACTGTCAGAGGTGCCGTCTTTCAGATGCGTCATTAAACTGAGGTGCCGTCTTCCCTCTCAGGTGAATGTAAAAGATCCCATGGCACTACTCAAAGAAGAGCAGGCAAGTTCTCCCTGGTGTCCTGGTGAACATTTATCCTGCAACCAACACCAATTGTTGCTTATGGGAGCTTGCTGTGCGCAAATTGGCTGCCACGTTTCCTACATTACAACAGTGACTGTACTTCATTGGCTGTGAAGTGCTTTGGGACGTCCTGAGGTCATAAAAGGCGCTATATAAATGCAAGTTCTCTCTTTCTTTAACATATTGGTCGACTGCTAAATTGTAGTCAGTTTTGTATCACTGCAAAGTGAAAAGGCAAGAATCCAGGCTTGGGCTGTGAGAGCAGGAATACAGTTCACAGGTTCAACACTGACAAGTCTCAAGCCAGCCAAGAGATATGAAAATACCCTTTTTCTCCGCAGAGTACTGGGACTATGGAACAGACTCCCAGTAAATATAATGAACACTAAGTTGATTAACTCCTTCAGAAAAGAGCCAGATAAATATCTAGTTAGGAGTCTGAATGAAGCGTACAGAGGTAATTATAAACACAGGTGAGCAAATATTCCATGGAGCACCATGGTTCCTGTTCTGAAAGACTATCAAAATTTCATCTATGGAGAGAAGGTGCCCAGGTTCCACTAATGGAGCATTAAGCACGATAGATCCTATCGAGCTTTGATCGACTTTAAGTTGATGTCGTGGAGAAACTTAGCAGAATTTTCCCTCAGGAATTAGTTGAGAGTCCATCATAAGGCAGGTTGTACATGGTCTATAGAAGGAGAGAGCTTGATCAGCCGAACAGCCTTCCCTCATTCTCATGCTTTCTCATGTCCTTATGAAGATGAGGCCCAAATGGGCCCCTTTTTGACTCCCTTTACCTGAAGCCATTGTTGTGAGATAATTTTGATGATAATTATTTTTTAGTGCTAGGTGACTAGTTGACCGGGTTATATAACGTGATGGCTGAGTTTGATTTTAGTCAGCAAGATTACTAGTCGACTGACAAGTTCTTTAACTAGTCGACTATCATGACATATTTAAACTTGCAGTCTGGCTAAGAATTGATGAAACTTAGCACATGCTCAGTCAATAGATTGCAGGTTTACACCAAGCCCTTAGATTCATCCCTGCAACAACAGGGTTAAGATTCCATTATGTCTAGGATCCAGTTCAGAATCACCGACATGGAATATAACAACAATATTGGATGTTTAAGTCAAAGCCCATCTTATCTTTCTTTCAGTGTCAATTGTTGGGAAGTTGTAGATTTACAATTAAAGGTTAACAGTGATGGCAACAGCCAAGCTGTCAACGTTTGTGAATGATTTTCAGCAATTAAGATTAAAAAATCTGTGGCATTTACTTTGGACACAGCAGTGTAATATACTTTAGAACACGAAGCAATCCTTGAGCCTTTCTGTTAGAATTCATTGATTTGCTGTCAGGCTTTTCAAACAAATCTAACCTTACAAGAGAAAAAAATCTATTCTGTTTATTTGACCTCAACCTTTGGAAGTTTGGTTAAAATGAGATAGACTTGTACCTTCTATAAATGTTGCATACTCAAGATATTCCGACAAGATACGTGTCAAATGTATTGAAGACCTAAAGTCAGTCAGTGGCAACTTCCTCTGATCTATGGAGTACAATTTTGGAATCTGACATAGGCAAAAGAGAGTGGATATTTCTGTGTGGCAATGGTGACACAGCAAATCGAGTATGTGTCTGTTGAATTATTAGTGGAGATCTGAAAGAAAAAGAAAGACTTGCATTTATGTAGCATTTTTCACAACCTCAGGATGTCACAAAGTGCTTTACAGCTAACGAAGTATTTTTGAATTGTAGTCACTGTTGTAATGTAGGAAACAGTAATGTGATAATGACCAGATAACCTGTTTTAGTGATGTTGGTTGAGGGATAAATATTGGCCAGGACACCAGAAAGAACTCCCCACCTCTTCCTCTGAGGTGGCTATAGAGATAGAATCATAGAAGTTTACAACATGGAAACAGGCCCTTTGGCCCAACATGTCCATGTCACCCAGTTTATACCACTAAGCTAGTCCCAATTGCCTGCACTTGGCCCATATCCCTCTATACCCATCTTACCCATGTAACTGTCCAAATGCTTTTTAAAAGACAAAATTGTACCCGTCTCTACTACTGCCTCTGGCAGCTCGTTCCAGACACTCACCACCCTTTGAGTGAAAAAATTGCCCCTCTGGACCTTTTTGTATCTCTCCCCTCTCACCTTAAATCTATGCCCCCTCGTTATAGACTCCCCTACCTTTGGGAAAAGATTTTGACTATCTACCTTATCTATGCCCCTCATTATTTTATAGACTTCTATAAGATCACCCCGAAACCTCCTTCTCTCCAGGGAAAAAAGTCTCAGTCTATCCAACCTCTCCCTATAAGTCAAACCATCAAGTCCCGGTAGCATCCTAGTAAATCTTTTCTGCACTCTTTCTAGTTTAATAATATCCTTTCTATAATAGGGTGACCAGAACTGTACACAGTATTCCAAGTGTGGCCTTACTAATGTCTTGTACAACTTCAACAAGACATCCCAACTCCTGTATTCAATGTTCTGACCAATGAAACCAAGCATGCTGAATGCCTTCTTCACCACCCTATCCACCTGTGACTCCACTTTCAAGGAGCTATGAACCTGTACTCCTAGATCTCTTTGTTCTATAACTCTCCCCAACGCCCTACCATTAACGGAGTAGGTCCTGGCCCGATTCGATCTACCAAAATGCATCACCTCACATTTATCTAAATTAAACTCCATCTGCCATAGTGGATGCATTGGTTGTCATCTTCCAAAATTCTATAGATTCTGGAACGGTTCCTACAGATTGGAGGGTAGCAAATGTAACCCCATTATTTAAGAAAGGAGGAGAGAGAAAACAGGGAACTACAGATCTGTTAGCCTGACATCAGTAGTAGGGAAAATGCTAGAATCTATTATAAAGGATGTGACACATAGAAAATAATAATAGGATTTGGCAGAGTTTACATGGATTTATGAAAGGGAAATCATGTTTGATAAGCCTATTGGAGTTCTTTGAGGATGTAACTAGTAGAGTAGATAAGAGGGAACCAGTGGATGTGGTGTATTTGGATTTTTAGAAGGCTTTTGATAAGGTCCCACACAGGAGGTTGGTGAACAAAATTGGAGCATGTGTAATTGGGGTAATATACCAGCATGGATTGAGAATTGGTTAACAGACAGAAAACAGAAAGTAGGAATAAACGGGTCTTTTTCAGGTTGGCAGACTGTGACTAGTGGGGTACCGCAGGGATTGGTGCTTGGGCCCCAGCTATTCACAAGTTTGCTGATGACACAAAACTAGATGGGAATGTGAGTTGTGAGGAGGATGCAAAGAGGTTTCAAGGGGATATAGACAGGCTAAGTGAGTGGGCAAGAACATGGCAGATGGAATATAATGTGGAAAAATGTGAAGTTAACCACTTTGGTAGGAAAAACAGAAATTCAGAGTATTTTTTAAATGGTGAAAGATTGGGAAATGTTGATGTTCAAAGGGATCTGGGTGTCCTTGTACATGAGTCACTGAGAGCTAACATGCAGGTGCAGTAAGCAATTAGGAAGGCAAATGATGTGTTGGCCTTTATTACAAGAGAATTAGAGTACTGGAGTAAAGATGTCTTACTGCAATTATATAGGACCTTGGTGAGACCACACCTGGAGTATTGAGTACAATTTTGGCCTCCTTACTTAAGAAAGGATATACTTGCCATAGAGGGAGTGCAACGAAGGTTCACCAGACTGATTCCTGGGATGGCGGGATTGGTGTATGAGGAGAGATTGAGTAGACTAGGCCTGTATTCTCAAGAGTTTAAAAGAATGAAAGGTGATCTCATTGAACCATACAAAATTCTTACAGGGCTCGACAGGGTAGTTGCAAGGAGGATGTTTCCCCTGGCTGAGGAATCTAGAACCAGGTGTCGCAGTCTCAGAATAAAGGGGTAGGCCATTTAGGACTGAGATGAGGAGAAATTTCTCCACTCAGAGGGTGATGAATCTTTGGAATTCTCTACCCCAGAGGGCTGTGGAGGCTCAGCCATTGAGTACATTCAAAACAGAGATCGATAACTTTCTAGATATTAAAGACATCAAAGGATATGGAGATGGTGCAGGAAAATGGCGTTGAGGTAGAAGATCAGCCATGATCTTGTTGAATGATGGAGCAGGCTCGAGAGGCCGGATGTCCTACTCCTGCTCCTATTTCTTATGTTCTTATGTTATTACGTTCTTCGATATAGTGCTATGGGATATTTTACATCCACCTGGGAGGGTAGATGGGGCCTCGGTTTAAAGTCTCATCCAAAAGATGGCACCTCCGACAGTGCAGCATTCCCTCAGTACTGGCACTGGGAGTGTCAGTCTAGATTATGTGCTCAAGTCTCTGCAGTGGGACTTGAAGCCACAACCGCTACCCACTGAGCCAAGGCAGACCCTTAACCTTAACCAGACATCTGAGCAGGTAACATAATACAAACCAACAGCCTTTACTCCAAAGGATGGAATGAATCACTTTGTAGTGAGAGTGCTACAAATTATTGAATTTGGATCCGAAGGGAAGAAGATCTGAAACACAACACTACAAAGGGAAATTTGCAGACCACGGCCATAACAGTAGAAAAAGTGAAAGCACTGGCCTCCAATCCCCACAACTAACTTCTTCGGTCTTATGTGTACAAACACATAAAGGAAACATTGATGGCTCCATCTTCAAAAGTATAAATTTCAATAAACCTTCAATTCAATTCCCTCGCGAAGGGGTATATTTTACTTGGAGCATAAAGTGCAACAAAAATGTAGAAATGAGACAAGAGGTGAGTGAGGAGTGAAAAGGAACGAAAAATGTCATTTCTATTGTCACTGTGTCCTAGATTTTCCTAATTGGCATTAACCTATTTAAGATGACACAGATCATGAAATCTAGGCTGCGTCATGTTCTGCTACTTAATGCCACATTGATGTGACCTGGAAACCAAAGATGTGCATATTTTTATGTTCAGTTTTAATTGGTGTTTAACAAGCCAGAAGACTGTTAATGTGCTGTGTTGTGTTAGAATTCACTAAACCAATTTGGTCCTGGGAGAAATTTAGAAAGTGTGGGCAATAGTCTGTTAAAACTGCTTTAATGCTAATGCATGTTAGTGCACTCCTAGTAGAACATACAGAGTAATATCATCCCCCTAGACTATTGGAGGACATTAAAGATTGCCTGAATTATGTCGGGCAATCTGGCTCCATCTGTGACTATGAAGGACTTTAACTCAGTAGTCTCCACCCAATATACCTACTGAACACCTGCACAGAGATTATGGCCAGACCTTGGCAGTGAGCAGAGCCCAATCATCTTAATACACTTATTTAACATAATGTGGAGATGCCGGTGATGGACTGGGGTTGACAATTGTAAACAATTTTACAACACCAAGTTATAGTCCAGCAATTTTATTTTAAATTCACAAGCTTTCGGAGGCTTCCTCCTTCCTCAGGTGAACGATGTCGACATCGTTCACCTGAGGAAGGAGGAAGCCTCCGAAAGCTTGTGAATTTAAAATAAAATTGCTGGACTATAACTTGGTGTTGTAAAATTGTTTACAATATTTAACATAAGATCATTCTTACAAATATGTACGGCCAAAAAGCAAAAAGCAAAACAAAACATTTTCCTTTGCAAGGACGCAGGGTAGTGGTTCTCGTGTACTCAGTCTTACCTACGGTTTTATGTTAGCATAAAAACTTTGCTCCAGATGCAACTCCTAGTCAGAACCCAACAGAACTTAACACGGTTTGAGCTTTATTGAAATTCAAGAAACACTTATAAAGGATTGATCCAAAATCCCAATCCCATAACTCCTGGGAGATGGAGAACACCAGTTTGATCATCTGAGGATCCCGCACTTGCACGTTCGTGAGGAGAATTCTCTGGAGTTAAAGCCCCCATCACCAATTGTGGTGTCAACAAACAAACTATAATAAGGTGAAGCGGAGTCAAATAGGGAAATTCTATGAAATGAATGAATGGACATTAAAATCTTCTTTCAGCTCTAAATCCAAACTGGACGGGTGAAGTAAGGTTTTCTTTTGGCAGTTATCGACGTAGTATGTGTTGGTGCAATTCACTTCAGGATTGCAGTGGGCATATGCCTAGATACAACACACATCAGCAATTGGCACCAATTGAGCTGTCACCAATCCATTACTTTCAGGGAAGTCATGAGAATAAATAAACTGTCAATAAGAGTTGATTTTGTGCAGTTACATTTGAGGATACATTTATAATATATTAATTATGCTATGCATGGCGCACATTTATTTGCATATCACAGTGTAAATTTTATCTTCACCTCAGATCACTTCCCTGTTATAGAATCCGAGTGATTTTTATCCCATTGATTTCATCGTGTGCTCCGGCAAATTACCCCCATAAGGTGAAGAGGAACATTGACCTCCGCAATTCCGTCTCACCTGCAGCTACACACATCTACCTCTAGATGGAGCTTCATATGCTCCAGAAGCTGCGGATCCCCACACCTATGCCACAGTGTCATTAATACACTGAGAGAACTTTGCTTTGTCCTGACCCTCCGTGGGCAAAGCAAAGGACAATCCATGAGTTATCAAAAATCATTCTCAACTGTGCATTACCTAAGTGGACTACTTTTCACTCAATCTGGCCACTATCTTCCCCTTCTCCCAATGTCTCTCCCGCCCTCCCTCTCTCCCTCCCCTTCTGAGTAACTTTCTGTGCTTCTGATCATTTCAGCTACAACAGCCTTTTAACTATTGCAGTTTGCCTTGATCCCCATCCCCCTCCAAGAGGCAGAGACCCAATCAAGAGCGGGATATAAATCAGAACTGTTAAACATGACTGTTGAAGACGGCATTCTGGGAAGCTTGGCCAAATTCGAAAGGTCTTATTATTGCTTCAGACTGTTGAAGGCTCACTGTACTTTCACGGAGATAAGGGGTGATGTTAAAGATAAGACCACTGCCTAGCTAGGCCTCGAAAAACTGTGAGCAGAAGCTATTTTTATAGCAGCAGCTTGTTTGAACCATGGGAAAGAGAGAGAATGGAAAGCTACCAGCAGCTTGTTTTTGAACCAGCGAGAAGGGTATCAAAGCAACCATTTTTAGACAGTCCACGACCAGAAGAACACCAACGGAGAATTAACCCCTCAATCTCCCGAAGCAGAAGAGTTTGGCCGTTCTGAGTTTCGAGTTGTACTACTGACTGAGTTGTAAACATTCCTATCTGTAAAACTGTCAATAAAACCAATTGTTAGAAAAGTTTAAAGCCTTGGTTGATCTTACACCTGGAATACCCTAAAGAGAAAAGAGAGCGTTTTTAAAAAACCCTATAGTCACACGGACAGGCATAAGTCCGGCCCTTTAATTTCACCGAAGGCCTCAGGAAAATCCAAGACGTTGGGTTTTTCTGATAACTTTTTCTTTTCTAATTGGAATTCGAACCATGTATTGATTTAATTGAGACATTGTTAATAACCAGCTCTGCTGCACACTGATAATTATTGTAATTAGTGTCTGGCAGATTAAATCTAGCCGTTTGTCAATGCAAAACAAGCCAGGATATGTCCTGAGTGATGATCTGTTAGGTTTTTTGCATTAGTGGAGATATCTCGCACACAAAACCAAGGAGTAGAAATTATTTTGGTTGCTAAGTGTATCAAAACAGCAATGCATTTAAGAAGATTTGCTCTGATAGCTATTTATAGCAAATCTTGACAGCATTTATGATTTCACAAGAGATACTAACCAGAGGAAATCCTCATGAACACATTTATAATGTTGCTACCCGTGGTAGCTGGAATGATTCTCTTCCCTCCCACCCCTCAAATATGTGTAACCAGGTGTCAGCTGTGGCTCAGTGGTAGCACTCTCACCTCTGAAGCAGGATATTGTGGGTTAAAGACCTATTATAAAGGCTCGAGCACATAATCCAGCCTCACACTTCAGCGCCGCACTATTAGAGATGCTGCCTTTGAGATGACTTGTTAAATCAAGGCCCCGTGTGCCCTCTCGGGTAGATCACGTGGCTCTATTTGAAGAAGAGATGGGGAGTCCACCCTAGCATCCTGGCTATCCTTTATCCCTCAATCAACATTGCTCAAACAGATTATCTGGCCGTTTATTCCATTGCTGTTTGTGGAACCTTGCTGTGCGCAAATTGGCTGTTGCGTTTCCCTACATTACAACAGTGACTACACGTCTTTGGCTTCTGGTCGTGAAAGGCGCTATATAAATGCAAGTTCTTTACTTTCCTACACTGTCCACTTCAATCACAAGGTCAAATAATGGATGGGGAAGGCCTTTCTTACATGAGCGATTCAGAGGCTGCTAACGTTCCCTGCATTGTAGCATCCAATTGTTTCTTAAATGTTTTTGCTTCCGCTGCTCTACCTGGAGATTTAATCTGATTTTCCCATTAATTCAAAAACAAAAAGGTATTACAGTTCTGCTGATTCAGCCAATTGCTGTTGCACACAAACACAGGGTCTCATTCTGGAACCGAACTCGACAGTGAATTCACTTCAAAAGTACTTCATTGGCTGTAAAGCACTTTGGGACGTCCTGAGGTCATGAAAGACGTTTTATAGATGCGAGTCTTTCTTTTTCAAACGTCAGCTCCAGTCTGAAATCGTGTGCCAGCCCGTTTGATCCAAGCTTGCTTGCCATCCTATAATCGAGAGATTCAGTAATCAGAGGGTTAAAGGGGGCTGATTCGCAAACTCTTGTTACGGAAAAAAAAAACTGCTCATATTAAAAATAACGCATTTTCTACTCTCAAGCCAATCTGACTGCACATCAAATTTTAATGAATTATTTGGTGAGATCTCTATGGTCAGCTCACAGCTGCCTGCACATCAGTGCCTGCAAGGCAAACATATCAGTAGCTACTTAAAGGACAATTGCTCTTGTTCCTCTGTGCCCGACTGAATCCATTGACATGGATGTTGAGTCCGAGGATAAATAATCCTTGAAAAAGTGATTTTGCTGACTTTTGAGACAGCGCTCAGTGCTTTTTACAACAACAACTTGCATTTATCTAACTCCTTTAAAGTAATCAAATATCCCAAGGCACTTGTAAAAGGCAAATAACTGGGCTATGCTGCATGTTATAGATGGACAGCCTGGCTTCAGGCGTTGTCTGGCCTCGCGTGTGAGCGCGGCACTCAGACAAGACGCCAGGGTGCAAATGCCCATGGGGCCTTACCCCAGAAGAAGCATCAAAGGAGGGGGCGAAGGCAGGGAAATTCCCCGAGTTCGTTTTTCTATCCTTTTTTTTGGGATTATTTGTAATTTCTTATGACGGGTTTCTTTCTGTGTGGCCCTGTGCAGTGTGCAGGAAGTGAGAGACATCTCCCCACAGTGCTTGCAGATCTTCACAGTACCTGCAGAAATGTCTAATTCCAATAATGATTAACGATGCAGTACAGTACAACGCAGTAAAAATCAAAACTGCTCTGTAATTCATCATATAAAATTCAATGTAAGATGTTGTAAATGCTTGAAGTCGTTTGGCAGTAATAATATGATGATGATAAATTTTTGGTTTGAATGTAATTATTTTTTAAGTTTTGCACTCTCAGCAACATTCCCTCTCCTAAAAGAACTTGAAACCCTTCGCCTGAACCTACAAATGGTGAGTGAAAGGTCTACCATCACTGCCGGAACTGAAAAAACAAAGCGTTGTTCCCAAGGACTGTGCTCAGGTAGTCAATCTCAGCCAGGCCAAAGGTAGAGTGTTACATCGGGCCTCAGAGTGTTGGGTTAGAGCAAGAGAATCGGCCAAGATTTCCCACTCCTGCTCATCATCGAGTCTAGTGACCCCTGCTGAAAGGTGTGTGAGTGTCAGGTGATGACAAGACGGGCGTCATACGCAACACCTCTCCCTTCACAACAACAATATCAAGAACAACTTGCGTTTACGTAGCGCCTTTAACGTAGTAAAACCTCCCAAGGCGCTTCACAGGAGCGATTATCGGACAAAATTTGACAACGAGTCACATAAGGAGGTGTATGGACAGGTGACCAAAGAGTTAGGTTTTAAGGAGCATTTTAAAGGAGAATAGAGAGCAGAGAGGCAAAGAGGTTTAGGGAGGGAATTCCAGAGCTTAGGGCCTAGACAGTTGAAGGCACGGCCGCCAGTGGTTGGGTGAAAGAAATCAGGGATGCACAAGATGCCACAATTGGAGGAACACAGAGATCTCGGAGGGTTGTAGCATGGTTGAATAACCTGCCAAAGCTTAACTTCTGGGATCACAGTAGCTGGCCACCAGTTGGGTACAATAGCAACTGTGGAACTCAAGCAGCTCAATTTAGTGCCTTCAAAAGAGCAGAGGGAAAAAGAATCATAGACAAAACGTTTATTCTCACAGCCAGTGAAAACAGTGGGAACTTTAGCCTTCTTTAATTTGCCCGATGACCCTATTTTCTCTTCTTGTAGGTAAAGATGTTCTGTATGTTGTTGCTCATGATGCTTTAATGTGGCTTGAATGTCAGCCGTGGCTCAGTGGTTGGTATGCTGGCCTCTGAGTCAGAATGTTAAGGGTTCATGTCCCACTCCAGAGACTTAAGCTCATAATCTAAGCTGACACTCCAGTGCACTACTGAGGGAGTGCTGCACTGTTGAAGGAGTTGTCTTTCAGGTGAAACATTAAACCAAGGCTGTGTCTGCTCTCTCAGGTGGATGTAAAAAATCTCATGGCACTATTTCGAAGAAGAGCAGGGGAGTTCTCCCTGGTGTCTTGGCCAATATTTATCCCTCAAAAAACAGATTATATCATTACTGTTTTTTGGGACCTTGCTGTGTGCAAATTGGCTGCTGCATTTCCTACATTACAACAGTGACTACACTTAAAAATAATCCATTTGCTGTAAAGCACTGGCATTGAGTCTTGGATCTAACCTGAACTTCTAATGTTTTTTGTGCCAATTCATCTGTTGTTAAATTCTTAAGCAGGAAAATATTTTAACAATCACCCGTTTGCTTTATTACTTTTTGAATTTGGTGAAATAGGAAGATTGATTGTGAAGTTATGTTGCCCTTGCAGCTTGCAATTTATTGGACGGGGATGTCCTAATGTTGTGAAAGGTGCTATATAAATGCAAGTTCTTTCTTTCTTCTTTCTATAATACCCCCAACATCTTACCACAGGCACCCTCAGCAATGATCGTCTGGGTCTGGCCTTAATAAGTTTGAGAGATTACTGCACCACCTAAACCTGGGTCAAGGCCCAAAATAAATTTATCCAAACAAAGTCAATAATCACAAAACTGCAGCATCAATCATTCCAACGGCAGAATGAGACCATCATTTTAATAGCTCGATGGATACTAAAAAAATGAGCACTGAGTAGTTGTAATTTTTCTTCCTAAAGATTGATTTTGTGAGTTGTGCTTAGTGAGATTTTCCCCTGGGGAAGTACTGTATATTATGAATTACTGTAAAACCATCCCATAAATTGCAAGCTGCAAGGGCAACATAACTTCACAATCAATCTTCCTATTTCACCAAATTCAAAAAGTAATAAAGCAAACGGGTGATTGTTAAAATATTTTCCTGCTTAAGAATTTAACAACAGATGAACTGGCACAAAAATCATTAGAAGTTCAGGTTAGACCCAAGACTCAATGCCAGTGCCAGCTTGGCTCATCTAGTAGCACTCTTCCTTCTGAGTTAGAAGGATGTTGGGTTCAAACCTCACTCCAGGGCTTGAACACAATGCTGCAGTGCAGTACTGAGGGAGTGCTGCATTGTTGGAGGTGCCATCTTTGGGATAGGGCACCTATTGGTGTGTTGAGGTGGATGGAAAAAAAAATCCCATAGCACGATTCAAAGAAGAGCATCAAGGTTTCCTGGTGTCCTGCAGCTCGCCTGCCAAATTCAAGTGAGGCCGGAGTCCTCAAGATCGCGGCGGCCTCTGCCCCCACCCCCCGAACGGGCGACCAGCCAACGTGATCTAACAGTCAGCCGCCCTAAAGTCAAAATCGACCCCAGTGAGTCTCCATTGATGACTTAAGGCCTTGTGACTCTTCTCTGAGCCTTCTCCATGTCTGAATGCGTCAATGTCCTTTTGAAGGTAGGGTTGCAAAACTGCACACAATATCACGGACTGATGGCGAATAATTTGCTTTAAAAGGATTCTAAATAGCCTTGTTTGGATCAGTTAGGTCTGATTTTCCCATTTCCCGAGGGATGGGGATCAGACATAGGAGATGGAAACTGCCCTTGTGCACGTTGAAATTAACAGATTTCTACTGCCTATCCATAGGGGCTTGTAGCCATGAACGGAGCCACATGAACTGACAAATAAACGTGCTCTGATAAATTGTGGGTGTACCCATGCATTGTCCCATGACTAAGAGAAACTCCTGCTCCAGGACATTGACCAGACTGAACAATTCAATTCTTCTGCCATTTCTTTGTCTATGTGAATGATTTTTTTTTATTCGTTCACGGGATGTGGGCGTCGCTGGCGAGGCCAGCATTTATTGCCCATCCCTAATTGCCCTCGATTTGGAATCCATGGGATCATTGTGCAGCTTTAATTATTGGCTTTATTATCCTGTTGATCCAGGGTGAACGGGTAAGAAGATTCTGAGGTGAATTAAATAATCAGCGTAACTCTGCGTAAGCTTACCAAGTGATCATTATGGTCTATTTTAATACAGTAACATTTCAAGCCTGTACCAGGTATTTTTTTTTTACACAGTCGATTCATTGGTCAAAAAAGGCTATTCTCTTTCTGAAGTCACCGAACAGGGAGTTCATACTGGAGGCCCTTGCTGCAGTTGGCAGGAAACCCTATTTCAACTTCTTACTCTGCAGTTTTTCATAAACCTCACTCCAGCAGGTTAACATGTAGGCTCCAGTGAGTTTAAAAACCGTTGGCCTAGAACTTCATCGGTCCAGCGTCCATTTTCCAAGGGATAAATGTCCTCCATAGCCTCCAATATGGCGGACAGGAAGCACACGCTCATTACGAGCTGGATGTGCGTTGCCTGCCATATTGGTGTAGGCCAAGCAATGGGCGTGCGGTGCCCACCTTGAAACAGGCATTAGGCTCTGTGCATATGCAAATAAGGGGTCTAACGCTGTCTGAGACCCCCTCTGCAAGATTGGTTTGTCCTGAGGCATCCGAAACTGGCTCCTACCGATCCCTCATTCAAAGAATGCGGGCCACTGTCAGCCACTGCTCTCCCCCTCCACCCCCGATCATCGCCTCTACTCTCCCCCCAGCCACCACTTCCTTCCTGCCCCTATCGCACCCCCCCTTCCCAATCGCCCCCCCTTCCGGGTGACCGGTTGGCCCCTTCATCACTTACCCATGGGCCACTGCTGGTGTGGCAGCTGCCTGATCGGTGAGCTGTCTGTTACTGTCTGTAGTTCATCGGCCTGATGGTAATAAGGCCCAATATCAGGTGCACCTCAGGCCTCACCATTCAGGCGCAGGGATTGATCTCTGCGTGTCCCCCCACCTAATACCCCCGGATTTCTAGAATGGAGCATCTTCCCTCAACCATTACATTGTGGAAATGTAAAAATCTGTTACATTCAGTAACTTCTCCTCCCAACTTTTATCTTCCAGTCTTTAAAGTAATGAATGGGTCAGTGGACGAATAACACATACAGGAGAGAGAAGGGTTTGAGTTTCTGCCTAAGTTTTAAAATGTTTGTTTGAGAAATATTGGCTGTGTTTTGTTGCAGTGTTTTAATGTCCTTAGTTGGGATGAAGTGGGAAAACTGAAGGGCTGACACTGTTGATATGTGTAATGGAGCCCGCCCAATTTTCTGTCCATTAAAACCAATGGGCTGGTTTCATTTTTGTACATGTGCTGTGCCCAGGGAATTCTTCATGCCCCGGGGGAATTAAGAGGAAGTACTTCCCGCTCCTGTGTCTGATTAAATTCTGCTTGAATTGTTTATCCACCCCCTCCTTACCCCGCTCATATTCTGAGTGTTCTCGGGCACTCAATCTGATACAGGGCCTTTGTTTTCATCGAGATGTTTGGCATAATGAAACTGAATAAAGAACAGCCAAAAGGGACGAACATCTGGAGAGGTAACTATAGGTGGGTAACTCTTTGTTCAAGCAGGCAGTGTCAAGCATAGTTATTATGTTATAATCACTGAAAAACAGAGAAGGTCGCAATTTAGAATTTAGCAATTTAAATAAAAACAAAAAATGCCGGAATAGCACAACAATGGGCTTTGATCAGAACTGACAATCAGATTGGAGAAACTCCTTTATCGGACTGACAAAAACAAAGCACAGACAACCACAGAAATAAATACCCACTATATTCTTTCACAATAAGGCAGATATGACTTTTAATAGCCAATTCACAGATATTAAAGGGTCAAAAAAGATGTTAAATTTAATATTAGCCTCCACCTGCTGTACTCCCATCTTTCGCCAGCCCTGTATAGGAGTTTCTTCAGTCTGACCGTACCAGCCCTAAGGAAGGCCTCACTTGAAAACTTTGGCCTCCCTTTTACATATTAGTCAACCGGTTATGCATTTCCAGTTTTTAATTTCTGTTTTTTTCTGCCATAAAAGGTGTTTCTCCGCAGCTCACTGGAACTCAACCCCACGGTCAATCTTCCCTTGGACTTTTATCTGCATTCCAACTTTCTATTAGCCTTGTGATCTCACCCACACCTCGTATTAACCTCAACACAGAGTTCGATTCCTCTCACTATATCTCGAACTCCTTCATCAACCCAACCATTAACTTGAGAATTTCTTCCC
This sequence comes from Heptranchias perlo, assembly GCF_035084215.1. Classification (NCBI taxonomy): domain Eukaryota; kingdom Metazoa; phylum Chordata; class Chondrichthyes; order Hexanchiformes; family Hexanchidae; genus Heptranchias; species Heptranchias perlo. The sequence goes on from NC_090356.1 coordinate 26,982,819, forward strand.
CTGATGGTTCAGTGACTTGATCCAATGAATAGCTGAATCACACAGACAAGAAATGGCCCTGGTTCAATCCCTGATCCTTGCTGATCTCCGCCCAAGACAGCAGCATTAACATTCATCTCAGCATCCCTTAGGTTAAAGCTGTCGCTGTCCAGCATTGAGCTCAGCTGTGATTCCCCCCCACAGTCAAATAAGCTGCCGACATTCACTGCTAAAGATCACATTTGAATAATAGTCACTGTATTGAGGTACTGGAGAGCTTTTGGCACCTGTGGAACTGGAGCCCTGTAAGAAGTCAATGTCTTCAGGAGGGGAGCAAAAAAATCAAGAACTTAGAATAATAACCAAAGTTCAGCAGCCATGTTCAGCACATCAGTCCCTTTCTCATTGAGAACAAGTACAGACCGCAGTGACTGGGAGGACCCATTTCAATTAGGCCTTACGTTGTCTCCTGTTGGTCAACTCAGTGTGCGGCTTATGTCCCTGCACGAGGAGCAGTGATCTTGTGTAAATTTATCTACCAATGATGGATTTCACTTGACTTGATCTAAATGGCCATTTTTATGTCAATTGCAACAAGTTAACAGAGTGATGTGCCATAACTGGTCCAGTTGTGAATTCATCAACAAAGGAAGATTGAACAGAGCAGGGTCCTTTCTATATATTCTGCAATTTAACCCCCACATAAGGTCTCCTAGTTTAAAAGGAGGTACTGGCACCTAAACAGTTCTCCTGGTAAAGTCAGATTTTTGCCCTAGAAATGTAGTAATGGAAATCCTTGTGAAGTCTATGATTGTATAAAGCTCCAGCTGTTAAAATTAAATGGGGTTGTGGCTCTGTAAGGTAAAAGCTGTTCTTCTTCACCCAGATAAAATTGAGCATCATGTGGCTTAACATCCTACTTTACTGATCATTGTTCAATTGGGCAATTGGGCCTTTTTCTGATCTAGGAAACAGGACTGTTGCTGGTAGCAGGCTAGCTCCAAGTTTACGAACTTTGGTTGTCAATCAAAACTGCATTCTACAATCTCAGTCATGTCTCCCCAGGTTCTGATCAACGATGCTGGCTGTTAAAGTATCACATTTGCATTGCACACACTAGCCTGGTCACTGTCATGTCATTTATTCACATTTAACACCTGACTGCCTTCGCCAGGTGTTAACTGGCAAGGGGGGGGGGGGGGGGGGGGGGTGGGGGGGAGTGGCCTCAAGACGGGGGCGATAGTCCTATCGCCTCGGCAACGCCGGCAATTCGGCCGACTCCATTTTAAAAGTGGCCTACCGTCAGGTGTCCAAAGCACCCGCCTGATTCAGGCAACAGGTCCCTTTTTGTACAAAGTAGAAAATAGGAGCAGGACTAGGCCATTCGGCCCTTCAAGCCTGCTCCGCAATTCAATATGATCATGGCTGATCCTCTATCTCAATACCATATTCCCACTCTCTCCCCATACCCCTTGATGCCTTTTGTGTCTAGAAATCTATCTAGCTCCTTCTTAAAGATATTCAGTGACTTAGTCTCCACAGCCTTCTGTGGTAGAGAATTCCACAGGTTCATCACCCTCTGAGTGAAGAAATTTCGCCTCATCTCAGTCCTAAATGTCCTACCCCGTATCCTGAGACTGCAACCCCTCGTTCTGGACCCCCCAGCCAGGGGAAACATCCTCCCTGCATCCAGTCTGTCTAGCCCTGTCAGAATGTTATATGTTTCAATGAGATCCCCTCTCATTCTTCTAAACTCGAGTGAATACTGACCGAGTCGACCCAATCTCTCCTCATACGACAATCCTGCCATCCCAGGAATCAGTCTGGTGAATCTTAGCTGCACTCCCTCTATGGCAAGTATATCCTTAGGTAAGGAGACCAAAACTGCACACAATACTCCAGGTGTGGTCTCACCAAGGCCCTGTATAACTGCAGTAAGACATTCCTGGAAATATGGAAATCAGGGTCCCATGACATAAATAAGACCCTGATTGACATTTTAGGTCGGAACTGGTCGGACCCTGCGGAGCGCGAGCTTTCATCAGTTCCACAGGCGATGGAAGACAAGAAGCCCACCAAACGTATGCGTCCAATTATTTTCGTGGGCCCTAGGGGAGCAGGAGTGGATTTCCGAGCCCCACAAAAATAATCTGGGCCACTGACCCTCGGGCAACTCACCCTCTGCCATCGCGACCCTCCATTCCCCCACCCTCCACCACCGGGGCCCCCCGTTCCCCCACCCTCCGCCACCGCGGCCCCCCGTTCCCCCACCCTCCGCCACCGCGGCCCCCCGTTCCCCCACCCTCCGCCACCGCGGCCCCCCGTTCCCCCACCCTCCGCCACCGCGGCCCCCCGTTCCCCCACCCTCCGCCACCGCGGCCCCCCGTTCCCCCACCCTCCGCCACCGCGGCCCCCCGTTCCCCCACCCTCCGCCACCGCGGCCCCCCGTTCCCCCACCCTCCGCCACCGCGGCCCCCCGTTCCCCCACCCTCCGCCACCGCGGCCCCCCGTTCCCCCACCCTCCGCCACCGCGGCCCACTTTTTCTCCACCCTCCGCCATCGCAGCCCCCCATTCCACCACCCTCCTCCATCACAACCCCCCCTACCCACCCGATTGTGGCCACCCATTCCCCCACCCTCCTCCATTGCAGCCCCTACCCTCATGATTGCAGCCCCCCATTCCACCACCATCCGCCATCGTGGCCCCCCATTCCACCACCCTCCGCCATCGTGGTCCCCTAGTCCCCCACCATCCGCCATTGCGGCCTCCCATTCCCCCACTCTCCGCCAAAGTCACGCATGATGATTCCTGATATCATCATTGTGTCCTTTATGGCCCGCAGACATCCATCACCGTATTCGATCCTGGCCAGATCCTCCAGTTCATAGAGTTCCTCTACTTAGAAGCAACTCTAAATCATAACAATGGACAGCAACGTCCTCATCAAGGGGCCACTTACACTAGAAGCCCAAATCCCAAACCCGTAGCTACAGGGTGCGATGCTGGGTCACCAGACCTGAATTATACCGTTGGTTTCTATATCGTGCACTGCCCAGGAAGATGGGCCAGATCTTGCTGGACTGGCATCTCACGGCGTACGCCATTAGCTCGAAATCTTTTTGCGTCGTAACTTGCTGGAAGTGCGACCTGAATACAGCAGTGAGGGTAATGGGGCATCTGGGACCTCAGAGAGCGATGGGACCAACAGCGTATCTCCTTAACCATTGAGATTTAAGGATTGAGAAAGAAACAGAGGAATGACAGAGAAGGAGGGTGAATTAGAAATAGAGAGAGGGAAAGAAAAGTTGGATTAAGAGAGAGAAAAAAGAGAGAGAAAGGAAAAGTAAGAAAAAAAATGTAAAATTTTAAATTTGACATTTTTAAAAATCTCTATCTACGATTGACTACCTGTAGGAATGAGACTCCACAGTTACAATTATTCCCTTTCCGGGCCAGAGAGGTTGATTTGGCATTGCATTAACAATTATCACGCTGTTAAAAAAGGTACTTACGCTGTTAAGTTCCAGCTGCTAACTTTTTGCGGTGAGTTTAATGGGCAATTAATGTGCAAATCCAGCAGGGTCGTAAAAATAACGGGGAGGCTAGGGGAGAGATGCTGTTTGTGTGAAGCAAACAGTGGAGCGACGTAAATCGAGCAGCAAATTCTGGAGATTCACAACTCGTGGAGAGTCTCTTCATCCCCTGAACTTGCTGGCCGATTTGAACTTTGATAACGGCGCGTGTCATTATTTTTCCAGCAAGATCTGGCCCAATGTTGTTGCCCATATTCACAGAGCTCCAGCAGCTGACGTCTGAAGGTCAATTAAATTTTAATGTTACCGGAGAGCTGTCAGGACTAGCAAGGCATTGAAACTGAAACAACCCCAGGCAGATCTGTCTCACAACCCGAGCCCTCTCTCAGAAATTCCCTCCTTTCCATTCTACTCTGCGCAGAGAGGCTTTCTATTTTCAACGCTGCTGCACACTTCCTGGTTCCTTGTCTTCATCTCCAGTCAGGTGCTCCCCAGAAAATCATCCAACCATCTGGTGTGGGTGAACGTTCCCCCCATGTATTTCGGAGTCCTTCTTGGCATCACTGGGGACCTGGGGTAAAGTGTGCCAGATGACACAGTGGCATCTGATCAGTATTTAAGCTAATTTACACATGTCTTGCAGTCAGGGAGAAATCTTATTCCACATTTCAGAAGAAAGAACTTGCATTTACATAGCGCCTTTCTCAGCTTCAGGACATTCCAAAGCGCTTCGCTGCCAATGAAGTACTTTTTGAAGTTTTGTCACTGTTGTAATAATGTGGCGCTCAATTTGCGCACAGCAAGATCCCACAAACAGCAATGGGATAATGACTAGATCATCTGTTTTAGTGATTTTGGTTGAGGGATAAATATTGACCAAAACAGGATGAAATCTTATTTCACATTTACACGCAGTGCAGGAGGTTGTAGCCCCTGTTTCACTGTTTAAAAAGACTACTCCCCAATATTGTTCATCTTTGGTCACCTGGTGCACAGAACGGGCAGGTCCTACTGCTTCCTGGTGGGTCTGCTCCTGGGCCTGGTGACGTCTGCCATGTACAGGTCCTGGATGAGAACTATCATTGGGGAAGATCTCGGTGACTCCTCACCCATGGTTTGACCTTTGATACATGTTCAGTTGACCACAGAATATGACCACATGGTATCCACTGGTTCACTAGAAAGTAACCTCCACCAACTTTCTTCACTCTTCTCATGTCGGTGCTGATTCTTGCTGGGTACAGTTTCACAGCTATTATCAGGGCTCAGGTACATGTGGCCATCTTTACGTGTAAGCCTAGATGGTAGCTATTTGATAATGGAAGGCATCACAGCCTAGTCTATGCCTCTATGCGTCTGATAGAAGCACATATGCAAATTCCACTAAGGGCCATTGGCTTAGTGCACTTACCCACTGAGCATGAACCCACTAATATATAAACTGCTCATTTATCTCATTTGCTGTTTGTGGGAATTAGCTGTACATAAATTGGCTGCCGCATTTGCCTACATAACAACAGTGACTGCACTTCAAAAGTAATTCATTGATTGTGAAGCACTTTGGGATGTCCTGAGGATGTGAAAAGCACTAAACAAACGTAAGTTCTTTTTTTTTTAAGCCAATGGGGGAAGTTGCCCATTAACCAATTTTCCTGACCTCCAACTTCCTGTTGACCTCTAAACAAGAAGTTCCGCTATTCTTACGACAGAAGGAAATGGCCAGAAGGAAGACAGGTGAGGAAAAAAGGAGGGCAGGTGGGAAGAAAGTGAGTCAGGTATCTGGTACGCTAAGCAAGTGGGGATTGGGCATGCATGATAGTGTTGGAAATCAGATCAATCACTGAAACTGAAGATCCCTAAACTCCTATTGTAAACTCTGGACATGAAGAGGAGTCATTAACTCAGCAAAAATTGAATTCTGCCAGAAAATAGCAAAGATTGGACTTACTAGGGTCAGCTGTTCTCTAATTTATATAGAAGAAAAGATAGCACAAAAGATTATGTGCATCACTGTATTGCTTTCTTTCAACTTCACTTTTAACTGGAGGTGAAATGTTATCTCGGAGCAACATATTGTATTTTTTTTTACAAGGTTTGGAGAAAATAATGAAGATTGTGAAAAGAATTTCATGAATCTGAAGAATGTGGCCAGAAAAATGGAAAACTCATCTTTCTCCTCACGCATTACTGAACGGAGATAGAATGGAGAGGCATAACCTGGGCCTATTAAACAGCTGGGCACACAAATGCTTTCATGGGTCTCGAAAGGTTATGGTTCATGCTGTGTTTCAGAAATGTGAGTTTGTTAAGACATAACTATACTGTATTGATTTTATTCTGTTGATCTTTTCTTTTATAAATTGCTGTTATTGATCAGCGGCTTGATATGAGAAAGGGCTGTCGCTGTATTACCAACGTTGGGTTCATTTACAATAACCTTCAGTCCTCCACTGTTTTATTCAGTGCCTGGCCATGCCTGTTCCCTGCAAACTCACTTAATCTCAATTATTCATGCTGCTGTATAATAAGCTGAATGAACAGGGCACAGAGCCAAAGTATCACCAACTGTAAAATATAAAATAGTAAGGTGTTCAAGAAACTTTCCCACGTTTGGTTTGGTTTTTTAGATCAATCGATTGTTGTAAACTGTCAAGGATATGTGCAGTGCATTTATTTCTGCGTTAGGCAAAGGGATTCAGCGTCCAATGTATAGAATTAACCTGGGATGTGTACAGAAGTAAATACAATCATAGAATGATACACCATTCGGCCCATCGTGCCTGTGCCCGCTCTTTGAAAGAGCTATCCAATTAGTCCCACTCTTTCCCCATAGCCCTGCAAATTTTCTCCCCTTCAAGTATTTATCCAATTCCCTTTTGTAAGTTATTATTGAATCTGCTTCCACCACCCTTACAGGCAGCGCATTCCAGGTCATAACAACTCGCTGCGTAAAAAGAAATCTCCTCATCTCCGCCCTGGTTTTTTTGCCAATTATTATAAACCTGCGTACCCTGGTTACTGACCCTCCTGGATAAGGCTGGGCGTAACATCTCAATTTGAGGCTACACCGATGAAAGACACTTTTTGCTTCAGTTACTCTCTCTGAGCCTCTATTTAATTCTGAAGCAGAATTACGGATCAATATTTTCTACTAGTTTAACCCAATCAATTATTGTTAATTCTTTTCTTTGTTTATTGCTCCACTCTCCTTAATTGGGATGATCAGGTTAAATAGGGATAAGAACATAGAATTATATAGAAATTTCAATGAAGTAACGGGCACATTTAGCCCAACCAGTCCGTGCATTAGTTTAACCCAAGCTTCAATAAATATTAAATCTACTCATACTTACCACAGCCTAAACTTCGGACCACCCTGTTTGAATCCAAAATGTACTCATTGCTTAGCCCGAATGCTAAAGATTTAACAGTTTACAAGCAAGTACAGAGCCAGGGAAAAAATGTAGTGGGGGAGGGTGAGGTATGGGAAGGGCTGTTAAATCTCTGACTTCTTCCAGTTCTGATGAAAGGTCATCGACCTGAAACGTTAACTCTGTTTCTCTCCCCACAGATGCTGCCTCACCTGCTGAGTGTTTCCAGAATTTTCTGTTTTGATTGTTTAGCGCTAATATCTGGAACAGTAGGCACATTGCCTGTTTATAGGAGAGAAAATGTGGGCTGTGGAATTCGATCATGCAGCATTGGCCACTGGACAAGTTATGATTTAATTTATAAGAAAAGCAAATCAGAGGTGTCAGTTGTGTGATTGACTCAATTCCATTTTTAAAATGTTATTAGTAACATGGAAGGTCAACTAGTGAATTATATAAAAAAAATAAAACATATTGGGGCAGATTTTGTACTTTAGCACTGGGTTATAAAGTATTACCTGGTTGAAACAGAAAGATGAAAATCTGACATTTATTGGTTATTATGAGGCCCAGAAACAATGTATGTGATATTTGTACACAAGCAAGCAGCTACTAACAGGTAGCATCATTGTATTATGAAGAACGCCTTGCAATTACAGACAGGCAGAGCTGAAAAATTGTCTAGGACTGTCAACACACTCTCTTGGTCAAATTAACCAAATTTGCTTCTATGCATGTTTCTGAGCAATGTTTATTCAAACTGCCAATTGAGCAATGCATCCATTCTGATTTATGAAGCTAAGAAATGCATTTAGGCTCATTATGAGACTCAGTCAACCATCGCAGTCCATTCCCAGCTAATGAAATTAAACAGGTTACTTGGTGTTAACGTGGTTCTATACAAATTCAACCAATCCCTGTTTTCCTCCTCCTTTTTTGTTATATACTCAAGACTCTAGCCTGCGTTGACGTATTTTGAAATAATGAGCGCAATGCAAGAAAGCACCAGCAGCTAAACTTAATCCTAAATATTTTGGATGGTGCTGTCCATGGTCCTGAGCAGAGAAGCTCCAAGTGTGTTTCAACAAGAAAAAGAAAGACAGACTTGCATTTATATAGCGCCTTTCATGACCTCAGGACGCCCCAAAGCACTTTACAGCCAATTAAGTACTTTTGAAGTGCAGTCGCTGTTGTAATGTAGGAAACGCAGGACCCAATTTGCGCACAGCAAGGTCCCACAAACAGCAATGTGATAATGACCAGATATTCTGAATATAACATGCACTAATTGTTTGACCTTATAATCATAAAATAAAGATGTGGGGAAGACTCTCCTTTGAGCTTCTCCTAGTCTGGCACCATAACTTCGGCAGAATCCCTATTTACGCCCATAAATGCGGTTTCCACCGAATTTTCACCGATGCCGTGGGAGACGCCACGAGGAAATTCAGCCCCCGAAAGACCAGAGTTTTATACAACCAGGTAAAGTACATTCTGTTGGATAAAACAGCAAAATCTTCACTCTGCCCGGAGTCATTGATCTTCCACGTCCAGTAACAGATAGCCAATGCTTCATGTGTAGTGACAATGCTAGACTTCAGACATTCTTTGAATGTCAGCACACTGCCCTGGGCTAAAAACTGATTAAAACTAAGGACTTAAACTAATTCTGTTCATTAATAAAATATGAGCACTTAGCATATAGTTATGAAATTCCTTGGTCTCCTATTTTAGCAAAGACTTTAACTAAGTTAAATCAAACAAGCTGAAAGCACAGAAGAAAGTGTCATAGTTATACAACAACAATTTGTATTTACATAGCGCCTCTAATGTAGAAAAACGTATCACAGTGCTTCACAGAAGTGCAATCAGACAAAAACGGGCCCCAAGAGTTCTGGCTGTGAAAAAAGGAGAGACAAGAACATACTCAGTAAAACTAACCATTAATGTCACGAGGAGGGGACGACCATGGAGTAAATTTTACTAGCTAATGATTGCAGTGCAGGCCTCTCTCAACGGTAGGTCAGGTCAAACAATTGCCCACAGAAGTCAGCACATCTGATTCGTGATACTCCCCATTTCCTGGTTATTAAAATTAGTTGTGGCAATGACCTCTGCACCCAATCATCAGATCCACTCTCCACACCAGGTGCACTAACTCACAAAATTTACCCCCATGTCCATAATTTAATAGAGGTATCCAAAATTATGAGCAGTTTTGACAGAGTAGATAGGGAGAAACTGTTTCCACTGGCAGGAGGGTCGGTAACCAGAGGACACAGATTAAGATAATTGGCAAAAAAATGCAGGAGGAAATTATGAGAATTTTTTTTGCGCAGTGCTTTGTTATGATCTGGAATGCACTGCCTGAAAGGATGGTGGAGGCAGATTCAATAGCAACTTTCAAAAGGGAATTGGATAAATAGTTGAAATGGTGAAATTTGCAGGGCTATGGGGAAAGGGCACGGGAGTGGGACTAATTGGATAGCTCTTTCAAAGAGACGGCACAGGCACGATAGGCCGAATGGCCTCCTTCTGTGCTCTATGATTCTATGTCTGCTGACTTACTGGATTCTGCTGATTTACTAACATTATCACCAGACTGTAAACCCAGGCTGAAAGTTCAGGGCAACAGCTGCCAGAAGAAAATGGCGTCCAGAGCCAGTTGGTGTCAGCCGATGCTCTGCTTCCAGAGGCCTTTTGGAAACCCATCGTGTGAGTTGGCTCACAATGCCTCTGGAGGTATTAACGCTGTCTTGAATATATTACTGCATTTATCTGTCATGTACACAGGGTATTAGATGTTTATTTTCACGGAATGTACACACAAGCATGGCAGCTAACCTCATCAGTTTCGGGTATCTCTCCTGCATTTATTCTTTATAATTTTTTCTCTACTTTCAATACAAATCTAAGGAAAGAAACACATTCCCACCTTTACTTTGGTTGAACCCAGCTCACACTTTGATATGCGGGGCATTATGATGCATTCATAAATAAAAAATGTGTAGACTTGCAGATGCTTGAGTTAAATGTCAAGAGCTAAATTATTACAGCTGAATAAATGAAGCTGATTACTTTATGTATATATGATTAGCTAATTGCCTGAAGCCTATAAGTGGCTTTTAACTGATGAATAGGATTCAGAGCTCTCACGGTGGACTACCTTTGAGAGATAATTTGCTACACAGGCCTCATCCACTTTGAAGTAAAGTTTATCACGTGTAATTATTCTGCTAGTCTGCGCTCCTCCAATTCTGGTCTCTTGCTCATCCCCGAATTTCATCGTCCCACCATTGGCGGCCATGCCTTCAGCTGCCTAGGGCCTTCGTTCTGGAATTCGCTCCCTAAACCTCTCCGCCTCTCCAACCCTCTCTCCTCCTTTAAGAGGTTCCTTAAAACCTACCTCTTTGACCAAACTTTTGGTCACCTGTCCTAATATCTCCTTATGTGGCTCGATGTCAAATTTTGGCTGATTACGCTCCTGTGAAGCACCTTGGGATGTTTAATTGTGTTAAGGTTGCCATAGAAACGCAAGTTGTTGTTGTTGTTGCCATTCATACACTTTGTTAATATGGGGCTATCTATATCTTTTAGCCCACGGGCTTGTAGAATTCCAAATTATTCATTATTCCGTTCTTTGGCAAGAATTTACTCACCTTTTCCAAGATCGCAGCAGAACATTTAGGCTTGTAGGGGGCGAGTGGGTAAATCGTACTTGCACTGTGGGAAATCGGGGACGCACATGCGGCCAGACATGGAGGAACGCAGTGATCTCGGAGGGTAGTAGGGCTGCAGGAGATTACAGAGATAGGAAGGACGCAAAGCGATGGGGGGATTTGAGCACGAGGATAAGAATTTTTAAAATTAAGGCATTGGTGAACAGGAAACCAATGTAGGTCAGCGAGCAGAGGGGTGAGGGGTGAGCAGGACTTAGTGCGAGTTAGGATATGGGCAGCAGAGTTTTACTTAGACAACTTAATGTTCTTTCACTTTCTATCCATCAGCATCACCTGAAACTCAGAGCTGTGTCACTCAATATTACCAGGAGGCACATTCCTTGGATAATGACTTTCCAACTTTAGCTCATTGTACAACTTTTGATGCTGTACAATGTCAACTAAATCTCACTTTTAGTCGGTAAAACTGTGCTCTGTTGCATAGTGATTCATTTACATATATGTCGAATGTACAGAGGCATAAATGGGTTAGGAGAGGTGAAGAGAAATGTGTTTACACAGAGGATTGTTGGAGCATGGGATGTTTCGCTGTACAGAGTAGTTGAGGCAGAAATCATTGTATCTTTTCAGGGAAAACTAAATAAATATTTGAAGCAGAGAAAGATAAAGGGCTATGGGAATAGAACGGGGCAATGGGATCAGTTTTGGATTGCTCTAGCAGACAGCTGGCAGATATAATGAGCTGAAAGGCCTCATTCTGTGCTTTGTAAACGTCTATGGTTCTATAGTTCAATCCACTGTAAGGCCTAGTAATGTTTTATAAAACAAGATGCATGGAGGTGTGCTGTCCTTTCATGTCTGGTACAGACAGACAGCAGAACATAAAAAAATGTTGTGTGCAAGACTGCAATGTTTTGAAAATCGGATGCAGGATACAGAGGCTTCCCAATTTGAATCTTGCCATAGCCTTAACGGAAGTGAATGGCCAGGAATTTTCTTGGAGCCACGCCCACTCCGCCATCGTAATGTAAGCGGAAGTGCGGCAGAAACCTCGTTTACGCACAGAAATGGGCTTCCGTCGAACTTACGGTGTTGGAGTGAGAGCAGCTCCAAGGAATTGCCCAGCCAATAAGGCCAAATCCAAATGGGGCTAGACAGACTGAGACAGGACTAGACAGACTGGATGCAGGGAGGATGTTTCCTCTGGCTGGGGGAGGGGTCCAGAACGAGGGGTCACAGTCTCAGGATATGGGGTAGGACATTTAGGACTGAGATGAGGAGAAATTTCTTCACTCAGAGGGGGTTAAAGTGTGGAATTCTCTACCACAGAAGGCTGTGGAGGCCAAGTCACTGAATATATTTAAGAAGGAGCTGGATAGATTTCTAGACACAAGGATTCAAGGGGTAAGGGGAGAGAGCGGGAATATGGTGTCGAGATAAAGGATCAGCCCTGATCATATTGAATGGCGGAGCAGGCTCGAGGGGCCAAATGGCCTACTCCTGCTCCTATTTTCTATGTTTCTATGTAAACCTGTGAAAAAATATTTAGATGAAAAAGAAAGAGAGCCTCATTGTTTTTCCACACAGTGAGGTAGTTGGAGGACACCTTTCCTGGCACCTTGGATTCCAGTAAATCATTTTGCTAACAAGTATTACATCTCAATTCACAGTGTATCAATGTCAGCCAAATATAGCCCATCCTAATGCAGCATAGTGTAATATTTTACATAAGAGTGCAGCTAGTAATGCAGGGATGCTGAGTTATACTGCTAGCTTCACATCACTTTCTGGCCTGGGAATCAACTCTGCTCAACAGCTCTCAATTACTGGTTAAGGTTTAACATTAACAAAGAGCCAGCAGCACAGGTGAGTCTCCGAAAACATTAAAGACAGCTAAAATGGCATATAAAAGCTCCACGGCAGTACTTTTTACTATATCATTCACATAAATATAATTCTTTTACTGAAACAGAGCTAACTCCTGCACTACCAACCCTGAGTTTTCAGACAGAGCAGCCTGCCAATCATGCGACCAAGCACAGTAACTAATTCCATCAGATTTATGTGTATCGGTGTGTGTGAGACTGTGTCTGTCCGTGTGTGTGAGTCAATGCATGTGACTCAGCTGCCTCGGCCCTAAACTGTGGAATTCCCTCCCTAAACTTCTCCATCTCTCTACCTCTCCCTCCTCCTTTAAGACACTTCTTAAAACCTATCTCTTTGACCAAGCTTTTGGTCACCTGTCCTAGTATCTCCTTATGTGGTTCAGTATCAAATTTTGTTTGATAATCGCTCCTGTGAAGCGCTTTGGGATATTTTACTTCATTAAAGGCACTATATAAATGCAAATTGTTGTTATTGTTGTTGTCGTGTGTCTGTCCCCATGTGTGTGTGATTGTGTCTGTGTGTGTGAGACTGTGTCTGTCTGTGTCTATGTGTGTTATGTATCAATTACAAGTGGCTTGTAAATAATTTGCTGGCAGTTTAATGCTTAACGTCTAATGTTGTGAAAGCAGAAATAGGAATACAGCTCAGCACCCAGAACAAGTAATGAATGGCAAAGAAAATGGACAACTCAGACACAGAGCCCACAATCTCTATGAATCTGTCATTTGCCTATCAATCTCTTATGTATTTTATATGCTAACTTGTTCAGAAGTTTATTCATCTGTGACAGTATTCCTGCTGATAGCATATTTGAGTTGAAATCACTGCAATAACAGGAATGAAAGCATTGTTGCATTCATACCAAAGGTCCATCTATTTTAACAAATCCGTTCATCTAAACTGATGGCCAAGTGCATCTTTTTAACACTATAGAGGAGTTTCATACAAATATGTTAACTTGTTCATCCTTATCACCTAGTAGCACAATTTCGCTTCAATTGTGTCCATGAACGGCAAATTTTCAGCAACTTAGAATCATACAATTTGTACAACACAGAGGAGGCCATTCAGCCCATCGCACTTGTGCCCACTCTTTGAAACAGCTGTCGACTTAGTCCCATTCCCTTGCCCTTTCCCCAAACCTTTTTCATTTTTTCTTTTGAAAATATTTATCATTTTCCCTTTGGGAACTTATTATACATTCTTGCTTCCACCAGTATTTCTGGTCGGGCGTTCCATATCCGAACAAACCTTTGTGTAAAAAAAAAAATCTCCTACTCCCTCTCTTAGTTCTTTTGGTGATGATCTTAAATTTATCCCCTCTAGTTACTGACTCACCAACCAATGCAAGTAGTCTTGCTCGCGTTACCTTATCAACACCCTTCATAATATTGACCACCTCTGTTAGATCTCTTGTTCTCATGATGAAGCCTCGGCGTTTCCAGTCTCTCCTCATCACCAAGTTCTCTCATCCACGGTACCAGTAATGGAATCACAGTAAGAAATTAATAAACTCGTCCTTTCCCAAGAAATAAAAGCTGTTGAAACTCCCTCGATCGTCCCTTGCTACTGCAACCTACACACTTTTAAAATCCATCCCCCATCACTACTTCTTAATCTACTACCTCCTCCTCATCATCATCATTATTATCTCCTAGGTTTCTCAAGCAGTAAACAATCCACTCGCATTCTAAAATAACATCATCAAGAATAGGTTGAACTACTGCCAATCAATGAGGAGCCTGTATTAGTTGCAGCTGACAACAGATTAGTACCCTAGAGCTTTGGCAAGCATCTATATCAGACCTCCATTGGACACAAAGGAGTCACAGGTGCAGTTTGAATCCAAGACTGTTTCAGCCCTGATCTACAGCATCTAACACTCACACACACACTCTTGAATCTGAATCTGTTGAGAATCTCAGTTACTGGGTAACCAATGCAGAAATTACACTAATGTCATTTCAGTGAAAATATTGGGCCGGTTTTCGCTGTGAGCAGCAAATGAACAGCCCTGGCCGTTTGTTAGACTTGCACTTGTCCATAGACTTTCTGTGAGCTTTTGGAAATTAGAGATCCAAAAAGAAGGGCCCCCTCTCCCGGGCATCTGGGACCTGTGTGAACGGGGCAAGTAGCTGTCTATCCCCTGAACCAATCAGATTGAAGCATGTTAATTAGCCACGCAGAGTCAGAACCAGGAAGTGTAAGTTAGAATTGTGAATTCAATGTCAAATCAGTTACAGAATGCAAAATAAAGAGAGGATAAGAAATATTGAATTCAGAGACAGAGATAAAACATAGAAAAATTTACGGCACAGAAAGAGGCCATTTGGCCCATCTGTCTGTGCCAGTTGAAAAACAACTATTCAGCCTAATCCCACTTTCCTGCTCTTGACCTGTAGCCTTGTAGGTTACTGCACTTCAAGTGCATATCCAAGTACTTTTAAAATGTGATGAGGTTTTCTGCCTCTACCACCCGTTCAGGTTATCAGTTCCAGACCCCCCACCACTCTGGGTGAAAATATTTTTCCTCAGCTCCCCTCTAATCCTTCTACCAATCACTTTATATCTATGCCCCCTGGTAATTGACCTCTCTGCTAAGGGAAATAGGTCCTTCCTTTCCACTCTATCTAGGCCCCTCATAATTTTATATACCTCAACTAAATCACCCCCAGCCTCTTCCATTCCAAAGAAAACAACCCCAGGCCTATACAATCTTTCCTCATAGCTAAAATTCTCCAGTCCTGGCAAAATCTTCGTAAATCTCCTCTGTACCCTCTCATCATTTACCCTTTGGGAACTTATTATACATTCTTGCTTCCACCAGTATTTCTGGTCGGGCGTTCCATATCCGAACAAACCTTTGTGTAAAAAAAAAAATCTCCTGCTCCCTCTCTTAGTTCTTTTGGTGATGATCTTAAATTTATCCCCTCTAGTTACTGACTCACCAACCAATGCAATCACATCCTTCCTGTAATGTGGTGACCAGAACTGTACGCAGTACTCAAGCTGTGGCCTAACTAGAGATTTGTACAGTTCCAGCATAACCTCCCTACTCCCATATGCCTTCTTATCTACCTGTCCTGCTACCTTCATGGATCTGTGGACATGCACTCCAAGGTCCCTCTCTTCCTCTACACCTCTCAGTATCCTCCAATATATTGTGTATTCTCTTGCCTTGATTGACCTCCCAAAATTAATTACCTCATACTTCTCCGGATTGAATTCCATTTGCCACTTTTCTGCCCACCTGACCAGTCCATTGATATCTTCCTGCAGTCTACAACTTTCCTCCTCACTATCAACCACACGGCCAATTTTTGTATCATCTGCAAACTTCTTAATCATGCCCCCTACATTTAGGTCTAAATCATTAATATATACCACAAAAAGCAAGGGACCTAGTACTGAGCCCTGCGGAATCCCACTGGAAACAGCCTTCCAGTCACAGAAACACCCGTCAAGCATTACCCTTTGCTTCCTGCCACTGAGCCAATTTTGGGTCCAATTTGCCAATAAAAAAGACAGACAGAAATTTTTTTAAAATTAAAGCTTGTTTATTTTTTTTTAAATGACCAACAACAATTAAAATCTGAAGGAATGAGACTCCACACTTGTAAAAGTTAATTTTCAGTGCCAGAGAGGTTGTTTGGCAGTCATTAAGACTTATCATGCCATTAAGAGGGTACTGACATCAGAATGGACAAGCCCTAACTTTTCCTGGTGAGATTAGTTCATATCCATCAAGTCAGTGCAGGAACTTCACACTGTTCCATTCATTTGAACGGTGAGCCAGCCAGCGAGATGTCGTTTTCGCGGGGCTTACGGAGGAGCAGGGCATCTGGTACAGCAACTTCCAGATTTCCGCGTTTGATTGCACATGTGTGGTCGCCAGAAGTTACTGTCCAATTTGCACAGAAATAACGGTGAATGTGTTAGACTCGCCGATTTTTTCACAGGAAAACCTGGCCCTTTGTAATACCAGTCTGTCCACTAGGCAGAGTGCTGGCCAGAGTTAGGAGACAGTTGCCACCCATTCCATTTTGAACTGGATGGTCCAGTTTTGGAGCTGGTCAGATGGTGATCTTGATCACAAAAAAACCTATGGATGTTTTCTTGTATTTTTAAAACTGTGCACACACATGGGGCAGAGCAGTCTCGTGTTCACTTGTGTACGAGGAGACCAGTGTTGTGCATATACTCCACAGGTATTGTTAAATATCCTGTACCCATCTGCATTTGGATTGGGCATAAGGTGGTCTCATGTACATATTACATTTGTTCTTACAATAAATCTAGTGTCATTGAAGATACACAGCCTGCTTTATTTTTCACTGATGTCCCGAATCATTTATTCAAAAGGGTGAGTATTGTGCTTGTCAAGGAGAGGAATGTCTGTACTGAGGAATGGAATATTTTGCTGCTTTTTATGCCGATTGTGATTGTAAAATTTTGGGACTTTTACCCATCTTTTTACTAATTCATTCTCGGGGTGTGAGCATCGCTGGCAAGGCCAGCACTAATTGCCCATCCCTAGTTCCCCTGAGAAGGTGGTGGTGGTGAGCCGCCTTCTTCTTGAACTGCTGCAGTCCGTGTGGTGAAGCAGCTCCCACAGTGCTATTAGGGAGAGATTTCCAGGATTTTGACCCAGTGACAATGAGGAACGGCAATATATGTCCAAGTCAGGATGGTGTGTGACTTGGAAGTGATGGTGTTCCCATGCACCTGCTGCCCTTGTCCTACTAGGTAGTGGAGGTCACGGGTTTGGGAGGTGTTGTCGAATAAGCCTTGGCGAGTTGCCGCATTGAATGATGAAGACAGTACGCACTGCAGCCACGGTATGCCGATGACGGTGGGAGTGGACGTTTAAGCCAGTAGACGGGGATCCGATTAAGCCTGAATAGTGTCGAGCGTCTTGAGTGTTGTTGGAGCTGTGCCCATCCAAGCAAATGGAGAGTATTTCATTAGGGAAGGGATTTTGCTTTAATTATTGCTATTAAGGTTAGATTTAGCTTACAAAGGGTCACCTCCCAGAGTGACAACTTTTTTTAACTTAAGACTCAAAGCCATTTAGAATGTTGATTAGAATGGGGGACCACAGATGGAACATCTATAATACTGTACTTTTACATGTTACATTAGCTGTGAGACAATGAGATTCCTTAGGTTTGGTCCTAGGTATTTCTTGCCATCATTAAACGTGCCAAGCAGGGGGCTTGACTGAAAATGATATACAAGTGCTGTGAACTACCACATCAAGGGGAGAGGGTGGCATTTCATTCAAGGTAGTAACTTTGATTGGTAGGCCAATCCTCAGGAAACAGAATTGAGAGAGGGGTCAGAGGACTGTTTTTGTTTCTCCATCTCTCTCTCTCTCTTTATCTATTGTAAACAATTTTACAACACCAAGTTATAGTCCAGCAATTTTATTTTAAATTCACAAGCTTTCGGAGGCTACCTCCTTCCTCAGGTGAACGATGTGGAAATGAAATCCTCGAAATGAAATCGCATTTATAATTCACAGAACAATGCTTGGTGATTACAGACAGTTTTTTCAACTGCCCGTTGCCAAGGCAATCAGTGTGCAGACAGACAGGTGTTACCTGCAAGTTCTCAGAATATACAAATCACCAAAAAAAACAACAAACAATAAAAACAGAGATAGAGAGGTAGAAACATAGAAAAGACAGCAACTGACCCGTTATATTAAAAACAGATAACATTTGTTCGCTGGTGGGGTAACGTGTAGCGTGACATGAACCCAAGATCCCGGTTGAGGCCGTCCTCATGGGTGCGGAACTTGGCTATCAATTTCTGCTCGACGATTTTGCGTTGTCGTGTGTCTCGAAGGCCGCCTTGGAGTACGCTTACCCGAAGGTCGGTGGATGAATATCCATGACTGCTGAAGTGTTCCCCGACTGGGAGGGAACCCTCCTGTTTGGCGATTGTTGCGCGGTGTCCGTTCATCCGTTGTCGCAGCGTCTGCATGGTCTCGCCAATGTACCATGCTCTGGGGCATCCTTTCCTGCAACGTATGAGGTAGACAACGTTGGCCGAGTCACAGGAGTATGAACCATGCACCTGGTGGGTGGTGTCCTCTCGTGTCGATGATCTGGCATGTCTTGCAGAGGTTACCGTGGCAGGGTTGTGTGGTGTCGTGGACGCTGTTCTCCTGAAAGCTGGGTAATTTGCTGCGAACGATGGTCTGTTTGAGGTTGGGTGGCTGTTTAAAGGCGAGTAGTGGAGGTGTGGGGATGGCCATAGCGAGGTGTTCGTCGTCATTGATGACATGTTGAAGGCTGCGGAGAACATGGCGTAGTTTCTCCGCTCCGGGGAAGTACTGGACGACAAAGGGTACTCTGTTCGTTGCGTCCCATGTTAGTCTCCTGAGGAGGTCTATGCGATTTTTTGCTGTGGCCCGTCGGAACTGTCGATCGATGAGTCGAGCGTCATATCCCGTTCTTACTAGGGCGTCTTTCAGCGTCTGTAGGTGTCCATCGCGTTCCTCCTCGTCTGAGCAGACCCTGTGTATTCGCAGGGCCTGTCCATAGGGGATGGCCTCTTTGACGTGGTTAGGGTGGGAGCTGGAAAAGTGGAGCATCGTGAGGTTGTCCGTGGGCTTGCGGTAGAGTGAGGTGCTGAGGTGCCCGTCTTTGATGGAGATTCGTGTGTCCAAGAAAGAAACTGATTCTGAGGAGTAGTCCATGGTGAGCTTGATGGTGGGATGGAACTTGTTGATGTTATCGTGTAGTCTCTTTAGTGATTCCTTGCCGTGGGTCCATAGAAAGAAAATGTCGTCGATGTATCCGGTGTATAGTGTTGGTTGGAGGTCTTGTGCAGTGAAGAAGTCCTGCTCGAACTTGTGCATGAAAATGTTGGCGTATTGGGGTGCGAATTTGGTCCCCGAGCAGAAATTGATAGCCAAGTTCCGCACCCATGAGGATGGCCTCAACCGGGATCTTGGGTTCATGTCACGCTACACGTTACCCCACCAGCGAACAAATGTTATCTGTTTTTAATATAACGGGTCAGTTGCTGTCTTTTCTATGTTTCTACCTCTCTATCTCTGTTTTTTTTGTTTGTTGTTTTTTTTTGGTGATTTGTATATTCTGAGAACTTGCAGGTAACACCTGTCTGTCTGCACACTGATTGCCTTGGCAATGGGCAGTTGAAAAAACTGTCTGTAATCACCAAGCATTGTTCTGTGAATTATAAATGCGATTTCATTTCGAGGATTTCATTTCCACATCGTTCACCTGAGGAAGGAGGTAGCCTCTGAAAGCTTGTGAATTTAAAATAAAATTGCTGGACTATAACTTGGTGTCGTAAAATCTCTTTATCTAGACAGAGTGAGAGTCAGGCGGGACACACAGAGAGATTCCATGCATGCAACCTGTAACAGAGGAAATCATCTCAGAGGTTGGGCATTCTGCGATGAGTGTCTCATCTCTTGACCCTCAATACCTCCCCACTTTCTAGAAGGCTCAAGTCAGGAATATTATGAAATATTCACCACTTGCCTGGATGGGTGCAGCTGCAACAACATTCAAGAATCTCAACACCATCCAGGACAGTCTGTCCGTTTGATTGATGCCCCTTCCACTGGAATCATTATCTACCCCCTCTACCACCAGTGCAGTGTCTACAGAATACACTACAGCAACTCAGCAAAGTTGCTGTGACAGTACTTCCCATCGCCACAACCTCTACCACTGAGAAAGATAACAGCAGCAATGTCGAGTAAATACCATCACTTCCAACTTCCCCTCCAAATCCTAACTTGGACATATAACAAAAAAAATTGCATATATATAAGCACCATTAATTTAGGGAATCATCCCAAGGCAATTCATAGAGATGTAAGGAAAACTGATGCCAAGCCAAAGAAGGAAAGATTACATGGGGCGGCCAAAAGCTTGATCCAAGGGGAGGGTTTTAAGTAGGGTATTCCTTCAACATCGTTTAGTTAAAATGTTGAAATTCCCTGCCCAACACCATCATGGGAACACCATCACCACAAGAACTCCAGTGGTTAAAGGAGGAGGCCCACCATTACCTCAGGGATAGCTGCAGTGCCCGGGAGATCCATGCCCTGAGACTCCCGGACAATCCGGGAAGGTTGGTAACCCGAAACAGAGGAGGATCAGCCCCCTATAATAATTGTAATTGAAAGCCTTATTGTGGTTTCTGCATGTCCTGTAGAGGTCTAGCAATGGCAGCTCCTCACCTTGCTCTATGTAACTATCATACAATCTCATATCAATGCTGTTACCTCTCCCCTCCTCTGAAACCCTCCTCAATGCTTTCGGTCCCCTAGTTTCACTCCAACTCTCTGCTGAGTGTCCACCACTCCCTGCAGAGACCATTCTGTTATGTGAAAGGTGCTATATAAATGCTGTTAATTCAATGAGTAGGCAAGTGGGATTGGAAACTAATTAAGCAGAACCAGTGATCAAACCAGCAATGGCCATCAAGGTTCGATAATAATCCCACCATGAGTTCAAATATAAAATGAACTGCTAAATATAACACCAACAACAACTTGCATTTATATAGCGCCTTTAACGTGGTTAAAAAGTCCCAAGGCGCTTCACAGGAGCGTAATCAGACAAAATTTGACACCGAGCCACATAAGGAGATATTAGCACAGGCGACCAAAAACTTGGTCAAAGAGGTAGATTTTAAGGAGGAGAGAGAGGTAGAGAGGTTTGGGGAGGAAATTCCAGAGCTTAGGGTCTGGAGAGTCGAAATGTGGGGCGAAGGAAGTGGGGAGTGCACAAGAGGCCAGAATGGAAGGAGGTCGGAAATCTTGGAGGGTTGTAGGGCTGGAGGAGGTCACAGAGATAGGGTGGGGCGAGGCCATGGAGGGATTTGAAAACAAGGATGAGGATTTTAAATTCGAGGCGTTACTGGACCTGGAGGCTGTGAAGGTCAGTGAGCACAGGAGTGATGGGTGAATGGGACTAGGCACGAGTTAGGATACGGGCAGCAGAGTTATGGATGAGTTTATGGAGGGTACAAGATGGGAGGCCAGCCAGGAGAGTATTGGAATAGTCGAGTCTTGAGATAACAAAGGCATGGATGAGGGTTTCAGCAGCAGATGGACTGAGGCAGGGTGGAGATGGGCGATGTTATGAGCGATAATGTAGAGCTTATGGACTTGCTGGCAGCACCAGATTTTCATCAATAGCAAGCCACTGAAGTCTGCGTTCTACCTCTAACCTCTATTATAGGATCCCAATAGAATGGAATGGCTTAAATACAGAGTAAAATTCCTTCTACTCTACCTCAACAATGTACCTTCACCTCACCCTTAAAAAAGCCCCATCTTCTGCACCATTGCCCACACCACACACCCATCTTCATGGTCTCTCTGAGTGAGATTGCCCATTTAGTCCCAGTTTTATGCTGTAGACTCAATAAAGAAGTCGTGCTGGATCAGGAGTAACATTGCTGAGCATTAAAGAAAGAAAGAGCTTACATTTATATAGTGCTCTTCACATCCTCAAGCAATCCAATGATTTATTTTTCCAGTGTTGTCACAATTGTTTTTTAGGCAAACATAGCAGCCAATTTGTGCACAGCAAGGTCCCACAAACAGCAATGAGTTGAATGTCCAGTGAATCTCTTTTGGTGGTGTTGGTTGAGGGAGAATTCCCAGCTCTTCCCCAAAAAAGTGCAATGGGATCTTTTAAGTCCACCTTTTAAGTCCAGGTTTAACATCTCATCCGAAGGACGGCCCCTCCAACAATGTAGCAGCAGTGCAGCATCCAAGTGTCAACCTAGATTATGTACTCATGTCATGCAGTGAGGCTTGAAATCACAGCCTTCTGACTCAGAGACCAGAATGCCACCAACTGAGCTTCATGTCTAACCCATTCCACATTATGTATGTGATGTGATGCATTTGACTTTATCACTGAGTGCCAAGTGAAAACCTTTCCATTCCCCAAGACTGTTATTGCTCAACTTACTGAATGTCAGCAACTCAGGTAAAACGATAATGAAAGTGTCTCCTCAAAATATGACTTGGATTAGGTTCGGACCCCAGCAAATGACTTCTAGAGGAACAACTACCCAAGCCTTCAAGATGAGTGAACTATTCATTGGTATCTTAATTCATCAAATTCCTCCCCCACCCCCGCCCCATGACAAGAGAGCACTAAGGCTGTGTCCTATTTTGTCGGTGAGCTACATTCAAGGGATGCAAACTACAGCCTCAATACCCCTGGATGGTCCCACTGCTGCATTGCTTTCTGTTCAGAATTTGAAATTTTGTTTATTTGCTTAGTTACACAATTACTGTTTCAGTTTTAACATGTGTTCATCCTCACACTTTCCACTGAAATGAAAAAAAAGAAAGCCTTGCATTTATATAGTGCCTTTCATGACCTCAGGACGTCTCAAAGCGTTTTACAGCCAATTAAGTACTTTTTTGAAGTGTAGTCACTGTTGTACTGTAGGAAATGTGGCAGCCAATTTGTGCACAGCAAGGTCCCACAAACAGCAATGTGATAATGACCAGATAATCTGTTTAGTGATGTTGGTTGAGAGATAAATATTTGGCAGGGCACTGGGAAGGACTGCCTTCTCTTCTTCGAAATAGTGCTGTGGAATCCGTTACATCCATCTGAAAGGGCAGACGAGGCCTCAGTTTAAATGTCTCATCCAAAAGACGGCACCGACAATGCAGCACTCCCTTAGTAGTGCACTGGAGTGCCAGCCTAGCTTTTGTGCTTAAGTCTCTGGAGTAGGACTTGAACCTACAACCTTCTGACTCTGAGGTAAGAGTACTACCACTGAGCCACAGCTGACCCTAAACAGTAAATAGAGTCTAATTCCTGCCTCTTGGAGCTCCCTCAATGGCTTAATGGGTGAATGTACCACGTGGTATGTCACTGATCTGGAAAGAGCAGAAAGGCCTTAGGTTTGATCCTTGCTCATTGCGGAGTTAGCTGATCTCAACCAAGGTGATGTTAGTGGTGCTACAATTGGCTTCAGTGCTATTGGGCAAAGGGAGGGGGAAATAAATCAGCCTCTGTTCTGAACCTTATTATTATCCAGTCAATGGCCCCCAATGGAAAGTGTGTGTGTAAATGTCAGGTGAGGATAGGGTCAGGATTGACTGTGAGCTTCTCTGGTTGAATAGCCTGTCAGAACTCACTGTCCAGGCTCATACATGGAAAATGGCCGTTTGCATGAGATACAAGAGGACTGCAACCACTTATGGAACCAGTAGGAGTCAGCGCCTTCCCCAATTAGTGGAATGGGAGTGACATTTTGTGCCTCTGCTTCTTTGCTGAGAATGGCTATTGTTTCAGGGGCAAAGACAATGATAGTTAACTTTTTATATTATCTGCAAAGTTTGTATTGTTCCCATTAAGAAAAATCTAACAGTTCTGCCCCATGAAGACCAGCAGAGCAATGTTACGAATCATACTGATCTTCACTGCGAATCTCTCCAGAATTGGTGTCCGATTCATTAATGACAGGATCATTGCAGAATTCAACTGGGAAAGGGTTAAAATCGAACAAGGTATTCTCTTCCCCTCACCTAGGCTCAGTATTTACTAGACACAAGCCATTATGTAGAATCTCTTTGCAAGTGAATTGTGCATTTACTTGATTTGGACTCCTGACAGCTATCTGGTGTGTACTTAATGATGAACTGTTGGACGCCATTCACATTACACAAGTGAGTTATGTAGGTCATTCGTGTAAGTGAAATGTAAAAGACATCAAACAGTTCTACTTACACAGAGACTGCAATGTATTATCATGGACCACAGAATCCCACCTCGAATAAACACACGTACCTCAAAGTGAAGATTGATTCGGCCACAGTCTGCCGGATTATTTTCTGGACTGCCAATGCCATACATCAGACTGCCGCTTCCCTTTGACTCATGTTTACACTTTGGACACATCCCCATCCTGCAGTGTTGCATGCTTGGCTGGTCTTGATTCGCACGTCAAGGTACAAAATGGAAAACACTTTATGTGTTAGCGAGGGTATACACAGTCTTTTATGACAGATGGTCCAAGCTCCCAAGTGATCCTTTAAACAGGCTTTATTGCATCGAACCACACCTCCCCATTGTAAGATTTTAGTCCTTGTCATTAACAATATCCAGACAGCACCAGCCAGCATCTGTTTTCCAACATGAAATTACCACTGACTAATTAAAAATACATATATCTAATTTAAAGCTTAATCTATACACAAGTGACTGTGTGTGTAATCTGGATAATTACAAGCTCTTTGTTCATAATCAGTCTGGTGCTGTCTGCTTTATGATGTGATTATTCATGACCAGCTCTGCTATTCTGTGGCCGTGTTGATTTGTGAGAAACCCACATAACTGGAGACTTTCAGCCCTGTGGGTTTGGCGTCAAACAATACGTTGATATTTCAATGCATTGTTGAAATATTTAACTTTCCTTGTCGGAGAAACTGTTCTGATTTATTCTCCTGGCATCATTTCCCCTTGTTTTAGATAACTGGCTGCAGTGGGTGTATGTGAAAGAGCTAAACTCCAAATCTAAATTCAGGGTTCATCTGGCCTTTAAGTAGACAGTGGAGGATACACTAGTGGAAAGTTTTGCTACTCTTTTTCTGTCCTATATATCGGCAGGAGGAGACTGAAGCTTTTCCACCTCCATTTTTTTCTTACCGTCCTGTGCAGACAAGAATGGTTTATGCTGGATCCTATTATATTGGCAGATGCTTCTAATCTTCCTTCAAGCAAGACCTGGACCTGTTTCTGGCTGGGGAGGAGATCACCCCATACAAGAGGTATGTATATAATTAATATAACATTAATCAGGGCCGGAGTGGTCTCCTGGTCTACTTTCAATCACCTAAAGGAGATCGGAGAGGAATTTTCCCAAAATCTCCCCCCCCTCTAATTGACCTGGGTTTTTATCTGTTTTTTCACCTCTCCCAGGATGTCACATGGCGTTCGGGTGGGGTGGGGAGTGTATATATTGTGATGCACAAGGCATCGTAGTTGTGTGGGACAGACTGGATGGACCAGAGGGTCTTTACCTGTCCATCATTGTTCATATGTTCGTATGTCCCACGCCATCTGATTTTTGCACTGGGCTGCTAGGGATGCACTTAAAGTGACCATAGAACCATAGAAAAGATACAGCACAGAAGGGGACCATTCGGCCCATCGTGTCCGCGCCGGCTCGAAGAATAACCAGGTGCCCATTTTAATCCCACCTTCCAATACCCGGTCCGTAGCCCTGCAGCTTACAGCACTTTAGGTGTAGGTCCAGGTACTTTATAAAAGAGTATCTCTAGCTGGCTGGATATAGCACTGATCACTCATAAGCAGACATCACAGAGAGATTAACTATTTGATAATGTTTTACTGCTTTGTATTTAATTCATAATGACTAAAGAAAGAGGAGTAGAGTTTCTGCTTTTAACACCAGTAATATCAGCGTAATCCCTGGCTGAACCAACGCAAAAGATCGGGGAATTTTAAACGTGAGCGACGCATAAAACCACTTACGTTTGTGTTTTCCGTGATCTTTTACGCTGGTTCAAGATTCAATTCACCCGAATCAGGCCCTCCCCATAAAACTGGCCACGACCCTAGGTCGACATGGCGAGATTCCGCCAATTGCGCTGGTGTGGGAAGGCTCTTTAAATTGCGCTCATGTTCTTAGGCGCACAGGCACTAGACGGCATGTTCCAAAGGCTTTCTCAGATCAAAAAACGTTTAATTTACTAAGAAACCAACTAGTGTACACCAGTGAAACTATTAAATGGATCAGTATAGTTTTGAAAGTCACTTTCAGTGATTTTAAATCAGGTTACTCACAGGCGGAGGACTGGGCACTCTTTATTAAAAATGATTATTTTTGCTGATAAAACCCATTTTCAGCTGCATTAATAAAACTGCACCGGGTTAGCACATCTTAAATACATCAAGGAATTCTTTTTTAATGGAAAGGGGAAAAGAAGAAACGGGTACTTTTTTCTATGCTAACCGATTGTTCTGGTTCATAGAAGATTCGACGTTTGTGATTGTGCAAATGATTGTAGCGGAAGCTTGAACTGTAACCTAACCAGCGCAATATCCAGCCGAAGCAGAAACTCGAGCCCAGAATCTCACCACCAGCATGCTCCCCCCACACCCCATGTTTTTTTTGCCATGGACAATGACCCCTTTTGACCCTGCTCTAAATTCTAGAATTGGTCCTGATGTCCCCTCCAGCTATTTATGTGCGGTTGCATCGCCCACATCCAGGGGCAGGAATATAAATTCGTCTCGGCCAGTAGCGCAAAACAGGCAATAGCGAATCGACAGCCCATTTTGCATTCCGCTCAATTTTCTTTTCCACAATGGAAACAGGCTGGCGATTCGCTATTGCCCATTTTGCAATGCTGTCTGAGACTAATATATAACCCCCCCACCCTCCCACCCTGCACTATCTGTGTGATACCTCTTTAAAATTGGACACCTTATGAGATGCATTTTAAAAACCGGTTGCCAATGATGAGATTTCCTCTATAAAAGGACTCCTAGTGATGAGGCCTACTTTTGACAGACTTGCTCATGGTGAGGTTCCCTCATCATAAAAAGTACTGAGGGATGTTGGTGGTGAGTCTAACTCTTCAAAAGTTACTGTAGTTGTGCGATTTCCTCTTCAGAAGACATGTCGCAGGTGAGACCCACTTTCAACGAGTTAACCGGGGAAGGAGGGAGGGGCAAGACTCCATCTTTAAAAGGGAAGTTGATTGTGAGACAATACAAACACACACAGAGGATGTTCCCAGTAGGTTTATTTTCAAAACAAAGCCAGTCTTGGGAGAGAAGCTCATTATGAATTGATTTAGAAGTGTAAAGTTCACCAGTGTCACAAGCTCGCGTACACACTCGTGGGCCATTGCCAGCAATACCTATTTGTGGATTAAAACGGGTCTAATGAGCTTAAGCCACTAATGAGCATTTGTTAAAACCTAATAATGTGTTTTTAAACTGCTGAAATGGTAAAACACTTGTAATGACCTTGCTTATTCTCATACACACGGATCTCAGTCTCCTCATTTCTAGAAGGCTCCCAGTGTGAGAGGGGATCATTTGTGAAATATGATTGACATATAATCAAGGTTTTTCAGGAAACTCAGCTGGTAAGTGGGTGTTTATGGGTGTACACACACACACACACACACACACAGATGCACACATACACATAAACACAAAAACACAGATGCACACACATACACACAGATGTGCACATACAAACACAGATGCGCACATATACATACAAACACACAGACGCGCACATATACACACAAACACACAGATGCACACACACAAACACACAGATGCACACACACACAAACACAGATGCACACATACACACAGATGTACACACAGATGCACACACAAATGCACACACATACACACAAACACACAGATGCCTACACACAAACACACAGATGCGCACATACACATACAAACATAAGAACATAAGAACATAAGAAATTGGAGCAGGAGTAGGCCAATCGGCCCCTCGAGCCTGCTCCGCCATTCAATAAGATCATGGCTGATCTGATCCCAACCACAAATCTAAAGAACACAAGAAGTCGGAGCAGGACCCGGCCACATAGCCCCTGGGCCCTCTCCGCCACCCACAGGGCATTGACCGATCCGAACTCAGCTTCATGTCCAATTTCCTGCCCACTCCCCATAACCCCTAATTCCCTTTACTTCTAGGAAACTGTCTATTTCTGTTTTAAATTTATCTAATGATGTAGCTTCCACAGCTTCCTGGGGCAGCAAATTCCACAGACCTACCACCCTCTGAGTGAAGAAGTTTCTCCTCATCTCAGTTTTGAAAGAGCAGCCCCTTATTCTAAGATTATGCCCCCTAGTTCTAGTTTCACCCATCTTTGGGAACATCCTTACTGCATCCACCCGATCAAGACCCTTCACAATCTTATATGTTTCAATAAGATCGCCTCTCATTCTTCTGAACTCCAATGAGTAGAGTCCCAATCTACTCAACCTCTCCTCATATGTCCGCCCCCTCATCCCCGGGATTAACCGAGTGAACCTTCTTTGTACTGCCTCGAGAGCAAGTATGTCTTTTCTTAAGTATGGAGACCAAAACTGTATGCAGTATTCCAGGTGCGGTCTCACCAATACCTTATATAACTGCAGCAATACCTCCTTGTTTTTATATTCTATCCCCCTAGCAATAAAAGCCAACATTCCGTTGGCTTTCTTGATCACCTGCTGCACCTGCATACCAACTTTTTGATTTTATTGCACTAGGACCCCCAGATCCCTTTGTACTGCAGTACTTTCCAGTCTCTCGCCATTAAGAAAATAACTTGCTCTCTGATTTTTCCTGCCAAAGTGCATAACCTCACATTTTCCAATATTATATTGCATCTGCCAAATCTCCGCCCACTCACCCAGCCTGTCTATATCCCCTTGCAGGTTTTTTATGTCCTCCTCACTCTCTACTTTCCCTCCCATCTTTGTATCATCTGCAAATTTTGATATGTTGCACTCGGTCCCCTCCTCCAAATCGTTAATATAGATTGTAAAGAGTTGGGGACCCAGCACCGACCCCTGTGGAACACCACTGGTTACTGGTTGCCAGTCCGAAAATGAACCATTTATCCCAACTCTCTGCTTCCTGTTTGATAACCAATCCTCCACCCATGCCAGAATATTACCCCCAATCCCGTGATTTTTTATCTTAAGTAATAATCTTTTATGTGGCACCTTGTCGAATGCCTTCTGGAAGTCTAAATACACTACGTCCACTGGTTCCCCTTTATCCACCCTATACGTTATATCCTCGAAGAACTCAAGCAAATTTGTCAGACATGACTTCCCCTTCATAAAGCCATGCTGACTTTGTCCTATTAAATTATGCTTATCTAAATGTTCCGTTACTGTCTCCTTAATAATAGACTCCAAAATTTTACCCACCACAGATGTTAAGCTAACTGGCCTATAATTTCCAGCCTTCTGCCTACTACCCTTTTTAAATAACGGTGTTACATTAGCAGTTTTCCAATCTGCCGGGACCTCTCCTGAGTCCAGGGAATTTTGGAAAACTATCACCAAAGCATCCACAATCCCTACTGCCACTTCCCTCAAGACCCTAGGATGGAAGCCATCAGGTCCAGGGGATTTATCCGCCTTGAGTCCCATTATTTTACTGAGTACCATCTCTTGAGTGATT
The DNA here is from genome assembly GCF_035084215.1 of Heptranchias perlo. Classification (NCBI taxonomy): domain Eukaryota; kingdom Metazoa; phylum Chordata; class Chondrichthyes; order Hexanchiformes; family Hexanchidae; genus Heptranchias; species Heptranchias perlo. The sequence goes on from NC_090356.1 coordinate 27,012,493, forward strand.
TTAATCGTATTTAGCTCCTCCCCCCCGAGAGTCCCCTGTTTGTCCAGTGTTGGGATATTCTTAGTGTCCTCTACTGTAAAGACTGAAACAAAATATTTGTTCAGCATTTTTGCCATCTCCATGTTTCCCACCATTAATTTCCCGGTCTCATCCTCTAAGGGACCTATGTTTGCCTTAGCCACCCTTTTTCTTTTTATATAACTATAGAAACTCTTGCTATCTGTTTTTATATTTTTTGCTAATTTCTTTTCATAATCTAACTTCCCTTTCTTAATCAATCCTTTAGTTACTTTTTGCTGTCTTTTGAAGAATTCCCAATCTTCTGTCCTCCCACTAAGTTTGGCTACCTTATATGTCCTTGTTTTTAGTCGGATACTATCCTTGATTTCTTTACTTAGCCACGGGTGGCTGTCATTTCTTTTACACCCTTTTTTCCTCAGTGGAATATATTTATTTTGAAAGTTGTAAAATAACTCCCTAAATGAACACCACTGCTCATGTACCGTCTTACCCTTTAATCTATTTTCCCAGTCCACTTTAATCAATTCCGCTCTCATACCATCATAGTCTCCTTTATTCAAGCTCAGTACGCTTGTTTGAGAATCAACCTTCTCACCCTCTAATTGGATATGGAATTCAACCATGTTGTGGTCGCTCGTTCCAAGGGGATCCTTAACTAGGACATTATTAATTAATCCTGACTCATTACACAGGACCAGGTCCAAGGTTGCCTGCCCCCTTGTAGGATCAGTTACATACTGCTCAAGAAATCCATCCCTGATGCACTCAATGAACTCGTCCTCAAGGCTGCTCTGCCCAATTTGATTTGTCCAGTTAATATGATAATTAAAATCCCCCATAATTATGGCTGTTCCCTTATTACATGCCCCGACTATCTCCTGATTAATACTTCTTCCAGCAGAGTTGCAACTATTAGGAGGCCTATATACTACGCCCACTAATGTTTTTTTTTCCTTATTATTCCTTATCTCCACCCAAACTGTTTCATTATCTTGATGCTTTGTCCCAATATCATTTCTCTGTATTACAGTGATTCCTTCCTTTATTAACATAGCCACCCCACCTCCCCTTCCTTCCTGCCTGTCCTTCCTGATTGTTAAATACCCTGGCATATTTAATTCCCAGTCGTTGTCACCCTGCAGCCATGTTTCTGTAATGGCCACAAGATCATACCCATACGTAGTTATTTGTGCCGTTAACTCGTCCATTTTATTACGAATGCTACGTGCATTCAGATAAAGAACTTTCAAATCTGTTTTGTGACGCTTAGTTCCTGCTTTTTCCTTTTTTAACATTTTACCTATTACTCCATACCTTCTGTCCCTTCCTGTTACGCTTTCCTCTCTCTCCCTGCTCAGGTTCCCAACCCCCTGCCACTTTAGTTTAAACCCTCCCCAACAGCACTAGCAAACACTTCTCCTAGGACAGCGGTCCCGGCCCTGCCCAGGTGCAGACCGTCCGGTTTGTACTGGTCCCACCTCCCCCAGAACCGTTTCCAGTGTCCCAGGAATTTGAATCCCTCCCCCTTGCACCATTCCTCTAGCCACGTATTCATTTGAAATATCCTCCTATTTCTACTCTGACTAGCACGTGGCACTGGCAGCAATCCTGAGATTACTACCTTTGAGGTCCTATTTTTTAATTTACCTCCTAACTCCCTATATTCTGCTTTTAGGACCTCATCCCCTTTTTTACCTATATCGTTGGTGCCTATGTGCACCACGACAGCTGGCTGTTCGCCCTCCCCCTCCAAAATGTTCTGTAGCCGCTCCGAGACATCCTTGATCCTTGCACCAGGGAGGCAACACACAGATGCACACATACACACACAAACACAAACACACAGATGCACACATACACACACAAACACAAACGCACGGATGCGCACATACACACACAAACACAAACACACAGATGCGCACATACACACACAAACACACAGATGCACACATACACACACAAACACAAACACACAGATGCGCACATACACACACAGACGTGCAGGGGCTGATACATGGACGGACACACACAAATGCATGATTTCCTCAAGCTTGTGTCTAAAAGGTAATATTTCTTCCATTTATGCTCTGTGGAATTGTCTTCGTATTCCCGACCTTGTGAAGTGCTTTGGAATGTTTCGCTACATTATATTAGTTGTGGTTGACGTAATCGTGCCCACCTTTGGAAATGATAGCTCTTACCAGTGGCAGTAAATGGCTCAGTAGTTTTACAGTGATGTCAATAACTGTATAACCTTTTCACCCAGTGAGCGGTGATAAAGCACAAGCATAGCAGCAAAACCTGAAGCACCTTCCTCTGAAATGCCCTCTCCGTATGACACAACCACTTCAGTAAGAAGGCAGGCTTTGGATGCTAAGATTTGTTCACAAAGTAACAAAAGTCCAGCACAGTCGCAGCAAGATAAATACTGGATAGAAATTATTTGCTCATTAGTTATTTAGAGACACACTACACTAAATAAACATATGTGAGATTATTTAAAATCTATAATCAGTATCTGTTCTCAGCTCAAACATCACCTGGGGAATAGTTAAGGGTAGGTTCAAAAAGCAGCTTTTATTTTTGATGGAACAGTTTCTGAAGTTGTAACTCCCTATCTTTATTACAATGCCATTCTATTTTCCAGCAATAGGTTAATGATTGAAATTACGATTTTCACGTCCCCACACAACAGAGCTGGAAAATTCAACTCACCAACCAGCTTGGGACAGTTTACTCTTCGATTTTTTTCAGACGAACTCTAAATTGCTCGTAAGTGTGTGAGTTATATCAATATATTTGCTCTTCCAGCTTTGATCCTTTGTTGCTTTTTGCTTTGGTCCCTTGCTGCGTTTGATCCTTTGGAGGGTCTCTCTCTGCCCCACTGACTAGTCAAGGTCCTTGTCCTCATTTCCAAGTCCATCCATGGCCTTGACCCGACCTGAATAATCTTCTCCAGCCGTACATCCCGCTACACCCTCTATTGCTCTGACTCTGAACTAGCCCCCTCCCCACTTAGCTCAACTATCGGAGGCCACTCCTTCAGAATCCTACTGAATTCTCTTCCACAGCCATTCCACTTTGCTGTCTCTCTCCTCACTTTAAAAGCCTCCTTAAAAAAGACTTGAAAGACTTGCATTTATATAGCGCCTTTTGTGACCTCAGGACGTCCCAACGTCCTACACAGTGAATTAAGTACTTTTTTTTTGAAGCGTAGCCACTGCTGTAATGTAGGAAATATGGCAGCTAAGTTGCGCTCAGCAAGGATCCCACGTGATAATGGCCAGATAATCTGTTTTTAGTGATGTTGGTTGACGGGTAAATATTGGTCAGCCGCTGGGGTCCTGCCAGTCTGAACTAGTCAGTAAGGGGGTGCGTGTGACTCTCCTTTCAGACATATCTCTCCACGGTGAGGGAAGACACTTGCCTGGGTGGTCCTGGGTCACTTTACCACAATATACTGCCATGTGCAGGTTTTGTCACCACTGCCGCTTGCCTGGCATGTAAAAGGACCCACATTACGCTGCGTTATCAACCCAAAATTAAACACAGCCTCAATCGAAGTTGACAAAAACACCAATTAATACAATAGGCTGGGGCTCTCTTCTCTAGAAAAGAGAAGGCTGAGGGATGACCTGATAGAAGTCTTTAAAATTATGAACTAGTTTGACAAGGTAGACGTAGAGAGGGTGTTTCCACTTGTGGGCGAGTCCAAAACTAGGGGCCATAAATAGAAGATAGTCATTAATAAATCCAATAGGGAATTCGGGAGAAACTTCTTTTCCCAGAGAGTGGTTAGAATGTGGAACTTGCTACCACAAGGAGTAGTTGAGGCGAATAGCATAGATAAGGAGAAGCTAGATAAATACATGACAGAGAAAGGAATAGAAGTCTGTGCTGATCGAGTTAGATGAAGTAGGGAGGGAGGAGGCGCGTGTGGAGCATAAACACCGGCACAGACAAGTTGGGCCGAATGGCCTGTTTATGCACTGTAAATTCTATGTAATTCTACATAAGAATTTGGGATAGGATGTATACCAGCCAGATTAGTATTGTCATCTCTTGGGAGAGAGACGGAGGGTCACTAAAATGTACTAGGCCAAATTGTAAGTATGGGTTAATATCTCCCAACGTTCTACACTGATGTTTATAATGATCCTAGCCTCTGTGTACTTCTTCTCCGCAGATCTCAGCACTCGCATTGGGATTCAGTGTTACCCACACTACGTATCTCCCACACCAAGCACAAGTGCTCAGTTTCTTGATGGAATTCTATCCCAGCAAGTTGTTACTTTGAAACCTGAAGTGCATCACTGAAAGGACGAGAGCAAAAGTTCATGTGCCCTGAATCCTTGAGAACATGTAGATTATGGAAACGCCAGTTAGTGACATAGTTCAGCGGGCTGCACCTATCACTAAACTGGTGTCTGTGAATCCCTCACTCTGAGCTCTGGGCTTTCGTAGGTCCCACAGTTTCTAGATTGATAATGATGTGCAGTTGGATTTAATTAAACGGATATACAGCGGAACTGATTGACTATCACAAGTGACCATTAATAATTGCATTACGATGCTCCTGTGCTAAACCTTGAGATGTTAAAGGCACAGATGGTTAACTTTGCAGGCTGCAAGACAAAAATCCCTTCACTTTTTAACCATTAAGCAAGATGAGAATTCCTGATTATCCCACCAGGCTGATTAGTAAATTTCGCATCCAATACAGCAAATAATTTGCACATGTCAGGTGAAAAAATAATTCTAACCAAGTGAATTGTCGGCTAGTGAACAGCAGTGTGATGTGAATGATTCAAGAATCAATGGTGAGAATGTGGAACTTGCTACCACATGGAGTGGTTGAGGAGAATAGCACAGATGCATTTAAGGAGAAGCTAGATAAGTACATGAACAAGTTTCCTCTTAAAAAACATTATGAGAAGATCATAAGGAGACCCCTTTATATTCCCAGGATCAATTGTACAGAATCATATGAATCAAGCTGCCTAGCAATTCTTTACTATTGTTGTGTCCCATATAAAATAAGGGCCATGACTGACTGAAGTCCTGAATCACTGTTTTATACGGCCATACAGTATTGTAATCAACCTGGTCCCAAGCTGGTCAGTGAGTAACTGGGTACTCAGTGGAGTCCAGGTCGTGTTTCTTTCAAAGTTAGACCTGGGTAACATACTGAGAATCAATTCAAATTAGTCCTTAATGTAGAGTCAAAACTGTTCATTCTCCATTTTGAGACTTACATCAGGGGATCCATTTAGAAACTCGGGGGGGTAATTTTAACCTAACTCGCCCGGCGGGAACTGACACGCTCGGATCAGCCGCCCGTTTCACACGCTTCCCGATTTTAACTTCCATTGAAGTCAAACGGGTGTAAAACAGGCAAGCGATCCGATCACATCAGTTTCTCGCCAGGCGGATGAGGGATTAAATTTACCCCCTCCATATCTTCCAAATAATTTTGGTGCAGCCGGAGATTCCGATGACCCCTTTTCATTTCTAATGGTAAGAAGGATATTCACTATTTCTGAGCAACACAATGGCCTGGACTATTCCCCCACAAACTGCCCATATTCGGGATGATGCCGGAATGGTGCCGGGGTGGTGCAGCAGGAAAAAAAATCGGACATGGAGACCTACCACCAAACCCCTATCCCTAAATCGGTCCACAGAAATTTTCCTCCCTCCCCTCCTCCATCTCCACTAGTAGGGATCTGGACCCTTTGACCAACTAGTCGCACTTAAATACCGCTGAGGAGAGGGCTCGGGAAACCAGCCGATTTCCACGCCTTGCCGCTGCAGTATTGCCGACCCACAGCTAAACCGGTACCAGGGCGGCTCTCCACTGACATTGGGAAGAATATGCCATCCAGGGACGGACAGAGAGGACCTATGTACGGCCACCTTGTCCTTCTTTATGCCCTCCTGCGTCTGACGGGCCTGCGGAGGGCTCGTTCAGAACCATTTTTAAAATATGTCTGGGATCTATTCAGGGGGATTCTGCTTCCTGTTGGTGATCACTCCTCCCATTTTCAGTGCTGCAGGGAATGTCCCACTGGAGCAACTTACATCTTTTATTTGTTCTCAAAGATGCAAGAGGTTTAAAATGTCATTCACAACTGGCAACGGTCACATTTAAATTATCAATTGTTTATACTTTGTTCAGAACCAGATCCTTTTCTATTTATTTCTGCCAAAGAATGAATTTAAAGGCAGAGTTAATTCCATGGAATAGTCCCATAATCGTGAAGATTACAGGGGGATTTGGCTGTACCGAAAGTGGCATGTCTGAGTTGTCGATTGCTACAGCGAGGACACAGGTTGGAGGCAGTCTGAGATTTCCCTCAGCTGCAGTCTTGGGCTCCCTCTAGAGAATGGTAATATGACTGGGAGCCCAGTCCACACATATACAGGGGATCGGGCCGGCAGGGTGAAAGTCCCATCCTGCCCCATTCCAGAGGAAATTCCCAGCCAACAAGTCCAAATGTTGTTGCCAAATTTGTCCACATAAATTGGGGAAATTCGACAATGGGACCTGGCACAATTTCGGGATTGGAATCCCATGGAATTCTGTGATATAACAGGGCCGTCGCACTCCTGCTTGCATTTGCTAATATTTGACGCTCAATCAATCCACTGTCTGCGACACAGAGTCAACAGAAACGTGCAGACAGTCATCAGTACATCACACAGTAGATGTAGAGATTAAACGTACATGAGCTGAACAGTGCATTACACAGAGAGGCTGTATAATTTGGGTTATACGTCGTACTGGTACTGCTTCAACAGTGAAGAGTGCATTACACAGGGAAATTATAAAGTAACAGGATACTTACCCAAGGGAACTTTACAAGTTCAGTACACAAGAGAGCTTTGAAATATATAACACAGGAGGAGCTGCGTGGGCCAGATGGATCAACACAGAAGCACTCAAATCTACATATGGTTTCATATTCTTACATCTGATTATTTGTTCTCAAAGATGCAGGAGGTTTAAAACGTCATTCACAACTGGCAACGGTCACATTTAAATTATCAACTGTTTATACTTTGTTCAGAACCAGATCCTTTTCTATTTATTTCTGCCAAAGAATGAATTTAAAGGCAGAGTTAATTCCATGGAATAGTCCCATAATCGTGAAGATTACAGGGGGATTTGGCTGTACCGAAAAAGGCATGTCTGAGTTGTCGATTGCTACAGTGTGGACACAGGTTGGAGGCAGTCTGAGAGGAGAGCTCCCAGTTACTGATATTGTGATGTTACACTCCAGTTACATTCTGAATAGCAATAGAGGACTGAAGGGAGCACTCCCCATTAGCAATGACACGGGTGTGGAACAGCATGATGCCAAATAAGGAGGAGCTCCATATAATATGTTTGCTCTCGGACTGCTTCTAAACAGCACTTCAATGCATTCAAAAAGGGTAACTGGTGAGCAGGCATGAAACCCAAAGATGTTTTATAAATGCATAAAGAGCAAGAGGATAACTAAGGAAAGAGTAGGGCCTATTAGAGACCAAAAAGATAACCTGTGTTTTTTTTTTATTCGTTCACGGGATGTGAGCGTCGCTGGCGAGGCCGGCATTTATTGCCCATCTCTAATTGCCCTTGAGAAGGTGGTGGTGAGCCGCCTTCTTGAACCGCTGCAGTCCGTGTGGTGAAGGTTCTCCCACAGTGCTGTTAGGAAGGGAGTTCCAGGATTTTGACCCAGCGACGATGAAGGAACGGCGATATATTTCCAAGTCGGGATGGCGTGTGACTTGGAGGGGAACGTGCAGGTGGTGTTGTTCCCATGTGCCTGCTGCCCTTGTCCTTCTAGGTGGTAGAGGTCGCGGGTTTGGGAGGTGCTGTCGAAGAAGCCTTGGCGAGTTGCTGCAGTGCATCCTGTGGATAGTGCACACTGCAGCCACAGTGCGCCGGTGGTGAAGGGAGTGAATGTTTAGGGTGGTGGATGGGGTGCCAATCAAGCGGGCTGCCTTATCTTGGATGGTGTCGAGCTCCTTGAGTGTTGTTGGAGCTGCACTCATCCAGGCAAGTGGAGAGTATTCCATCACACTCCTGACTTGTGCCTTGTAGATGGTGGAAAGGCTTTGGGGAGTCAGGAGGTGAGTCACTCGCCACAGAATACCCAGCCTCTGACCTGCTCTTGTAGCCACAGTATTTATATGGCTGGTCCATTTAAGTTTCTGGTCAATGGTGACCCCCAGGATGTTGATGGTGGGGGATTCGGCGATGGTAATGCCGTTGAATGTCAAGGGGAGGTGGTTAGACTCTCTCTTGTTGGAGATGGTCATTGCCTGGCACTTATCTGGCGCGAATGTTACTTGCCACTTATGAGCCCAAGCCTGGATGTTGTCCAGGTCTTGCTGCATGCGGGCACGGACTGCTTCATTATTTGAGGGGTTGCGAATGGAACTGAACACTGTGCAGTCATCAGCGAACATCCCCATTTCTGACCTTATGATGGAGGGAAGGTCATTGATGAAGCAGCTGAAGATGGTTGGGCCTAGGACACTGCCCTGTGGAACTCCTGCAGCAATGTCCTGGGGCTGAGATGATTGGCCTCCAACAACCACTACCATCTTCCTTTGTGCTAGGTATGACTCCAGCCACTGGAGAGTTTTCCACCTGATTCCCATTGACTTCAATTTTACTAGGGCTCCTTGGTGCCACACTCGGTCAAATGCTGCCTTGATGTCAAGGGCAGTCACTCTCACCTCACCTCTGGAATTCAGCTCTTTTGTCCATGTTTGGACCAAGGCTGTAATGAGGTCTGGAGCCGAGTGGTCCTGGCAGAACCCAAACTGAGCATCGGTGAGCAGGTTATTGGTGAGTAAGTGCCGCTTGATAGCACTGTCGACGACACCTTCCATCACTTTGCTGATGATTGAGAGTAGACTGATGGGGCGGTAATTGTTCGGATTGGATTTGTCCTGCTTTTTGTGGACAGGACATACCTAGGCAATTTTCCACATTGTCGGGTGGATGCCAGTGTTGTAGCTGTACTGGAACAGCTTGGCTAGAGGTGCAGCTAGTTCTGGAGCACAAGTCTTCAGCACTACAGCTGGGATGTTGTCGGGGCCCATAGCCTTTGCTGTATCCAGTGCACTCAGCCGTTTCTTGATATCACGTGGAGTGAATCGAATTGGCCGAAGACTGGCTTCCGTGATGGTGGGGATATCGGGAGGAGACTGAGATGGATCATCCACTCGGCACTTCTGGCTGAAGATGGTTGCAAATGCTTCAGCCTTGTCTTTTGCACTCACGTGCTGGACTCCGCCATCATTGAGGATGGGGATGTTTGCAGAGCCTCCTCCTCCCGTTAGTTGTTTAATTGTCCACCACCATTCATGACTGGATGTGCAGGACTGCAGAGCTTTGATCTGATCCGTTGGTTGTGGAATCGCTTAGCTCTGTCTATAGCATGTTGCTTCCGCTGTTCAGCATGCATGTAGTCCTGAGTTGTAGCTTCACCAGATTGGCACCTCATTTTTAGGTACGCCTGGTGCTGCTCCTGGCATGCTCTTCTACACTCCTCATTGAACCAGGGTTGATCCCCTGGCTTGCTGGTAATGGTAGAGTGAGGAATATGCCGGGCCATGAGGTTACAGATTGTGCTGGAATACAATTCTGCTGCTGCTGATGGCCCACAGCGCCTCATGGATGCCCAGTTTTGAGCTGCTAGATCTATTCTGAATCTATCCCATTTAGCACGGTGGTAGTGCCACACAACACGTTGGATGGTGTCCTCAGTGCGAAGACAGGACTTCGTCTCCACGAGGACTGCCATGTGGAGGCGGGCAATGTGGGTATAGTTCTTTATGAATACTTTGTGTCTGTCTTCACAAAGAGGTGGACGATGCAGAGATTGTAGTTAAGGAGGAGGAGTGTGAAATATTGGCTGGGATAAACATAGTGAGAGAGGAAGTATTAAGAGGTTTAGCATTTTCGAAAGTAGATAAATCGCCAGGCCCGGATGAAATGTATCCCAGGCTGTTAAGAGAAGCAAGGGAGAAAATAGCGGAGGCTCTGGCCATCATTTTCCAATCCTCTCTGGCTACAGGCGTGGTACTGGAGGATTGGAGGAGTCCTAATGTTGTACCATTGTTTAAAAAGGGAGAAAGGGATAGACTAAGCAATTACAGGCCAGTCAGCCTAACCTCGATGGTCGGCAAATTATTGGAAGAAATGCTGAAGAACAGTATTAATCATCATATAGAAAGGCACAGATTAATCAAGGACAGTCAACATGGATTTGTTAAGGGAAGGTCGTGTCTGACTAACTTGATTGAATTTTTTGAGGAGGCAACAAGGAGGGTCGATGAGGGCAGTGCGTTTGATGTAGCCTATATGGATTTTAGCACGGCTTTTGACAAGGTCCCACATGGCAGATCGGTCAAAAAAGTAAAAGCCCATGGGATCCAAGAGAAAGTGGCAAGTTGGATACAAAATTGGCTCAGTGGCAGTAAGCAAAGGGTAATGGTCGACAGGTGTTTTTGTGCCTGAAAGGCTGTTTCCAGTGGGGTTCCGTGGGGCTCCGTACTAGATTCCTTGCTTTTTGTGATATATATCAATGATTTAGACTTAAATGTAGGGGGCATGATTAAGAAGTTTGCTGATGAAACAAAAATTGGTTGTGTGGTTGACAGTGAGGAAGATATCAATGGACTGGTCAGGTGGGCAGAAAAGTGGCAAATGGAATTCAATCCAGAAAAGTGTGAGGTAATGCATTTGGTGAGGGCAAACAAGGCAAGGGAGTACACAATAAATGATAGGACACTGAGAAGTATAGAGGAAGAGAGGGACCTTGGAGTGCATGTCCACAAATCCCTGAAAGTAGCAGGACAGGTAGATAAGGTGGTTACGAAGGCATATGGGATACTTCCCTTTATTAGCCGAGGTATAGAATATAAGAGTGGGGAGGTTATGCTAGAACTGTACAAAACACTCGTTAGGTCACAGCTGGAGTACTGCGTACAGTTCTAGTCACTACATTACAGGAAAGATGCGATTGCGCTCGAGAGAGTACAGAGGAGATTTACGAGGATGTTGCCAGGACTGGAGAATTTTAGCTATGAGGAAAGATTGGATAGGCTGGGGTTGTTCTCTTTGGAACAGTGGAGGCTGAGAGGAGATTTAATTGAGGTGTATAAAATTATGAGAGGCCTAGATAGAGTGGATAGAAAGGACTTATTTCCTTTAGCAGAGAGGTCAATAACCAGGGGGCATAGATTTAAAGTAATTGGTCGAAGGATTAGAGGGGAGTTGAGGAGAAATTTTTTCACCCAGAGGGTGGTGGGCGTCTGGAACTCACTGCCTGAAAGGGTGGTAGAGGCAGAAACCCTCATCACATTTAAAAAGTACTTGGATATGCACTTGAAGTGCCGTAACCTAAAAGGCTACAGTCCAAGAGCTGGAAAGTGGTGTTAGGCTGAATAGCTCTTTTTCGGCTGGCACGGACACGATGGGCTGAATGACCTCCTCCTGTGGCGTAAATTTCTATGATTGTTTATGGCCTCTTATGCATCCCCTGCTTCCATATACACACACACACATACATATACACACACACACAGACATATACACACACACACACAGACAGACATACACTTACACACTCTCTCCAGAAGGAGTCACTGATAGAACCAGGAACAGGAACCCCAGCTAATTTTATGTTCCTCCCTGCCCCAGTCATTCTAAAACTAATTGTACCATCACAATTTTTGACTAATTGGGAATTAGACCAAGAACCCTTCAGGCCTATTTTAGGACTACTAAAGGCGCCGTTACCCACTCGACCACTGGTGGGAGCTGAGCGTGTCCTTTTCAAGTTGGAAGCAATAAATTGGTAAATTAATGTTACATTCACGACAACTGAACTTATAAATTGTTACCAGTTTTTGGAAGGTGGTTGAAATTCTGTTTCCTTACATTAAAACGGTGACTACACTTCAAAAGTACTTCATTGGCTGTAAAGCCCTTTGGGACGTCCTGAGGTCATGGAAGGCGCTATATAAATACAAATCCTTTCCTTTGGACTTGGTATTTTTTTATTTCTTGTCGCACGGCCTCCGTGAATATTAGTCTTCAACTAAGTTACAGATTTACAAGCAAAAATTAAAATTCAGTACAAGACATAGAGGAGCAGTGGTCTGCAGGAGAGTGCGTCAGCACAGGGAGCTCAAGATGGAGCAAAACATTACACATTTTTCATATTATTAATAAAAATTATTGTTTCCACTTTCATTTTGCATAGAATGACATAGAGTTTACAGCACAGAAACTGGTCTACACCGGTGTTTATGCTTCAAACGAGCTTCCTCCCACTCTACTTCATCTAACCCTATCAGCATATCCTTCTAGTCCTTTGTCTCTCGTGTATTTATCTAGATTCCCCTTAAATGTATCTATGCTATTCGCCTCAACTACTCCCTGTGGTAGCAAGTTCCACATTCTAACCACTCTCTGAGTAAAGAAATTTCTCCTGAATTCCTTATTGGATTTATTAGTGACGATCTTATATTTATGGCCCCTGGTTTTACAGGATATCCAGGATGACTCAGTAGCTCAATGCGTAAATGTTCCATCCTGTTTGATAGTGAGCCATGAGACCAGGGACTAAGGAATGAGGTCATTATCAACGACCTTTTGCTAATGCACCAATTCATTTCCGATAAGATTGAATGTAAAAAACTTCCAGTTTGTGGGAATCGCCTATATTTTTACTTCCCTTCAAATCAAACTATTATTGGCTTTCATACCAACATACGAAAATGACAGGCAGGAAATTACCAGCTGGTCTAGCAAGCCTGCCCCACATTCATGATGTTTGGGGCGTCATGACTAGACACTTCCTACTCCCCTCCCTGCAGCCATGTAATCTCCTGGGAGAGGCAAAAAGACCACAGAAAAACCCTGGGCCAATAAGGGACAAAACAAATCTGGAAAATTACTCTCCGACTCCCTCAGGCGATCGAAACCAGCCCAGGAGGTCTTCAATACTTTTAAGGCACAGAAGCTACATTTGAAAGACACCATTATGGACACAAGGACAGAACAATTCAGACGTAGACCGTAAGACCATAAGAGATAGGAGCAGGAGTAGGCCATTCGGCCCTTCGAGCCTGCTCCGCCATTTAATGAGATCATGGCCGATCTGATTTTTACCTCAACTCCACTTTCCCGCCCTTTCCCCATATCCTTTGACTCTCTTGCTGATCAAAAATTTGTCTAACTCAGCCTTGAATGTATTCAATAACTCAGCCTCCACAGCTTTTTGGGGTAAAGAATTCCAAAGATTCATGACCCTCTGGGAGAAGAAATTCCTCCTCGTTTCCGTCTTAAACGGGCGACCCCTTATTCTGAGACTATGCCCCCTAGTTTTAGGTTCCCCCATGAGGGGTAACATCCTCTCAGCATCTACCCTATCGAGGCCCCTCAGAATCTTGTATGTTTCAATAAGATGTAGTCCTCATTGCCAGGATCCCACAGTCAGCTTATATCCCCCCACCCCTTTAGCAGGCACTCCTGGGCACTACAGCCCACAGTTATAATCTGGCCTTTTTAAACATCTTTCTCCTGATAGTGCCAACTCTTGTCAGAGTATAATCCCACTGGTGTTAGCAGCATTCCAATATCTCATCCAAGTTATTCATCATCCATATGTGTGGCAGCATGGTATTTCATCACCGACAAGCAGGGTCATTAGATAACAACCAAGGACACTAAGACCAATTGTAGTACCCCAAATGCAATCAGTTAACTCAGGAAAATTCAGGAATTAATCCAGGGACCTCCTGACCTGTGTGATTTACTGCTACACCATGCGGTGCATTGACCCAGTTTAAGCCAGGGATTATGACTACTCCTATCATTCCTTAGCCCTGGTTTACCTCGTTTAACTGCTCCTCATCCTGTAGATCCTCCAGTTGGTCGTTGCACTATCTTATCCTTGGGCTCTGAATGGGCTGATACGCATCTAACGTCCCTTTAAATCTGAGATCTATCAGCTCCTTCTTACCTGTAGCAATCAGCGAGCTGCACCCTGTGTGTCTGGAGAGGGCTGGTGGTGTTTGCTGTCTGTCAATGATGAAGAATGACTCTTCTCAGCACAGACAGCAAGCATAGAAATCCAGTATTCTTCACACAGAATTTTCTACAATCAATGACAGATTATATCTCAATAAGGCTGCAGCAATGACGTCACAAGACAGTAATGCCATTTAGTGATTATCATCATACATCAAGGGCATTGTGTGAACTGACGATCAATGTAAGCACTAACAATTACTGTCAGCACAAAGCCAACAAAATGTGGAACAATTCCCCCCCTCCACCCCCCCCTGCCCCCTCCACAGCTTATACATAAAATTGTACATAAAAAGAACCAAATACAAGACCCCTACCACCTCATCTTTATCACCTCCGAGCTTGTCTTCACCAATGTTCTTCTCATCAGCCTCCCAAGCTGGTAGGATAGTTTTCCAGGATGTGGGCATCACTGGCAAGGTGGGCATTTATTGCCCATCCCTTGTTGCCCTAAAAAGGTGATGGTGAGCCTTTTTCTAGCAGGCTTGAGGGGCTGAATGGCCTACTCCTGTTTCTAAAGTTGCTAGAACATCGCAAATATTAAACCATTCTTCTCTATAAGGCGATGATGGAACTGCAATGTATTTTTAGCATTTTCTGTTCGTAATTAGACTGATGTGGATTCTGCTAACTCTTTTTACTTATTTATAAATTCCAAATAAAATAAAAGAAAATGGGCCTGAAAGTCCTGGGACAGAGACGGAGGGCGGGGGCACAGCGGCAGTACAATCAGAGCGGGCAGCTGGAGTTTGGACTTGGCCCGAGCAATCCCTGCAGACAAGTTTCTGGGGCTGCGATGATTGGCCTTCTTTCTGTGTCTCCATGCTACAGCATCCAGCTGCCAGGTAAGTAAGTCCAGGGTCCTGGTCTCAAGCACCTTACTGCCAACCTGTGTCCAATATCTGAGTGTACCAGCTCTATTTTCTTTGTCCCATTAAGTATCTTAAATGCCTTCGTAAGGCCCCCTCTGAGACATCTATTTTTAACAACTGCAGAGCATCAGTTTGTTTCCACCAGCGTTCCTAACATGTCCTCCAGAGCAGAACTGATCTTCAGGATTGGTAGCTGAGCCTGTCAGCGCTGTAACTGATCCCTTCCTGGACTAGTCGCTGTAATACATGTCTTACACTCTGCTCTACCTTAGGGAACAAACCTTTCTGAACTCTGCAAATTTTCAATACCCAGGTCGGTTATGTCAGAACATCAACTCAGAGGCAGTTTTCAAACCGCCATGAATTGCAGGCAATGTTATATTAACTGTAAACAGATGTGTCACCAAATTAAGCAGACTTCAAAGTTATTTTACATGCAAGGTGCTGATGTGCCGTGTGTTATCAATTAATCAAAAGCTTAAAGACGACACTGAGAGTGCCTAGGGACAGCTTACAGCGTAAAAAAGTCCTTTCTGCTGTTCTGGGCAGCCCAAACATCGATCAGAGTCAACACAAGCACAGAGAGATGGAGGGAGAGAGAGAGAGAAAGAAAGAAAGAAAGAAAGAAAGAGAGAAAGAAAGAAAGGACGTGCTTTACAGCCAATGAAGTACTTTTGAAGTGTAGTCACTGTTGTAATGTAGGAAATGTTCCTTATGGTGTATTTGAACTGTCCCTTTTGTGTCCCCTCTTCTCCTGACTCCTACTAGGATACAGTTCCGTGGATGCTGGCAAGTCTCAAGTATCTCACTGAAGTATCCATCCTCCACATGTGATCTGGGCAAAGTGTTCGCAGGACATTTTGCCCAGTATCATGAAAGAGCTCAGTTTGATCATCACCTGACCTGTAGACATGCATGTTTTCCAGCAGGGATCACTGAATAAGAATCGGGAGCAAGAACCCTGGCTGATCTTTTCCCTCCTTTCCTAGGCTGGGAGGACTGGCAGGACCCATGTGTCCTGTGAAGTATTTGATGGTCTCAGTCTGTATCGATCCCTATCACTAAGTTCCGTTCCCAGTCAGATATCCACCCAGCTTCTTTTTGACTGAGTTAATGGACTCAGCCTCAACTATATTTTCTTCTACATAGAATCATCGAACCATACAGCACAGAAGGAGGTGATTCAGACCATCGTGCCTGCACCAGCTCTTTGAAAGAGCTATCTAGTTAATTCTATTCTCCTGCTCTTTCCCCATGGCCCTGCAGATCTTGATTTATCGTCTGATTTTGCCAAATAATCGCTGGTTTAAAGGAAATCAGTGGATCAGATTGGCATCCTCAAGACATCTATCACAAAGCTGCCCTTTGAGATGGGTTAATGATTAACGTCAGCACGTAGAAGTGTTGTCAACAGTATTACCACATGCATATCTAATGGGGGCTCCTACAACATTTAGGGAACTGAGTTGATCCAATTTACAGCCTTGCACTGCATTAGGTTGATCTAATGGTGCAAGAGCATCCCCTGCAGTCATTTCTCTGCAGTGCGCTGTCTCTCCCAGAACCCTGACTGTACCAGAAACACCTTCTCAAAAAGGAATGAGCACTAAGCTAAATCAGTCATTTGTTACGTGATGTAAAACTGGATGTTCAACTGATGTATAATGTAGTGTAATCACGCAATGTCCCCTCTGCACTCGCAACGCTGTTTAACACAATTCCATCAAAAGGATTTTATCCCCCACCCTGTCGGGCTGTGAATAAGAACAGGTACTCTTTCTAAAGCAGTGAGAATAAGATTTGCAGATGGAGCCCCTCAAACACAGCCACTGGAAACGTGGGTGTTACTGTGTTACTGTCCTGCCCTCTGAGAAAGGAAAACGCCCATACATTCAAAATATGAAGATCAATGTCAATAGCAGATGTTGATGGCTGTCTACTTAAAGGGAGTTGCATCCTCTAATTGGTGCTATTGATGATGGAATCATGGATATGATAATTATACCCCACCATCACACTCACTGTTAAGGACGCTAAATTTTAATCTTTAAAAAGTATTTTTAATCTCCAATAGAGAAACCTGCCTTCTGCCTACCAGTGCGTCTTGTTCAATACAGGCCCACAAAAGGAGGAGCTTCTAGCCACCAACTCCCTCCCACTTACACCGTGACCTGAGTTCGAGACCCCATTATTTATAATAATTACTTATTTTCTGCAATACTTTAGGGCTCTGAGGGGCAACAATGGCATCAGCTGAATACGTTAATCTGATTGTTTCCCATTGAAGAGCTGTGACTTTGCTGTTCCTTCAGCAGAATCCTGGAATTCCCTGCCTAACACCACAGTGGGAGCGCCATCACCACACGGACTGCAGCGGTTCAAGGGGAGGGCTCACCACCACCTTCTCAGGGCAACCAGGGATGGGAAATAAATGCCAGCCTCGCCTGCGTCACCCACAGAGAATCATAGAATCTTACAGCACAGGAGGAGGCCGTTCAGCCCATCAAGCCTGTGCCGGATCTTTGAAAGAGCTATCCAGTTAGTCCCACTCATCCTTTTCAAGTATATATCCAATTCCCTTTTGAAAGTTACTATTGAATCTGCTTCCACCTTGACAGTCGATAATTACTTCATGCTCTCGTTAACAACCAGGTGGAGGGGAGGAAAGTAAAATAATAGTTTCCATTTATAGAGCTGAGAGCTGCCTTTTATGCGGCCAACTGGGAACTACTCTGGTGAAAGGTAGAAAAAGCTGGGATGGACGCCTAGCTGCAGATGTAGTCAGGGACACGCACTGGTGGTTAGCAGATTCAGGAGAGACAAGGCAGGGGGAATTATCAGAGGAAATTCAAACTAGTCGAGGTGTAATCATATTGATTGTTGTTACTGGAGTTCAGAAGTTCACACCGTCTATTAAGCTGAGTAAGTGACCAGTGCAAATTGGTTTCTAGTTGAAGGGAGATAGGGAGAGAGCTAGAGAAGGAGGAGGAGAGAGACAGAAGTGATGTATAATAAACAATACTGAAATATGATTAAATCAGCTGGAGTTATGTGATATTTTTAGTCCCTTTTATTAATTTGATTCAGGTACGTTGTGTTCCTGGTGTTATAGCCCTATCACCAACTCGCTATCCTGTGTAAGAAGGCTCCACTCTGGAACGTAGGAACATAGGAACAGGAGTAGGCCATTCAGCCCCTCGAGCCTATTAGATCATGGCTGATCTGTATCTTAACTCCATCTAGCCGTCTTGGTTCCGTAATCCTTAATACCCTTACCTATCAATCTATCAATCTCAGTTTTTAAAATTTTCAATTGACCCCCAGCCTCAACAGCTTTTATGAGGAGGGAGTTCCAGATTTCCACTACCCTTTGTGTGAAGAAGTGCTTCCTGACATCGCCCCTGAACGGCCTAGCTCTAAATTTAAGGTTACGTCCCCTTGTCCTGTGCTCCCCCACCAGAGGAAATAGTTTCTCTTTAACTACCCTATGAAATCCTTTGATCATCTTAAACACCTCAATTAGATCACCCCATTCTCGAGGGAATACAAGCCTAGTCTTTACAACCTGTCCTCGTAATTTAACCCTTTTAGCCTGGTATCATTCTGGAACTGCACCCTTGTTGAATTTGCCCCGTTGTCTTTTGCTTGCCGAGCAAGCAGTGCTCACATGGAGACTCGGGCCCTGCAGGTGCTGCTCTGTCCTGGTTCTTTGACAGTGTGCAATTGGTCTCTATTGGGCTCATTGGAAGGTCAGTAAGGAGAGAGGCTTGGGTTTTGTGCTGTCTCGGAGAGCAGCTCTTAGGATTGATAAAAATTCAGGTCCCAGATGGTGTTGGAGACACAGTTTGGCTGGTTTACATTATTGGGTGCTATCAGTGATTGCTGTGCATCCAATGGCAGATTATTGATGTGAATACATCTTTATACAATACATGATGCAGGGTCGCTTGTTAGCTCCTTGGCTTTTCAACTCTCACATCAGTGATTTGTTTGAGGCCTTCTCATATAGATTTAACATTTATTTTTAGGATGATGGGAGGGTCGGTAACCAGAGGACACAAGTTTAAGATAATAGTGAAAAGAACCGGGGTGGGGAGAAAAGGAGAATTTTTTTTATGCAGCGAGCTGCTGTGATCTGGAATGTACTTCCAGCACTTCTTTCCAGAATGATATCGATTCTCTTTGTGATCTTGTTGAAGTTACATTGCCAAATGAATCTGGTTACAGCACAATGATTGGGTTTTATTAGTTTATAATTAACGATTTCTAAAATTTGGAATTGTGGTATTGAATTTTCAACCTGAGAGAATTGTGAAATATATATTTATACATTTGATGGTCTTCACAAAAATCAGTGCCCGCATCTGGGTCTCCACCCGGGACGCCTAAAAAGTGAGCCCCACGAGTTTGGCAGGGGACCAATGCCTGCGCAGATTGGCGCGCAGACCGTCCCACTGCCAAATTAGTTTGCCTTGTGGCTATTTCACGTCTGAGAAATGGATGCAACACGTACCAATTTCTACCCCATGGACTTCCCCAATGAAATTGTTCTCCCCAGGGTAATTTTTTCACTGAATTTATTTAGTACTCGTCATGGAGAAAGAGATCAGTGCTGAGGACAGTGAGGACCAGAACACTTTTCCCACATCAGGCACACCCAGGTCAAGTGTTGTTCATATCAGCTGCAGGGTGAAGCTCCCTCTACCCTGCCTCAGCCAAATGCTTTAAGCCCAACCTCAGAAAAGCACCAATACTACAGCTGTCAGATACTTCCATAAGCTATCTTCATGGCCTTCTATGAGGGCCATTTTCTTCTCTGTTTGTAGATCTTAGCAGAAAGGTAGATATTTGCAAGCAATGTGCATCACTAGTAAGAAGCGTTAATAACTTATCCCTTCTAATCTCCTGCTGCCCAGTCACTCAACTTAGATCATCATCTGTCATCTTGTTGTGCTCTCAGCCTCAAAAGAATAAGACTACGGTTCGCTATGTATTAGTGACATTGTCAGTATAGTTTTCGGGGATGTAAAAGATCTCACGGCCACTATTTCGAAGAGGAGCAGGGGAATTCTCCCCAGTGCCCTGGCCGATATTTATCCCTCAACCAACATCACTAAAAAAAAAATTGGTGGTTAAGTTGGATTAGGCCATAAACTGGGCGCGGATACCACGATCCGCGGCTAACCCGTGCCCGGTGTTTCCTGCACAGGCAGGACAAGATATTCGTCCGGCCTCAGCACTTACCTGAAAGCAGCATTGCAAATCAGTGTTGCCACCAGGATTCAATGATATTCGCACTTTTCACCAGCTGGGGGAGACCCAATCTCTTAAAGGCAGGATGTCTAGCTGACAGCCTGCCTAAATCTCTTAAAGGTAGCCGGTACCTGTTATTTGCTAAAAAATTACAGTCTGATGTCTGCACGGAGTCTGAATGGAGATCAGACATCGCACACATAAAACACAGATGCAGTTGCCATCCCTATGTTTATAAACAGTTGTAAGGAATCTTACAACACCAGGTTATAGTCCAACAGTTTTATTTGAAAATCACAAGCTTTTGGAGAAACTCCGAAAGCTTGTGATTTTCAAATAAAACTGTTGGACTATAACCTGGTGTTGTAAGATTCCTTACATTTGTCCACCCCAGTCCATCACCGGCATCTCCACATCATACAAACAGTTGAGTTATGTTGAAACATTGAATAAAGGTTGCACACTACTAAATCCCACATCCTCCAATCTGCATGCCAGACGTCACCAACCTGCCAAACTGAGTTTGTACCAGGCCTGCGAGAGAGCGTGCACCAAGGCCTTGTTGCAAGAGGTGGACAGAAAGTGCAACATCCTGTATCCTCGAGGGGTGGTGGCAAGATGCCCTCCAGACATATGCCCAAAATGCAGTGGGAGGCAGTGGGGGATGAAGTCAATGCCAGGAGCATAGCACCATGAACATAGATGCAGTGCAGGAAGAAGTTCTTGCTTTGACACTAGTGGTCAGGGTGAGTGAGGTCAACTGTCAAATGGCATCTCCTACCAACTGCACCACTAGCCGCATCCACTGCACCACACACTACACCCTCCACATCACCCACATACCAACAAACTCTTTCCATCAGTATTCAACTCTTCAAATCGGATGCTTCCTCTCATCCATACACATTATTATTGTTGCAAGCCACATACCCACAACTCACAGGCCACACACACTGGCAGCTATTCAACCATGACAGGCACATCACACAGACACACATCCCGCTTTCTTGCAGGAGAAAGTGGCGCCTAACAGGAGACAGCAAGTGGTAGTGGCATTTAGCCCCTCGAGCCTGTTCTGCCATTCAATAAAATCATGGTGGACCTGTGACCTAACTCGATATACCCGCCTTAGCCCCATATCCCTTAATACCCCTGGTTCATAGAAATTATCAATCTCAGATTTAAAATTCACAATTGAGCTAGTATCAACTGCCGTCTGCAGAAGAGCGTTCCAAACTTCTCCCACCCTTTGCGTGTAGAAGCGTTTCCTAACTTCACTCCTGCATGTCCTGGCTCTAAATGTTAGGCTATGTCCCCTCGTCCTAGTATTCAAGTATAGGAGATCTCCAAAAACAGTTACAACTGCATCGGCAGCCAGAAGCACTAATCCAGCAACTAACCTGCAAATCCTGCATGGTCCCTTTATGTAGTGCTGTTGAGAGGTTCTCCAGGCACTCTAAGACATGTTCAGATGGTCGCGGTTAAGTCAGTGCATTGACTGGAGTGTTAAGTCCCAAAATGGTGTCCAGCACTTTAAATCAGCGTTGCACACTGATCAAATGCATATTCTCCCTACTTTACATGCTGCCGGCTTTCGTTATTTGCACATGTGCTAAACCCTTTACCAAGATGGCGTCTGGCGCACGTCACGCTAGAAGCGTGCATGCGCATTCAAGACGCCATCTTGGATGTTCGGGAGGCCGCGTAGCGCCGAAACAACGGGTGCCGGACGGCCCAATTTCTGGCCCATTATCTGATAATTATCTCATTGCTGTTTGTGGGACCTTGCTGTGCGCAAATTGGTTGCTGCGTTTCCTGCATTACAGCAGTGACTACACTTCAAAACTAATTCACTGCGAAGCACTTTAGGTCGTGAAAGGTGCTTGAATAAATGCCAGCTCTTCTTTCCGTCTTTTCAAACCAGATCAGTGTCTCATTGCAACTCTGGTGCTTGTGTAAGACTAAGTCATTTTTAATAGCTAATGCTGATTTTTCTCATGTGGTGATTTACAATTATTTACATCATATTTCATACCCTTATCACCAATGCATTCCTTCAAGAAGCATACTAGATTTTCTGATTCATGCATTCAAACTGAGTGTTATAAGCCCTCTTACTGCTCTCTCTACATTTTTTACCTCCTTTTAAGGTTTTCAACTGAAACTTAAACAGCCTTCTCCTTTGAAAGTACAAGGGGGGTTAAATTGGTTAACCCACGAAAACAGGGGCGGGAATCCCAATGTGCGATTAACCCACGCCCAGTCCTTGAGATGCAGGCAGCACGTAACATTTGTGCTGCCTGCTGTTTTACATGATTGCTGCGTGCTGCCATCCCTACCTGCACTGTTGAGTGGCTGTTCACCAGCAGGGGGCCCAGATATAGCGAGTGGCCAGCACTGCTTAAAGGCAGCCTGCGCCTCTTCAAAGGGAGGTGCAGTGTAGCTGCAGGAAGTGGTGGAAGTGAATGGTAAAGTAAATCTGTGCTGCAATATGGTGAAGCATGGTGATGATGGGAACGCTGGAATTTTTAAGGAGCAACAACTTGGCTGCTCAAAGTTTGGAGGACTCTGATATCTTCAAAGTATAAGATACGGGTCTGAACAGAGATCAGAAATCGCACAAGTAAAACACAGATGCAGGTCCCGCCCTTATGTTTAAAACCTGTTGAGCTCTTTCACAACTTTGAATAAAGGTTGCTCACATCCCACATCCTCCAATCTGCATGCCAGACCCCACCAATCTGCCAATCTGAGTTTGTACCAGGCCTGCGAGAGAACGTGCACCAAGGGTCTCTGCTGATGCACTAGAGGCCTCAGTGCAAGAGGTGGACAGAAGGAGGGGCATCCTATATCCGCTGGGGGGCAAGAGGCCTTCCAGACATAAGCTTCCGAGGCAGTGGGAGGCAGTAGGGGACGAGATCGATGCCAGATACATAGCACCACGAACATGGATGCAGTGCAGGAAGAAGTGCAATGATTTGACACGAGTGGTCAAGGTGAGTGAGGTCAACTGTCAAGTGGCACCTCCTACCAACTGCACCATTAGCCGCATCCACTGCTCCAGTCACTACACTCCCCATCACCCACCTACCAACAAACTCTTTCAATCAGTACTCAACTCTTAATCAGATGCTTCGTCTCACCCTCACACATTACCACTGTTGCCAGCTGCAGACCCACAACCCACAGGTCACACACACTGGCAGCTATTCAACCATGACAGGCATATCACCCAAACATTTTGCAAGACTCTGACCAACACATTTCCCGCTTTCTTGCAGGAGAAGGTGGCGCATAACAGAAGGCAGCAAGTGGCAGTGGCTCCATGGAACATGAACCTGCTGTCCTCTCTCAGGATGACAGCATTCCTGTCCCACCGCTGCCATGCTGCCAGCGCCCTTACTGTTGCCTGTCAGTTAGTCAGCCCACTCCCTGTAGAGTATTGAAACTTTATTATAGGAACATAGGAACATGAGTAGGCCATTTAACCCTCAAGCTTGTTCCGTCATTCAATGTGATCATGGTTGATCTGTGACCTAACTCTATATACCCGCCTTAGCCCCTTATATCTTAATACCTTTGGTTAACAAAAATCTATCAATCTCAGATTTAAAATTAACAATTGAGCTAGCATCAACTGTCATTTGCGGGAGAGAGTTCCAAACTTCTACCACTCTTTGTGTGTAGAAGTGTTTCCTAACTTCACTCCTGAAAGTTCCGGCTCTAATTTTTAGGCTATGTCCCCTAGTCCTAGTATTCAAGTATAGGAGACCTCCAAAAACAGGTACAAATGCATCAGCAACCAGAAGCAAAAATCCAGCAACTAACCTGTAACTCTTGCATGATCTCTTTAAATAACGCTGGTTATTTAAAGAGAATTTAAAGAGGGGGTCCTCCATGCCATTTAAGACCTGTTCAGCTGTGCGAGGTTAAGACCTGTTCCTTTGAATCAGCTTTGCTGGTCTACCGCATAATCTCCCTACTTTACATGCTGCCGCCGTTCGTTAAGTGTGTGTGCGCAAACGCCTTTACCAATATGGTGTCCTGCGCATGTCACGCCGGAAGTGTGCGCGTGCATCTCGGACATCATTTACGGTCCTTAGGAGTCTGCGTAGCGCCTGCACAATGGGCGCTACACGGTCCAATTTAACCCCCAAGATGTCCAGACCCATTACAAAGTTTCTCAACTCCATTATCTGACAATTTCTAAGATCCCTGGAACAGTTCAGGCTTTCTACAAAAACAGATGCTGGAAACACTCAGTAGATCAGGCAGCATCTGTGGAGAGAGAAAAATAGAGTTAACATTTCAGATCGATGACCTATGTTTCTCTTTCCACAGATACTGCCTGACCTGCTGAGCGTTTCCAGTATTTTCTGTTTTTATTTCAGATTTCCAGCATCTATTTTGCTTCTGAATCTTTAATCCCTGCTGTGCATGAGTTAGCGTGGCCAGGTTTAACAATTAACCTAGAATCACACCAAATCACTCACTGAAGAACAATGGCAAATAATCCTCGAGGTGTTCCATTCTCCCTTGGGCATTTTTATTTTTGTTTCTTTTCATTCCCTTTCTCCTTCAATAAACATAAAAGTTAACTTATTTGTTAGTTTGTCGTTTATGCTGTGACTAGATACCAAGTTAAAACCACCATTTTGAAATGTCTTTTTCCCTACTCAGAATATCTAACATTCAGAAAATAACTTCAGTATTTGGAACGGAAGCACATTCTCCTCAAGTCCAACATTCCTTTCGATGTTGCTTTTCTCATGTATCACTGTGTAATTTCCTATCTCCGTTGCTACTAATTTCAGTGAGGAGTTTAATTTCTCACATCTCCTTTTGTGAACTCATTGGTGTAGATCTTGACTTTGTGCAATAGTGCATAAAACGGGTGACAGCCCGTTTTACATCTCTCCCCATTTTTATTTCCATTGAGGTCAACGTGTTGCCATCACCCCATTTACACTATCGCGCAAAGTTTAACTCATTCCTTTCACTTCCATTGCCATGAAGTGAATTTTTCTCGACTTGGTCCACATCACTTCAAAGTTCATAGTCATATAGAGATTGCCTCCAGGCTTAGCCTGTAGGGTGCTAATAGCCGAATAATCTAATTGCTCTAGTCTCGACGTACTTCCCAAGATTCATTAATCAGCTGTGGTTACCACCCATTTGACCCAATGTATATATTTCCCTCTATGCTTGGAAAAGAGATCTTCCCAGGATGGGTTCTGGTATTGGGTATAAAACATTGGTTAGGCCACAGCTTGAGCACTGCGATCAGTTCTGGTCACCACATTACAAGAAAGATGTGATTGCACTGGGAAGGGTACAGAGGAGATTTACGAGGATGTTGCCAGGGCTGGAGAATTTTAGCTAAGAGAAAAGATTGGATAGGCTGGGGTTGTTTTCTTTGGAACAAAGGAGGCTGAGGGGAGATTTAATTGAGGTATATAAAATTATGATGGGACCTGATAGAGTGGATAGGAAGGACCTATTTCCCTTAGCAGAGGGGTCAGTGACCGGGGAGCATAGATTTAAAGTAATTGGTAGAAGGATTAGAGGGCAGCTGAGGAGAAATTTTTTCACCCAGAGGGTGGTGGGGGTCTGGAACTCACTGCCTGAAAGGGTGGTAGAGACAAAAACCATCATCACATTTAAAAAGTACTTGGATGTGCACCTGAAGTGTCGTAACATAAGGGCTACAGACTAAGTGCTGGAAAGTGGGATTAAGCTTAATAGTTCTTTCTCGGCCAGCACAAACACGATGGGCTGAATGGCCTCTTTCTGTGCTGTAATTTTCTATGATTCTATGATTCAGCTGATTCTGCTCTCCAAATCCTGATAGCAGGATCGCCTCCGAGACACCAAAATGTATTCATTGCAATCTGGTGCCTGAGTGCACTTACCTGGAATCACCAGGTTTCTGCACAACTGAGTAACAGATGTACCTAAAACTGCTTCAATGTGATGTGAGTTAGCGACCTGAATGGGATTTAAAGGAACCTTCTTTTTACAGACATGCGATAGAGGACGGATATTTGACAGTCTGTCCTTACTCATTCCCGTTGGCCCTTATCAGTGTACGTAGTCTTTGAGGCACCTAGGGATGCTGCAGGTGCCCCAGCTGAAGGGAAGTTTGGGCATAAATTGGGCCTTAAAGGCTGATTAAAGGGGCATTGAGCACCAAGGCTAGTGCTTTACAGTCATATGTCCTTCAAACAAACATGTGGAGTATCTGCTCTGATACGTAAAGTAGAAATCATCAATAAAGGAATATTACCGAAGCTCCAGAATACTGATTGCCATTAAAAGGCGTTTATGACAAAAGTAGCAGCATCTATATTTCCTTGTTAAACTCAGCCCTCTGAATGGCGGAGCAGGCTCGAGGGGCCGTATGGCCTACTCCTGCTCCTATTTCTAATGTTCTTATGACATTCCTTAAAACTTACCTCTTTGACCAAGCATTTGGTCACCTGCCCTAATGTCTCATTCTTTGGCTCGGTGTCAATTTTTTTTATCTGATTACACTCCTGTGAAGTGCCTTGAGACATTTTACTATGTAAAGGGCGCTTCTATAAATGCAAATTGTAGTGTGGATCAGATCACAAAGATAACTGGTGTGGAATATGGAAAGTTTACTCTGGTCCAGTGTGCTGTTCTGTGGCAGGAGCAGATTAGAAGGAGCTTTACTTTGGCCTAATCCAGTCTATATTTAACCTCAGAGTGCTTGATGGTGGCACTGGGTGCCTGAAATGGCAACATTTCCATTCTACAACATTAGATACTCCACACCTTGTTCAACACAACTTTCACAAAATAAAATCAGACTTTGGAATGTGTGTGTCCAGACCATCAAGTGTTGGATGTATTTCACAACATAAAAATAATAAAAGATTCTTTGTCATTTCATAATCGTGTAATCATTATTACATCATGCAGCAGTATATAACACTCCAGCCCTCAAAAGCAGTCAATATTATAGATGGTTTCGATGGAAGACAGTTTACATCATTTCTCGTTGTTACATAACCACTTTGATAGTATTTTAGTCTCCAACTGTATGCTGATCTTGAATTATTATCCAAATATTCTTTTTTTGTACCTCATTTCCCAATTTTAAATTAGTCGTCAAAAGGTTACAGTTGTATAAAAATTCTAACAGAGATAAATTAAGCATCTGAAATTTTTTACATCACCTGACTGCAACATTTAATAAAGGATTAATTCTGTCATTACTGAAATTCAATTTCTCCGTGACCTGAATATAAGTGATAAAGGATAATGGCAATGCAATCAGACCAAGGAATAATCTAATCCCGGATCATTAATGAAAATATATTCATTAAACTCCACATGGCTGAAGATGGGACATCATCATTGATTTGCCCACCATCACCAAGCCTGAACGATCAATTTACATTTTCAGAGGGTTCAGTGAAGAAACACTTTTCCATGTTGTAATTCATGAACCTATACAGATGTTTTATGCTTGATATTGTTTACACTGGCCAGAATGAAGCTGCTTCTTCCTCTATCATTTGTCTTTTAGTTCAAGTTTTTTTTGAACAGGAACAAAGAGAAAGTAATGGGCCAGATTTTGCTGTCTAATTAACGGTGACACTAATGGTGCTCGCTGTTATTTATGCGTAAATGATACAGCAATTTCAAGTGAGGGGCAGATGCGCATTAAACTCAAATATCCAAAAGTTGCTGCCTGAGTTGTGCTGACCCGCCTTCGCTAAAACAGCATCTCACCGTCTGCCTCACCATTGACAGGCATTGAATGTCGTGAAGTTGCTGTATTTGCGCAGTAGATACAAACTAAACCCGCCGCAGATATTTAGGGCTAGTAATTAGCGCAAGTACCCTGTTAATGACGTGATAAGTGTTGATGACTGCCAATCAACCTCTCTGGCACCGAAAATTAACTATTATAAGTGTGGAGTCTCATTCCTTCAGGTTATGAATTGTTTTAGGAGATTTTAAAAATGTCAAATTTAAAATTTTTTATTTTTTTCTCTTACTTTTCCTTTCTATCTCTTTTTTCTCTCTCTTAATCCAATCTTTCTTTCCCTCCCTTTATTTCCCTTTTTGCACCTGATTTAACATTGAATTCACCCCCTTTAATTCACCCTCCATCTCAGTCCTTCCGCTGTTTAGTTCCTTAAATCCCATTGGTTAAGGAGATACCCCGTGGCTTGCCCTGTTCACTCGGGTCCCAGATGGCCTGTTTCCCTCACTGCCCCGTTATCAGCTCACCGACTTTGTGGGCAAAAATGTTTTGAGCTGAAGGGTGCAGGAGCAAGTCTAACTAACGGCAGACGCAGTTAGATGCCTTACTACAGCAAAATCTGGCCCAAAATGTTTTGAGGCATGTTGTATTATTGGGTTTAATTAACACACCGGCTTTGGGGCATGCTTTTATTAAGTTGAATCCTTATATGTGAGTCTGGTTTGAGCTCAGTGCCTCATTTTACACTGGGGATGATAGTTGGAATGAAACCTAATATGATATTTTATGATGTATCATAATGCTCACAATACCACACCAATTAATTTCCAATAATGTATCCCATTCAACATCGTATACTTTCTGTCACCTCAACCTAATTTGAAATACAATACACCGAGATATCTTTACACCCAGGCAAAGTGTAATTGGAATTTATAGAGCTTGCATTTTTAAATGACTTTATCAGTCTCTCAGAAACATCCCGCTGTGCTTCACACACTTTGAAATGCAGTCACAGTTGTGATGCAGGTGAAAGCAGCAGCCATTTTGCACCCAGCATAGAGTCACACTAAGGGCCAATGAGATGAATGACAAGGTGATTTGTTTCTCAGTGGTGTTGGTTGAGAGATGTGACCAAGACCTGGACACCAGGAAAACTTTCTCAAAAGGTGTCATGAGATCTTTAACATCCACTGAAATAATTAGTCGGGGCCTCATTTTAACATCTCATCCAAAAGATGACATCTACGACAGTGTAGCACTCCCTCAGTACTGCACTGATGTGTCACCCTAGATTATGTCCCAGGCTTTCGGGCTCAGAGGTGATAATATTACTAACTGAGCCAAGTTGACATAATCATACATGTCATTAGCTCGACAAACATTAACATCTAGCTAGTCCTGAGTTTAACATTAATTTCATTCTTTCTCTGTCTTACAATATTTCTTCAACCTATTCCTTTTCACTTGCCTTTCTTTTTGAACGTTGTTTCTCATCACATTTTATTTTTGTTTTTATACTAGCAGATCACCCGTAGCATTGCTCACGGTGAAACAAAGGAAGAAATCAATGAAAGAGGCAGCAATATCGGACAGGGCCCATAGATATAATGGGGCTGGGGGAAACCAAATCAGAGAGCCAGACAGTGCTGAGGGAACTAAAGGCGCTTGAGAAAATTGAGCTTAGTAAGATGAGTAGAGTGATAGAAGCAAATGAGCCATTAAAAATTAATTTTAAAGTTTAGTCCACAAACTTAAAGGGAATTTATAAAGCAGCACAAGCAGCGGCTGGAGCAGATAAAGAAGTACGGGTTTCCCAGACATCCTTACAATTTTGACGTAAGGACGTCTTTTTTTTTACGGTTTCCCGCCCGACAGGCCGGTGCGATTGACAGGCTGACCTCAGTCAGATGGGAGAAGAAGAAGGAAGAGGACGTGAACAGGTAGGCGTTAGATGGGGTGGGGGCACATTGGGGGGGGTGGACAGAGTCGCGAGAGGGGGGGCTCAGTCATCAGGGGTTAGTGGGGCGGAGGGCTCAGGGGAGGGGTCGGGGGTCAGCCGTCGGAGAGGGGGCTCAGTCATCGGGGGTCATCGGGTTCATCGGCGGGGGGCTCAGCCATCAGGGGCCAGTGGGGGGTTCAGTCATCAAGGGCCAGTGGAGGGGTTCAGTCATCAAGGGGTCAACGGAGGGGGGGCTCAGTCATTGCAGGGGGGGGTCAGTCATTGCGGGTCGGGATCAGGGTCATCACAGGGGTCGGAGATCGTGGGGGGGTCGGAGATCGTGGCGGGGAGGGGGTCGGTCAATCGCGTTTGTAGGGTCGCTGCCGGAAGGCTTGTTGGGTCTGGGGGATGCACTCCTGCTCCTCCGGGCCCACAAGCTGTGCTATAAAGGCACTTACCTGCAGTTTCAGGCCTTCTTGCCCTCTCTCACACGGTGTGAAGCAGAAGACCCGGGAATCCCGGCCCCCAGGGGCTAGAAACAAAAAACCTGTTAAAATGGAGGCCCGCAGCCTCCTTGAAAGCTTTAACTGACTGACCCGCCTCCTGAAAGCGGGTTGGTCGACCGCCCCTCGTCCCGCCCCCGTGAAAACCGGAAATGGGCAGGTTGGCAGCGAGGGGGGGCAAAAAAAATTGCAAAAATCTAAAACCCGCCCCCAACCCACCCATTTCTGTTTTTCACAGAGGCAGGACGAGGGCCAGATGACCAACCCACATGGGGCATGATTTTAGTTTGGAAAAATGGGTGGGTTGGGGGCGGGGGGCCAGTAAAAATAGCAAAAATCGAAAACCCGCCTCCAACCCACCCGTTTTTCCAGGCTAAAATCATGCCCCATGGGTCTGTAGCCCAGGCACAGCAACTGGATGATAGAGGCACCACAGAGCCATGAGTGGTGGGAGGGCTCTAACTGCAACTCTGAATCGGGACATTGACGTCAGAGAATTCAATTCTAAATGTTGACAGGGGAATATTGACACAATGTTGACAGAATTGCGTGACCAAAAATTGTGACAACAGGAAGTAAAATTTGTGGACAGGAAGTGTGAACCTTCAACATGCTATTTATAAATTTTTACTGCCCAGCTTGAAGGATAGTTCAATTCACATTAAAAGACGCATTATTAAAGATTACCTATAGCCCTCTGCCATTAAGACTGTGGCTCTTAAAGTCCTGGAACCCCTTTCTGCCACCAGAAGTGAGGTGGAGGAGGACTTCTGGGTGCAGCATTAAATCCGCCAGGATTTCTGGTGCTGGTGCGATCCCACCAGACCGGCATCTTCTGATGATGTCAGGAGCAAAGGGGCGGTTGCAAGAGGCTGCCCTCACATCGGCATTTCTCAACATAAAGAAAGGGGCAGACACCTGCCAGAATTAGATTCCGTCCCAAATAATGCCCACACCACCCCCTCTCCCCCCCCCCACCCCACCCCTAGACTTGTTTCCTTGTTCCGTCCTCCCAGGTTCAGGAATTTCAAAGCATTTATGTTATAACTAAGAACTAGATTCTTCCCATCTCCAATAAACAATTGCACGGTTCCATTTTCTGAGTAGCTTGGCAGTGAATTCATTAGTGATGAAATCACTGACACCAAGAGAGGTCAAACTAGTTTCTCTCTCTTTCTTTCTCCCTCATTCTACTGCTTCCCTTGACTCCTTCCCCAACACATACGACCCTTTTCACTTTGTAAAGTGATTTTTTTTTCCAGAGGTTTTATGCTATCTGAGCCAAGTGATGTTAGCACCAGGAAATGGAACACATTGCCCTTTCAGGAGCCCAGTGTCAGCATCAAACGCTCCCTGGGTGAAGCTGAGCCCCAGCCTGCTGTAGAGTAAAACTTCCCCTACTCTGACCATAAGCCATAGCCCAACCTGAGGAGTGGACCTTGTACAACACCACAGCCACATTTCCATTCCCCACACCAGCCTTAAACCCCATTGAATCTGATTGCCAATTAGTGTAATTTTAGCAGCAGTTCCGCGATGTCCATCCTCATCTCATGTAGAATCAACAAAGGACGGAATTCTTCATCCCACCACTCGAGAGTGGAATTGAATCACCTGCACCCCTCAGTCTTGTTTCTCACTTTATCAATGTGATAAGGAGGTCTAATTTGGTTTGGTGAGCAGCAATCTCATTGTAATGGGGGATGTAATATTGATGAATGAGTGGCAATCAATCAGATATTTTGCTCGACATGTCCTTAGTTTGTTCCACTAAAACAATGAACTAAGAAATACAATGGGCATGATTTTAACTCGGAAAAATGGGTGGGTTGGGGGCGAGGGGGCAGTAAAAATTTTAAAAATCTAAAACCCGCCCCCATCCCACCTCCAATGTGTCCATTTCTGGTTTTAACGGAGGCAGAATGAGGAGCAGGTGACCAACCCGCTCTCGGGAAGCAGGTCGGTCACTAAAAGCTTTCAAGGAGGCTGCGGGCCTCCATTTTGACAGACTTCTTATTTTTAACCCCTGGGGGCTGGGATTCCCGGGTCTTCTACTTCACGCCACGTGAGAGGAGGCGAGAAGGCCCGAAGCAGCAGGTAAGTGCCTTTATTGCAAAGCTCGTGGGCCCGGAGGAGCAGGAATGCTTCCCCCAAGCCCAACAAGCCCACCTGCAGTGACCACCTCCACAATCTCTGACACCTCCCCTCATGATCTCCGACCCCCCCGATGACACCTGACCCCGACCTCCCCGATGACTGACCACCCCCAAATGACTGAGCCCCCCAACGACTGACCGCCCCCCCAATGACTGAGCCCCCCAACGACTGACCGCCCCCCAATGACTGAGCCCCCCCCAATGGCTAAGCCCCCCAACGACTGACCGCCCCCCCATGACTGACCGCCCCCCAATGACTGAGCCCCCCCATGAACCCCGATGACTGACCCCCCCAATGACTGAGCCCCCCCCGATGACTGGCCTCCCGATGACCCTGATGACTGAGCCCCCTGATGACTGACCCCACAATGACCCCAATGACTGAAACCCCCCCCCCCCGATTGTTAATTATATCTATGTGATTTATATCAATTAGTGTTAATAGTATTCAGGTGGTGGGTATCAATTGGGGATTCTCTTGAATCCAATTATGGGAGGGTGTGTAATGTTGAGCTGTGTGAATAAAGGCTTGGAAGCAACTGAAGACCAGGCTCTAGTATTATATCCTTCGTCACTTGGCGAACCAATTTATAACATGGTAGCTGCGGATGGTTGCCCAAAGGTGGAGGTTGGAAACTACAATTTTTTTGGACATAAAAAAAACTTGAAAGCCTAGTGGCCGTTGTGGAAAATGGCAGAAAGCAAGTTTAAAGCGTCGAGATTCAATTTCCTTCCGATGTTCTCGGAGTTTGAACCATATGACCAATGGAAGAATGAGGTTGATTTGCGGATACGGGTTACCACTCTGCCAAAGAGAAAACAAGGCATGGCCTTGGAGTTGTCGCTTCCTGAACAAAGTAAAATCAGAAGTAAGGTATTTTCTGAGATGGATGCAGATCTTTTGGATAATGATGAGGGTTTTACCTTTCTAATAGAATTTCTGGATCAAATCTACAAGAAAGATAACCTGTTAAGTGCCTATGAGGCCTGGTCAGCATTTGATAGATTTCGGAAAACAGACAGTCATTCAGTGGAGGAGTATATCATGGACTTTAGCAAATTGTACAAAAGGTTGACAAAGTTCCAATTGGGAATCCCTGAATCAGTACTAGCATTTAAATTACTAGATTGTGCTAAGGTGTCTCATATGGACAGGCAACTGGTCCTAACTGGTGTCCAGTTTTCGTAAAAGTAGACTCTGTTGGATCAAATGTCTGCTGCCTTAAAAAAATTCCTGGGGAAACAGTCATTCCCGTCAGCCTCTATGGAACAAATGAGGTCTTCCGCAGTGACACAAAGAATAGAAGATTTGATGGTTACCAGGTTTTGAAGTGTTCCAGATACTAACCGCAGGCACCAGGTTTCAAAATTCTCAAGGTGATGGAACGATTAAAGACAGCCGGATTGGTGATGAAAACAGGTACAGCAAATCCAGTCATATCAACAGAAGACAAAATTGGGATAGTAATAATGGACGAATGAATCCCAGGAATGCCCAAGGAAAAATCAGGAGATGCTTTAGATGTGCTTCTAAGTATCATTATGAGGCGAATTGCCCAGAGCAAAGATGCATGGCCTTTGAAATGATGCGTGAAGAAAGTAGTTCCGAAGAAAATGATGAAGATAATGATGAATATGAACAGATTATACTGGTCACAAGGAATTTTATTCTTATGATGAATGTACTAGTCATGGATTCCTTTAACTGTACGGTGTTAGATAATGCATCTACTTCAACTGTATGTGGGGTAGATTGGTTAAAATGTTATCTCGATTCACTAAATAGTGAGGATAATTGCACGGTTAAGGAATATAAAAGTTCCACATGTTTTAGGTTTGGAGATGACAACACCTTGAGGTCACTCAAGAGAGTGGTAATTCTATGTAGGATAACTGGAGTTAGCCATTTTATAAGTACGGATGTAGTCTCTACTGCCATACCTATGCTTTTGGGCAAACCTTCCATGAAAAAGACAAAAATGAAACTTGACATGGATCACAATGAGGCAATCATATTTGGGAAATCGGTCGATTTGCAGTTTACCCAATCAGGGCATTATTGTATCCCCTTAATAAAACTTGATGTTTCTCATCGACGTGTGAGACAAGTATTAATGGCATCAAGCGATAAGGATAAGAGAGAAAGAAAACAAATTGTCTTAAAGTTACATAGGCAATTTGGCCACCCTAGTTGTCAATGTTTAAAAATCCTGCTAAAAGATGCAGGTGTAGTTGACGAGGAATATATGGGGCTCATAGAAGAGATTAGTGAGAACTGTGAATCCTGTAAGAGGTATAGATGGATGCCCCTATGTCCCATTGTAAGTGTTCCGTTAGCACGTGACTTTAGCGAGGTAGTTGCCATGGATCTAAAGGTATGGGACAAAGACAGAAATGTTTTCATCTTACATTTTATTGACCTGGCTACGAGATTTAGTATTTCTACACTAATATATAGTAAGGAGAAGAAGATTATTCTAGATAAAATTATGGAAAAATGGATAGGGACTGGATTTGGGACACCAGCAAAGTTTTTGACCGATAATGGAGGTGAATTCACTATCACAGAGTTAAGAGATATGTGTGAGAATATGAATATAGTTTTCATGAATACAGCAGCTGAGAACCCTTTTAGCGATGGTCTTTGTGAAAGGAATCATGCTGTGATTGATAGCATGGTGCATAAAATTTTGGCTGATCACACAGAGTGTAAATTGTCAACTGCCCTCGCATGGGCAGTTCATGCAAAGAATTCTCTTCAGATGGTTGGAGGATAGAGTCCTTACCAACTAGTCAATGGGCCCAATCCCAAATTACCTCCTGTTCTTTGTGATAGTCCTCCTGCTCTAGAAGATACTACAATTAATGGCAATTTTTCTGAGCATTTAAATGCTGTGCCTGCAGGGAGCCAGGCTTTTATCAAGGCTGAAGTATCAGAGAAAATTCGTAGAACACTGAGGCATCGTATTAGACCATCTGAGACAGAGTTCAATTCAGGAGATTTGGTATACTATAAAAGAGAGGGTCATGGGGAATGGAAAGGCCCTGGTAAGGTAATGGGTCATGATGGTAAGACAGTAATTCTCCAACTTGGTAATCAAACTGTTAAGGTTCATTCCTCATGATTAATTGGAATTAATTTTAAAATCTCGGACTCTGAGCAATTGATAGAAGTAAACGAGGCACCTTGTACCTAGATGTTCATGATTTTTTTGATGAGGTTCCTGAGGAACAGACTGAGGTAGATCAAGGGCTGGACAGTGGTAATGTCAGTGATCAAGAAAAACATGAGAGAGCTATCACATCCATAGAACAATTACCCAAAGTGGGTACACGAGTGACATATGTTCCAGAATGGACTAATGAATGGAGGGATGCAACAATTTTGGGATGTGCAGGCAAAGCTACTGGTAAGTTTAAATTTTGGTTCAGTGTTCAGGATGATGGCCATGAAGCGAGGTCCATGAACTGGCTGAATGGGGTAAAAGAGTGGAGAGTACGAAAGCAGAGTACAAGTAGTGATAGGGAGTCCGAAAGTGAATCTCACGCCAGAAAATGATCGTGAACTAGAGATGAAAGAGGGAGACCTTACAGTAGTAGTCCCAATAGACATAGAAATGGAAGTAGAAGACGTAGCTTGAGTAGGTCAGACAATGAAACAGAGATCACAGAACAGTCACGTAACAGAACTAGGAGCAGCAGTCCTCATGATCGTGAAGTTTTGGTGGCTGCCAATAAACTTGAGGATAAACGAGTAAGAGAGGCAAAACAAAAAGAGTTAGATAATTGGAAAGAATTTGGAGTTTATTCTGAGGTAACAGATAAGGGTCAACCAGCTTTGTCCTGAAAACACTTTGTACTGAAAAAGTCCTTGCAGATGGGACTTATAAGGCTAAAGCAAGGTTGGTAGCTAGTGGTTTTGAACAGAAACTGAGTGATACAGATGTTTGAGTGGATTCTCCCACTGCTGGAAAGATAATCTTAAAAATATTTTTGGCTCCTTTGTCAACATATTTATAGGAGTGTAGGTCAATTGACATAAAAGCCGCACTTCTGCAGGGTGATACTTTTCAGAGAGAAGTGTTTCTGAAACCGCCTAAAGAGGCCGCAGATGCGGAAGGAAAACTATGGAAATGAAAAAAAACCTTAATGGCCTGAATGATGCTTCCAGGGTATGGTATTTTTCGGTGAGATCTGTTTTGCTGAAAATAGGTTGTGTTCAACTAAAAGCAGATCCTGCAATGTTTTATTGGTA
This sequence comes from Heptranchias perlo, assembly GCF_035084215.1. Lineage (NCBI taxonomy): Eukaryota > Metazoa > Chordata > Chondrichthyes > Hexanchiformes > Hexanchidae > Heptranchias > Heptranchias perlo. The sequence goes on from NC_090356.1 coordinate 27,049,334, forward strand.
CCATAACGGAAAACTTTCAGGCATCTTGCATGTTGATGATTTCTTATGGGGGGGTACTGCGGAATTTGAGAAATTCGTCATTAATAAGGTTAGAGTAGAATTTAAAATTGGGAGTCAGGCCTGTGGGGCTTTTAATTATATTGGTTTAGATATTAAGCAGAGTGGGTCTGGGATAACTTTAAATCAACAGTCCCATTTACAGAGTGTTACTCCCATCCCGGAGAATCGTGCTCGGTCATCACAGAAAAGTGATGTTATATCTAATGAAACAGAGCAATTGTGAAGCTTGATTGGTCAGTTGAACTGGTTGTGCACTCAGGCTAGACCAGATGCTAGTTTTGATGTGTTGGAGTTAAGTACTTCAATGAAACACTCCGTAGTAGAGAATGTTCTAAGGGCAAATAAAACATTACGAAAATTAAATATAGATAAATGCGTACTTAAGTTCCCATCCTTAGGTGACCCAAAGAAAATGAAGCTAGTTATCTTTAGCGATGCTTCACATGCTAATCTTCCTGGTGGGTATTCTAGTGCAGCTGGTTTCATTGTGTTTCTTATGGGTGAGAATGAGAAATGTTGTCCTTTAGATTGGGGCTAAGAAAATAAAAAGGGTTGTTAAAAGTACTCTAGCTGCTGAAACACTCGCTCTTGTCGACACAGTGGATATGGGATTCTATTTGGCAAATATTTTGAGTGACATCCTGTACAATGGGAGTACTGAAGATAGTATACCCATTGAATGTTATGTAGACAATCATTCATTGTAGGATAATGTACACTCTATGAAAAATGTGAGTGAGAAAAGATTACGGATTGACCTTGCTGGCTTGAAACAAATGCTGGATAGAAAGGAAATCTCTAAAATTAAACGGGTGGATTCAAGCCATCAACTGTCGGATTGTTTTACTAAAAGAAATACATGTACAAAGAAATTATTAGGGGTCCTGGAGAAGGGTCACCTCACAACGTGATGCTTTGAATAGTATAAATTGTACAGTTTTCAATTTTTGAAATTTTGTTTGTATTATATATATATAAAGTTTAATTTTTTTAAATTTTTATTTAAAGAGAGAGAAGGGAATCTGTTAATTGTATCCATGTGATTTATATCAATTAGTGTTAATTGTATTCAGGAGGTGGGTATCAATTGGGGACTCTCTTGTATCCATTTATAGGAGGGTGTGTAATGTTGAGGTGTGTGAATAAAGGCTTGGAAGCAACTGAAGACCAGGCTCTTGCATTCTATCCTTCACCACCTGGCTATCCAGTTTATAACACCAATGACCCCCGATGCCTGAGCCATCCAAAGATTGATCTCCCCCGATGACTGATCTCCCCCGATGACTGAGACACCCGATGACCCCCAACCCCCTCCCCCGATGACCCCCCTCCTTATCTAAGACTTACCTGCTCGCATCCTCTTCCTTCCCCTTCTCCCGCCCGACTGAGACCAGCCATCAACAAAAAAAAGTCGTCCTTACATCAAAATCGTAAGGAAGTCCGGGAAAACATTACTTCCGGGTTTCCCGTCAGGAAATCCACCCCCCCCCCCCACCCCCACACTTCCCAGCTCCCCAATAAAATCATGGCCAATGCCTCTACATCTTAAATTCACTTCATGATATTCGCAATCTTGAAAGTTGGAAAGATTTATCAGTTCTCTGAGGGTTAATGCCATCAATAGTAAAAGCTCCACGGTCCTATTTCCTTGCTTATCTTTCCTTTTTCATTTCTGCAGCAATTATTAAAAAGAAAATCTCCTGAGAAACATCCCAAAACGAATTTGCTTTAGTAATGATGACAAAACATTAACTGGGTTTCAGTTATGAGTCGATTGATCATTCCTGTCTTGCGGACTGCAGGAAAGCCTATCTTCATATACAGACTCATAGATCAGGAGCAGATTGAGGAGACAAATAGCTACATTCAGGTTTGTTTGCATGGGTAAAATCACAATTTGCTAAGGAAAAATTGTCCGAACATACCGCAGCAAGCATCACATTTGCTCTCCTGCACTGGTATTTTGGCCCAAGCTCAGTCCCAGATCCAACAGAACACCAGGCCCAGCCCATTCCCAGGCCCAGGCCCAGCCCAGTCCAATCCCCAGGCCCAGGCCCAACACAGTCCCAGGCCCAGCACTGCCTTGTTTTTATTTCCAGTCATTTACACGATCAAAAGTCGGTGAGGGTTTAAAATGTGGAACATTGTTTTCCATTTGCAATGACTGTTTTGTTCAGGTTAGCAACAGAAAGTATTCTTGCAGGTCACTACAAAGAAAAGAAAGAACTTGCATTTATATAGCACCTTTCACGACCTCAGGACATCCCAAAGCACTTTACAACCAATGTACTTTTGAAGTGTAGTCACTGTTGTAATATAGGAAACGCGGCCACCAATTTGCGCACAGCAAGGTCCCACGAGCAGTAATATGATAATGACCAGATCTGTTTTTAGTGATGTTGGTTGAGGGGTAAATATTGACCAGGACACCGGGGAGAACTCCCCGGCTCTCCTTCAAAATAGTGCCGTGGGATCTTTTACGTCCACCTGAGAGAGTTTGGTTGGATGTTGCATCCGAAAGATGGCAATGCAGCACTCCCTCAGTACTGCATTGAAGTGTCAGCCTGGATTATGTGCTCAAGTCTCTGGAGTGGGACTTGAACCCACAATCTTTGTGGTGAGCAATCTTAGGCCATCTACTTCATATGTGGTATTGTTGGGTACTTTTACATGGCCAAGGATAAAAAGAATACAAGGATAAAAATAGATAAAGAGGAGATATTTAAAAGATCGGCATTTCAAAGTAGAAAAGTCACCCGGTCCAGTTGGGATGCATCCTAAGTTACTGAGGGAAGTAAGGGTGGAAATTGCGGAGGCTCTGGCCACAATCTTCCAATCCTCCTTCGGTATGGGGATGGTGCCGAAGGACTGGAGGATTGCAAATGTTACACTCCCGTTCAAAAAAGGGGAGAGGGATAAACCCAGCAATTACAGGCCAGTCAGTCTAACGTCAGTGGTGGGAAAAGTTTTGGACACAATAATCCGGGACAATATTAATTGGCAATTGGAAAAGCATGGATTTGTTAAAGGAAAATTGTGTTTGACTGACTTCTTTGATGAAGTAATGGAGAGGGTTGTTATGTATATGGACTTACAAAGGCATTTGATAAAGTACTAAATAATATTCTTGTTAACAAAATGAATGCTCATGAGATTAAAGGGAGAGTGGATACAAAATTGGCTAGGGGACAGAAAGCGGAGAGTAATGGTGAATGGTTTTTCAGAGTGGAGGGAAATATACAATGATGTTCCCCAGGGGTCAGTATTAGGACCACAGCTCTTTTTGATCTATATTAATGACTTGGACTTGGGTACAATTCAAAATTTGCAGATGACACAAAAGTTGGAAATGTAGTAAACAATGTGGAGGATAGTAACAGACTTTAGGAAGACATAGACAGACTGGTGAAATGGGAAGACACATGGCAGATGAAATTTAACACAGAGAAGTGTGAAGTGATGCATTTTGGTAGGAAGAATGAGGAGAGACAATATAAACTAAATGGTACAATTTTAAAGGGGGTGCAGGAACAGAGAGACCCGGGGATGTGCATACACAAATCTTTGAAGGTGGCAGGACGAAGTTGAGAAGGCTGTTAAAAAAGCATATGGGATCCTGGGCTTTTTTAATAGAGGCATAGAGTACAAAAGCAAGGAAGTTATGCTAAACCTTTATAAAACACTGGTTAGGCCTCAGCTGGAGTATTGTGTTCAATTCTGGGCACCACACTTTAGGAAGGATATCAAGACCTTAGAGAGGGTGCAGAAGAGATTTACCGGAATAGTGCCAGGGATGAGAGACTTTAGATATGTGGAGAGACTGGAGAATCTGGGGTTGTTCTCCTTAGAGCAGAGAAGGTTAAGGGGAGATTTGATAGAGGTGTTCAAAATCATGAACGGTTTTGACAGAGTAAATAAGGAGAAACTGTTTCCAGTGGCAGAAGGGTCAGTAACCAGAGGACACAGATTTAAGGTGATCGGCAAAAGAGCCAGAGGCGACATGAGGAAACATTTTTTTACGCAGCGAGATGTAGTGATCTGGAATGCACTGCCTGAAAGGGTAGTAGAAGCAGATTCAATAATAACTTTCAAAAAAGAATTGGATAAATACTTGAAAGGAAAAAAATTACAGGGCTACGAGGAAAGAGCAGGGGAACGGGACTAATTGGATAGCTCTTTCAAAGAGCCAGCACAGGCACGAAGGGCCGAATGGCCGCTTGCGCTGTACATTCTATGATACTATGGTGAAGTTCGTTAAAGTGGACTATCTTCTTCCACGTCTGTACTCGGATCCTGTACCCAGTTCTGAGCCTGGATGCCATCGCCTGCCAGGCGTAGTGTACTGCTGTCTTGTGGGTGGGATTCCCAGTGGTGTCAAATACAGCAAACCAAGCTTGTATCCACCTCAGGCAGCAGGATGTTCATTTACTTAATCATCAAAAAGGGGTGGCAGGTGCTGTGCCTCTCCCCAGCTTGCCCACAGATCCCATTTCATGCTTCAACATTGGGTTTGCCTTTGTTTGCTTTTACACTACAACAACACCCTTCCCCCATCACCCCAATACATCCTTGAAAAACTCTTGACAAATATTTCAAACAAAATATTTTCAGCCTTTCCAAAGGCTGGAAGACGTTTCTCCCTCACTATGCGGCCACTTACCTTTTAATTGGCCACATCCCTTTAAATTTGCCCAACAACCCTGCCAGGTTACACTGGATATATCACTGCACACTCGAGGAATCAAAGCAGGAAGTTTCCTGGTCCGTGTGGTTCTGTGCCCCACCATGTGTCGAGTTTGTCCATGATGCCATTAGAAAGTGCTCCAATGTTTGTTTTCAACCATAAGTGTATTCTGACTTTGCTAGACTGCTGGGCCCTAAAAATCTGAAAGTCCCATTCCACCTGGAGACCAGGTCATAGAATCCATCCCAAAGTGCAGGGACATGGATGGTTATCATAATAGAGATAGTCAGGCCGCACCTATATGGGCACAACAGAGCTGGCCGCCTCAACTGATGGTAAAAGAAAATCAGAGGGGCACCATGCCATTCTGGAGAAGCGAATGGCCTGGGAAGGGTCGATCGGGAGCAAATGGACATCATAAGAAAGGTAATCAACTCCACCTGGGATCGATTACTTTTCTCTAGTCCTGTCTTGGAATACTTTACTAGGCCCAGCTGATGTGAATTCCATTCGTCCTGTGGAAAGCATAACAGGTGGAATTCTCCCAAACATGCCCCCAAAACTCTCTCTGCAGGTAGGCGGAAGACTTGCCCACTCCACCCCCTCCTCCCATACTGGGCCGGATCTTGCACAGGGCAGAAGGTTGGTTAACCAAGTTCCACTCTAAAATCTGGGCCCCTGACGTGGGCATTCCACCCGTCCTTCACACTCCCCCAGCCCCCAGAGTTCTGGACCCCACAGGCTGGGTGTTGATGTGAACTGGTTTGAGCCTTGCACCGACGGGGGGGGGAGGAAGGTGTAAATCTGGTGTTACGGCTCAGAGCGACTCCAAACCAAAGTGCAGTGAGATTCCCTCCGCCTGGGAATCTCACTTCACTTCACTGTGGTGTCGGTACCCTGACTCCAGATTCAAGCCTGCACTTACACTACAACTGCAGCAGAGATGTGAAGCAAAGCCACCTTGCACCAACACTACGATTATAATGTGAATGCAGCCTTAATTTTGAACTGGTTTAATAGGTAAATTCATTCCATTATTAACACAAGAACAAAATAGTTGCTTTATACATGTTAAAAGCTGAAAGATCTCTTCACTGTTCCATTAGCCGGGCTGCATAGTTTTGTTGGGCTAAATTGATTTCCCATAATTCTCAGGTCGGTTCCAGCGACGAGAGCCCATTACTAAAAGCGATGAAATGTCCAATGGTCCAAAACAACAGATAAATCCGCGCTGGTCACAATGATGGAGTGTTTAATTATGGATGGGAAAAGACGAAATTTAAATTAACTGCTTGAATTACGCGAACCGAGCGCCCCCCAAAAAAAAATCCTTTTGGCTGTCAATTGTTTCAAGTTTATTAATGCCAGCTGTCTGCGTGGTGCCCAGCTGTTCATTTGTGGGCACCCTTCAACAGCATATGTTTCAGGATAGAGGAGCGTGTCATTCATTAGGAATTAATGTCTGCCGTGCCCATTTTAGAAAATAGGACATGACAAAACCTCAGGGTATCGTGGCCTCCAGATTAAGATTGACTATCTTCATTTTCCATCAAGTTAGTCATTTTCTTTCAGCTGCCAATTTGCCTAAACTAGGCTTCGGAATGCTGCGCTTCAGTAATTCTCTCCAATTTGAAGGTGCGCGTCCAAGAAGATCACCTGCTTTTTTCTTTATTTTTTAACCCCCCCCCCTCTCTCCATTACGTTCCCTTTGACATCTCCTGTGTCATGTCCACTGAAAGAATGGGCTGTGACTGCAGATTCTGCCAACATTGCTTTCTCTGGCTGGCTGAGTGAGGCTGCTGCAAAGGAAACCAGGAATGTGCCCTCCTTGCCTCCTAACCTGCAGGTTAGGCCTCACACATGTCCTAGGCCGCGGGCCTCAATCTGAATGCAGCCTGCGGACTAGGCCACGCCCACACAATTGACTGACAGTGCTAAAGAAAAACTAACAAAACAGACTTTACATCATTGTATCCTTACAGTTCAAAGGAATTGTGAGGGTGATTTACTCAAGTTACGGCTATTTTAGAAAGTATGTTAAAATTAAATATAATTTAGTGTTTGGAGCTGTTTATGTGGTCTTCAAATAAATAAAAAGTGCATCACATAAAAACATTTTATGCGGTTTTTTTAAGAATGTTGATGTTGTGACACGGAGCTTTGGTTCACCGATATATTCTGCTACAAAATGACAGTCAAATGATTCTCCACACAACTTGCCAGTCTTGCCGACAGCACAAAGTGCTTCCCCAACACCCTAAGTGGATCGGAGCTCTGCGTAGCACGGTTCAGACCTATTCAGATCAAAAGGCTCCCTGGTTGAATGCTAAGGGGTAACTTTGACTTCGGTTGATAGCGTAAAACAAGCACCATCGGATCAACTGCCCGTTATACATCCCTCGCGATTTTCATTTCCACTGACTTCAGCAATCAGGAGAGAGGTATAATGGGCGACTGTATCGAAAAATTGTGGGTCCAAATTCCACTCCAGAGACTTGAGCGCATAATCTAAGCTGACCCTTGAGTGCAGTACCGAGGGAGTGCTGCACTGTCGGAGGTGATGAGACCTTAACCCGAGGCCCCGTCTGCCTGCTCAGGTAAACATACAAGATCCCATGGCACTATTCGAAGGAGACCAGCGAATTCTATTGGTGTCCTGGCCAACATTTATCCCACAACCAACACCAACAAAACAGATTAACCGGTCATTAAGCTCATCATTGTTTGTGGAACCTTCCTATGTACAAAACAGCTGCTGCGTTGGCCTCCAAAACAACAGCGACTGCACTTCAAAATAATTCATTTGCTGTGAAGTGATGAAGATGTGAAAGGTGCTACTCAAATGCACATTTGTTCTTTCTTGAATAGGCTCACACTGTGAAGTACTTTCTAAAAGAGAGACGCAAGGTGAGAACATTCAAATTAGAAATATAAAATGCACTTGGCACAAGTGAGGGAGTAAATAATCAGCAGCCCGTTCATCCCACTCCACCCGCTGGCACCCCCTGGCTGCCTGTGACTGAGCAGCACTGGCAAAGGTCTGATAACATCGCCGGGCCTTCTCACTTCGATAAAGGTGCGTGGGAAGGGGAGGCCCTAACAGGGACAGAACTAAGAAAGGCGGTACATTTTTATATTAATGGAGAAAATAATGAAAAATGTGCGGCAAAACAAGCATGTACAAAAGAACAGAGCAATCCCCCAGGGGGATGCAGCTCCGTGGGGGTTCAACGGTGGTTTACACCATTTCTCCAAGGCTTGTGCGCATCTTCCATTGAAGTTACAGCAGATAATCGGGAAATTCCCCCACTGAAGTTCATGCTGTTGGTTCAAAGGGGCCATTACCGAACACACAACTTAGAGCAGTTTTATCCATTTTTATGAGAGCCTTTCTTTGTTTCAGAAACGTCCATTCTGGTTGAATTATTTCCCTCGCTAGTGATGAGTACACCCTTTTGGGGAGAAGGAAAAGAAACCTGACAATTCAGAATTCGATCAAGCATGTTCAACACTAAGGTTCAGGGTTGGATCCCAAATTGGCGCCACACCTTGGACAACTGTGACCGGGCACACACTGAGCATGATCTCCTGGTATCATCACAAGGGTTGGTGTAGCCTCAGTTGGCCCATTAAGCCAGCTCTTTCCACAGACCACATGCGATCCATTCTAATTGTCCATATCTCAATTGGAAAGGCCCTTTTAACCTTTCTCAGCGAAAAAAGACTTGTAGACTGAGCTCAGCTGTTTCTTATCGCAATGGAAAGAATAATTGCTCAACTAAGGCAAATGTACAGTTTACTGGTGAAAAATATTTTCTGAACTAGGATCTCAAAATATTCAAAGGAGAAACCTGGGATAAGGTTATTTGCCCAGACATACAGGAAAATAAGTGTAATTTATGCTGGAGGGAACAATTAACATCAGTGGATAATATAAAGTCTCATTTCAGCTTCACCTTTATACACGGTATTGGCAGCAATCAGCTCATCATCCATTTTGAGAGTTCAGTCCATATCCAACAGGTGATGCACATCCTGGGGGCACTGTGCACATGCTTCACGCAAACATACAGGATCTAGAATAAACGCAATTCTAGAGCTGGATTCTTGGCATAACTATCTGACTCTCTCTAATGAAACACACTCAGGAAATTTTCCTCCTATCACCTGCTTCAAATTGACATTAGCTACTAAGTTCTTTGACACTTGTTAGCCACATGTCCAACCTTCTGAATGTGGAACTTGAGTGGGTAAATGGAGTTAAGGTACAGATCAGCCATGTTCCCTCCAGTAACTTAAATTACGCCTGCATGAAGCAGGTGTACTTACCACACCAATGTGGCAGTGGGGCTCAGTGTTGGTTTCCTGGCCAACGTTTTATTCATAAGGGCCAGATTCTCAGGAAGCCCCAAAAATGCATGCGCTCCTGAAGAACGAAAGAAAGAGAGTGAGAGAGAGAAAGAAAGAAAGAGAGAGAGAAAGAAAGAAAGAAAGAAAGAAAGAGAGAGAGAAAGAAAGAAAGAGAGAGAGAAAGAAAGAAAGAAAAAGAAAGAAAGAAAGAAAGAGAGAGAGAGAAAGAAAGAAAGAAAGAGAAAGAAAGAACTTGCATTTATATCATGCTCTTCACGACTTCAGGACATCCCAAACTGCTTTACAACCAATGAAATACTTTTGAAGTGTAGTCACTGTTGTAATGTAGGAAATGCGGCAGCCAATTTGCGCACAGCAAGCTCCCACAAACAACAATGAAATCAATGACCAGATCATCTGATTTAGGTGTTGGTTGAGGGACAAATGTTGGCCAGGATACTGGGGGAACTCTCTGCTCTTCTTCAAATAGTGCCGTGGGATCTTTTAAATCCACCTGATAGTGCAGACTGGGGCTTCGGTTTAATGTCTTAACTGAAAGACAACACCTTCGACAGTGTAACACTCCCTCAGTACTCCACTGGAGTGTCAGCCTATATTTTGTGCTCAAGTCTCTGGAGTGGGACTTGAACCCACAACCTTCTGACTTAAAGGTGAGAGTGCTACCAACTAATAACCCCGGCCCCAGGATTTGGGATGGAGTCAATGTGGGTCCACGCTGATGACCAGAAGTTCTGCCCAGAATTTTGGCCCCACTGACTCCTGCTGGGATATGGTTGCCAGCCCTCTGGCACCTCACCCAATTGACCATTGTTCAAGTGTAAGTGTAGGCAATGAATGTTAGAATCCCAGCACAACTAACCTGAGTCCTGTTGTCAACCAATGTCCACACATGCCCATGTTCCAGCAGGATCGCCATCAACAACAGCAACCCTGGCTGGGTTTTCCTGTTCTTAGTCCATGAGCGTTGAAGCTAATGGTAGCCTCCCTTCCACCACCCCAACTGAGAACAGGAAACCTTCCTGATATCAGCTCTGCACAGGACGGTGCAGTCACCACTGAACCATCGGGAGTGGATGGTGGATAGCAGGAACTGGACAGAAAAGGGATTCTGTATAAATATACTAGAATTTCTGGGCCTGGTCTACTACTGATGTCAGTGGGTAATGGTGCAGGAGATGAGACACGGAGCTGTTTCTTCTAATATCTCCTTCTTTGGCTCAGTGTCAATCTTTGTTTGATTACACTCCTGTGAAGCACCTTGGGACGTTTTACTACGTTAAAGGCTCTATATAGATACAAGTTGTTGTTGTTTCACCGTCTCCTCTTCAGTGTCCACCATCACTTCTGGGATTTCCCGCCAGAAGTGACAGAGGATTTTTGAATACATCCATAACTCAGGTGGACGTATCCAGATTAGAAATTCATGACAGGGAACCTCTTCATCCAGTGCCAAGGATTCATTCGCAAGACGAGAGAATCACTTTTTTTTCTTCAACTGCCGGTGCCACTGGCCACACTGCACTACAGCAGGTGTTTCATCCAACACCTTCCCCCTCCCGCCCCCCAACCCCACCACCCACTAGATCAGGTGACCAAGCGGCAGCGTAAATACTGCCAGGACCCCCCCCCCCCCCCCAATGTCACCAACACACAAATAAGCCTGGCCTCAGAAGGTCCACTGGGGTCAGCACTCAAAGGGACAGGTGGGGCTAAGCCCACCGCACCACCGGTTCCTGCCAGATTGGAAAGTCTAGCCTTTAACGTTTGGAAGAACTCCAAATTCCTCTGATAGATCCTTCTTCAAAAACATTGAATTTGAAGAGGCCCATTAGTTTGAGTAGCCACACAGACAGAAGGTTATTTCCCAAACCTTATGCTCGTCACCTATTCACTTGCCTGTAATGGCCACACTCTGCTTAAACTACGCCTTGTAGCAAATCAGACACAGCAGCACTAATAGTGAGCTCACAAGGTGGTCCATCCCACACTTGGCTTTGGGCAGGGTGTGCAATAGTCCCTATGAGAAGAAATAGATGGGGAAAAAAATCATTCAGTTAAAAGAAAAGTTAAGTACTTTTGCTGACTGTAAAAAATGGCAATAATGACCAGAAGCCACTATGAGTTGCAAGATTCCCAGTGTACAAAGTCTATTCATCCTGGGACAGCACTGAAGGTCGTCCATCAAGGTCAAGAGTGTTCACTGATAATACATGAAGAGAGGATAATTTTCTCCACACTTGAATGCTTATTTTAGCTTTTGAGTCTCTATTGTTTTCCAAGTTAAAGACAATTATAAAAAAAAACTCTTACAGCCATCCATCTATCTGGCACAATCTTGTTACAATGCTGTACAGTGATAGCATTGATTAATTGAATGTGTTGGTAAAAGATTTGGGTTACGCTTTCTATTGCATGGAAGGAGGAGTCACGAGAATTTGCTGGCTTTGGCCTTTTAGACAAGGGAAAGATGATCACACTGTCGCAGGATTATGTGGCAAGGAGTTTCTCTGTCTCATTGTTCCAGTTGTGCTGATCTACCTTATTTTTAATAGAAGGATATTAATCTATTCCAGAGTAAGGTTCGGTCATGTGGATGTCCAAGAACATTACCTGGTATTTCCATAGTTGTAAGCTGAGACTGTGCATCTGCCATTCTGATTGATTGGTATTCAACAAGTGATTCACCTGTCTGTTGTAGATGTTTGTTGCACTTTGCCTTCTTAAAAGGGATATATGTCTCTGCTTGCAGCTAGTACAATACTGATCTGTATGCCTCATGGATGTGTTGATCTCCAGTGAGCAGACCCAACAGAAAAAGGATTGGGTCTGGATAGAATTAAAATGCAGGTCATGGTCTTTAGGGCTTCCTGGATCACTGCCCAGAATAGTTTGATCTGGGATAATGACTACAAGGTGCGTAAACGATTATATTTCTTTGTCACTCTCCAGCGTTCACCCAGCAAGGAAGGGTGGAAGTTGTTCAGTTTGTCTGGGATGTTGTCAATGATTTTCAGTTGACATTCTTACATTCTATTTTATATGAAGGTCGTAAGCATCTCCATCCACACATCTCCCCATTCATGTTCTGTTATTTAGCAGTCAAGGTCTTATTCTCAGGTGTCCTTTCGAATTCTGTACTGGCAACTGCCACGGAGCTACATGGGGTGTGCTGGGCATATACATATTTGTGGAAAGGCGGGGGACTCTATATCATGGAGTCATAGGTTTGTTGACAGCACCTCCCAAACCCGCGACCTCTAATACCTAGAAGGACAAGGGCAGCAAGCACATGGGAACACCATCGCATCCAAGTTCCCCTCCAAGTCACACACCTTCCTGACTTGGACATATATTCCTTCATTGTTGCTGGGTCAAAATCCTGGAAATCCCTACTTAACAGCACTGTGGGATACCTTCACCACACACACCGCGGCGGTTAATGAAGGCGGCTCACCGCCACCTTCACCAGGGCAACTAGGCATGGGCAATAAATGCCGACCTTGCCAGCGAAGCCCATATCCCGAGAATAAATAATAATCAAAAAGTTTGCCCGTAGTGTTGTGGAAGTAGTGCCTGATTTGGAAACAGTGGATTAGGCTAAACTGTGTTGAGATTGTGCTCTATTTTTATTAACATTCCACATTCAAGACAGCTGCTAACTCTTTGATGGTCCTCACAACAAAACACAATTTGAAAATCAGCCATTAACAAACATCTATCTATTCACAGATGAATATAACCTCCAGAGGGGAGATGAGGAGAACTTTTTTTAAGCAGCGAGTTGTTATGATCTGGAATACACTGCCTGAAACGGTGATGGAAGCAGATTCAATAATAACTTTCAAAAGGGAATTGGATAAATACTTGAAGGGGGAAAACTGCAGGGTTATGGAGAAGGAGTGGGGGAGTGGGACTAATTGGATTGCTCTTTCAAAACCAGACACAGGCATGATGGGCCGAATGGCCTTTTTCTGTGCTGTATGATTCTATGATTTATTCGCACACTGTACAGTCATTCTCATGTGACTTCCAGCACATCCCTTATAGGGCCCTTTAAAATGGAGAGAGGTACTGGTTCCTGCTAATTGACTGCATCTGTCGTGAATTAATGGTCAGTTAAATTACTGAAAATCCCATTTGGAGTCACAAGGTTTCAAAATAGTTCAGAGCACGTAACTTCATCAGGAAAGCATTTTTCATTGTGGCAAGCAGAAAGTTATTTGTATTCAAAAGCAAAATACTGCAGATGCTGGAAATCTGAAATATCCTCTGTCAGTTTTAATAAAGATCTATTGTTAAAGGAAAGCCATACTTCAAGTGAAAAATACTTTCTGTCTGAAGTTCCTCTGATAACACAACAGAAAAAATTTGCTTGGAATGTCAACTACTTGAGAAAAGAAATTGCTTATCATTTTCCTAGGTGAGAAAGCAGCCTGCTAAGGGCTCACCATGTAGGGTACCAAGGTCAGATAAGATCTGCTCTGATGACACAGGTGACAGCTCCATCTTTGGGCAACTTTCTTTAAGCTTTCCCAGTAATAGATACCAATTCCAGCATTCTAATGTAATGAAAGACTCAACTCCTGCCTGGTAAAGAAAGAAAAGAAACAACTTGCATTTATAAAATGCCTTTCACGACTTCAGGATGTCCCAAAGTGCCTCAAAGCCAATAAAATACTTTTGAAGTGCAGTCACTGTTGTAATATATGGAAACACGGGAGCCAATTTGTGCACAGCAAGCACCCACAAACAGCAATGTAACAAATGACCAAACAATCTGTTTTAGTAATGTTGATTGAGGGATAAATATTGGCAAGGACATTTGGAACTGAACTTTGTAGTTGCATTGGAGTACTGGGGTCAGCACCAGAGCTGCTTCCTTTTAAATTCAGTTCAGTGTTTGACATGCGTGTAGTGCTCTCTATCTGACACCTTAACGCACCAAACAATGTTTAGAGTGGGCTAGATTGGGAAAATAATCATTCAGACATACCTTCGGGCAACATCCCATTCTGATAGGCTCCCAACCAACCTTTACCACTCAATCAAGAATGCTGCATTCACATGAAGATCCTCTTGACATAATTAAGGATCTCAAGGTCGATGAGGAAGACCATTATGCCCATCCTAGCACATCCGCCCAGAAAAGGACCGAGACTCCCTCCCATCCAACAATATTCGATTGTTTTTTAAATGATTGCAGAGTTTTTGTTTCCAACATCCTTCCAGACGTCCATTCTAAATAATGATTACTCTTTGTGTGAAGAACTCTCTTTGCCTTTCACCAGTTTGTACCTGTTTAACTTGAATTAATACTCCGTATTTTTATTGATATCACATTGTTCCCATCATAAGGCAAAACCAACACTATTTTTAAACACAAAAATCTGGCTGGTTTCTTCAACAAAGGGGGAATTTTAACAGTACATTTAAGTAGCCACAACGTGCACACATTTCATAGCAGGGAATGGAGAATAGGCCACTACTGAAGCATGGCTCCCTCTAGCGTCAGCTCCCTACTGCAGTGAAAGAATAAGCGCAATTATTTCTATATTCAATCATGATTTAGTCAATCATGAAGCATTCCCGTCTCATTCGTGAGATCTATGTGGGGTAGCGTGTGAATTTCTCATCAGCTAATTACTGGAAGGATATTATTGCCCTCGTGAAGGTCCTGAGGCAAATGATGAAGATCCTTCTGGAACTCGGGAATTCAAATTCTGAGCCGAGATTAAAGAAGTTGGGCTCGTATTAATTGGAAAAAAAAAAGTGGCCTGATTGAAGTTGCTGATATTGCAAAAGGGATGGACAATGGTGATCCAAACAAATTGTTCATTATGGTGAAGGGTTCAATTGTCAAGTGTGGCCTTTTTTTAAAAATTAGGAAGGCAATACTTTTTCTCTCAAACTGCAGAATAAATGACCATGGAAGGCCAATACAAGAAATAGTTAGTTGTACATCTGGAGAGGGAAGGGATTAAGGGATATGGTAAGAAATCAGGAAAGATCAGGGATATGGTGAGAATGATCGAACAAGGAATGGGCCTACATGTCTTCCTGTGTTCCTACAAATCCTTATGCTCTTCTTTGATTTAGGATATCAATTATTAGACACTCAGGCTAAATGGGCCCAATATTAGGAGGGAGGCGGGTTGGCAGCAGATGGTCGACTGGGCGCGTGGGTAACGCGCCGAGTGAAATCGGGGTGCTCCGCACGCGATCGCAGCCTAATTGAAGTCACTTACGCGTGCTTCTGGGTTTCCCGTTCCAGACCTGCGCAGCGGGCGCACTGCGCACCCGCATCACAGGCTGTCAGCAGGAGGAGCCCTATTTAAAGGGACAGTCCTCCAATGCTCCTCCTGCAGCAAAGAACCAATTTTTGGAGCATGGAGCAGGCCAGAGGCAAGGCTGCTCCAAGGTTCTCTGACTCCTCACTCCAGGTGCTGCTCGATGGGGTGAGGAGGAGGAGGGAAATTTTTTTTCCATCTGATGGGAGGAGGTGGCCTCCCTCTGCCACCAAGAAGGCCTGGCTGGAGGTGGCCGAGGAGGTCAGCAGCAGCGGCAATGTGTCCAGAACCTGGGTCCAGTGCAGGAAGCGCTTTAATGACCTAACCAGGTCAGCCAAAGTGAGTATACTTAAGCATTCTCCCAAACTCCGTCTTCCACATCACCTCCACCACCACACAACTCCTTCTGCACTTCCACCACAACGCTCTCGCATCACTCCTCACATCCACTCAACCATCATCCTCACCTTGCCTGCACTTTACTCTCCGCCCCAGTTCCCATTCGAACACGACCACGCAACCCAATCCTCATACAATCTCATGGTCATGTTTCAAACGCACCCTCCCATGCATCTCCCTCACGGTCACCCCACCCAGACCAATGCATGCAGCGGGTCACCATGCAACCATCACTCAATCACGCCTCTGTGTTTTGCCTTGATAGGAGAAGAGATGCCAGAATGCCGGGGAGAGGGCAAGGACCGGAGGGGGCCCGCCACACCAGGTGGTCTTAACAGACGCAGAGCAGCAGGCACTAGAAGTAAGCCGGACGCTGGAGTGCCTGTCTGTGGCGGACGCTGAGACTGGGAGCGCACAAGCGGCTAGTGACAGAAATCTAACACTCAGCACTCAAGATAGCGAATGATCTTAGCATCGCTTGGCATCTGTAGCACCTCAACATCTGTCCACATGCCTAATATTGCTTTCTGTTCTTTTGCAGGGCCGTCTGCGAGCGCCGTGACTGTGGAGGGCGATTCCCCAGAGGACCTGCCGGCCTCTGAGGGTGCATCGTCATATCTGAGCCATGCATCCACCAGCGCAGATACACACACCTCGGTGGGTCCCCGTCCTCACTTAGTTGGGCTTGCACATGGTGAGTCACCACGCACATGTGAGCAGGAGCAAAACCTGGTGGCAGGGGCAGCCGTGGAGAGTCCGCGTCGGTGGGAGCACTCTTTTCCAGGCTTTGCTCAGCTGGACCCAGATGCTGAACCCTGGGGGCCAGCCATGAAAAGGAGAGTCATCGAGGGCCAGCAGCACATTGCCGAGATACTGGAACAGTTGCCATGCGCACTCTCCACAATCGCGCAGAGGATGGAGGAGTCCAACTCCTGCACTAGTAGAATGGTGGCACAGGTACAGGAGGGTATTGCCGAGATAGTGTCACAGTGACGTGAAGGCATCTCTGAGATAGTGTCGCGGGTAGGTGCGGGAATGTCTGCGATGGAGGAAAGGCTAGCCTCCATCGGGTTTCAAGCACGGTTCAACAATGAGTCCATTCAGGCCCTGACAACGGCCGTTCAGATTCAGGGTGAGCAACATTCTGCCGCCTTAAACAGGCTGACAGATACCTTACAACTGGCCTTCCAAGGCTTCACACAAGTCCTCCAAACTGTCGTCCAGCAGGGTGGAAGGAGTGATGTGGGAATGGGCCAGGAGAGTGATGATGGTGAAAGGGGACATGGAAGTGGGGACGCCACTCAAGCGCTCCCACGTCTCACCCGTTGCCCCCTCTCAACCAGTACCCGCAATGCTGCCCCCTCTCCAGGTGGCCGAGTCTGCCCCTGCACAGGTGCAGGTGGAGCAGTCTGTGGAGGGGCCCTCACGGGCACCGAAACCCAGAGGGTGTCTGCGCAAAGCATCTCATCGGTCAGGGCAAGCTCAAGAGCAACCTGCCACTACCTCTGCTGAAGCCACAGGGGTAGCACCACGTAGGGGTTCCCATAAACGTAAGGCTAAGGTTTTGTGAGCACAAAGGGGATGCACAAGGGTGTAAGACAAAATGTCATGTTTTTGATTTACTTTTGTTTGTTTTGCAAAAAAAGATAAAAATTTGTTATCACCACTACTGCCACATGTTTGCAAATCTTGTCTGGTTTGTGCAATACTGCCCTTTCCTGAGGATCACCATGAAGATCCACACCTGATGCCACCCATTGTGTCACTGCAGAGTGGGTGTAAGTGTATTTGCAGGGCTCTTTTGTGCAGACGACTGAGAGACGCCGGTGATGTCCCCAGTGGCACCCTGGAAGGATCTGGAGGAGAAGTTGTTGAGGGCAGTGGTGACTTTGACAGCGACGGGTAAGAAGATGGTGCTCAGACTAGCCGGGAGTAGCTCGGCATCAAGGAGGCTGTAGATGTCCACGACTACATGTCGAATGACTCTGCGCCTCCGTGTGCACTGCTCCTTAGAGAGGTCCAGGAAGCTGAGCCTCGGCCTGTAGACCCTGTGGTGAGGGTAGTGCCCTCTGCGACACATCTCTCTATGCGGTTGCCCGCCCTCCTGCTGTGCAGGTGGATGTGTCACAGCATTGTGTTGTGGAGCTCCACATGTCAGAGGTGGACGGTGAGGCTGGTGATGCTGTTCGTCCTCTGAGAAGGTCATGACTGCAGCTATGGCAGCCCCCATCCAGAAGATGTATGTTTGAGGGGGTCTGCAAGGTAGATAAATGTGTCTGCACACCGGGTTTGAGGTTGCAAGTTTGTTATTTTTTGTGTTAGGAGGAGGGTGGTGCAGGCCAAACTTTGTCCAAAGTGACAGAGTGGCCTTCTGCAATGAGTGAGGGTCTCCCCCTCACACCTGTCAAATGGACCTTTGCAGTTCCCACAGGCTGGTGGCTGCATCACATCCATTTCAACTGGGAGTGTTTCCCCCAGTACGGGAAACCCGCTCAGTTGACCTGAAAATCCCACCTCTCCTAAAATATCCTCCAAATCAGGTCTCCTAATGACCTGAAGTATCAAGTTAATTGCTTCAAGTGAGATCCCGCCGGCTTTAATTGCCGGTGGGAGTCCCGCATGCGGGGGCTGCGCGCGCATCTAAGCGCATCATTGGGGAACCCAGAAGTGGGCGGGTTGGAGCCGGGCTCCGGACCAGACCCGGGAATCCCCAATTTTCGGAGCCCCCCGCCACAAACACACCCGCTCGGCCATCCGAAAATCGAGCGCATTATCTTCAAATACAGCCACAACAACATCATTCTTCCACAGATACTATGAAAATTGCCTTCGAAACTGAAGTGCTTGATTTTGAGATTCCAATATATAGTCACTGTAACTGGAGCTGCAATGCAAGAAGGTTGGATTTTTTCTTGTACTTTATTTTTGTACAAGATTTGTAAAATTAAAAACAAGGCACGAAAATCATAACTCATTTAGAACCATGTGCAAATACACTCGCTGATGAAATTCATATCCACAGTGCTAGTATATACTTTACACCTACCACTCCTACCATCTTGTCTGAATTTGGTGGGTCTTCCAGTGCCTCTTGGTACTTGGGAGCAGTTGGCACCTTGTCATGGCAGCAATAAAGAATAGAGACAAATGGCAACACTGCCCCACTGATTATGTGACCAACAGCATCTCAGCTACAATTCTAATACAGGGAGTGCAAGAACAGAGAGACCTGGGGATTCGCATGCATAAATCTTTGAAGGTGGCAGGACAAGTTGATAAATCTGTCAAAAAAGAACACGGTATCCTTGGCTTTTTATAGAGGCATAGAGTCCAAAAGCGAGGAAGTTATGTTAAACCTTTATAAGTCACTTGATAGGCCCCAGTTGGAGTATTTTGTCCAATTCTTGGCTCCACACTTTAGGAAGGATGTCAAGGCCTTAAAGAGAGTGCGGAGGAGATTTACTGGAATTATACCGGGGATGAGGGTCTTCAGTAATGTGGAGAGACCTGAGAAACTGGGCTTGTTCTCCTTAGAGCCGAGAAGGTTAAGGGGAGATATAATAGAGGTGTTCAAAATGATGCAGGGTTTTGATAGAGTAAATAAAGAGAAACTGTTTCCAGTGGCAGGAGGGTCAGGAACCAGAGGACACAGATTGAAGATGATTGGCAAAAGAACCAGAAGGGAGATGAGGAGAAATTTTTTACGCAACGTCTGAAAGGATGGTGGAAGCAGATTCAATAGTAACATTCAAAAAGGAATTGGATAATACTTGGAAAGGAAAGATTCGCAGGGCTATGGGGACAGAACGGGGGAGTGGGTCTAATAGGCTGGTTCTTTCAAAGACCAGGCATAGGCAGAGTGGGTTGAATTGTGCTATCAGATTCTATGGGGGTATTTTTAATCCTCCAACGATGGACGGGAGAGGGTCGTGGGAGGGGTTAAATCGGTAAATATGTGAAACCCGGCCCCAACCTGCTGCGATCGCACCTACTTTCGGTTTAACCATGGCGGGTTTGGGGGCGTCCTAGTAACCCGTACTGGAAAGGCGGGTCAGTGATTATAATATGTTAATGAGGCTCCGTTTCTCAGATTTTAGCAGCCATTTGAATTTAACCGGCATGGACCGTGTTTCCCAGGGCCCAGGAAACCCGGCAGCTAAAGGGAGGTGAGAACTGGGAGGCCGGATCCAGCAGGTAAGTGTTTTACCAGCACTGTTTGTGGGCCAGGAGGAGCAGGAGGGCTTCCCCCCCGGCCCACCAAGCAAATCTTCTGCCGCGATTGGCCGACCCCCACCCTCCCGTTATCTGCTGACCCCCGCCACAATCTGCCGATCCCCGCCCCGCGATCTGCCGACCATCCCCGTGATCTGCCGACCCTCCCTGCAATTTGCCGACCCCCGCCCCGCGATCTGCCGACCCTCCCTGCGATCTGCCGACCCCCACCCCGCAATTTTCCGACCCCCGCCCCGCGCCGACCCCCGCCCCGCAATCTGCCAGCCCTCCCCACAATCTGCCGACCCTCCTCGCGATCTGCCGACCCCCGCCCCGCAATCTGCCGAACCTCCCCACGATCTGCCGACCCTCCCTACGATCTGCCGATCCCTACCACTATGCCCCGATCTATCCCTCCCTCCTTCTTCACTGCCGCACTCTGAGACCACTCCCCCCCCCCCACCACGCCCTGATCTTTTCCGGTTGTCAGGCACCGTCCCCAAGAGTCTCCGGCTGCGACCTCCTACCGCAGACTTTCCTGCCCAGCAACCGGTCAGCCTCTCGATCTGGCCGGCTGCCAGGTGGGAAACGGAGTTAAAAAATGATAATGAGGTCCTGCCGTCAAATGCGGCAGGACCTCCCCGTCCCCGGCATTTCCGGGTTTCCCCCCCACTAACTCATGCCTTCCCCGCCTCCCCGTAAGTATCGGGAGCTATGGTTCTATGACTAGTGTCTGTGAGCAGTGAGATCATTAGCAGGAGTACGGATTACATTGCTAAATCCACCAATGCTGGTGCAAAGGTAGCACAAAACTCACTGTATACAGGAAGTGAATTGCTAATCCAGTATGACCACCTACATTGGTGGGTCAACACTGGATAAACACTATCCCACCTTTTCAAATATTGCAGAACTAAAACATCTTCCGCTACAGACAACGACGCGTCATGTGGGTTTGGATAGTCACAAGTAAAAGGGCAGAGGTATATTAAATGAGACGGTTGCCCTTTAACATTTGGACCCAGCTTCAACTAGCAGCCAGTCTGATGCCTTTGAAGTAAACATAGAGGATTCAATTGGAAATTATTAATGGAAAGACAACTGGAAGTAAATAGCTTTGTAATTCCTGCCCCTGATAATGACCTCACTGCTCACAGGCACTAATTGAGATGCTTTTGGTTATAAGAAGTCTGTTAAAGTGGTGTGAAACTCTTACTATAATACAACTGTTATACACCAGTAATGGCATAAAACTGGAATATATGGAAAGTGAATTGTGTGTCCAGTATAACCATCTGAATTGGTGACTCAAGTAGCACTGTTAACAGTTGGAGCCAGCGCAAGTACACCATGATATTGTGAGGTACAGTTTTCAACTGCTGCAACGATCAGTGTAAGGCTCAACCTCAATCACTCACCACAATTGCCAATTTAGACTGGTAGACTCACATTGGTGAATACATTGAAGTATGATAGACCGGTGAAGTGGATGCACACAGTGGGAGGAAACCACGGAGGAAACCTTAGTCCTCCTGGCCATCCTCCACCCTCTGTAAACTTCAGCTCATCCTAAACTCTGCTGCCCGTACCCTAGCCCACAACAAGGCCTATTCACCCATCACCCCTGTCCTTGCTAATTTACAATGGATCCCTGTTCCCCAATGCCGCAAATGTAAAATTCTCACTCTTGTGTTCAAATCCTCACCCCTCCTGATCTCTGTAACCAGAGCAACAACCCCTTCCCAAACTCTCTGTTCCTCTTACTCCAGCCTCTCGTGTATACCCCCTCAATTTATCCCACCATTGGCGGCTGTGCTTTCAGCCACCTAAGCCCAAAGCTCTGGAATTCCCTCTCTAACCCTTCCACAAGTGAGTCACCTCCTGACTCCCCAGAGTCTTTCCACCATCTACAAGGCACAAATCTGGAGTGTGATGGAATACTCTCCACTTGCCTGGATGAGTGCAGCTCCAACAACACTCAAGAAGCTCAACACCATCCAGGACAAAGCAGCCCGCTTGATTGGCACCCCATCCACCACCCTAACCATTCACTCCCTTCACCACCGGCGCACTGTGGCTGCAGTGTGCACCATCCACAGGATGCACTGCAGCAACTCGCCAAGGCTTCTTCGACAGCACCCCACAAACCCGCGACCTCTACCACCTAGAAGGACCAGGGCAGCAGGCACATGGGAACAACACCACCTGCACGTTCCCCTCCAAGACACATACCATCCCAACTTGGAAATATATCGCCGTTCCTTCATCGTCGCTGGGTCAAAATCCTGGAACTCCCTTCCTAACAGCACTGTGGGAGAACCTTCACCACACGGACTGCAGCGGTTCAAGAAGGCGGCTCACCACCACCTTCCAAAGGGCAATTAGGGATGGGCAATAAATGCCGGCCTCGCCAGTGACGCCCACATCCCATGAACGAATAAAAAAAAAACATCCCTGTCCTCTTTTAAGACCATCCTTAAAGCCCACCTCTTTGACCAAGTTTTTGGACACTCCTCCTAACATTTCCTTCCTTGCTTCAGCATCCACTTTTTCTTATGGCCCCTGGTAAACATCTTGGAGGATTTTGGTACATTTATGGTGCTATAGAAATGCAAGTTGTTTTGATTGTCGTGCTGCCCGGATTACATAAACCTCAGTTGACATGAGGACAGGGGTATTGAATAATGTTCTCCAATCGTACTGGGAGGCTTAGTATAACAAGATGATAAGATTACAGCTCATGAAAATGCTGAATTTATATGCTGTGTGTGTGAGAGGGACACCATGAGTGCATATAATACACAGGAATGAGATGATTTCTCTAAAGTTAACTAATGTCTTATTTGAATTTTGAAGAATGATGTATTGATAATCCTTTTGACAGTTGCAATCCGACCTGCTGAATTTCTCGTATGTACTGCTTCCCATTACTACACTGACAACTTCCTCCTCTGTGAAATCTAATTACATATATTTCTGGGACAGGTTTTTGCCTGATTTACATGGAACTTTACAAATTTGGGATTGGAATTATAAATCTATTCAGTTCCATTTTTGAGTTCCACTTATCGGTGCTTTAAAGCTCGGGTTGCCAACTCTGGTTGGGCGTATTCCTGGAGGGTTCATCACATGACCTCCCGCCACCAACCGTCCCGCCCGGTCAAACAGCCCTTTCTCTCCTCATCGCCAATATTTTTATTGCTAATAAATGAAAATGGTCAAAGAAAATTTAAAAAGCACACAATTCTTTTTAATGCCATGATTTTTCTCCCTGGGTTTGCTCGTAGCAGTGTCCAGGAGATTAATCTTTAATTCCTGGAGAGTCCAGGGCAATCCTGGATGGTTGGCAATCCTATTTAAAGCAGGTACATTTCTTGCATCTTTCTGGATTGCAAGGGTTTATTTGAAAAAACACACAGTACGTGTCATTTTCAAAAATACAGCCTGCATGATAACTTGAACAATTATAGACTTTTAGGAACTGAAATATCAGCACCACAAATCCATTACATTTTAAATAGTTGCCAGAAATATGTGTCACTGTAGCAACGGAATGCTTCAAAATGGAGCTATAATGATGTTAGATCAAATAGGAATAGGGAATTTGCATACGGATTTTGTCAGTGATTTGGGGATACACTAGCTGATTGAAGGATTTATTATAAGTCTTATTCCTAAACATTCCAGCCTATCCTCAATTTCCAATTATAATAGATGCATATTACTTTCCACCATTGCTCAAATCGAGCTTAGATTGACTTAATGAATTGAGCATTTTGTTAAGCAGAAAAGTCTTCTGCTTCTGTTTCCTGTTAAATAATGCCAAGAGCAAGGAGCCTTTCAGGCCTGTGAGCAGACACTGAAAAACGAAGATTTGACTGTAAACTACAAAGGAGAATCACTTGGAACTGCGCCAGGCTTGGCTCAGTGGTCACACTCTCGCCTCTGAGTCAGAGGGTAGCCTTGAGCACATAAACCAGGCTGACACTTCGGCGCAGTATTGAGGGAGTGCTGCAATGTCGGAGGTGCCGCCTTTCAGATGAGATGTTAAACCGAGGTCCCGTCTGCCCTCTGAAGTGGACGTAAAAGATCCTGTGGCACTATTCAAAGAAGAGTGGGGGAGTTCTCCCCAGTGTCCTGGCCAATATTTATCCCTCAACCAACACAACTAAAAAACGTTATCTGGTCATTATCACATTGCTGTTTGTGAGATCTTGCTGTGCACAAATTGACTGCCATGTTTCTTACATTACAACAGTGACGACACTTCAAAAGTACATCATTGGCTGTAAAGTGCTTTGGGACATCCTGACCTAGTGAAAGGTGCTATATAAATGCAAGTCTTTATTTCTTTTTTTCAAAATTGGAAGGAAAGTAGATTTCATTGTTAGGAATTATTTGTCATCTGTTTCAGCTTTCTTACTGCCTGTTGCACAAACCCCTTATTGGAATTATAATTTATCTGAGTCCAATTCATGTTATTTCATTTAACCTGAAGGCTGACACTGTGGCCTCGATTTTTACAGAGCATGCGAGCCCGGTAACGGGCGGCTCGTGCAGACAGGTCAGGGGCTTGGAGGCCCAGCCAATCTTAACGGCAGGGCCTCATTTAAATAAAACTTCCTGGACCCCCACCCAACACCCAGCCAGATTCACTACCTGGCCGGCGGGTGGGAGCGAGAATTTGGCCGCAGGAGGCCGCAGCCAGTGATTCATGGGAATGGATCCCACCAATCAGTGGGGAAGGCTGGGGATTCCCTCACCTTAAGAGATCGGTGGGGGGGGGGGGGGGGGAAGAGGGAGGCCGGGGATTCCCTTGTGTTAAGAGATGGGGTGGGGGGGCAGGGATCCCCTTGTGTTAAGAGATCGGTGGTGGGGTGAAGCTGGGGATTCCCATGCGTTAAGAGATCGGGGGTTGGGGGGGGAGGCTGGGGATTCCCTGGTGTTAAGAGTTTGGGGTGGGGGGGGTGGAGGCCGGGGATTCCCCGGTGTTAAGAGATCAGAGTGGGGGGGGGGGGGGGAGGCCGGGGATTCCCTGGTGTTAAGAGATCGGGGTGGGGGGGGCGGAAGGCCAGGGATTCCCTGGTGTTAAGAGATGAGGGGGAGGCCGGGGCTGTGGAGGCCCGAGGAGTCTTTGAGGGTCCTGTGGGGGGAGCATTCCTGCCCCTTCTGGCCCACAAGGAGTTTAAAGAGAAGGAAGTTGTTAGGACTTACCTCGGCCTCTTCTGGCCAGTTGGCCTGTGCTTCTGCCTGCGCAGGATTCCCCCTGCCTTGACGTTAATATTATGTCGCATCGCTGACGACGAAATTGGGCCTTGACTTTTGCATGTTAAGTAGTCCCTGCCTTCTTTTAGCAGGAGCCTTGTCCACGGCCTGACCTGTGTGTCAATAAAATTACAAGCGCTCAAAACAAATTTCAAGCCACCCCACATACATACGCTTATTACCTGAAGATAAACCAGAACGAGATCAATCTTTCATTCGCCATGTGCTGGCTATCCTTTTGCCCTCCAAGAGAGATCTTACTTACCGGTGCCAGTGACCAACAGGCCCTGTGTAGTTTTAAGTCAATTCATAAATCTCTCAACAGAGAAATACATGAATCTGTTGAGTTGGTATGATAGCTAAAATTGTACATGCAGCAGGACTTCTAATGAAATCTCCATTGTGGTGACGACTGCAATTCAGGACTAAAAGCTTTTGTCGGAAGGAAAACAGTTTAAAATATGTACAACACAGAGCTAGTAAAGTGGCACAAGATGTAGTTGGAGAGACAGTGAAGTATGAGTTTACCAAGTGTTTAGGAATAGACCGCAAGGCTGAGGGTAAATCTTAAGCAATAAGTCTGAATTGAATTGAACAATTTGAACAAATCAGGGCAACAGCCAGCTTTTGTTTTAAAGGATGATGTTTACACAGAAATTCATGTAAAATTCTATCCTGTTTCAGAGAAGCAAAAATGTGAACCATTAAACAAGGACAATATTGATAGACTTGGCTCAGTGGGTAGCACTCTTACCTCTGAGTCAGAAGGTTGTGGGTTCAAGTCCCACTCCAGTTGAGCACAAAATCTAGGCAGACACTCCTGTACAGTACTGAGGGAGTGCTGCACTGTCAGAGGTGCCGTCTTTCAGATGAGTCGTTAAACAGAGGCCCTGCCTGCCCTCTCAGGTGGATGTAAAAGATCCCACGTCACTTTATCGAAGGAGAGCAGGGGAGTTCTCCCTGGTGCCCTGGCCAACCAACATCACTAAAAACAGATTATCTGATCATTATCGCATTGCTGTTTGTGGGACCTTGCTCTGTACAAATTGGCTGGTGCATTTCCTTACATTACAACAGTGACTACACTTCAAAAAGTACTTAATTGGCTGTAAAGCGCTTGGGATGTCCTGAAGTTGTGAAAGGGACTATATAAATGCAAGTCTTTCTTTTTCTTTCAGACATTGAATCGGAAGAGCTCTTGTCTTTGGTAAATAAGCCAAGCCAGACTAAGTAATAAACAGCACTGTGCTGTGTGCTGTGGGACTATATCATCATGTTCTTGAGAAATACAGTGTAAAGTGGTTCAAGCAGAAAGCACAACTAGAGGACACAAGTACAAAGCTTTCGTGCCTCAGGCAAGACTAATGATGGGAAGAATTTTCTTTTCCCACTGAGTAATGGAGATGTGCAAGGGAAGCCAAGAAAAGCACCTAAAGCTGTTTTCATTAACTCCTTCCCTTCAAAAAGAGCTGAATGTACATCTGGGAGAAGATTTCCTCTGCTCGCTATCCGTTAGTGACATGGTAAACATGGCGGGAAGATTTCCTGGGGCAGATTCCCGTTGTTTGTGTCGAATAAGCGCCTAGGCAGAGCACGTAGAGGAAAATTGTACGGGGAGAGTCGCACCACATAATGGGGCCTGCCTGGTTTTCCATCCGTTTACATTAAAGGAGGGAGAATGGGGCAGGCTCTGTTATACTGCTTGTGATCCTTCCCACCTGATTTTCCTCTGTGCGCTCCTCCCAGGTGATTATATAATGGTCAAGGTCAGAAGAGGAGAATCTGCCATCTATGCTTGATACATCTAGTAAATTTTGTTAAAAATAGCTATCAGTTGAAATCTTCCTTTAACATTTACAGCGTTATTAATACATGGGATCTTAAATTCCACCATGCATAAAACGTTTAATGATTTCATCTTAAATCGCTCTCCCTGCTATTTTAGTGGAGCCTGTTAAAAAATAAATGGGTTAGCACCGCCACTAAAATGGTGGAGAGAGGAATTTCAGACAAATGTACTAAGCCTTCATATGCTCGCATCCCACCAGGTCGTAGTTCGATTTCCTATGTCCCCCCACTATCCCCGCCCCCACCTCCAGTTAGGACTGAGGCTGAAGATTACAAGGAAAAATTGAAAGACAGATATTCAAGTAATCAATAATTCCTGTGTTGCTGAGACTATGGGCACGATTTTAAAAGTGAAAAGTGGGTGGGTTTGGGGCGGGGGGACATTAAAAATCGCAACCATCTCAGACCCGCCCCCAACCCATCCCAAACCCGCCTCCAACCCGCCCATTTCCGGTTTTCACCGGGGTGGGACGAAGGGTGGGCGACCAACCCGCTCCCAGGAGGCAGGTCGGGCCTCAAAACCTTTCAAGGAGGCTGCGGGCCTCCATTTTTCCACAGTTTCCAATTTCAACCCCAGGGGGCCGGGATTCCCGGCGTTCTCTTTCACGTCACGTGAGAGGATGCGAGAAGGCCCGAGACTAACAGGTAGGTGCCTTTCTGGCACAGCTTGTGGGTCATTGTGGACCCCCGCAATGGCCCCCAATCCCGCCCCCCCACCATAACTAACCCCCGATCCCTCCCCCCATGATTGACTCCCCCCATGTCCCCTTGCCAACCCATGCCACCGTGTCCCCATGCCCCCCTCGTGCCCACCCACGCCCCCCATGCCCCCTCTCCATCCATACAAACAACGACTTACCTGAAGACTTACTTGAAGACGTCCTCTCCCTGGCTGCTCTCCCACCTGACTGAGACCAGCCCGTCAATCAGGCCGGTCAGTCGGACGGCAAACCGACAAAAAAAAGACGTCCTTACATCAAAATCGTAAGGACGTCCGGGATACCCGTACTTCCGGGTTTCCTGTCTGCAATTTGATCCCCCGCCCCCTTCCCAGCTCAGAGTCAAAATCATGCCCTATCGATGTGTTATCGAAGGAAAGTAACCAACCAGGTTGGATAGTAGAAGTGGAAGTGATTGATTTTTCAAATTTTGCTCCTAATGGACCAGATTGTGCTGTGAGAATAACAGTGAGGCTAACAGCGCTCATCGTTATTTCTGCGCAAATGAAAAGAGTAACTTCCGGCGACCGCACATGCGCAGTCAAACACAGAAACGCAGAAGTTGCTGTCCGAGATGCCCTGCTCCTCCAAAAGCGGCACGAAATCGGCATCTCACCGTCTGGCTCTCAACGGCATGAAGTTCCTGTACTTACCTCATAGATACGGACTAAACTCGCCAAAAAAAGCTACGTCAAGTCTAAGTACCCTTTTTCACGGCGTGCTAAGACTTAATTACTGCCAAACGACCTCTCTGGCACTGAAAATTAACTTTGACAGGCGTGGAGCCTCATTCCTTCAGATTTTAATTATTGTTGGACATTAAAAAAAATTATTTTTTTTTTACTTTTTCTTTCTGTCTCTTTTATCTCTGTCTCTTAATTCAATCTTTCTTACCCTCTCTTTATTTCACTCTCTGTAACTGATTTGACATTGAATTCACTATTCGAACTTACACTTCCTGGTTGTGGCTCTGCGCTGTTATTAACGATGCTTCAATCCGATTGGTTACGGAGACACACAGTTGCTTGCCCCGTTCACACAGGTCCCAGATGCCCTGTAGTGGGCACCGTTCTTTTTGGTTCTTTAAAAGAGTACAAAAGCTCACAGAAAGTCTTTGGGCAAGTGCAAATCTAACAAACGGCAGGGGCTCACAGCAAAAATCTGACCCATTATGTTTTGGGGTTGAGAATTCCATCAGTGCAGTGGAGTAGATGATAGAGACGTCTATATTCGGTGTGTGGTAGAAAAGATCATAAATGGGCCGAGTTTCTCTCAGTCCATGCTTTCATATTGTGGTTATATTTGCGTCAGGAATTGTAGTGTAGGACATTGTTATTTTTAGAGTCTGACCCTACAGTAGGATTTAATGGACATTGTTGGTTTAAACCAAATCAACTATAGAACCACAATCTGCATCAAACCCACTGAACAACCAAAGGTGGGATTACCCATTGAAGCACATTAAAAGGCTCAACATTTATCAAAATTATGTAATTCCCTTATGGGCCTTAAGTTAATGATATTTAAAATATGTTTTCAAAATCTTAATATAAAACAATGGACCAATAGGTGCTCAAGCAGTAAACACAACAACAGCCTGCGATTGATCCAAGCCGGCAATTTTAATAGGCCTTCCAGTACTTTCAGCAATATTTCACAAAGGTTACACTCCGGTGATAACTGTTAGTGGCATAGCTCAGCTACTAAATCTTCCTAGAGTGCCAGGCACGCACAATTACTCTTATTAAGAATCTTATAAAAAGTATTAGTGTAGAAGCTGCCTGACTCAGCAAGATGCTGTGCGTAGCTGTATGGCAACAGTTTGAACCCAGTCTCCAAACTTCAGCTGGTTCCAATGTCTCTAATCACAGTGATAAGATGTAAAGTTCTGAACAATTTCTTTTGAATGGCTAAAATATCCCCAGGCATCAGCTTTAGTTCTGCTGGTAGCACTTTTCCCTCTGAGTCAGAAGGTTGAGAATTCCATCAGTGTAAAAGATCTCATGGCACTATTCAAAGAAAAGCAGGGGAGTTCTCCCCCGTGTCCTGGCCAATATTTATCCCTCAACTAACATCATTAAAAAAACAGATTATCTAGGGAGTGCAGCGTAGGTTCACTAGAATGATACCCGGACTTCAAGTGCTAAGTTACAAGGAGAGATTACACAAATTAGGGTTGTATTCTCTAGAGTTTCAAAGGTTAAGGGGTGATCTGATCGAAGTTTATAAGATATAGATAGGGTGGATAGAGAGAAACTATTTCCGCTGGTTGGGGATTCTAGTAGGGGGCACAGTCTAAAAATTAGAGCCAGACCTTTCAGGAGCGAGATTAGAAAACATTTCTACACACAAAGGGTGGTAGAAGTTTGGAACTCTCTTCCACAAACGGCAATTGATACTAGCTCAATTGCTAAATTTAAATCTGAGATAGATAGCTTTTTGGCAACCAAAGGGATATGGGCCAAAGGCAGGTATATGGAGTTAGATCACAGATCAGCCATGATCTTATCAAATGGCAGAGCAGGCACGAGGGGCTGAATGGCCTACTCCTGTTCCTATGTTCCTATCTCATTGCTGTTTGTGGGACCTTGCTGTGCGCAAATTGACTGCCACTTTTTCCTACATCACAACAGTGACTACACTTCAAAAATGCTTCATTGGCTGTAAAGCACTTTGGGACGTCCTAAGCAAGGTGCTACATAAATGCAAGTTCTTTCTTTCTTAGCATGTAGACATCATCGTCTTTTTTTCTGTGATTCCAACATTTCGGTTGTCCAAGCTACTAATTTGATTGAAAATGTAGCTCACCAGTTACTAATTAAAACAAGACGTTTCCAGTCTGGGACCGTTGTCAACTTGTGCAACTGACTAGTATGACAATCTTGCAAGCTACAAGTAGAATTCCAGCAAGAGTAGACCTATTCAGAAAAATGCACAATCATAACAGTCAAGACATTCATTTCAGTTTGCTGTCCTGTTTCTTCAAGTCCACATGCGTAATCAATTTTGTCAGTTCTTTCTTAATCTGCTAAGTGCAGAGTCCTTCCAGAGAGGGTGGAACATTACAGTTGGTGTATTTAGTTTGTGAAGTGCGCTGTGTTACAATGTGACACTTGCAAAGATCTTAATAGTTGGGACAATTATTATAGTGAAACACTTTTTACAAAAAAAGTCCAATGAGTCAGATTTGTTGCTTGGTATTTAGCCACTAGTAGTTATAAAGGTCATAGCACACATGTACCTCAGTGCTCTCCTGACTAGACAAGTGGATTAGATAATTACGCACCTTCTTGCCTAATGTCAAATTTAGTCTAAAATTGTCTAATTTGTCACCATATCATTAGAATTCAGATTCTCAGTATTATGTGGAACAGCACCATTTGAAGATTTTAATGTTAAATAAAGATTACCAATGAGTCACACCAAGTCCAAAACTTGTGTATATTTTTCCCATTCAAAATCAAGTTGCTGAGAAACAAAATGAAATTTTTACCCATGCCAGGGGCCCAGTAGCAACATAACTTCGAGTACTAGGGTCAACTTTCTTTCAGATTCAACTAATTCCAAAGGCTGAGGTTTGTCCATTCTTGGCCAGTCTGGATGGAGCACCTCAAAATGACAGAGTATTCTGTCTGTGGATGGTAGATCAAAATAACTGGGAGATCCTGTAACCCCATGAAATGTATCTTCTATCAACTGATAGACAGGAACATTCATTTCATCCACAGATAACACAAGCTTCAGAATATTATAAAGAGACCACGGGAAGAATGTGAGAAGAAACATACAAAAATGACAGGCAGGAAAAGACAATCTGGTCCATCAAGCCTTCCCCACACTCATGTTGCCTGGAGCATCCTGACTAGATAGTTCCTACAATACATACCGTGCCCCCCTCCCCACCCCTCCCCACCCCTCCCCTCCCCCCTCCCACAGCCTCCCCAACCCCCAGCAGCCATGGGAGAGACAAAAAAAACAGGGCTAATAAGGGGGTTAAACTATGGAAAATTCCTCTCCAACCTCCTCAGACGATCGAAACCAGTCCAGGAGACCACATTGGTCATGTGTACGTTAACTGTTAAATTAGAACTGAATATGGGAAACCTGTAAACTATTAGGCAAAGAAAGTAAAACAAAACAAATTCATTGTAATGTTCAGCATTATGAGAAAATGAACTTTCAATTTCTTATATATAGGATTCTTAGAATTTTAAAATGCAATAGTCCTGCCAGAGTAATATTTGGTGAATAGAAAATTTTATTTGATGTTTGATGTGTAGACACACCTGATCATTTACTATGAGTCATTACATGAGATTTTGCTCTTATATAGTTTCTTTTCATATATAGCATTGCTTCCTTATCAAAAGAAAGAACTTGCATTTATAGAGTGCCTTTCACGACCTCATGACATCCCAAAGCAATTTACAGCCAATGAAGTACTTTTGAAGTGTAGTCACTGTTATATTGTAATAAACACGGCAGCCAATTTGTGCACAGCAAGGTCCCACAAACAGCAATGTGATAATGGCCAGATCTCTGTTTTTAGTGATGTTGGTTGAAGGATAAATATTGGCCAGGAGACTGGTCTTACTTCAAGTAGTGTCATGGGATCTTTTATGTTCACCTAAGAGGGCAGACAGGGCCTTGGTTGAACATCCCATCTGAAAGAGGCACCTCCTATAGTGTAGCACTCCCTCAGTACTGCACTAAAGTGTCAGCCTGGATTTTGTTACAGCGCTGGAGTAGGACTTGAGCCCACAACCTTCTGACTCAGAGGCAAAGAGTGCTACCACTACCATGGCTGCTAGTTAACTACTGATACTCAGGTATCTCTGCATTTTCAACTACAATTGTTCTTGCAACAGCTGTGAGACTCTGAAAAATACCAATATAGAAGATTATTTAACAAGGTCATCGTGTGCAATCATTCACCAGTCACTCTGAGAAAGCAACTGGTTGAAGACAATTCAACTAAAGCTTGATTGAGGATACTTTGATGAGCTGATAATGAGGATGGTTCTTTAACCATCCAGTACTTGGCAAACAAATATGGAAATATGCCTTGCCAGCAACACCCACATCCCATGAATGAATAAAAAATTTACACCTGTGATTTCTTGCAGCGCACTCCCTACCAGTGCCAATCCCTGCGAGGAGCTCAAGATGAGGCCCTAATATCTAATCCACTGAATACCAAGTCCCCATAAAAGGATGTGTTGAAACAGTCACAGCCCAGTTCAGTTACTTGAGAGGGAAAACCTTCCATCTTTGAGCACAGGCATAAAGCATCCCCTGAGTGGAGCACATTGTGGAAAACTGGGCAATGACTATTGCTCACCCACAATGGAGCCCACCTGATTTTCCATCCATTTGAACACAGCCGTGCAAGCCTTACACCTGAATTTCATCCACACACTCCGCCCGGGTGATACTTCACATTCAAGCACTAAAATGGAAAATTTTCCCCCAAGACATCTTGCATCAGGAAACTCCAGAGATGACTGTGATGATTGGAGGCTGTTCCTTCAGCTGCCTAGGCCCTAAGCTCTTGAATTCCCTCCCTTTTCGCCTCTCCTCCTTTAAGACACTCCTTAAAACTTACCTCACCTGTCCTAATATCTCCTTATATGGCTCGGCGTCAAATTTTAGAGTCATAGAGTCATAGAGTTATACAGCACGGATAGAGGCCCTTCGGCCCATCGTGTCCGCGCCGGCCATCAGCCCTGTCTACTCTAATCCCATATTCCAGCATTTGGTCCGTAGCCTTGTATGCTATGGCATTTCAAGTGCTCATCCAAATGCTTCTTGAATGTTGTGAGGGTTCCTGCCTCCACAACCCTTTCAGGCAGTGAGTTCCAGACTCCAACCACCCTCTGGGTGAAAAAGTTCTTTCTCAAATCCCCTCTAAACCTCCCGCCTTTTACCTTGAATCTATGTCCCCTTGTTATAGAACCCTCAACGAAGGGAAAAAGCTCCTTAGTATCCATCCTATCTGTGCCCCTCATAATTTTGTACACTGTTTGATATTGTTTCTGTGAAGGGCCTTGGATCGTTTTACTATGCTAAAAGTGCTATATAAATGCAAGTTGTTGATATCCTGAAGAATTACTATTATTCTCATTCAAACAGATAAAAGGAATAATAATAGAATGTTGAAATAACATGAGTGTATTCCATTCTTCATTGTACATGCATGGTAGGAAATATGCCATCAGTGTTTATATCCCTGTCAAAACTTTACATCTCATAGAAAGATCTGACCTTAAAGTATTAAATTATGTGAGATGTAACTGAATAGCAATAAAGGACATACATGGAACAGTCTTATTAATCTCAGGATACTGTAAATGAATAATGGATGAACTCAACCTTTTAGTCTCATCGTTTAATTAGCAAAGCTGTCGTCAATTTACTAAGACTGTACATATATTGATTAAATAATGAGCTTGCAATCTTCTTGTCTGTTTGAGTATCATGTCTGCACAAAGTAGTTTGCATTCAACTTCACTTAGGTACTTGTCCCAATTTATGCAGCCACCTCTCTCCCAAATGACCAAATAAGCTTCTTAAGGGAAATCATTACAGAAAGAAAGGAAAGATAGCTGTGGTACGTGAGGTGAAATTAATTTCTGCATTTGCCTACCGGCAGAGAGTGAGGACATCACTATTTATTTATGTATTCTTTTCTTAAAAAAGATCTGTGAGCAATATCACAAGAGTTGTATCTAACTATGTATCCATCCATCCATATCTATCTATCTATTATTCACTTTTTATTCTGTTGCAAAATTACAGCTAAATTAAAAGGGCTTTCACTAGTTCTCCTGTTTTTGTGCAGCAAGTTCTCAGTCACATTTTACTGCTGGAAGGGGGAGGAGGACTTACAAACAGCAATTCAAGGCAATCTGATTGAATGGCCAGTTTTGCTAGCTATCATAAAATAAATTCATGTATTTTTCACCCTCCCATTCCAAAAATGAACTGTTATTCAGAAGGAATTGGCCTCTGTCTGCATTCTGGGAGTCTTGTCCACAGCGTGCTTGTACGGACTGATTCTGGTGCATTCTTGGGGGCATCCAAAATTCTGCCACTCTCATCCTGTTCCACACTGCCTATCCTCACTGACCTTCATTGGTTCCCTGGCCCCAATATATTGCAACCTCCTCTTC
The DNA here is from genome assembly GCF_035084215.1 of Heptranchias perlo. Taxonomy (NCBI): domain Eukaryota; kingdom Metazoa; phylum Chordata; class Chondrichthyes; order Hexanchiformes; family Hexanchidae; genus Heptranchias; species Heptranchias perlo. The sequence continues at coordinate 27,084,351 of NC_090356.1, forward strand.
ATTTATAAATCCCTCCATGATCCCATCCCATGCTACTTCTGCAAGCTCTGCATCCAAACATGTGCTCTTCCGTCCTCTGGCTTTATCTTCCCATTCATCCCCTCTCCCTCCACTGCGCTATCAAAGGCAGAGCTTTTAACCATCTCAGTCCTATACTCTAGAATTCTCTCCACAAATCCACCACCTACCTTGCTATTTTTCTCCCAGGTTTCATCAAGGAACCCAAACAAAAAGATCTTCGACAAGGCTTCAGTAGAAAGACCTTTGCCTGAACACTATAGAATCATAGAAAGATACAACACAGAAGGAGGTCTATTGTGCCTGTGCGGGCTCTCCCAATTAGTTCTACTCCCCAGCTCTTTCCCCATAGCCCTGCAAACTTTTCTCCTTCAAGTATTTATTAAATTCCCTTTTGAAATTTACTATTGAATCTGCTTCCACCACCCCTTCAGATCATAACAACTCGCTGTGAAACATTTTTTCCTCATGTCGCCTTTGGTTCTTTTGCCAATTACCTTAAATCTGTGTCCTCTGGTTACCAACCCTTCTGCCACTGGAAATAGTTTCTCCTTATTTACTTTATCAAAACCGTTCATAATTGAGAGAGGAGGGTCGTGTGGAGCATAAATGCCGGCATAGACCAGTTGGGCTGAATGGCCTGTTTCTGTGCTGTAGACTCTATCAAATCTCCCCTTAATCTTCTCGGCTCTAAGGAGAACAATCCCAGATTCTCTAATCTCGCCACATAACTGAAGACCCTCATCCCTGGTACCATTCTAGTAAATCTCCACTGCACCCTCTCTAAGGTCTTGACATCCTTCCTAAAGTGAGGTGCCCAGAATTGGCTACAATACTCCAGCTGGGGCCTAACCAGTGTTTTATAAAGGTTTAGCAAAACTTCCTTGCTTTTGTACTCAATGCCTCTGTTTATAAAGCCAAGGATCCCGTCTGCCTTTTTAACTGCCTTCTCAACTTGTCCTGCCACGTATCAAAAACCAGTTGTCATGTTAGGAAACAAGGCTCCATTCTCAACCATCTCTTTGATGCAGCCACATGCACACACACATGAACAGACAAAAATGTTAATTGCTCCCTGACACTTAGAGTGCAGCAGAATAATTGTTCAGGTGACAGATTGCAAAGACAGAAAGAAAAATCACTGACCTTCATCCTTTAAGTACTAACTAATTAACTCAATAAACAAAGCGTATAAATAATTTCATAGCTGTCCACTGCGAGCCTGAAAACGTATCCAGTGACTTTCAGCTGATGTGATCAGCTAAATGATTGTCCAAAAACACAATCTAAAGGTAGAATACATATCAGGGTTTATTTGCCGATCTCCCAGCAGCAAGTCTCGCTGGATGGGAGTCTGGATCGGAGAATTGTCACTACCTGACAGTTTGGCTCAATTAGTAGCACTCCTGTCTCGGAGTTAGAAGGTTGTAGGTTCAAGCTTCACTCCAGGACCTAAACATATAATCCAGGCCTACACACCAGTGCAGTGCTGAGAGGGTGCTGCACTGTCAGAGGTGCTGTTTTATGGATGAAAACTTACACCAAGGTCCCGTCTACCTTTTCAGGCAGGTGTAAAAAATCCCAGGGCACTATTTGAAGAAGAGCAGGGAGTTTGCCTAGTATCCTGCCCAATATTCATCCCTCAAACAACAACAATAATTTGCATTTATATAGCGCGTTTCATGTCGTGAAAAACCCAAGGCGCTTCACAGGAGCGTAAACAGACAGAAACTGACATTGAGCCAAAGGAGGAAACATTAGGACAGGTGACCAAATGCTTGGTCAAAGAGATAAGTTTTAAGCAGTCTTAAAACTGGAGAGCGAGATGGAGAGGCGAAGAGGTTTGGGGAGGGAATTCCAGAGCTGAGGGACTAGATGGCTGAAGGCACGGCCGCCAATAATGGGGCAAAGGAAGTGGGGGATGCACAAGAGGCCAAGAGTTGGAGGAAGATAGAGTTCTCAGAGGGTTGTAGGGCTGGAGGAGGTTACAGAGATAGGGAGAGGTGAGGCCATGGAGGGATAAGAATTTTAAAATCAAGGCTTTGGTGGACCGGGAGCCAATGTAGGTCACGACCATAGAAGGTTATCTGATCATTTATCTCATTGCTGTTTGAGAGACCTTTCTGTGCACAATTAAGCTGCCACATTGGTGAATGCACTTCAAAATAATTTATTGGCTATGTAGCACTTTGGGTCGTCCTGAGGACAGGAAAGGTGCTAGATAAACGCAAGTTCTTTCTTTCTTTTACAGTGTTGCAGCCCATCTGTGACCTTCGCTCTCATCAGGCTAGGACCCTGGCTGGGACACAGGACCGCTGAATTTACTCTATTATTACTCACACTTATGTTTTTACTAATTATTTTTTAGAATGCTATTTTACATTTTTTCTATTTTCAGACAATATTGACCCTCTCTACCTCACAGTCCTCTCAAAGGCATGCAAAGAAAACTTTACTTGACCAATCCTCCTACCTGCTATAATTCAGTAGGTAATTACTGAGCAAAATAGTTGAGGTAACCCAAACAGTCCCGAGCAAATTCTGAAGGCTTGAAATATAAAGCATTCTAAAAGGGACTTAAAACCTTATGGGTAACATTCAGACTTTCTGAAAATGCTTTGCCACTACAAGCCAAATCATTTACTGTCCTTCACCACTCCACTATCACCTGGTGCCAGTATCTTCAGGCATAGATGATATCAACACCCTTTACTGAAGAATGAATGAGAGGTTCCTGAAGGACACATTTCACATTAAGATACAATCATATGAGCCACCAAATGTATCATTTATGAGAGAAAACAGATGAACACACATAGCAAGAAAAGGCCTTCGGGCCTAGTAAGGCCTGCAGGTCCAGTCTTGATGTCACAATCACAGAAGAAAATGATTAAACACATTAATCTTACCACTTCACCTACAGCCAGACCGTACTGCAGCACAGAGTTTAAATAACAAAAAGTTTTTCAGAACTGATGCACAAAGCCTTGCATCATCTTATAAATTGAGACAAGCGTATAAAACCTGGTGCGATGCTTGGTATTTGCTGCTTTAATTTACAGAGAACCTGATTTTACAAACCCCACTGATCAGTTTTTCCCCAACAGGTCTCCACAGCTGAACATTGTGGGACTGTGTTGGCACAAACATTTTCTGACTATTTCTCAGCCTTTCGTTCGCTGCTGGAAATAAGATTGTCCGATCGGCACATTTCAGATTAAGGTTGTCCTCTATTTTAGTAGAGCATTAAACCCATTTTAAATAAACTGGTACCATTTGATATCAAAATTTGCTGACAATACAAAAGTAGGAACAAGAGGAGGCCATTCATCCCCCTCGAGCCTGTTCCGCCATTCAATTAGATCATGGTTGATCTGTATCTTAACTCCATCTACCCGCCTTGGTTCCGTATCCCTTAATACCCTTGCCTAACAAAAATCTATCAATCTCAGCTTTAAAATTTTCAATTGACCCCCCCCAGCCTCAGATTTTTGGGGGAGAGAGTTCCAGATTTCCACTACTTTTTGTGTGAAGAAGTGCTTCCTGACTTCTGAAAGTAGGAAATTTGGCAAACAGGGAGAAGGGCTGTAAACAAACACAGGAGGACATGTTAATGGAATAGTCAAACAGGTGGCATGCGCATTATTATATCGGAGTGAATATTGACACCATTGCGTCAGCCAATGGGTTGGAGGTGGGGCTGGACTTGTGGTTTTCATTTACTCATAAATTACAGCAAACAGAGTCTATTTACTCAGCAAGCAGAGTCTCTACAGCAAACTCATGAACTACAGCATACAGAGTCTCCGAACTCATGATCGAAACTACAGCAGAGTCTCCCGAATACAGCAGGATTATTTCTCCAGCAAAATGCAGTGAGTGGTGGATAGATAAATTATGTGCGTAAAATCAATCCCACTTACTTACAGCAGTGCGGTCTCCAGGAGTGATTGACGGGGGATTTACCCAATCATCTCCATTCTGGCAGAGAATAGTGGTGTCACATTATTATTTGGAAGGAGAGTAAATAATTCCGAGGACCAAAGGAAGCTGCAAGGGAATATTGGTAAAATTATGGAATGGGCAGAAAAACGCCAGATGGAATTCAATGTCAGTAAATGTGGGGTGGCAGAGTTTAATAAAATAAAAGGAATAATTATCCTTTGAATGAGGGAAAGTTGGGTGATGTGGAAGAACAGAAGGATTTGGGGATTCAGGTTCATCAAAAGTAGCACCTTAAGTGGACAAGACCATAAATAGAGTTAATGGAATATTGGGTTGTGCAAGAGGTATCGAATATAAAAGTCAAGATGTAATGTTGAATCTATATAAAGCATTAATAAGGCCACAGTTGGAGTACTGTGCCCAGTTTGGAATGCTTTGTGACCGGGAATGGTTGAGGCAGAGACCTTTGCATCTTTTAAGGGAAGAGTAGATAAATATTGGAATCAGAAGAAGATACAGTAGGACAATGGGATTAGTTTCAGATTGCTCGAGCAAGGAGCTGGCACAGACATGATGGGCCGAATGGCCTCCTTCTGTGCAGCAAATTTCTATGGTCTATGGGTTATCGTCTGTAGTAAAACAACTAACAGAGAAATGTCATACAAAATGTTAAGTATTCACCCATTAATTGACAATAATAATTTCTAGGTTACAATGAGAAGTTTATGCAATGTAATTCTGAATGGTGCGTCACCTTTAAAATAAGCATGGTTAAAGCGTTTAGTGTCTAGTCTAACTACTAAACCATGAGGCTGTATGGGCCAGATCAGGTAGAAGAAAAGAGAATGAGATTCATGTTTATTGCATGCTGCTTAGGTATAGATTAGAGTGGATGTCAGACTGCAGAGATACCTGAGCAATGGTCTCCTGATTTGTTGTAGAAGACAACACCATCAAGGAGTCAATAATGTTATTGTCATCGATGCCATAACTCCAATAATGTAGGCAGTATTGCTGGAATGTAGCTTCATTATGTTGGGCTCTTAAAGTTTACACGTCGTAGCCTCCAGATAGCAAATAGCACAGTTGTCAAACCACAGTTAAGATGATAGGTAAAGGTCAACCAAAGTCTGCTTGTGAGTCTCCCTCCTGACCTCCTCATCCTGATCCAAACACATTTGCTATTAGAGACCAGAGGGCGGTTTACATGTTCTAAAGGGAATGAGATTCACGGTGAAATTGATGCATTTTCTATTTTTCTTTCTTATTTAACATAGAATATACAGACTCATACCCAAGACAGAAGAAGACTTCATCAATTATAGATATTTTCAATTAGATTGTGAGAACAACCCTAAAACTCAGTGCAGTACATTGAGCATTGACATATCCGATACAGTGACTGGGACATGGTCTTCTGTGCAAAAGACTGGAAGGGATAATCCAACCCAGAAAGAATATCATACAATTAGAGTAGATGTCAGACTAAAGTGTAAGTCTGAAGTCTAACGTGATACCAGCATGATTGTGTGAAATAAGCACTAGTGCAACTGAACATGCAAGTCAACTTGTTTACATTACAAGAGAAGGAAAAAAACCCCATAGAAGTTGGCCTCTATTAGACATAAATGCCTATTGGGTATAGTGCCCATCACCTTGTGCATTGCTGAATAGCTGTGATTGTATGAAATAAGCATTGGTGCAACTGGGGTGTTTTAATAAGGTTCTAATTGAGGTGTATTGTAAGGGGAATCAATTATATTGATGTCTGCACTGGCTGTGCTCAATGCCACATAATACCTGAGGTGAGAATCCTTCATATCTCACCTTGGTGAGGACACCCATAGGAAAACCAATGGAAAGCAATAGCAGTGTAGAAAGGCTGGCAGAGTGTGTGCTGATTCAAACAAAACAAAGCAAAATTGTGAATTTAAAGCATGACACATTTAAATTGAGAAACCTAGGCAATGGGCCCAATCCCATAGTGCGTGACACCACCAAGGTCAAAAAGAGGAGCAAAGATGAGGCAAATCAAGAAGTAGTGCTTAGATGATGTCAAATTAAGTTCTTTAAGTTCTTCCGCCTGTAGCAAGAAGGGAAGAATGAGGGAGGTAAGAAGTTCCACAGTTCTGAATTCCTGGAAATGAATGAGTTGGAGTAGGAGATGGTAGGTGCCTTGAGTGCCACCTTGGCAGTGATTGGAAACTCATGGATCGAAAGATAACAAAACAGAAAAAAAGACTTATAAACACAGCAAAATAAAATTAAACGTTTAAAATGTAGAAAGTTGAACAAAATAAATCGGGATAGTAGTGGACGGTTTAAATCGGGACTAGGGACTCCAGAGATTCTGGTACAGTCCCCACTGCTTATAGTGGGCACGTTGATGTTAACACGATTTGTCCACTATACTTGGTGGACGGTAGAGCCAAAAATCAAAATAACCAACATTTTTTTTTAAGAACAGGCAACCGTCTCCCCTAATTGTTAGCAGTTGCATCCAGAATCTCATCGCTAAGGTCATCGCACTTTAACAAGGTGCGAACATCTGAATGAAGCTGCTTCAAAATCTGACTTTGCCTGAAATCAGCCGAGCTTTTTAAATCGGTTAAGTACAGGGTAAACACTTACTAGGTGTCAGCTGTGGCTCAATAGTTCCACTCTCACCTCTGAGTCAGAAGGTTGTGGGTTTAAGTCCCACACTAGGGGCTCGATTTTACCGTCGGGTTTCCTGTGGGTTTCCAGCGGGGGGGCCCCGAAAATCCCGATATCCAGTCACGTGACTGGATCGCGCCACGATCCCGACCACTTCTGGGTTCCCCGATGACGTGCGGGGCTGCGTGCGCGGCCCCCGCTGGTGGGAAACCCGCAGGCAATTAAAGCCAGCGGGGTTCCACTTGAGAGTACTTACCTTGCTTGTTGAGGTCATTAAATGAGCTGAATCAGCTGTCAAAACAGGAAGTGTGGGATTTTACCTTCAACGCAGAGTGTTTCACACACTGGGGGAAACAGTCTCCCTCCAACCAGACGTGTTGCAGCCAGCAGCCTGTGGCAGCTGCCAAGGTGCACTCCACGGGGGGGGGGGAGAGCCCTCACCCACGCAGGAGGCCACCGCGTCACATAGGGCAACCCCTGCCCCCCACCACCCCCCACCAAGCCAGAGGACAGACCGACGTGAAACCGCAGCCCCAGTGCGAGGAACCACCCACCGACCCTGCACAACCCCTCAGACCAACACCTGCCAGATGGGTGGTGCGTGGACACCCTCGGAGGACGAACAGCATGACCAGCCCCAGCAGCCTCGCAGTCCACGCCGTCCGCCGCACAGACGTGGAGCCCCCCAACACGGTGCTGTTGCACGCCCACCTGCACAGCAGGAGGGAGGGCAACCGCAGAGAGAGATGCGTCGCAGAGGGCACTACCCTCGCCACAGGGTCCACAGACCGAGCCGCAGCTCCCAGGACCTCTCCGAGCAGCAGTGCACACGGAGGCGCAGATTCACTCGACATGTAGTCGTGGAGATCTGCAGCCTCTTTCATGCCGAGCTGCTCCTGGCTGGCCCGAGCACCATCTGCTTACCTGTCGCTGCCAAAGTCACCACTGCCCTCCACAACTTCTCCTCCGCATCCTTCCAGGGTGCAGCCGGGTACACCGCCGATGTCTCTTAGTCGTCTGCGCGGAAGAGCCCTGCAAATACACCTGCACCTACTCTACAGTAACACAATGGGTGGCATCAGTTGTGGGTCCTCAGTGATACCCAGGAGCGGGCATTATTGGACACAACAGACAGGATTCGCGGAGACATGGCAGTGGTGGTGTCAATATAATGTGTGATGTTTGTTGCTCTGAAATTCAATATCGGTAACACCCATGGCAAACCCTCAGACAACCTTATGCATCCCCTTCATGCTCACGACACGTTTTCCTTACACTGCCTACTGCACATATGTGATGCATGCCCTGTGGCTGCAGCACATATGTCAACCCCAGTCCATCACTGGCATCTCCACATCATGACTACACGTGAAAAGTACTTCATTGGCTGTAAAGCGCTTTGGGATGTCCTGAGGCCATGAAAGGCTCTATAGAAAGACAAGTTCTTTCTTTTCTTTTTCTCTTTCTTTTTTTCTTTCTCCAGGTTCAATTCCCAGTCTGTGCTGAGTTAGTTGCCAGTACTCTACAACTGGGCACTCTCTCTCTGTCTCCTGTAATGTAAACCAGAGTTGGCCTGCAGGGCTGGAGACTTCGGAGAGTTGTTTCATTTCTTACCTCTGGAGACAATGGGGTATTGGTGTGAAAGGGAGCTGCCAGTGCACTCCTGGCTATAGGTGGAGTGAAGGCTCAGTACCACCCATTGTAGGTAAGCCATGTGATTTGACATTGCTGACCTGTACAAACATCAGAGAAGGTGTGTGACCACAATGGCAAAGTTGCAAACTCAACTTTGTAGTAACTATGCAAGTGCAAATCATCCATACGTGCAGTGGTTCTGGTGTGGCTAAATCTAAATGGGATAAATTTGGCACAATGGGAATCATGAAGATGGTCCAGCCTGTCTTTAGATCAATAGACTGATGGATGCATTCGGAAGCTTACCAGCACCCCCACTGTCCCCAAACGCTGGCTGAAGTGTAGGTTTACAATGCAGGAACATACAGCTTCAGTCTGCTCAGGCCATCCGGGTTAAAAAAAGCCATTGAAATTTATTATTTTGATTGGCAGATTATTGGTGGTAAAATCAATAATACCATTAGCAGAGCCAGTGGGGGGGTGGGGGGTGGGCAATCATTTAATGGTTGGCCATCTCCATTTCACTCCCAGGAACCTCTGTTGTCTCTCTTCAGCCTCCAGATTCGTCCTGCAGGTCTGTGCGGTTCCTGGGTTCCAGGCTCGGCCTTTGGACTGGGGTAAGTCGGCATAGCCCAGTTCGCAGCTCAGTTCCCAGCTAAGTCCCCTTCCTGCCAAGTTGGACGAATCTTGAGTTCAACACTCCCCCCACCCCCCCTCCAACCACCCTCCCAGTCAGCCAAAACTAGCTCTGCCACTGGGCAACACTAATGATCTCACCACCCACGATTAAACTGATTAAACGTCTGTTGTAAGGGTCATAATATTTGTCATGTCATTCGGAATCCAACTTATTAACTGAATGTCATGACTAATCGTTCCAGTTTTCATTAATTGCCACATTCTTGTTTGAGGCCGCAATGCTGTCAGGTGCAATTTTTGCATTTGTGAAATTAATGTAACGTTCTACAGACAGATATATGAAATGTTGTCAAATTATATTCTCCCATTAGGAGCAATTACATAAACTGTGCTTCAAAAGCAATGAATATCTGCCATTTTGCGGCTTTGGAGGTGAATATGGTGTAAAATTCGCAGTAACATCAGAGCAAGTGCTGGGGGAATGTCACTGGGTGAGGAACCTGTGGCACATGGATTGCAAGAACCTGTGTAAGACCATGAAATAGCTGTGAGTTGTAGCTCCCTGTTAGCTGGAGCACGGGTTGGACGCAAAGGGGAAAAATCTAGGAAAAGCAATCAAGAACCCTGTCTCTCTAATGTGCTGCTGTTTGAAAATATTGCAACGCTTGTGGCAGAGATCAATGCTTCATAATATGCCTTTGTTTTCAATCAGCCTGCATTTACTAATGGTCTTACTAATGGCCATAGCAGCCCTTACCGGACAGACTTTGTTAAAATGTTATGGAATCGAAATGGGATTGATATACAGTCCCCACCACTTACACCGTCCATGCTTATCATGAGCATCTGTCTAGATCAGGTGCTAACCATTCGCCATTACCATTGGAGTCAATTACAAAGGCGATGCTTATAATGTATTATGTGCGCCGGCTATTTCAGGAAATTCAGTGAGAAAGAAGAAAGACTTGCATTTATATAGCACCTTTAATGACCTTAGGACATCCTGAAGAGCTTTACAGCCAATTAAGTACTTTTGAAGTGTAGTCATTGTTGTAATGTAGGAAACAAGGGAGCCAATTCGCACATAGCAAGCTCCCACAAATAGCAATGTGATAATGACCAGATAATCTGTTTCAGTGATGTTAGTTGAGGGATAAACATTGGCCAGGACATTGGGGAGAACTCCCTTGCTCTTCTTCAAAATAGTGATGATGTGGAGATGCCGGTGATGGACTGGGGTGGACAAATGTAAGGAATCTTACAACACCAGGTTATAGTCCAACAGTTTTATTTGAAAATCACAAGCTTTCGGAGGATTCCTTACTTCAAAATAGTGCCATGGGATCTTTTATGTCCACCTGCGAGGGCAGACAGGGCCTCAATTTAACGTCTCATCCAAAAGCGGCACCTCCGACAGAGCAGCACTCCCTCAGTACTGCACTGGAGTGTCAGTCTAGATTATGTGTTTTAAGTTCCTAGGGCCTGATTTTACCAGGCCTGCGGGTTTCCGGCGGGTTGGGTTTCGGGTGCGTGGCCTCCGCGCCCGGTGAAATTAGTGGGTTGCCCGCGCGATCGTAGCAGGCAATCCACTAATTGGAATCACTTACCTGCTCCTCCGGGGTCCGCGCTGCTGGTCTGCGCGTCGGGCGGGCTGCGCATGCGCAGTACGATCTGTCAGCTGGAGGCTCTCTAGTTAAAGGGGCAGTCCTCCACTGACAGATGCTGCAACCAATGGAACAAATTACAGCATGGAGCAGCCCAGGGGGAAGGCTGCTCCCAGTTTAATGATGCCTCACCCCAGGTATCATCAGATGGGGTGAGGAGGAGGGGGAGGACAGAGATCTTCCCCCCGGCGGGCGGGAGGAAGCGGCCTGCCTCTGCCACCAAGAAGGCCTGGCTCGAGGTGGCATAGGGGGTCACCTGCGCCACCAACATATCGCCCACCTGCTTACAGTGCACATACTCCTGTGACTCGGCCAACGTTGTCTACCTCATACGTTGCAGGAAAGGATGCCCCAGAGCATGGTACATTGGCGAGACCATGCAGACGCTGCGACAACGGATGAACGGACACCGCGCAACAATCGCCAAACAGGAGGGTTCCCTCCCAGTCGGGGAACACTTCAGCAGTCATGGACATTCATCCACCGACCTTCGGGTAAGCGTACTCCAAGGCGGCCTTCGAGACACACGACAACGCAAAATCGTCGAGCAGAAATTGATAGCCAAGTTCCGCACCCATGAGGACGGCCTCAACCGGGATCTTGGGTTCATGTCACGCTACACGTTACCCCACCAGCGAACAAATGTTATCTGTTTTTAATATAATGGGTCATTTGCTGGCTCTCTCTGCCTTCCGGATGTTTCTGCCTCTCTCTGTTTTTCTTCTCTGTTTTTTTTTTCCTGTTTGTTTTTTTGTTGAATGTGTATTCGGGGGTTCTGCAGGTGACACCTCTCTGTCTGAACACGGTGATTGCCTTGGCAACGGGCAGTTGCAGGGGCAGTCTGTAAACACCATGTATTGTTCTATATGTATAAATGCGTAGGCTTCAAGGAGATCCTGAACATTTACCTGAGGAAGGAGGAAGTCTCCGAAAGCTTGTGAATTTAAAATAAAATTGCTGGACTATAACTTGGTGTTGTAAAATTGTTTACAATTTTCACGTGTAGTCACTGCTGTAATGTAGGAAACGCAGCAGCCAATTTGCAAGGTCCTACAAACACCAATACAGTTTCAACCCTCGATTTATCAGCACTCAGGCTCTAGGTCTAAAAGGTCTGCAAAATAGAAAATTACTGAACACAAATATAACATGCAGCATTGGATTAAAATGTCCTCCATAGACAGCACCAGTAAAATGCACAGGAAAATAAAAACTTGCTGTTAAATTAAGATGTTTCGAATTGAACATTTGAACAGGACACAACTTTCAAGTAATTTAAATATTTTTGAGGGCACAAAATGAAACGGAGATGTGGAGGAGGTGATTCCCCCATCCCAGTGCTGGGGACCCCATGCCGTCCTGTTCCCTGGCAACCCTGGTTCCAACTCCCAAGTCAGACACACTCGCCAGTGAATGGATATCTGCAGACAGGATGCTGAGTAGCTTCGTAAACATCTGTCCCTATTACAGCATCAGGCACATCATTCATTGAGCTGGGCAGGTGGTATCTGTGTTTCTACAGCACGGTAAAGGTAACTGTAACTGGCAGCTTTATAACAAATGTATTTTTAAATTTCTCAGAATGCAGACTAAGCAGAAATACAAGCACAGCACAATACTCATCCAACCCATTCAGGAATAAAGAGTCAGCTATCGGCTTTACAACAGGCAATGGAGTGATGCTGACAGGCATCAGACCATGCGGTGCAGAATTATTCTCAATTGCCTTAAAATATAAAGCTCCTTGAAATAAAAAGCTGTAATAAAACGCTGCAAGGGAACCATCAGAATTTTTTTTAAATCGCAGTCGTAACACCACAATGGCAAAGCGAGATCAAAAAGCAACTTTACGATGACTCGGTTGGGTAAATTGGCTATCCCGTGTGAACCCCATACAGACCAGGAGGGTCCCAGTTAACCGATCTCAGCCAGGGTGGCTGCAAGGGCACGGTAACTGGTCTCAGCACGCTTGGAACAGGGAGGGGGAAATCGGCCGGGGTCCACGCTCCTGATCCCTATCCAATGGCCCCCTGTTGGTACATGGGTGTTCGGTGTGGCAAATTAGGTGACGAACCAGAGGGGCAGACTGTGCTTGTGTAAACATACCCCGGCATAGACACCACGTAAAAATGAATGCTGAAAAATTTATTACAAATGTTAAGAGTAGGACGTACGAAGCTCTCAAATCTGATAACTACCTCCACATGAAGTGACCATCATCCAATTACTTGCGGAGATTTATGGTGTGCTGTGGCTGGTGGCGACAATCCACTGTTAGAACATTCGTGTCGAGAAATATTAGTGAAAATAAAAATTAGTGAAAATAAATTAGTGAAAATAAATATTAGTGAAAATAAAAATGAGTGAAAATAAAAGAAAGTTGTCACCTTTCTGCAGTAATTTTCGTCACTCAATGGCTGTAGGGCTATTTTGCTATTAATTCTACCTTTGGCACGATTGTGCAGTTGATTAAGTGATATTAGTACTGCTTCAGCAGACTCACTATATATAGGGTGAACATATCTTTAAATATGACTGCAGGTTCCTTTGCAATAAGATTTTTGGTTGTTTTTGTCTGAAATGCTTGCAGAAGAGGGCTGGGTGGTGCAGCAGGTTAGACAATGCTAGCCTACTGCTGGGTACGGGATTCGGGTGCGGCCCAGACCAGTGAGATGAAGGTCTCTTCCCTTCGCTGAGTCTGAAGGTCTGATATGAAATGAGTTTGGGCATTCATTCATTCAGAATTGTGAGGTTATAACCATCAGGAAAAACTGAACATACTGGGGCTCTTTTCTCTAGAAAAGAGAAGGCTGAGGGGTGACCTAATAGAGGGCTTTAAAATTATGAAGGGGTTTGATGGGGTAGACGTAGAGGAGCTGTTTCCAGTTGTGGGGGAATCCAAAACTAGGGATCATTAAAAAATAGTCAACAATAAATCCAATAAGGAATTCAGGAGAAACTAGACCGGTGAGCTGCGGACACTTGCTACACGTCCCCAGGCAGCTCACCGACGAAGCAGGCATCAACATCGGGTCATAGCAACGGAGGCAGTGGCCCCTCAGGTAAGTCCCGGGGGGAGGGTTGGAGCGGGCTGCGGGGGGAGGCGGCTGGTCTCGATGCCTGTGGAGTCGGGTGGAGCGCTCCTGCTTCTCCTGGCTCCACAGAAAGGGTTCTTTTTAAAATTTTATAAATAACTTATCTTTTGTTGGCGGCCTCGGTGGGGGGGGTGCTGAGGCATCCTGGGCGAGACAGGCCCTGCTCATCGCTGACTAATGTTGAAAAGGGGTCCTTCGACTGCCATTAGGCCACTAATTTACATATTCAGGGGGCTTAGCGCCTGTTTTAGGCATCTGGCCTGGATGCCTAAAAAAACGAGCTGCACTAATTTAGCAGTGGGACCAACATCTGTGGATTCGCGCCGCCGTCCCAGTGCTAAATTGGTATGTTTATCCCCCACTTTACGCCCAAAAAACAGACGCTACGTATACCAATTTCTACGCCTGAGTCTGCACAAGCTCATTTCACTTAGGACTCTCACAGCTGTCAGAGAGGGCAGATTTTGTACCCCATCAGTCTGGGCTGGATTCAAACTTAGATGACCTGACAGTCGGCCAATCCATCGCACCCAGTCAAGCCTAAAACGATTCACTTAAACTATCTCATGAGTCACTGAAAAAGTGTGGCCAGGAATGCAAGAAATATTGTAAATTGCCCTTGTCTTTTTCCCACAGTCAGCCAATGGGTTAAGATTTTGTTATTTACAAATTGGCCACAGGATTGACAGAGAGATTTCAAAAAGTCGTTCCAAAACCCACCTAGTGTCCAGAACCTGCAACTACATCATGACAGTTAATGTAGCAAATGTGACTGGAAAATGTTGACATATCAATTTACAATGGGAAAAGTTGACAAAAAGTGTGACCAAAATTCATGATAACAGAAAGTAATGTTTGTGGATAGGGAGTATGTGTCCTGCACAAAACTTGTAATGTGTGACTCGAATGTTAGAGACATTCCATGTGTAATGAAAACTAAATGTTCCAATTGCTTCTCCCAATGTGCTGTGAAAATTTGTGTCATCTCAAAGTGTAACATTCCTCTCTCTTACCCAGCCGTTCAGTTGTGAACATTCATAACAGCTTCTAATTGGCCAAAATGTTTCAGGAATATGCAATTTGCCTCAGCTTCTATAAATTAAAATATTCGGAAATAGCATAATAACCAAAACCCATAATCCAACATAATCACCGAACCCCAGGAAAGATATATTGGCCTTGGAAGGGACACAGCGAAGATTCACCAGAATGACACAGGGCGTAAAGGGTTAAGCAGGTTGCATAAACTTGGTTTGTATTCCCTTGAGTTTAGAAGGTTGAGGAGTGATCTAATCGAGGTTTTTAAAATGATAATGGGCTGCAACAGGGTAGATACGGAGATTATTTCCTCTCATTTTGGGGTTCTTACAACCAGCCTTTCCCTTCATTCAATCTCAATCAAAGGGATTTTTGAAGAAAGCCCTTTAAACCTGACCAGTCTGTCCCAAAATCTTAGAGCAGGATAGACACCGGAAATCCCAGGAATCTCCATTTCCACCCCGGGTAACGAAAGCTGAAGGTGAGTAACTATAATGAGAAGGGTTAAAAGGAGAAAATAATAAAGTTAAAGAAGCTAAATAAAGAAAACTTACAGACTAGGAATTGAAGAATACGATTTAAAACGAACATTTGAAGTGTCACTGCTGCTGATACAGATGAAAGGTTTCCTGCTGAGTCCAATCTTCACAGCTGGTTGGATATTAGCAGGCTCATCATTGAAGTGCCTGCAATTTGAACCGTGTTTGAATCCTGTGACGTTAGCCATCTGCCCAGATCACAGCACAATTATACAGGATTAGTGCTATCATCATCATCAGTGATCTGCCTACAGCAGGTTCTGGCGCAATCCTCCCTTCTCCACGCCACTCTGTCTCGTTCTTCTTCTCTTCAATTCTTCAGACGATCTCTCATTCTTCAGGTGATCCTGAAGTATCCTTCTTTTCCTCCCACTTGGGCCTTTTTCTTTCCATCTGCCCTTCTTACCTTTTTCAACGTCCCATCCCCTCTCAGCACATGCCCAGTCCAATCCATTTGACTTTTTCTGATGACATCAGTCAAACTACCATCTTGTTGTCTCATTGCCAACACCTGCTCATTAATTTCCTAGTCCACTTTACTTTCACCATGCATCTCCAAACCCACATCTCAAAGTTCTCCAGCAGCCTGACCTCCTCTTTTCTCATACTCCATGGGAGTAAATTTTAACCCCGAAAATTTTAAAAGTTTGGAGTGGGAACAAATCCGGGCTCAAGCCCACGGACATCTGTGTTTGACCCAGACACATCTGGATGCGTGCGCGCTTCTGAAACCTACATTTAAAGGGGCAATTAAGATATTTGAAGTAGTTAAGTGAATTAAATTTTAGTGTACTGACACAGACAAACGATTTTAACTCTACCTGAATGTGCCTCCTGTGGCCTCTGAAAGACGCCATGGAAACGGAGGCGAGTTGCAGCCGGCAGCCATTTGGACCTTGAAACCAGTGATTGACACGTGTGAATAAAAGGTCAGCTTTTGCAGTAGGGCACTCAGTTCTCTCAGACAAACCTTGGACTGGGAGTTCTTTGTGTTTAGACTGAGATTTCTTTGTTCACACTGAGAATTCTTGTGTTCAGACAAATGTACCTACATTTTGGACCCCCTCAAACTGACACCATCAGGATGGGGGGCGCAATGGATTTATTCAACAGTGCATCTGAGGAGGAGGCACATCACCATCCGCGGCGGGCAGGGCGTGAAGTTCTGGGAGTTGCAGCTCCACAAGACAGAGGTTCGCCACAAGGACCTGCAGAGGAGCAAAGAGGAGACTGACGGAGGGGCTGAGGTCGCAGGAGGCACTACCCACGTGAGAGGGTCTACAGGTAGAGTCTGAGCTTCCTGGACCTCTCTGAGCAGCAGCACCTACGCAGGCTCAGATTGAGTCGCCAGGTGGTCGCAGATATCTGCAGGCTCCTTCATGCAGAGCTGCTCCCGGCTGGGCCTGGTGGCCACGCATTGCCCGTCGCAGTTAAAGTCACCAATGCCCTCAATTTCTTCTCCTCCAGATCCTTCCAGAGCACCACCGGTGACATCACCAGGATCTCTCAGTCGTCTATACATAACTGTATACGACAGGCTTGTTCACCAGGGCATCCGACGACATCAACTTCCCCGTCGAAGGCCGGCTGGCTTCCCACGGGTGCAGGGCGCAATTGATTGCACACACGTAGCAATCCGAGGACCTCTCCACATGAGCCAGGATTGTTCATCAACCGAAAGGAATATCACTCCATCAATGCGTGGCTTGTTTGCGACCACCCTAGGAGGTTTCTGCAGGTGTGTGCGAAATTCCCTGGCAGCTGCCATGATTCCTTCACTTTGCACGAATCCAACACCCTGGCCCTCTTCCATGCACAAGACAGACTTAAGGGCTGGCTCCTTGGAGACAAGGGATACCCCCTGTAGACGTGACTCATGACACTTGTGAGAAACCCCACCAGCGAGGCATAGCAGCAGTACAACGACAGTCACATCACCACCAGGTCTGTCACTGAACAAGCCATAGGACTGTTCAAGATGTGCTTCAGGTGCCTGGATTGATCTGGGGGAGCCCTTCACACCAGCGAGGGTGTGTAGAATAATAGTCGTGTGTTGTGACCTGCACAATATCGCTCAACAGAGAGGGCTGCCAGTGGCTGAGGCCCCATGAGCTCATGAAGCAGCCGCACCCGCCATCAACAATGAAGAAGACGAGGAGGAGGAGGAGGAGGATGATGAGCAAGCCATCAGCAGAGCAATGGCTCACCTGGCTGTTCGTAATGGCAGTGAGTCACTCAAATTTGGTAGATTCTCATAAGGAGATCTGCAAAGTGAAGATAGTCAAGTTCTCAGCCACGAGCCACGAGCACCAGCGCCCCTCCCCTCCCCTGCACCTACTCCTTGCACAAAACAGTCCTACAGTCACACATACACCCATTGTAAACATGCCCAATGGGTGGCATCAAGTCTTGGCGTTCATGATGAAGCACATGAAAGGGCACTGTCACAAAAGGGACTCAACAATGGGCAAGACGTGGCAGTGGTGGTGAGAAGCATAACATTTAATGTGCATTTAACAAAAAACAAATATAAATGAAAAACATGACAGTCTGTCAGACACCCTTGTGCATATCCTTGGTGATTACGAAACCTTAAACTTCCTCTTCCTATTGCTTCTGCGTGGTCCATCCCCTGTGTCTGCAGCAGAGTGAGTGGCAGGTTGCTCAGATTCATGCCTTGATTGATGAGAGGCCTATGACCTCTGTGTTTTGGAGCCCGTGAGGGCCCCTCCAAAGACTGCTCCACCTGCACCTGTGCAGGAGCAGACTCGGCCATTGGGAGAGGAGGCAGCATTGCGGGTACTGGTTGAGGGGGGAGGGGGGGCACCGGGTGAGACGTGGGAGCGCTTTGAGTGGAGTCCCCACTTCCATGTCCCATTTTGCCATCATCCCTCTCCTGGGCTAGGCCCACATCACTCCACCACCCTGCTGGTCAACAGTTTGGAGGACATGTGTGATGCCTTGTAAGGCCAGTGCTAATGTTTCTGTCAGCCTGTTTAAGACGGCAGAATGTTGTTCACCCTGAGTCCGCACGGCCGTTGCCGGGGCCTGAATGGACTCATTTGTGAGCCGTGCATGAAGCACAATGGAGGCTGGCATTCCCTCCATCGCGGACATTCCCGCACTTACCTCCGCCACCAGTCCTCTAATGGTGGAGGTGGACTCCTCCGTCCTCCGCGCTAATGTGGAGACTGAGCATGGCACGTCATCCACTACGTTGCAATGGTGCGTCTGTACCTCGATCATTCTCCTTTTCAACAATGGCCCCCGGGGTTCAGCACCTGTGCCCAGCTGAGCAGAGCCTGGAGAGGAGTGGGCCCACTGCTGCCCCTGCCACCAGTGTCTTCTCGTGCTCACTTGTGTGTGGTCACTCACCAAGGGACAACCCAGCTACCTCTCTAATTGGACCCACCGAGGTGTGAGTATCTGCGCTCGTTCATGGCTCACTAAGATGTGACGGTGCACCCTGAGAAGAAGGAAGTCCCTCTGAGGTATGTTCTCTTCCAGGGCCTTCACTCCTTGAAGGCCCTGGAAGAGAACATACAGCAATATTAAGAATCATCGCAGAAGCAATGTTGCATACTGAGTTGTGCAACAGGTCAATCATTGATAATATCAATTCATGTTGTGTGTGAGGGATGTTAAAGTTCTGTCACCAGACTTTTGCGGGGTCTTGGCATCCCCGACGGCCAGGCACTCCACCGTACAGCTGACGTCCAAGACCTCCTCCACTGCCTCTGTGAAGGCCACTATTTGTGGTGTCCCCCCTCCAGTCCGACTCCTCTCCCTTGCATTTTATACTCTCTTCTACAAGCGAGGAAAGTACAGAGGTGTGAGTGAGTGGGGGTGACCAGGTCACCCAATGGATGAATTGCTCTGGGTAAGGCTGACAATGAAAGAGATTCACCAGAGGGTGAGTATCAGAAAGACTGATCAAATTGCATCAGGATAGAGGTGAGTGGGAGTGGTGGGTGCATAAATGGGGAAGTGCAAGGAAAGTGAAGGTCACTTGACACTGAGCCTTAAGTGGGTGTGAGGAGTGATGTGATGGAGTAGGCTTCGCAGGGCAGAGTATGAGGGGAGGGTAAAGTTCACCACAGATTGCAGGTGAATCACTAACTGTACTCACTTTTCCTGACCTGGTTAGGTCATTGAAGCGCTTCCTGCACTGCATCCACATCCGAGCGATGGTGGTCCTGCTGGTCACCTCCTCTGCCACCTCGAGCCAGGCCTTCTTGGTGGCAGAGGCAGGGCGCTTCCTCCTGTCTGCCGGGTACAATGTTTCCCTCCTGCTCCTCACACCGGCTAACAGCAACTCCAGTGCGGAGTCACTAAACCTGGCTGCTAGCCTCCTCCTCTGGTGCTCCATCTCCTTAAATCACTCCTTTCTCCCTCAAATCCCATGGTTGCAATGGCCCTTTAAATAATCCAGGTCCCAGTATGTCATTCGGGTGTGCAGTGCGCCTGTCGTGCAGCCTGCAGACATAAAACCCAGAAGCCACCAGAAGGGCCTTCAATTAAGTCGCGATCGCTCGAGGAAAGGCACAAACAATTTTTACGGGTTTCCCATGCGTGCATTGATCATCCCGCTGAGATCCTGCCGGTATGTTGAAATTTCCCCCCATGTTTCAGCTCCATTCAGCACCACACCCCATATCAAACTCACTACTCATCTTTTCTTCAGTTCTCTTTTCAGTTGTCCGGCCAATCTCCTCTTCCTTCTATTAAATATTCTCATTGTAATCCTTGCTCTCATCTCCTCAGCACGTCTGTCACCTTCATTATACTTCCCAAATATTTAAATTGTCTCACCTGATCCAACTGTTCCTTGTTTATTTGTGTGAAGCCGTATACTTGAAAGGGGAATGGCCAGATGATTTCATGAAAATAATCATGATACCTCTGGAAAAAAAGTTAGAAAATGTGCAAGTTCCGGACCATGGCCTGAAAATTCGGGTGCGCCCATTTTTTGGGTGTGTGGGGGGCATGTGGTCTGCCTCAGGGCAAACCACTTGAAGTGGGGGCTTCAAACAGGTGTTAGGTCCTTTAATTGCATGCGCAAATGCCCTTACGCCTGCTTCAGACCAATATGGTGGGCGGCGCACATCTGGCCGGAAATGAGCGTGTGCTTCTTGCCCGCCATATTGGGGGTTTAGGAGGCCAGCAAGCCTCTGAAATACGAGCATTGTGCGGCCAAATTTATAGCCCCATCAGCTTGATTCCACGAGCCTCAAAGATTTTGCTCAGATTACTTACAAGAAGGTTAAGAGTTAAAGCGGAACAATATCTTAGCAAAGATCAATTTGGGTTTTGCAGTGGATGTGGAACAACAGAGGCAATAGGGATAATGAGAGTTGTGTGCAAGAGGGGTTTAGAACAGAGTGAAGATATGTATATTTGCTTTGTAGATTTTGAAAAAGCCTTGGATAGAGTGAATTCACCACCGGCACACTGTGGCTGCAGTGTGTACCATCCACAGGATGCTCTGCAGCAACTCGCCAAGGCTTCTTCGACAGCACCTCCCAAACCCACAACCTCTACCACCTAGAAGGACAAGGGCAGCAGGCACATGGGAACAACACCACCTGCACGTTCCCCTCCAAGTCACACACCATCCCGACTTGGAAATATATCACCGTTCCTTCATCGTCGCTGGGTCAAAATCCTGGAACTCCCTTCCTAACAGCACTGTGGGAGAACCTTCACCACACGGACTGCAGCGGTTCAAGAAGGCGGCTCACCACCACCTTCTCAAGGGCAATTAGGGATGGGCAATAAATACCGGCCTCGCCAGCGACGCCCACATCCCGTGAACGAATTTTTAAAAATTGGATCAAACTAATGGAGGTTTAAAGAATATTGGTGAGGCAGACGCCTACGAAAGGCTTTGTATATGGGACAAACGGCAAATGTTAGGATAACAAACAGAGAGTCAGAACCAGGAGTGATTAGAAGAGGAGTGAGGCAAGGAAGCAGCTTGTTACCTGTCTTGTTCAACGTGCATAGAGAAACAATGGTGAGAGAAACATTTAATCAGGTAGAGGAAGGAGTGAAAGTTGGAGGTCAGCTCGTGAAAACTGTCAGATTTACTGATGACAAAGCCTTGGTCGCAAGTAGCATAAATGGACTACAGTTGTTGGCAGATGGCCTGAATGCTGCAGTGATGGATTACAGAATGAAGGCCAATGTGGGTAAGACCAAAGTTATGCCAGTTTCTAGGAATGCAGGTGAAAGAGTGAGCATTTTAATAAAAGAGAAACAGTTGGATGAGGTGAGACAATTTAAATATCTGGGAAGTATATTTATTACTATAGGAATCATGTGATAGCACAATGTTGGGCAGATCCCCTGATGACTTCTCTGGTTGAGGTAGTGAGTGGTTGAACTGTACAGACAAGAGGTCTTGGGTTTGATTCCTGATCTGTACTGATTTGAATGATCTCAGCTACAGTTAACCTCAGTGCCCTTGCATGGGGGAAGGGGGAGAAAGCAGCCTGGGTCCCCATTCCCAATTACTATCCAGTCACACCTGCTGGAAAGTGTGGATGTCAGGTGAGGGCAATATTAAACTCAACTGAGATGCCCCCATAGTAAAACAGCTAACATCCATGGCCTCTCCATTTATAGATGAAGAATAGCCACTTGTGGGAGATAGCGGAGGGTGATAGAGGCCTGTCATTGGTGCCCCGGCAGAACTCATTACCAACAAGAGAGGAGCAACGGAGATGATTGGTCACCAGTATGTACAAAGGTGAGGGATAATTGGTCACTAGCATGAACAAGCCAATGATAATTTTTTAACTACTTGTGTGTGTGCGGGTGGGTGTGTATGGGTGGGTGTGTGTGGGTATGTGTGTCGGTGGGTGTGTGTGGGTGTATGTGTGTGGGTGTGTGTGTCGGTGGGTGTGTGTGGGTTTGTGTGTGTGGGTGTGTGTGTCGGTGGGTGTGTGTGTGTGGGTGTGTCTGTTTGTGTGGGGGTGTGTGTGTGGGTGGGTGGGTGTGTGTGTGGATGTAGGGGTGTGTGTGTGTATGTGAGTGGGTGTGTGTGTGGATGTGGGTGTGTCTGTGGGTGTGCGTGTGGGTGCGTGTGGGGGTGGTTGTGTGTGTGTGGGTGTGTGTGTGGGTGTGTGTGGGTGTGTGTGTGGGTAGGTGTGTGGGTGTGTGTGGGTAGGTGTGTGGGTGTGTGTGTGGGTAGGTGTGTGGGTGGGTGTATGGGTAGGTGCATGGGTGTGTGTGTTTTTTTTTATTCGTTCATGGGATGTGGGTGTCGCTGGCGAGGCCGGCATTTATTGCCCATCCCTAATTGCCCTTGAGAAGGTGGTGGTGAGCTGCCTTCTTGAACCGCTGCAGTCCGAGTGGTGAAGGTTCTCCCACAATGCTGTTAGGAAGGGAGTTCCAGGATTTTGACCCAGTGACGATGAAGGAACGGCGATATATTTCCAAGTCGGGGATGGTGTGTGACTTGGAGGGGAACGTGCAGGTGGTGTTGCACCCATGTGCCTGCTGCCCTTGTCCTTCTAGGTGGTAGAGATTGTGGGTTTGGGAGGTGCTGTCGAAGAAGCCTTGGCGAGTTGCTGCAGTGCATCCTGTGGATGGTACACACTGCAGCCACTGTGCGCCAGTGGTGGAGGGAGTGAATGTTTAGGGTGGTGGATGGGGTGCCAATCAAACGGGCTGCTTTGTCCTGGATGGTGTCGAGCTCCCTGAGTGTTGTTGGAGCTGCACTCATCCAGGCAAGTGGAGAGTATTCCATCAGACTCCTGACTTGTGCCTTGTAGATGGTGGAAAGGCTTTGGGGAGTCAGGAGATGAGTCACTCGCCGCAGAATACCCAGCCTCTGACCTGCTCTTGTAGCCACAGTATTTATATGGCTGGTCCAGTTAAGTTTCTGGTCAATGGTGACCCCCAGGATGTTGATGGTGGGGGATTCGGCGATGGTAATGCCGTTGAATGTCAAGGGGAGGTCGTTAGACTCTCTCTTGTTGGAGATGGTAATTGCCTGGCACTTATCTGGCGCGAATGTTACTTGCCACTTATGAGCCCAAGCCTGGATGTTGTCCAGGTCTTGCTGCACGCGGGCTCGGACTGCTTCATTATCTGAGGGGTTGCGAATGGAACTGAACACTGTGCAGTCATCAGCGAACATCCCCATTTCTGACCTTATGATGGAGGGAAGGTCATTGATGAAGCAGCTGAAGATGGTTGGGCCTAGGACACTGCCCTGAGGAACTCCTGCAGCAATGTCCTGGGGCTGAGATGATTGGCCTCCAACAACCGCTACCATCTTCCTTTGTGCTAGGTATGACTCCAGCCACTGGAGAGTTTTCCCCCTGATTCCCATTGACTTCAATTTTACTAGGGCTCCTTGGTGCCACACTCGGTCAAATGCTGCCTTGATGTCAAGGGCAGTCACTCTCACCTCACCTCTGGAATTCAGCTCTTTTGTCCATGTTTGGACCAAGGCTGTAATGAGGTCTGGAGCCGAGTGGTCCTGGCGGAACCCAAACTGAGCATCGGTGAGCAGGTTATTGGTGAGTAAGTGCCGCTTGATAGCACTGTCGACGACACCTTCCATCACTTAGCTGATGATTGTCATGATGTGGAGATGCCGGTGATGGACTGGGGTTGACAATTGTAAACAATTTTACAACACCAAGTTATAGTCCAGCAATTTTATTTTAAAACATTTGCCTGAGGAAGGAGAAAATCTCCGAAAGCTTGTGAATTTAAAATAAAATTGCTGGACTATAACTTGGTGTTGTAAAATTGTTTACAATTAGCTGATGATTGAGAGTAGACTGATGGGGCGGTAATTGGCCGGATTGGATTCTGTGGGTGGGTGTGTGGGTGGATGTGTTTGGGGGGGTGTGGGTGGGGGTGTGGATGTGTGTGGGGGTATGTGGGTTGGGGTGTGGATGTGTGTGTGGGTGGGTGTGTATGTGTGTGTGGGTGGGTGTGTGTGTTAATGTGGGTGTGTGTGTGGGTGTGTGTGGAGGGGTGTGTGTGAGTGTGTGTGTGGGTGTGTGTGGGGGTGGTTGTGTGTGTGTAGGTGTGTGGGTGTGTGTAGGTGTGTGTGGGTAGTTGTGGGTGGGTGTTTTTGTGTATGTGTGTATGGGGGTTGTGTGGGTGCGTGTGGGTGGGTGTGTGTGGGTTTGTTTGTGTGTGTGTGGGTGTGGGGTTTGGGTGTGTGTGAGTGGGTGTGTGTGGATGTGTGTGGGCGGGTGTGTGTGGGTGTGTGTGTGTGTGTGTGTGTGTGGGTGTGTAGGCGGGAGGGTGTGGGGGTGTGTGTGGGTGGGTGTGTGGATGTGCGTGTGTGGGTGGGTGGGTATGTGTGTGTGGATGTGTTTGTGAGTGGGTGTGTGTGGATGGGTGTGTGGGTGTGGGGTGGGGGTGTGGGTGGGTGTGGGGGTGGGGGTGTGGGGGTGGGTGTGTGGGTGTGGGGTGGGGGTGTGGGGGTGGGTGTGTGGGTGTGGGGTGGGGGTGGGTGTGTGTGGATGGGTGTGTGGGTGTGGGGTGGGGGTGTGGGTGGGTGTGGGGGTGGGGGTGTGGGGGTGGGTGTGTGGGTGTGGGGTGGGGGTGGGGGTGGGTGTGGGGGTGGGGGTGTGGGGGTGGGTGTGTGTGGGTGTGTGTGGGGGGGTGGGTGTTGGGGTGGGTGTGTGGGTGTGTGTGTGTGGGGGTGTGGGTGGGTGTTGGGGTGGGTGTGTGGGGGTGGGTGTTGGGGTGGGTGTGTGGGGGTGTGTGTGGGGGTGTGTGTGTGGGGGTGTGTGTGGGTGGGTGGGTGTGAATGTGGGGATAGGATAACCTAAATTGGTATCTAATGGCACTGATTCCACACAATTACTTGGTAACATTGAAATTCCTTTTGCATTTCTTTATAGAACATGAAAGTGAATTTAAATCAATATATGCATGTAACTTCTTTCCTCAATTTCCTTTCCTTTTGACTGGTTTCCAGTTATTGGCACTTGGAAAAGAATGAGCTAATAAATGAAAGTCAGCACGGATTCATTAAAGGAAAATCGTGTTAGACTAACTTATTGAGTTCTTTGATGAAGTAACAGAGAGGGTTGATGAGGGTAGTGCAGTTTATGATGTGTATATGGACTTGAAAAAGGCGTTTGATAAAGTACCACATAATAGATTTGTCAGCAAAAGTAAAGCCCATGGGATTAAAGGGACAGTGACAGCGTAGATACAAAATTGGCTAAGGGACAGAAATCAAAGAGCAGTGGTGAACGGTTGTTTTTCAGACTGGAGGGAAGTATACAGTGGTGTTCCCCAGGGAACAGTATTAGGACTCTGCTATTTTTGATATATATTAATGACCAGGGCTTGAGTATACAGGGTATAATTTGAAAGTTTGCAGATGACACGAAACTCGGAAATGTAGTAAACAATGTGGAGGATAGTAACAGACTTCAGGAGGACATAGACAGACTGGTGAAATGGGCAGACATCTGGCAAATGAAATTTAACACAGAGAAGTGTGAAGTGATACATTTTGGTAGGAGGAATGAGGAGAGACAATATAAACTAAATGGTACAATTTTAAAGGGGGTGCAGGAACAGAGAGACCTGGGGATGCACATACACAAATCTTTGAAGGTGGCAGGACAAGTTGAGAAGGCTGTTAAAAAAGCATATGGGATCCTGGGCTTTATTAATAGATTGTAAACAATTTTACGACACCAAGTTATAGTCCAGCAATTTTATTTGAAATTCACAAGCTTTCAGAGGCTTCCTCCTTCCTCAGGTGAATGTGGAAATGAAATCCTCGAACCTTTCGCATTTATAAATCACAGAACAATACTTGGTGATTACAGACAGTGTTTTCAACTGCCCGTTGCCAAGGCAATCAGTGTGCAGACAGACAGGTGTTACCTACAGATCCCCCGAATATACAAACCACCAAAAAAAAAGGAGAGAGAGGCAGAAACATCGAAAAGACAGCAAATGACCCATTGTATTAAAAACAGATAACATTTGTTCGCTGGTGGGGTAACGTGTAGCGTGACATGAACCCAAGATCCCGGTTGAGGCCGTCCTCATGGGTGCGGAACTTGGCTATCAATTTCTGCTCGACGATTTTGCGTTGTCGTGTGTCTCGAAGGCCGCCTTGGAGTATGCTTACCCGAAGGTCGGTGGCTGAATGTCCCTGACTGCTGAAGTGTTCCCCGACTGGGAGGGAACCCTCCTGTCTGGCGATTGTTGCGCGGTGTCCGTTCATCTGTTGGCGCAGTGTCTGCATGGTCTCGCCAATGTACCATGCTCTGGGGCATCCTTTCCTGCAACGGATGAGGTAGACAACGTTGGCCGAGTCACAGGAGTATGAACCATGTACCTGGTGGGTGGTGTCCTCTCGTGTGATGGTGCTATCTGTGTCGATGATCTGGCATGTCTTGCAGAGGTTGCCGTGGCAGGGTTGTGTGGTGTCGTGGACGCTGTTCTCTTGAAAGCTAGGTAATTTGCTGCGAACGATGGTCTGTTTGAGGTTGGGTGGCTGTTTAAAGGCGAGTAGGGGAGGTGTGGGGATGGCCATAGCGAGGTGTTCGTCGTCATTGATGACATGTTGAAGGCTGCGGAGAACATGGCGTAGTTTCTCCGCTCCGGGGAAGTACTGGACGACAAAGGGTACTCTGTTGGTTGCGTCCCGTGTTGGTCTCCTGCGGAGGTCTATGCGATTTTTCGCTGTAGCCCGTCGGAACTGTCGATCGATGAGTCGAGCGTCATATCCTGTTCTTACGAGGGCGTCTTTCAGCGTCTGTAGGTGTCCATCGCGTTCCTCCTCGTCTGAGCAGACCCTGTGTATTCGCAGGGCCTGTCCATAGGGGATGGCCTCTTTGACGTGGTTAGGGTGGAAGCTGGAAATTTATTAATAGAGGCAATGGGTACAAAAGTAGTGCTAAACCTTTCTAAAATACTGGTTAGGTCTCAGCTGGAGCATTGTGTTCAATTCTGAGCACCACACTTTAGGAAGGATGTCAAGGCCTTAGAGAGGGTATGGAAGAGATTTACTAGAATGGTACCAGGGATTAGGGACTTCAGTTTTGTGGAGAGACTGGAGAATCTGGGGTTGTTCTCCTTAGAACAAAGAAGGTTAAGGGGAGATTTGATAGAGGTGTTCAAAATCATGAACGGTTTTGATAGAGTAAATAAGGAGAAACTGTTTCCAGTGGCAGAAGGGTCGGTAACCAAAGGACACAGATTTAAGGTGATCGGCAAAAGAGTCAGAGGCGACATGAGGAAACATTTTTTTACGCAGCGAGTTGTTATGATCTGGAATGCACTGCCTGAAAGAGCGGTGGAAGCAGACTCAATAATAACTTTCAAAAGGGAATTGGATAAATACTTGAAGGGAAGAAATTTACAGAGCTATGGGGAAAGAGCGGGGGAAAGGGTCTAATTGGATAGCTCTTTCAAAGAGCCAGCACAGGCATGACGGGCCGAATGGCCTCATCCTGTGGTGTACCTACTATGGTACTATGATACTATATTTGGGTATCTGGTAAGTGAGAAACGGTGAAACATTTTTTATTTATTTTGGTGAATTTTTGTGCTCATCAATGGTGAGACACATCAGCCCTGGGAAAAAATGGATAATCTTTCTATTTCTTTTTCACCCAGTACCAGCTTCAAACTCTGTCAGTTCAAGTACACCATGTTTTGGATGTAGGATAGAGCTTCCTCGATATGGTTCAACAATGTATCTCAGCTCCAATTGCACCAGGGCAATCATTTCCCACCTCAAGAGCACTGTGGCTTGTTTGAATAAACTGTTGGAGCTGGAGCAGTGCCAACTTTCTACTATAAATTCAAGTCAGCCAGGGGTGAGATTGTCATATCCCATTTCTCTGAAGATCTTTCTGGCTGGTCGAGAGAGGAGACCGCCATCCCATCAATGTGGGTTAGATTTAACCCCAGGTTCCTGATTTGAAAAGGCAGTGTAAACATTGCATCTCCTGATAGTGCCCAGTGTTGTTAGAATTATTGAGCCTCTCTTGTCCATAAAACCAATCCTCATGGCAATAACTCCCCCTGTATGGAAGATACACAGCAGCATTCTAAAGCAGAAAACTGATGGGAAGAGGCTAAGTAACAGTGACAGAAGAATATCAGTATGCCACACACTTCCCAGAAGTGTCAACAACTATTAGTGACTTCACTGATGCTAGCATGAGTCTAATGGCATCTTTATTATGAAATTGTAAGTTATTTAAGGGAATAAAAACTATCAAAGATATTAAACAGAAATACTCTTCCGTGTAATGTCATTCACTTTAAGCTAGCATGACAGACTGTGCGGGGAAAGGTTGGCTGAGCAGTGCTACCACTGAGCCACAGCTAAGACCATCATTTGGAATTAGTTGGGCAGTTCAGGCAAAAGCCGCTCCTTTAAAGAAGTCTCTGACTATGGTAGATTGGTGGTGGGTATATCTCTGTCCCTGGCAATCTACTGATGGGTCCATCTCTGGTCCCTAATAATCAAGACGGCGAGATGACATCTATGATCGCGGCAGTCTGGTGCGAGACGGAATGCGTAGACGAAATTCTCGATAAGCCAACACAAAAGCATGCTGCTAAAATACTTAAAGATATCATGCCTACTTATTCAATTGTGCAAAATGCTGCTTTGAGCTACTGAATAAATTAACAGTTTCCCAGCAAAATTGAATAACAGATTGACATGGTATACAGATGGAGGTCTCACCAACTCCTACAATTTTCACTGTTGCTTATTACACTCAGATGTTGTTTATTAACTATAGAAACACTTACTTACATAATTATTCATTCTTAACCATTCACAGTCATCAATGGTTCACCAAAAAAGGCCCTGTCACACTTTGGAATCATTTGACCGTTTTTCCCACAGAAAGGTTTTCAGTGATGTATTTTAAATCAAAATGGGTTCACGCCAGTTTAAAATTCTCTTTACAGCCACGAATTGCTGCCACTGAGACAAAAGGGTTTAATTGTAAATGGGCCATGAATTGAATGTGTGCATTAAAGCCAGACAGACCAGTTTGCGGAATGTGATGACTCACAGTCTACTTCAAACTGAGACAATGAGAGCCAAATGTCTCATCTTACACTCATTTTGAGACTAGCAAGCAATGGGTTCTTGAGACTCATACATCAAAGAGGGGAGAAGAGGTAGTTGGTTGTATTGACAGGTCTACTGGCAACTTCTTAAACAGGGAAAAAGTCAGAGGGACATCTCTCCAATTTCCTGGGAACGTCTCACTTATGTGTTCTCAGTCCACCTCCTGAAAGATTAGGGGAGGATACATGTGAAAGACAAGGGCCCCGATTTTAGAATGGAGGCAGGATGGCAGCGAGGGGGTGAATGGATGTGTGGGTAACCTGACTAATAAAATATGTCCATTTCGCACGTGATCGCAAGTGAATTGGTGCCACTTAACGTGGCCTCCGGGTTTGCCGTTGGAAAGCTGCGCAGTGGGCGGACTGCGCATCCACATAACAGGCTGTCAGCTGGAGCGGCTCTATTTAAAGGGCCATTGCTCCAAAGGCATTTGCTGCAGCAAAGACCAGAAAACACACAATATGGAGCAGGTCAGGGGCAAGGCTGCTCCGATATTCAGCAATACCTCACTGCAGCAGCTACTGGAGGAGGGAAGTCTTTTACCCGGCATACTGGAGGAAGTGCCCTGCCTCTGCTACCAAAAGGCCTAGCTTGAGGTGGCAGACGAGGTCACCAGCAGCAGCAACATCTCCCGCACCTGGATCCAGTGCAGGAAGCGCTTCAATGACCTAACCAGGTCAGCAAAAGTGAATCTCCTACATTCCGTCTTCCACATCACCGCTCCCAACTCATTCTGCACTGCCAAGACTACTCTATCACATCACACCTCATACCCACTTAAGGCTCATCCTCAACTTACCTGCACTTCCTTAGCACTTCCTCATCTCCCCATTAGTCACCCCACCACTACCACTCACTCCAATCCTCATACAATGTGATGGCTCTGTCTCATACTCACCCTCTGATGCATCTCCTTCACAGTCAGCCTCACCCAAAGCAATGCATTCATCGGTTGGCCACTTCAGCATCACTCACCCACACGTCTGTTCTTTGTCTCCTTCTAGAAGAGAGCGCAAAATGCACGCAAGAGGGTGAGGACTGGGGGAGGACACAACAAGTCGTGGTCCTCACAGACACAGAACAGGAGGCGCTGGAGATCAGCCACACCCTTGAGTGCCTGTCCGTCGGGGATGGCGAGACTGGCACCCCACAAACATCTGGCGACACAACTTTAACATTCATCACACACAACATGAATTGATGTTAACAATGCTTGCCATGTTGAACACCTCAGTGTGCTCATCACAACATGACACATCTGTCATCATGCTTAATATTGCCTTCTGTTCTCTTACAGGCCCTTCAACGACCGTAGTGACGGCAGAGGGCTATTCCTCAGAGGACCTGCCCGCATCAGAGGGTGCACCGTCACATCTTAATGAACCATCCACCAGCGCAGATACTCACACCTCGGTGGGTCCTAGTAGTGAGTTGGTTGGTTTGGCATCTGGTGAGTCACCACACACAAGTGAGCATGAGCAGACACTGGTGGCAGGCGCAGCTGTGGAGAGTCCGTGTCGGTGGGAGCACTCCTCTCCAGGCTCTGCTCAGCTGGACACAGATGCTGAAGCCCGGGGGTCATCCTTTAAAAGGAGAATGATCGAGGGACAGCAGCGCATTTGCGAGGAACTGGAACAGGTGCCACGCGCACTCTCCACAATCGCGCAGGGGATGCAACTCCTGCATGAGTGGAATGGTGGTACAGGTACGTGAGGGAATCTCTGAGATAGTGTCGCAGGTAAGTGCGGGAATGGCTGCAATGGCGAGAAGGCTAGCCTCTGTTGAGTTTCAAGCACGGCTCACAAATGAGTCCATTCAGGCCCTAACAACGGTCGTTCAGGCTCAGGGTGAACAACATTCTGCCGCCTTAAACAGGCAGACAGATACATGTCCTCCAAACTGTTCTCCAGCAGGGTGGTAGGAGTGATGTGGGCCTGGTCCAGGTGAGGGATGATGGCGAAAGGGGACATGGAAGTGAGGACGCCACTCAAAGCGCTCCCAACTCTCACCCGTTGCCCCCCTCTCAAGCAGTACCCGCGATGCTGCCTCCTCTCCAGGTGGCCAAGTCTGCCCCCGCACAAGTGCAAGTGGAACAGTCTTTGGAGGGGCCCCTCACGGGCTCCAAAACCCAGGGGACGTAGGCCCAAAGCATCTAAGCAGTCAGGGCATGAACATGAGCAACCTGCCACTACCTCTGCTGCAGCCACAGGGGATGCACCAGGTAGAAGTGGTAGGAAGAGGAAACCTTAGGATTTGTGATCACGAAGAGTATACACAAGGGTGTCTGACAGACTGTCCTGTTTTTCATTTATATTTGTTTTTTGTTAAAGTCACATTAAATGTTATCATTCTCACCACTGCTGCCACGTCTTGCCCATTCTTGACTGGCTTTTGTGATAGGGCCCTTTCATGAGGTCCACCATGAACGGCGACACTTGATGCCATCCACTGGGTCACTTTACAGTGGGTGTACGTGTAGTTGCAGGACTGTTTTGTGCAGGGA
This sequence comes from Heptranchias perlo, assembly GCF_035084215.1. Taxonomy (NCBI): domain Eukaryota; kingdom Metazoa; phylum Chordata; class Chondrichthyes; order Hexanchiformes; family Hexanchidae; genus Heptranchias; species Heptranchias perlo. Next base: position 27,116,186 of record NC_090356.1, read on the forward strand.
GGGGTGGGGGGTGCTGGTGTGGGTGCTGCTCTATCCAGGTGGTGCAAGGACTGGACTCTTCGCTCTTTCTGATGTTAGGAGAACCGTTCACATATCAGTGACTCCCTGGCCTCACGAGCAGCCAGGTGAGCTGTTGCTCTGCCCATGGGTTCCTCCTCCTCCGCCTCCTCCTCCTCCTCAATATGGGTGGCAGATGTGGATGGGGCCTCCTCAAGCGGCACCGCTCTCTGTTGTGCCATGTTGTGCAGGACACAACACACTCTGTCTGGTTTGTATTGAAGCACTCCCCCAGATCAATCAAGGCACCTAAATCGCATCTTGAGCAGCCCTATAGCATGCTCAATTGTAGACCTGGTAGCGATGTGGCTGTTGTTATATCGACGCTGTTGCTTGGTGATGGGGTTCCTCATAGGTGTCATGAGCCATGAGTGCAGGGGTATCCCTTGTCCCCAAGGAGCCAGCCCTTACGGGTGTTCAGAGCGTGGAAGAGGGGTGGGATGTTGAATTCCCTCAGGATGAAGGAATTGTGGCAGCTGCCAGGGAGTCTGGCGCACACGTGAAGGAATCTTTTGCGGTGGTCACAAACGAGCTGAGTGTTGATGGAGTGATAGCCCTTTCTGTTGATGAACAGTCCTGGCTCATGTGGAGATGCTCATATTGCTATATGGGTGCAATCGATTGCACCCTGCACCCGTGGGAAGCCAGCCACAGAGTGGAATCCCACTGTCCTCACCGTCTGGCTGATGTCGTCCATGAGGAAGTCGACGTACTGCAAGGCTCTTCGAAACAAGCCGTTGGTGACCTGCGTTATGCACTTGTGTGCAAACGACTGAGAGACCCCGGCAATGTCACCAGTGGCACCCTGGAATGATCCGGAGGCAAAGAAATTGAGGGCAGTGGTGACTTTAACTGCAACGGGAAATAAGATGCCGCTCGGCCCAGCCGGAAGCAGCTCGGCATAAAGGAGGCTGCAGATGTCCGCGACCACCTGGCAACTGACTCTGAGCCTCCGTATGCACTGGTCTTCAGAGAGGTCCAGGAAGCTGAACCTTGGTCTGTAGACCCTGAGGCGAGGGTAGTGCCTCCTGCAACATCACTCCCTCTGTTGTTGCCCTCCGTGCTCTTGTGCAGGTGCCTGTGGCGCAGCACTGTGTTGTGGAGCTCCAAGTGACGGAAGTACACACCGTGCCTGGCGAGGCAGGTGATGTTGCTCATCCTCGGATGTACTGGTGAATGGTGAATCCTGATGGTGTCAGTTTGAGGGGGTCTGAAAAGTTGGTAAATTTGTGTGAACAGAAGAATTCTGAGTGGAAACTAAGAATTTTCAGTGAAAACACAAAGATCTCCCAGCCAAAGGTTTGTCTGAAAGAACTGAGTGCCCTGCAGCAAGAACTCGCCTTTTCTCCCCATCTGTCAAACAAGCATTTGAATGTTCAACTGGCTGCTGGCTGAAACATGTCTGGTAGATCATGGAGTGTTTCCCACAGCACGGGAAACACGCTGAGGATGCTTGAAAATCAGACCCCTGCCTCAATGTGCACAAAATTAAGTAATTCAAATACTTCAAGTAACTAAATAAGTCTCTTAACTATCATCCCGCCGGCTTTAATTGCTAGTGGGACTTCTGCATTCAGGAGGCGCGCGCACACCCAGACACGTCAGTGGGGAACCCGGAAGTCTGTGGGTTGCAGCCGGGTTCCGAACCCGCTCGGGATTTCCCCGATTTTCAGAGCACCCCCTGCCCCCAGCGCACCCGCTACATCATTCTAAAATCGGGGCCATGATACCCAGGTCAGATCACAAGGTGGGGGGTCGTATTGTTACACCCCTCGGTTACACTATAGTATAATTAGATATTGGGCAACACGGGCGCAATCCTGAATATAAGACACTCGAACCACTTACAGGGGTGACCAGCACTACCAAACTCAAAAGAATATCTAAGGTAAATCTGAAATTTGTAACACACCTATTATGGTCGCCTTTGTCCCCCACCTAAATCTTTTCACAGTAATTATCAGTGATGTCAAGCACAATAAATGTCATCCTTTAGTTTCACTGTGATATAATTCCTTAGGTTCCCTCCATGGGTTCTAAGTCCTTTACTCTAACTCTCATCTTAGAATCATAGAAGTTTACAACATGGAAACAGGCCCTTCGGCCCAACATGTCCATGTCGCCCGGTTTATACCACTCATTTTAGTCCAGGAAATAAAGGTTCATTGGGATTGACTCCAACACTAACTCATTCCCTAGATTGCAAAGATTTATACGCTGGAAACCATTTTAGAACTGGGTTGCCACCATTTTTAATTGATCTCCTGTGATGTTGCACATGAGCAGTCAAGGCCAAGTGTAGTCATCAGGTGAAATGGGATTCGAGGGGGGGGTGGCGGTAATTGGACCAAGGCGCACAAACTTAATTCAATACCCATTTTAAAGTCATACATTCTGTCCTGATTTTTATTATTATTTTATATCATTATTTGTAGTTAAAGAGCTAAACATATGACAATTTAGGAAGCCGTAAAATAGATTTGGCTGGAGCACAGGAGTTTCCCTGCAGTCCAGACTGAGGACCTGCGAGATGCAAAACTGAGCCGCTACAGTGCGCCACTAATGGGAGGGTGTAACTACAGTGTGACAAGTTTACATAGGTAATCTCCATTATAAATGTGCACATAGGAATTTATAATGGAAAAAATTGGCACAAAAGTGTGGCAAAAACATGCCAACAGGAAGTAAGGTTTTATAAACAGGACATTCATGCAGATGTAAGATTTTTAATATACTAACTAGATAATAGAGAGGACATTTTGCAAACCCGAACTCTGTAAGTACAGGATTGTTTTGGATCATTTGAATGTCAAGAACTTTTGACACTTTGGCTAATGGAAAACTCAGCCTGTAAGTTAACCACAAACTACAGACTTTTTTCTCCAGCTAAGGAAAACAACAGGAAACAGGCGTAGAACAAGAAAGGTGGCGACTTTGGGCATCTTTTATGGGAGTCGAAAACCATAAGACTAAGCTTCAAAAAGTGTATAAAAAGAGGCCATCAGCAAGGAGAGGCAACATAAAGAGGACAAGGAAGGATCACTTTGGTAGACACCCCGGGGTCTTCCCCAGAACAACAGTCTGGTTAATCCCGTGTTCTGAACCATATCCCACAGTTGCGAGTATCATTTAGATATGTTTCTTATCGTTATTCAGCAATCAAATAAAGTGTTCAGTAATCTTAGTACTAGTTTCGGTAGTTGTTGTCTCCACTTAAGGTCCGAACTAGTAATATGATTATTTCCCTAAACATAGGGACAAAGTAATCATAATAATCCTACAGACCCGAGCTCCCAGCACAGACCTTCATGCAGTGGGAGCACATATCAGACCAGTTGGTCCCACGGGATTTTCTGTCTACTCATTTTAAGAATATAAGAACATAAAAAATAGGAGCAGGAGTAGGCCATACGCCCCCTCGAGCCTGCTCCATCATTCAATAAGATCATGGCTGATCTTCAACCTCAACTCCACTTTCCCGCCCTATCCCCATGTCCCTTGGTTCCCTTAGTGTCCAAAAATCTATCTATCTTAGTCTTAATGGATGAAAACTCCTGTGGGACTTGCTGACTTCCATGCCCTAATTCCCAAATACATGCTCCCAGCATGCAAAACTCCAACATGTCAACATAACATAACTTGAGCAAGCCTGAGTTTGACCCGACCTCCATCAAGTTCAAGATTCAGCTGGCTAGTGTGCATTATATTTCAGCAATCCGAATTCTTTTTATTAAAAAAAACTACCTTAATATACATACAAGGTGAGTACAACTAACAGGGATGGAAATTCCATTTTCATCACAAAGAGTTCCAATTGGAAATGGAAGATGGCTGCTCGGAGATTGTATGTTCTATCAGTGCCCCAGGGAACTTTGATCAAGAGTTAGTCAAATTAAACGTTATCTCAGGAGCAGAAGAGGTATTTTAATTATTAATTCCATGACCAGCATTTCAGCCAACGGTATTATTTGCCACCATGTTAGTAGGGGTGGGTGTTCCAGCATCTATCAGTTAACTGCTGGAAGTAAATGGCCCTCTGTTCTGATCTTTGCTGAGATAATGGAGCTCTATTATAAATTATGGTTTAGGATTGTCACAGGGCACACATCATTGTTACTTTTGATGCTTATTTTCAAAGAATTTGCTTGAACATCAGAGGAAAAACATCAACGTGACTCAGGAACCATCTCATCCTCTCCAGCTTCTATTCAGCATGCTGTCTTGGATGGAGTTGGACAGAGGGCTTACGAATGTACCACCAGAGACAAAGTGGGATAACCAACAAATATACATTCCATTGAGAAATAAAAACTCCACGGGAAAAGTGATCCACCCATGGCTAACTAAAGAAATTAAGGATAGTATTAGATTAAAGGAAGAGGCCTATAATGCTGCCAAGAAGGGTAGTAAGCCTGAGGATTGGGAGAGTTTTAGAAACCAGCTAAGGATGACCAAAAAATTGATAAAAAGGAGAGAAAATAGAATATGAAAGTAAACTAGCAAGAAATATAAAAACGGATTGTTAGAGCTCCTACAAGTAAGTAAAAATGAAGAGAGTAGCAAAAGTAAACTTTGGTCCCCTAGAGGCTGAGACAGGAGAAATTATAATGGGGAATCAGAAAATGGCAGGTGCACTAAACAAATATTTTGTTTATGTCTTCACAGTAGAAGACTTAAAAAGCATACCAGAAATAGTGGGGAACCAAGGGGCTAATGAGAGTGAGAAACTTAAAGTAATTAATATCAGTAGAGAAAAAGTACTTGAGAAACTAATGGGACCAAAAGCCGATAAATCCCCTACATCCAAGGGTTCTAAAAGAGGTGGCTGCAGAGATAGTGGATGCATTGGTTATGATCTTCCAAAATTCCCTAGATTCTGGAACGGTCCCAGTGGATTGGAAGGTAGAAAATGTAACCCCACTATTCAAGAAAGGAGGGAGAGAGTAAACAGGGAACTACAGGCCAGTTAGCCTGATATCAATCATCAGGAAAATGCTGGAATCCATTATTAAGACAGTGGTAACAGGGCACTTAGAAAATCATAATATGATTAGGCAGAGTCAACTTGGTTTTATGATAGGGAAATCGTGTTTGACAAATTTATTAGAGTCTTTTGAGGATGTAACTAGCAGGGTGGATAAAGGGGAACCAGTGGATGGAGTATATTGGGATTTTCAAAAAGCATTCAATAAGGTGCCACGTAAAAGGTTGTTATGCAAGATAAGGGGTCATGGGGTTGGGGGTAACATATTAACATGGATAGAGGATTGGTTAACGGACAGAAAACAGAGAGTAGGGATAAACAGGTCATTTTCAAGTTGGCAGGCTGTAACTAGTGGGGTGCCGCAAGGATCGGTGCTTGGGCCTCAGCTATTTACAATCTACATTCATGACTTGGATGAAGGAACCGAGTGTAATGTATCCAAGTTTGCTGATGATACAAAGCTAGGTGGGAAAGTAAGCAGTGAGGAGGACACAAAGAGTCTGAAAGGGATATTGACAGGTTAAGTGAGTGGGAAAGAAGGTGGTAGATGGAGTATAATGTGGGGAAATGTGAGGTTATTCACTTTGGTAGGAAGAATAGAAAAACAGAACATTTTTTAAATGTGAGAAACTATTAAATGTTGATGTCCAGAGAGACTTAAGTGCCCTGGTACAAGATGCACAAAAAGTTAGCATGCAGGTACAGCAAATAATTAGGAAGGCAAATGGCATGTTGGCCTTTATTGCAAGGGGGTTGGAGTACAAGAGTAAGAAAGTCTTACTACAATTGAACAGGGCTTTGGTGAGACCTCAACTGAAGTACTGTGTACAGTTTTGGTCTCCTTATCTAAGGAAGGATATACTTGCCTTAGAGGCAGTGCAAAGGAGGTTCACTAGATTAATTCCTGGGATGCGAGGGTTGTCCTAAGAGAAGAGATTGAGTAGAATGGGCCTATACTCTCTGGAATTTAGAAGAATGAGAGGTAATCTAATTGAAACATATAAGATTCTGAGGGGGCTTGACAGGGTAGATGCTGAGAGGTTATTTCCCCGAACTGGAGAGTCTAGAACTAGGGGGCATAATTGCAGGACCAGGGGTCGGCCATTTAAGACTTCTTCACTCAAAAGGTTGTGAATCTTTGGAATTCTCTACTCAGAGATTACACACAGAAAGTTCTTCTGGAAATTATAAGTACTCTTAAGGATTATAGAATGTTACAGCACAGATACAGGCCATTTGGCCAATCAAATGCACACCAATGTTTTTCTTCACATAAGCCACCTAGGCTAATCCCACCCTCTTGCTCATTCCCCATATCCTTCCATATTCCTTTTCAGGCACCTATCTAATTCCCTTTTAAATGAATTTAATGACTCTACTTCAACGATGGTTTGTGACAAAGAGTTTCACATTCTAACCGCTTTCTGCGCAAAGAATTTTTTTCTAACCTCCCCTTTAATTCTTCTTGCGATTAACTTAAATTTATGCCCTCTCAGTACCGTCTTGCCAATAATCTATCTCTACTTATTTATCATAAACTTGAAGAGTTCTATCGGGTCAGTCCTTAACCTCCTCAGCTCTAATGAGAAAAAACCTTCAATCCTCAAGTCTCTCTTCATGACTATAACCCTTAGCCCTGGTATCATCCTAATGACTCTCCACAGCGTGTTGTGTAAGTGTAATAGAGCTGTGAAAAGTTATTAAATTCCCTTCAGAATCCCCAGCTTCTGGAACCAACTCCACTTCCAGAAATTGGACCTTGTGTGTCTGCTGTCTGCTCCTGTGCCTAACTCTGTATCGATCTACCGTGACTTGACTGGGTTCTGAACAGCTCCATTCACTACCCTGCTGCTATGCTTTGTGTTATGTGAAGGCAATTGAAACCTGGAGGCACATGAGATCCGAGAGGACCTCTTGGAAGAGACCATACTTCATATGTCCTATTGCTCATAGAAAACCCTGTGTCAAAATACAATGAATTTCTCTCTGACATTAGAACGGATGGGGGAGGAGAAACTTCTGAGTATGTTCTGCACTGGTGTCCATGACGGATTATTCACTCCAACCCACAATGTGATCAGTAGGATATATGATTCAACCAGGCCAAAGCTTTCCAATGAAATAACACGCCGCATATTAACTGAGACCGCTGTTGCTTGATCAAGTTATTATTTGACCAAGAATAGATCAAGGGCAGGAAAGGAACTCAAAGAAGCACACCAGATCACAAGGTATCAGTGAAAATGGCAGAGTCTGTGTGAGACATGGGAAGAAGGCAGCCGAACAAATGGACTAAATCGAATTTCTTTCAAAGTAATTACAAAGTTCAGACATATATCTTAATCTTCAGAATGTGACCTTCATCTTCATCGCTCATTAATGTTTAATTGTTCGGATTTTTTTTGAGTAAGAGATGGATGCTTGGTGTCACGTTAAATGGACCATTTCCTGTTAAAATTGCAGTCAGGCCCATTTATATGCAAATTAGACATCATCGCATGCCTTGCAAACTGCTGATATAAACATCTCATGTCCAGGGGACTACTCTTTCTCATTTGGCGCTCAGTTTTCAAAGGTTTGTTTAGTTTTTTTTTGTGTTGCTGGTTTATTAGCAGTAAAATCGATCCCCATTTCTTAAATGCTTCCAGCTCAGTCCCTCTCAGTTTGATAAAATACAGTTAATGAATATGTAAATTATGCAAATAGTACCTTTCTTATAATTGCGATGCCATAGAAAATATCAGGTGGTGATCTAACTGGTGTCTCACATGTTAAGGCATCAAACTGCTGGACATCCTTGGCCCAAAAAAAAGCTAGAGAAGGAATGAAAATATTAAGTAAGAATGAGGTTGAGAACCAATACCTATGAAGAATGCAGAAGGAAATTCCTTGGCACTTGGACCCACTAGCCAACAGTGGATACCTCATCCTCTCTACAACCTCTAACATGCTCGATCACACCTGTCCTGTTCCATTGTTCAGCTTGGTGGGACTGCCCTTGCTTGGTTCCGCTCTTATCTATCCAATTGTAGCCGGAGGATCTCTAGTATTAGCTTCTCTTCCCATCCCCCGCACCGTTACTCAACGCTCCGTCCTTGGCCCCTTCCTCCTACTCATTTATATACTGCCCAGTGGCGGCATCATCCGCAGACATGCGGTCGGCTTCCGCATATATGCTGAGGACATCCAGCTCTACCTCTCCACCGCCTCCCCCCAACCCTTCCATCCCCTCCGCGCTGTCTGACACCAGGTTTCGAGTGGGCCGTAATTCCCTTCAGCTAACTATTGGGAAGACCGAAGTCATCATCTTCCATCCACACCACAAACTCCGTACCTTTGCCGTTGACTCCATCCCCTCCCTGGCCATGGTCTCAGGCTGAACCAGACTGTTCACAACAGAATAACCACGAGTTAAGTGGGCCCTCCATTAATCACGGCTGTGAGGGAGGGTTGTAACTGCATTAGCTGTTCAACGTGAAACTTCGAGCATTCCATTCTGATAAATTCATGCTCCTGCACCGTGACTGTTTAAATATATCCTTTTGTGTGGATCAAGTGCTGGGGAATGGAACTCTCTCCATTTCAGACACTCAATGTGTCGATGTCCAGTGCTCCCAGCTCAGGTTTCGCACAGCCAGATACAGGGTACAGCTTCCTCCTCTCTCCCCAACAATGTGCCTCAGCCGCATCCTCTGAAGTGCATCCCCTAATGAGCCAACGTGGCAGTCCTTTTCAAGTCCCACAATAGCCGCCCTGTGGCACTTTTACACTGAGCCACTGGATTCACCTACATGTCAACAGAGAGCTAAGTATCAGTTTGAGGAGGAGGGAATATGAACAGGATCTCCCCCACTCCCCTGCAAAAATGTACCTTCTGATAAAGCACTAGCAGAGCCAGATTAAGAATTCTTGGGGCCTTAGGCACCAAGAACATTTGGGGCCCTTCCTCACACTGCTCCAATCCATTAAAACATAAACTTGTCGTAAATTGTGTGAAGAAATAAACCTGTAGATTGTTTACACGCTGCATTAATGATAAAGCAAATCATACCATAATATACTAATGAAACATATTTGCAAGAGGGCCCTGGTGGGGGTCCCATATTTGGCTGGAGCCCCTGGGCACTAGAGGAATCCATGAGATTGACCGTACCCACTTTTTGCCCTGCCAGTGGGTGATACCCCCACCCCTGTCAGCAGCACAGGCTCATGAAATTACCCCTGAGGGGACCATTAAGAAACATCTTTGGCCACTTCCACCATAGACTTCCAGCATGGGCCCACAGCATAACATTGCCCCATATTTGGCATTAACTTGCAACCTTACACTGAACGTAGGAACAGGAGTAGGTCATTTAGTCCCCTGAGCCTGATCCACCATTAAATTATGATTATGGCTGATCCATATCTCAGTGCCATTGCTCCATATCCCTTGATACTTCTACCTAATAAAAATCCATCTATCTCAGTCTTGAAAGATCCAATTGACTCCCAGCATCCACAACCTTTTGGGGGAGAGAGTTCCAAATTTCTACTACGCTTTGTATGAAAGAGTTTCCTGATTTCCCTCCTGAATGGCCCCACTCTAATTTTAAGAATATGTCCCCTTGTTCTTGATTCCCCCACCAGTGGAAATAGTTTCTCTGTATCTACCCTAATGAATCCTTTTAACATTTTAAACACCTCAATCAGATCACCCCTTAACCTTTTATACTCAAGGGAATACGCCAGGTTTATGCAACCTGTCCTCATAATTTAACCCTCTAAGCCCCAGTATCATTCTAATGAATCTGTGCTGCACTCCCTCCAAGACCACTGAGGCACAGTGTCCAAAACTGAATGCCGTACTCTAAATGGGGTCTGACTCAGGCTCTCTACAACTGAAGCATGACTTCCTCCCTGTATATTCCAGCTCCCATGAGATAAAGGCTAACATTCCATTAGCCTTGTTGATTGCTTTTTGCACCTTTCTACTAGCTTTAAATGATTTGTGTACTTGGACTCCCAAATCTCTTTACTCCTCTACAGTTCCTAGTTTCCCACCATTTAGAAAATGCTCCGATTTATCTTTCTTGGGTCCAAAGTAGATGACCTCACCCTTCCCCACATTGAACTCCACCTGCAACAGTTTTGCCCACTTACACCATCTGTCTATGTCCCTTTGCAACTTCCTGCTCCCTCTGCACTACTTAATGTCCCTCTTAATTCAGTGTCATCTGCAAACTGGGATGTGGAACTTTCTATTCCTTCATCCATTAATAATATGATGAAAAGTTGAAGCCCCAGAACAGGTCCCTGGGAACACCACTTGTCACATCCCACCAATGAGAGTACATACCCTCTATCCCCACTTTCTGTCTCCTACCTCACAAACAATTTCCATCAAAATCAAAAAGCCACCTCGGATTTTATGTGTTCTCTTTTTTGCCAATAATCATTTGTGTAGAACCTTATCGAATGCCTCCTAGAAATCCATATAAATAACATCCATTGACACTCCCTTGTCTACCTTAGTAGCGACCTCCTCAAAAAATTCAACCAGATTAGTCAGACATGACTTACTCTTAACAAAGCCATGCTGGCTCTCTCTGATCAGCTCATAATTGTTCAAGTGCTCAGTCACTCTGTCCCTAATAACAGATTCTAGTAGCTTCCCCACAACTGAAGTTAGACTGACTGGCCTATAGTTACCTGGTTTCTCTCCCCCATCTTTCTTAAATAATGGAGTGAAATTAGCAATTTTCCAGTCTAACGGCACAATTCCCAAATCAAGATTATAACTAACGCTTCTGCAATTTCCTCATCTACTTCTTTTAATATCCAGGGGTGGAAAGCATCAGGTTCTGGAGATTTATCAATCCTAAGTCCCATTATTTTCTCTATTACCATTGTTTTACTAATATTGAATACAATAAGTTCCTCCTCTTGATTTATTTTTATTTTTCCCTCTATCACTGGTATTTTATCCTTTTCCTCTACTGTGAAAACGGATACGAAGTACTCATTTAATAAATCTGCCATTACCAGTATCACCTGCGTCTGCCTTTAATGGGCCCACATCTCCCTTAGCCATTCTCTTACTCTTAATACATTTAGAAAAACTTTTACTGCTAGCCTTTATATTACTGGCAAGATTTTTTTCATATTTCAGTTTTGCAGCTCTTAATATTTTCATTGCGTCCCTTTGTTGTTTTTTATATTTCTCCCAGTCCTGTGGCTTGTCACTTTTCTTGGCAGTTGTGTAAACCACTGCCTTTAGCTTTAAACTACCTCATATGTTGACTATGGTGGCTTAACTGTACAAGTGGAACTTTTGCTCTTTAGGGGTATGTATTCGTCTTGTATTGTACTTCTTTCAATACCTCGCACTGTTTTTCTGTAATGTGGAGATGCCGGTGATGGACTGGGGTGGACAAATGTAAGGAATCTTACAACACCAGGTTATAGTCCAACAATTTTATTTGAAAATCACAAGCTTTCGGAGCTTACCTCCTTCGTCAGGTGACGAAGGAGGTAAGCTCCGAAAGCTTGTGATTTTCAAATAAAACTGTTGGACTATGACCTGGTGTTGTAAGATTCCTTACATTTGTTTTTCTGTAGGTTTACCTGTTAACAGCTCAGCTCAGTTTAACGTGTTCAGTTTACGCGGAGAGGCCACACTGTGGAAAGAAGTCATGCTGGTCCAGTAGAGCATGCTCATCTGAGACTGGGACTGAGGCACATTCTTGGGGTGGAATTGAGGGAGTTCGCCTGGGAGTGCTTGCTGCTGACATTGGGTGCCTGAGACGGAAAGTGTTGCATCTCCCAGCACCGACATCCCTCATCGTGATGAGCATGAAATTTAACAAAACAAAAGTTTAAAAAAAAGTGGGGCAGAGGAGACAACAAAAAAATGTCAATAAAAATTTCTGACTGAAAATTTACCTAAAACAGAACTTTTGAAACCCAAATGTTTTAATCTTTTCTGAGAGTGAGAAACTAGCTTTATTTTGATTCTTTTGAACTCCAGTCTCTATGTAGGTCAGCAGTACACATCCTATCTCTTGTTAAGCAGCAGACAAAAGGATGTTCTCCCTTACTGTTAATCAAAGAACCCAGATATTAAGAAAGTTGCTTCATGACTATTCCACACTAACGGTTGTCATCTGTTCTTCCCTTAAGAATACTTTCAAGAGAACGTTAATAGAGAACTAGGGAAATCATAGAAGAGTATCTTAGAGAAGTCACTAAATTACTACCTGAGGGAGCTGGCATTGTGTTCCCCATCTGCTCTGGAATGCTTCATTCTGCTGCTCAAGGGTGAATGCTGCCAAGAAGCCTGAAATCGAAGCCTTCAAGTAAGCATTGAAATCAATCCCAAAGCTGAGAGAAAGCCTCCTTGTTAGGCCCGATAGATCATAAACCACTTCGAATATGCCAGGCCAAATCAGCCAGCAAAAATGTATTTATTTCACAAGGAGGGGCCCGTGTCAGCCCTGGCTCAGTGGATAACTCGTTTCTGAGTCAGAAGGCTGTGGGTTCAAGTCCCACTCCAGAGACTTGAGCGCATGTTCTAGACGGGCACTTCAGCGCAGTACGAGGGAGTGCTGCATTGTCGGAGGTGTTGTCTTTCGGATGAGGCTTTAAATCGAGGCCCTATCTTCCCTCTCAGTTGGACATAAAAGATCCCATGGCACTATTTCAAAGAAAGACAGAGGATTTCTCCCTCGGTGTCCTGGCCAATAATTATCCCTCAACCAACATCACTAAAACAGATTATCTGGTCATTATCAAATTGCTGTTTGTGGGATTTTGCTGTCTGAAAATTGGCTGCCGCGCTTCCCCGCGTTACCACAGTGACTACACTTCAAAAGTACTTAATTGGCTGTTAGGCGCTTTGGGATGTCCTGAGATCGTGAAAGGCGCTATTTAAATGCATGTTCTTTCTTCTTTCTTCCTCTTTCTAATTCTTGGGTAATGGTTGCCTAAGGAAAGAGTGTCCAAACTGAGGCCCCTGGGCCACATGTGGCCCCCCCCCCCAACCTCTGGCCATCTTGCCCTCCAAGCCCAGACAATTCAGATCAATTTGCACTTACATTTTTTTCTTATTCGCTGGTTGAATTTTGCAAGCCTGGGGGTTTGAAAAGGGCTTTTATTTTTAGCACTGTTGCCTCATTGGTGGATTAATGCTGAATCGGAAGACCAAGGGGTCAGTTTGAAGCACCCTGCCTGGCTGGAAATGTTTCACATCCCATTCGGTTTCCTTTCTATTTAAATCCCGCCACCCATTCCACCCCCCCCAACAAAGGGAACAGTTAATATCGCACCTCCCCCCACCCCGCCTCCAGATCTGATATACCAGCAACTTGGAGCATTTGCAAATGAACGTGGTTTTAAAACGTTCTAGGTAACCCCAAGGTTCCATGGCACCCAACTATACAGCCCACAAACCACTTGGACACCCTTCTCTGAGGTTAGATTATTACACAGCGTCGCAGTGAGTTGGATAAAGCGTTGAAGGTGCGTGTTCCTTAATCGTGCTAGGCTGTTATTAGTGGGTTAATGCACAGCCCAGTGTAGCTTTAAACCAGAAGGCCTCAGGTTCAATTCTTGGTCTGTTCAGTCAGCTGAACATAGCAGTAGTGGGCGCTACAACGGGCCTTAGCAATGCTAGGCTGGGGAGGAGAGGTGTCAGTTAGGATTCCTGCTTCTGACTGCAGTCCAGTGACCCCATGATGGATAACGTCAAGTAAGGTCAGGATCAAGGTTGAGTATGATGCCCTCCAAGGTTGCATAGCCCGCTAACACGCGCATGTGAAGGATGGTCATTTGGGTGAGGGGCCAGCCCAGGGGCCATTTGATGCCTACGGGACCGTATTCTGGTACCAGTAGGAGAAGGGGCAAGGGGAGAAAATGGGGGGTGGGGGGTGCTTGGTGGAAATTAAACCAGCGCATCAACTTTATGCAAAAGCCGCCTTTTAAAAACTCTGCTTAAGTGGTTTGCTACACCCCAGTCTTGTACAGTTTCTTTAAAATCAAAGACACGTTGATCTGTCAGCTGAAATTAATTCTCGGTGAAACTCTTTGAACTGAAGAACTCGTTTTAAATAGATTAGATAAAGGAGCGGAATAAAAAAATTAATATTCTAATAAGAAACATAGCTATCAGGGGAGAAAAATCATCTTCAAAAACGTTTTCCCAAAATATATATTGAAAAAGTTCCCCTGGACCATGTACTGTGGCCTACAGTTAATGATCCCGTGAGTTTGAAGATTAAAACATAACACTCCCTCACCTCATACTTTAATCACCTCCCTCGCCCCTATTCCACATAAAACCTGCTAGATCATTCATTGTCGGCTTAATAGAGATAATGGTTGAATTATATATTACTCTCATTACAATACATTATAAAACACATCACAGCTGAATAGGAGCAAGTTCATAGGGTTTAAACTATTGCATATAGAATGGTTCAATGTGGTTGATGTGTACTAGTCTCTCTATAATGCTACACTTGGCAGCGGTGTAAACAATGATTTGTAACACAGGGCATGGCGATAGGATGTTTTATAAGGTCTTATAAATTTGCCTTTTTATTGTTCTTTTAATTCAGATTCTGGGAGCAATGCATTGTCAGCCAGCTCTCAGTATTTGTGCTGTTAGTTCCATTGTGTGTAGTCCAGTGCAGACTCGTAGGAGCTAAGCTCCCAGAAATCTGAATTAAAAGATTAATCTAAATGCAGCTTTACTAAGAAAAAAAAAGACTGATATTTATACAGAGTCTTTCATGACCACAGGACATCCCAAAATACTTCACAGCCAATGAAGTACTTTTGAAGTATAGTCACTGTAGTAATGTAGGAAATTTGGCAGTCAAATTGCACACTGCAAGCTCCCACAAACTGCAATGTGATAAGGGCCAGATAATATGTTTTTTGGTGATGTTGGTTAAGGAGAAATATTGACCCAGGAGAGAACTCCCCTGCTCTTCTTCGAAATAGTGGCATGGGATCTTTTACATCCATCTGAGAGGGCAGACGTCTCATCAGAAAGACGGCATCTCCGACAGTGCAGCACTCCCTCAGTACTGCACTGGAGTGTCTGCTTAAATTTTGTGCTCAAGTTTCTGGAGTGGGCCTTGAACACATCTTCTTCTCAGAGCGGCTAATCACAACAAATATAACATCCTCTATCAGAGGTAACAGTACATCAAAAAGTGTGAGATGTGACTGTAAGGCCCAATGTCCTTTTGGCAAGCTGTAAACATTCAGTGGTTTGAGACTTGTCCCAGGTATCCACATATAACATTCCCAGTTCGTTCCAGCGTGAGGCCCTCTCTTCTGTAGGCACAGGTTCTTGCTGGGCTCTGCTGTCAGCCTTCTGGTACCCCACCCTAATAGCCGTTCTTCATGTATGAGCCTAGAAAATGAGTAATGAGGGGCTGTTCAACCATGAAAGGCATCATGGCTGAGCCCGAACCCGTCCTCACCCAGTGTCCACCCACACGCGCTCTCCTGAAAATGCACCTTAGCAATCGGAAGAGGGAGCCCTGGCTGCTTGCCTTCCCTTCTCCAGATCAGGGGAGCTGAGGCCAATTGTAGTGCGATTTACCAAAGCCCTTATTTGGGACAAGTGAAAGCGGCAGAGACTGGGAATCAAACCTCGGGACGTTCCTGATCTGTTTGGCTCAAGACCATACCCGGATGCGCATTTACCAACAGAGACAGCAGAGCTGCCATGCTTGAGACCCAAATCGCCCACCCCTCTGTGCCATTGCTCAGTAGGTAGCACTCTGATCTCTGAGTCAGAAGGTTGTGGGTTTAAGACACATTCCAGAGAGTTGAGCACAAAATCTTGGCTGACACTCTGGTGCGGTACTGAGGGAGTGCTGCACTGTCGGAAGTGCTGTCTTTTGCATGAGACATTAAACCGAGGCCCCGTCTGCCCTCTCAGGTGGATGTAAAAGATCCCATGGCACTATTTCGAAGAAGAGCAGGGGAGTTCTCCCTGGTGTCCTGGCCAATATTTATCCCTCAACCAGCACCTAAAACAGATTATCTGCTCATTATCATATTGCTGTTTGTGGGATCTTGCTGTGTGCAATTTGGCTGCCGCGTTTCCTACATTACAACAGTGACTACACTTCAAAAAATACTTCATTGGCTGTAAAGCGCTTTGGGGTGTTCTGAGGTCACGAAAGACGCTATCTAAACGCAAGCTCTTTCTTTCTCTACTCTACACCCAAACTCTCGAGTGTACATGAGTGAAGAGGGAGTCCTGGCTGCTTGCCTTCCCTTCTCCAGATCAGGGGAGCTGAGGCCAATTGTAGACAAGGTAAGGAAATCCCCTCCCCCTTTCCCAAGCACCCATCAGGTTCTCACAATTTAATACGCATTCAGAATAGATTAGCTGCTCATTATGCAGAATTAATCAGTTCCCATGACAGAGTGAGAAACTGTCCCTTCAGCTGGGAAAGGTTTCACACTGCTATTTTTACCATCCCTAAAAGAACAGTCTCTACTAACCTGATCCTGATTTCACAGCCACTGATTAATCCCTCCAATGATGCATAGCATTTTAATCCATTTGCTATTACCCTCTGAACTCGTCCCTTTGATTTTTGGGGCTAAAAAAGGATCAGTCCTGCATTAAAAGAAGTTCAATTTACTGTCATCCCTTCAGAGGGTAGTTCTTTCAAATATGTATGATGTAAAGGAAGTCTTTTTCCAATTCAACACTCTAAAATGGATGCCACTGTGGGTTAAGTACAGCGACAGATGCAGCGGTGAGCTTGCTGTTGTGCCTGTTCCCATACCGTGAGCTGCCAGAAGAATGGGGGTCAGGCCGAGGGGAGAGGGGAGCCACAGAGCTCCAGCCCACGAGTTGACGCAATATTGATATAAACATATTGGGAAATTGGTATTGAATTAACCTATTGACTGCTGGCTATTCCCATTTATCCCATAACTCCCTGTTTGAATCTCTCCAATCAGTTGTCTCCTCTCCTCCCACAGCATTGAAATAGCTCTAGGCAAAGACAGTCTCTGTGACCATCGTACATTTTCCCTCCTCATCCACCTCGACCTGTCTGCAGCCTTTAACGCATTGACCCTACCATCCTCCTCCATTGTCCAGCTTGCTTCCACTTTGATATATTCAATCGCAGCCAAATGATCTCTGGCCTTAGTTTCTCTTCCCCGCACTGTCACCTAGGGAGCTCCTCAAGGATCTACGCTCAGGCCCCTCCTCTTTCTCATCTACCGGCTGACCCTTGGCGACATCATCCGCAAACATGGGGTTGGCTGCCACACGTATGCTGATGACACCCAGCTCTATCTCTCTACTACCTCTCCTGATTCCCCTCTACTACCTCTCCTGATTCCCCTCTACTACCTCTCCTGATTCCTCTCTACTACCTCTCCTGATTCCCCTCTACTGCCTCTCCTGATTCCTCTCTACTACCTCTCCTGATTCCCCTCTACTACCTCTCCTGATTCCCCTCTACTGCCTCTCCAGATTCCCCTCTACTACCTCTCCTGATTCCCCTCTACTACCTCTCCTGATTCCCCTCTACTACCTCTCCTGATTCCCCTCTACTACCTCTCCTGATTCCCCTCTACTGCCTCTCCAGATTCCCCTCTACTACCTCTCCTGATTCCCCTCTACTGCCTCTCCTGATTCCCCTCTACTACCTCTCCTGATTCCCCTCTACTACCTCTCCTGATTCCTCTCTACTACCTCTCCTGATTCCCCTCTACTACCTCTCCTGATTCCTCTCTACTATCTCTCCTGATTCCCCTCTACTACCTCTCCTGATTCCCCTCTACTACCTCTCCTGATTCCCCTCTACTACCTCTCCTGATTCCCCTCTACTACCTCTCCTGATTCCCCTCTACTACCTCTCCTGATTCCTCTCTACTACCTCTCCTGATTCCCCTCTACTACCTCTCCTGATTCCTCTCTACTATCTCTCCTGATTCCCCTCTACTATCTCTCCTGATTCCCCTCTACTACCTCTCCTGATTCCCCTCTACTACCTCTCCTGATTCCTCTCTACTACCTCTCCTGATTCCCCTCTACTACCTCTCCTGATTCCCCTCTACTACCTCTCCTGATTCCCCTCTACTACCTCTCCTGATTCCTCTCTACTACCTCTCCTGATTCCCCTCTACTACCTCTCCTGATTCCCCTCTACTACCTCTCCTGATTCCCCTCTACTACCTCTCCTGATTCCCCTCTACTACCTCTCCTGATTCCTCTCTACTACCTCTCCTGATTCCCCTCTACTACCTCTCCTGATTCCCCTCTACTGCCTCTGTGTTGTCAGACTGCTTGACCAACATCCAGTCCTGAATGAGCTGCAATTTCCTCCGCTTAAACTTTGGGAAGACTGAAGTCATCACCTTCGGCCCCCAGCACACATTTCGTACCACAGCCCCTGATTCCATCCCCCTCCCCAGCCACTGTCTGAGGCTGATCCAGGGTGCTCACAACCTCAGCATCCTGAGCTGAACTTCTGACCCCATATCCTCTCCCTCACAAACACCACCTACTTCCATCTCTGTAGCATCATCTGCCTCTGCCCCGCCTCAGCCCATCTGCTGCTGAAACCCTCATCAATGCTTTTATCATCTCCAGTCTCAACTATTCCAATGATCTCCTGGCTAGTCTCCCATCCTCCACCCTCCGTAAACTTCAGCTTAATCAAAACTCTGCTACCCTGTAACCTATGCCATACCAAAACCTGTTCACCCATCAACGCTGTCCTTCCTGATCCACATTAGCTCTCCGTACCCCAATGCAAACTCTCCCTCTTCCTTTAAGACCCTCCTTAAAACCCACCACTTTGACCACACTTTTGGTCGACCCTTTTAATAACACCTTCTAGCTTGGGATCCACACGCCTCTGTGAAACATCTTGAGATGTTTTTCTATCATAAAGGTGCTATGTACAGTGGTGTAGTGGTTATGTTTCAGGACTAGTAATGTATAAAGAGTGTAAGTTTAAATCCCCCCATAGCAGTTTAAGAATTTGAATTCTTTTAAAGAGACTAGAAATAAAAATTTGATATTGGAAAAAGTAGCCATGAAGCTGTTATAAAAACCCAAGTGGTTCACTAATGTCCTTTAGTAGAAGCAAACCTGCTGTCCTTACCTGGCCCATCAGTGACTCTAGTTCTACACCAACCTGGTTGACTCTTAACTACCTTCTGAAGTGGCCTAGCAAGGCATTTAGTTGTATCATACACAGCAGCTAGGGAATTGACAAATAAATGCTGACCTTGGCCAGCAGTGCCCACATCCCGAGACTGAATTAAAAAATTACAAGTTGTTGTTGACCGATACAAGCATCAGAGAATGAGCCAGTTCGCAGTAAACAGAATGGGCCTGGAAATCAAGGAGTTAACCAGAGAGCTTTAATGCAGCTGAGATTGAGTTATAGCATTTTGTTGACAGCTGTGATAGATTCTGGCACCTGAGGGCATAACTTACAGGAAAATTATGACAGCACTCGTGAAAACTCAGTCAGTACCGAGAAATCCCATTGATTCTAAGGATGCCCGGCTCTGGAACAATCCTGAAGGATTTCCTTAAGTCAGTTCCCAAGTGCTTGGTTTATATAATGTCCACCAACTAATAATTTAGACATGTGGACTATTTTCAACACTTAGGGCATAATTTTAACATGGCGGCGGGAATTCAGCGGGAGGACAAATAGTCGCATGGGAAACCCGGAAAAATTTTTTTTGTGCGCGTTGGTTCGAGTGATCGCAATTCAATTGAAGGCCCTTAATGTAACTTCCAGGTCTCGCGTCTCCAAGCTGCGCAGCGGGCGTACTGCGTACCCGAATGACGTGCTAGGAACTGGAGTATTTAAAGGGCCATTGCAAGCATGGATTTTGAGGGAGAAAGGAGGAGTTTGCAGACATGTAGCACCAAAGGATTATGGCAGCTCCCCACTTTAATAACTCTTCACTTGAGTTGCTACTGGCTGGTGTGAGGAGCAGGAGGGACATACTGTACACGGCTGATCGGAGGCAGCGCCCTGCTTCTGCCACCAAGAAGGCGTGGCTGGAGGTAGCAGAGGAGGAGAGCAGGAGGAGCACGGGGGCAAGGTCGAGCGTGCAATGCAGGAAGTGCTTTAATGACCTAACCAGGTCAGGAAAAGTGAGTACAGTTACTGATTCGCCCACATCCTGTGGTGTACATTACCCCCGCCCCCTGTTTCACACTGTCTTGCCAAGCCTACTCCATCACATCACTCCTCACACCCACTTAAGGCTCATTATCAACTTACCTTCACTTTCTGTGCACTTCCTCACCTCCCTATTTGTGAACCCACCACTCCCACTCACCCCAATCTTGATGCAATGTGATGAATCTGTCTGAAATTCACCCTCTGATGCATTTTTTTCATTGTCAGCCTCACCCAAAGCAATTCATTCATCGAGTGACCCCGTCACCGTCACTCACTCACACCTCTGTTCTTTCTCCCCTTGTAGGAGAAGACACCGCAAAATGCAGAGGAGAGGAGTCAGACCAGAGGGGGCCACCACAAATAGTGCCCCTGACAAAGGTGGAGGAGGAGGCTTTGGACATCAGTCGCAAGGTTGGATGCCTTGCCATTGGAGATGGTGAGACTGGCAACCTGCAAACGGCTGGTGACAGAACTTTAACATCCTTCACACACATCATGAATTGATGTTATCAATGATTGACCTGTTGCACACCTCAGTATGCTCATCGCAAATTAACTTCTGTGACGATTGTTAATATTGCTTTATGTTCTCTTCCGGGGCCTTCAAGGATTGATGAGGAGGCAGGCGCCATGGATGAAGGCGATTCCTCAGCGGAGCTCAATTCCTCTGAGGGCACATCGTCACATCACATCCAGCCATGCACCAAGGCAGATACTGGATCTTCGGTGGGTCCAGGTAGATAGATAGTTAGGTTGTCACCTGGTGAATCATCATTCACACGTGAGCACGAGCAGACACTGGTGGCAGGGGCAGCTGTGGAGAATCCATGTTAGGAGGGTGCACTCCTCTCCAAGCTCTGCTTAGATTGACACAGATGCTGAACCCCGGAGTTCATCATTGAGAATGAAAATGATCGAGGTACAGATCACCTTCAAGAATGGACAAAGCGTGGCCATGGTGACAATTATAATATTTAATGTGCATTTAACAGAAAACAAATATAAATGAACAACATAATATTGCGTCAGACACCCTTGTGCATACCAATGGTGATTACAAAACCTGAGCCTTCCCCTTCCTACCGCTTCTACGTGGTGCATGCCCTGTGACTTCAGCAGAGGTAGTGGCAGGTTGCCCAGGTCCCTGCCCTGATGAGATGCTTTCACCACGTCTGCCACCTTAAATAGACAGATACTTCATCCGTGGCCATAGAAAGCATCACAGATGTCCTCCAAGCTGTCCAGCAGAGTGGTGGGAGTGATGTGGCCCTGGCCCAGGAGAGGGATGATGCAGAAAGGGGACATGGAAGTGGGGACTCCACTCAAATCGTTCCCACGTCTCACCCGTTACCCCCCCCCCTCAACCAGTACCCACAATGCTGCCTCCTCTCCCAATTTCCGAGTCTGACCCTGCACAGGTGCAGGTGGAGCAGTCCATGGTGGGGCCCTCACAGGCTCCAAAACCTAGAGGTCATAGGCCGAAAGCATCTCATCAATCAGGGCAGGGATTTGAGCAACCTGCCACTACCTCTGCTGAAGCCACAGGGGATGCACCAAGTAGAAGAGGTAGGAAGGGGAAGGCGAAGGTTTTGTAATCACCATTGGTATGCACAAGGGTGTCTGACGCAATGTCATGTTGTTCATTTTTATTTGTTTTTGTTAAATGCACATTAAATGTTATAATTGTCACCATGGCCAAGTCTTGTCCATTCTTGAGTCCATTTTGTCAAAGCGCCTTTCTATGTTCTTCATCATAAACGCCAAGACTTGATGCCACCCATTGGGCGTGTGTACAATGGGTGTATGTGTTCTGTAGGAGTGTTTTGTGCAAACGGTCGGGAGGGGGGCGGGGGTGTTGGTGGTGATTGTTCCAGGCGGTCTGAGTAGTTCACTATCTTCACTTTGCAGACATCATTATGAGAAACTGTTAGATATGAGTGACTTCCTGGCATCAAGAACAGCCATGTGCACCGTTACTCTGGCAATGGGTTCCCCATCTTCCTCCTCCTCCTCATCTTCAATGTTGCCAGCAGATGAGGCTGCTTCATGAGCCCATTCGGGCTTCTCCACCTGTAACCCTCTCTGCTGAGCAATGTTGTGCAGGACACAACACACGACTATTATTCAGGAGACCCTCGCTGGTGAGTACTGAAGGGCTCCCCCCAGATCGATTCCAGGGACCTGGAGTGCATCCTCAGCGTTCCTATGGCTTGTTCAGTGTCAGACCTGGTGGTGATGTGACTGTCATTGTACTGCTACTGTGCCTCATTGGTGGGGTTTCTCACAGGTGTCATGAGCCATGTCTGCAGGGGGTATCCCTTGTCTCCAAGGAGCCAGCCCTTAAGTCTGTCTTGTGAGTGGAAGAGGGCCGGGATGTTGGACTCGCGCAAAATGAAGGAATCATGGCAGCTGCCAGGGAATTTGGCACACACCTGCAGAAACCTCCTCCGGTGGTCGCAAACCAGCTATTTATTGATGGAGTGATATCCCCTTCGGTTTATGAACAGTCTTGGCTCAAGTGGAGGTCTTCGGATTGCTGTGTTTGTGCAATCAATTGCGCCCTGCACCCGTGGGAAGCCAGCCAGTGAGTTGAAAGCCACTGCTCTCTCAGTCTGGCTGATGTTATTGCAGGGGAAGTTGACATAGTCAGATGCCCTGGCAAACAAGACATCCGTGACCTGTCGTATACACTTATGTGCAGACGACTGAGAGACCCCAGTGATGTCAGCGGTGGCACCCTTGAAGCGAAGAAATCCAGGGGCGACGAAATTGAGGGCAGCGGTGACTTTAACTGCAATGGACAATGCGTGGCCACCAGGCCCAGCCGGGAGCAGCTCTGCATGAAGGAGTGTGCAGATATCTGCGACCACCTGGCGACTCAATCTGAGCCTTCATGGGCACTGCTCCTCAGAGAGGTCCAGGAAGCTCAGCCTCTGCCTGTAGACCTTCTCAGTGTCTCCTCCTGGGTAGTGTCTCTTGCGACCTCAGCCCCTCCGTCAGTCTCCTCTCTGCTCTTCTGCAGGTCCTTGTGGCGCACCTCTGTCTTGTGGAGCTGCAACTCCCAGAACCGCACGCCGTGCCCGCCGTGGATGGTGATGTGCCTCCTCCTCAGGTGTACTGTTGAATAAATCCATTGCGCCCCCCCCATCCTGATGGTGTCAGTTTGAGTGGGTCCAAAATGTAAGTACATTTGTCTGAACACAAGAATTCTCAATGTGAACAAAGAAATCTCAATCTAAACACAAAGAACTCCCAGGCAAAGGTTTGTCTGAGAGAATTGAGCGCCCTACTGCAAAAGCTGACCTTTTATTCACACGCGTCAATCACTGATTTAAAGGTTCAAATGAGGGTCGGCTGCGACTCGCCTCCATTTCCCTGGTGTGTTTCAGAAGCCACGGGAGACACATTCAGGAGAAGTTAAAATGGTTTGTGTAACTCAATACACAAAAAGTTAATCCCCTTAAGTACTTTAAATGCCTAAATTGGCCCTTTAAATATCTGCCCACTGGCTTTAAATGCCGGCGGGACTTCCAGGTTTCAGAAGCACTCGTGCATCCAAACGCGTCTGGGTCAAACTCGGAAGTAGGCAGGTTGGAGCCGGGATGCAATCCCACTCTGAAAACGGAGAATTTTTACTGCCCACCTGCCCGCTACCCACCCGTTCTTGGGGATTACAATTTATCCCCTACAGTCCGGTGATTACAAATAATCTTTCCTCAGATTGACAGGAATTCACATGAAATGTTAGCAGTTGTGTTCCTATGGAAACTGTGTCATGCCATTGAAGTCCCTGCTTAGCAACAACTTACCACAGTTTAACAGTAACCACCAACCGTCATCATAATCCGACTCTGTTCACAATCTGAGCAATTCTCGGGATATTTGGGGCCCAACAGGATTCAAGTTGACAGGATGAAGATCCTTTATTCCCCCCAATCACCAGCCCACTGAGCTGAAGCTTAAGCTCCTTTAACCTCTTATCCGCTTTTCAAATAGCCCATCATGGAGACTGCAACCTCTGCAGGGCGAGTGGACAGGACTGTGTGCTTAGTGCTGTTTCCTTCACTGTATTTTCTGTTACCAACGTGCAGTTTCCACAGGCTCATTACCCCTTGCGATGAATTTAGATCTGGCGTTAATACCTCCTCAGGTTCAGTCTCTCCCGTAAGTGGTCCGAGTGTCTTACTTTATGGGAGTTGACCCACACTGACCTGCATCTACTTGTACAATAGTGAATCCAAGGGGTGTAACATAAAACTCTCTTGTGACCTGAACTGGATATCTGTGTCCTTTGCATGTATATTTCTTCAATCTCTCTAAAGACAGACCGAGTTAACACTAACAAAGACAACTCTTAGCTTCAAATTGTTAAGTGACTTTATTCCACAGTATGGTGAAAATCCACAGTTATGATCAGAGCCCCTCGGTTCAATTGATACAATTTACATTCAGACACTGCTACAACGTAGAGCACACAATGCTTCCCCTGCACCAGTGAGTCATCTGGCTTAAAACAGAAGAACTCCTCTGCATTCTGTCCTGTAGCCTCCCTTCCCTGCAGATTCCTGACTTTTCAACCTCCTCACAGCACTTTGCTGCCCTTTTTGGTGTTTGTTTTCTGTTTTAAAATCCTCTCTCTCTGTCAAATTGCCTGTCTCTCTTCCACTCCCCCTCTCACAGACTGTCAGCGCTCAAAGGGTTTTATGATATAATGGTGAGAAGCCTCTTTCCGAATACCCAGACAAGCTAATGAATCTCTTATTGTTGAGTCTCTGGGAGAAACAACTTCTGTTTAGCATATTAACAACCTTTCGTGTAAGCGTCTCTTTTGTGAGAATACACAATGCTTTTAAGAAGCAAGCATTAAAAGTAACCCTGTTTTCTAAATACTTTCTGTGGAAAATTGATCAAAAAAATCTCACACTTCTTAAAATTGCATTTTCAAGAGTTTACATTCACATGTATATTTTAAGAACATTGTACATTTTGGTGCTTGCACAAGGATTGAGATATAAGTTTTCCTATTATGCTTGTGCTGGGAGCAATTTAAGTTTTGGTATTGAAGCAAGAGTTGTTCTCGATATCTGGCATCCAGTTGCAGCTGGGAGTGAGGTTATTTGGCATCCTATTGATCTGGTTGGTTTTAACTTTGCCAGCCTATATGTACCATCTCCCAAGAATGGGCTGAGTCTATGGCCAGGGCACAAAGCCACATTGGTTTCAGCTGTGGCTCAGTGGGTAGCACTCTTGTCTCTGAGTCAGAAGGTTGTGAGTTCAAGTCCTGCCCGAAAGGTTTGATAGTACTGAGGGAGCTGCAGTCTTTCAGATGTAACATCAAACACTCTCTCAGGTGGATGGATATGATCCCATGGCACTATTTGAAAAAGAGCAGAGGAGTCTTCCCTGGTGTCCAGGCTAATATTTATCCCTCAACCAACATCACTAAAACAGATTATCTGGTCATTATCACATTGATTTTTAAGGGACTTGGTGTGTGCAAATTGGGTGCCACATTTCCTACATTACAACAGTTCAAAAGTACTTCATTGGCTGTAAAGCGCTTTAGGATAGCCTGAGGTCATAGAATCATAGAAAGGTTACAAGACGGAAGGAGGCCATTCGGCCCATCAAGTCCGTGCCAGCTCTATGCAACGGCAATCCAGTTAGTCCCTTTCCCCGTAGCCCTACAAATTTTTTCCTTTCAAGTGCTTATCCAGTTCCCTTTTGAAGGGCACTATATGAATGCAAGTCTTTCTTTTTCTTTTCTTTCGTATGCCCTGTTCCTTCAGTCATGATCTCACGTATGTGCAATTGTTCAGTACACATGCAGCTGTGCCCTATACCACCAGGGCTAGTTCTATGATATAAATGGGCCAGAAGATTGGCAGTGACAGGGAGTTGATTAACAGATGCAGTCAGAGCAGCGTGATTACTGAAACACCTTGCACTAATGACTATCTCTGCTGATGTTCATTTATTTCCCTCCCACTGTCTCAGTAACTCTTCGCATGAGACAATTCCTTCAATGATCTCATCAACGCTCACCGTTTAAACAAAATATCCCTGAGCCACAATGGGCAGGATGAAGAAAAGGATGTTGAAGATAATTGTACTCCTTTGTAACTGTTTCATTTCTAAAATGATTCTGGCGAATGCATTCAATCTCTGAGGTGTGAGACGAGCATTTTACCATAATGTGTTTTTGCAGTAAATAATCTCACATTTATACTTAGTTATTTCGATCTGCAAGTTTGTACTGATTGTGAGTCTGCCACAGGAGCATGTACAAATCTCTCAAACAGAAAGAAAAAAGAAAAGAAAGAAAGACTTGCATTTATATATCGTCTTTCATGACCCCAGGATATCCCAAAGCGTTTTACAACCAATGAAGTACTTTTGAAGTGTAGTCACTGTTGTAATGTATGAAACGCAGCAGCCAATTTGCACACAGCAAGATCCCACAAACAGCAATGGGAACTGATCCTGCCTAATACCTGCACAATTGAAGACGGAGGTGAAATTCCTTCTTAATGAACAGTAGGAGAATGCTTGTGCTCCATCAAAACCGACAACCCACAAGCAGAATTTCATTCTTAGGTAGGAAGCTGCCCATTCCTGTGATTGAGCGTGAAAACCACACTTCTGGCCTGTTGGGGATATCTGGGAGCTCGTTAACACTTGCTGATGGCAGTTCTTTGCCATAAAGGCTCAAATCCCACTCCAGAGACTTGAGCACATAATCCAGGCTGACACTCCAGTGCGGTACTGAGGGAGTGCTGCACTGTTGGAGGTGCCGTCTTTCAGATGAGACGTTATACCAAGGTCCTGTCTGCCCGCTCAGATGCCATGGCATGACTTGAAGAAGAGCAGGGGAGTTCTCCCTCGGTGTCCTGGCCAATATTTATCCCTCAACCAACATCACTAAAACAGATTATCTGGTCATTATCACATTGCTGTTTGTGGGGTGTTGCTGGGTGCAAATTGGCTGCCACGTTTCGTACATTACAACAGTGATTACACTTCAAGAATACTTAATTGGCTATAAAGCACATTGGGACCTCCTGAGGTCATGAAAGGCGCTATATAAATGCAAGTTTTTTTTTCTTTTAAAGGCATGGAGCAGGCCCACTTTGTGAGGTTGTACTGTAATATAAATGAGGTACACGATCGTGGATCCTACAAAAGGGAACATCAATTCATCCCACAGGCTGTATGAATGGAATATCTTCCCTTGCTATGAGCCTGCCTTTATCGTTCTAAGACAATTTCATTTAGTCAATTTGCTAACTCAATCAGGCAGCAAAGGCTGATTTGGGAAAATAACAAGCATTCTGTAATTGCCAATAACGACGAAAAGTTGGAGCCAACTCGTACTGTGATCCGATTTCACTGGGAATACTAAGTACAAGGAATCCAAAAGCTGGGTTCCTATAATGAGGCAACACTGCCACCTACTACTTGCTGCCAGCAGTGTATGGCTCACCTGCTGGGAACACCTCCTGCGTGTTTGTTACTTGAAGTGATGCCCAGTTCAAAACCAGGATAGTTTTTGTTTTAACCAAAAGTAGCGGCATTATTCATGGTGAGTCAGAGGACATGCAGTTTTATAACAGAAGCACCACACAATGTAAAGCTCCAGGTATTTTTTTAATTATACAATATATACAAGAACATTATACCCAGTGACACACAATGTGTTATATAGATTGATTTGTCATGCCAACAAAAAATGTATCTCTTCCGGTAATCGACTCTCGAGTTCTTGGTCACCCTCTCTCTGTCTTTCTGTTTGAGTCATATTGTTTTGCTCTCTCTAATGTGCCTCTCATATACTGTTATCTTTGCACTGTTTGTATCTGTTTATGTCGTGCTCTTATTCAATTATTCTTGTGGTAAGTCTCTCCTTCCTGCTGTCTCCTCTCTGTTCTGTATGGTGTTTCTATATGGGTCTCACAGAGGTGCTCTTTTACTAATGTACTAAATTTCCAGTTGTACCTTTGTAGAAGGTCAGGATACAGAGAAAAATGACAGGCAAAATTTACCAAGTTGGAAGTGGATAGCAGGTTCAGGGAAAGGGACAGGCTGACTAGGAGCTGGTGCAACACCCATGGAGGCTAAGGCTAGGAGAAAGTGTGGGAGTTGAGGCCGAGGATTGACGTATGGGACAGAATGGTGAGAGACCGTGGGGCTTTGGGAGGGAATGGGTAGCCCCTGAATCGGGCCGGTGTTTTGGGAATAGAGTGAGCAGTCTGGGATCTGACCGCACTCGTGAAGAGGGGAGGCTGGGGTCTGGCATCACTTGGGGATACCTGGAAGTTGGCAGTATGTAGGATGGGCAGGGGGGATGACTCCTGACAGCACTCAGGGACAAAGGGTGGGGTCTGGAAGCAGCAGGGTGTGAACCCAGGAAGGGCAGGTGTTGGGATGTGCAAGTGACATAGGCCAGACTCAAGGTCCAATGGTAGTGTCCGAGCCTCGGATACAATGGTCGAGTTTGAGCCCAGGATGCAATAAGGAGGTGGCTGGATCTGGGGACGGGAGTGGAAAGGTTCAGAGTCTGAATGAAACATATCCTCTAAGGTGTACAGATACAACCAGCACTGATGACCCCTGTATGTACAGAAGCCCCAAAAAAGGAATTGAGCAGCAATGATCCCTGACTGGGCGCCTGGGACCTATCAAAAGAGTTACAATTTACGAAGTCCCTATTGACACCACTGTGTCAGCCAATGAGTTGGAGGTGGGGCAGGATTTATAGCACGACTCACAGTAAACAGACTATTTTACAGCAAACAAAGTCTATTTACTCGGCAAACAGCAAACAGAGTCTATTTAAACAACGCACTACAGCAAAGTCTATTTACACAGCAAACAAAGACTATTTAAAAAGAGTGTCTATGAACTACAGCAAATAGAACTCATGATCGAAACTACAGCAAAGTCTCCCGATAAAAGCAGGGTTATTTCACCAGCAAAATGCAGTAAGTGGAGGATAGTTACATAATACTAATTATGTGCGTAAAATCAATTCCAGTCCCTTACAGCAGTGCGGTCTCCAGGCGTGATTGATGGGGTAATTACCCAATCATCTCCACTCTGGCTGGGAATAGTGGTGTCACTATATGCAGCCATTGTATTCAATGCCATGTACAGGGCAGCATGCTCGGGTTTAATAATTAACCATTAATCATAAAATAACTTACTGTAGAATACGTGGGATGCCCATAACATTCTCCAATCATCTTCAGTGGCACCATGTCACCAGCCCAGTGAATACAGGCTAAACTACTTATTCAAATTTATTTAGGGATGAAAACTATATGGAAGCCAAACCAATATACTAAAATGGGACAATACTGAAAATACAAATACAACTAGAATCAGTCCACAAGGGGTTGATATACCCCTTTTCGGACGATGTTTGTTACGGTTTGATCTCAGCAAGCTCTTCGACAATACAGTCTTTGATGGTAGATATGTGAGATAGTTGCCCATGGAGGCCTTATTGGTCCTGGCAGATGTCAAGACTGATTACAGAGCTAAAGATCATGAGGTTCTCCCACAATTACTTGAGTCTCCCTTCTGTAAAACGAAACAACGTTTTTTATTTTTTGAAAAATTAGTTCCTTTAAAAAAATACCAGCTGTTGCCAGTTAAAGATTAATTAGCTTCATAGTTTTATTCTGAGTTTTCAGTCTATGGTCTACACTTCAAAGAGATTCAACTGCCTTATCCTAAATTAATATAATTAGTTTTCTCTCTTCGAAGGGAACTAATTTTCCTCAGCCATATGACATTTTGTACCCTTTTCACGGCTAACAATTTGGATTTATTAAAGTTTATTATAGTTTGGTGTTTAAAACCTCTGCTAACTCAGATCAGAGATGGATTCCACTTGCTCTGTTAAAATTTAATAGAGCTGCTCTTTATCAATTATATAGACCCTACAGTACAGAAACAGGCCATTCGGCCCAATTAGTCTATGCCACATAAGTCTTCTCCCAATCTAATTACCTCTTTCAACCCTGTCCCTATATCCCTCTATTCCCTTCTCCCTCATATAAGCATCAAGCCTCTCCTTAAATGCATCAGTGTTATCTGATTCAACCTCTCCACGTGGCATTGAGTTCCACACTTCTACCACTCTCCGTGTGAAGACATTCCTTTTAAATTCTTTATTTGATCTGTGAGTGACTATCTTATATTTATGCCCCTTTATTCTAGACTTACCCACAAATGGAAACAGTTTCTCCATGTCCATCCTATCGAACCCCTTCATAATTTTAAAGATCTCTATCAGGTCTCCTTTTAGTCTTCTCTTTTCCGGAGATAACAATGCCAGCCCGCTTAATCCCTCCAGATAGTTGCATCAATTCTGGTAACATCCTTGAAAATCTTTTCTGCACTTTCTCCAGAGCTTCCACATCCTTTCCGTAGTATGGAGACCAGAACTGCACACAGTACTCCAAGTGTGGTTTAACCAAAGTTTGATATAAATTTAATATTACCTCCCTGCTTTTGTATTCTATTCCTCTAGAAATGAACCCCAGTACTTTGTTTGCACTTTTTATGTCCTTATCAACTTGTGTTGCTAACTTTAGTGATTAATGTATCTTTATTCCCAGATCTTTTTGCTCCTCTATCCTATTTAGTTTCTTACCTTCCAAGGAATAAGTGGCCCCCTTATTCCTCTTATCAAAATGAACCATAATAAATTTCATTTGCTATTTATCCACCCACTCTGCAAGTTTATGGCATCCTGTATTTTGATGCAGTCCTCCGCATTATTAACTATACACCCAATTTGGTGTCATATGCAAATATTGACATCATACCTGAAATTTCTGAGTCCAAATCATTTATGTACATCCTGAACAACAGTGGTCCCAGCACAGATCCCTGCGGGATACCAATTCCCACTTTCTGCCAGTCCGAGATACTTCCCTTAACTGCTACCCCGTTTCTATGATCTGGATGAAGGTGTCAGCAAAACTGAAAGTTTGCGGTTGATAGAAAGATACGTGTGGGTGTCAGGGCCTTAGATGAGAAAAATAGATTAATGGCAGATCTAAATGCAATGGGGGAATGGACTCGCACCTGGCGGTTGTCTTTTAATGTAGATAAATGTAGTATTATGCTCAGGAGTAGGGTAATCATAAGTATGTGTACTTCATGCAGGGTTATATGCTTAAGGCTACTGAGTGGGAGAAGGACCAGGATGTTACAGTGCACAGGTCATTGAAGATCCATGACTAGAGTTACAAGGCAAATAAAGTGTTAGGATGCATTGCCAGAACAATTAAATGCAAAACAAGAAATATTATGCTCTATCTATACGAGGCCTTGGCGAGGCCCCATCTAGAATACTGCATCTAGTCTTGGTCCCTTCACATGGTGGGTGATATGATGGGTCAAGGATTCTGCAACTGGAGGAAATTTCCCTATTTACCCGATCAAAACCCTTCGTAATTTTAAAAACCTCAATTAAATCTCCTCTTAGCCTTCTCTGCACCAGTCGAAACTGTCCCAGTATCTCAAGTGTCTCCTCATAGCTATAGTTTCTTATCCCTGAGTCTGCTCACTTTCCACATGCCTCCAAGAATGGAAGAAAAGATGTGAGAGGAAATGACAAATGATACCAGGGCTTTGAGGGTTAAATTATAAGGACAGGTTACATAAACTTGGCTTGTATTCCCTTGAGTATAGAAGATTGAGGGGCAATCTGATCGAGGTGTATAAAATAGTAAAAGGGTTTGATAGGGCAAAAGAAGAAAAAAAGAACTTGCAGTTATATAGCACCTTTCATGACCTCAGGACGTCCCAAAGCGCTTTGCAGCCAATGAAGTACTTTTGAAGTATAGTCACTGTTGTAATGTAGGAAACGCAGCAGTCAATTTGCGCACAGCAAGCTCCCACAAACAGCAATGAGATAAACGACCAGATAATCTGTTTTAGTGATGTTGGTTGAGGGATAAATATTGGCCAAGGAGAATTTCCCTGCTCTTCTTTGAAATAGTGCCATGGGATAGTTTATGTCCACCTGTTAGGGCAGACAGGGCCTTGGTTTAATGTCTCATCCGAAAGACGGCACCTCCGACAGTGCAGCACTCCAATTAGTATTGACGCTCTGGTGCTCAAGTCTCTGGAGTGGGATTGAACCCACAACCTTCTGAGTCAGAGGTAGATACAGAGAAACTATTTCCTCTGGCAGGGGAATCAAGAACAAATTAGAGGAAGACCATTCAGGAGCGAAATCAGTAAGCACTTTTTCACACAAAGGGTAATAGAAATCTGGAACTTTCTCCCCCAAAAGTCTGTGGCAACTGGGACAATTGGAGCTTTCAAGACTGATAAAGGTAGATAGATTTTTGTTAGGTAAGGGTATCAAGGGATATGGGGCAAAGGTGGGTAAATGGAGTTGAGGTGCAGATCAGCCATGTCCTAATTGAATGGTGGAGCAGGCTCGAGGGGCTGAATGGCCTACTCCGTTTCCTATGTTCCTAAAAGATGAAAGTAACTTTTAAAATTAATACAATTATTTGTTTCTCTTTGATTGTCCCCAGCAGTGTGTAACTTTATATCCCGTCACGGCTAACAATTCTGTACATTTGAAGTTTCATTTGTAAGAAATTTATTATGCAGTAATGTTTAAAAGCCAGATCTGAGAGTGTTACACTCTGCTTATCTAAACCAACACACAGAACACACTGTCCTTAATGGGACTCGTCTATATTATCCTCTCCTTTGGCTGCGGTGTGAGGCCAGAGAGAACCACCATTGAGAGAAATTACTTCTGCCTCATTTTTCTCTGACTCCTGCTTCAGGGTCCCGAGCATAATTATCATTTTCAAATCCTGTGCCATTGTAAAAGAATTCACAGTGCAGCAGGCCTTGTGTCGACTACACGTGTCCTGACAGCTGGGAGGCTCAAAGATGCCGCTTTGACAAGTCTTTGTAACAACTTGGCTGAGCCACTGGAGAAAGTGGTACATTGTTCCGTAAAAATATGTCACGGTCACCCAGGGCAACAAGTCTGACCTCGATCTGATGAATTCTGAATCTCCTAACTAATCTGAACGATATAAACATGCATCTACTGACATTGCATAAGGTGGAAGATGGAGAAAATTCTACCTGATGGTTTCAAATTAAAAACCTGTCATTTTGAAGACGTCACTGTCTGGGCAGAAAGCTGATTTCAATGGGTTGAAAATTGGGCAGGTTTTACAGTGGGCGGGAGATCAGTTCCGCCAGGTTATCACTGAGGTGAAGTTGAAAATGACCTCCTCTTTTTCTTAACCCAGAGCTTTTCCCAACTGGCTTTCAATCAAACTTACAATTATATACTTGAAAAGGAAAAATTTTCAGGGCTATTAGAGGAAGAGCAGGAGGAGTGGGACTAATTGAATAGCTGTTTCAAAGAGCCGACACAGGTACGATGGGCCAAATGGCCTCCTTCTGTGCTGTGAGATTGTAAGATCTGGGCACTCTCCAAATCTCGGGATTTGTTGTGCGGTTTCTGCTGGCTCACCATGTGTATGACCTGTCACATACCAGGCTTTAGCACTAGATGACGGACAGGAATTGACTTGTTGGTCCATTGAGTCTGTCCCATTGTGTCATGTTGCAAATAAGCATCTTGAGCCCCTCCCCATCCCCCCCCCCTCCCCATTCCAGTGCTCCTCACCCAAAGGAGCCATGTCAGCTCCAGGGAGAGGCAAAAAAAAACAGATTTTATAAAAACCCTATTCTGTGAAATTCCTCTCCAACCACTGATGGCGATCAAAACCAGTTCCAGGAGCCCACATTTGGCCATGAGACCCATCTCCCAACATCTCACCTACCTTTTGTACGGTGATACCAGCCTCAGTCAGGAATTCGGCCAGGTCCCTTTTGACGTTTGCAGTGGATCTGCACTCGCAGCACAAGCCGGCAAGCTCGATGATAAAACTTCCTAATGTCTAGCCTAGTTCTTGGCTTACATAACTTATACGCACGTAACTCTGGTTCTCCCTAGCCTGTCTAATTCAAATAGTCTATCCACATGGACACAGCCTAGTCCCTTCATTATTTCAATCAAATTTCCTCAAAGTCTACACATTTCTAGAGTAAAAAGACCCAGCTCCCTAAGCCTGTCTGTTGTAATAAGTTATACGTTAAGGAACTTTTTAAGATACTTTCTGAATCGTGTTCTCATCGATGTGAGGGTTGTCTGCACTTGGAAACATGCAGTAATCTTCCATCTATTCACCTATTGTCTGCATCACACATTCCCAGGTTGGGTACAGCACTATCTAATTGTATTAAAACTGTTTTATTGATGTGCTCCAACTTCAGAAGGGCAGCTCCCACTTTATCTTTATCATTACCCAGCTCCTGGCTGATGTCTGAGTAAGGCTGCACTTTTGTGGCAATTAGTCTGGAGTTGGGCAGTTTTTGCATCGTGAACTGATACCAACCAGTCACTGAATTCAGACTCCCAAATACTTGGGACCTCCACAGCTGCCAGACAAGAGAAACTTTCATCACATCAAGACTGGGCTAGTTCAATCACACGTACTGTAGGAAATATAGAATACAGGATACAGATCTACTTAAATAAAAGCAGCTGAAACATACTGTTTATCACATCATCTGCCTCAGCTACATGCTTCTATCTCGCACTCCCTTCTAAACCCTACCTGCATCAATCATATAACTGACTGCATCTATCTATCACAACACACGGAGTGGGCTCCGTACAAAACATGGAGTGGATTTAGCACAAAAACATGGATTGGCTTTTCACAAAACATGAAGTGAATTTGGCACAAAACAGGATCTAACACAAAATATGAAACATATTTATCATTTACCATATTGTTGGCCAGGTGTCTGCAGAAAACTACGGAGCTTAATTCGAATTGCTAACAAAGACACTGACTTTTGAACTGAGGTGACCTGGAGTTCAGTCACTGGTCTGAACTGGCCAGAACCGGTTTGAATTCGTTCCGCTTCTTAGAGGGACAAAGGAGCTTTGATGAGACACCAGGCCTTATTTAGAAAAGGAGTATTGAAGTGATGCTACCTAGTCCCTTGGAACAGAGCCAATCAGGGGATGACATTGACCACTCCAGCAACTTTGAGCCAACCGGAGAAGACAGCATCATTCGAAAAGACAGACTTGGGAATAAAACTGAAGAATTGCAGGCTTGGTGCTAGAGAGAGAGTGTTTGTTTGTGAGGGAGACTCCGGAGACTAACCATCGTGGAAGTAGGGACCCTACGTCAGGGACGTAGAGACGACGTCAGGGACGTAGAGACGACGTCGAGAGTGAGAGAGCGAATTGCCTGGCCAGCATTATCTCCCCTTTCCGGGTAATATAATATCCTTTCTATTCTGTGACCACTCATGGAGTGTTAGTCAGAGAAACCTAGTGGGTGTGCGTTTAAATCTTAATACTCAGGGAGTGTTAGTCAGGGATACCTAGTGGGTGTGCGTTTAAATCCTAGTTTGAGTATAAAACTGTATAACCTGCTGTAAACTGCATGCCTATATCTAACTAGACGTATAAGCGGTATGTACATGATCTAATAACGTTAATAAAGCGAATTGAGAATTAAGAGAGAATTGACTCTTCCTCTGTGTACTAAGCCAAAACCATTAACCGGTGACTTCCGGTCAACATCTTTGGCGTCCCTGGGTGGGCTCGAGGATAAATCTCTCCGTTGCATCAGTGGGAGCCTCGAGGCGAACCGAATTTGGCAAAGTATACAGAGAACAGGAGTTTGGGTTAATTCATAGTTAATAACCCAAGATGACGAATAAAGGGAAATCACCAAGCCCTGGGGACTTGGACTGTTTTGATTGGAAGGGACTCCTTCAAAAATACGTAATAGGGAAGTGGCCGCAATATGGGGATTATGCAGGTCACATTGGAGACAAGGGAACGCCTGTTGGGGAGGTCCTTTGGAAAATTGCGCAAACAAAGATGTCAGATAGGAAATTTTAAAAGATACAAAAGTCCGTAGCGATCGGATGTTTACTTGAGGAATGGATAGAATGCCGACAGCAGGCTAGGAGAGAGAAAGAAGCGAATCAGAAAATCCAAGATGAATTAGGGGAAGAGAATAAAAAACTCAGTGAGAAGATAGCTCGCCTTAGTGAGAAGGTAACTGATCTAAAGGGGCAGAGAAGTGCAGATTTGATGCACATGAACCAATATCAGTTACAGTGCGAAAAATTGACTAATGAAAAGAGTAAGAGAGAGGGAGAAGCCCAAGCAGCTAAAGCTGAGGTGGAGAGATGGAAACAACAATGTGGTGATTTAAAAACTGCTATGAATGTGATTCACAGAGCAGCTCAGGAGAAGAGGAGTAGTACTGGTGATCACACAACGTGTCAGAAACTGATAGGGAGGCTGCAAGATCAGCTAGCCGCACAGAGGGGCATATTGTGTGCTTTTGCACCCGGGAGAGGTGAAGAAAGTGGTTTAGGGGATGTAGATTGGGATGATTTAGCAGACGAGGCGGATAGATACAGCAGCGGTGATAGGGAACCTCCACTAGGGGACCCACCGCCAGCATATGCTCCAGAGCAGGAAAAACCGTCTGCCCCAATGGCCCCCCTTGTAACCACTAGAGCACAGATGGGAGAAGATGGCCAGGATATGACATATTCCACCCCACTTGGGGTACAAGAACTGAGGGTTATTGCGAAAGATATTGGAACGTGTGCGCCTGGGGATGATCCTAGGGAGTTGTTCCTAGCGGTCAGGCAACAGAGAGCGATACACGGCTTAGACGATGCTGAGGAAAGGAAATTAATCCTAATGTGCCTACACCCACATATACACTCCGCCCTACCGGAGGAACAAAAACTTGGTAGAGGCACGAATGAGGCCTTAAAGGACCAGGTATTATCTGTCATGGGCGATAACAGAGGGGATCCAGTGGAGGCGCTGATGAAATGCTATCAAAGGAAAGGTGAACACCCCACTGTATTTTCGGCCCGCATTTGGGCGGTGTTTCAAGGGGTCTACGGTACAGACTTAGATAGGGATAATTTACAGCGGGAGGTTAGGAACCGATGGCTGAGAACACTAGTGTCGCATGGCACTGAGGAGTCGAGGAAGGCACTAGATCAGTTTGACCCCGCCGATGACACACATACGGAACCCTGGATAATTAGGAAGATGGTTAGAGTATGGGAAAGGGAAATACGAAAAAGATCCAAGGCATCCGGGGACAGAGTAATGTCTGTTAAAGATCAGACGATAACCTGGAGAAATGAAGGGAGGGGACCTACTCAGGGGGAACCCCCTCCAGCTTATCAGACAGTGGGAAGAGGTAGAGGCAGAGGGAAAGGAAACTTCTCAGGAACGGGGAGAACTCAAGGCGAGGTGTCCAAATGCTATAGCTGTGGCCAAGAGGGACACTTCGCAAGGGACTGCCCGAACCCGAGACGAGAGAATGCAGATCGGGGAAGAAATCAGAGCCTACCCGTGGAAGGGCCGAATAGACCAAGTCCTCAGTGTGATACGATAGAAATATCACCGAGTTCCGGGTTGTACCCGAACTGCAATGACGGTCTCAGGCCTCTCCGTTATGGGTGTGTGACGCGCGGTTGGATGACATGGGGAGACCCCTAGTGAATGGTAGGGTCGGAGGCCGCCCTCTTACATTTCTTTGGGACACAGGGGGATCTCGAACCACCGTTAACACCACTCAGATCAATGACACAGATTGGAAAATTCAAAACAAAATTATTCTAAGTGGATTCACAGGGCATTCACAAGTGGGATATGTGAGTGTACCGTTGGCAGTCGGTGTGGGAGACATAGTGAGAGAGCATTCAGTGGTTCTTATTAAATTACCCAGAGAACAAGAACATATATTAGGGAGTGACTATATGGCCAAAGCGGGATTCTGCTTCGACCCCGTTAATTGTATGATTTGGCAAATGCCTTTGGGTATGAGCAGTATGAATCACACAGTCGTCCCAGTGGGGGAATATCAGGATAGGATATGCACGATCGGGGAAATGTGGATAGAACCAGGAGAAATGAGTAACGATCGTGAAGTACAACAGATTATTGTACAAAACTCAATAGTATTTGCCCGACATAAACATGATTGTGGGAAAATGACCGGGAGTGTGTGTATACAAGGTCCAGACCCCAAACCACAGAAGCAGTATGGTTTCCCAAAACAAGCAGAAGAAGAGATAGAG
Source organism: Heptranchias perlo (assembly GCF_035084215.1). NCBI lineage: Eukaryota > Metazoa > Chordata > Chondrichthyes > Hexanchiformes > Hexanchidae > Heptranchias > Heptranchias perlo. The sequence continues at coordinate 27,154,619 of NC_090356.1, forward strand.
AAGGTGATACAGAGTCTGCACCTAATAACGCACCTATTTGGCCGGTGAGGAAACCCGACGGTAGCTGGCGACTAACGATAGACTACAGAGAATTAAATAAAGTCACCCCGCTAACAGCCCCTACAGTAGAAACTAGCCCAGAGACCGTAGTTCGACAAAATGAGGATGCGCAGTGGTTTACGGTTTTGGACATAAGTAACGGTTTTTGGTCTATTCCACTGGAGAAAGAATGTCAATATAAATTCGCATTTACTTTCCAAGGACAGCAATATACATGGACCGCCCTGACGCAGGGGTTTCACAATTCCCCATCTATATTTCACCAATGGCTGAGGGAAGGGTTAAAAGGATTCTCAAGGCCTGAATGTCTAGTGCAGTATGTAGACGACTTACTCCTACAAACTGAAACCAAGAGGGAACATTATCAACTGCTAAGTGAATTACTGCAGTTGTTACATGACTTGGGATTAAAGATTAACCCTAAAAAAGCGCAGATCATGAAACAAAAAGTTACTTACTTGGGAATGATTCTGACGCCGGGACAAAGGGACATTGACAAGCGAAGGGTAGAGACAGTTGGCAGACTCCCTGTTCCGCGGGATGTAAAAGGGTTAAGGTCCTTCTTGGGGTTGGTGGGAGAAAAACATGAGTGTCAATTGATGATAGCAAATGACCCCAAGGGCCCATTTGTATCAAAACAAAAAGGAGGGGGTAAGACGGGGCCTGAAAGTAGAAAGACAAAGGAAACAGGAAAGGAAGAACCCTATTTTAAAATGTTTGTGGATGGCTCTTCATCAGTACAGGATGGGGAAAGGAGAATTGGCTGTGGGATATACATAGAGTTGAGCCCCGGACAGAGAGTAATGATTAGAATACAACAGCCCACCTCATTCTTGAGTCCAAAGTTTGCCGGTCCCTATGAGATAGTAGACAAAGCTAGCCCATCTGTATACAGAATATTAACGGCACCAGATAAGAGTGGCCGGTACCACATTAATCAGCTAAAGTTGGTAGGAGAAAAACAAGATAATCATCATTGGCATGTGCTGCTCGATGCTAACGATGTTCTGAATTCTGAAGGTCAGGGAGATCAAGAACAGGACCAGTTACAGGTCCAAGAGGAGGTGATTGAACACAAATTTGACACTGTCTGTTCACATGCAGAGGCGGATCCAGGAAAAAAACGAAAGAAAAATAAAACAAAAAGGGGGAGTAAGTGGGTTCGAAGAAACGGACGGTTAGAATCTGAAACAAATTGGGAACAGGATTTGGACGGTTTGGCTCAGTATATGGAGAGACTGGACTTATGATAGTACCTAAAAGAAACTGTACATAAGAGCAGAAATTACACTTGTTTATTCCAGGTCCAGCCTAGAATGAAGGGGATGATGCATTTTGTTGCTATCGGATTGATCGTCATCAGAACTGTGGTTGAACCTGCCTCGGAGCCGTCACGACGAATGAACGTGCCTGAAGCAGTGTCGACGGCGGAGGGATATCCCGAGACCAGGAACAACTTTGCTCTGCAGAATAAGACAGTCCCAACCAACAAAGGGAAAAGAGGGGATTTAAATTTGTATTATACGGGAGTGGATGGGTTAACGTGCGCGGGAAAGACTTTGGGTATACTGGAGGGAGCGGGAGTACGGTTTTCATGTAACACAGTTCTAGAGGTGACATTGTCGGTAATCCCAGAGGGAAAAATCATTAATCAATTTGTGGGTCCATTTATGGAGCGACCATCGGGGAGCGACGGTCGAGGTAAAATTATGGTCCACTGGGACCACACCTATGTAAATACTGACTGGAGTAGTGACTCATAAAGGGAAATATTACTTTGGGGCGGTGTTTCATATTCCCCGGCATGGAGGCAATTTGACCTACCCTTTAAAAAGAGTTCATAACGTGGGCAAGTATCATGAGGGTACTTGGATATCTTTGAGCAGTCCACCATCTCATGCTATTGTAATGGACGGTGCTGAGAAAGGGGTAGATTTGTCAAAGTGTCACCAAGGAGGGAATCACTGGGCCTGTCCAGAAGAGATAACGAGACAGAAACTTACTAATTGTGGGTTCAGTACTTATGAAAATTGTTCATTGTCCATTTTGCCAGTTAACAACCAGTCCTTTTTACAAAACGCCCTTGTGGGACAAACGTATTACATAGCCACAGCGGCTATGAGCTATAATAAAGGATGGAAACAGTGCCCTCTGGAAGGACACAATGTGGCCATTAACAACATGACCTCAGATCTGGTTGTCAGTGGACAAGTTCTGCCTAAGCCTATAATGAGGATGGTAATAAACGAAAACCTCACCGTCCAACGTACCGATATAGACCAAGATCTGTGGAAATATGTTCCTACCGAACTACCACCCATTCCGCACCTGACTGTAGATTGGACGCAAATAGCGGAGGAAGCCAATGAGATAATTCATCAATGGACTAAACACACTAAAATAATTAGAACTCATGCTGATAAAGCAGATGAACTGCTACGGGACCCCGGGTTCTGGGATAAGTTTTGGAATTGGGGATCTAATGTTCAAATACATCCATGGGTCAGGATTTTATCACATGCTGCTGTAATTGTGATTTTATGTGCATTAATACTTGTCATATTCAATGTATATCAGCTTAGAAGGTGGAAAAATGAAATTTTGCAACAATTGAGTGTTAGTGCTATAATGAAACAGAAGAAACGATTATCAACATAAGGACAGTGTGTGAAGTATATTTTATGTTTTTTTTATATATTGTTTCCATAACCAATTATATTTTTTCTATAATCATATGATGTCGTGGATGTAACATGCCCATTGGGGGACAATGACAGCCTCAGGAGTGGTACACAGAAAGGGAGAATAATGATCCAAAGATGCCTATCTTAGGATCAAAAGGGGGGAGATGTTGGCCAGAGGCTGCAGAAAACTACGGAGCTTAATTCGAATTGCTAACAAAGACACTGACTTTTGAACTGAGGTGACCTGGAGTTCAGTTACTGGTCTGAACTGGCCAGAACCGGTTTGAATTCGTTCCGCTTCTTAGAGGGACAAAGGAGCTTTGATGAGACACCAGGCCTTATTTAGAAAAGGAGTATTGAGGTGATGCTACCTAGCCCCTTGGAACAGAGCCAATCAGGGGATGAGATCGGTCACTCCAGCAACTTTGAGCCAACCGGAGAAGACAGCATCATTCGAAAAGACAGACTTGGGAATAAAACTGAAGAATTGCAGGCTTGGTGCTAGAGAGAGAGTGTTTGTTTGTGAGGGAGACTCCGGAGACTAACCATCGTGGAAGGAGGGACCCTATGTCAGGGACGTAGAGACGACGTCGAGAGTGAGAGAGCAAATTGCCTGGCCAGCATTATCTCTCCTTTCCAGGTAATATAATATCCTTTCTATTCTGTGACCACTCATGGAGTGTTAGTCAGAGAAACCTAGTGGGTGTGCATTTAAATCTTAATACTCAGGGAGTGTTAGTCAGGGAAACCTAGTGGGTGTGCGTTTAAATCCTAGTTTGAGTATAAAACTGTATAACCTGCTGTAAACTGCATGCCTATATCTAACTAGACGTATAAGCGGTATGTACATGATCTAATAACGTTAATAAAGCGAATTGAGAATTAAGAGAGAATTGACTCTTCCTCTGTGTACTAAGCCAAAACCGTTAACCGGTGACTTCCGGTCAACAATATGGATATGTATAACTATACCATCAGTGTTGCCAACCCACAAGGTACAAAAATCCTGAGGTAAAGAGACACCTCCTGTGCATTTACTACAGACCCTCTGAATTCCCATACTGCTTTAGGATTCAAATTTATCCTCAAATACGAAAACACAATTCCCCTCTTCCTTGCCTAAACATGATGCGGAGATGCCGGTGATGGACTGGGGTGGACAAATGTAAGGAATCTTACAACACCAGGTTATAGTCCAACAAATTTATTTTAAAATCACAAGCTTTCGGAGATTATCCCCTTCGTCAGGTGAATGAGTGAAAGGTTCTCAAATCACATATCTTATATTAGGCTGGGACACCATCACACCAATCAAAAGGTGTCGTTGGTGTTCAGACAGATTAACCACGGAGAACAGTACGTCCCAGTACACTGAATATACATTGTGTCAAATTACACAGACAGAGAGAAAGAGACCCAAATGGCAGAGAGAGAGAGAGAGAATATTAAAAACAGATAACTTTTTTTCCCCTTGCTGGTGGGGTTACGTGTAGCGTGACATGAACCCAAGATCCCGGTTGAGGCCGTCGAGCAGAAGTTGATAGCCAAGTTCCGCACCCATGAGGACGGCCTCAACCGGGATCTTGGGTTCATGTCACGCTACACGTAACCCCACCAGCAAGGGGAAAAAAAGTTATCTGTTTTTAATACAACTGGAAATTCTCTCTCTCTCTCTCTCTCTCTCTGCCATTTGGGTCTCTTTCTCTCTGTCTGTATAATTTGACACAATGTATATTCAGTGTACTGGGACGTACTGTTCTCCGTGGCTAATCTGTCTGAACACCAACGACACCTTTTGATTGGTGTGAAGGTGTCCCAGCCTAATATAAGATATGCGATTTGAGAACCTTTCACTCACTCATTCACCTGACGAAGGGGATAATCTCCGAAAGCTTGTGATTTTAAAATAAATTTGTTGGACTATAACCTGGTGTTGTAAGATTCCTTACATTTGCCTAAACATGACCACCTACACAACCACAGGTGGCTCCCCACCTCCTGCATCTCAATCTTCTTTTCAACACAGCCTCCTGCCTGTTTTTATTTTTGTTTAAGAAACAGCATAAAGCAGCAAAAGCCAGATTTCATTGTTTAAAGTCACGACGTAGAAATACATAAAAGCTACAACACGGAAACATGCAATTTGGCACCATCAGTGTTTACCCTCCGTGTGAGCAAATAGGTCACATTTGCCCACCCTGTTCCCAAGTCCCTTCAACTCCGTTTCCTTCACCTACTTATCCAGTCTAATCTTCAATATTGACATAGTTTCTGCCTCAACCACTAACCCTGGAATTCCACAGCCTCACAACTCTCTCTGTGTGGAGACGTTTCCCCTTGGCCTAGGCCTGGAGGATCCATTGAGAGCCTTTGGGCAGGTGATGGTAGGAGGGAAGGTGTCAGCGGGCAGAGGTTGAAAACATTGATTTCTTTTTCTAAATGAGTTTTGGGCTGAGTGCAGGAGAAGGATGTGGGCAATAAGATCTCTGAACTTGGGGGATGACTGAGTAACACTGTCCGAGCAGCGTGGGTGCAAAAAACTCACCATTAAAGTACATTGTCCTGAACCTCGGTGAGATTTTTCACATAGCATTGCGAGATCGTAAATGATCTTGGGGGGGATAAACCAGCCAATGTCAGCAGTGAAAAGACAGCTTTTAGATGCACTGCGGCAACTCGGCTGGATTCAAAACATTCTGAAGTAAAAACGTTACCACAGTCAACAAAATGCAGCTCTGCATTCTGACCCTCAGAAAGGTTAAGATCGTTTAGTTTGTACTATGCCTAAGACATTATATTAGAAATTTTGAGCCTGGGGCTTCCTGTGTGCCTTAGTTGTAACCAATTAGCAGCTACCACTAGCCATCTGCTGTCTTAACAACAGGGCAAGAAACTATTCTCTGCCAGCCTGTGGTGACACGGGGGAACGGAAATTTTCATCCAAGGTACTTTGCGAACTTCAACCACTCACTATTAGATTATTAACACAGCCTACTATTGCACTCAGAATTCAGACAGTCTTACTTACCCACCATCAGGGTCTGGAATTTCAGCGCATACTCATACAGCTGTTGTGATATTTTATGTTTGTTGTGTCTGAACGTTGCTTTCTGTGTCACTATCACTCTGTGAAGTCAGTGACTTGCTCATTACCCCTTCGTCCAGCATAACCTGGCTATTAAAATATAATCACACCTCGTTCTGGGCATCACAGCAGAGGGCCCTGACTGAGATCTCTTCGTAGCTCTGGAATTCCCGCCCTAATCCTCTCCACCTCTCACTGCTCCTTTAAGATGCTCCTTAAGACCTACCTCTTTGACCAAGCGTTTGGTCACCTGACCTAATATCTCCTTATGTGGCTCAGTATCAATTTTTGTCTGATTACACTCCAGTGATTTGGGGACTGAGTGGCGGCCGACGATTTTAATGTGGAGCACTCCTGCTCCTCCTGGCTCCACATTAAGGTAGGTAAGAATGTTCAAAGTACCTTTCGGGTAGCAGCCTCCAGCGGTGCCGTTAAGGAACACTGGTTTGGCTGCCGGGCTCCTGATAAAGCTGACCGTAGTCTGCATGGCTCGTACTGCGCTCCGTCAGGACCCAATTTCTCAAAGGGGGTCTAACAGGCATTGCACCCTCTATTTACAGAAGCAATGGGCCGAATACCAGATTCAGGCATGCACCCTAGAGGCCCACGGAGGATCCCTAATCAATATGGCGGGCAGTGCACTTCCGGCACAGAATGAGTCCGCACCTGCTGCCTTCCTGTAAAACACACACAGCATGATCTAATTTCTAAACCCACATGTCCAAAAGCCTTTGGGCGACACAAAGTTAGTGAGAGAGGCTGCTCTTTGTTACCTCCTTTGTAGATTTGTGCTGGAATTCACCTTCTACAACTCTGGCTTCTTGCGCATCCCCCACTCCCTTCGTCCCACCATTGGCAGCCGTGCCTTCAGCCGTCTAGTCCTTAAGTTTGGAATTCCCTCCCTAAACCTCTCTGTCTCCCTCTCCTCCTTAAAACCTACCTCTTTGACCAAGCTTTTAGTCACTCATTCTAATATCTCCTTCTTTGGCTCGGTGTCAATTTTTGTCCAATTACTCCCCTGTGAAGCACCTTGGGACATTTTACTACGTTAAAGACGCTATATAAATGCAAGTTATTGCTGTTGCGACAAAATGGTGAGCAAATAGATCTTCCAGTTAGGGTGTATGGAATCATTTAATAGACTCTTGGATGGAGTGATAAGAGGACTGTAGATTTTTTTGCTTTAGATGGATGGATAAGCTAAGGTTGTGATATGGGCTTCCTCATCTGTATTTACTTTGAGAGCACTTCCACAACCCCAGTACACAGTGCATCACCCTCAGTGGCAACACGGAAAAATAACAATTTCTATTCCATAAGGCCGATTTTAACTTGGTCCACTGAGGCAGGGATGGAAATGAGACCAGGGCCTCTAAAGAGCTCAGGCCTTCCGCTGGCAAGAACGAGCGAGCGCGCTCTGCCCATTCTCCACCGGCAGTTAAAATCGGCCCTCATATTTCTTAGTAAATTCGTTGGCCACCAATAATTAATTCTACTTTTACAAATAGTTGCCTTTACGTTGTCGTCTCAAATGTTGAGAAATGATTTAGGTGAGAAATGCTGAACTCGACTTTCCTTCTCTTTCTGTCTGCCTGAGTCCATCTATAAATCATCTGTCACATAGCAATTATCAGCCTATCTGTCTCGTTACCTGTCTGTTCACCCTTCCTTCTTGTTCCACATCTATCATTTGCTCTTTTTTCCTTCCTTGCTATTTCTCAGTGTTCCCTCACAAATTCCCAATAGTCGGTAAGTACATTTATTTTTATTACTCATTCTCGGGATGTGAGCGTCACTAGCAAGGCCGTCATTTATTGCCCATCCCTAGTTGCCCTGAAGAAGGTGGTGATGGGCCTTCTTCTTGAGCCACTGCAGTCCGTCTGGTGAAGGTGCTCCCACAGTGCTGTTAGGTAGGAAGCTCCAGGATTTTGACGCAGCGATGATGAAGGAACGTTCTTGGTGGTGCTGATTTTGATGAATTCAGTCACTCTCTCCCTGCCTCTACAGTAGCTTCAGGCTGTGCAAACATCCCTTTATTCAGCAACTAGCCTCTCCTGTGTGACTACCAATGGTAACCCAGCACACAGCCCAGGTGGTCCAGTGATAATTAATTCTTCCTCCAAAGCACTTGCCTAACCTAAAGGGTTAGAGTTGTAAGGTTTAGGGACACTTGAGTGAGCAGACAGCAGTAGAAGTGCTAGCTTACAACAGACTGCTAATAGAGCAGCTCTGATCACTGCACATTTACATTAACATGTACTTTTACATGAACATGCCCTCGGCAAGGATTGTGGGGACTGGGGGAGTCTCAGACGCTCATTCGAAACAATGTTGTGAACTCCCTGTATAGTTTGTCACCCAGTACTTGTTGGGGAGTAGATTCATAGATTTGTGCACACGTTGGGTACAGAACACTGTTTAGGAGTCTGAGTCAGAGGGGTCAACATTGGGGAAATGTCACGAGAACAGAAAGAACTTGCATTTATTCTAGCGCTTTTCATAACTTCAGCCAATGAAATACTTTTGAAGTGTAGTCAACACGGCAGCCAATTTGCGCACAGCAAGGTCCCACAAACAGCAATGAGATAAACGACCAGGTAATTTGTTTGAGGCCTTGGTTGAGGGATAAAGTACTGCACTGAAGTGTCAGCCTAGATTTTGTGCTCAAATCTCTGGAGTTGGGACTTGAACCCACAACCTTCCAACTCAGAGGCGAGAATGCTACCAACTGAGCAACGGCCCTGTGAGAGGGAGAACTTTAAAAACCAAAGGCTCTACAACCTTCTGCAATGGTCCCAGTTTCCTTTGGAACTGCCACAGCCATTTGTAATGCTAATGTGGAATAGTGACGGCAAGAAAATTAATTACACGGTGTGACAATGGACCTCAGTGGAGAGCTGAAAACTCTACTTGGACCTCTGCGCTCCCAATTACATTCCCTTGACAATAGACGCCCCATTCACAGATTCACAAATCCAGGACGAGTACAGTGCCACGAAAGGGGGGGAGGGGCGTCGCTCCGACTGCCTGCCTCTCTTCCATGGTCTTGTCCGTGCCCAGGTGGACCTGGAGAGGGAGCTCACAGTGTCCACCGGTACACTTGAAGCCTTCCGCGACCGGTGGGCACCGCAGGGTCGACACAAATAACAACATTATGACTTAGATTTATACATTTCCCTTTTGTTTAAATTAGATTTTATGTTTGAATTATTATATTAATTGTGCCACCTGATGAGGGGCCACTTGTGAAAAATGTTTCTTGCTAATGTCATTGGGATAACCCAGCATCACCCTTATAGGTCTATTAAAAATAGGCTTCCCATTGACCCATATTGAAAAGTGGGTGTGCATGTACAATGGGTGAGCATAGGCTGAGGCTGGGCTATGATGGCCCTCACATTCAAATAGCCAGCCAGTGCTCACTATCTAGGCTCATACATAAGGCATGACTACCTGAGGCACTAGAAGGCTGCCGGCATCCATCGAACTTTATCCCCGCATCAGTCACTAGCTTCAGGAGAGAAGGGGAGAGAAGAAAAATAACAATAATTACTTGTATTTTCCTGTTGGCCCAATGGCTTGACTAGAATAAATGTTTAACACGGTTTTTAACTTCAGAAATTGTTGCAGAGGATCTTTCTCCTTCAGCTAATATGGTGTTTCAATGAGGTGATGGTTAGTTGCGATCCCCTCTTTATTTAAGTTGAGTAAAGTCGCTCTTCTCTTCTATGACCAGTTATAAACCCTCATCCTCCCCCTCAGCTAATTCTCCGAATCAAAAGCTGGGGAGACACCATCAACATTCATTTGAGACACAACGGGGATCATTTTGAATTTTGGCGATAGTGTAAAACGGGCGATATCGGCCCTGCCGCCCATTAAACATTGACTTCAGTGGAAATGAAAATCAGGAGAGGTGTTTAATGGGTGGCCGAGCCAATATCGCCCAATTTACACTACCGTCAAAAGTTAAAATTACCTCCAACATCTGAGAACATACTAACCGGGTGAAGAAATTGGATTTACCATGCACACGTTCTTAGTACTACAAATATCTTTTACTTCCATTAATTTGAGGAAAATGAGTGGAAAGTTCAAAGGAGCAATGACCAAGATATTGGTTTTCACGGTTTAATGACTGGAATCACTCAATCCCCAAAAGTTTCAGAATCTCATCTGATAAAACGGAATTTGACTCACTGAGTGACCAGAAATCAATGGCCCTGATTATTGGGATTCTATAGGCAGAACGACTGATTTTCTGATCCCCAAAGCACCAGTGAAAATCCTGGAATCTCATATAGTAAAAGTGGAGTCTGACTCATTCAGTGACCATAAATCAATGCCAGAGGCAGTGACCATTGCAGTACCAATAGAACAAGCGTTAGTAATTAATTCAGCACATGACCCCTTTAAGGACCTTGCTGCAGAGTCTATCTTCTAAGAGTGAAGATTTTAATAGGGATTAATGGTTGATTAACAGCCAGTCACACAACATAACTTCAATAATTTATCTACCAATGAAGCATTAAATAGTCTCATCAAGATCTCAGCCAAATTTCCTCCTCTTTGGAAACAATCACAGTATCAAGTGCTCCTAGGCCATTGTGCCATGAGTCAAATCCAGTGCATTCTCCTCCTGAGAATTTATGCTAATTAAAAATGCATCTTTTATTTCACAGGTATGAAATTCCCATCTTCTGAAATGGGCTCCAACAATCCTTGCCAAATTAATATCAACTTGGCACTGAATGTGAGCACATTAATATTGTCCCATATCCAGAGAGACTGAGGCAGCACCAACTCATAGAACCATAAAAATTACAGCACAGAAGGAGAAAGAAAGACTTGCATTTATATAGTGCCTTTCACCACCTCTGGACGCCCCCCAAACCACTTCACAGCCAATGTAGGAAAGTGACAGCTAATTTGCGCACAGCAAGCTCCCACAAACAGCAATGAGATGCACCACCAGATAATCTGTTTTTGGTGGTGTTGGTTGAGGGATAAATGTTGGCCAGGACACCGAGAGAACTCCCTTGCTCTTCTCTGAATAGTGCCATGGGATCATTTACGTCCACCTGAGAGGACAGATGGGGCCGTGGTTTAACGTCTCATCCAAAAAACAGCACCTCCGACAGTGCAGCACTCCCTCAGTACTGTACTGAAATGTGAGCCTAAATTTTGTGCTCAAGTGATTTGTGCTCATTTTGTGAGAGTGCTACCACTGAGTCAAGGCCATTCATAAGGAGAGTGCCTATGCTGGTGCTAGCTGTTCAATTGGAGCTAACTTTTCCAGTATTACTTCCATGCCCTTTCCCCATATCTTTTCATATTCTTCCCCTTGAAACACTTCACTAATTCTCTTTTAAATGATGTTTATGGTCTCTGCTGCAATGGTAAAGCATTTTATATTTCAATAACATTCTATGTGAAAAGAATTTCTTCAGTCTTCTAGGATAATCCTGAGTCCATGCCCCCTTGTTGCCATGTCTTCCAGCGAGACAAAAAACAATTTTGCGTCTTCCCTCGTAACTACACGAAGCAGAGGAAGATGAAATGCTACAGAGAGAGAACACGGCAGTGGGATTAGTTTAGGATTCCTCTAGAAAAGAGCCAGTACAAACATGATGGAACGAGTGGCCTCCCTCCGCATTGTAAATACCCATGGTTCTGTTGTTCAATAAACTTTAACAGCCATTAGAGAAATCAAACACTCTCCATATGAATGTTTGAGCCTTTTGCTTTCTCCATTGCAGTTGTTTCCAAACTAAGATTACCCTGAAAATTACATTTTTTAAGAGTTTTGGATCTTCAATCTTGATGATTAATACATTTGTTCCCAAAGCATCAACCCCATCTGAACTTACCCAGTGGAGCCCGTTCACAATCAGAAAACACTGAAGTATGTGAAAGGTGATCTTGAAGATGTGATAAACATGGAAAAATGTGGCCAATGGGGACCTGACCAAGTGACTCTGTTTCACTGGGCAGGGTAGAGTAGTGGTTAAAGTCCAGCAACCTAGGGGTCATGAGTTCACATCACGAGCTGTGGGCTAGCACCAGAAAAGGTGACCATGGGAACTGCTGGATTGTTGTTAAAACCCAACTAGTTCACCAATAGCCTTCTCTCAAGGCTCCAACCTGGTCTTAAGTCCATATTATGTGGTTGACACTTAATACTACTCAGATATAAGAGCAATATTTTTGGTTAGACCAATAAGGGGTTGCCCCAGTGTCACTAACTGAAAAACTAATGTAATAATCTGAACATAACGTCCAATCAAACTAAAAGCAATTTATAATGCCAAATCAAAATATTATTATCCATGTCAATTAGACACTCTGTACCGTACGGTGCCCATTGGTGGCAGAAGGCCCGCAGTGTACCAGTGGACACTGTATGTTCCCTCTCCAGGACCACCCAGGCACGGACAATACCGCAGAAGAGAGGCAGACAGGGCGAGCGACCCTCCCTCCATGGGTTGCACTACTCCTGGACCTGTGAATGAGAACAATCCAGCCAGAGCAGACCAGCGTGGCTCAACCCCTGACACTAAAAGAAATGAATGATCACCTTCACCCTGGGCTACCAAGAATTCTCCAATATAGAGCTCACTCAGTGGAGTTAGTACATCTACCGTTAAGATTCCTGCTCCTAATTACTACCCAGTGATCTGTGCTGAAATGTGTGGGTGTGTCAATGGCAGACGAGGACAGGCTTAGTGGGGATGCATCCTAAGGAAGGAAGAAAAAGGAGAACTTGCATTTCTACAGCACCTTTCACGACCTCAGGACTCTCCCAACCGTTTTACAGCCAATGAAGCACTTTTTGAAGTGTGGTCACTGTTGTAATGTAGGAAACACGGTGGCCAATTTGTGCACAGCAAGATCCCACAAACAGCAATGAGAAAATGACCAGATAATCTGTTTTTAATGATGTTGGTTGAGGGATAAATATTGTCCAGGACACCGGGAAGAGTTCCCTGCTCTTCTTTTAAACAGGGCCATGGGATCTTTTACATCCACCTGAGAGGGCAGACGGGGCCTTGTTTTAACGTCTCATCCGTAGCACAGCACTTCCTCAGTACTCAAGTCTCTGGAGAGGGACTTGAACCCACAACCTTCTTACAGTCCACGTACACTCGCTGTCTAGGTTCATACATTTAAATGAGCAGTTGGGTGAGGTGCTGGACACTGGTTGCCACCCATTGAACCATATTCCACCAGGAGTCAGTGATTTCGCGAGGGAAGAAATTGGGGCAAAAAAATAACACCATGCCCAAAGTGGATTTATACATAGATTCCCAATTGCTGCAAGAAGGTATGTGTAAAATCACTAACAGGCCCTCATATATGCCTCTTAACTCTATACATTATGCTCTTGACGTGAATGTATATTACTACTATAAATGTTCAAAATCTTGACAAGGAATGAATTTAAATTTATTAAAAATTATATCATCAAAAGTTTAAAATTCTGTATATCTATAAATATAAAGGTTTTCCAAAGCGTCAAAAGTTTTTTTTTAAATTTAAAAAGGTCAATCATTTCATGATAATTTTTTCCTGACCGGAGCTGGAAATTAGAAGCACCTTCCAATTTTCAGACTTCCCTCATCAAACAACAGTTAAACTCTGATTGACCTTAAGCTGTGTTTACTTTCTACCAATTAAACTTGGTTGCCTTAAAGGGACAGGCCACCTTGAACACAGAGCCACAATTGCAGAATAATACGATATGTGTTATACGGTATAATACTCCTGGCATAATAAAACAGGATATCATTTGATTTTCTATAAATAATGCCACAGGAGATCTTCTATTAAAGCTTGCTCTTATTTGGAGGTTTATTGTTCACAGTGAGTTATAGAACCATAGAATGTTGCAGCAGAGAAACAGGCCGTTCAGCCCGTCAAATCTGTGCTGTTGTTTTTCTCCACATGACATACCAAATCTCATCCCACTCTCCTGTTTAACCGTTTATTCCTTTATAATTTCCAGGACCTTTATCAGGTCAGCCCTTAACCTTCTCAGTTATAGATTTTAAAAAGCCCTAGTTCCTCAAGTCTCTCTTCATGACTTTATCTTCTCACTCTTGGTAACAGCCTAGTGAATCTACATTGCGCCTTTTCCTTTTATATATATTATACATTATCTGGTCAATTTACTACACCAACCAGGGTAATTAACACAAAGAAGGGGAAGGGGACGCTTTGATTTTACCAAGAAAATTTAAACTGTAGATGTAGAAAATTGAACTTCTGAATATTGAGATTTATTATCAGACTCATTAGTTGTCAGAATTGAAAGGTACAATGACACTAGATTGGAAATTTACTTCAAGAAAATTAACACCAAATGTGAATGTTGAAATGATGTTGTGGCAGGCAAGAATAAATTGGGAAAAAATTCAATCTGACTTTAGTTAACTGTGCTGATCATAAATATTCAAAACTATGCCTGTTTAATCACCTGATGAAGGTATTCTGTGTATTTATTGTCTGTTTAAGCTCGATGAATATTCAGTTCAACTTTACTAAGTACAACACCATGTTTTACATAATTGCAACAATTATGCCTCCGTGGTTTTTAATGTAATTTATAACTAAAGTTGACTCCTAGAAAATTACAATGTGAGATCAAGAATAAGAGGTAAAGACAAATGATATGGTGATGCTGCATACAAGGGTTTAGCACGGAGTGCAACAGCTATTATTAAGGGGACAGACATACAATGTAACAATGTTTCTCAACCTTCTGGGCCTGGCTTGTGCATTCAAAGTAAGGCCTCTGGGCCTTACTACATTCTTCGCAAAGTTAATTTTTAATATTTATATTTATCAGTGGTGAGTTCTGGACTAGGGTCAGGTTATAGTGGGCCAAGTGTACACAGTGTTGGTGGATATTCATTATTTTAACATTCTCATCCTTGTTTTCAAAACCTTCCATGGCCTCGCCCCTCCCTATTTCTGTAACCTCTTCCGGCCCTACAACCCTTCAAGAGCTCTGCGTTCCTCCAACTCTGGCCTATTGTGCATCCCCTACTCCCATTCGCTCCACCATTGGTGGCTGTGCCTTCAGCTGTCCAAGCCCTATATCTGGAATTCTCTCTACTTCAACATCTCTCTCTTCTCCTTTAAGATGCTCCTTAAAACCTACCTCTTTGACCAAGCTGTCAGTCACCCGTCCTAATATCTCCTTCTTTGGCTCGGTGTTAATTTTTGTCTGATTATGCTCCTGTGAAGCACCTAGTGACATTTTACTACATTAAAGGCACTGTGTAACTGCAAGTTGTTGTTGTAATAGATAAAAGAGCATTGCAATGATATCTGAACCCTTGCGTTACTGATCATATGAGAAAGCCACCAGAAAATAGAGATACAAAAGATAGTGAACATTAGGATATAAGGACCAAGTAAAGGATTTGGACCATGTTGGTGATGTTGCCACTCTCACTGGATCCTTGGTTGCTGTCAGTGACTGACTTGCCCCTAGCCCAGGATTTAACTTTCTGTCAACATGGCGACTAAGGAGATGGTGCTGAAGTAACATCAGTTTACCAAGGAACAAAAACATGCTGGTAGTAAGAAAAAGAAAGCGGAAGAACAGAAGGTGTTCTGGTGAGGGCCAAGGCATGAGTGCTGTTTGGCTGAGGATCAGAATAAAAGGTTCATTTTCAAAATGGCAATCTGTATCTAGTGGGGTGCCGCAGGGATCAGTGCTGGGGCCTCAACTAGTAACAATATATATCAATGACTTGGAAGAAGGAACAGAGTGTCTTGTGGCCAAATTTGCTGATGATACAAAGATAGGTGGAAAAGCAAGTTGCGATGAGGACACAAAGTGTCTGTAAAGGGATATTGACAGGTTAAGCGAATGGGCAAAAATTTGGCAGATGGAATATAATGTGGGAAAATGTGGAGTCATCCACTTTGGGAGGAAAAATAAAAAAGCAAAGTATTATTTGAATGGAGAAATACTACAAAATGCTGCGGTACAGAGGGATCTGCGTGTCCTCGTACATGAAACACAAAAAGTCAACATACAGGTGCAGCAGGTAATCCGGAAGGCAAACGGAATATTGGCCTTTATTTCTAGGGGGAAGTCATGCTACAACTGTATAGTGTGCTGGTGAGACCACACCTGGAGTACTGCGTACAGTTCTGGTGCCCTTATTTAAGGAAGGATATACTTGCATTGGAGGCAGTTCAGAGAAGGTTCACTACGTTGATTCCGGGTATGGAAGGGTTCTCTTATGAGGAAAGATTGAACAGGTTGGGTCTATACTCATTGGAGTTTAGAAGAATGAGAGGAAATCTTATTGAAACATACAAGATTCTGAGGGGACTCTATATTGTAGATGCTGAGAGGATGTTACCCCTCATGGGGGAATCAAAAACTAGGGGGCATAGTCTCAGAATAAGGGGTCACCCATTTAAGACAGAAATGAGGAGGAATTTCTTCTCCCAGAGGGTCGTGAATCTTTGGAATTCTTTACCCCAAAAAGCTGTGGAGGCTGAGTCATTGAATACATTCAAGGCTGAGTTATACAAATTTTTGATCAGCAAGGGAGTCAAAGGATTTGGGGAAAACGCAGGAAAGTGGAGTTGAGGTAAAAATCAGTTCAGCCATGATCTCATTAAATGGCAGAGCAGGCTCGAAGGGCCAAATGGCCTAATCCTGCTCCGATCCCTTATGGTCCTATGGTCTTATAAAAAGAATGGGCTTCAACTGGGAAAAGACAAGAGGGAGGACTCTGTATGGAAAGGCCTGAACAGACGATGGATAATGGGAAAACAGTGACAACGGCCAGAAAAGGCAACAATGTGATGACAAGATCTTTTGGTAATCCTTGGTGATAACCAGATTTTAAATGTAATTTGTATAAGAATGGATGGTGCCTCAATTACGCCAAGTAAGCTGACTCAGATCTCTCTGCAGACACAACTGTTCACCATCCTGAGGATCTCCTTAGCTGGGGATTAAGATTTACATTCACAGGGCCATCTCAGTCTCAGGTACCAGTTCCCAGGTTGGTCCTGGAGATCATGTAAATGGTTGGGATCAGTGACACAACTGAAAGAAACAAAAAAAAATTGTAAAAGATGCCTTTAGATTATCACCCACAGAATGAAGTGATTCCCTTGCTTTTTCATTTCTGAATATCAGTTCCTACTAAGTATGGTTTTATTCATGGTGTAGTGTAGCAGAGAGTTCTGGTTCATAACGTTATCATTAGAAAATGTGATATCTTCTATCTAAAAGCTTATGTTATAAATGAATGGTATTGTATCATTAGCAGTTCATATCTGCTCTTAACTTCATGAGTAATAAAAGCTAATGAACTCACAAGTGTTGGAAATATGAGAGATAACCTGCTCTTTTAAAAAAAATAATGTACTTTAAACGTTAACACTCACTCACATATTTTGCTATCTGCCTTTTCTGTTATTAAGGCAAAATGTAGGAATAAGCAGCATTGAAATTAACCTTCACACTTTTTTATTCGTTCGATTGAAGTTGATCCTATCTGTGCTAAAGTCGGAGAGTACAGCAGAAAATTACTAAACGTTAATAGGCTTTTTACCAATATGGCTACTCCTGATAATTCAGTCATTTGTGCACTGAAAAGCTTTGAATTATTCAATAATTTGAATTAAGCAATCTAAATAACATAGCAAAGCAAGAATTTAGTGCTACAAAAAATTGAATTGCTAGATAATTTGAATGAAGCACTTTGAATAGAGAGTAGACTGTAGTTCAAAAACCCTAAGACGTATCTTAATGAAACTTGGAACAGGGTCAAAAAAACAAATTACTGCATTACGGTTAGCAGACTTGGTATGCAAATTACACCCATTAAAAAGGAGACTTCCTCAAACCCAGGTTTTGGTTGAGGGATAAATGCTGGTCAGGACATCGGGACAACTCCCCTGCTCTTCTTCGAATAGTGCCATGGGATCTTTTATGCCCTGAGAGGGCAGACAAGGCCTCGCTTTCACATCTCATCCTTCTTACATACTCTTACAATCCATTTTTATATTTCTTGCTCGGTTACTTTCATATTCTATTTTTTCCCTTTTTATCAATTTATCAATTTTTTGGTTGTGCTTTGTTGGTTTCTAAAAGTCTCCCAATCCCCAGGCTTATTATTCGTCTATCAACACTATAGGCCTCTTCTTTCAATCTAATACTCTTCTTAACTTCTTCAGTTAGCCACGGGCGGGTCACTTTTCCGGTGGAGTTTTTATTTCTGGGTTGTGGGTTATCAGGTAAGAAAAACGTAAAGCACAAGAAGTTGACCTGATAATTCTTTAGTGCTACAGTGATTCCACTTTTCCTTTTATTACATATAACAATTTCTCTTAAAAGAATCGCAAAATGTGGTTTATGTTCACTCTGAACCTCTTCTGACCTCTCTAAGGTCCACTGTGGTCTTCTACTGTTCAAAATAAAGTGGGTTTCTGTTCGTCTTTGAAAAAGGGCAGCTTGGAAAGTGATTGTTCAAATCGCACCGTTCGGAAGTGTTGCTAATGTGCCCACTTTGTACATGTGGCACATTCTCCATGAACATTATTTGGTATTAATTACAGTTATAGAAGGAATCAATGTTCACCCCTTTGTGCTGTGAGCTGGATCCCTGCAGGTCTTGTAGACTGGGCAAAAGAAAGAACTCCTCCATGGGTCGTTTAAGCTGGAGATTAAGAGGTCCATTTTCCCAAAACAATTTCTGCGTGCAAACATTCCACAGTTTGCCGGCACACCGTGCTGCTTTTACGGAGACAGAAAACCATTATTCACGCAGTTTTCGAAATTTTGAAATTGCAGATTTTGAAATTGTGCAGTGTTGTACTTGATCAGTAGCATGATATAAATTGAATTGTAATGATACCCTTTCACCAACAATGTATCAAAGGGGAATTGGCACCTATGAAACACAGTGGTTGTAGAATTTTGCAGCATTGAAGGAGGCTGTTTGGTCAATAGCGTCTGTGCTAGCTCTCCGAAAGAGCTGTCCATTACGTCCACTGCCCGACCCTATTCCCAGACCCTCTTAAATTGTTCTTTTTCAAACGTGAATCCATTTCCCCTTTTTAAAGCTGTTATGGATTCAGCTCCTACTGCTGGGCATTCCGTGTCCTAACAAAACTCTATGTAGTGCTAGATATTTTGCAGCAAGGGTAAATAGAATGGAGATCGGTAGACTGAAGTGAATCAAAATAAATATCAGTAATTGTCAGGAGTCCAGCAGCTTGATCTAAAAAAAAGACTTGCATTTATATAGCGCCTTTCACGACCTCAGGATGTCCCAAAGCACTTCACAGTCAAAGAAGTACTTTTTTGAAGTGTAGTCACTGTTGTTATTCAGGCAACGCGGCAACCAATTTGTGCACAGCAAGATCCCACAAACAGCAATGTGATAATGACTGTTGGTTGGGGGATAAATATTGGCCAGGACACCGGGGAAAACGCCCCTGCTCTTCTTCGAATAAAGAGCCATGGGATCTTTTACGTTCAGACGAGGCCTCAGTTTAACATCTCATCTGAAAGACGGCACCTCCAACAGTGCAGCGCTCCCTCAGTGCTGCACTGAAGTGTCAGCCTGGACTTTGTGCTCAAGTCTCTGGAGTGGGACTTGAACCCACAACCTTCTGGCTCAGAGTCGAGAGTGCTTCCATTGAGACACGGCTGACAACCTAACCTGATCTGTTAGAATATACATATATTTTGCTA
The DNA here is from genome assembly GCF_035084215.1 of Heptranchias perlo. Classification (NCBI taxonomy): domain Eukaryota; kingdom Metazoa; phylum Chordata; class Chondrichthyes; order Hexanchiformes; family Hexanchidae; genus Heptranchias; species Heptranchias perlo. The sequence continues at coordinate 27,174,186 of NC_090356.1, forward strand.
TTTAGTTTAAAGGTCTTTTTTTAAACTTGAATTAGTTTGTCATTTGTCACATTGAATTACAGCAGCCTGAGGTTTAACATGGTGCAGAATAATCAGAAACACTGTGGGTCCCTGACTAGTAGCTCCAGCAAGATACATGACTTCAGAGGCCAGCGGCAGTTTATAGAACCTTCCCTACAGAAGAACTGATGAATCAAGCACTGTCACTGAGCCTTCCCAAAGAAGAGGGAAAGGTTAGTAGTGACTTCATCATCCAAAATGGGTCTCATCACCTTAGGATGTGAATGAAGAATACATTTTAATGACGGACTTTCCTCGTGCCCTCATGCTCACGCATCCACACACACGGAGTGAAATTCAATTTCAGAGGGGGCGCAAAATGGGCGGTAGCGGATCGGGCGCCTGCATTACACCCTACTTTTCCAACTGCCAATACAGACTCCGACTGTCAGTGTGGATACCGACCGTCAGTGTGGATACCGACCGTCAGTATGGACATGTACTCTCAATACGGTTACTGATAGTCAGTGTGGATACCGACCGTCAGTGTGGATACCGACCGTCAGTACAGATACCGACTATCAGTGTGGATACCGACCGTCAGTGTGGATACCGACTGTCAGTGTGGATACCGACTGTCAGTACAGATACCGACTATCAGTGTGGATACCGACTATCAGTGTGGATACCGACCGTCAGTGTGGATACCGACCGTCAGTGTGGATACCGACTATCAGTACAGATACCGACTATCAGTGTGGATACCGACTATCAGTGTGGATACCGACCGTCTGTTATCTTCAAACCTCCCCGATGTCTGTGTACTTTTTATGCAATCTTTACACTGGGGGATTTTTATTTAGCCATTTTCTTTGCCGGTGCTGACTATTGTGGGAAGCTGGCTAGGGCACTCTAATCAGTTGGTGTTCAATTACCAATTATTTCATGAAGGATTATTGAATACAGCTCAATAAACACAACTGTCAAGAAAGAATCTGTAGACCGTTACTGAAAAATAATAGCATTAATTCTCTACTCCACTTTTTAAAAGTTCAACATTAAAATTCAACATGGAATTATCCAAGTGGAAGTTGTGCACAATTTGAAAACTGAAAAGGTATTTTAGAACTTAAAAGGGTTAACAGCCATCAAATGCTGAACTCCATCTCCTTCCTTGGGCTGCATTCAAAGCTGGATGTCCAGTGGGAAAGTGCAGTATCTCAAACTATCGCTTTTGCTGGTGAGGGGTATGAAGGGGTCAATAATTTCCCATGTTGGGCACACAGTGTCAGCATCAGGTACTCCCAGACTAGGTGTAGCAATGGTTAGATACAGAGCAAAGGTCTCTCTACTCTGTCCCAAACTCGAACAGAGTACCTTACTGCACTAGTGCGATAGAATAAGAACATAAGAAATAGGAGCAGGAGTAGGCCATACGGTCCCTCGAGCCTGCTCCACCATTCAATCAGATCATGGCTGATCTTCGACCTCAACTCCACTTTCCTACCCGATCCCCGTATCCCTTGATTCCCCAAGAGTCCAAAAATCTATCAATCTCAGCCTTGAATATATTCAACGACTCAGCATCCACAGGACTCTGGGATGGAGAATTTCAAAGATTCACAACCCTCTGAGTGAAGAAATTCCTCCTTATCTCAGTCTTAAATGGCCGACCCCTTGTCCTGAGAATTTGCCCCCTAGTTCTAGACTCTCTAGCCAGGGGAAATGACCTCTCAGCATCTACCCTGTCAAGCCTCCTCAGAATCTTATATGTTTCAATGAGATCACCTCTCATTCTTCTAAACGCCCGAGATTAAAGGCCCATTCTACTCAATCTCTCCTCATAGGACAACTATCTCATCCCAGGAATCAATCTAGTGAACCTTTGTTGCACCGCCTCTAAGGCAAGTTTAGCCTTCCTTAGATAAGGAGACCAAAACTGTACACAGTACTCCAGGTGAGGTCTCACCAAAGCCTCAAATCTCTCTGAATGCCAACATTTAATAGTTTCTCATCATTTAAAAAATATTCTGTTTTTCTATTCGTCCGACCAAAGTGAATAACCTCATATTTCCCCACATTATTCTCCACCTGCCACCTACTTGCCCACTCACTTAACCTGTCCATATCCCTTTGCAGAATCTTTGTGTCCTCCTCACAGCTTACTTTCCCATCTAGCTTTGTATCGTCAGCAAACTTGGATACATTACACTGGGTCCCTTCATCTAAGTCATTGATATAGATAGTAAACAGCTGAGGCCTCAGCACCGATCCTTGCAGCACCCCACGAGTTATAGCCTGCCAACCTGAGAATGACCCGTTTATCCCTACTCTGTTTTCTGTCCGTTAACCATTCCTCTATCCATGCTAATATATTACCCCCAACTTCATGAGCCCTTAACTTGTGTAACAACCTTTTATGTGGCACCTTATCAAATGCCTTTTGAAAATACAAATATACTACATCCACTGGTTCCCCGTTATCCACCCTGCTAGTTACATCCTTAAAAAACTCTAATAAATTTGTCAAACATGATTTCCCTTTCATAAAACCACGTTGACTCTGCCTAATCATATTATGAGTTTCTAAGTGCTCAATTACCACTTCCTTACTAATGGATTCCAGCATTTTCCCGATGACTGATGTCAGGCTAACTTTTTTTTTATTCGTTCATGGGATGTGGGCGTTGCTGGCGAGGACGGCATTTATTGCCCATCCCTAATTGCCCTTGAGAAGGTGGTGGTGAGTCGCCTTCTTGAACCGCTGCAGTCCGTGTGGTGAAGGTTCTCCCACAGTGCTGTTAGGAAGGGAGTTCCAGGATTTTGACCCAGTGACGATGAAGGAACGGCAATATATTTCCAAGTCGGGATGGTGTGTGACTTGGAGGGGAACGTGCAGGTGGTGTTGTTCCCATGTGCCTGCTGCTCTTGTCCTTCTTGGTGGTAGAAGTCACGGGTTTGGGAGGTGCTGTCGAAGAAGCCTTGGCGAGTTGCTGCAGTGCATCCTGTGGATGGTACACACTGCAGCCACTGTGCGTCGGTGGTGAAGGGAGTGAACGTTTAGGGTGGTGGATGGGGTGCCAATCAAGCGGGCTGCTTTGTCCTGGATGGTGTCGAGCTTCTTGAGTGTTGTTGGAGCTGCACTCATCCAGGCAAGTGGAGAGTATTTCATCACACTCCTGACTTGTGCCTTGTAAATGGTGGAAAGGCTTTGGGGAGTCAGGAGGTGAGTCACTCGCCGCAGAATACCCAGCCTCTGACCTGCACTCATCCAGGCAAGTGACCTGTAGTTCCCTGTTTTTTCTCTCCCTCTCTTGAATAGCAGGGTTACATTTGCTACCTTCCAATCCACTGGGACTGTTCTAGAATCTTAGGAATTTTGAAAGATCACAACCAATGCATCCCCTATCTCTGCAGCCATCTCTTTTAGAAGCCTGGGATGTAGGCCATCAGGTCCAGGGGATTTGTTGGCTTTTAGTCCCATTAGTTTCTCAAGTACTTTTTCTCTACTGATATTAATTACTTTAAGTTCCTCACTCTCATTAGCCCCTGGGTTCCCCATTATTTCTGGTATGCTTTTTATGTCTTCTACTGTGAAGACGAATACAAAATATTTGTTTAACGTTTCTGCCATTTCCTTATTCCCCATTATAATTTCTCCTGTATCAGCTTCTAAGGGACCAACGTTTACTTTTGCTACTCTCTTCCTTTTTACATTCTTGTAGAAGCTCTTACAATCTGTTTTTATATTTCTTGCTAGTTTACTTCCATAGAATAGATCACACACCAGCCATCCTATGTGACCTCTCTGATTGGTTTGCCAATTAGTGCCAGATTGGAGCCATTTTGTGCTATGGGCTTATGTCTACTAAGAACTACCCAAACGTATTTTTCATGGGACTCTCAAAGCCAACAAATAACCTCCATTGTCCTGGACTAGGTTCAAACCCAGGACCCAGATGTGAAAGGCCAGTGTCCAACTTACCTTTATGTTCAATGTTACATCTCTCTTATTTCCTGCCTTCCTCGGATAAGAAAGTCACACATCAATAAACAAAGTTTGATTTTATTCTTTAAAACATTACATGAAAATAACACAGATTTCCATAAAGTGCTAATCAGTAACATTGAAATATATAAGAAATAAATTACTACAAATAATATTGTAACATTTTGTACACATCCCAGTTTGATTTTAGTGAATTGGCATATTCTCATTTAAAAAAATCTTTGGAAGTAAAAAATATCTTTTGTACAGTTTATTCATAACAAAAAAAAAGGGTCAAATTATCCAGAAAGTTTCAATAGTAAATTCACAGCCTGGGACCTGCCCACAGGGGTTCCTGTGATACTCATGCCAGCAGTGTGCTACACACAAGCACAAAGTTGAAAATAAATGTTTAAAGATTCGCAGATTCTCCACACAAAAAAAGTTTTTTATTCATGTTGTGCCTGTGTGTGTTTCTGGGCTGATTAATTGTCTATCAATACGGGCGCCGCCTGCCAATAGGGACACTGCCTGTCAATAGGGACACCGCCTGTCAATAGGGACACCGCCTGTCAATACAGACGCTGCCTGTCAATAGGGACACTGCCGGTCAATACGGACGCCGCCTGCCAATAGGGACACCGCCTGTCAATACGGACGCTGCCTGTCAATAGGGACACTGCCTGTCAATAGGGACACCGCCTGCCAATAGGGACATCGCCTGTCAATACGGACGCTGCCTGTCAATAGGGACACTGCCTGTCAATAGGGACACCGCCTGCCAATAGGGACATCGCCTGTCAATACGGACGCTGCCTGTCAATAGGGACACTGCCGGTCAATACGGACGCCGCCTGCCAATAGGGACACCGCCTGTCAATACGGACGCTGCCTGTCAATAGGGACACCGCCTGTCAATACGGACGCTGCCTGTCAATAGGGACACCGCCTGTCAATACGGACGCTGCCTGTAAGTCTACGCACCAAACCCAGAATGAAATTTTTAGCATCCCTCCAAACGGGCCACCTGTTCATACAGCATTCTGTATCTGGGGATTCCAGGCAGCTCGAGCTGCCATTGCTTCAACAGCATCTCCTGACTGGCCCAGTTACATGTTTTACAGTCAGAAATAAGTTTCCCCTTTTTCTGTGTCAATATGGACTACGCCTCTAACCATCTTGTTAGCATGTAATTACTGTATTGTCACCCTATCTGAAGAGGCTGATTGAGATACTCGAAAAATCCTTCATTTTCGCACTCGCCACTGATTTCTGTGGTGTTATCATCCAAACAAGCGAACAGGTTCTCAAAACACAACAGGAATGTGGATAGTAGTCTGCTGCTGTAAAGAATACCTGCTACTAATTAAGTAAAAAAGGAACACTAACCACAGTGGCTGAAAACACCTGCAGGAGCAGTCTGTGTTGGGGGGACTACCAGCAGGAGCAGTCTGTGTCGGGGTACGAATACCAGCAGGAGCAGTCTGTGTGGGGGTGAGTACCAGCAGGAGCAGTCTGTGTGGGGGTACGAATACCAGCAGGAGCAATCTGTGTGGGGGTGAGTACCAGCAGGAGCAGTCTGTGTGGGGGTACGAATACCAGCAGGAGCAATCTATGTGGGGGTGAGTACCAGCAGGAGCAGTCTGTGTGGGGATGAGTACCAGCAGGAGCAGTCTGTGTGGGGATACGGACACCAGCAGGAGCAGTCTGTGTGGGGGTAAGGACACCAGCAGGAGCAGTCTGTGTAGGGATACGGACACCAACAGGAGCAGTCTGTGTGGGGATGAGTACCAGCAGGAGCAGTCTGTGTGGGGGTACGGACACCAGCAGGAGCAGTCTGTGTGGGGGTACGGACACCAGCAGGAGCAGTCTGTGTGGGGATACGGACACCAGCAGGAGCAGTCTGTGTAGGGATACGGACACCAACAGGAGCAGTCTGTGTGGAGGTGAGTATCAGCAGCAGCATTCTGTGTGAGGGTGAATACCAACAGGAGCAGTCTGTGTGGGGATACGGACACCAGCAGGAGCAGTCTGTGTGGGGGTACGGACACCAGCAGGAGCAGTCTGTGTGGGGGTACGGACACCAGCAGGAGCAGTCTGTGTGGGGATACGGACACCAGCAGGAGCAGTCTGTGTGGGGGTAAGGACACCAGCAGGAGCAGTCTGTGTGGGGGTAAGGACACCAGCAGGAGCAGTCTGTGTGGGGGTAAGGACACCAGCAGGAGCAGTCTGTGTAGGGATACGGACACCAACAGGAGCAGTCTGTGTGGGGGTAAGGACACCAACAGGAGCAGTCTGTGTGGGGATGAGTACCAGCAGGAGCAGTCTGTGTGGGGAGTCAGTGGACCGACAGGAAATATTCAGAGTGTGGCCAGATGGTGAGGTGCTGTTGATCAGGCTTAGTCCACCAGTAGAATTTTCTGCCTTTGTTTGTTTAAATAAAACACTGGAAGGAACAACAGCTTGCATTTGTCTCGCGTCGTCAACATAAAAAAAATGTCCCAAGGAGATTCACAGAGGCGAGCACGCACCAAGCAGCAGTAGAAGAATTAGAAGAGTTAAGCGATGGCAGGTTCTGAAGCGGCCTTTAACAGCAGGGAAAGGAGGAGCGAAGCAGAGAGCTTTAGGGAAGGAGCTTCAGAGAATAGGGTCAAGACAGGTAAAGGCTCCACCTTCGAGTGAGGAGCATTGGAAGGGAAGAGACACAAAGACCACAGATGAAAGGCCTCAGGGCATGAGCTGGGCTGCAGGAGGTTGCAGAGGCAGGATAAGGCGCGGCCTCGGAGGGGAATGTAAATGACAACAAGGATTTTAATTCAGTGTGTTGGGAACTGACAGCAATGGGGGTTGGGGGAGACGGGTGATGAGTGAAAGGGCCTCAGTGCAGGACAGGAGGTGGAGGTTGGAGCTCTGGATGAATTGGAGTTTGTCTCGGATACAGCCTGGGTGACCTGTGAGGATGGTGTTGGAGAAGGAGGACCCTGAGGTAACCAAAACATAGATAAGGCTTTCAGTGGTGGTGGGAGTGAGGTGGGGCAGAGCTAGGCAACGTTATGGAAGCAGAAGTAAGCAGTCTTGGTGAGGGATGAGGCTTCGAGGGGCAAGTCCACAGTGCATTTTGAGATTTGGGGAGAAAATCCTTCTGGAATTGGAGCAGGAGATTGAAGTGTGAACAAAGTGATTGGGACCCATGAAACAATATCAATCATTATATAGAGTCTGAAGCAGAGCAAAGGCCTGACAAGCAGCAGTCACCTGTCCGGATCTTTCAAGTGGAGCTGAAACCTTTTCCTATGCAGCAGTGACACCTTATCCAAGAGATATTCTACTGATTCTCCAGGATGTGCACATCAGCTTTAGCAGTGATGGATCTTCCAATGAGCTTGTGGAGGCCAAGGAAAAGGGTCTCGTCTCTTTCAAAATGCAGTCACTTCACACATGCCAGGCTATCAGGCACTCAAGTATGGTTTTATTGGTATGTAATTTTCACACAATAAGTTGCTTCATTCTTTTCAGCCTGGTCGTTAATTAAAATCAGGATTTCCTCCACTCCGGGATACTGGCCTGGTGCAAACCGCAGGCCTATATGGTAAGTCTCACCACCTTCAAGCTGAAACAAATTAAGAGTTTGTGTAAAAATATTACAGTTTTGCACTCAGGAACAATGTACTACAGGCAGGCTTTTGGAGTTAAAAAGCAAGTTTAAAAATGACTCTCCTGGAATTTCCGCAGTGGTTCTTCCCACCTCCCACCGTGACTTCAGTGCAAACCTGGAGAAATGGCCTAAACTGCCATTCCTGCCGATCTTCCGCCAAAAGTTACAGCGGGAGATTGGGGAATCTGCGTGGAAATTCTACCCCCCAGTCAATTCTGTGTTCATCTAGCCGAGGGATGTTGGTGCTGCAGAATGAAACCCTTTCCACTTCAGGCACCCAGTGTCAACACCCAGGACTCCCAGGTCATGATTTAGCTTCATTAGACACAGAGTCACGCTCTGCCCCAACAACACCTCTCAGCCCTGATACTACAGTTAGTTGGATGCAGTCCTCTAATATTTTAATTGGCACTTCCGTCATTGGTTTGCCTCTGTGCTAAGTTCAGCCAGTACTTGATTATTAATACAGATCATCTTAGCCCTGTATAACTCATTGGTAAGAACACAAGAACAGACAAGGATGAAAAATGGCCATTTGGCTCATCAAAGTTCACCTTCTAGCATACTAGAATTACCAGTATTTTGAACATCCCTAATGTCTTTCTCTCTACTGCCTTGTCTGGAAGATTATTCCAAAAATTAATTTAAATAAAGACATTCTTATCAGTATTTGTACCAAGTTTACTTTTCACTAATTTAAATTTACAACCTTTAGTCCGACTATCCTGGTTTATTTGGAAGTAATAGTCTGGGTTTACCTTATATATAGAAAGAAGGAATTTATATATAGCGCTTCCTCAGGACACGCCAAACACTTTACGACCAATGGTGTGTTTGTGAAACGTTATGTTAAGTGAACTTGTTATGTAGATAAATGTGGCAACCAATTTGCATGCAGCAAGATCCCACAAACAGTGAGTGAATGAATGGATGAGCAGTTAATCTGTTTTCGGTGGTGTAGATTGAGGAACAAACCTTGGCGAGGACATAGGAAAACCGGCTGCTCTTCTCTAAATAATGCCATGGGATCTTTTATATCCACTTGAGCAGGCAGATGGGGACTTTCTTTAATATCTCATCCAAAAGATTGAACCTCAATACTGCACTGAAATCTCAGCTTAGATCTGTCTCCAGTTCTTGGGAACAGGTTTGAAACCACAGCCTTCTGACTCAGAGGCAAGAGTGCTACCAACTGAGCCAAGCTGACACATGATACCTTGTCCAGGACAGTAGGACCCGAGGACATGGTCTGCACTTGAAAGGGAGGTAAATTCAAAAGTAATCTGCGGAAACAATATTTCAGCGAGCGAGTGGTCAATCTATGGAACAGGCTCCCTCGGGAGATGGTGGAAGCAGATAGTGTTGATTCATTCAAATGCAAATTGGGTAGATTCTTTCAGAAAATAACATTTTGGGATACAGTATATGAGTAATTTGAAACAGGACGTGGTGAGTGTAACAGGCTTGGGAGGAACAGATGACTTTGGACCTATGGTTCCGAAAGCTCTCCACCACTGGGGTTTTCCTCATTTCTGGGTCTGTTGTAGACTAACTGATAGAGATTGATTGCTATGATTAGTCAGCAACTCCATTATCATTGTATCATGCGACTACCAGGATGGTAGAAGGCGAACTAGATGGACCTTGGTCTTTTCTCGTCTAGCAATTCAATTCCTATGTTCCTAATACCATCTAATATTTTAGTTACTTTGACGAGGTGCCCTCTCTCAACCTTCCCTTCAGAATGTAGAACTTAAGGTTCTCTGACCTTCCCTCATAATTGGGATCATCTTGTGGCTCTTTCTCGCACCCACTTCACAATATGTACGTCCTGTTTGTGGTCGATGAGCAGAATGGAGTACGGTACTCCCGGTGCGGTATGACCTGTGCACCGTAAGGTCACCTATGGAATACTGCGTACATTGCCTACAAAATGCAGGCAAAATTACTTCACAAAGAAACAATTCCTGGTATTATTTCACATTTTTTCCTGAAGGAATTTATTTTTAATATTTCCACCTAACCCTTGTAGGAAACACAAAAAGTCTGTTAAACTGAATTATGTACAACACTTACCTCAAAAGAATCTTCTTTGTATTGGAGTAAATCGGGCCGATTGGTTCTCAGGAAGTACACTCGCTTGGTAGGGTAGGGATTGGTGTAACTGATGCGTTTGTTGCTACCTTTCCCCTCTCCGATGGGAATAGTGATCTCAAAAGCCTTTAAACAAGGAAAAGAGCATTAATACAAACTGCAGAGGGAAGTCAGAAAGTTCAGTATGTTGATCCCATTTCTCTACTCCTTGCCTGTCAACATTCCCACATCAAAAGCTCTAAAGGAGAAGATTGAGGACTTTCTCCATTACTCGCCCATCAGGCTCATTATTTTCTCCCCTCCCTCCAATTTTCCTCCTTTCCTCACATCATAATCGTTGGTCCATTTCTCCCTTACTGAGCCCAGGGGCACGGAGGACAAATGTAGCACCCCTGACACAGCCTCAGCTGAGGTCAGCAAACTTAGCACAAACCAGGGATTGAACCTCAGACCTCCCTGGTCTTTATAGCTCAGTTCCACATTACTCAGTGCACTTAACAGCTGAGGCGTCAGGGCAGTCCAAGAAGCTCAGTTCCAATGGGGTAGAAATTTGTTTTGGGCAGTAGTGCAAAACAGGGGAAGCGTATTGAATTGAAATCAATGAACTGATCGTCGGGCGGGGTGTATAACAGGCAGCCCGTCCCATACGCTCGCTCCATTTTGCGCTACTGCCCAATTTCTACCTCTGTCAGGTTTTCCCCAATGTGGGATGCTTCACCTGAGAGCCAACATAACTCGCCCACATATATTGTCAGTGGGTTTCAGAATCAGCCCCTCAGGGGACTTGAATCCCTGACCACAGTGGATTGTGCTGACACCTAATGCCTCTTCCCTTATGGAAGAAAACTCACTCTCTAAATTTTATTGAGTTGATGACTGAATTATTTATCCTGACTGAAAAATGTTTCATCAATACAAACAAATTGGCAGCAGAAACCTTTCGCTGGCATAAATTAATTTGAATGAAATGCCTCCAATGGTTATTGTAAACAATTTTACAACACCAAGTTATAGTCCAGCAATTTTATTTTAAATTCACAAGCTTTCGGAGACTTCCTCCTTCCTCAGGTAAATGACCTGAGGAAGGAGGAAGTCTCCGAAAGCTTGTGAATTTAAAATAAAATTGCTGGACTATAACTTGGTGTCGTAAAATTGTTTACAATTGTCAACCCCAGTCCATCACCGGCATCTCCACATCATGACTTCCAATGGTTATATTTAGGCTGGTAAAGCTCAACTTCCTTTTGCATAATTAACAATTCACATCTGTGTAGCGTTCAGTGAATGAACAGCAGGTGCCAGAGGCGGTTCAATAAGAGGATTTTGTTTTGAATCTTCAGCTCAGCCGTTACATCGGCAGATGTGCGGAGGGGGGAGCCATTCGCCCGCTGGAGGGTTGTGATCCTGATCCCGGCTGAGTTTCTGGGCTCTCGGTCATTTCAATGTTTTTTTGCGGGCTCCGTGGCCTCTGCCTGGAGATGGGTGGAGAATGGCTGCCATTAGACCTCAGGTGCTTATAGCAGCGAAGCGTGGCGGGTGGTCTCTGGGGCAGCAGGAGGGGGTTCGATTTTTTAAAAGAATGTTTGCATTGGCAGGGCTGGAGAGTTAAATCGATTACCTCTCAAGGGCGTTAACTTTTAAATCGTCCTCTGTTGCCCATAGCAACGTTGAGCACCAAACATTGACCCAGTGGGCACATTATAATTAGAGACAGATGATGGAAATACACCAAACGATGTACTCCCATCACTCGCTGAAAGACCTACTATACATCTCCAACCTTTCCTTCTTTTACTCTAGATAATAGATTTACCTCATTGAACCTCTGCGCTCCTCCAATTCTGGTCTCTTGCACATAACCAATTTCTTTTGCTCCACCATTGGTGGCCGTACTTTCAGCTGCCTACGTCCCAAGCTCTGGAATTCCCTCCCTAAACCTCTCCGTCTCTCTACCTCTCCTTTAAGTCACTTTTTTAGGCGCACAGGTACTAGTTGGAACGTTTTAAATATTTTTACATATTACATTTACTAAAAAAACTGACTAGAGTACACCAATGAAACTAGTAAAATGGTTCAGCATAGTTTTTTTCAAAGTTATTTTCAATGATTTAAAATCAGGTTGCTCACAGGTGGAGGACTAGAAACTCTAGTTAAAACTGTTTATTTTTTGTGATTAATCCATTTTTAATTGTATTAGTAAAGCTGCACCAGGTTACCACTCTTAAATACATCTCTTAAATGCATCAATGAATATTTTTTAATGCAAAAAAAAACAATTGCGCTAGTTCATGGAAGATTTTACGCTTGTGATTATGCAAATAAATTTTCGTGGAAACTTGATCTGTAACCTAACCAGTGCAATTTCAAGCGCAATTTGCGCCCAATTTGCCGATTGTGCCCAAAGCAGAAACCCTACCCCGATATACACAAGCTCCTGGCATCGTTCTTTTCTGCAGGCAGCTCTCGCCAAAGGAGGGCGAGGGTTTCCTGGTTTACGATGAGTTAACTGGTCACAGCCCGGGGTGCTACAACCTCAGTCTGATGAGCAGAATATTGACAACCACATAAAATAACTGTGAGCAAATGCAACAAATTACTCAGTGTCGTAATTGTACAATCTAAAACTAATGAAGCCTGTTCATTTTTTACATTTTCTAAAAGCAGTTTTACCTCCAGAAAGTGAGTAATTAGTAAGCACATTGTGTACAGTGACTTAAAGTACACACAGCAGATCAGTGCTACTTTGACACTGACAATTTATTTGCACACAATTGCCTTGTGTTGTGATGACAGTGAGTGTTCGTGGAACTTCTCGTTTAATTCCCTATTACAGCACTGCCAGCGGCAAAGGTAAATGGCTAATGCCTGAGTTTACCATCAAGGCCACTCTCTGATGCTGGCTGCGGGTCCTAGCCCACTTGTGCACGCTTGCATTGAAATTTACACACGGCTGGCTTGTGCAGACCTTCCTCCAACATAAGGGAAGTTCTGCTGGAAGAACGGTGAAGGCACAAAGGCAACTTGAAAGCAACTGCCCGAGCGGAGTCTTGCCTGATGTTGCCGGCAGTCTCCCAATCTGCTCTGCAGTAGAACATGGGTAAATATATCAAATTCAGGGATCCGAAGGATATTGCCATTTGAATTGGCATCTGGTCTTGAAACTCGCTGGTAAGATTTGCCGACACAAAGCTGCACATGAACAGCACATGCGGTTGACACTGGAAATGCTGAGCGGTGGATTCGCTCCGATTATACACAGTGCGCTCAGTTTGTGTTTGAATTGGCGCAGTGTGAGACCATCTCCTGAGGTGGATCTAGTGTGCAGAGATTCAAACCCAGAGTTAGGGTGAGCAACACAGCACATCAGAAGACCAAAGCTCAAATGTGCAATGCGAGCAGGATATTGGTAAACACTACATAGAACACACACTGTTCCTTCACATTCATTATTTGGGAACAGTGGAGATGGAGGGATTGGATTATGATGAGCGATTATGTAAATTAGTTTTGTACTCACTGGAAATGAGAAGGTTGAGGGGTTTCTAAAGGGACTAGATAATATAGACCATGACAAGCCGTTTCACCATGACCAGAACAGTAGAACCAGTGGACACGGCCTGCGCTTGAAAAGGGGGTAAATTCAAAACTATTCTGCGGAAACAATATTTCAGGGAGCGAGTGGTCAATCTATGGAACAGGCTCTCGAGGGAGACGGTGGAAGCAGAAAGTGTTGATTCATTCAAAAGCAAATTAATTAGATTTCTTTCAGAAAATAACATTTTGGGATACGGTATATGAGTAATTTAAGACAGGATGTGGCAAGTGTAACATGTTTGGGAGGAACAGATGACTTTGGACCTTTGGTTCCCAAAGCTCTCCACCACTGGGGTTTTCCTTGCCTCGTGTCTGGGTCTGTTGTAGACTAATTGATGGAGATTGATTGTCATAATTAGTAGATAACCCCATTTTTGAAGTATCATGCGACTCCCAGGATGGTAGAAGGCGAACTAAATGGACCTCAGTCTTTTATCAACTATGCCTGGAGGGCTTCAACCTCTGTATTATCACTGCATGTTTGAGCTCCAAAGCCTGTATTATGCACAAAGGACTCTATGGTGCAGGATGTGTTATATATAGGGAAACACACAGGTTGGAGGGTAGTGGTACAACTGAATATAATGTAGTGCTTGAAATGTCATAAACCGAAAGGAGCAAAGTTCAAGTGCGTGCCCCCTCAATCCCAAGATATGTCGAATTGAATGCGAGGTCACAAAGTCCATGTCTATTACCTGCCATGCGGTGAGTTCTCCAATGTTATCTGTTTCAGTGAGTAGTGATGAGATGAGAAAGCCTGTACTTCTCCATTAGTTCGTGGAATGTTTGAAATATTTTTACATAGAAGTACTAAAAGCAGGGAACTGTACTTTTTTGACATTTGCATTGGCAGTAATAAGGAGGTGGACTGGAGCACAGTTGGGTAGAGATAACATATTCAAGACTTTTAGAAAAGAAAAGAAGGGTAAAGACGGGGAAGGGGGTAGTTAGGGATGACGCCGTGTTTGAGGCTATGCTTTTTTTTAAAGGAGATGGGTGAAAGTGGAGAAATAATGCTCACGTAAAGGAATGGGAGAAAGTACTGGGCTGAGGAAAGATAGTTGAATGTTCAGGAACTGGGTGGGAGGGGGGGTGAGGGAGATGATGGGACTCATGGAGGAGATGAGTCTGATGTGGGCTTGGGGAAAATATTTGAGAAATTGCTGACCATATGAGATGAGGGGAGGGCTGGGAATTGTCTGGGGCAGAGGAGGTATTGGGGCACAGGGGTATTGGTGCTGAGGAGGTATTGGGGCACAGGGGTATTGGTGCTGAGGAGGTATTGGGGCACAGGGGTATTGGGGCTGAGGAGGTATTGGGGCACAGGGGTATTGGGGCTGAGGAGGTATTGGGGCACAGGGGTATTGGGGCTGAGGAGGTATTGGGGCACAGGGGTATTGGTGCTGAGGAGGTATTGGGGCACAGGGGTATTGGGGCTGAGGAGGTATTGGGGCACAGGGGTATTGGGGCTGAGGAGGTATTGGGGCACAGGGGTATTGGGGCTGAGGAGGTATTGGGGCAGAAGAGGTATTGGGGCAGAAGAGGTATTGGGGCAGAAGAGGTATGGGGCTGAGGGGGTATTGGAGCACAGGGGTATTGGGGTTGAGGGGGTATTGGGGCACAGGGGTATTGGAGCAGAAGAGGTACTGGGGCAGAAGAGGTATTGGGGCACAGGGGTGTTGGGGCTGAGGAGGTATTGGGGCACAGGGGTATTGGGGTTGAGGAGGATTGGGGCACAGGGGTATTGGGGCTGAGGAGGTATTGGGGCACAGGGGTATTGGGGCTGAGGATGATTGGGGCACGGGGTATTGGGGCACGGGGGTATTGGGGCAGAAGATGTATGGGGCTGAGGGGGCATTGGGGCACAGGAGCATTGGGGCTGAGGAGGTATTGGGGCTGAGGAATGCAGAAGCAGCTAACGAGATAGTCCCAATTTTGGATGCAAAGAAATCCAAGAGCTGCTCACACTTGACATTGTAGGAGAGGACACGAAGATGAGCGGGAAAACCAAAGCAGGCAGTTATTAACATAAGAACATAAGATGGGCAAGAAATGTTGTCCTCAATTATAAGAAGAGATTCATTATGAGCAGAGTGGAATGGTGAAGAGAATAATGTCCTATCAATTTATTTATTCCTAATAAAGATGCAACTGTATAAACTCTCATTACCTTGCAGATGAAAGGCTGTCCACAAGTTAAGCAGATGAGCCAGGACGCCACCAACTGATGGAAATCTACATCCACTACATTCAGGTAGATGCACCTATCTCCTTCTTTCTGAGGCCTCACGCTAATGTGCAGGTCCTTGACAGCGTGTGGTGGAAGTAGGAAGACATCTGACGGTACAATCTACGTGATAATTAAAATAATATTAAACAGCTTTTAACTCACTGCCATTAGTTTATGATGTTATATTTCCAAACATTGATTTAAAAAGATTCCTACAAAGACCGAGCATGCTAACAGCACAGCTCTCTGTTTTTTTCCCGTCCTCTCTTGTTGATGCTTATTCTTGATGAGGTATGGTTCCATTGGTGCCAGCTGTTTCTGCTACCCCATCCGAGTGGCCACTGGTCAAATGTGAGCTTCTTTAGAACACAAATTCCTCCACAGCCACATCTCACTCTGTCCTCAGTCCACTGCCATACTTTGCAGCAGCGGTCAGGCTTCTCTTTAGCTCAAGGGCGCTGAGTGTAATCATAGTGCCCAATTAACTTAGCATAGTTCTTGATCAAAACTGGGATCTTGTCTGTAATGCTCATTTGCACACTGGACAGTGAACTGTCAGAAGATGCTTAAATATACGGGCCCTCAGATTGTGGGACTGCAGTGCTGGTGTAGAGGTCAGCTCACCAGCTCGCCCGGTTCCCAGCTCTCACCCGACTCTCAGCTCACCCGATTTCTTGGCCATTCATTTCAATAGCAAGAAAGTCAGGATTGCCATGAATTGAATGGCTGACCTCTGCACCCAATTTCTTCAATACAAGTTCCTGTCAAGCGAGACCTTGTTTTCAGACCTCCTTTTTTTTTATTCGTTCATGGGGATGTGGGCGTCGCTGGCGAGGCCGGCATTTATTGCCCATCCTTAATTGCCCTTGAGAAGGTGGTGGTGAGCCAACTTCTTGAACCGCTGCAGTCCGTGTGGTGAAGGTTCTCCCACAGTGCTGTTAGGAAGGGAGTTCCAGGATTTTGACCCAGCGACGATGAAGGAACAGCGATATATTTCCAAGTCGGGATGGTGTGTGACTTGGAGGGGAATGTGCAGGTGGTGGTGTTCCTATGTACCTGCTGCTCTTGTCCTTCTAGGTGGTAGAGGTCACGGGTTTGGGAGGTGCTGTCGAAGAAGCCTTGGCGAGTTGCTGCAGTGCATCCTGTGGATGGTACACACTGCAGCCACTGTGCGCCGGTGGTGAAGGGAGTGAATGTTTAGGGTGGTGGATGGGGTGCCAATCGAGCGGGCTGCTTTGTCCTGGATGGTGTCGAGCTTCTTGAGTGTTGTTGGAGCTGCACTCATCCAGGCAAGTGGAGAGTATTCCATCACACTCCTGACTTGTGCCTTGTAGATGGTGGAAAGGCTTTGGGGAGTCAGGAGGTGAGTCACTCGCTGCAGAATACCCAGCCTCAGACCTGCTCTTGTAGCCACAGTATTTATATGGCTGGTCCAGTTAAGTTTCTGGTCAATGGTGACCCCCAGGATGTTGATGGTGGGGGATTCGGCGATGGTAATGCCGTTGAATGTCAAGGGGAGGTGGTTAGACTCTCTCTTGTTGGAGATGGTCATTGCCTGGCACTTGTCTGGCGCGAATGTTACTTGCCACTTATCAGCCCAAGCCTGGATGTTGTCCTGGTCTTGCTGCATGCAGGCTCGGACTGCTTCAGTTTTGAGGGGTTGCGAATGGAACTGAATACTGTGCAATCATCAGCGAACATCCCCATTTTTGACCTTATGATGGAGGGAAGGTCATTGATGAAGCAGCTGAAGATGGTTGGACCTAGGACACTGCCCTGAGGAACTCTTGCAGCAATGTCCTGGGGCTGAGATGATTGGCCTCCAACAACAAGCACATCTTCCTTTGTGCTAGGTATGACTCGAGCCACTGGAGAGTTTTGCCCCTGATTCCTATTGACTTCAATTTTACTAGGGCTCCTTGGTGCCACACTCGGTCAAGGGCAGTCACTCTCACCTCACCTCTGGAATTCAGCTCTTTTGTCCATGTTTGGACCAAGGCTGTAATGAAGTCTGGAGCCGAGTGGTCCTGGCGGAACCCAAACTGAGCATCGGTGAGCAGGTTATTGGTGAGTAAGTGCTGCTTGATAGCACTGTCGACGGCACCTTCCATCACTTTGCTGATGATTGAGAGTAGACTAATGGGGCAGTAATTGGCCGGATTGGATTTGTCCTGCCTTTTGTGGACAGGACATACCTGGGCAATTTTCCACATTGTCGGGTAGATGCCAGTGTTGTAGCTGTACTGGAAAGGCTTGGCTAGGGGCGCAGCTAGTTCTGGAGCACAAGTCTTCAGCACTACAGCCGGGATGTTGTCGGGCCCATAAACTGTCCTACCCCTAAAGATGTGAAAATGCTAACCATATTTAAAATTTGCCAATAAGTTTGCGGTTACCTCAAGCTCTTCAGGATTTGAGGTGTAAGCAGCCACCTTTCTGACAGCTTGTGTCCCTCGCAGGACCAGCGAGAGCTGGGTTAGCTGACCGACCACACAGTTGATATCTATCCGATGGAGGGAGTGTATGTAGAACTGCCATATTTGGATGGGCACGGCCAGCCAGGGGTCCCTGCATAATGGAAAAAGAAATGGGTCTCCTAATTGTTTACAATCATTTCCCTCTCCCCTTAGTTGATCAATCTCTAATACCACAATGTGGGGGTAAAATCTTTGATCGGCCGATAAAGAAACAAATACTTGCATTTATATAGCGCCTTTCACGACCTCACAACGTCCCAAAGTACTTTACAGCCAATTAAGTACCTCTGAAGTGTAGTCACTGTTGTAATGTAGGAAATGCGATTTGCACACAGCAAGATCCCACAAACAGCAATGCGATAATGACCAGAGAACTCCCCCCTGCTCTTCTTCGAAATAGTGCCATGGGATCTTTTACCTGAGAGGGCAGACGGGGCCTCGGTTTAACGTCTCATCCGAAAGACGGCAGCTCCGACAGTGCAGCACTTCCTCAGTACTGCACTGGAGTGTCAGCCTGGATTATATGTTGAAGTCTCTGGAGTGGGACTTGAATCCACATGGTAAAATAAGAAACACTTGTACCGTGCCACAAACCCAATCCAGCCAGGATTCTAAGGGGGTCATTTTCTGAGTACCTGCTAGTGTCGGGGACCCTCACCTGCTGGCAGCACGCCCGTAGTTTGCCGATATGCACTGCCGGCAGGCGAGGCTTACCAGCACCAGCACCAGCACGTACCTGGGAAATTACCCTCAGTAGGTGAGCGTTGCTGATTGTCAGGCAGGCTCCTGGACAGAGCAAACTGCAGCAAATGAACAGGGCTTGAAGGAGAAAGATTGGCCGAACATTTCATCAACTGTAATCCGAGAAATTTCTAATCTTATTTCAGTTTTCCAGCATTCATTGTTTCCTTTTTACCTCGCCCAGATGAAGCAAACTGTGATAGTGAAATGTTCCATCGTGGCTGTAAGGAAGAGGTCGGTGGGGAGACCCATCCCCAAAAGCACACATCCAACAGCAGCCAGAGAGACGCATTACTCTAAAACCTTGGCTCTCCGCAGTAGTGTGCAGATGAGAAGGCATCAAATGGGGTTCGAATTGTTATACACATGTATATATTTGGTTTAAAAACTGCGCTGTGTGTCCATAGATCAGTTACCCAAGGCAAATGCAAAGGGCAGAAATCAGCACTGGTATTATATTGGATCTGGCTACATAGTCCAATGACGAGACTCGTCTCATAAGCAAGTACGTTAGAATAGATTCAGTGTTAGTTGCTCACATGTAAACTATGACAAAGAACTTCTTGATCTCTGGACTGGGGCCACATGCCACTTTGAGGAAAACATCCTGCGGCTCATGGAGGGCCTGCAAAAGAAACAAAGGTGAGATAGTTAAAAGTTGATTGACATGGCAATCAAGTATTACTGTAATATATAATATCTGCAATATATTAGAAACACTGAGTAGTCGCCTGATGCTAACAGTACTGCACCAGTAGGTGGTGCAGCAATCAAATATTACCAGTTGTTGGTGCTGAAAAGCAAAATTGGACTTACTTAGTACTTTGATGTTTCTTTTTGTAACACTACTTTGCTAACCGTGCTGCTCCCAGAGGCAGCCCAATGGCCTCTCAAGAGACAATGGCACCCAGCTCCAGAAACAGATGTATTATCTGCCCTTTTCACCAAATCAAGTTTTACAGCCTTGAGTAAGTTACATACCGAACGAGTGCCTGCAAGTTATTCGAAGGCTGTAAGCTCATCAAAGAACTTAAATTAGATCATAAACTTTAATCGTTTCTGAGCCTGTTATCACCTCTCATCCAAAGTCAGTTTGAAGAATTTTCATCCAGTCACTCACTCCTCTGTGGTCCTCAATAAACGTGTAGTGTCATCGGGGCCCAGCTGGCTGTGAGGTATTGACTAGTCTGAAATTCAGCACTCTTCTCTCTCCTTCTCTGGCTCGCCAACAAAACAAGGCAAGGAAATGCTATCAGTGGGCAGGGCTATTGGTCCCATAGCTTGACTTTCTCTCCCTTGCCCTCATTTGGCAACTGCATGATTGAAATTAGAAACTCAGGGTGTGTGGAATGCCAGGTGCATCCCATCATTCTGTGCGGAGAGTCATCCTGGAGCAAGAAATTGGTTAGGATTGTTAAAAATGTTAAGCGAGTAGCACTAGAGTAAATGAGCTAAAATCACTCACTGGCGTCTTGTAAACAAGAAGAACATAAGAAAATTCAGGGTGAGAAGAGGCCATTTGGTCTATTAAGCCTGCTCCACCCAGAGCCCGTACTTTAGGGAACATCAACTTCCTGCCTGGGGTAATCAACCAGCATTGTTACATATCTCTATATCCCTCAACAGGTACCACTCCATATCCATATACTGCTTAATAGAATTACATAGAAACAGGCTATTCGGCTCAACTGGTCCATGTCGGTGTTTATGCTCCACACGAACCTCCTCCTACCCTGCTGCATGTGGGCTCGGGGCTGCTGGTTAGAGCTCACTTTGTGCTGCCAGTATATTTCAGTGCAGACACTGGGAGTTTTCTGCATGTCCTTGTTGCATGACTATGTTAATACAATAGGATTAGCATGAAGTGAGTACAGGTACCACCCAGTGTACCATTAATGCAGACCAACAGGTTCTAAACCTTGTGCCCCTGGGCTGGTGAAGGGGGAGGGAACAAAATCAACCTATTTTAAATCGATATTTAGCATTCAATGCTGGAAAATATTGCATCTGCAGATATCGTGCAAAAACAGATTTGGGCTTGCTGTGATGCCCTACACAGTTGAACAGCCTGCCAACACTCACTGTCTAGGCTCACACATGGAGAAGGACCACTTAGATGGAGTACAGGAAGGCTGCCAATGATCGTGGGACTCGTACCCTTGCATGTTCAGCAGAACTGGGGGCGAAAAGGTTATCACTTTGTGACACCGTTACGGCTGGTGTATCAAAAAACATTCTGAAGTTGATACTGGATAGCTCTTTATTCGGTATATTTTAGAAGCCAATAAGAGGCCTACGATTACTTTTGGGCTCTCTGGCAGCACGTAGCAAAGAGAAATACAAATCGTCATGTTTCTGTAGCTCGCATTAATGACCTGAACAGCGAGCCAACTACAGAGCTTAATATTCACATTTACCAGTTAATCCATTCAGCTGGATAATTATCAGACCTCCTTTGAACCGTATACTCACTGCGATTTGGCTCCACACTAGGATGCCCCTGTGTATATATTCTACCGTGCTTGAGATTACAATAGAATCTCCTTTGATTTATAATTCTAGAATTTAACTTAAATGTTTGTCCTTTTCATCATTCTTTACAAATGTATCACTGATGGACATCTCTTTATCCTGTGTCACAGAACGATCCTGTGCCTGATCTCCGTGTTCTCAGCAGAATGTAGAGGTTGTGTTACCATTTTCAATAAGCAAAAGAGATACAGCATGTGAATGCCTTCAGGACAATGGTAAACAATTTTATAACACCAAGCTCCTGAACATTTACCTGAGGAAGGAGGAAGCCTCCGAAAGCTTGTGAATTTAAAATAAAATTGCTGGACTATAACTTGGTGTTGTAAAATTGTTTACAATTGTCAACCCCAGTCCATCACCGGCATCTCCACTTCAGGACAATGCACTGTTCTCAATTTAGAACATCCCATCTGATAATGTGAAGATAATCACACTCATGGAGCACGGGGCAGTTCTCCCTCACTACGTGTATAATAACGGGGATAATTCTCATCTTCACTGCCTGGTGAAATCAATGAAATCAGTAGGATGAAACTCAGGCAGGTTCTACAACGTGCGTGCGATTCGCTCCGCCAGGTTACTGCCTGGGCTGTGAAGGTGAAAATTACCCCCAATCTTTTTATGGTGTCAGCTGTGGCTCAGTGGGTAGCATTCTCCCCTCTGAGTCAGAAGGTCGTGGGTTCAAGCCCCACTCCAGAGACTTGAGCACATAATCTAAGCTGACACTTCAGTGCAGTAATGAGGGAGTGCTGCACTGTTGAAGGTGCTGCCTTTTGGATGAGACTTTAATGTGATTAGATGTCTGTCCTTTCAGGTGGGCGTAAAAGATCCCACAGCACTATCCAAAGTAGAGTAGGGGAGTTCTTCCTGGCCAATATTTATCCCTCAACCTACATCTAAAACAGATTATCTGGCCATTATCACATTGCTGTTTGTGGGACCTTGCTGTGCGCAAATTGGTTGCCGCGTTTCCTACATTACAAGAGTGACTACACTTCTAAAAGTACTTAATTGTCTATAAAGTGCTTTGGGACATCCTGAGGTCATGGAAAGTGCTGTATAAATGCAAGTCTTTCTTTTCTTTTTTTATATATGAAACAATCCCCCAAAAATGTTTAAACTGCGGCTAATCCTATACCTGTCAAATGCTATTTAATTTACCTTTCCGTCTCTATCAAAATATCTATTACCGTTCTTACTGAAGGATTTTGTACTTTTCAATACGGACTTTTAAAGCTAAAAGGACTAGAAACACAGAACTGTTCAGAAGGCATGCTGGGAAGCTTGACCAAGTTCGAAAGTATCATGATTGCTTGAGATTATTGAAGACAATTTGCTGTGTTAGCCTTAATAAAGGCCAGGTAAGATTTGCCGTACTTTCGAAGAACAAGGCGAGAGATAAGGTAGCTATGACATCGTGATGAAGAGAGAGAAAGGGGAAAAAAACACACCAGCAAGCTGTTTTTGCAGCAGCAAGAGGGATATAAAAACAGATAATTTTAGAAGTGATTGTTCAGAGACAGAACTGGAGCAGTTCAAAGAAGATATCAAAGAAGAATGAAGCCCTCAGTCTCCCGAAGCAGAAGGAATTGTACTACCGTCTAGAGTTGTAAGCATCTGCTATCTGTAAAATTGTTGTGTCTTAATGTCAATAAAACAAATTATTTACAAACGTTTTCAGTCTCGGTTGATTCTTACTTGGTACCCTAAAGAGTAAAGAGAGAGTTAAAAACAACCTACAATCCTTACAGACCCAGATTTTTCACTTTACAGGTCACTGAATTCTGGTAGTACTGCTTCAAAGACAGTATACTGGTCAGCGTTATGGATCAGTGACTTTGCGGTCATTTTAATTTTTGCTAGGAGCATGTAACAGGAGAATCATAGGCGTGCTCCAATTTCTGCCCATTCTGTTTCTCCCAATATGTAATCCCAGCAGGCAAGGCTCCTTGCCAGGAGTGTGATTTTATAAAAACTGTCTCTATAATATTTATATAAGTTCCTGATAGGAGTAATAGCTGACTTAGATAATTTGTCATTTTTTGGTTCCGAGCATTGTAAGTAGGCAAGGAATGTGTGCAAGAGATGTCGAACCAATAATTATCCAGAAGAGTTTACTGTAACTGTTAGAAAGTTATTATGCTGTCCTTGGTAAAGTCTCTGCTTTAAAGGAGGACTGACACCATCGGAGCGTAGGGTCCCGATAATAACGGTGAGGAGGGGTCCGTTCACAGGGTTGGAGGGGGTGGCTGATTGAGAGGCCCTGATGGCAGGGTGATTTAAAGGTAAGCTTTGGGGGGGTGCAGGGGTAGCAATCCTGCTCCTCCTGACCCACCAGCAGTGCTGGAAAGGCACTTACCTGTTCCATCCGGCTGTTCTCACCTCCCTTCAGCTGCTGGGTTTCCCGAGGCCAGGAAAACCCAGCCTCCTGGAGTTAATGTGAAACAGGTTAAATTTGAGGCAAGCAGCCTCATTAAAATATTTTAAGGGCGGAACCGTCCCCCACCCTGCCTCCGTTAAAGTGAGCGTGTTGGAGGTGGGTTTAGGATTTTTACATTTTTAACCACCCCCCCCATCCCCTGCCCGTCCTGGGGGGTTAAAATTACCCCCGAGGAGCCTGAACAGTCAAACACTGTTTCATCTTGATGGTCTTTTTGCATCATGATGACATGTTTTCACACAATTTATATCCTCTCAACATGTGTCTGGCAACTGAACAAAAAAGCTTTTGCAAAACTCTAGCGCACGAAAACAGCCGAATCTTCGAAGACAGAGAAAGAAAACCTGTGAGTGATGGAAATACACAATTAGGTATTCAGCATCTAAAAAGGAGGAAAGATTCATGTTTCAGGTGAAATTCTTCATCAGAACCTCGAAAAGCATGTGATTTAGGAGCAATGCGTGAGTTCTGGGAGCAATGCGTGACCATAAGGTGAATCCCTGTTACAAGACTCAATCAGCACCCAGACAAACTTGCATGGTAATTTTTTTTTGAAGACACAAAAAACTGTGTGAAAAGCCTACTGCTCCCACATGAATTGTTTGAAGGGCAGATTCCATGATCCAGAGTACCGGAGGTGAGCCACCTCCCATCACCACCCCATCACCCAACCCCCATCACCCTCCCCTCCATCACCCCACCACTCTCCCCACCAGTCTCCCCTCCATCACACTCCCTTCCATCACCCCACCACTCTCCACTCCATCACCCTCCCCCATATCACCCTCCCTCCATCACTCTCCCCTCCACCACCCATCATCCTCTCCCCAATCACCTTCTCCCATAACCCTCCCCCCGACCCCCGTCATGCATATTGAGAATTCAGAGGAGTTTCTGGCCTTTAAAATTGAGGGATCGCACCCAGGATTCCCTGATATGTATGGCCGGCCAGCTCGGCTCACTGTTGGTAACGTGTGTTCGTAATATTGGCCCAAAAATCTATTCACAGTTTCTAAAAGGTCAGAAGGATTCAAATATTTGGATCAAACGAATATTACTGGTTCATCGTTAACACGGGTAAGTCAAAAAACGTACCATTTTCTTTGTTTCACAAATGATGTTGAAATCACTGCAGCGAACGTGGATCTGAAACTCAGCATTTGTTGACTGCACCGCAATATCTGGAAAATTTCAAATGAAATTATGACACCGGAAAATACCTCACACGAACAATAAGGAGAAATGAAGGAATCGCAACCACATCCCACATCGCAGACTTCACCACTCTCTTCTCCATATGAGCATGAATAGTATAAAGATTAAGATGTGGGAATATGAAAAACAACTTGGAAAGTGATGAGGAAAAGAGACGACATGAGCTCAATTTTACCATGGTGGTGGGTTGGCAGCCGGTGGGGGGGTGTGGTGGTGAAGGTGCGCGTGGCAAACCCACTTAAACCAAACTTACCTTTTCAGACGCGATCGCACGTTGATTGATGGCGGTTAACGTCCTCTCCGGGTTTCGCGCCCGGCGGTTAGCCTGATTGACAGGCTGGCTGCCGTCAGGAGCTGCAACGCGAGAGGGGGTGGGGCGAGAAAGAGAGAGAGCCAGATGTCATCTAGCACTGGAACGGGAGGGGGGGGGAGGAGAAGATCAGGGGGACATCGGGACGGTGAAGAAGGGGACATCGGAGCGGGAGACATCGGACACGGAGCAGGTTTCAAGGGTAGGTTCATTTAGTGTTTTCACTTCCTTGCATGGTTTTTTATTTAATTTATTTATTTAGTTTCTTTTTCACTGATCCGGCCCTTCATGCCTGGTTGTACCAGGTGTGAATCAGAAGCTGTGGGCAAGCCGCCCAGGTAAGTTAAAAATCTTTCTAATCCCTTCATTTGTCACAGGTAAAGTGCCTTAAGTACCTCAATGAGGTACATTTGGTTCTTTGGGTCGCCCGTGCACACACAGGTGGGTCCCTGGGAAACTCAGAAGTCGGTGGGTTGGAGTTGGCTTCCAAACCTGAACGGGATTTCCGCGATTTTCAGAGACCCCCGCCCCCACAATTGCCTCCTAAAATCACTCCCCATATGTTTGCTGGTAGTTTCCTCAATGGTTCAACTGGCAAAGACACAGTCCGTTGTGAAACTGAGCCACTGAAGGAGTCGTTGGGTTTATACAGGAAAGTCATAGATCCCTAGTGCCCTTACGTGGAGGTATTATAGGATATTGTCATACATCCTTTACCTCTAATACAAGTTCAAGGACTAGGAAACACTGCAACATCTGGTTAATACTCTTTATTAAATCAAGTCAATGAGATAATAAAACACAATCCCTTACATGCAGTGCATATGAGATATAGGTACCAATACTCATATACCAAGAACTCCTCAGGAGATTGCAAGCATGTTGCCTTGACTGCTTACATTATCCTCAGCAAAATTAGACTGAAGTTCCCCAGGAGCTCCACTGTGTTGTATCTTTTATAGGTTTAATTACGTCATCACATTCTGTGTGTGTTCTGTTGATACGTAAGTTCATTTAGTGGTGAGGTTAGTTGCTACCATTCGTTGCACAGGCCTTTGATGTCTTAGGTTGTTTATTACACCCCGACATTCCACACTTGAGCGCTCATTAGTTCTCTGTAGCATTCAAAGTCTTATCTCTTCCCAGTACATCCATAACTCAACCCTTATTCGTACCAGATTATCCCTCGTTTCCTAGACTGATTTACTATTATACCTACTTTCTTATCTCTTCTCATGGATGGTTAATGAGGAAATGACTCCTATACGCCAGGCCTGACCTTGTGTAACCATTACAGCCACTGCAGAATCAATCTTTAATATGTGGATATATATTTTAAAAGCTTACTATGGCTATTCTGCCTGGTACAGCTATACTTACAGGATTTACCAGGAAACATACGTTGCCTCTTTCCAGCATCACTCAGTGAATTGTTATGCCATAATCCTACCTCTCCCAGTCAGTTGATAAAGATGCTGTCCAGTATGACACTGAGCCATAAAGTCCCATGTTCGATCCCTGGTCTGTGACGATTTAGCTGATCTCAGCTGAACGAGCTGTGTTACAACTGGCATCCTATGGCTAGGGAGGGGAAATTCCACTCTAGACCACTACAGTGTAAACGTAATATCCGAACACAATTTGGACTATTAGTAAGCTATTTATTTTAATCTCCTCTGTCTCTCCATTTTCTTTTTCTAGAAACTGTAACTTATATATAATTACCAGGCCTTTATAATTTAATGAAAATCAGAAATGGGGAGTTCCTTCAAAGGCTCAGTGAATGTAAAATGATGGAATATTCAGGAGTAAAATTGGGGATTATCTGTACTAAAATAATCTGGAAAACACAACGAGAAGATCTTGCCTGACCAATCCCCAGACTTTTTTTTAGTTAATGACATCCCAAGTGGTGTATCGAGACTTCTAAAATGCATTGAACAAAGCTCTGCATAAAAGGCTAGCAATTAAGCTCAAAGCTGTGCAGATTCAAGATAATTCTTGAGTATGGATAAGAAATTGGTTGAAGGGTGGAAAACTATCACAGGAGCTATGTCAGGGTGGGGGGAAGTAGTGAGTGGAGTGACCCAAGGCTCGGTGTTGGGACCATTACTGTTACTAATTTACACCAAAGACTTGGATTTAGAAGCTCATTGCAAGTTGATCAAATTTGCAGATGATACCAAACTAGGAGGAGAAGGCAGCTTGGGAAATATAAATGAGTTGGACAGAATGAGTGGGCAGAATGATGGCAGATGAAATTTAACAAAGCCAAGTGTAAAGTACTGCACATAGGAAGGAAAAATAAGCAACATGCACACTCCATGAATGAAATTGAAATAGCTACGGTTAAAACTGAGAGAGATCTAGGGACCTTAACAGAGCTGATATTCCGTATGTTCAATCAAAAGCAGAGCATCAACAAAACAAACTCACTGCCAAACTACACAATCAAAACAGCACAGTACAAGTCAGAGGAAATCATGCTCAAGTAGTACAGTGCACTACATATTAACATAAGAAATAGGAGCAGGAGTAGGCCGTACGGCTCCTCGAGCCTGCTCCGCCATTCAACAAGATCATGGCTGATCTTCTACCTCAACTCTACTTTCCCACCCTATCCCCATACCCATTGATTCCCTTAGTGTCCAGACCACATCTTGAGTACTGTGTCCAGTTCCGACCACCAACACACAAAGGAGACAAATATTCAAATGCTAGAGGCAGCATTTGTAAAGAGAAACGACAGGTGAAGGTTTCAGGTGTGCGTCCTTCCCCAGAACTGGCTTCACTTTCAGAAAGAAAAGGTGGGAGGGAAACATTAACCTCTCTTTTCTCTTCACAGATACTGACTGATCCGCTGTGTATTTCCAGCATGTTCTGTTTTTGTTTTATATTAGATAGTAAATGATATGGAAACGGTGAACCTGGAATATTACTTTAAACTAAATTGTGAGAGTCGGACAAGAGGGCACTGGCCCGAGCTAGTTAAACGAAAATTTAGAACTGAAGTTGGGGGTGGCTCTTCACAGGAGGAGTGATTAACAAACAGAATGAACTCCCAGGCACAGTAGTGGAGGCAAAAACCCTAGAGTCGTTTGAGAAAAAATTTAGATGCTGCAATAGGAGAGGAACTATAGGATCACGCTGCCATCTAGGAATGGTGCCAATCAAACAACAGATACTTCCCCACAATGGGGGAGAGAAAACGCAGAGGGTAAGCAGTCCCTATCAAAAGGACAATCTCTCCCTGGCTGAAGACTAAAGATTTAAAGAGACATGGCACTCAACTGCCTGCTCGTCCCTTGATCAGGAAATATGAGTAGTGTCAGAACAGAATAAAATGACTTTAAACAATTGCAACAGCTCTATACAAAGGTTTATGGCTCATAAATACACTCCAAACTGCCACACAAAACAGAGCTTGTATAAGTTAGTTAACAAACTTCTCACATGATTTTAAGGCTCTGCTGGTGGTAGACTCATCCTATTTGATGGCCAGGGAAGCACTCATTTACACCACAAGTGTGGTTTATTGCCAGTAATTTATAAGGAATTTATAATCATTCTGATCTATCAATCAAGTTCAAAAGGAGTTGCAATGGAACTGCCCCTGTTAAAATCTAATGGCTCAATGAAAAATAAATTAATGCCATACAACCCAGTGTAACAGAAAGAAGCTATAAAGTGGTGTTCAATTTACAAGAGCAATCAGTCAGAAAATGAACTGATTCAAGTGCTGAAATTGTTCTGTTTGACAAGGTAAATGGGGATCGCAATTGTGGACTGTTAGCAATGGCACTGAGTGTACCCTCCCAGGGGCACCGTATCTGGGTCATTTCCCATTCCACTAGTAAGTCACCCTTGGTAGCTGCTCCAAATTGATAGAAGCAAACTAAAAAGAAATCCAGAAAATGATCTTGAGCAGACAATTAGTTTGTGGAAGACATAAAGCTCAGGTGACTGCTCAACAGCAACCCCACTGGCTCAGTTGGTATGTGCACTGCTCCATTTGCTCACAAAATAAAGTCTCTGTAATTCATTATATTCAATGAAGCGCTTTGAGACATCTCTGAAAGATGTGATAAGTCGCTATATGAACAAAAGGCTCATACATGCCAACCGTCAGACTTTCACACTGAAGGTCAGCCTCTGGGGGGCCTGGTTACCATGTCATCGCCTGTTGACAATCAGCAATTTGCCTCCTCCCGCTCCTACCTGAGTCCAGCGGCCAATTAGAACTCAAGTTCTCAAAATTCCACTGTTAAAGGCTACTTTCGGAAGTGATCATGTGACAAACCCAGTTACCTGCCTTTGAGCAGCCACTTAATCGCACTGAGCTGACCCTAATCACCCATTTAATAGTATGGGCAAACCGAGTGCACAGCAAAGATTAGGCAATCGCACTTGTGTTCCTTATACATGTACCATATGTTTAAATGCTGACTGAAGCTCTCCCTCATTTAGTGGGAGGTCGCTACAGTTTGGCCTAAAAAAAAACGGCTGATAGATCAGGCACGTGCAAAACAGGCAGGGATCTGGCGACATGGATCTGGCGACATGGATCCCTGCCCGTTTGCCTGGCCCTGCTCACCTGTTCCACACTGGCGTCACCGGCCATGTGGAATGGAAAACTAGGCTTTACACGATGCTGTTGTAAAGGTAACAAATATAACTGTGACCCTGTGGGATCTGAAGTAATAACACATCACTTAGTTGGTACTATTGTAGTATCAGGGTTTTTTGTTAGCACGGTAAGGGAATATACAGCAAGGCAGTGCAATTGATGGAAAATATACAGAAATAAATAGAAATACTACATTGTAAGGGCCAAATAATGTGATACCTGACAGAGCGTGCAATGGAGGTAGGCGGATAGATTTCTTCAGGAATGTAAGCTCAGGCTGGTAAAAGCGGAATGTCTGATCTATAACGAAGGGCTGAGCTTCGACGTTCACCTGAAGGATGGCTATTGGCTTCTGATTTTCAATTTTAAAAGACACCTGAAACAGAAAATCTTACGATTGAAAGGAAATACAGTAAACCTCCAACAAATACAGTTTGGAGCTTTGGTAATTGGTGAAAACTTTACCCAAGCTGTTTCCAGCAATAAAAAAAATACAAGCTAAAAACGCCAACACAGACAACAATCTATTATTTGTCACAGCTTGGTTCAGGTGATGGCACTTCTGCCTCTGAGTCAGAAGGCCACAAGCTCAAATCCCACTTCAGTATTTAAGCATAAAATCTTCAGTGTAATACTAAGGGAGAGCAGAACTGTTGGAAGTCCTCTGGATTAAATGTTAAACTGAGGCCATGTCTGCCTCTTCTGGTCGGTGTTTAAGGTCCTGCGGCATTACTTGAAGAAGATCAATGGCCAATATTCTTCCCTCAACCAACACTACCAAAAACAGATTAATTGGACATTCACCTCATTGCTTTTTTGAGGGACCCTGCTGTGCACAAAATGCCTGTGACATTTGCTTACAGTAACTGAACTTCACAGTAATTCGCTGTATGTGAAGTGCTTTGGGATGTCCAGTGTGATGTTATATAAATGCAGTTCCTTCTTTCAAGATGCAAGACATATAAGATATAAATATGTATATTGCTTTATGTATCACAGATCCCCATGGCACTGCTCATGCTTTTTTATGCTATGTAATGTATAATATATCAAAGCCAATGATTTTAGGTGATTGAATAAATAGGATTGCCATTTTATTTCCAAGTGTCATGGTAATTATATGATTATGTTTACATTTTCATAGAAGTAAATCAGTGGCCTTGATTATTATGTTTAGTTAGGTGGTGAATTTTATCCTTTTTTAAAGTCCAGGATAGAAAGGAAGATGGTAGGGAAGATGTTACAGGTGTCAGGTATGTAGGAGTTGTTCAGAAGTACTAAAACAGTGTTGTGATTTGAGTTGAGAGGGCAGTCTAAGGTGTGAGAGAGTAATAGGAGGAGCACAAGGGTATTGGTATGTGGGAGAAGGGGGTCCTTGGGTATTGGAGTAGTGGGTGGGCAGGGTTTTGGACTTTCTTTGCTGCTAGTAGCCGATTTCAGTGGGGAGCTGGAAGCTATTTTGGCAGATATCTGACTTTGCCCTCCACTTCTGAGATTACCCGCTGGAAGTGACTGCCAAAGTAGAACATGTCTGCCCGTATTTAGGTGGGTCTATTCAGATAATAAGGTAATTATCAGGAATATGAGCAGTACATGTAGAACAGAATTTCAGATTTCCAGCATTTTGATTTGAGCACAGCATTATACCCAAAATGGTAATCTGTGCTTCCTCTTTACAGATGCTGACTGACCTACTGTGTATCTCCAGCATTTTCTGTTTTTA
The DNA here is from genome assembly GCF_035084215.1 of Heptranchias perlo. Lineage (NCBI taxonomy): Eukaryota > Metazoa > Chordata > Chondrichthyes > Hexanchiformes > Hexanchidae > Heptranchias > Heptranchias perlo. Next base: position 27,205,809 of record NC_090356.1, read on the forward strand.
TTTAACGAATGTTACATGGACTGGTCTATAATACAATAGCTTTCCACATCTTGAATTTTTGGAAAAAAAACTATTTCAAGCTGGAAATCAAAAGTCAAATTAAATGCAAATCTAAATTAGAACCACGGTGCTCATCCCCAGACACACAGTTGATGAGATGATACGTACTTTGATCTTCTTGGCTGATGTGGAGTTAGGCTGCTGCTGATTAATGATGTTCTTTTTAGGAAATCTCCAATCAGCCGGACCCTAAGAAAATAACAACAACAGTTTAAGATGTTGGCAGTAAGCAAAGTAAAGTCCGATGTATTTTTTTTTGGTCTGTTGATATTGGGAGGGAAGAGAGAAGGGGGTTCCTCTATGCAACTTAGCATTTCCTGCCAAGAGGGCAGGCATGTGACCTGAACCCAGGCCTCTGTCAGTGTAACACCATAACCAGGGACTTAGACACAAGCAATAATGGACCCAGGATAACTTGGAGGCTGAAATTCCTGTCTTTGCTAATTTGAGCAACAAGAAAGCAATGCAGGCACAATTTACTGATGTGTACTGTTTTGCTAAAATGAGCAAACACAGTAATTTGGAACCTCTCGGTTCCCCTTTCTGTGGGGCTAGTTCCTGCTCTCTGCCCAGTCTCTACCCTTGCTGGCATTGGTGAGACTGACAACCTACACCGTAGAAATGATGGAACCTGCATCCTATTACATGGCATAGCATTCCATACAATTCCCTCAGATTAACCCTCTGATCATTCTGGATCAGTTTACTCTGTCTGTTCTGTGTTCCAACAGGTCAAAGATTAGTTGAAGTTAATCCTTCCAGTTTTCAATTATCTGAAAAACAGTTACTAAAAACCAGTCTTCAGCCAACAAAAACCTAGTTTTTCTAAACTAGATCACCTCCATCCAAAATGGAAAGTGGAAGCCACGAGGAAGGAGAGACAGAGAGAGCACAAAGAACAGATAAAGATTGGGAAAGAATAGAGGATAAGAGAGCAAATAGGGATGAGGTGGAAAACAGAATTAAAGTATAATTTATCATTCCCTGCCACGCCCTAGATTTGAAACCTGGTCATTGCTGAGTCAGCTAATCTCAGGCAGGATTAGTTGTGATGTCCTCATAGTCAAATAGCCTGCCAACACTCACCATCTGAATTCAAATGATATTTTAGGTCTTTGATGTTAATACTGTAGAAATTTGAGTAGCTCTAGTAACATAATACCACTGTTCATTTTAGCATCAAGGTATTGAATTGAAAGCCATCTGACCCAGGAAGTCAGCCATTTCCTTGGATCTGCTGACAATCTCAAGATTAAGAAAGTTAAAGCTTTCAGGTCACCCAACTAGTGTTTAATTTGATTATGAGTCAGACCACCATTAAAGCGCCATGAGCTGTGTAAATGTTGGCAGTTTATAAAGAGTCAACACCAACGGCACAATGGGGGATAGCTGCAAATTGTGAGCCTGCTGCTCGTTTGAAGAACATCATTTTAGAAAAGGCTGAACGTCACAATCTGCTCTCTGAAGTGTACTGCTTTGCTAAAATGAGCAAACACAGTAATTTGGAACCTCTGATTTTCCCTTCCTGTAGGGCTCTGAGCCTAGATTTTCCAATTGACATTATTTTAATGAGGGTGTTAATTCATTTATTTTAAATGGGTTGAAGTAATGCTATTCGGAAACTCTTGGCTTATATAAAGACTGAACTTGCCAAACTTTCCCAAACGGCTTGAAAGTTATTGAAAGTCTGCAGAGCGCAGAGTTCTTCAATATTGCTCAGCAAGAGGTTTGTTTAAAATTTTTAAAAAAGCAGGAATACAATAAATTAGCATTCTTGGCTGAACAGAAATTTGCAATGAGAATGCTCCTTTGAGTAAACTACAGATTAACATTTAAATACTCTCTCCCCTGATGGTTTGGTGATTAAATACATCACCCTGTGTGGTACTGAGCCTGATCTGCACAGCTCAGTAGCACTGTATTTACTCACTGCACCATCAGGGTAGCTTCCTTCCATGTTGATTTCTGGAGAGTTTTCTGCGCTTTGCGTATGTGTTCCCGAACCCACATCAAATTACACACATCATCAACCTGTTCAGTTCAGCGCTTAGTAATTACCTTCTCCCAGCATTTGTTTTACTACATCACTAGACTAAAAATGATGACAAATTCAATACTTAGCAGGCATTGGGAAAAAACTCATTTTTCAAGGTGAATAAAATGAGCCTCTCTATGTTACTGTTAACTCATTTTTCATCGAGTAAACACCAACATTAGGGCACCTTGTGCCTCATTCATAATTTAGGTAATGGTGTTATTCTTCAGCTACCTCATATCACAGAAAATATATAAGAATCAGATTGAGCTCCCCAGTGCCCTGTAAAGTAAAGGTACTGGTGTGGTGCTAGGCCATCTACCGGGGTTCACTGAAAAAGGGCACATCAATAAACAGATTAGCAACTCCCATAACCTGAGACATATAACCTTATACATGTTGTGCATGGATAATGTGCCACTTGACTAATAATAACCCTTTTTGTAACATGTTAAGTATTGGAGACCCATGTGTTATTGCTCTCGTTGTGCTCATGTCTAGTCCAAAAGGCGGGCTACATCACACCATTGAGTATCATTCAGGCTAAAACTAGTAATCTAATTTATTTACAAGAATTTACACAAAAGCTTAATTGCCTAGACTCAATATCCACTCCCTTCATCACCAGCATACTGCTGCGCATTGTTGCTTCAGTATGGACCATCTACAGGCCGCACTGCAGCAATTCACCAAGGTCACTTTGGCAGCATCTCCCAGCCCTGCAACCTGAGAAGGATAAGGGGAGAAATATCATGGGAAAACCATCAGCTCTGTTCCCTTCCAAGTCACACACCATTCTGACATGGGTATATATTGTCGTTACTTCATTGTTGCCAGGTCAAAATGTTAGAATTCCCTACCTAACACCATTGTGGGGGCACCGTCACCACATGGACTGCAGTGGTTCAAGAAGGCGGCCCATCACCACCTTCTCAGAGCAACTAGTGACGGGCAATGTGACCTTGTCAGCATCGCCCACATTATGTGAATGGCAAATAATCAGTAATACAATACTCGATCCATACAAAATTCTCCCAAAGATAATGAAAATCCAAAATCCAAAATCTCAACGTCTTTTCTTCAGAATCTTTTAACTGAGTCTTTATCGAACACAATGGGGGTGATTTTAAACCTCAAGAACGGGTGGGTTGGGGGCGGGTGGGAGTTAAAAATAGTTGTTTTTTGGGTTGTGACCGCAACCCGGCTTTATTTCCGGGTTTAACATCGGCGCGGAAAAGTACAGGCTTCCCACTGGGAAAGCAAAGTCTGAAAATTTTGCGGTTACGACCCAAAAATACAACCATTTTCAATTCCCACCCGCCTGTTCTTGGGGTTTAAAATCACCCCCAATATGCGCACTTCAGTTCCACAGAGCCCTTGCCACTGCCACAATGTTGATACAGTCAGGCAAACAAGGATATTCCATGCAGGCTGCAACACTTTAGATCAAAGCAATTCTTTCTAAATAGGCAGGAGGGAATCAATTTATCATTCAGGTAGATTTTAGATGTCCTGTCAATCTGGTGGTTTGATTGTCTTGGATATCTAACTGTATATCAAATGGGTTCCAAGAAGAATCATGGAGTGTCCGATGGGTGTAAGTTTTCAATGCATTTAACACTTCAAAAATATGAGGGAGTTTCTGATGCAATTAGCTTGTGAGAGTAGGTAATGACTTCTGTTCAGGGAGCCAGCTACCCACCTCCGCCTGAAAGTAATATCTATGGCAAGACAGACTTGTGAATTTCTTTTCTCCCCCCACTCAGAGATTACAGTCAACAGAAGACAATTTTAAATTCACAGCATTTTGGCTTGTCTAAAACTTTGTATGAAAAATATACAATACAAAGATCTTATGATTTGAAGCAAGACAGACTACATGAGGTTCAATTACCGATCACTGCTGAGATAGCTGATCGTAACCAAGCTAACAATTTGGAGCAACAAGTGTCCTCAGTACCTCTGGGTGCAGGAGACAGGAATTATAAAGGACAGTGTTCCGACTCGGGATCATTATCCTGTGACTCCTGCTACCATAAACCTGAGATAGTCTTTTTTTTTGCTGGAGAACAAGAAAAGGAGGAGGAATATCACAGCCAGGCAGGCCATGAATGGAAGCTCAGAGACAAATGTAGCATCAGATCTACCAAGTGTCATAGTGAAGGGAAGGCGGGCCCCAAATGGCTCCCTGGAAAAGAGAAAATTAATGAAAATACAAAGTGTAATTTGTGTTCTCATGGGTCTCTGAAGAATTATTTTCCCCTGGAAATGCACCTTTACGCAAATTAGTTTATGAATATTATACAGTGATTTCCATGCTTCAGTGCTTTAATTTGTCTTATTGCACACTGCTTCTCAATATGGTGCCAAGGATTTCTAGTATTTGATTTTTTTTCCTCTAGTTTTCTCTCCCCTCCTCTTCTCCTAAAGGTTCTCATTCCCTGCTGGGTATAGTTACCTGGGTACCAGTCATTCTCAGGTATCTTGCTGAGATGGCCTCTGTTCATGTGTGATCTCAGACAGTGAGTGTCTGGTTCTGACGTCATCCAATATCCACACACAGACATATATCTCCCAGCAGAGGCCTCTGCATAGTGATCAGGAGTGGGAATAATGGCAGAGTACCCTCCTGCCCACGTCCACCTAGCCCAGTGGAGCTACGGTCAAATTGTTTCCTACATTACAACAGTGACTACACTTCAAAAGTACTTCATTGGCTGTAAAGCGCTTTGGGACGGCCTGAGTCGTGAAAGGTGCTATATAAATGCAAGTTCTTTCTTTCTTAATTGTAGCATTCCCAATACTGCCATAAAAAATATCTGTTAACTCATCACAGACCAGGAACTAAACCGGAGACCATACTGGTCTTTACGTCTCGGATCGATATCAGGCAGTGCGATTACCAGCTGAGTCACACGGGGAGCTTTAATATTGTTTTTGAATTTAATAAAATGAAATGGACCTGGAAGAAAGAAAACCAGAAGAGATGAAAATCTACCAGACCTTGGACTGGAGTGTACCTGTGGTGTGATGGAGTGGTCGGCACTGAAGCTCTGGAATTTAAATGGGATATAGACAGTCTCCTTGGGTCGCAGGTAGATTTGTGGGAACTGTACGCCTCCCTGAACATGGAACATGTCCTCCTCCAGCGGGGTCAGGGCACTTGTGAGGTTCTTGAAGTATTTCCATTCTCTGCTGTTCACAATGACGCTGGAAAAAATACAAGTCACACACTCAACCTTCATACTGGAGAAAGTAACTACAATCTGTTGCAGGGCATTAATTCTGAGTAGGAAACAAAAGAAAGGGAGGGAGGGGGCCAAGTGGTACTTGCTTTTTTATCTTGGTCTAGCCCAGAATGATGGGATGAAAATGAGTTGGGCAGTCTCAATCCAGTTTTGTGGGGACAATGACCCACAGCATAAAACTGCCACGGAATTCAGCACTAAACTGGCAGTCTCATTCAGGAAATCAACAGGATGAGGAAAACTGGTGCAGTGGCAGGGGTGGTGGGGCGGGGGGGCACATTGATGGGGCAGAGGAAAGGGTGCTTCGGTCTGCACCCAACTGTATTGTACCTGATCTGGAAGTGATTGAATGCTGGGTGGCTGCAAAAGGAAGTTTTCCATTCCCCAACACCGACATCCCTTGAGCACTATGTTATGTAGGAGCTATAATATGATGCCCTTACAACATGGTGCTCCACAGTGGCAGGGTACACCTTTGTGTCCCTAATTCACCCACAAGGTTAATTCTAAATCTTGTGCTGTTGGGGCTGCACTAACTGAACATCCTGAAGTCCAAGGGAAAAACAGTCCACTTTGTTAGTATCAGGATCACGTGCTCCCAGATCAGATGTTGATGTGAGTCTTGTGATCTCCCATCATTAGAGAGAAGGCATTTCCACATGAAAAAGGAAAGGGAGGGAGTCATTGCAAGTCAATGTTATGCACTACCTGGTGCCCAGGACAAGAGAGACATTTGAAGAAGCCTGCGGGTGGGCCACCTGCCCATTTGTCCCATGGCTGGGAAATGTCGGGTAACACAAGGAAGGACAAATAAATAAAAGGCAGGGGAAAAAAATTAAAATTTGATCTAGTAATTTTCAATATGTTTAGAGCAAGGATACTCCAACCTTTGGTCGAGGGTCACAATCCTGAGCAGTGACTAGCTCACGGCCCATTCTCACAGATCAATCATCACTGCGTGCTTTTTCAAAAAATAATTTCATTTTCTTAAACATTCTCTCTGTCTGTCTGTCTCTCCCCCTCCTCAATCCCACTTCCAACTATAACTATGGGCAGTGAATTAAAGTCCAGAGCCATCGAGCAGCAGGTCTGCTGATGATCAAAGGTGACGAGGAGATGGACTGTAAGTGGCCCCCAGTTCTTGTTGTGACTATCATACAGTGACAAGTTAAGGCCCAGACTTCATGCTCTTGGGAAGCGAGCAGCGTACCTCAGTTCTGGATGTTCACATTCAATGGTCACTGTGTGTTGAACGTTGTAGGGATTTTTCAGGGAAAATTCAAAAAATTCAGCATTCCCAAGTGTGGCGTACAATGTGTACTGCGTGGTGATGGCCTGGGACAACATCTTGCTGATACTTTCCGCTTTAATCCGCTCACGGTATTCTTCTATGATCTGTAAGTCTCTTTCATGCTGGATCCACTCCTTGTGCTTTGCCTGGAAAAGAGCACACACCTCATTTGGTGGAAGTACAGACACAACACCCCTCTGTTTGGTGGACAGGGTCCAACTGGGTCAAGAGTTGGGCTCACACCAGTCTTTGTTCTCACGGTGAGTTCATAATCTCACGCAGTCCATAGGAGGGCTTATGTTGACCTCAAGCACACCCCCTAGTGGGCAACTCAGGCATGGTGTTGACAGGAGCAGTGAGCGGTCCATTCACCCACTCTCTTGCCTGTGGCTAATTTGGAAGCAGGTGAGGTGGTATTTTTTCTACAATAAATAAATATATTCAAGATTGACAAATAATAAATATTAGTTATCTAGTCCCAAATCACAAGCAAATAAGGAACGGGTAAAGGAGGAAGAAGCATGCGAGAGAAGAGAAGGAAAAAAATATAGAAACATTTTTATAACTCAGTTTTTTAAACAACAAAGTATTAAACAATTATTGTGGGGGGAAAATGACTGCCATACTGAAAGAAAATTATTCACTTTGATCCTACTTTGCAAATGACAAGTAAATACTTCTAAAGGCTGTACCTTTAGTTAGCATTTGTCCTATTACCTGTTACTGACTTTGATTTAACTATCCTATTTTGTATATCATTGATTTTCAAACTGGAAGTATGTACACAGCATTAATCTGTTTGGCAGATAGGGACCAAACGGGTTTGATGTCAGGCTCACACCTCATGAGCTGTAATCCTTTGTTTAGCTGATAATGTCTTTCATAAGTTAGCACATGGTGGTCCCTGAGAGTACATCGATAGTCACAGGGTGGTCCCCGAGAGGGCATCAATATTCACAGGGTGGTCCCTGAGAGTACATCAATATTCACAGGGTGGTCCCCGAGAGGGCATCAATATTCACAGGGTGGTCCCCGAGAGGGCATCAATATTCACAGGGTGGTCCCTGAGAGTACATCAATATTCACAGGGTGGTCCCCGAGAGGGCATCAATATTCACAGGGTGGTCCCCGAGAGGGCATCAATATTCACAGGGTGGTCCCTGAGAGTACATCAATATTCACAGGGTGGTCCCCGAGAGGGCATCAATATTCACAGGGTGGTCCCTGAGAGTACATCAATATTCACAGGGTGGTCCCTGAGAGGGCGTCAATATTCATAGGGTGGTCTCCAAGAGGGCATCAATATTCATAGGGTGGTCTCCAAGAGGGCGTCAATGTTCACAGGGTGGTCCCTGGGACGGTATCAACATTTATAGGGGGTTCGGAGGAGGGTATTGATATTTGGAGGGCATATCTGGGAGGGAGTTGATATTTGCTCACAGTGTAGGCTCCCCAGACAGAAAAGTTTGAAATGCACTGCTCTAGACAACAGGGAAACTAGTGTAATGTGTACCAAAATCTGTCTTAAAACTGGACTGAGTATGGTGCAATTTTATGTCTTGTCTCAAATTTCCAAATATGACAATTGTCATAAAGCACTTTAAGTATTCCAGGCAAAGGATCGACTGCTTTAAACCGCTGGGACTGCTTGCACACATACGGACCATTGGGTCAGAGGCCATGCATTACTTGATCGAGCTGCTAGTGTAAAGGAAGGAACCAAATACACAAAACAAAATTCAGGCAGCATTAAATGTGATTTGTTGCATCTTTAGTGAATAAGATATTTGGGCCAATCAGGATATGTTGGCCCATTAAAACTGTACAAGTATGTCAGTCACTCTGGATGTGTGACAGAGATGTTCCCACATTCAACAGACGTTCCCAAGTACAAATACAGATAAAGGCAACCTGATGGCGGCTTTCTCTGGTATGGTAACTGCGGTGCCCCCCAGTCGTGAGACATGACATCTTGCCCAACGCTAGTGGGGCTGCCCGAATGGGACATTCATCGGAGGAATGGGTTGCCAAATAGGGAAGGAGCGGAAAATATAGAATTGGTTTTTAAAAGTCAGCAGCAAGTCCCAGACAGGCTCCTAGTGGCCAACTGCAAGACTGATAGTACATCTCCTGTCTGCTCGGCTGCCTGGCCAAGGCAAAAAGAGAGGAGAAAATAATAAGTACCACCCTCCCACTGGGGAGCGGGACTTGCAGGAAGCACATCTTTGGAAATTGTAGTCACAGCACACGGGTAATGGATGGAAATCAATGGCTGTGCACCCACATTTCCTCCCTGGAACACCCTCCAAATATTAATACCCTCCTTGGAACCTCCTATAAATGTTCATGCACTGCAGGAACTCGCCAAGATTTATTCAACAGCACCTCCCAAGCCCGCGACCTCTACCTCCTAGAGGGACAAGGGCAGCAGGCACATGGGAACATCACCACCTGTACGTTCCCCTCCAAGTCACACACAATCCTGACTTGGAAATATATCGCCGTTCCTACATCGTCGCTGGGTCAAAATCCTGGAACTCCCTTCCTAACAGCACTGTGGGAGAACCTTCACCACACGGACTGCAGTGGTTCAAGGCGGCTCATCACCACCTTCTCAAGGGCAATTAGGGATGGGCAATAAATGCCGGCCTTGCCAGTGACGCCCACATCCCATGAACGAATAAAAAAAACAATGTCCCTAGAAGTGGCTCCCCGTCGGGAGTGCTAGATCATGGAATCACCCTTTAGATATAAGATCCCATAAATAATGAATTATTTTACCTTTTACCGAGTGTTTGTATATTTTACAAAATCTTGAGATTTCCTCCTAAGAGGAAAGTTATTTTTTTTTTGTTGGCAAAACTTCAGTCTGTGCACCTTACCAGAATGTGGGTTTTTGAATTAAGATCGGTGCCGGCCTCATGCTGTCGGACAGCCACCATCCTCTCCAGCTTCCGTTTTCGAGCAACGTCTGCCTCACTGTCCAGCTGTTGTTGCTCAAAATTGCTAACTCTCATTCTGGAGAAAAGGACCGAGCCCAGTTCACTGTCCAGGTCCACCAGACGCTGTGCTCTGTATGTGTTGTGAGCTAAAAAAAAAAGAACGCAAATTTTAAGATAATTGGCAAAAGAACCAGGGGTAGATGAGGAGATTTTTTTTTCACCCAGCGAGTTATTGTGATCTGGAATGCACTGCCTGAAAGGGTGGTGGAAGTAGATTCAATACTTTCAAAAGGGAATTGGATAAATACTTGAAAAGGAAAAAGTTTACAAAGCTATGGGGAAAGAGCAGGCATGTGGGATTATTTAGATAGGTCTTTCAAAGAGCCGGCACAGGCACGAGGGGCCAAATGGCCCCCTTCTGCGCTGTATGATACTATGATTTTATGAAAAGGGGAGAGATGATAGGATTATCAGGGCAAATTGTGACCTTGTTAAAAAAGATGAGTTGGAAATTTCCTAGGGGTTTCTGCGGCCGTAGGTTTGGCACAAGTTTGACGGGAACCTTTTCAGCAATGGAGTGGGAGAAGCTTCAAGGAAATTCGTCCACAAAATATCTGCTTCCCATCAGATGGGGCAAAATCATTGGTGCACCCAGGACATGTCTGCAAGGTTTGATATGTCAGCTGAGATGAGGGAACCTCAAACAACCTTTTAACTGTTATTATACCATTCACAAGGGTGAATTTCCATGCAATATTTTTCATGAGACTGGCATTGTCACATTATATTATAATTACTGGAATCATTTCCCCCTTTGAAAATCTGGACATTTAAATCCTAAACATTCTCAATCCACATCACATAAATTTTAGTTCAGAGGAACCACTACACAAAGGAATACTGTAGACCTTTAAACCGAGCTTTCCTATTTTTACCTAACTTCACCTAGTTATTTTTTTAAATGAAGTATAAAAGAATTACAAAGTATATGATTTATATTCTAACCCAAGTTGAGACTGTTACTCAGGAATTATTAGGTCAGTCCACCCAGGTGATGGAGAATTCAAGCTGGTCTAACATAGGGGATTGGATCAGTGAGATATCCTTGTGAAATTCAGGAACACTGAACACAGCTCAGGCAAACTGTGCCATTTCAGCAGTAGTGGGGGGTCATTTACAACTTCACCACCTAGGCAATAACCTGGGAGGGAGGGAGGGGGGTGGTAAATCATACACTCTTTATAAAACCTGCCTGATTTCTGTTTATGTAGAAGACAGGAGAGTGAGAGAGAGAAAGAGAAAGAGTGTGCATGAGGGAGAGAGTGTTTATGTGTGTGCGAGAGAGTGTGTGTGAAAGTTTGTGTGTGCGAGTATGCGCATGCTAGTGTGCGTGTGCGTGGGAGTGTGTGTGTGTGTGTGTGTGTGACAGAGACAGCAAGAGAGATTCCTAGCATAGATGTTAAACCAAAGCCCAGTTTTGTCTGTCAGAAGGCCGTGAAAGATCCCATGGCAATTTGTGAAGCAGCAGGGAGTTCTCCCTGAACAACAGTCCTCCCTCAACCAAAAATCTGCCTGGGTTCCTGCTTCTGACTCCTCTGGGCCTCCCCTGTCCTGGGCTTCCCTCCCCCCCAACTTCGACGGCAATGCCCTGCCGACCCCCCGTTCCTACGCACTTACATGACTGCCGGGTACCGCTCCTTCGGGTCCCCGGTGGAGGCCTCCTGCTTTCCTTTCAGGCAGCCTGCAGACGAGGCCTGAGAGTTAACATGAGATAAGTTCTTCATTCATCTCATTCCTGTTTGTGGGATCTTGCAGTGTGCAAAAATGGCTGCCACGTTTGCTACATTAACAATTACTGCATTTCAAAACAATTCATTGTATATGAAGCAGTGTGAGACATTTCTGAGAGATGTGGGCACTGGGGACATGCCACTGCTTAACCTGCGCCCAGTATTCTGGAGTGCAACAAACATTTACCGCCCAGAACAGAGTGCAGTGGTACTTACAGGAAAAATGGTAATGGCCTCACCTCACCATCCTTTGCCCGTACAAGTACACGGGGCAAGGGTACTGACCAGGGTGACATATACAATGTTCTCAAAAACATAAAGTAATCCACTCACCATTGAGGGTCTTCACACTTTCTGTAGACAGGCTGCCCCCAGAGAACCCGCTGGTCCCGTCATGGGAGGAGATGATCCTCGACTGAGGAACAGGCAGGGATGTCTTCACTGTCCGCTCAGACAGGTGACCTATGGAGACAAAACTCACAACAATGTTATCCAAAGCCCTGCATTAACTTGAGTAGGTTTATATGAGAAATCAAGTTGCTTTGTGGAAAAACGGCTTATATTTTTAGTTAAGGAACTACATTCCATTCCATTCCCAATGGATCTGGTGAAACTAATGGAAGTTAAGGTGTCTGGGAACCGTGCTTGCAGTCAACACCACTGAAGGACTTTGTAGGCCAGTTAATAAATGCACCAGTCGACATGGCAATTAGCCATACAGAACAGGACGTTCCCAGATTCATTCCTTCCTCTGGGTCGGGTTAGCCGGGGAGGGACAGTGAGGATGCTACAATTGCCTCAACGCCCCATGCTAAGAGCGGGATAAAAATCTGCCTGGGTTCCTGCTTCTGACTCCTCTGGGCTTCCCTCCCCCCCAACTTCAACTGCAATGCCCTGCCGACCCCCCGTTCCTACGCACTTACATGATGGCTGGGCACCGCTCCTTCGGGTCCCCGGTGGAGGCTTCCTGCCGTCCCCTTCAGGCAGGTGCCTGACGGCCAGCCTGCAGACGAGACCTCCCAGGGGGGTGAGGGGAAGGGGTGTGTGTTTTGACACCCGGCTTACCTTCACCGCTCCCCCCCACCCCCACTGCACGTTAAAATCTAGGCATGTAAGAACAACAACGTACGTTTATATAATCGCCTTTAATGTAGTAAAACGTTCCAAGGCACTTCACAGGGGCGTTAACAAACAAAATTTGACACCAAAAACTGTTTAATCTTGTTGGAGGATGGCTGGGCATGGATGGGGAATGAGTGAGGCAGCTTAAAACTGAGCTGGGCTCATTGCCAGGAGAGGACCTGATAAAACAGCACCTTCAGCAAATTCTGTTGGCATTCTCCCTTGGGCAATTTACCAGTAAAAAAAAAGTTACCCAGAACATATTGCAGCGGTCTGGCATTTATATCTCAATCATACTACGGGCACTGGGGACATGTAAATAATTTTTATGTGAGCTGTTTACTTACAAGATACTGCTTTCTGATTTGTAGACAAAAAACATTACTGTGGTATCCTCAATTATACTGACAGAATCATGCTTTTAATGGGAGAAATTCTGTAACATATCCCTGTCTTCCGAATTGGCCACAGGCTAAGTCCAACATCAACAGAGATCCACACAAGTTGCATGGTCAGAATTATACTGCTGGCCTGTACGGTCGGAGACCTCAGCTCACCCATGGCCAGAGTAAAATGTCCTGCCACTTTGCAATTAAGTCATTGGGTCCTCCTCTGCTCAGAAATACAGGAAATTGTCAAATCTACTCCGTACAGGCCCTGACCTTTTCTAATTTGTGTGAAGTAGTTTCAGATTTCCATGGTTAGGAACAGACATAAAGAGATGCAAAAGAAATCGCAACAAAAGTAATAATCTTGATGTTATCGTGGTTGGTCCTGGCAGCTCAGGAACCATTGTGTTTCACGTTGTGTCTGATCTCTCCATTATACAGCTCTTTACAGTGTTTAAAGAGTGGACACACATCCCCCAGGGTCTCTGCCCCACTGCTTTGCAGGATGGAATGGAGGATACACAGAGTTCGATCGAGCAGCTCCGTAAATGTGAATATTTTTGGAAACATGTTTTTTCTAAACCCATCGAGATGATTTAGGACCAATATTCCCCATTAATGGTATTACCCATAAATTTTACTTGAATTTCAATTGATTTGAGATGCTTTAACCTGAATTATCAATGACTTTCTGACAATTTGATTCAATAGGCACTTTAAAAGAACATCTCCTTTCTAAAGTCTTAAAGTGCTAGCCTTAATTTGTTTGGATAATCTAATGGAGTTCTTGATTATCCAGCAGAGGAAGTTAAATTGTACATTTTTCCTTCATTTATAATGAATTATCTTAATTTGCTGATGGCCAGCTTTTACACTTTCGCTCAACAAATCCAGGCAATCTTTTATCCTAATGTTATACAGGTTCTCTTTAAGGCAAAAGAAAATTGATTATTACCCGCAAAAATGCCAAGTGCAGGTGCACTGTGGGTGGTGGTAGGACGTGCCAATTCCCCAATTCCCCAATTCCCACACATTCTCTGAAATGTCTCTTACAATGTTTTCCATTGAAGCCCTCTGCCTATGCGAGAAGCCTGGCCTGGCCTTCATGCAGGTTCCCAGACACATCACTGTCAGTTATAGAGACAGGAAGCTGTCTACAGGCCCCAGCATGCACCTATACTTAAAACTTCTTGAAACTTCTATGACTGGAGGCCTTTCACAGAGGGTGCCAGCCTTGTTGTTTGTGAGTCCCGAGCCCTTACCCCCCCTTTCCTCCTTTCCAAGTGATGGAATGTTACCATCGCAACAAATTCACAAAACGAGTTCCGGGGCTTTGAAGATCATGTTTTTTGTATGAAAACAGCATAAAGAATGAACATTTGAACTTTCTGATACATAATTTTTGAACAAGAAAAGGATGCATATACTACGGGCTGTTTACTTCTGCAATTTATATTTATTAAAGCAGTCACGTAATGATTTACACTTCCAGAGACAGATTCCTCCCAGTCCTCCTCTCTTGGGAACATGACTTTGTTTGCCTCTCTCGGGAATGTCCTTAGCCCTTCACATATAACGAACAGCTTTGACGTGTGGTGACTGATGTAGCGTTGGCAAACACAGCAGCCAATTAGCACAAAGTAGGAATACAAACAGCAATTGGATGAACCACCACAGTTGGACTGATTTTGGTGGTATTGTTTGCAAGAGGAATGGTGGCCAGGGCACCAGGAGAACTCCTTGGACTTTGAATAGTGTCGTGGGATCTTTAACATCCACCTGAACCCACGGTTTAACGTCTCATCCGAAAGACGGCACCTCCGACAGTGCAGCACTCCCTCAGTACTGCTTGAGAGTGTCAGCCGAGATTATGTGCTCAAGTCTTGCAGTGAGAATTGAATCCACAATCTTTGTGGTCAGTGGTGCAAGTGCTACCAACTAAGTCAAGCTGACACTGTTGCTTGCAATATGTAGACCAGATTTAAGTGTCTGAGGTATTAGCTCTCTTCCGCCCCCATTTGAATAAACCTGAATGGCTATTGAACACATTGACACTTTACCCCATCTCTTACAGCATTCCATCGGTCAAAATAATTATGCAGCCAGATAGTCCTGATACAGCTGAGCAGAAAACAACCACATGGGGGAGAAATAGGACAAGAATAATTTGGGTAAGGAGGGGCAGGGAGACTGAGAACGACTCGGGCCAGGTCAGATTGGGTAGATGCAGCTCAGCATGCACTGAGTGTTTTGTGGGCCACCTGCACATGGGGTATCTGTCGGCTTGCACACTCGCTCACCGAGCCCGTGCTTCCCGCCATGCACACCCGCTCACCGAGCCCGTGCTTCCCGCCGTGCACACTCGCTCACCGAGCCCGTGCTTCCCGCCGTGCACACCCGCTCACCGAGCCCGTGCTTCCCGCCGTGCACACTCGCTCACCGAGCCCGTGCTTCCCGCCGTGCACACCCGCTCACCGAGCCCGTGCTTCCCGCCGTGCACACCCGCTCACCGAGCCCGTGCTTCCCGCCGTGCACACCCGCTCACCGAGCCCGTGCTTCCCGCCGTGCACACCCGCTCACTGAGCCCGTGCTTCCCGCCGTGCACACCCGCTCACCGAGCCCGTGCTTCCCGCCGTGCACACCCGCTCACTGAGCCCGTGCTTCCCGCCGTGCACACCCGCTCACCGAGCCCGTGCTTCCCGCCGTGCGCATCCGCTCACCGAGCCCGTGCTTCCCGCCGTGCGCACGCGCTCACCAAGCCCGTGCTTCCCGCCGTGCGCACTCGCTCACCGAGCCCGTGCTTCCCGCCGTGCGCACCCGCTCACCAAGCCCGTGCTTCCCACCGTGCACACTCGCTCACTGAGCCCGTGCTTCCCGCCGTGCGCACCCGCTCACCGAGCCCGTGCTTCCCGCCGTGCGCACTCGCTCACCGAGCCCGTGCTTCCCGCCGTGCGCACTCGCTCACCGAGCCCGTGCTTCCCGCCGTGCGCACTCGCTCACCGAGCCCGTGCTTCCCGCCGTGCGCACTCGCTCACCGAGCCCGTGCTTCCCGCCGTGCGCACTCGCTCACCGAGCCCGTGCTTCCCGCCGTGCGCACTCGCTCACCAAGCCCGTGCTTCCCGCCGTGCGCACTCGCTCACCGAGCCCGTGCTTCCCGCCGTGCGCACCCGCTCACCGAGCCCGTGCTTCCCGCCATGCACACTCGCTCACCGAGCCCGTGCTTCCCACCGTGCACACTCGTTCACCGAGCCAGTGCTTCCGCTGTGCACGCTTGCTCACTGAGCCCGTCCTGAGTCCTTCCCGCCATGCCTACTCCCCCACCTGTCCCAGGTACTTCCCGCCGTGCCTACTCCCCCACCTGTCCCAGGTACTTCCCGCCGTGCCTACTCCCCCACCTGTCCCGGGTACTTCCCGCCGTGCCTACTCCCCCACCTGTCCCGGGTACTTCTCGCCATGCCTACTCCCCCTCCTGTCCCAGGTACTTCCCGCCGTGCCTACTCCCCCTCCTGTCCCGGGTACTTCCCGCCGTGCCTACTCCCCCACCTGTCCCGGGTACTTCCCGCCGTGCCTACTCCCCCACCTGTCCCAGGTACTTCCCGCCGTGCCTACTCCCCCTCCTGTCCCGGGTACTTCCCGCCGTGCCTACTCCCCCTCCTGTCCCGGGTACTTCCCGCCGTGCCTACTCCCCCTCCTGTCCCGGGTACTTTCCGCCATGCCTACTCCCCTTCCTGTCCCAGGTACTTCCCGCCGTGCCTACTCCCCCTCCTGTCCCGGGTACTTCCCGCCGTGCCTACTCCCCCACCTGTCCCGGGTACTTCCCGCCGTGCCTACTCCCCCTCCTGTCCCGGGTACTTCCCGCCGTGCCTACTCCCCCTCCTGTCCCGGGTACTTCCCGCCGTGCCTACTCCCCCACCTGTCCCAGGTACTTCCTGCTGTGCCTACTCCCCACCCTGTACCAGGTATTTCCCACTGTGCCTACTCCCTCTCCTGTGCTGAATGCTTCCCAGCTCGTCTGCCCGCCAATGCTGGCTGCTTTTTGGGTTGTCTGCCTGCCCCAAATATTTGCTGGCCCATGGACTCCCTCACCCAGGCTGGGTGCACCGACTTCAATCCCACCAAGTTCTCAGATCCCAGCACTCCCGTACCTCATCCCCACAATTACTCATAGGTCAATCACTCCTTTCAAGGCCACAGCTGCCTCCATCTGCTCCCTCCCACGCTCAAATCCCACCGTGCTTCTTTTCTGATACAGCTTCCGGGCCTAACCCTCTGGCTGAACCTTCCCTCTCAACTGCTTATGTTACAGTGTCTCTCCGACAGCCTCCCCCTGCCTCCTCCTCCAACAAGCCAAATATTGCCTCCCAGCTTCCTGCATACCTCAGGCCTTAAAAATTATACAATACTGAGTACATCTATAAAGGATCATGTGTGAGAGCCATACAGCGACAATGGAGACAAACAGAAGAGAGAAAAGAAAAGGGATGGGAGAGAATTACAGAAAGAATGAGATAGAGACAATGAGAAATATAGTCGGACAGAGTGACACAGACAACACCGTGAGAAGTGTGTCACTGTCACACAGTTACAGGAAAAGAGTATTTTTATTTTGGCAACAAATAGTGCCACAATAAACCAACTATATTATAATACATTGTGTGCTAAATGATAGAACACTCCTGACACTACAAAATAGCGTAATCTCCGACTCACTGAAAAGAAAGACTTGGATTTCTATAGCAGCTTTCACAACCTCAGGACGTCCCAAAGCGCTTTACAACCAATGAAGTACTTTTGAAGTGACGTCATCCTGTTGTAATGCAGGAAGCGCGGCAGCCAATACACGCACAGCAAGGTCCCGCAAACAGAGATAATGACCAGATCTGTTTTAGGTACTGGTCGAGGGATAAATGTTGGCCAGAACACCAGGAGAACTCCCTGCTCTTCTTTGAATAGCTCTTTTACACCCATGTGAGAGGGTAGGCAGAGCCTCAGTTTAACATCTCATCTGAAATCACCTCCGAAAGTGCAGCACTCCCTCAGTACTGCAGTGGGAGTGTCAGCCTAGATTATGTGCTCAAGGCTCTGGAGTGGGGCCTGAACCCACAGCCTCCTGACTCAGGGGCATGAGTACTACCACTGAGCCACGGCTATAACTAGTTATTGTCAACGTGTACCAATAGGGTAACAATCATTCAAGCTCAGCTCTACGAAGCTGACTTTTATACTGACACTGGTTTAGTTCAGATTCCAGTAGATAGGCAATTGTGAGTGGCTCCTGCAGTTTGCATTACTAAATCTGGCTCTCTTACATGGGTAGCACTCTTAGACCCACTGAAAACTGTTCTCGCGAAATCCAAAACTGAAACACCACCAGCGTAAAAGTGGCTTTACACTGCATTCAAATGCAGGCACACAAAACGGTTTTACAAAGCACCGTTGTCCTTCTCGAAACATGGCTCAGCTGGTCTTACAATTTCTATCACAGCGCAAGTCCTTTGCATAATGAAATTTTACTGATTGAAGAACCAGTCATTCAGGGGAATTTACTTCGGTTCTTGGACAATTCTGTTTCAGTTTGGCGAGCTCACCGGAGCGGGTTTATCAAGAACTCAATTTGTATGATTCCACGGATAGCGATGTATCTGATTTTAATGGGTATCTGTAGGTGGAGACATCAATTTGTGTCCAAGTAGAGTATTTTCAAGATCAAGCAGCGGATGATTCACAAAATCGTCAACATACAAGTTTCTGTACTTAAGCTCACTGACAGCTGCAAAGTCTGTCCAACTTTCCTATAAATCTCATATTTACAACTCCCACTTGAAATGGTTCCCATGTGCCCTGTTTTCTCAATCCTGGCTTCTCAACCCCTTTATCTTTTTAATGTATCCTTCAATTGGCTTCTCAGGCATTTCTCTCTCCTTTATCTGCTTCACACATCTGCTATTACTTCGAACCAATTTATCAGTTCTAATATCTACCGGCTTTTCAGTCAACTTAGTGGCATCTCGAGCCACGTTAAGAGGCGGATTTCTCTGCCACATCCTGAGGCAGTGGCTGTGGATCGGTGATGGAAATTCTGACAACCCTGGCTGGGATTTTGCTGCTGCGGCAGCTTTAAGCGCTCAGCTCACCCGTACACACCAGCAGTGCAGGTTCACCATCACTGCCCTGTAAAGACCCTCCCCAGCCACCAGGCAAGGGCAGGAGGGCTTCATGCACCTTTCGTTTGTCACCTGCTGCATAACCAGGGTGGTTACCTCAGCACCGGAAGCCAAAGTTCTTAAAGAACAAATATGAACAGAACATTAACGCTATACACAGCAGGAGACAGGCTTATCCATTATTCCAAGTGGGATCAATTCCGTTTGTAATGCAGTTACTGAGCTTCTCGTTCCTCTGTGCATTTTTGTGCTCTTTGCGGTGAGGTATCTTAGTGCTGGGAACAGAATACATGGTTCAGCATCAAGCACTCCCAGGTTGGATACACAGGCCACATTAGATACAGAGTAAAGCTGCGTTACTCCAACAATGTATCGTACCTCAATCTCAGGGCTTCACCCTCCCAATCCATCACCATTAACTTTACTTTCCATCTTTTACACCTGATGACCTCCCCGAGTAGGAATGCCAATTTGCTGACAGATTGCATCTATTAGGAGGAATGTCAAGCCTGCTTTAAACCTTTATTTCATGCCGGTAGAGAGAGCAGATTTTCATCCAGTCACACTGGGCTGGATTCAAGCCAGATCAAAGGACAATGTGCTATTCCATTACAGCATTCCTAAGAGTATTCTATTTTTCAGCATTTATGAAAGAACACTGTTGTTCAACATAGAAACAGTTCACTAGTCAGGACAGAAAACATTTTCCAGTCTGCGACTCTATTTTCTTCCCTCAGTTGAGGTTGCCCCCAGTCTGTGGCCTATTTCCAGCCCAGAAGTTGCCCTACTTCCAGGCCTCTTCTAATGCTACACTGTAACTAGTTCCTGGAGGTCAAGCGTTTCCCCACAGGAAACAAAAGAAAAAATAAAACTATAGCACTAATATGATTCTGATTTCACTTGCTGTATGGAATCTGGGATACACTGCCTCCTGGTAGCATTTCCTTGCCTCTTTTTGGTGGAGAGCATAACAGGAGAAGGAACAACAATGAATTCCAATTGAGCCAACATCCTACAGCTGGACAGGCTGTGAATGGAGGGTCGGAGGTACATAAAGTCTCAAATCTGCCAAACGTTACAGGTGAAGGGAGACAGGCCACTAGGAACTGTAAGATTCTCAAAATTCACAGATCCCCCAAAACTCAGAGAAAAACTCTAAAGAAAGGAACTTTGGACTCTTTTCTAACCATTTCAGGGTGACTCACACACGTGCCACACCAGGAAGCATCAACCAGGGAAAAGTAATTTTCGAGGAATCCACGTCCTTTAAGGGACTCGCTTCCTCGTAGGGGCGACTGTAAGAATTCTGGGAATTCACCGTTTCCCTGAGTATGGAAAAACTTTGGCCATTGACTAAAATCCTAAGATGGAAGGATAGGTGAGAGGTCACCAGACGAATCAACAACACACAGTGGAATGTGGGAGAATTACTGCTTCAGATATGTCTCTGTTTTAATGCAAAACCTACAGCAGGCGGTCAACACTCACTGCCATTGAAAGAGGCAACTGCTCCAGACATGGTGGGGCCATGTCTTTGTTTTAAAGCAAAACCGATCAACACCTAAGACGTTGGATACAAAAGGAAGCCTTGTGTGACAAGCTCTAAAAATCGGAATTAACAAACTCGAAACCTCTCTCGCGCTCTTTCTCTGGCTCTTGCTTGCGCTGGTGTTCTACTTCTCTTGTTCTGCCTGTCTCTGGAAGGAAAAGCAGCTTCCAGCGAACAACAAGGCAAGGGGGCAACAGGAAAGCAGTTCGACAGGGAAGGTCAGCAGCTCTAGAAGCAGGCCGACACACCAGAAGAAACCAGAGCAACAGCCCCAGTGACCATCAGACACCTCGCGGCAACAAGGGCCTTACGAAACAACCAACCGAGTGTTGCCACCAACTAACCGGGTAATATTGGGCCACCGCAACCAAAGCAAACCAACTCGGGAGAAAACCGAAGATCCGCAAAGTTTCCACTCTACTATCTATTTCTGACTTACCTCTGGGTGAATTACTGTCAAGGATTCGTTTGGTGAGCATTATCTCTGGCCCTTTAGAGTCCAACCTAGCTAGTACAGTGGGATTGGGAGGGTTGAGGTATCTTTCGACTGTAATTTCCCTCGTGTGTACCGAAGTGTTCCCCATTTTATTAGTGTTAAGATTGTTGTGTTGTATTTTCTCTCTTGAATAAAGGTCAAAGTTTCTTGCACCAAAACCAGTTGTCTGCTGCACTTTGTCACAACCCCCAAATAAGTCCAAGGTCTAGAACCCAGGGAGTGGGAGCGATTCGAACCGCTCAGAAGTCAGAGGTGAAGCTGACACACCCCACCACCCCCTACAGAACATAGGAAAATAGGTACAGGAGTAGGCCATTTAGCCCCTCGAGTCTGTTTTGTCATTCAATGAGATCATGGCTGATCTGTGACCTAACTCCATATACCCACCGTAGCCCCATATCCCTTAATACCTTTGGTTAACAAAAATCTATCCATCTCAGATTTAAAATTAACAATTGAGCTAGCATCAACTGCAGTTTGTGGAAGAGAGTTCCAAACTCCTACCACCCTTTGTGTGTAGAAGTGTTTCCTAACTTCACTCCTGAAAGTCCTGGCTCTAATTTTTAGGCTATGTCCCCTAGTCCTAGACTCCCCAACCAGCGGAAAGAGTTTCTCTCTATCTACCCTATCAGTTCCCTTTATTATCTTGAAAACTTCAATCAAATCACCCTTAATCTTCTAATTTCCAGGGAATACAACCGTAGTTTGTGTAATTTCTCCTTGTAATTTAACCCTTGGAGTCCAGGTATCATTCTAGTAAATCTACGTTGCACTCCCTCTAAGGTCAATATATCCTTCCTAAGGTGCAGTGCCCAGAAGTGAACACAGTACTCCAGGTGTGGTCTAACCAGGGCTTTCTATAGCTGTAGCATAACTTCTGCCCCCTTGTATTCTAGTCCTCCCCTCAAAGCTTTAGGAAAGTTACCCCAGGTGGAGCCCATTTTACTGCACTTCAAAGTATCGACAATCATGGCTTTCTCTGTCTTCCTCCACCACCACTGATACCAGGGCTGTTGCTGGACGACCCAATTCCATGTATGACATCGAGTGGATTATGACATTATGTGGATGAACTGAAATTTCCTACAGCTTAAAGTTCAAGAGGCTGAAGCCATCTTGTTTGATTTTCATAAACACTCACATGCATCCTGCTCTGACTTCATCCACCTCCTTGCTGAACCTGGTGGTGTACAACCTCAGCACTCTGCTTAATCCTGAACCACCACCAAGATCACCTTCTTCCAATTATATGCATCACCGCCAGTTTACACCCCTCCACTGCTGAAACCCTTATCTTGGCCACCTCTAGGAATAAGTTTCAAATACTCTATTCCTTTGCACCCCCCCCCCTCCTCCGCCCCCACCCACCTCCACCTTTCAGCTAATCAGGAAATCTGTCACCCAGGTCCTGTCACAAGCCAAGTCACTCATCCATCACTCCATCCTTGGCAAGCTATGCTGGCTCTCTGTGCCTCATATCCTCCATGGCTTTCTCCTCCTGTCTGGAAAATATCAGCCACATGTCCTACCTGCAACCTCCTTCTTCAGATTCTGGTTCAATACTTATTCTCTGCTCCTTCCACTGCACCATCAAAGGCTGATTATTCAGCCATTATGCCGCTATTGTGGAATTTGCTTCAAAAATCACTTCATCTTGATAACATAGGAGCAGGAGAAGATCATTCAGCCCCTCGACCCTGTTCCAACACTCAATTAGATCATGGCTGATATCTTAACTCCATTTACCCGCCTTGGTTCCATAACCCTTAATACCCTTGCCGAACAAAAATCTATCAATCTCAGTTTTGAAATTTTCAATTGACCTAACCTCAACAGCTTTTTGGGAGAGTTCCAGATTTCCACCATCCTTTGTGCGAAGAGTGCTTTCTGACATCACCCCTGAACAGCCTAGCTCTAATTTTAAGGTTATGCCCCCTTGTTCTGGACTCATCCACCAGAGGAAGTAGTTTTTCTCTATTTACTCAATCACATCCTTTGATCATCTTAAACACTTCAATTAGATCACTCCTTAATCTTTTACACTCAAGCGAATACAAAGCCCAGTCTATGCAACCTGTCCTCATAATTTAACCCTTTAACCCTCGGTATCATTCTGGTGATTCTGCGCTGCACCCTCTCCAAGACCAATATGTCTACTCTACCTGCCTTTAAAAGACTCCTAAAACATATGTCTTCAGCCGCTGTCTCTGTATTTCTTTCCTTCCTTCTCTTCCCTTTGGTGAGACATTGTAAATGTCACGGTGTAAATAAATTATCGTTGCATTTGCTTGAGTGCGTTCGCCAATTGAACACGAGGAAATAAATTTCTGTTGAATTTCTGTGCGTGTTCATCGAATATTTTGATTTGCACCATATGTTCCATTGCCAAGGTCAGTGTTTGTCCAGCACAAGGATCTCACAGCCAGCATACAGGTAAATCGATAGCGTGAGCTGTGTCAGCAGCTCTAATCCTTCCAGACCATGTCTAAACTGCGATCAAATGACTGCAAAGTTTGCATGTCTGAGTTCAGCAGAAATGTTTGAATTAGTGGAAGCAGTGGAGCAGGAGGACAGATCAATGATGGCAATGAAAGGGGAAGAGAAGGAGACTGGAATTCTCACTAGATGCACAGCCTTGGGAGCAAATTGTTATTTTCTCTATTTTTGTGGGGTCATTATGTACACAACACAGACGGGTTACTGAACCTTTTGTCAGTTATACCATTTAAGTGGCTATTTAGCTGTGTCAGGAGTGTGGAATGCACATTAATAGAGGTGTCCTGGTTGGTTGGTTTTCTGTCCTTCCCATTAATGAATTCAGGTTTCCCCAAATTGCCCACAGGAAAATTGCATTGAGTAGCCCCTTTGACTGGCAGTCTTTAAATTCCACAACATTATTTGTGACATCAGTAATGTGATCTGATACACACAATCGGCATGTTTAGAGCAATTGAAGATGTTAGAATAATGTTTTTTTTAAATCATTCTTTATAGTTTATCCTCTATATGCCTCACCTTCCAAATGGATGAAAATCAACAGGACATTAACCACTCCCCTTCCAGAATTTTATACTCTGTAGGGGCCAACAGCCAGCAGAGAGAGCAAGGCTACCATGCTATCATTTGAACCTGGATTCAGAGCTAGGCCCTAGAACTGAGAGAGAAATGTGCTGTCTACACTGCATTACCCAGCCCCGATCTGTACATAAAATGCTTCTAAATAACTGCCACCAACAGTACCTTCAAAAATTATTTGTAAAATAAAAGTATTCCTGAAGACAAGAGAAAATAGCAATGATTGTACCTGAAAAAAGCCACCTGAAAATATCAAAGGCCAAAGTATCTCAATAACTGGACTGATTTTACCCATCGTTTGTGTGACTACAACTATTGCTCTCAATTCCAAAAATTCACTTGGTAAAATTTCTACTTTCAGTTCATGACTTGTTGAAGCATTGCAGTGATTCTCGTGTACTAGTAATGAATGAAATTCTGTTTTTGCTCCACAAAGAGGAATCCAATAAAGATGAAACCTCAATAGAGCTAAAACAAGAAATGTTATGCTTTGATCACAAGTTTGTTTGGATCACTACTTCTACATATTACCAATAAACAACTTGGAAAAGCTTGGATTAGCTCACTCAGATCTCCAGTTACGACTGTAGTTTGTCAGTGTGATGTAATGACCTATAAAGTTCATCATTATTGTATATTTCTGTAGGGTGAGCACAAGCCTCATTCAAAGCCTTGAAACCATTAACACCAAGATGTGAATGTCACAGTTGAACTTTTACTCCTCTTTACTTGTATCCTTATTTGTGTTTAAACCTCAAAACTAAGGCCTAAGGCTCAAAACTAATGTTGTACAAATATTAATGCACAAACACTTAACGTACTTGCATTAAATTCCTTAATCCATTATATCAACCAGCTTAAATTCCTGTATGCTAATCTTTGCAAGTATAATTTCCAGGCCTGGGTTATTAAATCATTTCTCTTTTCTATCCCCGAATCACACAGTGATATTGGTAATGAAGATGTAGGTTTGCTCACCAACATTCCCTAAGCGCAGATGAAGTCTTCCTTTTATTATTGTCGTCACTCCATACGGTTTAACAGTGCCATGCTTTGTGATATCAGCCAAGGGCATTGGTACATCTGGTGCGTATTCTGTGGTTATGACCTCCAGCTCATGGGAAACTTGGATTGCAGTGCGACCCTGACGTAGCAAATACTGCAACAGTAAGATACTTTTGTTACCCGAATGTACCTAACGTTGCAATAAAACACTTACAGAGGGACTTTGGATTTATAAACATATTATTAAACCAAAGCTTTTGAGACTTCAAACATCCTTCATCTAGCCAAATATAGAAAACTGAACCAGTTACTGTAAAATCTAATGCATCAGCTGCACCCTCAAGCATGTCTATATGTGCTTCCAATTTACGGTGTAACATAATAATAAGATTTATTTGGCTTTTAACCGAAAGAACACCATAACAATTAGGATCAAATTATACACTAGTGCGAATTGTTGACATCATTTTACAGCTCCAACCTAATTTATAGCACTAATAATTGAAAAGAATAACAGTAGATAATGAAAAATCATTTAAAGTCATTTTTCCAAAGAAGACATATTTTAGATTGGCAAGAAAATGTTCTTATAATCATTACAGCAACAGAATTATTTTCAGCATTACACAACACTTTTTTTTCAGCATTTGTTGCTTTCACCCAAAAAGTGTGTTTGATTCACCTGCAGCCAGTGAAACTGTTGTATCTCCACAGACCGAGGCAGTAACTTCGCTCAGTAGTACTGCCACTTTAGCAGCGGTTAAAGGGAGGGTGGGGGCAGAGAATTAGGAAGGAATCATTACGTCAGGTCACCACCCATTTTCCTGTGCATCGGATTTCCTGCCAGAAATGATTGCGGCCCGTGCAATAGGTCGTATTCCAATGACGGAGTGAAATCACTCATTATTGTTGCTTTTTCAACATTGGATGCTAATGCCGGTATACAATAGGAGTCCAACCTTGCTAAGGGAGGCGGAACGGAAAAAATTAAAATGACGACTGGAGGATAAAATGACTGTGGCACATTACAGTGACAAATCTACATTGGTAGATTCTGTCACTTCATCAGTTCAAAGATGTCTTGTTTCTTTAAGGCTACCTGTCCATTTAAGGTGCTGCAGGGAGCAGGCACCATAAAGGGGCAAATATCTGTAGGAACAGGCTTTTCTCACCGCCCCCACCCAGCAATGGCACACTCCAAAGCGCATGCAGAAATGTCGCTGGCCGTTGGTCAACTAATGTAAAATAGGCTGATCCCAGGAAATTCACCATGGTTGGTCACAGTTTAGTCAGATAGGCACAATGCCCACCTACCAACTTAACATCAGTGATCGTGGCAACAGGAAAATTCCCGCTCATGTAATAGCAATGCACACTGTAACTATTCATCCGAAACAACTAAGCACAGTATTCGTCTGTTATGCCCTGTAAAGGGTACAGATGTGGTATAATGGAACAGAAAAGACGGCGGAAATCAGTGCTGGCAGAAGGCAGCGGAAGCTCCAGGCCAAAACAAGCAGGAGCATCATTAAAATATGGAAATGGGGCCAAGAATGGCCTGCACACAATTTCTCAATGTGTAGGCGCGCAGAACGTCACGTGCAACCCTCATCCAGGAAACCAGGCATTTAGTGTTGCTACAGACTGACAGCTCGAACAGCAGTTCATTTAATGGGCACAGAATACTATCGTGAAATGTTGGTAGGTCATTTCTGATCTCTCTTAGGCTCTCAGGAGCCTTGGTGCCAGGTGAACCTAATTATTTATTTTTGACCTTTAACAGCATTACTGGCTTTCTCAATCTAATTGTTTGGAAGAAGGGGAGGGTCTATGGGGGCAGGGGGGGGTGGGGAGATTCCAGGCAAGTCAGACTGCCCAAAAGGTGCTCCGTGCCCTCCCGCAGGTATCTGCATACCCGCATCGGCCCACAGAGAACAAATTACCGCACTTTGGTGGGCAGAGTTCTGGCCAAGCTCCTCTTCCAAAAGGAAGGTGCAACACGCGATGATAAGACATATGAATATAAGACCATCCACATCCCAATCACAGCATGCCACACTTTACATTGTACAGCATGAAAGAAGGCATGCCAGGGAGATCATCAGCCAGCAAACCTTGAATGTCTGTGCCCACCAGAATTCCACTAACCACATTTGCAAGCATTGTCACACCTATCTAACAATGACCTCAGGTAATTGTCTTCTCAAGGTCTGGGCCAGCACAGAGGCAGATGCAGAGCTGTGCCTGCTGTTGCAAGGACACCCGCAGCTACCATGCTGCGTAGGGTTGGCATGTGCAGTGACAGTGATAGGCAGCAGTGGCCTGAAAGTCATACTGCGCTGCTGGCATATGGCAATGGAGCTGCGGAGTGGCAGAAAACCATCGTCCTTGCAACCACCAAATGCAACACCACTTCAGCAGCCATCAAGCAAGGGTCGGGTGCTGGACTGTTTCATCACTGGCCTTCAGACTCACGCCAGCAGCTAGGATTCCCTTTCCCTTCATTTTTGTCTGCTCCTTCTGAGTATCCTGACCCATCAGCCTTAGCAACGAGCTTTTGTGGCTTGGCAAAGTCTCTCAATATTTTTGTCACTCTAATTGGCTCCATTCTTTTAAATTTTGCTTACACACAATTTTTCTCTCTCACCATTAGTGTGGTCCTTGGACTTGCCCACATCTCCACTTGGAACTGTGAATATTTATGAAAATAGGCTTAATCTGGAAATTGAGTGTTATTTGCATTTTCACCATTCTGGTGGGATTTGCATCATCAGTTCTTAACCATTTAGAACAGATTGCCACCTGTTGACCAAAATCTATCCAATAAATTTAAAAATAAACGTTCTGGTCAGTGCAGCAGCAGAATACCAAAGCACTGCCCCTGGAGCAGTGAAATTTGGGTTCATGGTTACAATTTCCCAGTATGGTGAGTTCCCAATCTCAGCCCTGCCACTGTGGAAGGGTTGGAGCATATTATTGGTCAACACAGGCTGAGTCCCTCTATGCAGCCCCTTTTCAAAGACCAATACAACTGATAAAGCAATTCTTAGAAAATCCCTACGTATTCTTACGGTAACAATCATCTACTAATACCTGTACACTGCCAGCTTGTGCTGGAAATGTCCATTCTATTCTCCAATACTACCATTCCGACATGGACTCCTTACATCTTGACGTTCTGAAAGCATGACCCATCTCATCGTCTCCTCAAACTCACTTTCCCAGGACCTCCCAACTATGGACTCCTTACCTCCTTCAGTCTTTTCCTCCTCCTAGGCTTTTAAAACCTGAGCTACTTATCATTTAATCACTACTTTGTGATTGACATCAACTTCTTTCAACCTTGGTCGTGGCCCTTCGCTTTACCTTCTCGATAAAAATTTTTAAAGCTTGGTCACCGATGCAGGTGCTTTGAAACCGGATGAAATGTTCAAAAGTGGCCAGGTGCAGCATATCGCCACGTATGTTAAATACTTTATTTTAGAAGCCTCGGCATAACTACAATGCACAGCTTAGAAGCATTAACAGGGGAAGTTTGCCATTCTGAGGGCGTCAGTATTTCACGGGTTAATGTAGTTTGGTATTACTTGGTGAAGTATTTTGACTGCTGCATCTTCCAGTTATTGTGCTTTGTTAATCATTACCTTCAGTTCCACAGCAGCAGAGCCAATCAGAAGCAAGGATTCTGCGTTCCAGACATCAATCTGCAATATTTGCAGGGCCAGATATTGCATAAACCAGCGCTGTTCTCCTTCCTTCAGGTAACTTGGCTCCACCATGAATTTCAGCTCCAACCCTGGAGAATCTACAGCACATGGAAAAGGGAATAAATGGGGACAAGGCTGAAGTTGTACACATTCATTTAAAGGTCAGTTAAATCAAGGATGAACAGTTTTAAAAGGAAATCCGGTAAAAATTTACTCTGGAAATTATCGCACAAAAGAGAGAAGATGGGACAATAATAAGTTTCATTTCTTTTGAGGTGTTTTTTCCAGTGTATGGACAGATCCTTAAAGTGCATACCTTAGCTTTCCTGGCTTATACAGTCCAAAATATGAAAAGAAAAGCCAGAAAAAAACCATCAGGCCAGTCTCCCCAAACACTAGTAACGCTAACTCTGGCGGGGGGGCGGGTGGGGGAGCAGAAGAAAAATCCTATGATCAATTTCAAGACACCTCTGGAATATTCCTCCTCAACACTGTAAGGCAATGGGAGAGCATGGCTACCTGTGACTCATTGCTACACATACTTAAACTAATCCACACCCCACACTCCCCCCCTTCCATATGCCCCAATTTCTTAGGAACATAGCGTTAAGAATATTAAGTAAGGTAGAGTAGTAATAGTAGTGATTATAGGGTTGACGGTGGAGGGGTGGGGGGGCTTTGAGTGCTGTGAGTATAATGTTGAGATAGAGCTAGTTGCCAGCATGTCTGCAAAGGTGGTGATAATTCAGGGCCAAGCAGATGATCGAGTGTGAGAAAGGGTTGATAAGGAATTGTTGACCCTCAAGGCCGGCTTAACCGCTCGAGTGTCTGAAATGTCTGAAGAACAATAAACAGCTTGAACCACTATGCGCATGCGTGAGATGGGGAAGTTGTCTATGTGACTGCTGGCATTAACCTTACATATTGCGGGGGTGCTTGCATACTAACCTTATGTTAACAGTATGTACTGAACCATATAAAGATAGGGCAAACAGTTGGGACTCTAAATATTCTTGAAGAGGGCTAAGTTCAGTGAACCCCTGATGAGTCCATTACTTGTGAGTATAAAGATGCCTGTCTCATAACTACTGCTCATGTTGGGTTTATATTCATTTGATAAATAAAGATTATTGATCAGACGACCCTCTGTCTCCTGAGTCCATGTGTCTATATTGGAGTTAAAGGTCAAGGATTGCCCTAACACACAGGACTATACAAGATTGGAAACTAGCGTCTCTATCCATCGAGCTAGTCCCAAATTTATGTGCTTCTTATTCTGCTTCACCTCTGATAACCTTCAACAGACCTGTCTGCCAAAAATGTATTCACTGTCACCTTAAGATTTATAACATCCTCCACTTCCACTGCCTCCTTGGATAGGGTCCTCGGCATGCTTGCCACTCCCCGCAGGAAGAAGTTATATCGTAACTATGTATTTATCTTTTCTTGCCACAGCCTGTGGTGGCACGACCAGCGCTAGCAGCTCGAGCCGAGTATGAGGACCAATTTCCAGCGATCCTCGGGTCTCTCTGTTTGGGCGGCAAACGGACCCAAACCAAAATCTACCCCTTGGTCTAATCACCAAATCAAATTGGTATATTTTTGAGATAAATTAAGCTGATAGCCATCTCATTCTTCACCTGAAGTTGGTATTTCTTGTAATCAACAGTGGTGATAATAATAATAATCTCATTTCAACACTGAAGGCTTATAATTCTAGATAAGTGAGTTCAATTTACAAAGTAAATTAAGCAAGTTATACGGAATACAATTAGCAAGGCATCTGGATTCATTCTGTTAACCTGCCGCACTCACCTATATTACCAGTGCCATTTTTGTTTAGTGGCACTAGGATGAAAGGTGTAGAGTTTGAAGTTCCCTTTTCTGAGTTGCGTATCTTCACGAGCTGCAGCTGTTGTGTTGTTACTGGTGGAAAGCGATAAAACTGGAAGGTGAAATAGACAGATCCTGGCTGGGTACTTCCCTGAGGAACTCTGGAAAAAAATTCAAAGGAGAAAAAAACTTACTGATGGCACAGTACACTTTACCCCTCAAACAGCAGTCTCTTGCACACATACGATGACCAGCGACCATCCATTTTGCGCCTTTGTGGCTAATGGGGCCAGATGCTAACTGTTCAGAATAGAATTAAGCTACTGTGAGTGAAGATATAAAAGGCATCGATGGAACGAGCAACCTGATATGGTTGTGAATTTCCACTTTGAAAAATTTAATGGTGCAGGCACACACAATCTCCAATGGGTATAATAATTTGTTAGGGCAAGACAATGCCACAGATTTCTACATCTGCTGCAGTTAGCGCAGTTGGCTGATTTGAGTACCACAATTTTGCATGAAAAGTCCCAGAGGCAGCGAAAATGCATTTATCTGAGTGGGTCTGAGAAGTAACAAATCATTTGCCCACCCGTGGTGTGTGTTGGAGATTTTCCTGACCTTTTCCCTGGGAAGCACCCATTTCCTTAGGTGCAAAGAGTCAGGAAAAATGGGACGGAGACCCTTTTATGTTACCCCGGGATTTCTGGGGCTTCTCTGGGAGGGGTAGGCCTGGAGTAGGAGCAAGCCTATTGGAGGTATGGTAATGAGGTGAGAGGGGGCTTCTCCAGCTTCCTGCCTTATTTTCCTGAGTGAACTCCCGCTGAAACCTGGTGCGATGGGCTGCTTCTGGACCCCTGCAGACTGGAGGGTCAACGGGGTTCCACCGGTCAGCGGGGGGTCCTCTGGTCAGCAGGGGTCCAGGGGCAAGCTGAAGACAGGAAGGTAAGCATGCTTCATTCTTTTTAGGAGTCCCCCTCAAGGTGTTTGCAAGCAATTGAAACCTTCTGGCTGCTGATCTCGGTCACAGTTCTTAAGCGGGACTAGATCCAGTCATCTAAAAACCACAGTTGTTACATTTGGTGGTCATTTCTCCTAGAGATTGTGACCAGCAGGCACCATGCTCTCCCCAGCTCCGCACCAATACTAACTCTTTCAGGGACATAGACGCCTACAAAATACCTCATCGCAAGTTGGCGGTAAAATTTCAAGTGACGAGATCTATAAATAACGTTCACGTGAATGAACTGATGCAGAATAAAGATTTTTAATTTTTTTTTAACATACGTATAGGATATCTTCCTTAGATTTGAGGTACACCATATATATTCACCAAGGAAACTGATCAAAAATCTCACAACCAATTCAAGTGAATTCCAAAAGTAATTTCATTCCTTCAGTATTAATGGCATTCTCTGAGTTTAAGATAGACATCAATTTTTATGTTTGTGTTTGAAGAATATCCTGTAATTGTGATTGACTTAAGCATGTTCTAGGAAGGAACTGTTTGAAGGTGATTGTGAGCAGAGATTGCTTCTAAAACATGCAAAATATCGAGTATCGGGGGCAGGAAAAAGTCTAACTAACCGGGCACGCCGCGAGATGCCCTGCTCCAGCAAATTCCAGCCCAATATGTTAGTAAGTCAAATTTACAGAAAAATATAGAAATCAGATAGCAGACAGACATAAAAAGCTTTTGCCCAATGACAACTATTCATGTAACGACAGACTCCTGAGTTAACAAGTAAAAAGAAAAAAAGTGCAATAGATTTTATATTTTGAATTTTTTCTTGAAGTTTTTATAAGCATCATTGTAGATAGCAGAGTGATTCAGAACCCCAAATTGTGAAAGCTACGCAAAAGAAAAGAGTACTCTCATTGCAGACAACATTTTTATTAGTAAATACCGACTAATATACTGGGCCAGAATTTGCAGAAAAAAATAACATTGTCTGAACGACTCACGCCGTTATTAATGCGCAAATTAGCCAGAAACTTGCGGCAAGGAAGAGATACCCTGTGAATTGCAAATCACCACAAGTTGCTGGACGATTTGCGCCGCTCCACTGAAACGGCATCTCGCCTTTAACCTCCCCATGAGTTTCACAAAGTTACTGCATTTGCACATTAATTGCTCATTAAACTCGCCACAGAAAGTTAAGTTTAGTAATTAATAAATAACATAAGTACCTTTTTAATGATGTGATAATTGTTAATGACTGCCAATCTACCGCTTTGGCCCAGAAAGTGAACAATTAAAAGTGTGGAATCTCATTCCATCAGGTTGTGAATTGTTTCAGATTTTAAAAATGTCAAATGTTTTAATTTTTTTTTCTTACTTTTCCTTTCATTCTCTTTTTCTTCTCTCTCTTAATCCAATCTTTCTTTCCCTCTATTTATTTCTTTCTGTAGCTGATTTGACTCTAATTCACCCTCCTTCTCAGTCCTTCCTCTGCTTATTTCTCAATCCTTAAATCTCATTAGTTAAGGAGATACACTGTTTGTCCCGTTGTTCACAATGGTCCCAGATGCCCTGTTGCCCTCGCCGTGCCATTATCAGCTCGCACTTCCAGCAACTTACAGGGCAAAAAATGGTTGAGCTGAAGGGGGCAGGAAAAAGTCTAATTAACCGGGCACGCCGCGAGATGCCCTGCTTCAGCAAATTCCAGCCCAATATGTTAGTAAGTCAAATTTACAGAAAATAGAGAAATGAGATAGCAGACAGACAAATGTAACGACCCTGCAGACTCCTTGAGAATTTCTGAACCCGAGTTTGAAAATGTATGCTATAGAGTACAGCTCGAAGCTACTACTGGAAATGAACGTAAGTGCGGGATGTTTGGTTAGACCTGACATAGTACTGGAGGAGACCGCTAGATAGGAAGCACAAGTTGAAGCAATTTAAGATCAGAGTCTGACTAAGAACCACGAACAGCTGCTGTCACATAATAAACATAAGTGAGCTTTAAATCCAACTTCACAAAAGTCTAACTCTGCACTGTAATAAAAGCTTTTCCCATAAAATATCCTGTGTAGAAGTTGTGTCTGGTACATTTCCCAGTCTCCAGGGATCTTCAGGTAATGGGCCAACAATATTTCAACCACAGGCTGTAATTAAAAAAAATACTTATATATAAATAGGCTGAATCTAATTTATTATTTCAGTTTAGAAATTTATAATAATTTGAAACCACCCAAGAAATGGTACATAGATGTTTCTACCGACAGAGTTTGCATCTTGCCCCCACATCCATTGCAGTCAAAATTGTAACTTACTGGAATATCAGAAATATCCAAATCTTATACTTCTCACACTCTTTGAAACGCAGCTCAGACACTGCAAAGCCAATCTGCGAGACTAAGGGGGTTATTATGACAACGGACAGCCAAGGATAATAACACTTCCACAAGTGAAGGCCACCTGGAGGGTTGATAAGGGAGTGCTTAAACCAAGATTATCCTCAATAGACTGTGATGTTGATGAACTGCCCTGTGATGTGTTAGGTGTGACATTGGGCATGGGCAGGGGAGACAAAATAGGCGGAATCGCATTGGTTGCCTGTTACATGCCCTGCCTGTTACTCGGTCCCAGTGAATGGAAAGAATATCGAGTGTTGTATAATGGGCAGCAAATGTGATTCTGCCTGTTTTCCGTCCACGACCAAGTCCAATTTCACCCCCATGAAATGGGTCATTATTTTCCTCAAATGCAATGTCTGTTAATAATCAACAACTTGACTGGCTTCTTTCTAATATACTTCAGGCAGAGCCAAAAGCCATTTTAAAGATGGTACCTCTCTTAGAAGAGCCTGTTGTTTAAGCAATGCAACATAGTACATAGAGAAGACCTGCAAACGATGGGTAAAAATACTCTGTTATTTCACAATTCCTGAATGTTTTTACATTTTTTAATGCTTGCAATGGGCTGACGCGACAGTCTGCTCTCTAATTTCAAAGATTTCCCTCACACTAGGACACTGATTAGTAAAGCAGTATGCATGCATTTAAAGTATGTCTGCATTGTACTCTGTTTTTCCCTGATTAGACAACGATGTTGAACTAGCAGTATAACTCCCTTTACTGACAAAGGGTCTCCACCTGAGGCTTAAAAAATCTTTTCCTTGTTCAGTTGCTAACAGCTCTGCTGTGTAGTTCCAGTGTTTACAGTTTTACTTCTTATCTCTATAGTTTAATTCAGTAACTGCTCTCAGTATCTTCTGGAGAACTGCAGCAAAACAGACTTATGTTACACATTTAACATGAAGTCCATTCCTTCAGTCTCTACAGGGTACCTGAATTTGCATTTGTACAGTTCCTTTCATGACCTCAGGACATCCCAAAGCGCTTCACAGCAAATGAAGTACTTTTGAAGCGTAGTTTGTTATAACGTAGGGATACGCAGCAGGCATTTTTTTGCGCACAGCAAGGTCCCACAACAGCAGTGAGATTAATAACTAAATAATCTGATTTTGGTGGTGTTGGATGAGGGATAAATGTTTCCCAGAACACCGGGAGAACTCCCTTGCTCTTGGTCGAATAGTGCCAAGGAATCTTTTACACCCGAGAGGACAGATGGGGGCTTGGTTTAATGTGCCATCTAAAACACAGCACCTCAGACAATGCAGGGCTCCCTCAGTATGCACTGAAGTGTCAGCCTAGATTATGCGCTCAAGTCTCATGACGTTCTGACTCAGAGGTGAGAGCTGAGCCAAGGTGGACGCATCGGTCTTCAGGCAGAGTGAAATCTAACAGTTAGGTTATTTACAATCTAATATTACATAGTTACCAAAGTAACTAAACTTTAATTTTTTTTCAAAACTGATTGTTTTATACTGCTCAACAAAACGTAGAAAATACTTCAATAAATGAAGAAACTGATATTTAAGATGATTTATGATTCATTTAAGTGCTAGAGGTTTAGATGTTGATTACTGGGCTGAGTTATTAGAGCAATCTGTCTACTAAGTACCACTGAATAACAAGCAAACAGATCTTTGTGGCAGAATACATCTTCGTCAATTCAACAAAAAGAGCATGTTAATTATTGACACAAATTGCATCTGATCAATTCCTTGTAGATTGGAGAGGTTTTTTTTCTTAACTGTGGATTCATAAAATGTTAAGATAGTAATGCTATTTTCTATGGGGGTGTCCTCTGATTCGGAAGGGTGTAAGACCTAGCTTTACTGTGTTAAAGAAAGAAAGAACTTGCATTTATATAGCGCCTTTCGCTACCTCAGGACGTCCCAAAGCATTTACAGCCAATGAAGTGTTGGAGGGAATGTTCTGGTATCTTTCCTCTGCTGTTTTTTCCTGATATTTTAGAATTCGGGCCCAAGGTTGGGAGGTATTTTCTCAATTGTGAAAGAGCCCACGTGAGCTTTGGTCTGTGGGTATCTATGAGGAAGACCCAAATCTTGGTACCATATATGTAATTTGTTGGGCACAAACAGTGTCATCGCATCTAAAAGTCTCACTTTCAATTTTTGAGCTATGTCTCAGTAGAGAAAACTGAAATGCCTCCAAAAGTTGACCACTGTACTCAT
Source organism: Heptranchias perlo (assembly GCF_035084215.1). Lineage (NCBI taxonomy): Eukaryota > Metazoa > Chordata > Chondrichthyes > Hexanchiformes > Hexanchidae > Heptranchias > Heptranchias perlo. The sequence goes on from NC_090356.1 coordinate 27,242,061, forward strand.
TATTTTTGCTCCAGTGTCTATGGCATGACATACTGCCTGATTCAGCAGCCTCAGTGACTTCATCAACCAGTGTCTCCATTTGAAAGCATAACCCCTTACTATTTCTCACGGTAGACTTAAAAATGAAACTCCAATTGTTGACTGGGTGAATGGATTTTCTGCCCTTTCTCTTATCTCCCAACTTGTGGGGTTACCAGGGGACATCAACACAGGCATCTACCACTCATCGACTGGGTGTTCAGAGGTACATGAGCAATCCAGAGTGACTCAGCTCTCCAATGTTCCCTCCATTCCTGTGGGGAAATACTGCAGCACCATGTACTGGCCGAGCAACTTTGCTGCCCATATCCTAATTCGCACCAAGTCCCATCACCGCAGTGCTCGCTGACCTACCTTGGCTCCCAGTCCAGGAATGCCTCGATATTAAAATTCTTATCCTCGTTTTCAAATCCCTCCATGGTCTCACCCCACCCTATCTCTGTAACCTCCTCCAGCCCTACAACCCTCTGAGATCTCTGCGCTCCTCCAATTCTTGCCTCTTGCGCATCCCCGATTTTAATCGCTCCACCATTGGCGGCAGTGCCTTCAACTGCCTGGGCCCTAAACTCTGTAATTCCCTCCCTAAACCTCTCCGCCTCTCTCTCCTCCTTTAAGACGCTCCTTGAAATCTACTTCTTTAACCGAGCTTTTAGTCACCTGTCCGGCTATCTCCTTATGTGGCTCAGTATCAAATTTTGTTTGATAATCGTGCCTGTGAAGCACCTTGGGATGTTTTACTATGTTAAAGGTGCTATATAAATGTTGTTGTTGTTGAGATGAGATCAGGGACTAATACTGGGCTGAGAATTCCTCTGACCACAATTTGTAGCAATGTCGTAAACACGTCAGTGAAGATTCCTCTACTGTTCAGTCATTCTAGTGAAATCCCAGACACTTTCAAAATACTTACGATTTTGCTATAAGTACGGAACAGAGGAAATCTTCATTAGCACATTTATGATGTTGCTGCACATAGAGACCATTGTAATTCTTCTCCTGCTGTGGTCAATCATGGTGGTGAACCCACATTATACCACTCCCTAGCCCCTTACTATTTCTCAGTCGACTGTGAAGCGTCTTGGGTCATTTCACTACGTTAAAGGTGCTATATAAAGTTGTTGAGTTGCAAACAATTACAAATAACATTTCCATTCTTTTATTTCATTTTGTTGTAAGGAAAAGGTTAATCAGACTGTCCTGAAGTCGCCTAATGTTATATTGCAATTGATTTCTCTTTATATTGCAGTAATAGTAACCTTTAGCCTTTGCCTATTAAGCAGGGATATATCAGTCAGTTTAAAGTACCACTGCGCTATTGAGCCAGGACTGACCTTAATGCAATGGTCAGTTTAGTCACTTCACTAAACCTAATTAAAAGACATGCCAGGGTATATAGCTCAGAGAACTTTAATCAGTTGATAACAAGTGCAGGAAAAACAGTTAGTTCTGCAAAGGGAAACATCTGAGTTGACTGGTACGAAATGGTACTGAATCTAAGACAGACATAGAATTAAAAGGTTCACTTGGTGGAATAGCAATTATATATAAGAGAGATGACAAAGTAGGGGAAGTTGTGCCGGTCCATGGGAAAATAACTCGTTAAAACTAAAGTTATTGACAAGTCAATTAAATTCTCATTATATTTAATGTTTATATAATTGCGTAATGCGGAATTGCGCGGATTGTCACGTAGAGGGAGTGAGAAAAATGCATATGAATTGGCTATGTGTAATGAGTATTTGGATTCGTAAAGGCCTAAGATACTGAGCTCAGAACTGTAACCCTCCTCTGGCCCTACAACCCTCCAAGGTCTCTGCATTCCTCCAATTCTGGCCTCTTGCACATCCCCGATTTTAATCACTCCACCATTGGCGGCTGTGCCTTCAGCTGCCTAGGCCCTAAGCTCTGGAATTCCCTTCCTAAACCTCTCTGCCTCTCTCTCCTCCTTTAAGTTGCTCTTTAAAACCTACCTCTTTGACCAAGCTTTTGGTCACCTGGCCTAATGTCTCTTTACGTGGCTCAGTGTCAAATTTTGTCTGATAATCGCTCCTTCAAAGTGTCTTGGGACATTTTACTACATTAAAGGGCTACATAAATGCAAGTTGTTGTGGTTACAACAGCTCTTCTTTATTTAAAGTTAAAAATTATTCATGCTGTTTATCATCATTCTATTCTGTCTCTCTAGCTTCCAAGTAGTTTTAAAGTCAGCTACAGTGACAAATGCAGCAGTGAACCTAATTTGGCTGCTTATTAGTTGCAATAACACATCCCTGCATTTGTATTAGCAAATCTTGCCAGAGGGCACATTAAGGCTTAAATTGAAGTCCCACAGCTCCTCTGTTTCAGATCTCCTTCATGTATCATAGGTTTAGCCCTGCAGGAACACTCCAAATTGAGTCATTTGTTCTACTTGCCCCTATAAGAATATTAAACTGAAATGTCTCAAGGTGAATCTCACAATACGACCCAGGACTGCTGCTTGGTTTCTCAGCTCCATGCTGGCTCAATTTACTTTCTCCAATGTCCAGTGTCTGTAAGTATTCTCTGCTTTAAACAGCAGGCAGCTACTTGACAAGCAAAACTGATAAACTGGTGTACATTTGATCTATGCTGAGCGACCAGTTTTAGTGCATATCCAGCAGAGAGTTCAAGTTTGGCACTCGCTGCAACATAACCTTCCCCAGCTCTTATGGCCACCATCAATATGTTCTCAGTCATGAAAAATTTTACTGAACCCAAGATGGCAATTCTTTTTGTTTTGCTGAAGATTATTAAAGTACACTTTACATCCTGAATTCCAAACTGCAATTCTATATTATTACAAAATAACCTGTTTTCTTTCAACACAAACATGACCATTTGAAGAGTTTGTAGTAATGAATGAAGGGTTAAAAGCAAATGTAACACCAAAGCATTCAGCAGCTCCTGATGTTTTCCTCACAGAAAATTTGCTCAGGATTGTTGTGCAGTTATCTGCTGTCAATGAAACGTTAAACCACTAGAAATCCTGCAACATTACTGAACAGCAAAGAACACAATAGTGATACTATAAAGCTGCAAATCAAAAAAAGTCAAGGATTTGTTTTGTTTCCGAGAATAACCTGACCTATACTGTATTCGCTATCTGACTTGGAAGCAGAGCCCTTTTATTCAATAGAGTTCCAAGTGAAGCCATCCTATTCTGCAAGATCTCCTTTCAGTGGACTAAACACCACAACACACCAGCAGAATGTGCCCTTCTGGAAGTTGCAAGTACTTTGGATAGGAGTTAGGCACCGAAAACAAGCCCTGCAAGGTGTGTGGATCTTGAAACTAAGAAGAAAGAACAAACTTGCATTTATATAGCACCTTTCATGACCTTAGGATGTTCCAAAGCATTTTAAAGCCAATGAACTACTTTCAAAGTGTAATCATCGTTGTAGTGTAGGAAACTTGGCAGCTAATTTGTGCACAGCAAGCTTCCACAAACAACAATGAAATAAATGACTAGATCATCTGTTTTAGGTGTTGGTTGAGGGACAAATGTTGGCCAGGACACTGGGAGAACTCCCTGCTCTTCTTCGAATAGTGCTGTGGGATCTTTTACATTCACCTGATGGGGCAAACAGGGCCTCGGTTTAACATCTCATGCAGAAGACGGCACCTCCAACAGTGCTGCACTCACTGGAGTGTCAACCTAGATTATGTGCTCAAGTCTCTGAAGTGGGGCTTGAACCCACAACCTTTTGACTCAGAGACAAGAGTGCAACTACTGAGCCACAGCTGACATCTAGCTGAGAAATGATGCAATGGCATCGGCCAAAATCAAGGACACGCCGACTAGAGATGTTGGTCAACCAACACAACACAGTCAATGCAGGCCTCCATCAACAGATTTCATCACAAAAAATGCTCCAAATACAAGATGACAATAATAGTAGTCGAACAAAATTTATAACTTCTAACAAAAGCTTCAGAAATATTACTATACATTCCCATTAATATTACATTAACAGAACAAATTGTCATCTGCAATGACTACCTTGAATGGTGGAGATGGATCCAGAAGGAACATCTGTTGAAAATGGGTGAAAAAGAATATGTCTATACTTCCAGAATGAAATGTTTTTTGGCAGCCCCAGTGTTTTGTCCCTTGTTAGGAGGTGAACAAATCAGAAAGAAACAGCTTTTTCATATTTCTTCAAAAGCAAAATAATGCGGATGCTGGAAATCTGAAATAAAAACAGAAAAATCTGGAAAAGCTCAGCAAGTGCAGCAGCATCTGTGGAGAAAGAAACAGAGTTAATGTTTCAGGTCGAAGATCTTTCGAAAGAAATGTTCTAACGAAAGGTCTTCGACCTGAAACGTTAACTCGGTTACCTTCTCTACACACCTCACTTGCTGAGCTTTTCCAGCATTTTCTGTTTTTATTTCAGATTTCTTACTTTGTTTGAGGTGATTTCTGCTTTTCTTTGCATTGACCCACTAAAATTTCTGCTAAAACAATGACTATTTAACAGAAACTACTCTATGTAAGAAGACAGGAATGAAAAATAGCCATTCAGCCCATCTTGCTGCTGCATCAGCAAAGCTGCATGTTCATACTGACAAAGAACATTTACATCTACTTCTTCCACTATTTAGTCAAATCAGATAACAGTTCATTTCTTTTGAAGGCTGCAACATTCACCTTCAATGCGTTAAGTCATAATCTGATCCATAAGTTAACAACCTTAAATACATAGTAATTCCTCAAACCTTGCAGTTTCCTTAACTTAAATTAAAGCTCCGGGTTTAGTCCAAAGCCTGGTTTAGGTGTTAGGCATGACTCAGTTAATAGCACTCTAGCCTCTGAGTCAGAAAGTCGTGGGTTCAAGTCCCTCTCCAGAGACTTGAGCACAAAATCCAGGCTGACACTCCATAGAATCATTGAAAATTTACAGCACAGAAGGAGGCCATTCGGCCCATCGTGTCCGTGCCAACCAAAAATGAGCCACCCAGCCTAATCCCACTTTCCAGGACTTGGTCCGTAGCGTGTAGGTCACGGCACTTCAGGTGCACGTCCAGGTACTTTTTAAATGAGTTGAGGGTTTCTGCCTCTACCACCCATTCAGGTGGTGAGTTCCAGACCCCCACCACCCTCTGGGTGAAAAAAAATTTCCTCAGCTCCCCTCCAATCCTTCTACCAATCACTTTAAATCTACGCCCCCCGGTTATTGACCTCTCTACTAAGGGAGAGTGCAGTGCACTCCTGTGCAGTAATAAGGGAGTGCTGCACTGTCGGAGATGCCGTCTTTCTGATGAGGTGTTAAACCGATGCCCCGTCTCAAGTGGACGCAAAAGATCCAAAGGTACAATTTCAAAGAAGAGCAGGGGAGTACTCCCTGGTGTCCTGGACAATATTTATCCTTCAACCAACATCACTAAAAAGATTATTTGGTCATTATCACATTGCTGTTTGTGGGACCTTGCTGTGCGCAAACTGGCTGCTGTGTTTCCGAGATTACAACAGTGAATACACTTCAAAAAGTACTTCATTGGCTGTAAAGTGCTTTGGGATGTCCTGAGATAATGAAAGGCGTTATACAAATGCAAGTCTTTCTTTCTTCTTTCTTTTAAAGAATATCTGCACAGACTCCTTGCACCATTTTAAATATTTGGACAATATGGCAGTAATTTTCAAGTAGTCCCCAAAATTGTCATGAAGTCAGCAGAGGAGCTGTTCTGCCGCCCATTTGTACCGGCATAAGGCCCGAGCCATTTTGAGACCCAGGCCTCATTAGGATGCCGCTGACGAGCTGCGGGTGGCCAGGCGGGCGAGCAGCGGGTGGCCAGGCGGGCAAGCAGCGGGTGGCCAGGCGGGCGAGCAGCGGGTGGCCAGGCGGGCGAGCAGCGGGTGGCCAGGTGGGCGCTCCGCTGCTGTTCACCAGTTCTGGGAGGGCAGGAAATCAGCCAACTCCCATGTTGAAGTGTCCGGCAGGTCGGGCCTGGTGGATGAGACGATCCCGGGGGGAGGCTTCGACGGGACAGATTTTTTTTGGTGGGGGGACCAGGAGGTGCACACCTGCTCCCTCTGGACCCATCAAAAAAAATTGAAAGCTTTCTGGGCGTTTTTTGAGCGGCTTCCAGCTATCCCTTTAAGGACCATTGGTTAGGCTGCTTAACGCTTGGTACAACTAGGCGGAGTGTGCACGGCACAAGCCCCACACATTTATACCTGAAAATTGCAATTGGCCTCCTACAATCAGTGTGGGACCCCGATAGGCATATTTAAGCAGCTTCCCTCCTGTTTTTTGACCCAAGGTCAGGTGGGCTGCTCACCTATTTACAGACTGCCTGAAAATTGCATCAGCTGGGCCTTGGGTATCAATGTGGCGACCGAGGTAACCTCTCCTGATTTTCAATTGTTGGCCACCCATTTTTCAGGTAAGAAGTGGGAGGCCATAAGATGAAAATTTCCCCCATAACTCAACTGTTAGGGCCATAGTGTTAAAAACATTTACACAAAATAGCTATGGGCAGTGACATAACAACTGAGAAACTTATAAAAAGAAAACATCAATAAGATTTATACACTTATGATTAATTCCATATTGAAATCAACTTTTGCCTTTTTATTGATCTTACTTTATAGTTTAACTAAAAGTTCAAATTGGAAGCAATACTGTTACTCCTTGTTGCCTATGGAATTGCCTCAAAGGTGACACATAAGGGCTGATTTAATGAATGGACACTCAAAGCACAGAGCCTCACGCACTGGGAGTTCATACTGGGAAATGGTATGCACACGCCGCATGATTAAAAGTAGCCCCATATACCTGTACTATAGGTAAGCCGTAAAATAATTCACCTACAGGGATTTTTTTACAATGAGAAACCAAAGTTAAGGGCCAAAGCTCATCGGCAGGACACTACAGCAAAAATTGAATACAGTTCTGACACAAGGCTAATAAATAGAACGTTGTTGAAAAGAATTTTTAGCTAAATTTTTAAAAAGAGAAATATTAACAGGAGCCTATACAAGTTAGATTTTCCAATAGCCTACAACTTTAGTGTTACTTGTACTTTACACCAAACCGAAAGGAGTATTCATGAAGTGTTAAGGAAAGTCTTTTGAACCTGCGATCTCTTCCTGCCACTCAACAGTTCTTTCCCTTGACTCCAAGGTCTAGTGATGTGACATTTGCCCCATAAGGGTTTTGCAGAAATTTCAAACAACATGTTTGAATCATGCGGCTGGCAATTATAGGTTTTTGTAAGTCAACGTACGTCATCCACCCAAGGGAACGATTACTCGAGAATCTAGGCATCCCATCGCTCCGAGTGTTACCTGCTGAACGCCAGAAATTGCAGAATGATCTCGTTGCTCTGAAGATAGTCCGCTTGTTCCTTCTGCAGATTATAGGTCGAAAGGTCATGAGGGTCAATCACTGTTGCCAGCTCATTGTTATCATCTAGGATCTCAGGGAAGCCAAATGCATTCATCTGCGCTAAAGCTGCTCTTGAAGTCACAGTGGTAGTCCTGGGAATCAAACAGAACAATCATTAAATAGCTGAAATTCAGGCAGTGTTAGAACAACACCCTTTCCCCACCAAAACCTGGGTTGGAATCCATCCCAGCCAGAAAGGCAAAGTTCTCATTTTAAGCATCCTCAGGGAAATTAGTTCAAGGATGAGCAGACTACATAAAACAGACTTGGAGTCCAGCAGTGTAACTGGCACCAACCTGGCAACCTGCTCAAAACGATTGTAAGCGCAGACTGGAACTGGAAGTGTCACAGTGATGCAGTGTGTGGGAGGTTGGAATTGGTGTTCGTTCATAGGGCAATACTGGGGGAGGACTCTGAACTACAACTGCTGCCTTAAGCATATTTTCAGAGTATTTGATGCAGTCATTAGGTATGCAGTATAAAAACAAATTGAAAAGCCTAATTCTTAGTGACTGGCCCATTCTGGTACAAAGTAGATTTGAAATCGCAATGAAGACTAGACAGGAACTGTAAACCAACATAAATAACAAAGTGACATCTGAGAGCATAGCCAAAATCTAAACCAAAAAATTCAGTCACAATTCAGAAGTGGCATTGATTTGTAAGAGGGAACCTTTAACCAATCTTCATCTACATCAACAACAAAAAAACAGTATTACTCCCTGTACCTGGGAAGGTAGTGGTGGCGTGTGTATTTTTTTTCAATTGACATTGATCAACCTGCAGTTTTTAAGTGCAACAGCTGGTTAAAAGGTCAGTACAACCTGGCCCATGCAGCATTCTTTAAAAAGTTATTTCTGTTTCATATTTAAAGATTGACTTTAGTAAAGAGTTTTATAATTCGATCATGGAGCATATTGATTATATTAGAGGAACAGAAGGGAAAAGAACTCTTCTGCACAAACTTGTGCGTGTGTAGTTGGATTCGTGCAAATGTTCTCCCCTTCTCTCCTTCCTGCAGGCAGTGATTTCCTGCTGGGATACGTAACTTCACCCAAGTGACCTCTCATTAGTCACGCGTCAGCCTTGACAGTAAGTTATTTTCTTACAGCAGGTTATTATACCATAGGAAGCATCACCACTGAGCCCAATCCTCTCCTCAGAGACCTGCGCACGTGTGCCCTTCCAGCAGAGGTCAATGGGTATTGATTAGAAATGGGAACCTTGGCTGAGTTACACCCCCTAATCAGAGGCATTAAGGACAATTGTTGTGCCCTACTGTGGCCCTGCCTGAGATCAACTAATTCAGCACAGATCAGGGATCAAACCAGGGACCTTCCTGGTCTGCAAGGTTTAGCTACCATGGGCTAAACTAGTTGGGAAAGCTGATTGCACAGTTCCTTTTTAAGTCAAATCATGCAATTTCACCTTCCTTACGAATAGGGAAGGTCAATACACATTGTATTAGTAACCTGTATGGCTGGTCTCAGCTGCTCACGGGACCAGCGGTGATAATCAATAGTGACCTGTCGTTCTGGCAGCACCAACAGTCTCTGGAGTCACCATCAAAACTCATCTTGATGATGCCCTGCAAAACTATGGCCAAATACTGCCTCAGGTACACTGCAAGGCGTCACTTTTCTCAGCTTGTCCTTTCCATTTATTATGGTGCACCACTTTGTTGTGCCTTCCAAATGTGGGATAGAGATTGGTTTACGTGGCAAACATATTTGTGTTAAGGTGGCACGTATATTGGTCTGCACGACACTTTAGTCCCCTTTGGGGGCATTTCCTACAAAAATATTAAAAGGGCTCTGTGCCATTTTGTGAATGGAATTAAATTTTAGTTCTGGAACAGCCGAGTGGCAGAGTTGGCTGCTGTCATGACAATTTATTTGTTCTGAGATGCGGGCAACGCTGGAACATTTATTGTCCATCTCTACTTGACCTGAGGAAGTGGTGGAGGCCTTCTCCTTGAATCACTGCAACCCTAGTGGCGATGGTGCTCCCACAATGGTGCTAGCAGAGAATTTCTGGGCTTTGACCCAGTGACGATGAAGGAACCGCGATTTATGCCCAAGTCAGGATGGTGTATGACTCGATGGGGAACCTGGAGGTGATGGTGATTTCATGTTATCACTGCTCTTGTCCTTCTTGGTGGCAGAGTTCCTGGGGCCGGGAGATGCTATCAAAGTCACAAATAACCAATACAGATGGCATAATCGAGTCTTTATAGACACAGCTCCAAACCTTTACATTCTAAAGCAACAACATTATCTTAATTTAGGTTTTTTTTTTAAATAGAAAAGTTTTAATGGAAAACATTTTCCAACTTTCAGATATTAAGCTTCTGTGGACACATTTCACATGCTATTTACACATGATCACCACCCTCATGGAAATGCAGCAGTTTCTGATAAAGAGCATTACTGAATTTGCTGTTGGTAGCAAGTTAAAATGTCCAGTCAGGGCACAGCCACAATAATTAATATCCAGCATATTAACAAGGAGGCAAGAGGGCGTTTGATCCCCTAGAGGCACATGCGGATATCAATGTAAAGCTTTCTGACTTGTGGCTGTGGTTATGTCCAACGTGGGAAGTATTCATCAAACAGGTCTTTGGGCAGAGCTTGCAGATACTGGGGAACAACTGCAGGATTCATACATGTTCAGCCAGGTGTCCATGCTCACCTCTAGATTTAAACAACAACAACTTGCATTTGTATAGGAGCAGGAGTAGGCCATTCAGCCCCTTGAGCCTGTTCCGCCATTCAATGAGATCTTACCGCCCTGGCTCCATATCCCTTAATACCCTTGGCTAGCAAAAATCTATCGATCTCAGATTTAAAATTATTAATTGAGCTAGCATCTACTGCTTTTTGTGGGAGATTGTTCCACACTTTTACCACCATTTGCATGAAGAAGTGTTTCCTAACTTCTCTCCTAAATGGCCTGGCTTTGATCTTAAGGTTAAGTCCCCTTGTCCTAGACTCCCTCACCAGCAGAAAAAGTTTCTTTCTATCTACTCTATCAATTCCTTTCAAAATCCTAAAAACTTCAATCAAATCACCCCTTATTCTTCTATATTCCAGGGAATACAAGCCTAGTTTATGTAATCTCTCTTCATAGCACCTTTAACATAGTAAAACGTTCCAAGGCGCTTCACAGGAGCGTTAACAGACAAAAATTGACAAAACGCATCATAAATCTGCAGCGACAACATGAACGTGACCAAAATTACTTATTCTTGTCTAGTTCTGGTTTGGTGGCTGTTCCTTTAAATTTATAGTATATAAATAGCTTAAAAAAACCGATTGCAGTTCAATTCCTCTACCAAGCTTAACCCAACACAATGTTGTAAGTATCATCAATTACAGATCAAGAGAGGAATAATTTGAATTTAAACAATGCTGTGTCATTGGTTTCATTTGTATATTACTGACAATTCTTCCTTAAATTCCAGTGGTCAATTATTCAAGATCCAGGGAGTTCCAGTAACTCTTTTCTGGGATATAAAAACAAAGAGCTGTTCTGTTTCAATTGAGGAGTCAGTATGAAAATCTCTGAGAGAAGGAACTGGTCAGTTAGAAACTCCAGAGAGGGAGAAGAATTCAGTTTGAAGCTTCCAAGAGATTAGGCTAGATTAGTTCATACTCTCGCAGTGATGAGAAACATAAGAAAAGAAACAATGCATAACATAAAAGTTATTGACAAAGAGTGGGCTTAGTTTTTAGAGTTGCAATCCTCTTTATTATTTTCTTCTTGAGGAATTAGATGGAAGGATTTTTACTGTAAATATATAACTATTATATGATTGTTACTTATTTATTCATTCATCTTTTGTTAAATAAATCTGCTTAATGGTTTTAAACTTAAAATTAAGTCTGAAGATGAGAGAGATCTTATGAAGGCAAAGGATGATTCCAGTGGCTGAAAATATTTAACAGGAAGGTTTTTCTGTTTGTTATCCTGGGGCTCACCTTGATATCAAGTCTATGGAGATATTCGCAAGGTCACAGGGAGTTGGTACTCATCTATGAGTATATATGTGTGCATATGACTCATCTATACAGAAGTTGAATAGAATCTAGAGTAAGCAAAGCAGAAAATACCCAAAAAAATGTAACAATGAGGAATACTTATTCAGTGGTGTGTAGAAAATGGCTGAAACAGTCCTTTGGGAGGGTGCTCCAGGTATGGGCTCCAATACCCCTAAGGGGATCGAACAGTGTATTGTGTAAGCAATCCCAAAGGAACTACACAAAATGTCAGTGATCATTTTCAAAGAGGTTTTTCTTTGAGTCTCACACCAGGTCTCAGTAAATTAAAAGGTCACGTTGAAGATGTTTTTCTGAATGAGCCAAAGGTCTCCAAAACTGCAGACCTCCACACGACTAGACTGTTGTCTGGGGTTGAGTACAAAAGCAATTTTTACTTGTCAACTTCTGTGTTTTTCAAGAACTAATTTATGAGGAAAGAATAAATTTTATATGTCTATTTGAAGTGCTTGCCTAATAGCACTACTGATTATCCATTAGTGTTAATAGTCATGAGAATACTCTTTATACTCAAATCTATTATTTGTAAACATTGAAGAAATCTAATTCTCAAGCTTAAATAATACTGGTATGAACAGACTGTTCATTGTGTTTGCCTGCATTATTGCATTCTCAATTCATTCCTCATGATAGAAATATGTGGGCCCAGAAATTCAATGGCGCTGCACCTGTTTTTCAGCCCCAAGACGGTGCCAAAGCATCCAACACGGCGGGCGGCATGAGCACGCTCATTGCATGCCGGAAGTACGCTGTTTGCCATATTGATGAAGGCAGGAAAAGAAGTGTACAGGGCCTGCGCCTGAAACATAGGTCCTTTTCATATGCAAATAGGAGGCCTAACACCTGTTTAAAGCCCCTTTGTAAAATTGGGCTGCCCTGAACACAGTCGGCGCTGGGCCTGGCCGGTTGCATCGGGAAAACGTGATCTACAAATGACTAAAGCAGTGGTCCTTCAAGCCTCTGCGGGGAGCCACCAAAAAGGTACATTTTTTCAAAAATACTTATTTGAATGTGGGGCCGGGGGCTGCAGGGGTTCTCCACCCAGCTCAATGTTAAAACTAGACAGGCCGCTGCCAACCACTGCTTGTCCCCATCCAGATTGCCTCCCTCCCTCCCTCTCCCGATCGCTGAACTTCCCCCCTCTCCCGATCGCTGTCCCCCTCCCTCTCCCGATTATGTCCCTCCTCCCTCTCCCGATTATGTCCCTCCTCCCTCTCCCGATCGCTGTCCCCCTCCCTCTCCCGATCGCTGCCTCCCTCCCTCTGCTGATCGCTATCCCCCTCCCTCTCCCGATCATTTCCCCTCTCCCTCTCCCGATCACTGTCCCCCTCCCTCTCCCGATCACTGTCCCCCTCCCTCTCCCGATCACTGCCTCCCTCCCTCTCCCGATCGCTATCTCCCTCCCTCTCCCGATCATTTCCCCTCTCCCTCTCCCGATCGCTGTCCCCCTCCCTCTCCCGATCACTGTCCACCTCTCTCTCCCGATCACTGTCCCCCTCTCTCTCCCGATCACTGCCTCCCTCCCTCTCCCGATCACTGTCCCCCTCTCTCTCCCGATCACTGTCCCTCCTCCCTCTCCCGATCACTGCCTCCCTCCTTCTCCCGATCACTGTCCCCCTCCCTCTCCCAATCGCTGTCCCCCTCTCTCTCCCGATCACTGTCCCCCTCCCTCTCCCGATCACTGTCCCCCTCCCTCTCCCGATCGCTGTCCCCCTCTCTCTCCCGATCACTGTCCCCCTCTCTCTCCCGATCACTGTCCCCCTCCCTCTCCCGATCACTGCCTCCCTCCCTCTCCCGATCACTGTCCCCCTCCCTCTCCCGATCACTGTCCCCCTCCCTCTCCCGATCACTGCCTCCCTCCCTCTCCCGATCACTGTCCCCCTCCCTCTCCCGATCACTGCCTCCCTCCCTCTCCCGATCACTGTCCCCCTCCCTCTCCCGATCACTGTCCCCCTCTCTCTCCCGATCACTGTCCCCCTCCCTCTCCCGATCACTGCCTCCCTCCCTCTCCCGATCACTGTCCCCCTCCCTCTCCCGATCACTGTCCCCCTCCCTCTCCCGATCACTGTCCCCCTCCCTCTCCCGATCACTGCCTCCCTCCCTCTCCCGATCACTGTCCCCCTCCCTCTCCCGATCACTGCCTCCCTCCCTCTCCCGATCACTGTCCCCCTCTCTCTCCCGATCACTGCCTCCCTCCCTCTCCCGATCACTGTCCACCTCTCTCTCCCGATCACTGCCTCCCTCCCTCTCCCGATCACTGTCCCCCTCCCTCTCCCGATCACTGTCCCCCTCCCTCTCCCGATCACTGTCCCCCTCCCTCTCCCGATCACTGTCCCCCTCCCTCTCCCGATCACTGTCCCCCTCTCTCTCCCGATCGCTGTCCCCCTCCCTCTCCCGATCACTGTCCCCCTCTCTCTCCCAATCGCTGTCCCCCTCCCTCTCCCGATCACTGTCCCCCTCCCTCTCCCGATCACTGCCTCCCTCCCTCTCCCGATCACTGCCTCCCTCCCTCTCCCGATCACTGTCCCCCTCTCTCTCCCGATCACTGCCTCCCTCCTTCTCCCGATCGCTGTTCCCCTCCCTCTCCCGATCACTGTCCCCCTCTCTCTCCCAATCGCTGTCCCCCTCCCTCTCCCGATCACTGTCCCCCTCTCTCTCCCAATCGCTGTCCCCCTCCCTCTCCCGATCACTGTCCCCCTCCCTCTCCCGATCACTGCCTCCCTCCCTCTCCCGATCACTGCCTCCCTCCCTCTCCCGATCACTGTCCCCCTCTCTCTCCCGATCATTTCCCCTCTCCCTCTCCCGATCACTGTCCCCCTCCCTCTCCCGATCACTGCCTCCCTCCCTCTCCCGATCACTGTCCCCCTCCCTCTCCCGATCACTGCCTCCCTCCCTCTCCCGATCACTGTCCCCCTCCCTCTCCCGATCACTGTCCCCCTCTCTCTCCCGATCACTGTCCCCCTCCCTCTCCCGATCACTGCCTCCCTCCTTCTCCCGATCGCTGTCCCCCTCTCTCTCCCGATCACTGCCTCCCTCCCTCTCCCGATCACTGTCCCCCTCTCTCTCCCGATCACTGCCTCCCTCCCTCTCCCGATCACTGTCCCCCTCTCTCTCCCGATCACTGCCTCCCTCCCTCTCCCGATCACTGTCCCCCTCTCTCTCCCGATCACTGTCCCCCTCCCTCTCCCGATCACTGTCCACCTCTCTCTCCCGATCACTGTCCCCCTCTCTCTCCCGATCACTGCCTCCCTCCCTCTCCCGATCACTGTCCCCCTCCCTCTCCCGATCACCGTCCCCCTCTCTCTCCCGATCACTGCCTCCCTCCTTCTCCCGATCGCTGTCCCCCTCTCTCTCCCGATCACTGCCTCCCTCCTTCTCCCGATCACTGTCCCCCTCTCTCTCCCGATCACTGTCCCCCTCTCTCTCCCGATCACTGCCTCCCTCTCTCTCCCGATCACTGCCTCCCTCCCTCTCCCGATCACTGTCCCCCTCTCTCTCCCGATCACTGCCTCCCTCCCTCTCCCGATCACTGTCCACCTCTCTCTCCCGATCACTGCCTCCGTCTCTCTCCCGATCACCGTCCCTCTCTCTCTCCCGATCACTGTCCCCCTCTCTCTCCCGATCACTGTCCCCCTCTCTCTCCCGATCACTGCCTCCCTCCCTCTCCCGATCACTGTCCCCCTCTCTCTCCCGATCACTGCCTCCCTCCCTCTCCCGATCACTGTCCCCCTCTCTCTCCCGATCACTGTCCCCCTCCCTCTCCCGATCACTGCCTCCCTCCCTCTCCCGATCACTGTCCCCCTCTCTCTCCCGATCACTGTCTCCCTCCCTCTCCCGATCATTTCCCCTCTCCCTCTCCCGATCACTGTCCCCCTCTCTCTCCCGATCACTGTCCACCTCTCTCTCCCGATCACTGTCCCCCTCTCTCTCCCGATCACTGTCCACCTCTCTCTCCCGATCACTGTCCACCTCTCTCTCCCGATCGTTGCCTCCGTCCTTCTCCCAATCACTGTCCCCCTCTCTCTCCCGATCACTGTCCCCCTCCCTCTCCCGATCACTGTCCCCCTCTCTCTCCCGATCACTGTCCCCCTCCCTCTCCCGATCACTGTCCCCCTCTCTCTCCCGATCACTGCCTCCCTCCTTCTCCCGATCGCTGTCCCCCTCCCTCTCCCGATCACTGTCCCCCTCTCTCTCCCGATCGCTGTCCCCCTCCCTCTCCCGATCACTGTCCCCCTCTCTCTCCCGATCACTGTCCCCCTCCCTCTCCCGATCACTGTCCCCCTCTCTCTCCCGATCACTGTCCCCCTCCCTCTCCCGATCACTGTCCCCCTCTCTCTCCCGATCACTGTCCACCTCTCTCTCCCGATCACTGTCCACCTCTCTCTCCCGATCACTGCCTCCCTCTCTCTCCCGATCACTGCCTCCCTCCTTCTCCCGATCGCTGTCCCCCTCCCTCTCCCGATCACTGTCCCCCTCTCTCTCCCGATCACTGCCTCCCTCCCTCTCCCGATCACTGTCCCCCTCTCTCTCCCGATCACTGTCCCCCTCTCTCTCCCGATCACTGCCTCCCTCCCTCTCCCGATCACTGCGCCCCCCCTCGACAAATCGTCCCCCTCTTTCCTGAACGCTGCCCTCCTCTCTCCCGATCACTTCCCCATCCCCCAGTCGACCCCCCACTTCTGATTGCTTCGCCCTCTCTTCCAATCATTTCCCTCCTCTCCAGAATGCCCCTCTCTCCTGATCGCATTCCACCCTTTCCCAGGGCCTACCTGAGTACTGCTGACCGACCACTTGACGGTGTGAGGGAAGATAGTGAAGAAACTAGAGAAGGATGTAAGATTTAGTGCTTGGGGAGGTGAATCGGCTTCAAAATTGTTGTATTATGATCAGAAATGTCAGTGTTTACATCCCTTTCCCTGGCTGTGTTTCATTGATGGTACATCAAGGGTCACAGGAAAATTAGGCAAAGTGCACCATCTACAGCTCGTAATTTCTGTGGCTCAGAACGTGAGGTAGCACGAGGAGAGGCCATTAAAACAGAAATTAAAACCGAAGTTCACTCCTTTTACACTGTAATCATTAGACGGCTAAAAAAAAAATCACATTCTCAGAAACTGCACACTGTCCCTTGGTTCCCTAGCATTTCTGGGAAGTTATTAGTGTCCTCTTCTGTGAAGACAGAACCAAAGTATTTGTTTAATTGCTCTGCCATTTTCTTGTTCCCATTGTAAATTCTCCCGTTTCTGACTGTAAGGGACCTACATTTGTCTTCAATAATCTTTTTCTTTTTACATACTTGTAGAAGCTTTTACTTTTATGTTCCTTGCAAGTTTACTCTCATACCCTATTTTTCCCTTCTTCATCAATCTCTTGGTCCTTTTTTGCTGAATTCTAAACTGCTCCCAATCCTCAGGCTTGCTACTTTTTCTGGCAACTTTATATGACTCCTCTTTGAATCTAATACTATCCTTAATTTCTTTTGTCAGCCATGGTTGGGCTGCTTTTCCTTTTGTGTTTTTGCACCAGAAAGGAATGTATAATTGTAGCAATTCATGCATTCGTTCCTTAAATGTTAGCCATTGCCTATCCACAATCATGCCTTTTAATGAAGCTTCCCAATCTATCATAGCCAACTCACTCCGCATACCTTCGTAGTTTCCTTTGTTTAGATTTAGGACCCTTTTTCGGATTTCACTTTCCATCCTAATGAAGAATTCTATCATGTTATGGTCACTCTTCCCTAAAGGACCCCGCACAACAAGATTATTAATTAACCCCTTCTCATTGCACAATACCCAATCTAGGATTGCCTGTTCCCTGGTTGGCTCCTCAATGTACTGGTCTAAAAAACCATCTCGTCCACACTCCAGGAATTCATCCTCCATAGTGTTATTGCTAATATGGTTTGGCCAGTCTATATGTAGATTAAAGTCACCCATGATTAATGTAGTATCTTTGTTACATGCATCTCTAATTTCCTGTCTGATGCCTTCCCCTACATTGCCACCACTGCTTGGAGGCCTATAGACAACTCCCACCAGTGTTTTTTGCCCCTTGGTGCTTCTTAACTCCACCCAGACTGATTCTACATCTTGATTTTCTGAGCCAATATCCTTTCTCACTATTGCTCTGATTTCATCCTTTACTAACAACGCCACCCCACCTCCTGTTCCTTTTTGCCTGTCCTTCCTAAATATCGAATACCCTTGGATATTCAGCTCACAGCCTTGGTCACCCTGCAGCCATGTCTCTGTAATTGCAATTATATCATATCCGTTTACATCTATTTGCACTGTTAATTCGTCTACCTTATTACGAATGCATCGTGCATTCAGATACAGTGCCTTTAGATTTGTCTTTTTAACATTTTTAGACATCTTAACATTTTTTAAACTATGGCCCTATTTATCTTATTACCATTTTTTCTTACCTGGACCCTATTTGTTAGTGTACTCTTTTGTTTGTTCGCTCTGTCCCTTCCTGACACAATCTGGTTATCCTTACCCCAATCACTTTCCTGCACGGCTTCTTTGTCTTTTCTCTTTAGCATTCTAGATTTCTTTCCACTGGGACACTCCCCCCCCCCCCCCACCCCCCTTATTTAGTTTAAAGCCCTATCTACCTCCCTAGTTATTTGATTCACTAGAACTCTGGTCCCAGTATGGTTCAGGTGTAGTCTGTCCCAATGGAACAGCTCCCCCTTTCCCCAGTACTGGTGCCAGTGCCCCACAAATCGAAACCCACTTCTCCCACACCAATCTTTGAGCCACACATTCATCTCTCAGATCATATTTACTGAATGCCAACTTGCTCGTGGCTCAGGTAATAATCCAGATATTATTATCTTTGTGGTTCTGCTTTTTAATTTAGTCCCTAGCTGCTCAAACTCTCTCAGCAGAACCTTTTTCTTAGTCTTACCTATGTCGTTGGTATCTACGTGGACCATGACAACTGGATCCGCCCCCTCCATCTCCAAGTTCTTCTCCAGCCCGGAGGAGATGTCCTCAACCCTGGCACCGGGTAGGCAACATAACCTTTGGGACTCATGCTCCTGGCTGCAGGGAACAGGGTCTATCCCCCTAACTATACTGTCGTCTACTACAACCACCTTCCTTTTTACTCCCCCCACTTGAATGGCTTCCTGTACCATGGTGCCGTGGTCAGTTTGCTCGTCCTCTCTGCAGTCCCCGCACTTGTCCACAAGGGTTGCAAGAACCTCAAATCTATTGTGCAAGTGCAGGGACTGAGGCTCCTGCAATACTACCTCCTGGATCCCCGAACCTGCCTCACTCGCAGTCACACCCTCCTGTCCCTGACCACGTGTCAATTCTGAAGTATTTAATCTAAGGGTGTGGCTGCCTCCTGGAGCAAAATGTCCAGGCAGCTTTCTCCCTCCCTGATGTCTCGCAATGTCCGCAGCTCGGACTCCAGCTCCTCAACTCGGAGCCGAAGTTCCTCGAGCCGCAGACACTTACTGCAGATGTAGTCGCCCTGGACAAAAATGTCCACAAGCTCCCACATATTGCAGCAGCAACACATCTCCTGTTCTCACATTATTTTATTTATTTAATTAATTAATTTAGTGTTAATTAAATTATTTACTTTGTTTAATTTATTGGATTAATTAAGTTTAGTTTTTAAAATTTAGTTATATGTTAACTTAAAACTTAGCCCACAGCCACTACCAATCACTTACCTATCTCACCTGTGACGTCACACTGCAGTTTTCTCATCTACCTCATTCATGCCTCTCAGGATCTTAAAGACCTGAGTCATGATCCTGATTAAACTTTCCGTTTGGTGGACTCTACAACCCAAAATCATCGAGCTGCTTTACATTACTGCATTTCAATTAGGATTCTAGGAGACCAGCGTCTGTGAGCTGGTTGTCTCCATTTACGTTGCTAAATCCAGCTCCATTATCCTGGCGGCAGATTTGGGAAGAAAGTTTTCAATGAGTGTTTAAGATGATCAAAGGATTTGATTGGGTGGGTAGAGAGAAACTATTTCCTCTGGTGGGGGAAGTCCAGAACAAGGGGGCATAACCTTAAAATTAGAGCTAGGCCATTCTGGGGTGATGTCAGGAAGCACTTCTTCACACAAAGGGTAGTGGAAATCTGGAACTCTCTCCCCGCCCCCCACCCTCCCACCACAACCCCCAACAAAAAGCTATTGAGGTTAGGGGTCAATTGAAAATTTCAAAACTGAGATTGATAGATTTTTGTTAGGTAAGGATATCAAGGGTTACGGAACCAAGGCGGGTAGATGGAGTTGAGATACAGATCAGCCATGATCTGATTGAATGGTGAAATGGCCTACTCCTGTTCTTATGAGTCTGCTGCCAACAGATGGGAGGCAAATTTAGCAATGGAAACACGGGGAGCCAGCTCACAGGCACCAGTCTCCTGGAATCCAAATTAAAACGGTGCCAATAAGTTGTCATTCTTCTCTGATCCTTCGGCAAGGCATTAAAGTCTTTTTGGAGAGTAAGGGGAGACTTTTCAGGGGCTTATGGCCATACAAGAATTGGAATCTAAGCTGGGGTGGCGGGGGGGGGGAGCAGAAATCGAGGCAGAATCAGATCATGCCACGTCCCCACCCATTTTTCTGCATGTCAAAATTTTCAAACGACTTGGAGAAGGATGCCCAGTAGGGCACGTGTGTTATGTTGCTGTACTGATGCAGAAATGGCATAATACAAAGTCATTCACACCATCTGCGCTCCAGCACAACTGGGCGCAAGGGATATCTTTGCGTCCCTGGCGCCCAGGTTACTAAGGGTATTGGGAGGATTTAAAATTTATACAGCCAGGGTTTCTATGTGGGAATCGATCGCAGAGTGATTGACTGCAGTAGGCTATTTAGAAACAGGTAAATGATTTTTTTTTAAGTTTTAAAAATCTTCAGCTGGCACAGCCTGTTCTCGAAAGCTTTAGCCTGACCCCACTGTCAATGTCCCTCCCCCACCTGAAGTGGCACAGCCACCCGCCACCAGTAAGTAAATGCCCCTGACCCTAGAATTTGGGACCTGGTCAGAGGTGCATCCACCCCTCGAAAAGGTCTCCCCTGGATATTCGGTCCAAAGGGCAAGCTAGATAAGTACATGAGGGAGAAAGGGCTAGAATGATATGCCGATAGGGTGAGATGAAGTATGGTGGGAGGAGGCTCATGTGAAGCATAAACACCGGCACAGACCGGTTGGGCCGAATGGCCTAATTCTGTGCTGTAAATTGTGTGTAATTACATGTGAAAAAGGTACTCAAGGAAATACCTGATATGGCCTATCCTCATGAATGATTGATACAAGGTTAGGATAACCTATTGTAACTTTTAATCAAATGCCCTTGACATCATAGTACATGATTAGTCTTGTAAGTAGTGTCATCCAGGCTGATTACTTTGATCAAATGAAAAGAAATACTTGAAAGGCTTGCATTTATATAGCACTTTATCACTGCTCTCAGAAACATTCCAAGGCACTTTATATATGAGTTACTTTGAAACGCAGTGAATTCATTGTCACAACCAAATCCCTTTGTTAATGGACACTTCTTCATCATGTAAATGATTCATGCTTCCTGTTCCACTCTGATTTAAATTATACACATAAAAATTCATCTGCCATTAATTAACCCATCCACTTAATTGGTTCAGACCCCTATGACTGCTATCAATCTCTCTTATACTCATCACTGGGTCACAAAGCTTGGGGCACCAGTAAGCGTTGTAATTATGTACTAGAAGTAGCTTCCTGAATATCATTTATGAATATCATAAATAGCAAGGGACCTAGAAAAGACCACTGTAGAGCTCCATTAATCCATGCCCAACCCTGATAAGAGTTTCTTCCATTTATCACCTTCTGCTTTCTCCTGCCAAACCACTTTTAATCCAGCAAGCTGATTCGCCATTCATTTCCTGAGCCTTAATCTTCTTGAAAAGACTTCAAAATAAAATTCCAATCAAGTGCTTTCCCAAAACAAAAGTAAATTTTACCCACTGGATAATTCTACTTCACTAGTTCAGTTGCCACTTCTTGGAATCCTCAAGAAAATGCATCTATAAATCAATGCATATTCCTCCTTTTGACCTCATCCCTCTTTAAATCAACATTGCTACAATCATGTGAAATGTTCTTTTCTCCACTACCTGTGTTTGGCTAACTGGTCTATACTTTCCAGGTTCATGCCTCATTTCCTTTTTGAATATCCGGATAACATTTTCTCCTCTATCTATGGAACTCTTAAGAAAGTCAATCAATACCGCACCCATTTCCTTCCTCGTTCTCTTGAGGGTTCCAGGATGTATTTCGTTTGGTCGTGTGCCCTGATGATACCCAAGTCCTTGAATTTCTTCAAAACACATGATTTACTAATCTCATAGACTAATGAGCCAAAGTGAGATGTGGAAAATGTTCGTAGTCTTCAACTGGTAAGTGGATTAAAAAAATTACATTGGCACATTTGCCATTTCCTAGTCTTTACAGTATTCATAGAATTATATAGAGTTTCATAGAAATTACAACACAAGCCGATTGACCCAATCAGTCCGTGCTGGTGTTTATCCTCCACACAAGCAGTAGTCCTAATCCCAAATGTCATTCCTCTTCCCATATCCCTTTATCTCCTTTGCCTTCAACCACCTACCTCACCTATTCTTAAATGGTGACATGGGGCCCGATATTCAGAGGGAGGCAGGTTGGCAGCGGGGGTCGACTGGGCGCGTGGGTAACACGCCCAGTGAAATCGGGGTGCTCTGCACGCGATCGCAACCTAATTGAAGGTACTTACGCGTGCTTCTGGGTTTCCCGTTGCAGACCTGCGCAGCGGGCGCACTGCACACCCGCATCACAGGCTGTCAGCAGGAGGAGCCCTATTTAAAGGGGCAGTCGTCCTCCAATGCTCCTCCTGCAGCAAAGAACCAAAATAATAGAATGGAGCAGGCCAGAGGCAAGGCTGCTCCAAGGTTTTCTGACTCCTCACTCCAGGTGCTGCTCAATGGGGTCAGGAGTAGGAGGGAAATGATGGGGTCAGGAGTCGGAGGGAAACATTTTTCCCATCAGATGGGAGGAAGTGGCCGCCCTCCGCCACCAAGAAGGCCTGGCTTGAGGTGGCAGAGGAGGTCAGCAGCAGCAGCAATGTCGCCCGAACCTGGGTCCAGTGCAGGAAACGCTTTAATGATCTAACCAGGTCAGCCAAAGTGAGTATACTTACGCATTCTCCCACACTCTGTCTTCCACATCACCTCCACCACCACACAACTCCTTCTGCACTTCCACCACAACGCTCTCGCATCACTCCTCACATCCACTCAACCATCATCCTCACCTTGCCTGCACTTACTCACCGCCCCAGTTCCCATTCGAACACTACCACGCAACCCAATCCTCATACAATCTCATGGTCATGTTTCAAACGCACTCTCCCATGCATCTCCCTCACGTCACCCCCACCCAGACCAATGCATGCAGCGGGTCACTATGCAACCATCACTCAATCACGCCTCTCTGTGTTTTGCCTTGATAGGAGAAGAGATACCAGAATGCCCGGGAGAGGGCAAGGACCGGAGGGGGCCCGCCACACCAGGTGGGCCTAACGGATGCGGAGCAGCAGGCAATGAAAATAGACACGTTGGAGTGCCTGTCCGTGGTGGACGCCGAGACTGGGAGCGCACAAGCGGCTGGTGACAGAAATCTAACACTCAGCACTCAAGATAGCGAATGATCTTAGCGTCGCTTGGCATCTGCAGCACCTCAACATCTGTCCACATGCTTAATATTGCTTTCTGTTCTCTTGCAGGGCCATCTGTGACCGCCGTGACTGCAGAAGGCGATTCCTCAGAGGATCTGCCGGCCTCTGAGGGTGCATCGTCATATCTGAGCCAGCCATCCACCAGCGCAGATACACACACCTCGGTGGGTCCCCGTCTTCAGTTAGTTGGGCTTGCAAATGGTGAGTCACCACACACGTGAGCATGAGCAGACCCTGGTAGCAGGGGCAGACGTGGAGAGTCTGCGTCTGTGGGAGCACTCTTCTCCAGGCTCTGGTCAGCTGGACCCAGATGCTGAACACTGGGGGCCAGCCATGAAAAGGAGAGTCATCGAGGGCCAGCAGCACATTGCCGAGGTACTGGAACAGTTGCCACGCGCACTCTCCACAATCGTGCAGAGGATGGAGGAGTCCAACTCCTGCATGAGTGGAATACTGTCACAGGGACGTGAAGGCATCTCTGAGATAGTGTCGCAGGTAGGTGCGTGAATGTCTGCAATGGAGGAAAGGCTAGCCTCCATCGGGTTTCAAGCACGGCTCAACAATGAGTCCATCTAGGCCGTGACAACAGCCATTCAGATTCAGGGTGAGCAACATTCTGCCGCCTTAAACAGGCTGACAGATACCTTACAACTGGCCTTCCAAGGCTTCACACAAGTCCTCCAAACTGTCGTCCAGCAGGGTGGAAGGGGTGATGTGGGCCTGGGCCAGGGGAGGGATGATGGAGAAAGGGGACATGGAAGTGGGGACGCCATTCAAAGTGCTTCCACGTCTCACCTGTTGCCCCCCTCTCAACCAATACCCACAATGCTGCCTCCTCTCCAGGTGGCCGAGTCTGCCCCTGCACAGGTGCAGGTGGAGCAGTCTTTGGAGGGACCCTCACGGGCACCGAAACCAGAGGGCGTCCGCGCAAAGCATCTCATCGGTCAAGGCATGGACAAGAGCAATCTGCCACTACCTCTGCTGAAGCCACAGGGATAGCACCACGTAGGGGTTCCCGTAAACGTATGGCTACGGTTTTGTGAGTACAAAGGGGATGCACAAGGGTGTAGGATAGAATGTCATGTTTTTCATTTAGTTTTGTTTGTTTTGCCAAGCACATTAAAATTTGTTATCACCTCTACTGCCACGTCTTTGCAAATCTTGTCTGGTTTGTGCAATAACTCCCTTTCCTGAGGATCACAATGAAGACCCACACCTTATGCCACCCATTGTGTCACTGCAGACTGGGTGTAGGTGTATTTGCAGGGCTCTTTTGTGCAGACGACTGAGAGACGCCAGCGATGTCCCCAGTGGCACCCTGGAAGGATCCAGAGGAGAAGTTGTTGAGGGCAGTGGTGACTTTGACAGCGACAGGTAAGAAGGTGGTGCTCGGGCCAGCCGGGAGCAGCTCGGCATCAAGGAAGCTGCAGATGTCCACGACTACATGTCGAGTGACTCTGAGCCGCTGTGTGCACTGCTGCTCAGAGAGGTCCAGGAAGCTGAGCCTCGGTCTGTAGACCCTGTGGCGAGGGTAGTGCCTTCTGCGACGCATTTCTCTCTGCGGTTGCCCTCCCTCCTGCTGTGCAGGTGGATGTGTCACAGCACTGTGTTGTGGAGCTCCACGTGTCAGAGGTGGACAGCGTGGCCTCCGAGGAGGTCATGACTGCAGCAATGGCAGCCCCCATCCGGAAGATGTACGTTTGAGGGGGTCCGCAAGGTAGATAAATGATTCTGCACACCGGAGTTGAGGTTCCAAGTTTGTGAATTTTCTTGTCAGGAGGAGGGAGGTGCAGGCCAAACTTTGTCCAAAGTGGCAGAGTGGCCTCCTGCAATGAGTGAGGGTCTCCCCCACCCCTGACCTGTCAAATGGACCTTTGCAACTCCCACAGGCTGATGGCTGCAACACGTCTGTTTCAACTGGGAGTGTTTCCTCCAGTACGGGAACACGATCAGTTGAGATGAAAATCCCACCCCTCCTAAAATATCCTCCCAATCAGGTCTGCAAATGACCTGAACAATCAAATTAGTTGGTTTAAGTGAGATCCCGCCGGCTTTAATTGCCGCGGGAGTCCCGCATGCGGGGGCTGCGCGCACATCTAAGCGCATCATTGGGGAACCCGGAAGTGGGCGGGTTGGAGCCGGGCTCCTGATCCGCCACAGGAATCCCGAATTTTAGCAGCCCCCCCGCCACGAATGCACCCGCTTGGACATCCGAAAATCGACCCCATGGTCTTTGCTTCAATCACTAGCTCTGGTAGTGCATTCCACAGCCTCACTACCCTCTGTATATAATAGCTTTTCCTGCTGTGTCCTAAATGTCTCACATTTAATCTTATATCCACGTCTCCCTATTTTAGACCCCTCAATCGCTGGAAACAGTCTAATTATATCTACTCTGTCCCATCACTTCATACTGTTAAACACTTCTACTAATTCGCCCATAATTTCCTCTGTTCTAGTGAAAACGGCCTCAGTTTTGTATTTCTTTCTTTGTACTTGTATTTCCTTATTCTATACCGCATCCTAGTGAATCTGCATCGCACCCTCTCATTTGCCTCAATATCATTCCTATCACGTGGAGCCCAAAACTGCACACAGTACTCCAACTTCAGTCTTACTGAGGTTTTATAGAGATTCGCCATTACATGTCGACTTTTAAGAGAATATTTTAAGATATTTAAGTGTATTAAGATGGCGGGATGGGGGCGTGGGGTTTGTGCTGTGTTCCCGACGCATAACCGCCCCTACTATCATAACTTATCTGAAATCAGGCACAGGAAGGCCCCCCACCCCAGAGAAGTGGGGCCTAATTTAAATGGTGAAGTCAGATCCTGTCATTTTAACCCTGAGCGATTAAGGGCCGCGCGGTCTCTGAACCGCCAGCAAAAGCTGGCACCAGGTAGCATCCGGCACATAGGAAGCCCAGGTAAGTGTTTTTAAAAAAACTTTTTGAAGGTTTTTTGTGGCCCAAGAGGAACAGGAGTGCTCCGCCTGGCCCCACAAGCAAGAATACCTTGGGCCTCCCTTGCCCTGGGCTTCCCCCGCTACCCCCACCCCACACCTCTAGCTTCAGCCAGGAGTTAGTGTCGGGGCGTTCAAAGGAGGCCCGGGAGTTAAAATCTCCCGGCCTCACGCTCTGGGGGGCCGGACCGAACACTCTCTGCTTCGGCCCCAGGCATCCTCGATTCCCGCCCTGAGCTAAAATTGGGGCTTTAAATTCTACACCTCTTTCCATAAAACCCAGTATTCCATAAGCTTTTTTATGGCCTTATCCATTTACGGTGCTGCTTTTAAGGTCTTGTGAACTTGAACCCTCAAATCCCTCTTCCACCTCCTGCCTTCCTCCCAGTCAAAGCATAATTATTACTTTTTTTAAAACCAAAAATGTATCACCTCACACTTACTGACATTGAATTTCATCAGCTACTTTTGTGCTCATTGCGCCATGTTATCAATATCACCTTGCAGTTTCCTTGAACAGAACATATAGGTCCAGAATAGTTTGAAAAGATAGAGAACCTTTTCCACCTTGCTACCTATCTTCCCTGCTTCAAAAGCCTTCTCAAAACCTGCCTCTTTGACCACTCCTTTGGTCACCACTTAATTCTTTTCCTACCACTGATATATTAAGTGCCTTGGAACCTTTTACTATATTAAAGGTTGCAAGTTGTTGTTGGTTGTCACATCTTTTTTTGGTGAAAACCTTAACATTTAATATGATTTTTAATCTAAAATTCAGGTAAAGGTTCAACAGCATAATAATTCCAATGAACAGGATGTTCTAAGAGGCCAACAATTCAATCATTTTTCACTCACTTTGTTGATGGAGCCAATAGTACAG
This sequence comes from Heptranchias perlo, assembly GCF_035084215.1. NCBI lineage: Eukaryota > Metazoa > Chordata > Chondrichthyes > Hexanchiformes > Hexanchidae > Heptranchias > Heptranchias perlo. Next base: position 27,269,158 of record NC_090356.1, read on the forward strand.
AGGTGAAAAAAAATTCATTACCGATAACTGAAGTGTGTTAAATCATTTTCCTTCTTATCTTTTGTTTTATTTTAACTGTCCTGTTCTACTAACAAGAATGGTAGTGAATGTATTTCAGCTCGTGGACAGGTCATGCCAAAGCACGCTGAAGGATTAAAGAACTGGTAAGGTCGCACAAGTATCAATTCTACAGCCTTTTTAAACAAAAAGTTTTGCACAGTCAGCCTTATATAACAACTGAGTCAATGTTTGTTTGGCTACTCCCGAGGATTAAAGGCTGGTGAATAAACAAGCTGTAATATGAAAATAGTAAATATAATATATTGAAATCAAATCAGATATTTCTTCACTGCTGTTTTCATTGTAATCACTTTACATAACATAACTGTATAATACAGACCCTAAAGGCAACTGTAAATGCTCTTGCACTGGCTCTGTGCAAGAAGTGGGCTTTGATAGAGGTTTCAGTTTACATCCTTGGTTAATAGGTTTTCTAGTGTTTGAAATACTCCACACGGGAGACTCTGGTGATTTGTGTGTCTTCTGCAGCAATGGTTTATGATGCAAGTGAGAAAAACCCATTTAAAATTACTGAACCTTTTTATTAACTCTCTGCTTCACTGTGCATCTCCGTTCCATCTGCGTGTGAAAGGAAACCCTGAGCAATACCACAGCAAACATATGCTGCAACTAAATATTAGTTTCAACTTCACAAAAAAGCAATGTGGGGTTAAATAATTTTAGCAATGCATAAGTTCAAGGCAAACAACAGTACTTATACCATATATTTGAGAGATTACAATCTTCCAAATAGAAGGGAAGAACTGACTGTAGCTGATCCAGACTACCGAATATCTGCATCTTGCACTCTTCACTCTCACAGTGTACAGATAGCAAGCAGTAGAAAAGTCTATTAAAAGATTACAACATCAAATAATTACATTGGGCATATTGACCATTCAAGGGTACTAGCTCACTTGGTTGAGTTGTGATTGATTAAGTACCTCAAAGGCATTGCTGACAATTTGTCAGGACTTTGATTTTTGGATAAGACTGTCAGTTCTCTTAATGAAAAGCAAAATACTGCAGATGCTGGAACTCTGAAATAAAAGCAGAAAATGCTGGAAATACTCAGTGAGTCAAGCAGCATCTGCGAAGAAAGAAACAGAGTTAACGTTTCAGGTCCTTGACGAAAGGTCATTGACCTGAAATGTTAACTCTGTTTCTTTCTCCACAGATGCAGCCTGACTTGCTGAGTATTCCCTGCATTTTCTGCTTTTATGTCAGTTCTCTTAACTTGATCCACAAGTTACTCCTGCCCGACAGCAGAAGACTCCTGCTAAGCTACATACTCAACACCAGTATTCCTTGTTGCTAGAGCAGGTGGCTTGGCGTGGTGCAGCATCCCACAACATGTCACACCGATTTCCACAATTACCGCGTGTATCCCTGGTACCACAATTTTGTACTAAAGATCCTGGAGGCAGTGAATATGCCAATTCCTCAGTGATCAGAAAGAAACATCTGCATTTATATAGAATCTTAACACATCTCACACGGCATCCCAAAGTGGATGAAATTACATACAAGGAATTACTGTGAGGTGCAGTTGCTATGTTGGTGAACATATAAAAGACTAGAGGAATTCCTACCAGGAAAGGAAATATGGGGCTATTAGTTCCAGAATCATGATAAGGAAACTCATGGGAGATTTGAAGAGGAAGCGAATTGGATCTATAGTCTTCCCCTGTCCAAAACATTGCTATATATTACTATGTAACATGACAGCCATTTTGCATATAGCAAGGCCCCACAAACAGCAATGATGTGAATGGCTCAGTTAATCATTTTTTGATGGTGCAAGTTGAGGGATAAATATCGCCCATCATGAGAACCCTCTACTCTTCTTCAAACTCTGTCGTGGAATTTTTAACATCCACTGGAACAGGCAGATGAGGCCTCGATTTAACATCTCATCTGAAGGACAGCACTCCCTTAGGACTGCACTGAAGTGTCAGTCTACATTGCATGCTCAAGTTCTGGAGAGTGGAGTAGCTGAATCCAAAACTAGGGTCCTGAATCTAAATAAAGGAAATTACGAAAGTATGAGGTGCGAGTTGGCTATGATAGATTGGGGAACTTTACTAAAAGGGATGACGGTGGATAGGCAATGGCTAATATTTAAAGAACGTGTGCAGGAATTACAACAATTATTCATTCCTGTCTGGCGCAAAAATAGAACAGGAAAGGTGGCTCAACCGTGGCTTACAAAAGAAATTAGTGATAGTTTTAGATCCAAAGAGGAGACATATAAAATTGCCAGAAAAAGCAGCAAGCCTGAGGATTGGGAGCAGTTCAGAATTCAGCAAAGGAGGACAAAGAGATTGATTAAGAGGGGAAAAATAGAGTATGAGAGTAAACGAGCAGGGAACATAAAAACTGACTGTAAAAGCTTCTATAAATACGTCAAGAGAAAAAGATTAGTGAAGACAAATGTAGGTCCCTTACAGTCAGAAATGGGGGAAATTATTACGGGGAACAAAGAAATGGCAGAACAATTAAACACATACTTTGGTTCTGTCTTCACAAAGGAGGACACAAATAACCTGCCAGAAATGTTAGGGAACCAAGGGTCTAGTGAGAGGGAGAAACTGAAGGAAACCTGTATTAGTAAAAAAATAGTGCTAGGGAAATTAATGGGGCTAAAGGCTGACAAATCCCCAGGGCCTGATAATCTACATCCCAGAGTACGAAAGGAAGTGGCCCTGGAAATAGTGGATGCATTGGTGATCATCTTCCAAAATTCTATAGACTCTGGAACAGTTCCTACAGATTGGAGGGTGGCAAATGTAACCCCACTATTTAAAAAAGGAGCGAGAGAAAAAACAGGGAATTACAGACCAGTTAGCCTAACATCAGTAGTGGGGAAAATGATAGAGTCTATTATAAAAGATGTGATAACAGAACACTTGGAAGGCATTAACGGGATTGGACAAAGTCAGCATGGGTTTATGAAAGGGAAATCATGCTTAACAAATCTACTGGAGTTTTTTGAGGATGTAACTAGTAGAATAGATAGGGGAGAACCAGTGGATGTGGTGTATTTGGATTTTGAGAAGGCTTTTGATAAGGTCCCACACAAGAGGTTAGTGTGCAAAATTAAAGCACATGGGATTGGGGGTATATACTGGCATGGATTGAAAATTGGTTGACAGACAGGAAACAGAGAGTAGGAATAAACAGATCTTTTTCCGGGTGGCAGGCAGTGACTAGCAGGGATCAGTGCTTGGGCCCCAGCTATTCACAATATATATCAATGATTTGGATGAGGGAACTAAATGTAACATTTCCAAGTTTGCAGATGACACAAAGCTGGGGTAGAATGTGAGCTGTGAGGAGGATGCAAAGAGGCTCCAATATGATTTAGACAAGTTAGGTGAGTGGGCAAGAACATGGCAGATGCAGTATAACGTGGATAAATGTGAGGTTATCCACTTTGGGTGTAAAAACAGAAAGGCAGATTATTATCTGAATGGTGATAGGTTGGGAAAAGGGGAGGTGCAACGAGAACTGGGTGTCCTTGTACACCAGTTGCTGAAAGCGAGCATTCAGGTGCAGCAAGCAGTTAGGAAGGCGAATGGTATGTTGGCCTTCATTGCAAGAGGATTTGAGTACAGGAGCAGCAATGTCTTAATGCAGTTATACAGGGCCTTGGTGAGACCACATCCAGAGTATTGTGTACAGTTTTGGTCTCCTTATCTGAGGAAGGATGTCCTTGCCATGGAGACAGTGCAACAAAGGTTTACCAGACTGATTTCTGGGATGGCAGGACTGATGTATGAGGAGAGATGGGGTCGACTAGGCCTATATTCACTAGAGTTTAGAAGAACGAGAGGTGATCTCATCGAAACATGTAAAATTCTAACAGGGCTAGACAGACTAGATGCAGGGAGGATGTTCCCAATGGCTGGGGAGTCCAGAACCAGGGGTCACAGTCTCAGGATACGGGGTATGCCACTTAGAATCGAGATGAGGAGAAATTTCTTCACTCAGAGGGTGGTGAACCTGTGGAATTCTCTACCACAGAAGGCAGTGGAGGCCAAGTCATTAGATGTATTCATGAAGGAGATAGATATATTTCTTAATGCTAAAGGGATCAAGGGATATGGGGAAAAGCAGGAACAGGGTACTGAGTTAAGATGATCAGCCGTGATAATTTTGAATGGTGGAGAAGGCCCGAAGGGCCGAATGGCCTACTCTTGCTCCTATTTTCTATGTTTCTATGGAGTGGGGCTTGAACCCACAACCTTCTGACTCAGAGGCGAGAGTGCTACCAACTAAGAGTGTGCAAACTAAAAATCACTCAGTTATATCCCAGATTGAAAAACTGTATTGGACCTCCTGACCAAAATATGTTTTTTGCATTTGTCCCAAAGTTACCATGTCAGGTGTGTAAGAATCCACTGTTATCATTATACGACTAGAGTTATTAATGAACATATGGACCAAATTACAATTCTACAGGCCTCCATAATTATTATTTTAATCACACTCAGCATGCTATTCCCCACCTGTCTTCCTACCTCATTACTCCTCCCTCTAGCAGACACAGATACTCCTTTCCTCTTAATACCTCAAGCAGTCTTTCCACTGGACATAAAACACTTCTCTCCCTGATAGAATAACCAGGCTTCTCCTTCCACAAAATCACCGATGCTTTTGTTCCCACAGCACCCAGCTTCCCAAAGTAATAGATTTTAGTTACTTTTAGTACGCAAAGCACAGAATTGTTCTTGATTCAGAATCCTATGAAATACTATACATAAGAACATTTGAGATTATAAGACGTCATTCATGTTGTGTCTTGCTCCTATCAAATAACAATTGATTAACCCAACACCAATCTTCAATTGCCCCTTTTCAACTAGCCAGTCCCACATCGGGTACTCTTCCTTCTCAAGTATGGTTCACTGAACCTTACAATAACATAATATGGAAGAGGGCCTTAACACAACAATCACCTTGTATAAAATACTTCTCACGGAAAGAAAGATCTAAACACAGTGGCACCTCCTCCCAATAGCACCGCTGCCCAGAGTCAGGCCCCAGGGTCACCCACAAGCCAAGCCACAGCATGTGGCTCATTCGCTTTCAGGCTATACCCTATGCCCTGCACCTTGCATAATCTACACTATGAGTATGCAACAATATATTTCTAAGCAAAGAACAAATGCAATAAAATAGGAAATGGATATTTTTAGACTGCTTTTAATATTTTACCATTTAAAAATGAACAATAGAATAATGGGTTTTGCCAGTAATGAGTGAAATCACATTACGGATCTACAACTTCGTGGACTAAACAATCAGTCCTACTTCACCACTGAATAAATGAGGATCCTACTGCTCCCTTGTGTATGTAGAACTTACAGAAAATTCTCTATTACAGCTTCTTCACGAATAATGAATACAGTACTCAGCAATCATGGACCATCCATCAGATTCTATGTTATGTCCCAGGCTAATTAAGGCATGAAGTGACATTTCAGTGCCCTAATTAGATGAGATTCCCTAACTCGAGCATACAACCTGCTGGGTCATTTATTGTGACCATTATTAAACTATGTACCTTTTCAAATTCAAAGGAAATTTTAAAGATTGCTAGTTTTATAGTTGTGCTTTTTTTTAAAGTTGTTAATGGTCTTTGAATAGATGACCCAGAAATTAATTCTCAGTTTTGCATTTCACCATTTTAGAAAAAGTAACTCACTGAAACAATGTACTCTAAAATATTCCATTAAACAACTGGTACAAAATTTTACATCTTGACCTCCAGCTATTCCACCTTTGACAGGTTTCAATATGGTCTGATGTACCTAAAACATAATTCCACCTTTTCTGTATATGCAGTGGCAAGCATTGAGACGCACCACACTGTAATTATATTGCAAGGAACTTGCTAATAGACGCTGACATTGCATTGTTCTGATGCAGAGCAGTTATGGGTCTCAGACAGACTGTAAACCTAAGAAACCCTGAGAAATTGGGCTTCAAATAAAATATGTAAGCACAGGAACTGATGATTTCCCCTATGAGTTATTTGTACAGTAGCAGAACTTTTGGGTGGGAGGAGATTGACTTGCAGTAAACTTTACAAACTGCAAAGCAAGAAAGTACAGAGAAAAACATTTAAAGATATTGATTGGCTTAGTTATGTGACACCATTGTGACAACTAAGGAAACATAGATGAAAATATAACATTTTTAAAAGTAATGGAAGATCCATCGTACTCTGCAAGAGTGTTGTTAATGTCTTCTGGACTCAGTCTCTGATTCTTGCTCAAGAGAGCTAGATGGACACTAATTTAAACCCCAGGGCATGCTTTTTTCCCTTTACAAATAAAGGGAATTATTATACAGATACACCTATCTGTGCATTAAATCTGACGAGAATGGTCTAAGTCAACTCACCATTTTAGCAAACAATGTAAATATAAAATTCTGAGCAGCTGGAAAAGGTGATGCAGATTTTCCACAGACATTAGCATAAAACGGAAGCCATTAACATATCTAGTCCATCAGCAGTGGTGCTGCTCTTCATTCCATTTGTTTGATTCTTTTTTATAATTGAGAATCAAGTTTTCTTTTGAATAAATAACTGTTAAATAAGTGGAGTAGAGTTCAGACTAGGTGATCTGGCCTGAATGGTCTTTTTTCCTCTCCTACATCCTTAATCTGAAAGTTTTATTTTTTAATGGCATAACAAATGTAAGAATATAAGGAAGTCTGGACTGGGAAGAGGCCATTTGGCCCACCAAGCCCACTCCATGTATGATAATTCCATTGTGGATTTCTCTCCACACCTCTTGTTGATCCCCCATCTCTCCTGAAAAGAAACAAGCAGTATTATTAATACCTCTATACCCCTCAATCCCCTTCTGGATAGGTATCGGCCTGGCTCCCTTTTAAAGGTATCAATTGCCCCTGAATCAACTGCCTTAGCTAGGAGTCTGTTCCACAAAATGTACTAGACCATCACTGCTGAAGAACTCTATGACAGCCCAGCCAAAATGTAGCGAAATATTTCAAAATTTCAGCTTGCAATGTTGTTTCTGGAGGTATACTCTCCAAACATCCAGGTCAGTTTCAATATGAACTCGATTCTTACCCTCCAATCTCTGTTCCCAGAGCGATGATCGGCGCATGCACTGGTGTGAAAGGCAGTTCTTGCAACTGTTCAACCATGTGAGACTCTGGAGCGGCACTGAAGTTCATATTAGCAATGCTGCCTCTATGCTGAGCTTCCTAGAAACACACAGGAAATAGGTCTTGTTGAAAACAGTTTTCAATATTCAAAAAATGTAGGATATATAATGGCTCAGATTTTCCGAGAGATTTGGACCATTATATTGGCTCAGCTACATCATCGGGACTCTTGAATGGCGCAAAAGAAAGAGGCAATTATGGAGTAAGTGACTTACGCCAACCCTTACGACGCTCCATATTTTCCTGCGAGTTCTCCGACTCCCCACCATTGTCCCACTGATAGCAGCTGGAAGGTCATTTTCAAAGCCCCGCCCCCACTGAAAACAATGGCGATTACGATTTGACTAAACTCTCGCCATTTTACACGCCGCTGCCACTTAAACTTAAAACTAATGGCGCTGGTGTCCTGGCAGCAGCGTGTTTTATAGCTAACACATCGTTTTTCAAAAACATAATTCGCTCGAACGATTAAACATGGGTTGGTCTGAGGCTAGAGAACAGGCTTGCCCCACCCGTGGAATCTCCGTGTACAAATTCATGATGTGCCCTAAATGAAGCGGGCCAACCAATTCCACCCAGAAGAGATCGGCCTGCTGGGAGTAGTGCTTTGGACGAGCGCCATACTCCGGACTTGCATTAAAAGACCAGTTTTAAACTTAAAATTGCCACCCTGTTGAGGTATTCATGGAATCGGCAGTAGAAAATGGCCTTCCTCGCTGCGGCGTAGTCCAATTACAAATGCAGGAAAATATGGAGGAACTTATCGACGCTGAGATCAGCGTGCCAGACGGCTAAATTTACAGTCTAAGTCGCTGATCTCGCTGTTGCAGGAAAATCTGGGCCAATATTTCACAGCATCTTTTCCCTCCTTCCCCCCATTCCATAACAACCTACCATTGTTGGGCTCTATTCACACAGGAATTTGCCCTGCTGACATCAGTTATGGACAGTCAGGGAGCAGTTCCATGGGGAATCTACCAGTCTGGTACTGTAACAGACCTGGTTGCCAATCTGGCCTGGAGGTTCTTGAGCTGGGAAAAGTTAGAACCCACTTCAAATTGCTGTGTACCCAATCAATACCAACTTTTCCAAAATCAGGCACCTTAGATCAACTATCAATCTGGTCTCAAATACAAACCCAGAGGATTCTCCACAGAGCAGCTTCAAGACACACTTGTAACAGTTCATCGCTGGAGTGCGCTCCCTGGCACAAGGGAATGCTGTAAAAGTGAGTCAAATGAAAGGAAATCAAATCTAAATTACGCTACCTTCTATAAGCTTGGAGTTCATTATTTATTTTTTGAGGCTCTATACCTGAGAGAGTACTTTACACTGAAAGCCCTCCCTCCATACTATCTTTCTCCTTCAAATTTTTACTTAACAGGTCTGTATATTCTTCAGCAAAATGTCATCACATAAATATTTCCATGGTATCCATGAATTTTCCTGATGGGCACTTACAAAAATAATTTAGGTGGATGGATCATCTGGAAAAATACAGACCCACATTTAGGTTTGCCAACTCTGGTTGGAGGCATTCCTGGAGATCTGATTATGTGACTTCTACAAATGTTATTGCATTACCTTCTAAAGGTTGGGTCCACTGTAGTTAAGTATTTTTGCTTGTGGTTTTGCACCAGCAGATGTTGTGCGACAAGTTCCAAGAATCAGGAGGCCGTGAGCAGGGGAAGAGGGGAAACCGAGGGTGGGAAGAGGGGAAACCGAGGGTGGGAAGAGGGGAAACCGAGGGCGGGGGAGCGATTTGCAGAGGGAAAACCAGAGGTGGGAGGAACTTTGATTCAACTAGTAACTAATGGTAACTCACTGAAATTGCACTGATAACTAATAGTGATACTGTTAACATTTAGATTCCCCTCATAACCAACAGTAATACAATAACTCAATGGTAGTCTATATGTAACTGGTAGTAATAAATGTAATGCTCTGATATGCTACCTGTAACTTGTAGTAATCCTGTAACCCACTGATATTCACCCTGAAACCATAGCCAGAATCCCCTGCACTGCACAAGGTGTGGTCAGGCTCCTTAGTCGTGCCATTTTTAACTGGTCCGATCCCTCTCCCAGTCTCCTTGGACTCCAGTTCCATGTGAAGGTGACAACTCTGAACTGGGAGCCTCATTCACAGCTGATCTGTATTTGGACTTCACACGTCAAATCCGGCCGGTACAGACCAACCTGAACCAAACCGAGAGATCACACAAAGGGCAGTGGGCTCAGCATTGGGGCACTTCGTCTTAAACTGAGCTCAGCACCAAACCACTCTCTGAGTTCGGACTCAATAAAAGGAAGTTTTCATAGAATTAGAGAAATTACAGCACAGGAGGAGACCACTCGCCCCCCCCCCCCCCCCCCCGGTGTCTATGCCAGCACTCTCTACTGTAACCCCATTCCCTCCAGATCCTTTCATATTCCTACTTCTCAAATATATATCCTATTCCCTTTTAAATGAAGTTGTAGACTCTACCTCAATAGCCACATGTAGTGAAGGATCCCACGGTCTAATAGCTCTCAGTTCAGTACCAGCGGGGACTCGATGGGCCGAATGGCCTCCTTCTGTGCTGTAACCTTTCTATGATTCTATGAGTTCAAGAACCTTCCTCCTCTCTTCCCCTTGGTTCATCCAGTGAGTATCCTTGGTTTCCATTCCCTGTTCCACATGCCCCCACCGATGGAAACAATCTTTCACTATTTACCCACAGTAAAGTCCCCAGGTTTCATTTACCCCTTTACTGGCTGCTCTTCTCTCAGTGCCACTCTCACTCACCACGTTGCTGCTGCTGCTCCCAGTTCTGCAGGAAATGCTGGTCCCCACGCCCACCACCACCCCATTCTCTCCCCACCCCACTCCCCTTTTCTCCCCACTCCCCAGTCCCCTTTTCTCTCACCCATTCCCCTTCTCTCCCCTGAGCTTCCATCCAATGATTCTCCCATCCCATCTCCCTCTCACCCCCCAATCCCCTGAGCCCCCATTCCCCCGTCTCCATCTCCACACCAATATAGAGGAGAGATGACCTGCTTCAAAGACTCTCTTGAGCCGGTCCTCAGAAATACAACAGAAAACAATAATGATTGGATTTCAATTGCTCCTAAGCTATAATATTAAAGTATGGGAAACTCTGAATAGTCCATAAGAATTAGAAGAAGCACTTGATGAATGCAAAACTCTCCTGCCTCTGGAGCTTCAGTTACCCCAATTATGCTGGATATTAAATCCTCAGGTGAGAAGACAATTCCCTTGTGTCCTTCCCTCTGGATTCCCAACTCACCAGCAGCCCCCTCCCGCCTGTACCCTGCACAGCAGCGAGTCGTGGCTCTCTGCAGCAGTGGTCGGGTGACGTCACCGAGCCTGAGGCTTCTCTGAGCAGCAGTCGGTGACATCACAAAGCGGGGGGTGGAGGGAGTGGTGCACCGGCGGGAAATTAAAATCTCCGGAGCTGCTAGAAGCAGCACTCGCGGAAGGCATCCCCGATAGCGGGAAACTCTCGCCAAACGCGAACATGTGCAATCATATTGTGTCACCTCGCTGTATTTAGAATTGTATTCTGGAGTGATCCAACATCCATCTTTAAATAGGCTGGGGCTCTTTTCTTTATAAAAGAGAAGGCTGAGGGGTGACCTGATCGAGGTCTATAAGGTAATGAAAGGGTTTGATAGGGTAGATGTAGACAATATTTCCACTTGTGGGGAGCCAAAACTAGAGGTCATAAATATAAGATAGTCACTAATAAATCGAATAGAGAATTCAGGAGAAACTTCTTTACCCAAAGAGTGGTTAGAATGTGGAACTCACTATCACAGGAGTGGTTGAGGCAAATAGCATAGATACATTAAAGGGGAAGCTAGATAAGCACATGAGGGAGAAAGGATTAGAAGGATTATGCTGATAGGGTTAGACGAAGTAGGGAGGGAGGAGGCTGGTGCGGAGCATAAACAGCTGGCATCGACCAGTTGGGCCGAATGGCCTGTATCTGTGCTGTAGTCTTGATTTAACTCAATGTAACACTGTCAGCTCTGAATAGTCATGATGTGGAGATGCCGGTGATGGACTGGGGTTGACAATTCTAAACAATTTTACAACACCAAGTTATAGTCCAGCAATTTTATTTTAAATTCACAAGCTTTCGGAGATTTTCTCCTTCCTGAGGAAGGAGAAAATCTCCGAAAGCTTGTGAATTTAAAATAAAATTGCTGGACTATAACTTGGTGTTGTAAAATTGTTTACAAAAGCTCTGAATAGGGGAGTGTTACTTTAGACTGAATGAGAGATCACCAGCCCTATTGTTCCAGTCTCTATACTTAAAAACTGAAGAAGCACTGTCACCAGAAAAGGTTGAATGTTAAATACACGACTCGCTCAGGAGTATTCGGCACCGGAGCAGACTGAAGCTTCACTTCGATCTTTAAAACAGTGCTATTTTGAAGAGTCGAGACAATGTGACCTTGCCACACTAATAGCCTGCAATCACGTTGGACGCTGGTGGTTTTGTAGTTTGTTTACATCAGGAAATTCCAACTTTTTTCTAGACACAGTGTTTCTGGGTGATGGTGCCCCTTTAAATTTTCCAACAAATAATTTAAGGACATCGTTGTCCTGAAGTACAAGTCACTGCAACTAATCACCCATCAGAAGTGCACATTCAGGGTGCTCTTACACAATTTAGTTCTACATACCTTTGTTTCTGTAAAGGAAGAGGTAACATTGTACGAAGGAAACAGTGAATTATTAACAACTCCCTGTGTGCTGTTTGCAAACAGTTTTCCACATGAACAATCCCCCACTGCATAATGGTGATTGATGGTGCAAAACACATTCAACTCCCAGCTCATTAATCATATCTCCATTGTGATATACACACTGGCTCATGGGGGTTGACCATTTTGAATGAGCTATACAAAATCTTCATTATTTTTATTTATCGGAAATAGTTAGGCATCTTCTTTCTATAACAATCTTGAATAAAAATCATTCTTTTAAATAAAAGGGAGTGTTTGGTTTGGAATAGGACCGATATACGTTGTGGCAAAGCTATATTACATTCAATGTGGTGATAGTGGATGAGCAATTGTCACTCCGTTGGACATAGCTGACCCTCAATCTTTGAAAAGCTGAGCTTCTTTCGTGCTGAATTTATAATACAGCTACCAGTCTGACACTGGCAGCTGCATTATCAGTTCCACCCGGGGCAGTACCTCCTTTTTACTGCCAGGCTCCTGCACAGGAGGCCGCTATGTGCGTGCGTGCGTGCGTGCCTATATGTATGCACAAAGATACCTTCCCAACAGTTCAGATGTATATGTTTAGAGACTGGGAGCATCTGCACTCTCTACACATTTAAGTCAACTCTGGGTAAGTTTAGAAAGTGCCCAAGGAGTTCAACAGACTCACCGAGCACATTTTACACCAGATTTAACTGGAGTTAAACCCAAGTGATGTGAGAATGCAACCTTTGAGATCCTTCACTGCTTCCAAATAGGGTCATGTCAGATCCAACTCCGGATTTTAGACTGCAACTTTCGCATTTCTACAAAGCAGACATCACTTAGTAGTGACTCTACAGTCTCAGCAAAAACTCACCTTACGATTGTTTCCAAAGAATTATTAGATTTTACAACCAATTTTCTCTTCTCCTTTCCTGAAGGCATGGATGCATGTTGGGATACTTTTCCACAAGTGCCAACTGTTCTCCAGTGCCTCACTCAGGGGAGCTTAGGCAGAGTGTCAGTAAGCTATTTGACTATAAGGGCATCGCAGCCAAGCCTGCTCCTGTCCTCGCCCAAAGTCCACACACGAGCTCTTGCTAGCGTGGGTCAATAGGCAGCAAACAGCAGCAGGAACCCTGGTTGGATTTTTCCTCTTCCTAGGCCCAAGTGGTGAAGCCAGTTTTTGCACCCATTCTGCTGCCCTGGCTGACACCAGCTAACTCAGTGCAAACCACTGAGAAACCCTGGGATCTGGGTTACATGGTTCAATTACATACTTCTTTTACTAACTTATCCATTGGGGAGCTATGTTTCTAGAGTATTCAACATAGTTTTCAGGAACTGAATTATACCAAGTTTTGCAGCTTGATTAGTATTTATTTGCAACCTCAATAAGGTTTGGTCTATTCATTGTAGCACCCATACAATGCAAATACTATTTTAGTCATGTCACTTCTTTTATAAACTAATGCTTTAAATATCTGCCTTTTTAAGGGTTCATCCACAACTGTCGACATAATGAGGCCGGGAGAGTACTCTTTTTCCTACTCCAATCACAAAGATGAGGATTTTCCCCTGTTGAATCAAGTGCTAGAAAGGTGAATCCTTCATCTTTGTGCTCCCCCGACAGGGCCTCCCCGCCAGAAGCACGATTGGAAAATGGCACAATTGCAACCTTGATTTTGTGTCTATTAAAACGAATGATCACATGGTTTCGGGTGCAGAGTGTATATATTGTGATGCACAAGGTATCACGATTGTATGCGACAGGCTGGATGGACCAGAGCGAGTTTTCCTGTCCGTCAATGTTTGTATGAATGGATGGGAAATCGAGAGCTGTGCCGTCACGGATTCAATACGTGGTCTTGGTGGGCAAGGCTCCACATTGGAAGCACAGATGAGGAATGTTTACCCCGCAGTATCTAACTGCTTGCACCTGTCTGAATTGCTCCCTTTCACTAATTTGCTACCAGAGTTTCTCTCTCCCAGCATGTCTCACTTTTATTTATTCCAAACTATCTGATTCTGTATTCCTTTTTTAAAAATCTCTTTTTCTACTTCTCCCTTTATAACTGACCTGGTCTATTTGTTTCTACCAAATATTGCCACCATCTATCTTTCTCACTCTCAATCCTTTATGATCACCATCCTTCAGTGTCTACCTTCTGCTTCTTGATATCTGATATTTAAGGTTTCCTCTTGGGTTTTCTTCTCTCCTTGATCACTTATCATTCACTATCACCCTCCCTTTTCCTTTTTTCGCAGTATTTGTCATTCAGCGTATTCCATTGTGTCTCATTAACTCCTTCGCAAACTTTACCCTGTCTTTTCCCTCTTTCGAGTCATGAGTCGTTGAAGGTCATTATGTGCTCAGACTGTCATACTGCCTCCCATCTCTGCTCTGATTTCAGCTTCCACTGCACAGCACTGTGTAAAATGAGGCTGACCTGTGGGAATCAGTGCTTGTACTGCCGAGCCTGTCATGCCACACTAGACATCAGATCAGCTCTCTCCGTAACACTAAGTTTCAGTTTTCATACCTGCTGAGCCTTAACAAGGTTGGCATCAAAATCCACTGGGTTCAAACTGTTTATAAAACACAAATAATATGTTATCCCTTTCTGCTTCAAGCATACACTTTGTACCTTCGTGAATTTCCTGACAGTTATAGATGGCTCCTATTAGATAATAATTTAGTGGTTAATATGCTGTGGCCTTGCTCATGGACAAATAATTTTAAAGCATTAAACAAAATATTAAAAATAATCAAGTTTCACCTAATTGCATTTGGTTTGCTTTCCATATAACTCTAGATGTAGAGATGAAAATGAAACAGAAAAAGGAGGCTTATGATAAATGTCAGATTCATAATACAGTAGAGAATCAAACAGAATACAGAAATTGCAGAGGAGAACTGAAAAAGGAAATAAGAGGGGCAAAGAGAGTGTATGAGAAAAGATTAGCGGGTAACATAAAATGGAATATTAAAAGTCTTTTATAAACATATAAATAGTAAAAGGGTAGTCAAAGGATGGGTGGGGCCGATTAGGGACCAAAAAGGAGGTCTTCTTGTGGAGGCAGGGGGCTTGGATGAATGAGTACTTTGCACCTGTCTTCTCAAAACCAAAGGATGCTGCCAACGTTACAGTAAAGGAGGATTGTAAACAATTTTACAACACCAAGTTATAGTCCAGCAATTTTATTTTAAATTCACAAGCTTTCGGAGGCTTCCTCCTTCCTCAGGTGAACGTTGTTGGAAATGAAATCCTCGAAATGAAATCGCATTTATAAATCACAGAACAATGCTTGGTGATTACAGACAGTTTTTTCAACTGCCCGTTGCCAAGGCAATCAGTGTGCAGACAGACAGGTGTTACCTGCAAGGTCTCCGAATATACAAATCACCAAAAAAAAACACAAAAAAAAACAGAGATAGAGAGGTAGAAACATAGAAAAGACAGCGTTATATTAAAAACAGATAACATTTGTTCGCTGGTGGGGTAACGTGTAGCGTGACATGAACCCAAGATCCCGGTTGAGGCCGTCCTCATGGGTGCAGAACTTGGCTATCAATTTCTGCTCGACGATTTTGCGTTGTCGTGTGTCTCGAAGGCCGCCTTGGAGTACGCTTATCCGAAGGTCGGTGGCTGAATGTCCTTGACTGCTGAAGTGTTCCCCGACTGGGAGGGAACCCTCCTGTTTGGCGATTGTTGCGCGGTGTCCGTTCATCCGTTGTCGCAGCGTCTGCATGGTCTCGCCAATGTACCATGCTCTGGGGCATCCTTTCCTGCAACGTATGAGGTAGACAACGTTGGCCGAGTCACAGGAGTATGAACCATGCACCTGGTGGGTGGTGTCCTCTCGTGTGATGGTGGTATCTGTGTCGATGATCTGGCATGTCTTGCAGAGGTTACCGTGGCAGGGTTGTGTGGTGTCGTGGACGCTGTTCTCTTGAAAGCTAGGTAATTTGCTGCGAACGATGGTCTGTTTGAGGTTGGGTGGCTGTTTGAAGGCGAGTAGTGGAGGTGTGGGGATGGCCATAGCGAGGTGTTCGTCGTCATTGATGACATGTTGAAGGCTGCGGAGAACATGGCGTAGTTTCTCCGCTCCGGGGAAGTACTGGACGACGAAGGGTACTCTGTTGGTTGCGTCCCGTGTTAGTCTCCTGAGGAGGTCTATGCGATTTTTCGCTGTGGCCCGTCGGAACTGTCGATCGATGAGTCGAGCGTCATATCCCGTTCTTACTAGGGCGTCTTTCAGCGTCTGTAGGTGTCCATCGCGTTCCTCCTCATCTGAGCAGACCCTGTGTCCAGTTGTCGGTATGCTTCCTACAAAAACTCAGTACCCACGGACCACTCCTCAGAATCAGTTTCTTTCTTGGACACACGAATCTCCATCAAAGACGGGCACCTCAGCACCTCACTCTACCGCAAGCCCACGGACAACCTCACGATGCTCCACTTTTCCAGCTTCCACCCTAACCACGTCAAAGAGGCCATCCCCTATGGACAGGCCCTGCGAATACACAGGGTCTGCTCAGACGAGGAGGAACGCGATGGACACCTACAGACGCTGAAAGACGCCCTAGTAAGAACAGGATATGACGCTCGACTCATCGATCGACAGTTCCGACGGGCCACAGCGAAAAATCGCATAGACCTCCTCAGGAGACTAACACGGGACGCAACCAACAGAGTACCCTTCGTCGTTCAGTACTTCCCCGGAGCGGAGAAACTACGCCATGTTCTCCGCAGCCTTCAACATGTCATCAATGACGACGAACACCTCGCTATGGCCATCCCCACACCTCCCCTACTCACCTTCAAACAGCCACCCAACCTCAAACAGACCATTGTTCGCAGCAAATTACCTAGCTTTCAAGAGAACAGCGTCCACGACACCACACAACCCTGCCACGGTAACCTCTGCAAGACATGCCAGATCATCGACACAGATACCACCATCACACGAGAGGACACCACCCACCAGGTGCATGGTTCATACTCCTGTGACTCGGCCAACGTTGTCTACCTCATACGTTGCAGGAAAGGATGCCCCAGAGCATGGTACATTGGCGAGACCATGCAGACGCTGCGACAACGGATGAACGGACACCGCGCAACAATCGCCAAACAGGAGGGTTCCCTCCCAGTCGGGGAACACTTCAGCAGTCAAGGACATTCAGCCACCGACCTTCGGATAAGCGTACTCCAAGGCAGCCTTCGAGACACACGACAACGCAAAATCGTCGAGCAGAAATTGATAGCCAAGTTCCGCACCCATGAGGACGGCCTCAACCGGGATCTTGGGTTCATGTCACGCTACACGTTACCCCACCAGCGAACAAATGTTATCTGTTTTTAATATAACGCTGTCTTTTCTATGTTTCTACCTCTCTATCTCTGTTTTTTTTTGTGTTTTTTTTTGGTGATTTGTATATTCGGAGACCTTGCAGGTAACACCTGTCTGTCTGCACACTGATTGCCTTGGCAACGGGCAGTTGAAAAAACTGTCTGTAATCACCAAGCATTGTTCTGTGATTTATAAATGCGATTTCATTTCGAGGATTTCATTTCCAACAACGTTCACCTGAGGAAGGAGGAAGCCTCCAAAAGCTTGTGAATTTAAAATAAAATTGCTGGACTATAACTTGGTGTTGTAAAATTGTTTACAATTGTCAACCCCAGTCCATCACCGGCATCTCCACAGTAAAGGAGGAAGTAGTAGAGAAATTGGATAGGACAAAAACAGATTAAGAGGTACTTAAAAGGTTAGCAACGGTCAAAGTAGTAAAGTCACCCGGTCCGGATGGGATGCATTCAAAGTTGCTGAGGGAAGTAAGGGTGGAAATAGCGGAGGCTTTAGCCATAATCTTTCAATCCCCCTTACATATGGGAGTGGTGCCAGAGGACTGGAGGATTGCAAATGTTGTACCCCTGTTTAAAAAAGGATGGATAAACCCGGCAATTACAGGCCAGTCAGCCTAGTGTCCGTGGTGGGGAAACTTTTAGAGATAATAATCTGGGACAAAATTAATTGTCACTTGGAAAAATATGCGTTGATAAATGACAGCCAGCACGGATTTGTTAAAGGCAAATCATGTCTGACAAACCTTATTGAGTTCTGTGATGAAGTGATGATGAGGATAGTGCTGTTGATGTTGTGTATATGGACTTTCAAAAGGCGTTTGATAAAGTGCCACATAATTTGTTAGCAAAATTGAAGCCCATGGGATTAAAGGGACAGTGGCAGTGTAGATACTAAATTGGCTTCAGGGCAGAAAGCTAGTAGTGGTGGTAAACGGTTGTTTTTCAGACTGGAGGGAAGTATACAGTGGCGCCCCCCCCCCCCCCCCACGGGGGTCGGTATTAGGGCCACTGCTCTTTTTGATATATATTAATGGCTTGGGCTTGGGTATACAGGGCATAATTTCAAAGTTTGCAGATGACACGAAACTCAGACATATAGTAAACAATGTGGAGGACAGCAACAGACTTCAGGAAGACATAGAAAGACTGGTGAAATGGGCAGACATATGGCAGATAAAATTTAACGCAGAGAAGTGTTAAGTGATGGATTTTGGAAGAATGAGGAAAGGCAATATAAACTAAATGGTACAATTTTAAAGGGGGTGCAGGAACAGAGACCTGGGGGTTTACGTACCCAAATCTTTGAAGGTGACAGGTAACTTGAAAATTTAAAAAAATCATATGGGATCCTTTCATTTATGAATAGGTGCATGGAGTACAAAAGCAAGGAAGTTATACTAAACTTTTATAAATCATTGGTTAGCCCTCAGCTAGAGTATTGTATCCAATTCTGGGCACCACAGGCTGTCAAGGCCTTGGAGAGGGGGCACAGAAGATTTACTAGAATGAAACCAAGGATGAGGGACTTCAATTATGTGGAGACTAGATAAGCTGGGATTGTTCTCCTTGAAGCAGAGAAGGTTAAGGGGAGATTTAATAGAGATGCTCAAAATTATGAGAGGTTTTGATGGAGTACATAGGGAGAAACTGCTTCCACTGGCAGCAGGGACAGTAACCACAGGACGCAGATTTAAGGTCATTGGCAAAAGAAGCAGAGGAGTGATGAGGAGAAATGTTTTTACGCAGTGTGTTGTTATGATCTGGAATGCACTGCTTGAAAGAGTGGTGGAAGAAGATTCAATAGTAACTATCGAAAAGGAATTGGGTAAATACTTGAAAAGGAAACATTTGCAGGGATATGGGGAAAAAGCAGGGGAATGAGACGAATAGCTTTTCCAAAGAACCGGCACAGGTATGATGGGCCGAATGGCCTCCATCTGTGCTGTATGATTCTATGATTCCAATATTTGGCTTGCAATCCTTAGTTTGCCCTCAATTATACTTCTTTAGTGATTCCTTCCATTGCTTTAAAATGTTTACTTGAACAAAATTACCTTAACAACCTGTGTGTATTTTAAGTGATATGCTTACACTTTAACAGTATGACTTGTTTATTTTAAAAAAGTGAATTTTTCTTAAAAGCAATAAACAAATTCACTGTATATTTTTTCAAAAGGAGATTGAAGGGAGCACATAGCGAATTCTGGTGCCTGTGTAGGTTTGGGAAGGAGGGAAGGATATGAGGAGCAAAGCCCAAGGCTTGCATAAAACCGAGATGAGGGGGATGGAATTGAGTCATGGGCTAGGGTGAGGCCCCAGGCTACAGCGGCACTGAGACAAGGATGGCAAAAGGCCCAGGATTGAGGGCAACATGGTAACTCATACAAGTTGCAAAGTGGTTGAGGTTCAACTCAGAATATTGGGCCTCAGCTGGGTGAAGTGGTCAATGAACGATCAGGGGAAGATATACACAAGGTCAGGGATATGCATGAGGGCCAATCAGTACACTGGGTCTCTGAGTGGGGAAGTCATTGGAGTAATTGGAAGATGGGATGGATAAATTGTTGATTTTTTTTTACATGTTTACATTGTTGTGAATTTTATTTTTTTTTAAGGTGTGGCTGGGCATCTGTGACTGTATCTTGGAGAACTTTTTTTCTGCGGTGCGATTGGGTGGAATCTAATTGTGCAGATTTTTTTGGTGGAATGTGCAGAGAAATGTGGATCGGTGAATAACAAAAGTAGAAGCTAACAGTTAGAAGGCAGAGATTTGAACACTTCCCCAATAAGGAAAAAGTAAATTGTCTCAAAGCTCCTGACAAACTTAACAGACATATTATAAATATGTTATTATAAAGGATGTCTTATTGAGGAATGTTGAATTTAATTTTCAAATAATAAATTAACATAATAAGATTCCCCATCCATGCAGCTATTACCATTTTAGTGAGCTTATTTGGATCTCGCCAGCTCTAAATGTAATTGTACAGGAAAATATGCCTGAAGTGGATAAACCAATAATAATGAATCAAAGCCAATTCAGAATTGCACATCGTGACAATTGGCTTGAACTAACTAAAATATTAGCCTGGAGATGGAAATGGGAAACTTTCTTTTGTTACTCGCTGAAGCTCCTCCCTGTTGGATTGAAGTCATGGAGAAGGGTAAATGCTGGGAGCTAAGCTGCTGCTGCATTGTTGCCCCCCTCGGAAGGCTTGTGCTTGAGTACCAAGGTGGTTCTGTAGTTAGCTGGGAAAGGGATAACTGCAGAAGAACAAAACAAGTGGCAGCTCAGCTGTGATTGAAAAACCTGATCTCCCTACAACGCACTTTAGAAGGCTTCCTGTTATAACGGGACGTCTAATATTATCCCTGCAAGACCCCACCTCCAATTTTCCCCCCTCCCCTCCTCCAGGTGTAGATTCTTACCAGTGTGCAGTTGCACAGATGTCAACAACCTTCAGATCTCTCTTTCAGTACCACAACGGCAAGAGGCCAGTCAGGGGAGAAGAGAAAACCAATAAAAGACACAAACGGGCTTGAAATTGAGGACGATCACAACATCGTAAATATTCTGAATGACTATTTCCTCCAAGTATTCACAAGGGAAGACTTGAGCAACATGCTCTCGCCTGACAAAGGTATGCCAAGTAAAATCAATGACTTCACCATAAATGAGTTAGAAGTCCTAGACAGGCTAAATGTGCGCAAAACAAATGGATCCTCGGGGATAGATGGTATCATCTCAGAGTGCTGAGACAGACTAGGGAGGAGATCTGTAAGACACCGACAATTATTATGAGGGAATCACTGAAGAGGGACCAGTAGATTGGAAACAGGCCCACATTCAAAAATGATGACAAAACAGACACAGGCAACTTCTGAATCATTAGTCTCACTTCCATTCCATATAAAATCATGGAATCGATTATCAGGATTAAACAATAGCCTAGTCATCAGCAGTCGGCACGGATTCAGACGGGGTAGATTCTACCTGATCAATCTCCTTGACTTTTTTGCGGAAGTCACAACCCAAGCAGATTGGGGGAAGCCCCATCACAAGATTTATCTTAACTTCCAAAAGACTTCTGAAAATGTTCCACATGAAAGGCTCAATGGGAACATAGGAAGGAACATAGGAATAGGAGTAGGCCATTCAGCCCCTCAAGCCTGTTCCACCATTCAATTAGATCATGGCTGTATGTAAACTCCATCTACCCACCTTGGTTCCAAATCCTTTAAAACCCTTGCCTAACAAAAATCTATCAATCTCAGTTTTGAAATTTTCAATTGACCCCCCCCAGTCTCAATAGCTTTTTGGGGGATAGAGTTCCAAATTTCCACTACCCTTTGTGTTGAAGTGTTTTCTGTCATCACCCCAGAATGGCCTAGCTCTAATTTTAAGGTTTTGCCCCCTTGTTCTGGACTCCCCCACCAGAGGAAATAGTTTCTCTCTATCTACCTAATCAACTCCTTTAATCATCTTAAACACATCAATTAGCTCACATATCAATCTTCTATACTCAAGTGAATACAAGCCTCGTCTATGCAAACTATCCTAATTTAACCCTTTTAGCCCCGGTATCATTCTGGTGAATCTGCACTGCACCCCCTCCAAGGCCAATATATCCTTCTTGAGATGCAGCGCCCAGAACTAAATGCAGTACTCTAAATAGGGTCTAACCAGAGCTTTAAATAACTGTAGCATAACTTCCACCCCTTTGTAGTCCAGCCCCCTTGAGATAAAGGCCACCATTCCATTAGCCTTTTAAATTTTCTTTTGTACCCAACGCTGTGGGGATTCAGGGTAAACCTTGGAATTGGTCAGAAACTGGCTGACGGTAAGAAACAATGCACAAAAGTGTAAAGTATTACACATAGAAAGAAAAATAAACATGAATGGTTTTGAAATAGCTAAGGACAAAGCTGAAAGAGAGTTAGGAGTCCAATAGATTTTATGCTAACATGTCCAACAATTACAGAGCAGCTTGCATGGTAATTTTCTGGTACTAGCCCACAAATTACCAGATGTATTCAATTTAATTTGAACTCATGACCTCTGGGTTGCTAGTCTAGCACCATAATACAATACCATATAGGAAAAGTATTCCTGGAATGTCACTTTAAGTTGAATTGCGAAAGTAGAACTAAGAGACACAGGTGCAACTAGAAAAAGGTAATTCTAGGACTGGTATCAATAAATTCCTCTTCACACAGAGTGATCAATGTGTGGAATTAATATCCAGATAGAGCAGTGGAGGCAAAAAACCCTGAATCAGTTAAGAAGCAATTGGGGCATTAGAATCTCTCTGGATGGATGAACTAAGATGGGGCAAATTATCTTCCTCATTCATAATTATCTTGTGATCATCTCTCTCTGACAGACCACTCTATAGGCAACACTGTCAGTACAGTATTCATAGTCAATTGAGATGTGTTTCCTAGTCTGTGACTAGACAAAAGTTTAAATTACAAATTGCAGTCTCAGTGTTGGGCTCCTGTACAGTTTGTTGTAGTCAGGATCATTGTTCCCATGTGGCACTGGGCCCGATCTCTTGCGTGATGGAGATATTTGCTGACTTTTTTATAGAATCTATTGAGTGGGATTCAAAGCCTTCATACCCAGGTGATACAATGTGATGCTGAATGCAAATATACAACTTCCTTCCTCTTACTATTTCTGTCAGCCCAGTGTAACTCAGTGTTTGTCCCCTGGACTTATGAAATTAGCAACATGAGTAAATGAAATGCTCAGTTTGATACAAAGCCACCCAGACTAAGAAAGCACCAGGTTTGATCCTTGGACTGTACAACGTTAGCTGATCTGAACTGTGACAACTATAGGAGCACTACAACTGGAAGTGTGCATGTCACTTGAGTGAGATATTAAAGGGTGGACAAGATGAGTGGAACTATATCCCAGCAGGAGAGAGCGCTCCCATACCCAGGCTTAGATTCAATAAAGCCCTTATACAATCTTCCCCTCATGGCTTAGCATGCTTATCTAATGAGTGTCTGAGCCATAAAGACCAGGAAAAACCCAGGCTCAGTCTCTGGTCTGTGCTGAATTAGCTGTCACCAGCCAGGCAACCTGTAGGACTCTACAATTGATCGCAGCCCCCTGCATTAAGGAAAGAAAAATCAACCAGGATTTCCTGATCACTATCCAGCAAACCTCTACTGGAAGTGTGCATGTGTCCAGGTGAGGGCAGAATCAAACTTGGGTGTGATGCCCCGTATAGTCGAGTAGCCTATACATCAAGGTTCATGCATTTGGATGCTGGGTCAATTGAAATATTCAACATTGAGATCGATAGATTTTTGTTAAGTAAATGTAACAAGGGATATGGAGCAAAGGCAGGTAAATGACTGTTGCAGGAAAGCATGTTGGTGTGAACACTGGGGAAGGACAAGAATAGGCTCGGCTATGATGCCTCTTAGTCCGCTACGTTTCTGTCTGATTTCAACTTCACGATGAAGCATATTTGCACGTGTACATTTGACCTAATTGTATTTCATTAATATGTTACCAGTTTTAGCAGAACAAACGTATCCATTATGTTTCTTTAAGGCAAAACTTTTTGCTCAAAATAGATAGAAGCCTAAATGAGTTAACATAGGTGCTGGCCCTCCCATACTTCACTCAGTTATTCAGGAAAAGTAAACATTATCTACTTTACCAAACCGGCTTCAAACAGCACCACATTGTCAAGATTTGTTCCAATATGGGATAAAAGCTACTCTGGAACAAACAGGAACGTTATTCGAGGTTAACATTAAAACGCAAGGATTAGAGATGAGAGAAATGCGGCTGCTGGTGTTCCAATGTGTTGTGGTATGTAGCAGTGGGACATGGTGTTTCAGAGCTGTGATGGCCCATTCCACACCTTCTTGCTCTCTGCTGTGTTTCTGGGAAGAGGTGCTGAGTGGAATCTAAGCACTTTCCCAAGACAAAGAATTCAGAGAGCGAGTCTCCCTGGGTTGAACAGTTACGGATGGCACTGGTGCGAGTCAGCAGCAGATTGCCCACCTGCTGCCATGGCTAGGAAATGATGCATGGCACTGAGCGGGTTTAAATATTTAAAACTTGGGTGGGGATGGAGGAAATAAAATTATTCGAAAATTAGCATAAAGACGCACTCACCATTGGCCCCTGTGAAGATTCAGCAGCTTCTGAGGTTTTCCTCTCTAAATATAAAGATAACACATGCACAATCACATAGGATGCCTCAAACATGTGTGTCAGTGAAAAATGCATCATTAATTTCACTGCATGAAATGCAAAAGACAAAAATACACTGGCTTTCATCACCAATCAAGTGCCCTGCAGATCCACGAGAAGGTTTTTTTCTCCTCTTTTCTCCTGCAGGTACTAACTCCTTCCTCGGGTACAGTTGCACAGATGTTGGGAGCCCTTCAATACCTTGCCCAAGTGGCCATTATTCATGTGTAAGGCTCCAACAGTGATTGTCAGAAGGCTATTCAATCACAATTTGCATCATAATTCTAACCGACCCTGTCCTCACCCAACACACAAATACGAACATTCCCAGCAGTGGTCACTGAAAGTGATCCAGACCTCAAGTCTAAACAGGGTAGAGAGAGTCTAAATGGGGTAGAAGAGAAAGGGATCTAGGGGTACAGATACACAAATCACTAAAAGTAATGACGCAGGTTAATAAGCCATAAAAAAGCAAACAAAGCACTAAGGTTCACTTCTAGAGGGATAGAATTGAAAAGCAGAGAAGTTATGTTAAACTTGTATTGAACCTTGGTTAGACACCACTTAGAATCTGTGCACAGTTCTGGTCCCCATATTATAAAAAATATAGAGGCACTGGTGAGGGTGCAAAAAATCCAATTGGGAATTCAGGAGAAACTTATTTACAAAGAAAGTGGTAAGAATGTGGAACTCGCTACCACAAGGAGTAGTTGAGGTGAATAGCATAGGTGCATTTAAGGGGAAGCTAGATAAACACCAGAGAAAGAGATCTAGGGGTACAGATACACAAATCACTATAAGTAATGACGCAGGTTAATAAGGCCATAAAAAAGCAAACAAAGCCTTAGGGTTCACTTCTAGAGGGATAGAATTGAAAAGCAGAGAAGTTATGTTAAACTTGTATCGAACCGGGAGAAAGGAATAATAGGATATCCTGATAAGGTTAGACGAAGAGGGATGGGAGGAGGTTCATGTGGAGCATAAACACCGGCATGGACCAGTTGGGCCGAATGGCCTGTTTCTGTGCTGTAAATTCTATATAAGAAACCTGGCTTGAGTTCCCCCTTTCTAACCCAGGGGCATTGAAGCTAATTGTAACAACTATCTCTGCCCTGTTGAGATCAGCTAACTTAGCGCACGACAGGGATTGAACCAGGGACCTTTGTGGTCTGTATCTCTCAGTTACTCACTGGATAAACAGTGGTGGGCTAGACTTTCAGGTCATTGACTATGAACAGATGGAAAATCTAGCCCACTTAGTCATTGGGGAATAAAGTCACATTAAAAATATGTTGGTGTATTAGTAGGGCAACTTCTATACTTCCATAAAATAATGATTAATTTTAAGGATGAGTTGATGTTATCGGACTATTTTGTGGGTTAGATATAACTGTTAGATTACTACCATAAGTATGATATTCCTGATTCTCTGACAGAAATTTCACATCCACATACAAGTAGGATACTGTTGTCACTCCATGAGGAGACAGTTGTGGACAACGTCCCCTTAAATAAATTGCACACTGAACATCTCCCCATTCTGCTGCATGTAGAGGGATCTGTCCTGAGTGACACTCTCACTTCTTTACCAGGAGGAGACAGCACTCAGATCCCAGGAAACAGCAAGAGCTCTGCAGGTTCGCACAGGAAAATCAGTCAAGTAGCTCCAAGATACGCCAAGTCAGAAAGGGAAACTCAATCGGCATTTCCTACACTTCAAAACTACTTCATTGGTTGTAAAGCGCTTTGGGATGTCGGGAGGTTGTGAAAGGTGCTATATAAATGCAAGTCTTTCTTTCTTTAAATGCAGTTTTTTATGTGGAGGTTGAACTTGTCAAAAATGAGGATGACTATATCTGTGGTAGGTAACATAACATTCTTTCTCATTCTTTCAGCCTCCTCATATAAACAGGAGGATACCAGAGTGGTACAGAAATTGCCAGTGAGATTTTCAGGATCTATATTATCAGGTCAGTTTGCATCACACCAGAGCTGTTACAACAAAGCTGCTACATCAAAACAGTGATGCTTAGTAAAAGCACAGAGGTCATTCCAGGTCACTGCCATGCTAACGACTCGAGAACAACCTGCGTATATTGGCCCAACAAGTGGCCGCTGAATATATAGTGAGCTCTAACATTCCCTAGGACCTGGAATATCCCACCCTAATAGACAGCAACACAGGATACAGTCCTCCACCCTATTTACTAATCTCCACTTTGCTCATATGAAAAACAAGCTGCTTAGATTAACAAAGCTTGTTGTTGAGTCAACATAAAGAGTAAGTCTACACTTTTCAATGTAAGAACGGTGAGGTGGTGGATCAATCTTCAACGCCCTGATTTCCTGAGATAAATGAGGTTGAAAAACAACCTTAGGCAAAAAAGGAAGAGTCAGAACTCCCTTGTCCATGTGGTGCGTGAGACAGGGTGAGCCTACTGCTAAACTGTATGACAGCTTTTCAGTGTATGTCACTTGAGCGAAGGACACTCAAGCTCAGAGCAAATCACAGGTTCTGACATTAGCGCACTCAGAATCAGACACAAGTAGCACATAAGAACAGCCTGGGGAACAATAACCACACTTTCCAGACACTTTTCATCAACCAGAACAAACATGGCTCTCAATGAATCTTCTGAACTCCATAGCTGCAGCTGGTGGCTGCAGTGGGGATCGACCATAGTTGCTTTTAGTTGGCCTGTTCCTCTACTCCAACCCCCTCCAACTCACCTCCTGTGTCATCTGCTTCTTCATTCCCAGGCACCAGCTCCATTGCTTTCACCCGAGGGCAATTAGATAGCGTTAATGAGGATGTGATACCGGGTGATTGCCAGAGCATAAGGAAGTGGTTTAGGATGTGCCACCTACCCATTGGAAGCTGAGGAGAAGGTTACTTATGGCTTTGGAGTCATGGGACCTAAAGTCATGGGTACTCGTCTGAAAAGAAGGATGTTCAAAGAATATTGTACCTATTGCAGACTCTGAGGTCAGTCTCTGAGCAGGTGCAGTAACTGAGATATGACTCTCAAGTCTACAGCTCTCCTTTGCAGCAACATCAGGGAAGCTTTTTCTTCATTGCAGGCACCAATGGAGCATGTGGCAGCTTCAGTGGAATCTGCAGCAGATCCCCAACCCAAGAAGCAGCCAGGGAACAGTTGGTGCCTTCCATCTCAGTCCCATGACCTTTATCCCAGAGCATCAGCAACCAACCATCTTCTGCAATACTGGCCCTCAGGTCGCACTTAGGAAAAGCACTAGAAAGAAAAGCACGTGTAGGCACTGAAGTGTGGAAGCATGGTGTTTGGAAAGAGTAGGTTGGCTTGTGTTCACTTTGAACCTCATTGTACTAAAAGAGAAAGTGCGCTGACATTGTGCTTTGTTATTCATGGAGATTACAGCCATACAGAAAAGGGAGCACCTATTTGATGCAGATTTATTCACTCGAGTGATGATTGTTGGCATGTTCATGCAGGGGCAAAGGGGGCTGATGTGTTGTCATGGTGTAGGATGGGCAGTAGACTGAGGGAATGCCCCTTTATTTGAAAGTAGGACTGGCGGAGATAAGGTGATGGTGTCAAAGGTCGACTGTGTTACACAGAGAAAAAGACTTCAGTGATGAGATATGCTCTACTGCTCCTTGCAGGCAGGAGTCAATGAGGAGTCACTGAGGGCATTCCCTCAATCCAGTACTCATCCTACACCATGACAACACATCAGCCCCCTTTGCCCCTGCATGAACATGCCAATAATCATCACTAGAGTGAATAAATCTGCACCAAATAGGTGCTCCCTTTTCTATATAGCTGTAACCTCCATGAATAACAAAGCACAATGTCAGTGCAAATTCTCTTCAGTACGATGTAGGTATCGTGATGCTGTTCTCCATTTAGTTCTGGTTCCAATAGTGCCAGGGACCCTTCACCACCAATGTCAAAGTGCAGCCCTTTTTGAATGACAAAGATATGAAGGGCACAGCAAGCTATACCTGTTCATGTGACACGATCTGGGGCATACTGCAGAGCTCCTCCCGATCTATCCAGTCAGCTAAAGCATGCCTTTAAGACCCCAATGTCCTCTCACTGATCAATCTAGTCGAGGATTGGGGGAAGGCCCAAAGTGCGCAAGGGAGGGATGTGAGTTAATGGTGGAAAACAGGGGGAGGGGAGGGTGGAGAGGGGGGACAGCTTCTGCCCAATTTTCCTGCCACAAGTATTTTCTTGTACTTATACACCGCTAATACCACGGTGAGGAAACTCACCTCCCGATATTCAACACATTAAGCAACATTACACGATCATTGCTTTAACCTGCAATGGGAGTTAAAAGGGTTTCTAACAAGCAGAAAGGGAATATGGCTTTGATTCAGAAACATCAGATTTTACATGAACTGCTTGAGACAAAAGGAATTAGATTCATTCAACAAACATGTCTTTTCGAATGCCTGAAAATTCAATTTTCCCAGACAACCTACACATCACAAATCAATCTCTTCTACCATGCCATCTCACAGGGGACCCTTATCAAATCATTACACTCTGACTTGAGGGAGAAGAATGTTTCTTTTACAGATATCTTGTAAAGCACAAATAAAATATGGCAGACACATACCATCCTGGAACAAATTAATTTAAAAAATGACTGTGCATCATAGATGAGTTAGGCGATGTGGGTATTGTCAGGCTGCAGGGGCAGTAGCAACACTTCCTGGCTTGGGTATGATGTTCACATTAACAATGATCTCCATTGTGTCTACGATGTAACCCTGGCACTTTTCACCATCTGGGGTGTTACAGGCTGGTTGGTACAATGGCCTTTGAAACTAATTTTCAGCCAACGAAAATTCCTTGAAAGCAATCTCCAGGGAGTCATCAAGATAAAGATAATTGAAACATTTAAAGCTTTAAAAAGCAGGGGGGGAAAGAATTACGATAGGTAGGATAAAGGCAGACAAGGTTTAAAAAAGAAGAATAAAATGAAAGTTAAAATCAAGAAATAGGAAAATTCAAAAAAAGAGAAAATAGAGATAAAGAAAAAGGGGCAATAGGACTAAAACAGGAAAAGTGCTTTTTATTTAAATGTAAAATTGGGTTTCAGGTGTTTAAATTAGTAGTTTAGGATTGTTATTACAGTAATAAAGTTACTCCTGATGTTTGAGTAGCTTTACTATTATAATGTTAGTGTTTATTTTAATGTTACAGTATGTGAGTTGAAAACAAATAAAAACTGGTTAACCCAGAGCAACAGAAGTTTCACTGAACCTGTCAAAAGTTTAAGGACTAAATTACTTAATAACTGTCTATAAGGTAGCCAAATACAAGTCTTATTTGTTTTACTGAGACCAGCTCTACCCAAAATGACTGGACATATATACATATTAATGATGCCATTAGTATTTGCAGTAAAGCACTACATAAAGGCAATAATCTACTGATCAATAAACGCAAGAATTATCTGTAACCCATAACTTAAAAGAATGTATATTGGTATGTAGTTAATCCAGCTGCTATAGCATCTGAAACTAAATCATAGAATCATAGAATCATAGAAGTTACAACATGGAAACAGGCCCTTCGGCCCAACATGTCCATGTCGCCCAGTTTATACCACTAAGCTAGTCCCAATTGCCTGCACTTGGCCCATATCCCTCTATACCCATCTTACCCATGTAACTGTCCAAATGCTTTTTAAAAGACAAAATTGTACCCGCCTCTACTACTGCCTCTGGCAGCTCGTTCCAGACACTCACCACCCTTTGAGTGAAAAAATTGCCCCTCTGGACCCTTTTGTATCTCTCTCCTTCTCACCTTAAATCTATGCCCCCTCGTTATAGACTCCCCTACCTTTGGGAAAAGATTTTGACTATCTACCTTATCTATGCCCCTCATTATTTTATAGACTTCTATAAGATCACCCCTTAACCTCCTACTCTCCAGGGAAAAAAGTCCCAGTCTATCCAACCTCTCCCTATAAGTCAAACCATCAAGTCCCGGTAGCATCCTAGTAAATCTTTTCTGCACTCTTTCTAGTTTAATAATATCCTTTCTATAATAGGGTGACCAGAACTGTACACAGTATTCCAAGTGTGGCCTTACTAATGTCTTGTACAACTTCAACAAGACATCCCAACTCCTGTATTCAATGTTCTGACCAATGAAACCAAGCATGCTGAATGCCTTCTTCACCACCCTATCCACCTGTGACTCCACTTTCAAGGAGCTATGAACCTGTACTCCTAGATCTTTGTTCCATAACTCTCCCCAATGCCCTACCATTAACGGAGTAGGTCCTGGCCCGATTCGATCTACCAAAATGCATCACCTCACA
This sequence comes from Heptranchias perlo, assembly GCF_035084215.1. Classification (NCBI taxonomy): domain Eukaryota; kingdom Metazoa; phylum Chordata; class Chondrichthyes; order Hexanchiformes; family Hexanchidae; genus Heptranchias; species Heptranchias perlo. The sequence goes on from NC_090356.1 coordinate 27,300,063, forward strand.
TTTATCTAAATTAAACTCCATCTGCCATTCATCGGCCCACTGGCCCAATTTATCAAGATCCCGTTGCAATCCTAGATAACCTTCTTCACTGTCCACAATGCCACCAATCTTGGTGTCATCTGCAAACTTACTAACCATGCCTCCTAAATTCTCATCCAAATCATTAATATAAATAACAAATAACAGCGGACCCAGCACGATCCCTGAGGCACACCGCTGGTCACAGGCCTCCAGTTTGAAAAACAACCCTCTACAACCACCCTCTGTCTTCTGTCGTCAATCCAATTTTGTATCCAATTGGCTACCTCACCTTGGATCCAGTGAGATTTAACCTTATGTAACAACCTACCATGCGGTACCTTGTCAAAGGCTTTGCTGAAGTCCATGTAGACCACGTCTACTGCACAGCCCTCATCTATCTTCTTGGTTACCCCTTCAAAAAACTCAATCAAATTCGTGAGACATGATTTTGTTCCTAATCAGTCCCTGCCTCTCCAAATGCCTGTAGATCCTGTCCCTCAGAATACCCTCTAACAACTTACCCACTACAGATGTCAGGCTCACCGGTCTGTAGTTCCCAGGCTTTTCCCTGCCGCCCTTCTTAAACAAAGGCACAACATTTGCTACCCTCCAATCTTCAGGCACCTCACCTAAATAATGACTATTTTATTGTTTTAATACAATTTCTCAGTTGGTTTAGAATAAGTTCACAAAAATCTCCCACAATAGTGGATGAAGGCACTGCCTGGTATAGTACCAAGCTGTACAGACGAGGAAGTTGCCTGCTTCAATTCCTGATCAGTGCAGAGTTAGCTGTTCTCATAGCAGTAACTGTACTGCCTCTGGGCCAGATAGAAAAAATAAAAAAATGAAAGACTTGCATTTATATAGCGGTTTTCACGACCTCAGGACGTCCCAAAGCGCTTTACAGCCAATTAAGTACTTTTTTAAAAAAAGTGTAGTCACTGTTGTAATGTAGGAAACGTGGCCGCCAATCTGTGCACAGCAAGTTCCCACGAACAGCAATGTGATAATGATCAGATAATCCGTTTTTGTGGTGTTGGTTGAGGGATAAATATTGGCCAGGACACCAGGGAGAACTCCCTGCTCTTCTTCAAAATAGTGTCACGGGATCTCTTACATCCACCTCACATGGCAGACGGGGCCTCGGTTTAACATCTCATCCAAAAGATGGCGCCTCTGACAGTGCAGCACCCCCGTAGTTCTGGCACTGGAGTGTCAGCTGGGATTTTGTGCTCAAGTATGAGGAGTGGGACCTGAACCCACAACCTTTTGACTCATAGGCGAGAGTGGTACCACTTCCTTTCAGCCAGTTCTTGATCAATATTCAGCAAATCCTGCAAGAAAGTGCCTTTATGTGCGCATTGGCTGAAGACGAGATCAAGCTTGGCTGATATGTTGCATGTGGTTGAATAATTTGCTAACACCCACTGCCCAGGCTGACACAAAGAATGTTCATTTCGTCAATGTAACAGACGGGTGAACTGGCACCTGTGAATCCATACCCCAACAAAGTGAGCACCTTCAGGAAAGCAGTGGAGAAAATTACAAAATTACAAAATAAATAAAATGACAAATTCACAAAAATTAAGATTGCACTGTATTAAAAATGTTAAAAATGTCTGATCTCCTCACACTGCTGAGTTCCGAATCTCGGCCACACTGGTGTAGGGCAGCTGGGAGAGACCAGCCACTCCATGTAGGAAGAGATGAGGACAGAATCGGACAGCAAGGAAATGGAGACTGAGGGAAGTAAAGAATTCTACATTTTGAGGTCCTAGGAAAGTGCGAGACAGTATAGTGAGTCTGACTTTCAATCCTGTGAGGGTGCAAACAGGAGGAAGAGATTTATTAATTTCAGTCAATTTCAAAATTCTAAAAAGAAAGAACTTGCATTTATATAGCACCTTATCACACCCTCGGGACGTCTCAGAGCGTTTGGAACCAATGAATTTGCTTTTGAAGTACAGTCACTATTGTTCCGTTGGCAATCAGCCAATTTGCAAACAGCAAAGTCCCACAAACAGCAAATGAATGAACAACCAGATAATCTGTTTTTGGTGATGCTAGCTGAGGAATGAATGTTGGCCAGGATACTGGGAAAAGTCCCTGCTTTTGTTGAATAATGCCATGGGATCTTTTATGAAAAGGCAGACAGAGATTCGATTTAACGTGTCATCCAAAAGACGGCACCTCCGATAGTGCAGCATTCCCTCAGTACTGTACTGGAGTGTCAGCCTGGATCATGTGCTCAAGTCTGTAGTGGGGCTTGAACACACACTTACTAGCAAACTGGCTTTCAGATAACTTTGGTTAAAATAATCAATTTCTTTCCTAAAAGGGATTAACCTGAACAGATTTGTCCTCTCATTAAGGCTCCACTCCACCATTAATTAGAATTCATTTGTGTAAAATGTAGAGACACTTCAGTTTCCTCTTCTTGTTCACTTCTAGTTTGTCAAAATACTTTTTATTTCCTCAAAGAGATTTGTAATCCTTCTTTTGAAACAGTGCAACATAATGAAATTCCAGGTCGGAAAACTGCTTTGCACAACTTTTGCTATGCACATGAACACAAACTACCAATAGTTGCTTTGTTCAAAATGCATGCAAGACAACTGCTTCTAAGGCAGCTTGCAATTAACTTACGGGATACAGAAGACGATCTTTGTGTTCGGCTTGGTTTCTCAGACAAATTCATTGATATCTCTGTGTCGCTGCTCGTATGCCTGTCTGCACGGTATGAGAAATGGAAGGTGATGGTGCCCGATTCCACCTGCTTTACCTGAAAATAAAGAAATAGCTTTCTGAAGCTTTTCATTAAAGAAGAAATCTTGGTTGGTTATAACCGTTAATGGATTTTTCAGTCAAGAGTGCACTGAATCATCAGAGCACATGAAAGGTCTTCCATGAACTTAAATGACCACAAAAATATTCACAGGTCACTGCTACATCTACAGCACATGGCTTGGTGTATTCTCACATTAAAAAGATGTAGGAATCTTATTAAAAAAATGCTGAGATAGTTTCTGTCATACTGCAGATTTTTTTTGTAACAATCTTCTATTTCTCACTGATTTGAGAAACTCAAAGTCTCAATCTGGTATAGGCGGGGATTTGCTTCTGAGCGTAGGGCTCGGGCACATTGTTGGGGTAGAGTTGAGGGGGCTTTACTCTTCATCCAACCACATTAGGCCTGATCTGTAAGTGCAAAGTCACTTTCAACCATTCTATGGCACCAGTTGGTAATACAGGTACACCCACACTCTACACATCCGGGTCACTCTACAGTATTGGAACACAAGAAAAGAAAAGTTTGCATTTATAAAGCGCCTTTCACGGCCTCAAGATGTCCCAAAGCACTTTACAGCCAATGAAGTTTAGTCACTGTTGAAATTTGGGCACAGCAAGGTCCCACAAACAGCAATGAGGTAACGACCAGATAATCTGTTTTAGTGATGTTCAGTGAGGGATAAATATTGACCAGAACACTGGGGAGAACTCCTCTGCTCTTCTTTGAAATAGTGGCATGATTAAAAACAGCATTATTTTTAATTGGAATGCTTGATTTCTATGGGTGGGATGTAAGTGTCTATCATATTTACACATTTTACACAAGTAGCTAAGGATAGCAAGAAAGCAAGATGTTATACTGATGTAAGCAACACCAGAGTAACGCACTCTGCTGCAAAATCTTCAGAAAATGGGCATCCTTGTGAAGTTAAATGCTGCTGTGACTTTAGTTTGGTTGCTGAGTGTGAGTAGTACACTACTGACTTTTTAAACTTTCTTTAGAAGATAATTCTTTCAAAAAAAGTTACCTTTTTACTAAAATAACTTCAACAAATGAAGAAAAGTTCTTCACAGATTTTAATCTTGTTTCATAACTTAGTTTTGGACTCTCCCACAAGTGAAAACATCTTCTCTACGTCTACCCTATCAAACCTCTTCATAACTTTAAAGACCTCTATCAGGTCCTTTCTTTTCTAGAGAAAAGAGCCCCAGCCTATTCTGTCTTTCCTGATAGTTATAATCTCTCAGTTCTGGTATCATTCTTGTCAATGTTCTTTGTACTTTCTCCAGTGCCTCTAAATCCTTTTTGGAATATGGAGACCAGAACTGTACACAATACTCTAAGTATGGTCCAACCCTAGGTTCTATATAAATTTAACATACCTTCTCTGCTTTTGAATTCTATTCCTCTAGAAATAAACCCCAGTGCTTTGTTTGCACTTTTTATGGCTTTGTTAACCTGCGTCGCTACTTTTAATGATTTGTGAATCTGTACCCCTGGATCTTTTTGCATCTCTAACCCATTTAGATACTTACTTCCTTATTCCTCCTACCAAAATGCACCACCTCACACTTATCTACTTTGAAATTCATTTGCCATTTACATGCCCATTCTGCAAGTTTGCTTTTGTCGCAGTCTTCCTCGATATTAACTATACCCCCCAATTTGGTGTCACCTTCAAATTTTGATATTATACTTAAGATTCCCGAGTCCAAATCATTTATGTAAATAGTGAACAACAGTGGTCCCAGCACCGATCCTTGTGGAACACCACTTCTCACTTTCCGCCAGTCTGAGTAACTACCTTTAACCCCTACTCTCTGTTTGCGGGTTTGTAGCCAGCTTGCTATCCATTCTGCTGCTTGTCCCCTGACTCCACATGCTCTGACCTTAGTCATGAATTTTCTATGCGGTACCTTATTGAAGGCCTTTTGAAAGTCCATGTATATTACATCTACTACAAAACCCGTGTCTATTCTTTTTTGTTACTTTTTCAAAGAATTCAATAATGTTGGTCAAGCATGACCTCCCCTTTTGAAATCTGTGCTGTTCATTATTATATTTTCAGTTTCTAGATGTTTTTCTATTACATCTTTGAGTAAGGATTCCAATATCTTTCCTACCACCGACATTAAGCTAACTGGTCTATAGTTCCCTGGATTTGTTCTATCTCCCTTTCTGAATATAGGAATAACATTAGCTGTCCGCCAGTCCTCTGATATTATCCCCCTTTCTATTTACGTGCATCTATTTCTTCCTTAGCTTCTGTGAGAATGTACGGATGCAATCCATCTGGACCCAGGGTTTTATCCTCTTCAAGTTTGTCTAGTTTATCAATTATCTCCCCCCTTTCTATCTTAAATGTCTTGATACAGTTATATGAATAAGAGCAGCTATCCAGTGCCTTGCCTTTGTGGCTATTCTGGATGTGTGCAACCAGTCAGTGCATTTTGATGGGCTGATCAGTCATGGAGAGCAACAACAGCCGAACCCGATCCTGCACTTAACCCAAATCCACACACAAACATTTCCAAGAGGGATCAGGCGTAGGAAAGTTGGGGGATCTCCCCTCCATTGCCTGGGAGGCCGATACTAACTCTATCACTCTCGCTGCTTGCCTCTGCTGAAATCATTTAACTCCAACAAGGCCAGGAATCAAATCTGGGGCCTCCTTGACCCGGCCAATATTTATCCCTCAACCAACATCACTAAAACAGATTATCTGGTCATTATCACATTGCTGTTTGTGGGAGCTTGCTGTGCACAAATTGGCTGCCGTGTTTCCTACATTACAACAATGACCATACTTCAAAAGTACTTCATTGGCTGTAAAGCGCTTTGGGACGTCCTGAGGTTGTGAAAGGCGCTGTATAAATGCAAGTCTTTCTTTCTTTTAGTGTTTGCTACTGATATGGGTGAAACATGAGAAATTATTTTATTGTCCTGAAAATGAATGTTTATTTAAAAACTGAATATCGTACCTCTCACTATCCAATTTTCATTGGTAGGTCTCAACTTTAAACAGCACCGCTGAGGTAAGAAGCTGTAGCAGGAAAGATAACTACACCGGCACAATTAACCGATGTGCCAGTTCAGCAGAAAATCACGGTGCTGCCCCAAGAGGTGACTCGAGCTCCACCCTTTCAACACACGGCAGGTTGAAGTTTACTGAAAACAACGTTCGTGCGGGGTGATTTTGTATTACTGTTCAGAAACCACCTACCTCGGCTGAGCTCATTTCAGTGGAAGGAGTTTTGTAAACCAGCACATTGCTCGGGTTGGGTGAAGTTCCGCCCTGAAGTGATACAGTAACGTCAGAGGCGCTAGATTCCAAGAACGGATTCCAAACAGCCCACCTCAGTGTTTGCATGTATGCAGTCTTGGTCAAGGAGTTGGTAGAAGACAGCTGTGAACAAAAGGATTTGCTCCTTTAGGGAAACGCAACATGGAGTTCATCATCAATCAGCTTATATCAGGCTTAAAGAGGCATCACCATTGTTGAAAAGTGTTTACCAACCTTTTTTTTTGCCAAACATATAATGGAAAAGCATAAATCACATTAAAATGCTTCATTGCATTGAAAAATCAACAATGCGTCACTTCTGTGTGATCTCATTAGAACACAAACGATACATAGCTCTTCCTACAGTGACAGTTGGGTTCAGTGCAGAATTATTAATTCAACCATATTCAAGCACTTTATGTGAGACATACAGCGGATGCTCGTCTGCTACATTCTGCTTTGTGATTTTCTATCCCTCATTTTCCTCTTTTGTGATCTCCTGCATCTGAATTATTAAGTGGCACCGAAAAGTCCTCCTCAGCTCAGAATCACACCTTGTTCTGGGGATCAACCACTTTCGAACCTTGGAAAGTGAAACTGAAGGCTCCCACAGAGCTTAAGTATCACGTTGCTCTGTGCACCTGTCATTAGAATGACACAGCTGATCTGACAGTCCTTTCGGTCATTTTAATGGGGCAGCATACCATTGTGCAAGTGTTCTGTAAAATAAAACCTCCATCGGATCAAATTATGGTTATACAACAATAGAGTGGTTGCTAATTAAGCTGTAGTACTTTATAATAATTATTACATTACATAGGACCTACAGCACAGAAACAGGCCATTCGGCCCAACTCGTCTATACTGATGTTTATGCTCCACACGAGCCTCCTCCGACCTTCTGCATCTAACCCTATTAGCATAACCTTCTCTTCCTTTCTCCCTCATGTGTTAATCTAGCTTCCCTTAAATGCATCTATGCTAATCACCTCAACTACTCCTTGTGATAGTGAGTTTCACATTCTAAACACTCTCTGGGTAAAGAAGTTTCTCCAGTCTCGTTGACTCAGTCATGGGCCCCGATATTAGAATGGTGGTGGGATGGCAGCGGGGGGGGGGGGGGGGGGGGCGTGATTGGGCGCGTGGGTAACCCGCCCAATAAAAAATGTCCATTCTCCATGCGATCGCGATTCAATTGGTGCCACTTAACGTGGCTTCCGGGTTTGCCGTCCGAAAGCTGTGCAGCGGGCAGACTGCGCGCCCGCATCAATGGCTGTCAGCTGGAGGAGCTCTATTTAAAGGGCCATTGCTCCAAAGGCTTTTCCTGGAGCAAAGACCCACGCAGCACAATGAAGCAGCAGAGGGACAAGGCTACTCCAAGGTTTAATGATGCCTCACTCCAGGTGCTACTGGACGGGGTGAGGAGGAGGAGGGATGTGTTTTACCCAGCGGACGGGAGGAAGTGGCCTGCAGGATTGGGGTGAGTGGTAGTGGTGGGGTGACTAATGGGGAGGTGAGGAAGTGCTGAGGAAGTGCAGATAAGTTGAAGATGAGCCTTAAGTGGGTGTGAGGAGTGATGTGATAGAGTAGTGTTGGCGGTGCAGAATGAGTTGGGGGTGGGGGAGGCGGTGATGTAGGAGAATCAGTAAGTGTATTCACTTTGGCTGACCTAGTTAGGTCATTGAAGAAGGCCTGGCTCAAGGAGGCAGACGAGGTCAGCAGCAGCAGCAACATATCCCACACCTGGATCCAGTGCAAGAAGCACTTCAGTGACATAACTAGGTCAGCCAAAGTGAGTATACTTACTCATTCTCCTGCATTCCGTGTCGCACATCACTGCCTCCGCCCCGCAACTCATTCCGCACCGCCAACACTACTCTATCACATCACTCCTCACACCCACTTAAGGCTCATCCTCAACTTATCTGCACTTCCTCAGCACTTCCTCACCTACCTAGTATTCACCCCACCACTACCACTCACCCCAATCCTCATACAATGTGATGGCTCTGTCTCATACTCACCCTCTGATGCATCTCTTTCACGGTCAGCTTTACCCAAAGCAATGCATTCATCGGTTGGCCACTTCACTATCACTCACTCACACGTCTGTCCCTTCTCGCCTTCTAGGAGAAAAGAGCGCAAAATGCACGCAAGAGGGCGAGGACTGGAGACAGGCCTCCACAAACACTCGTCCTCACAGACACGGAGCAGGAGGCGCTGGAGCTGAGCCACACCCTCGAGTGCCTGTCTGTCGGGAACAGTGAGACTGGCACCCCACAAACGTCTGGTGACACAACTTTAACATTCATCACACACAATATGAATTGATGTTAACATGTCTTGCCATCTTCAGCACCTCAGTATGCTCATCGCAACATGACACATCTGTGATGATGCTTAACGTTGACTTCTGTTCTCTTACAGGACCTTTAACGACCGCAGTGATGGCAGAGGGTGATTCCTCAGAGGACCTGCCGGCCTCTGAGGGTGCATCGTCACATTTTAGTGAGCCATCCACCAGCACAGATACTCACACCTCGGTGGGTCCTGGTCCTCAGTTAGTTGGGTTGGCACCTGGTGAGTCACCACACACAAGTGAACACAAGCAGACACTGGTGGCAGAGGCAGCTGTGGAGAGTCCGCGTCGGTCTCCTCTCCAGGCTCTGCTCAGCTGGACGCAGATGCTGAAGCCCGGGGCCATCCTTTAAAAGGAGAATGATCGAGGGGCAGCAGCACATTTGCGAGGTACTGGAACAGGTGCCACCCGCACTCTCCACAATCGCGCAGGGGATGGAGGAGTCCAACTCCTGCATGAGTGGACTGGTGGCACAGGTGTGGGAGGGAATCTCTCAGATACTGTCACAGGGACGTGAGCAACCCTCTGAGATAGTGTCACAGATAAGTGTGGAAATATCTGCAATGGAGAGAAGGCTAGCCTCCAATGAGCTTCAACACAGCTCAAAAATGAGTTCATTCAGGCCCTGACAACGGTCTTTTGGACTCAGGGTGAACAACATTCTGCCGCCTTAAACAGGCAGACAGAAACTTTACAACTGGGCTTCCAAGGCATCATACATGTCCGCCAAACTGTTCTCCAGCAGGGTGGTAGGAATGATGTGGGCCTGGTCCAGGAGAGGGATGATGGCGAAAGGGGATATGGAAGTGGGGACGCCACTCAAAGTGCTCCCATGTGTCACCTGTTGCCCCCCTCTCAACCAGTACCCGCGATGCTGCCTCCTCTCCAGATGCAGGTGGAGCAGTCTTTGGAGGGGCTCTCATGGGCTCCAAAACCAAGAGGGCATAGGCCCAAAGCATCTAAGCAGTCAGGGCCTGAACATGAACAACCACAGGGGATGCAGCACGTAGAAGTAGTCGGAAGAGAAAGGCTAAGGTTTTGTGAGCACGAAGGGTATGCGCAAGGGTGTTTGACAGACTGTCATGTCTTTCATTTATATTTAGTTTTTGTTATAAAGTGACATTAAATTTTATGATTGTCACCACTGCTGCCACATCTTGCCCATTCTTGACTGGCATTTGTGATAGGTCCCTTTCATGAGGTTTACCATGAACGGCAACACTTGATGCCACCTATTGGGTCACTTTACAGTGGGTGTATGTGTAATTGCAGGACTGTTTGTGCAGGGAGGGGTGGGTGGCCTGGTGTGGGTGCTGTTCTTTCCAGGTGGTGTGACGACTGGACTCTTCACACTTTCTGATGTTAGGAGAACCGTTCGCATATCAGTGACTCCCTGGCCTCACGAGCAGCCAGATGAGCCGCTGCTCTGCCCATGGGTTCCTCCTCCTCCATGTGGGTGGCAGATGTGGTTGGGGCCTCCTCAAGCAGCACCCCTCTCTGTTGTGCCATGTTGTGCACGTTACTATAATGCGTCTCACTCTATCTGGTGTGTATTGAAGCGCTCCCCCAGAATGATCAAGGCACCTAAATCGCATCTTGAGCAGCCTATAGCATGCTCAATTGTAGACCTGGTGGCGATGTGGCTGTCGTTATAGCAACACTGTTGCTCGGTGATGGGGTTCCTCATAGGTGTCATGAGCCACGTGTGCAGGGGGTATCCCTTGTCCCCGAGGAGCCAGCCCTTAAGGGTGTGCGGTACGTGAAAGAGCGGCAGGATGTTGGATTCCTTCAGTATGAAGGAATTGTGGCAGCTGCCAGGGAATCCGGCGCACTCATGGGGGAATCTCTTGCAGTGGTCACAAACAAGCTGAGTGTTGATAGAGTGATACTCTTTCTATTGATGAACACTCCTGGCTCATGTGGAGATGCTCGTATTGCTATATGGGTGCAATCGATTACATCCTGCGCCCGTGGGAAGCCAGCCACAGAGTGGAATCCCACTGCCCTCTCTGTCTGGCTGAGGTCGTCCATGGGGAAGTTGACGTACTGCGAGTCTCTGCGAAATAAGCCATCGGTAACCTGCCTTATGCACTTGTGTGCAGATGACTGAGAGACCCCCGCGATGTCACCGGTGGCACCCTGGAATGATCTGGAGGCGAAGAAGTTGAGGGCAGTGGTGACTTTGACAGCGACGGGCCAGCCGGGAGCAGCTCGGCACGAAGGAGGCTGCAGATGTCTGCGACTACCTGGCGACTGATTCTGAGCCTCCGTATGCACTGCTCCTCAGAGAGATCCAGGAAGCTGAGCCTTGGTCTGTAGATCCTGTGGCGACGACTCTCTCTCTGTTGTTGCGCTCTGTGCTCTTGTGCAGGTGCCTGTGGCCCAGCACTGTGTTGTGGAGCTGCAAGTGGCGGAAGTGCAGATGTACTGGTGAATGCAGCCATGGCCCCTCCGCACCCCTGCCCCCCCCACCCCATCCTGATGGTGTGAGTTTGAGGGGGTCCGAAAAGTTGTTAAATATGTGAGATGAGAAGAATTGTGAGTGGAAAGTAAGAATTTTCAGTGAAAGCACAAAGATCTCGCAACCAAAAGTGCTCTGCAGCAAGGATTCACCTTTTCTCCCCATCTGTCGAACAAGCATTTGAATGTGCAACCGGCTGCTGGCTGAAACACGTCTGCCACAGCACGGGAAACACGCTGAAGATGTTTCAAAATCGGACCCCTGCCTTAATGTGGGCAAAATTAAGTACTTTAAGTATCTAAGTAAGTGTCTTAACTGTCATCCCGCCAGCTTTAATTGCCGGAGGGATTTCCGCATCCGGGAGCTGCGCACACATCCAGACACGTCGATGGGGAACCCAAAATTCTGCGGGTTGGAGCCGGGTTCCGAAAACGCTCGGGATTTCTGTGATTTTTGAAGCCCCCCCACCCCCGCCCCCAACGCACCCGCAATATAATTTTAAAATTGACCCCATGATGTCTTGGAGTCTTCATTCTACAACGCAAATCAATTTCTGAATAATTTCAATGGGAATGGCAGCTCCTCCAGAGGTTTCGGTATATATATTTGCCTTCTGCCCTATTTTCAATAGGTTGAAGACATGAATATAAAATCAGGCAGTTCAGTGGGTGCAGAATGTTGACATGCCACACTATTGTGCATGGAGAGATCAGAGGAATGCTTCTTGATCATTTGAAACATGCTGGGTTGCTGGTCTCAGAAAGGCTTTAGCATGCACCCAAAGCAGAGCTTTCTCACCACCCACAGGGGAGGGAAATTTAGAGGTTGGCTTAACTCTGCCCTTGGGCACTTCCTGGAGGCGAGTTCAAGAGCAGCCCTGAGACGGATCTAGCAAAGGTTGGCTGCTTTCCCTCTAGCTCAGAGAAGGGTGCATGTTCTGGCAAGGGGGGGAACCTAAAAACTCAAGGAAAGTAACTTAAAATGTGATAAAGTTCAAATTTACATTTTTAAACGATTTGCCTGATAAAAGATGCGAGATGACTGACCACGTAAGCTGTGAGGAATATATCAACTAAATTATCCTTATGAGTAACAAGTGCATCAATCACTCACCAGGGGTGAAATTAGCCTTCAGCGTAGCCAAAATGGGCGATAGCCAATTGGCAGCCCGTTTTACACCCGTTTAACTTTAGTGGAAAAGAAAATAGAGCGGAGTGTAAAACGGACTGCCGATTCGTTATCGCCCGTTTTGCGCGACTGCCAAAGACCAATTTTACACCCAACACCTCAAAACCCATTGATAATATACTTCCTTAAAAAAAACTTTTCACATTGCAGTGTTTACCTGTAAGCAAGGTGGGCATGTGCACACCACAGCGAGAATGATATGGAGTTACAAAAAGCGTGTCGATAATTTTAAACAATCATTAGATTGATTCCTGGGATGAGAGGGTTGTCCATGAGGAGAGGTTGAGTAGAATGGGACTATACTCTCTGGAGTTTAGAAGAATGAGAGGTGATCTCATTGAAACATATAAGATTCTGAGGGGGCTTGACAGGGTAGATGCTGAGAGGTTGTTTCCCTGGCTGGAGAGTCTAGATCTAGGAGGCATAGTCTCAGGATAAGGGGTCGGCCATTTAAGACGGAGATGAGGAGGAATTTCTTCACTCAGAGGGTTGTGAATCTTTGGCGTTCTCTACCCCAGAGGGCTGTGGATGCTGAATATGTTCAAGGCTGAGATCGATAGATTTTTGGACTCTAGGGGAATCAAGGGATATGGGGATCGGGTGGGAAAGTGCAGTTGAGGTCGAAGATCAGCCATGATCTTAGTGAATGGCGGAGCAAACTTGAGGGGGGGGCCATATGGCCTACTCCTGCTCCTATTTCTTATGTTCTTATGTTCTTAATCAGGATTTGAAATATGCAGCTTGTGCCCAAGGTCATGGAAAGTGAACATGTACAATTAGTGATTTTGTTAAACTGCCCCCTGGATAAGATCAGCAGCCTGATGAGAGTGCATCAACAGTGGGTTTCTATTAATCTAGAAACAGTGGGTGGATAAATTGCTAAAGCTCAGACATTCTGTACCCTGCTAATAATTCAGTGGTGTTTTTACACTTCAAAACGATAGGGATGTGACATATTCACTGTGGCAGCCACAATTCGGATGCTGCTACAACACTGGTTGGTAGCAAGGTTTTCTGACATGTTGCACAGGGTAGGAAAAGCACAGAAAAGATCAAAAACTCAATCTGTTTATTAATCAGAATGAATTAATCATGAAGACTTTATGCTTTCAGGTTCCTTGCGTTTAAATTTTCAATTAAAAAAAAACAATTTTCAATTATTTTCCAACTGGCTGCATTTTTATGTTTTCAAATTAGTTGAATTTTACAAGTAAGCTACAAATCAATCATATGGATGATGAATGTATTAATAAACAATGCAATCATTAAGTAAAACAGGTATCAAAGGACAGGTTTGATATGAAGGTATATATGATATAAATATGTAAATGTGAAAAAAACACTAAAATTGATTTGGGAAATTTAGTATATGAGGCAAATATTGTTTGGTTAAAATACAATCACTAAGGGGACCATCAATTTATGAACCATTTTTGGCTGAAAGTCAGGACATCCAGATTTTAATTGCTTTTAATATTATTTAATATTACTTTTCTAAATATTAAATAAGCAACAATTTGATTTTTAATAGTTTGCTGTCACAAATCAAAACATAAAATGAGGCCAGTGCTTTATAGTTTAATTTTCTTGCAATATATTAAACAGATGTGGGGAAGATTTCAACAGGAATTGAATTCAGGTTCCATTTTAGCAGCTGACTGCACTTAAATGAGTTGTTTGCTTTGCTTAAAATATAGGCAAGAGGTGATCCTTGAAATATTAGTGAGCAGAAACCTATTTTTTAAAAATGAGTTCTGTACACTATTTCATACATTGGAAATTAATTATAACTAAATGGGAGGCAGGGTTGGATCATGTGATCGATTTACTTTCTGGCATGCAGCAAGACAGTAAATTCATGGGCCCCGATATTTACGGGGAGGGAGCATGTTTTTGGGGTGGGGGAGGGGGGAGACCTGGAGATCCCGCGAACGCAGAGACCCTGCTGAATTTAGCAGGAGGAACTCATCATCATTTTTTGATTCCGTTGGGGACGGTCACAGGCAATAGGGAAAGATCGCGGAGCAGGAGGAGGGGGTCGGCAGATCGCAGGGCGGAAGGCTCGGGATTGCGAGTTTGGAGTTGGGGGGGAGCGGGGGGGGGGAGGTCAGCCGATCGTGGCAGTGAGGAGAGGTCGCGATCAGCAGAAGGTTTGCTTGAGGGGAAGCACTCCTGCTCCTTCTGGCTTACAAGCAGTTCTTTAAAAAGCATTGACCTGCTTGATCCGGCTGCTCCCATCTCCATCTAGCTGCCGGGTTTCCCAAGCTCTAGGAAACCAGGGAGGCCAGCATTAAATTAAAACAGGCTCCTACCCGCACTGTGGGAGCCTGATTTAAATATTATAATAAACAGTTCCACCTCTCGAGAACGGGGTACAGACACACCATGCAACCCACCGCTATAAAAATGGCGGCAGGCGCGTACCTGGCGGGTTGGGTCGCATTTCGCGATTTTTAATTTTTAACCCACCCCACCACTTCCAAACCTCTCCCGCCTGTCATGCGGGGGTTAATATCAACCCCACGGTCTCCAGGAATATAAAATTCAGATGAAGCATTAGAAAACCTGTTGTGACATTGCTCACCGTGAGTCAGAGGACATGCTGATTTTCACTGTTTAAATGCTTCTCTCTATCTCGGGAGCAGGAAGAGGAATGGTTCAGTACTAATGAGCCATTCTGCTCTTCGTTTAAGCCCTCTTATATATCTAGGCCCACAGGGTGGACAGGTAGCTAACTCTCATCCTTCTGCCTATACCATTCAAGCCACGTTGCCAAAAGGTTCATGGGAGCAAGCCAGAAGAATCTATCCTTCCCAGCAGATAAGTGCCAAGCCTTGACTGAATGCCTCAGTCTGATGGTATTACTAAGTCATAAAGATCAGAAAGGTACCAAGTTCAATCCCTGGCCTGTGCTCAGTCAGCTCATCTCAGCCAGGGCAACAGTCAAGATGCTACTCTTGGCCTCAGGAACCCTAGGTTAATGTGAGCAGGGCGGGGGGGAGGGGGAGCAGGGAATCAGCCAGGGTTCCTGTTCCTGATTGTTATCTAGTGACAAGTGAACGTGCACATAAGAACATCATCAAGCTCCAATCTGATGCCCGAACAGCCTGCCAACACACACAGTCAATGCTACATAGAATGTAAAGCTCAGAAACAGGCCATTCAGCCCAACAGGTCCATGCCGGTGTTCATGCTCCATAGGAGCCTCCACCCTCCCTACTTTATCTTATCCTATCAGCGTATCCTTCTATTCCTTTCTCCCTCATGTGTTTATCTAGTTTCCCCTTAAATGCATCTATGCTAGTCACCTCAACTATTCCTTGTGGTAGTGAGTTCCACATTCTAACCACTTTCTGGGTAAAACAGTTTCTCCTAAATTCCCCATTGGATTTATTAGTGACTATCTTATATTTATGGGCCCTAGTTCAGGTTTCCCCTACAAGTGAAAACATCTTCTCTATACCTTATCAAACCCTTTCATAATCTTAAAGACCTCTATCAGATCGCCCCTCAGTCCTCTCTTTTCTAGAGCAAAAAGCCCCAGCCTACTCTATCTTTCCTAATAGGTATAACCTCTCAGTTTTCCCAGTAAATCTTCTTTGCACCTTCTCCAGTGCCTCTATATCCTTTTTATAATATGGAGACCAGAACTGGTCATGTATGAAGAATGCCCACTTGGTTGAGGTAACAAAGGTTGCCAGCGTACATGATAGGAGGAAATGGAATGGGGAAAAAATTGGGGTTTATAGTACTAGTCCTGTTACTGTAAGTTCTGCTATAAAATCGACACAAGTACACTAAGATTACCGGTTGATTCATTTTCCATTTATGAAACTGATCTGGAAAAGACAAGCAAGTCATTATGAAAAAAGAAGACTTCAGCTTTAAGTATTCAAGGTTAGAAAGAGAAGAATAGCAGCACTTGGAATTAACAGCATGTTTACCATATCAGCATTCCTTATGTCAATTGTGTAGCCTTAAGCAACCAGCATCTGTTTCCTGTTCTATTCCTCGCTGGCCTTATCTACATTACTTTTTTTACTTGCAGGTATAATAAATCCGCAGCACAAATCTATAAAGAATTATCTGGCCATTGGCGAATAGTTCCATAATAATGAAGGCAGTTGATTGTTGCTTCACACCAGGGTCTCCTCTGTCCTTCGGGGTATCAGACCCAATGAAACAATCAGTTTCCAGATTAATTGTACTTATTATGTGTTCACATGGCCTCTAAACGTGCTGTGCTGCAATTAGGGTCTGGCAATGTACAGTTACACAACATTGATTAAATTATTAAAGTCATACTTGCACTGTCTTTTGGCAAGAATTAATTTTTTAATGTAGTATTCTATTGCTGGCAACATTGGTTAGAGCAATAATCTATGGGGTTTTAAAAATATATATAAATAAAATGATCACACAAGGCAGGGGGTTGAACTGGAGATAAGGCACCCTGCATGCTCTCATCTACATATATCGCCATTTAGAGAGCGGAATTCAAGTGGTACAGAGAGCAGGTTGACTGCGTGCTCTCTGCACTGGCTAATGGTGTACAACAGGAAAAGAACTCTCAAACATACATCTCCTCCTAAACATACAAGAGGCATAGACCAGGAATTTCCTTGTTGCTGTTCCCGCTCCACCGCCATAACTTTGCCAGGAGTGCGGCGGAGGCCCTGTTTACGCATGTAAACGAGTTCCCGCTGCATTTACAGTGTAGTTACAGCAGCAGAGCTTGGAGCAGCTCTGAGGAAATTCCTGGCCCGAGTCTAAGGACTCATAAATTGTCAATCTGCCAAGATTATAGCCACCATGAAATTAAAACTGTGAATGTTGCTCATTGTGATTATTAAATAGAAAAGCTAAAAATGCACAACAATTCAGTCAGCATCTGAAAGCAAATGGTAGGTTAACATTTCTGGTTGGACTCCAGAAACTTGAGCGCAAAGACTATGCCGGCACTCCAGTGCAGTGCTGAGGGAGTGCTACATAGGAACAGGAGTGGGCCATTCTCAAGCCTCTTCCATTATTCAATTACATCATGGCTGATCTGTATCTTAACTCCATCTATCCGCCATGGTTCAGTGATCCTTAATACCCTTGCTTAACAAAAATCTATCAATCTCAGCTTTGAAATTTTCAATTGATCCCCAGCCTCAACATCTTTTTGGGGAGAGAGCTTCAGATTTCCACTACCGTTTTGTGTTGAAGTGCTTTCTAATATCACCCCTGAATGACCCAGCGCTAATTTTAAGGTTATGTCCGCTTGTTCTGGACTCCCCGACCAGAGGAAATAGTTTCTCTCTATCTACCCTATCAGCTACTTTAATCATCTTAAACACCTCAATTAGATCACCCCTTAATCTTCTCTACTCAAGGGAATACAAGCCCGGTCTATACAACCTGTCCTCATAATTTAATCCCTTGAGCCCCGGTATCGTCTGATGAATCTGCGTTGTGCCCCCTCCAAGGCCAGTATATCCTTCCTGAGATGCAGTGCCCAGAACTGAATGCAATACTTTAAATGGGGTCTAATCAGAGCTTTATACAACTTTAACATAACTTCCACCCACCTTGAATTAAAGGCCAACATTCCATTAGCCTTTTTAATTCTTTTTTTGTACCTGTCCACTAGTTTTTAGTGATTTTTGTACTTGGACTCTAGGAGGTGCCATCCTTTGGATGAGGCGTTAAACCAAGGCCCTGTCTGCCCTCTCAGATGATTGTAAAAGATTCTGCAGCACTCTCTTGAAGAAGAGGGAGGAGTTCGCCCCCAGTGTCCTGGCCAATATTTATCCCTTTACCAACATCACTAAAACAGATCATCTGGTCATTATCACATTGCTGTTTGTGGGACCTTGCTGCTTGCAAATTGGCTGCCACGTTTCCTACATTACAACAGTGACTACACTTCAAAAGTACTTCATTGGCTGTAAAGTGCTTTGGGACTTCCTGAGATCGTGAAAGGCGCTATATAAATGCAAGTCTTTCTAGTCATGCTCATTCACATAACTGTCATACTAAGCGCATTAGTTGCTAAAATACAGACAATCTCATACATACATAGGGGGCAATAATGCAATGTTTGCTGTCTGTGGCGCTATGTGCACCATACATCACCAACCCCCGGCAAGGGACACTGAGACCTACTCTGTACACGCAGTGGCACTGACTTCGAATTACGGTATGAGATCAGCTCAGTGCACTGCAGGCATAAACAGCACCTAATCAGCACTCTGCTAGGATCACATTAACAGCCCGATCCTTTTTAATTCGCACTTGACTGTCCATTCCTCTTCTGTAATGATGGTCATAATCACCTAAGATACTGAGACACCAAATTATAATGCACAAATACCGACTAGAGTTGAGAACAAAGCAATAAGCTAATAACTCCGAAAGCTTTGTGTACTTTGTCTTTCAAAGGTGTAACAATGTTTAGCTTATTATAACCCACCTCAAATGCAAATGAGAAAAAGAACTGATGAGGACTCATTTCACGGCGTTTTAACTAACTATCATATGTGACCGATTCCCTATCATTAACACCCTTCTGTAATGGTGGCCTTGAAGTGCTAAATAAAATTTATGGGATGGATAATGCAGACTGTGCTAGGGCAGCTGAATCCTCAGCAGCAAGACACACTCCAAAATGAGCACAGTTCGTTTTACCATGTGGTGGCTCGCATTTAGTGCGCAGCAGTTCATGACACTGAAACAATGCAAGAGTTCTTTCAGTGGTTCCCTGCAAATTATATATCTTGTGCTTTGAAACGGTCTCCATGCTTCTACCCAACAACACATACAAACCAAGCTGCGCCCGACTGATTCCAATCACCAGGCAACAGGAAAAACTTATGTTCTCACACAACGGCACTTCAGCCAATAAGGGTTACTATTTCAGTCAACATGTGTAGCTGTAATGGGTTTTTATACTGTTGTTATACCTTTATTCCCAATAGACCTGCTATTTTCTAATTTATTGTAGATACAACATATTATCACTTGTAGCAGTGTTTTCAACCAGTACTAGTTACAGTACAAACAAGTGTAAGTGGTCCTCTAGATCAGTCCTTGTCTGGGCTTTCATAGAATGATACAGCACAAAAGGAGGCCAATCAGCCCATCATGCCTGTGCTGCCTCTTTCAAAGAGCTATCCCACTCCCCTGCTCTTTCCCCATAGCCCTGCAGATTTTCCCCCTTCAAGTATTTATCCAATTCTCTTTTGAAAGTTATTATTGAATCTTCTTTCACCGCCCTTTCAGGCAGTGCATACCAGATCATAACAACTCGCTGTGTGAACAAATTTCTCATCTCGCCTCTGGTTCTTTTGCCAATTACCTTAAATCTGTGTCCTCTGGTTACTAACCCTTCTGCCACTGGAACCAGTTTTGCTTTATTTACTCTATCAAAACCCTTCATGATTTTGAACACCTCTATCAAACCTCCCCTTCACCTTCACTGCTCCAAGAAGAACAACCCCAGTTTCTCTAGTCTCTCCATGTAACTGAAGTCTCTCCCTGATGAAATCCTGGACATTATAAAAAGAGGCATAGAGTACAAATGCAAGGGAGTTGTGTAAACCTTTATAAATCACTGGTTGTGCGTCAGCAGGAGTATTGTGTCCAATTCTGGGCACCACACTTTACTAGAATGGTACCTGGGATGAGGGACTTCAGTTATGTAGAGAAACTGGGATTGTTCTCCTTGGAGCAGAGCAGAGAAGGTTAAGGGGAGATTTAATAGAGGTGTTCAAAATTATGAAGGGTTTTGATACAGATAGGGAGAAACTGTTTGCACTGACAGGAGGATCGATAATCAGAGGCCACAGATTTAAGATAATTGGCAAAAGAACCAGGGGGAAGATGAGGAGAATTTTTTTTAATACAGCGAGTTGTTATCATTTGGAATGCACTGCCTGAAAGGGGAGTGGAAGCAGACTCAATAATAACTTTCAAAAGGGAATTGGAAATATACTTGAAAAGGAAAAATCTGCAGGACTACGGGGAAAGAGCAGGAGAGTGGGATTAATTGGATAGCTCTTTCAAAGAGCCGGCACAGGCGAGATGGGCTGAATGGCCTCCTTCTTTGCTATAAGATTCTATGATTCTATGTGCGTTAAGCTATAGAGACCAGAAGGTCCCAGGGTCCATTCCTGGTCTCTGCTGAGGTAGCTGCCCTCATCTGGGGTGCTGTAATTGACTTCAGCACTCCAGAGTTCGGGTTGCTTTAATTGGCCCTTATTGCTATTCGTGTTCCCCTTACTGGCAAGTACAAATGCTGACGTTAGTTGAGGGCAAAGCCAGCTTTGGCTGTCTCTGGTTGAGTAATGGCTGACACTCACTACATAGGCTCTCGTACAAAAGAATGAACACTTAGGGGACACACTGGAACTACATCCCAGCACCAATCAGTGCCTTCAGGAGTGGAAGAGAGAGAGGAGCAAAAATTGGCAAAAAAGACCGATGCCAATCAACATGAGGCATGCCCAGTGGGTCCCGCTTACTGCATGCATGCATGTGCGTGTGTGAGAAAAAGTGTGCATGCATGTACACGAACGCTGTTTTGCCTTTTTTCTTGGCAATTGCATCCTGCTAGAGTCCTGTAATCTCAATTTCTTGCACGAATGACTTTTACTGGAATTATCCTGCTTCTCATCTCAAACTGATGGCCTTTCACACAATCAGACCCTCATTTTAAGACAGGCGCACTTTAGCTTGATCACTGCCACTGCTATAATAGTATTATTATGTGCACAAATCGACTTCACCATGTTTAGAACCATATTTAGTAGCACAGGTTAAATGCAGACTTTTAGTTTCACTTATACACACTCAGGTACATTTTCATCTCTTTATATTGAAATCAAATCAGTTAACGGACATAGGCAACCATGTCTTAGTTCTTTCACAGTTCAGTTTAAAAAAAAAGCTACTTACCCAGATTATTTATTTGCGCCATTTAAAGCTACAGCTACCATCGCTTTTATTTTAAGACAGCTCATCAAAATAACGAGTTCCCAAAAATGAACTAAATGTCATACATAAATATTACATAATAAAACATGTCCAGGTTTTACTTAGGAGCTGACTAATTATCCCCATCTTGACCCTAATGAACTGTTGGGTCCAATATATGGATGATTGATGAGTGAGGAGCTGGAAATAATTCAACAGTATATTGTAAACATCTGACAAATTAAATTCTATAAGTCCTCACGCTGAATAGTTACACACTGGTATAATTTAAGGTGGGCTGTCGATTTCATAAAAGTTATATTACATTATTCATAGTTATTTGCTTCCTTTATTATTGAATGGCTCACATTCTGCACTATTTCTTGTTTGTCATTCAGTCACACATCACCATATCACAAACTGCTCATTTTCAACTCGTTTCTTCCTCGTACGCTAAAGATCAGAATGTTGTGACCTCTTTTCACACCCGTTAGCCACTAAGCTGTTTCACTGGTGTGCCCTCAATTACAAGATCTTGGAGCCTAGGGGATGGTGTCAGTCAATTGGAGAGGAAAACAGAAACAAATTAACACAACAGCACGCAGTGGCTCACCATCCGTGTATCTCTCTGCTGCCCGCCCAAGGCTGTGCTAGCACCTCCCGCTACCAGTTACCTGACTACAAAAAAAGCAATCGCTTTTCATCAAAAGGAAACATACAGTTACATAAATTGCCATGACTAGCATCAAATTACTGTTGCAATTTGTAGCATAAAGGACACATTTCCATGCTGCTAGATGAAATATCTTAAAAACTCCAATATAATAGACACAAAGTACTTTCCTACAGAAACATTTTCATTATATTATCTATGCCTATCGGCAAAATTGCCCTTGTAATATAAAAGTAAACTTTAGAGGTACAAGGTGAGCATCGTAAATCAGTATTTGTACAAAATGCAGTGGGATAAAAAAAGAAAAGTGTGACTCCTTTTGTCATGGGAATCTCAAAGAAAGCAAACCAAAAAGCATATTATTAAAGCAAACCTCCATTTCTTCACCACTCTGAGTGTGCAATAAAATCCACCATCTTAAATATAAAATTGATTTTAGCAGCCCCCCATCACTAAGCTGGAAATGCTCTGTGAATTATTAAATTACGATTTCTCTAGTGGTGAACCAAATGTAAGTTGTTTTTATATCATTCTTAATTTGGATTCTGGCAGCCTGGTATCTGCGAGGCAGTTCCCAGTTTTTGGCCTCCATTTTAGCACCCGCTATCGGGTGCGTTCCTGGCAGGGGGGGGCTCCAAAAATCGGGGAATCCCGGAGCAGGTCGGGGGTCCGGCTCCAACCCGTCCACTTCCGGGTTCCCCACAGACGCGCCGACGTGCGCGCGCAGCCCCCGCATGTGGGACTCCCGCAGGCAATTAAAGCCAGTGGGGTGCCACTTGAGACTATTTACCTAGGTATTTCAGGTCATTAACAGACCTGATTAAGGGAATATGTCAGGAGGGGTGGGATTTTAGAAACAACTGGGACTGTTTCCCATACTGGGGGAAACACTCCCAGTTGAAATGGACGTGTTGCAGCTATCAGCCTGTAGTAGCTGCAAAGGTCCATTTGACAGGTAGGGGGGGAGACCCTCACTCATTGCAGGAGGCCACTCTGTCACTTGGGACAAAGTTTGGCCTCCACCACCCTCCTCCTGACAATCAAATTCACCAACTTGCACACTTACCCCGGTGTCCAGACACATGTACCTACATTGCGGACCCCCTCAGATGTACATCTTCCGGAGATGGGGGCTGCCGTAGCTGCAGTCATGACCTCCTCGGAGGGCGAACAGCATCATCAGCCTCACCGGCCAAGCCGTCCACCTCTGACACATGGAGCTCCACAACACTGTGCTGTGACACATCCACCTGCACAGCAGGAGGGAGGGCAACCGCAGAGAGAGATGCATCGCAGAGGGCACTACCCTCGCCACAGGGTCCACAGACCGAGGCTCAGCTTCCTGAACCTCTCTGAGCAGCAGCGCACACAGAGGCTCAGAGTCACTCGACATGTAGTTGTGGACATCTGCAGCCTCCTTCATGCCGAGCTGCTCCCGGCTGGCCTGAGCACCATCTTCTTACCTGTCGCTGTCAACGTCACCACTGCCCTCAAGAACTTCTCCTCCGCATTCTTCCAGGGTGCCACCGGGGACATCGCCGACGTCTCTCAGTCGTCTGCACAAAAGAGCCCTGCAAATACACCTACACCCACTCTGCAGTGACACAATGGGTGGCATCAGGTGTGGGTCTTCATTGTGATCCTCAGGAACGGGCATTATTGCACAAACCAGACAAGATTCGTAAAGACGTGGCAGTAGTGGTGCCAATGTAATATGTGATGTGAGTTGGTTAGAAATTAAATAGAAGTAAAAACCATGACAAACCCTCAGACACCCTTGTGCATCCCCTTCATGCTCACAACACGTTTGCCTTACGCTTCCTACTGCACATATGTGATGCATTCCCTGTGGCTGCAGCACAGGTAGTGGCAGGTTGAGTGAGGCTGACCGTGAAAGAGATGCATGAGAGGGTGAGTATGAGATAGAGCCATGAGATTGTATGAGGATTGGGTTGAGTGGTAGTGGCGGGATGAGTACTGGCGAGGTGAGTAAGTGCAGGTAAGATGAGGATGAGGTTTGAGTGGGTGTGAGGGGTGATGTGACAGAGTAGTGTTGGCTGTGCAGAAGGAGATGTGGGGTGGGGACGGTGATGTGGCAGACGGAGTGTAGGGGAATGAGTAAGTGTACTCACTTTGGCTGACCTACTTAGGTCATTGCAGCGCCTCCTGCACTGTATGCAGGTGGCAATATGTTGGTGGTGCAGGTGACCTCCTATGCCACCTCGAGCCAGGCCTTCCTGGTGGCAGAGGCAGGCCGCTTCCTCCCACCCGCCAGGGGGAAGATCTCTGTCCTCCCCCTCCTCCTCACCCCATCTAATGATACCTGGAGTGAGGTATCATTAAACTGGGAGCAGCCTTCCCCCTGGGCTGCTCCATGGTGTCATTTTTCCTATTTCTTGCAGCATCTGTCAGTGGAGGACTGCCCCTTTAAATAGAGCTCCTTCAGCTGACAGACCTTACTGCGCATGCACAGTCCGCCCGCAGCTCAGCTTAGCAGTAGGGAACCCGGAAGACCAGGTAAGTGGATCCAATTCGGCTGCGATTGCGCGGGGAGCAGACTGATTTCACTGGGCCCAATAGCACCCCCGCCGCGAACCCGCAGCCCTGGTAACATCGAGCCCTTTATCACAAATGCCTATGTAACAATTTACATGTCGCATGGTTCTACAAACAGCAAATGAGTTGACCAGTTAACCTGTTTTTGATGTTGTTGGTTGAGGAATTGGCCAAGACGCCTGGGGGAATGCTGTTATTCTTCAAACTGTACCATGGGATCATGATGTGGAGATGCCGGTGATGGACTGGGGTTGACAATTGTAAACAATTTTACAACACCAAGTTATAGTCCAGCAATTTAATTTTAAATTCACAAGCTTTCGGAGGCTTCCTCCTTCGTCAGGTGAACGATGTGAAAATGAAATCCTCGAGATGAAATTGCATTTATAATTCACAGAACAATGCTTGGTGAGTACAGACAGTTTTTTCAACTGCCCGTTGCCAAGGCAATCAGTGTGCAGACAGACAGGTGTTACCTGCCAGGTCTCACAGAATATACAAATCACCAAAAAAAAACAACAAACAAAAAAAAAACAGAGATAGAGAGGTAGAAACATAGAAAAGACAGCAACTGACCCGTTATATTAAAAACAGATAACATTTGTTCGCTGGTGGGGTAACGTGTAGCGTGACATGAACCCAAGATCCCGGTTGAGGCCGTCCTCATGGGTGCGGAACTTGGCTATCAATTTCTGCTCGACGATTTTGCGTTGTCGTGTGTCTCGAAGGCCGCCTTGGAGTACGCTTACCCGAAGGTCGGTGGATGAATGTCCATGACTGCTGAAGTGTTCCCCGACTGGGAGGGAACCCTCCTGTTTGGCGATTGTTGCGCGGTGTCCGTTCATCCGTTGTCGCAGCGTCTGCATGGTCTCGCCAATGTACCATGCTCTGGGGCATCCTTTCCTGCAACGTATGAGGTAGACAACGTTGGCCGAGTCACAGGAGTATGAACCATGCACCTGGTGGGTGGTGTCCTCTCGTGTGATGGTGGTATCTGTGTCGATGATCTGGCATGTCTTGCAGAGGTTACCGTGGGAGGGTTGTGTGGTGTCGTGGACGCTGTTCTCTTGAAAGCTAGGTAATTTGCTGCAAACGATGGTCTGTTTGAGGTTGGATGGCTGTTTAAAGGCGAGTAGTGGAGGTGTGGGGATGGCCATAGCGAGGTGTTTGTCCTCATTGATGACATGTTGAAGGCTGCAGAGAACATGGCGTAGTTTCTCTGCTCCGGGGAAGTACTGGACGACAAAGGGTACTCTGTTGGTTGCGTCCCGTGTTAGTCTCCTGAGGAGGTCTATGCGATTTTTTGCTGTGGCCCGTCGGAACTGTCGATCGATGAGTCGAGCGTCATATCCCGTTCTTACTAGGGCGTCTTTCAGCGTCTGTAGGTGTCCATCGCGTTCCTCCTCGTCTGAGCAGACCCTGTGTATTCGCAGGGCCTGTCCATAGGGGATGGCCTCTTTGACGTGGTTAGGGTGGAAGCTGGAAAAGTGGAGCATCGTGAGGTTGTCCGTGGGCTTGCGGTAGAGTGAGGTGCTGAGGTGCCCGTCTTTGATGGAGATTCGTGTGTCCAAGAAAGAAACTGATTCTGAGGAGTAGTCCATGGTGAGCTTGATGGTGGGATGGAACTTGTTGATGTTATCGTGTAGTCTCTTTAGTGATTCCTTGCCGTGGGTCCATAGAAAGAAAATGTCGTCGATGTATCTGGACTCCTCCGGAGGGTCGCTGCCCTCAGCTGGACATGTATGCTCAAGCTGTCAGGAAATGCGTCAATGCCAGATTCATCAGCCGCACTCAGAAGACAGTCCAGAATGTCACCCGAGCACAACGCAACGCCATTAACGCTCTCAAGACCAACCGCAACATCGTCATCAAACCAGCAGACAAAGGAGGAGCCATAGTCATACAGAACAGAACGGACTATTGCAAAGAAGCATACCGACAACTGGACAACCAGGAACACTACAGACGGTTACCCGCAGATCCGACCAAAGAACACACCCACCAGCTCAACAAACTGATCAAGACCTTCGATCCAGACCTTCAAAGCATCCTACGCACTCTCATCCCACGTACTCCCCGCGTGGGAGACTTCTACTGCCTCCCAAAGATACACAAAGGCAACACACCCGGACGTCCTATCGTATCAGGCAACGGAACCCTGTGTGAGAACCTCTCTGGATACATCGAGGGCATCCTGAAACCCATCGTACAGGGAACCCCCAGCTTCTGTCGCGACACTACAGACTTCCTACAAAAACTCAGTACCCACGGACCAGTTGAACCAGGAACACTTCTCACCACGATGGACGTCTCGGCACTATACACCAGTATCCCCCACGATGACGGCATCGCTGCGACAGCATCAATACTCAACACCAACAACAGCCAATCTCCGGAAGCCATCCTACAACTCATCCGCTTCATCCTGGATCACAATGTCTTCACCTTCGTTAACCAGTTCTTCACCCAAACACACGGAACAGCCATGGGGACCAAATTCGCACCCCAATACGCCAACATTTTCATGCACAAGTTCGAGCAGGACTTCTTCACTGCACAGGACCTCCAACCAACACTATACACCAGATACATCGACGACATTTTCTTTCTACGGACCCACGGCAAGGAATCACTAAAGAGACTACACGATAACATCAACAAGTTCCATCCCACCATCAAGCTCACCATGGACTACTCCTCAGAATCAGTTTCTTTCTTGGACACACGAATCTCCATCAAAGACGGGCACCTCAGCACCTCACTCTACCGCAAGCCCACGGACAACCTCACGATGCTCCACTTTTCCAGCTTCCACCCTAACCACGTCAAAGAGGCCATCCCCTATGGACAGGCCCTGCGAATACACAGGGTCTGCTCAGACGAGGAGGAACGCGATGGACACCTACAGACGCTGAAAGACGCCCTAGTAAGAACGGGATATGACGCTCGACTCATCGATCGACAGTTCCGACGGGCCACAGCAAAAAATCGCATAGACCTCCTCAGGAGACCAACACGGGACGCAACCAACAGAATACCCTTTGTCATCCAGTACTTCCCCGGAGCGGAGAAACTACGCCATGTTCTCCGCAGCCTTCAACATGTCATCAATGAGGACAAACACCTCGCTATGGCCATCCCCACACCTCCACTACGCGCCTTTAAACAGCCACCCAACCTCAAACAGACCATCGTTCGCAGCGAATTACCCAGCTTTCAGGAGAACAGCGTCCACGACACCACACAACCCTGCCACGGTAACCTCTGCAAGACATGCCAGATCATCGACACAGATACCACCATCACACGAGAGGACACCACCCACCAGGTGCATGGTTCATACTCCTGTGACTCGGCCAACGTTGTCTACCTCATACGTTGCAGGAAAGGATGCCCCAGAGCATGGTACATTGGCGAGACCATGCAGACGCTGCGACAACGGATGAACGGACACCGCGCAACAATCGCCAAACAGGAGGGTTCCCTCCCAGTCGGGGAACACTTCAGCAGTCATGGACATTCATCCACCGACCTTCGGGTAAGCGTACTCCAAGGCGGCCTTCGAGACACACGACAACGCAAAATCGTCGAGCAGAAATTGATAGCCAAGTTCCGCACCCATGAGGACGGCCTCAACCGGGATCTTGGGTTCATGTCACGCTACACGTTACCCCACCAGCGAACAAATGTTATCTGTTTTTAATATAACGGGTCAGTTGCTGTCTTTTCTATGTTTCTACCTCTCTATCTCTGTTTTTTTTTTGTTTGTTGTTTTTTTTTGGTGATTTGTATATTCTGTGAGACCTGGCAGGTAACACCTGTCTGTCTGCACACTGATTGCCTTGGCAACGGGCAGTTGAAAAAACTGTCTGTACTCACCAAGCATTGTTCTGTGAATTATAAATGCAATTTCATCTCGAGGATTTCATTTTCACATCGTTCACCTGACGAAGGAGGTGGCCTCCGAAAGCTTGTGAATTTAAAATAAAATTGCTGGACTATAACTTGGTGTTGTAAAATTGTTTACAATTACCATGGGATCATTTACATCCACTTGAACAGGAAGATGGTGTCTCAGTTTAAAGTCTTATTGGAAAGACAGCAACTCTAACAATGCAATATTACACTGGAGTATTCAGCCGAGATTGTATGCTCGAGTGTGGCAGTGGGCATTGAACACCAAAATCTTCCTGCTCAGAGGAAAAGCTGAGCCAAGCTGGTACCTAATGAATCTTGATTTCAAAGCTATTAACAAAATAGAGAAATAGACAAGAAAGTTTGTGATGGAGAGACAGGTTGGAGATAGATAGAAAGACAGACAGACAGATAGACAGAACTTGCATTTATATACATCAGGAATTTCCCCGGACCTTCTCCCGCTCTGCCTTTGGTGGAAACATCTTTTACACACATAAATGGGGTTTCCGACAAACTTCCACCGAAGTTACGGCTATCGACTGGGAGAAGCCACGAGGAAATTCCCAGGATAGTGTCTTTTATGTTCTTTATAATCTTTATGTCCAGCTGAACTAGCAAATAGGGCCTAGGTTTACTGTCAAATCAGAAAGACAGCATCTCTAACAATGCAGCATTCCCTCAGCACTGCACTGATAAGAGACAGATCACCCATCAGTTGCTAAACTTTCCTTGCGTCCTGTTCAGGTCATCGAGCAGGAACGAAGCATTTGGTGCAAAAGTGAAAACAAAGTCTGAGCAAGAGTGGACCAATCGAAAGTAAAAAGTGGCAGCTGTTGATTGAACTTGCAAAAGATGTAAAGGAACAATAATATCACTGTCCCACCAAAAGGCAAATGAGCCACTGTACCACAGGAGCAATGTCGACACAAAACTTGCAGTCATTGCATTCAGTTTACTAACAGGAATTCAATAATTTAGAAATATAGCCCTTCTTCCCACTCTCATTTGAATCTGCTCCACACGTGTAATGAGACAGAACATTACGCTGCACAATTTAGATACAAACATAACAGCATGAAATCCAGCAGGTACAGATAAACAGCTTCAGGGTAACCAGAGCTGTGACAGACACAAGTGGTTCCAGTGTTCTTTTCCTACCTCCCCACACAAATGTTCACTTGGGTATTCATTTAAAGTTGCTGGCTGGTCATTAATCTTTAAATGTGTGAACAACAGTTTTCATTTTCCTTGAAATTAGTGCTGATGCATTCTGTTCTTTACAGATCTTACTTGATGTTGTTTATATGAACTTTCAAAAGGTATTTGATAAAGTACCACATAATAAACTTGTAGCAAAGTTAAAGCCCATGGGATTAAAGGGATAGTGGCAGTATGGATACAAAACTGGCTCGGGGACACAAAGCAGAGAGTAATGGTGAACAGTTGTTTTCAGACTAGAGGGAAGTATACAGTGGTGTTCCCCAGGGGTCAGTATTAGGACCACTGCTCTTTTTGATATATATTAATGACCTGGGTATACAGGGTATAATTTCCAAGTTTGCAGATGACATGAAATTCGGAAATGTAGTAAACAATGTGGAGGATAGTAACAGACTTCAGGAGGACATATTCAGACTGGCAGATGAAATTTAACGCAGAGAAGTGTGAAGTGATACATTTTGGTAGGAAGAATGAGGAGAGACAATATAAACTAAATGGTACAATTTTAAAGGGGAAGCAGAAACATAGGGACCTGGGGGTGCACATAAACAAATCTTTGAAGGTGGTAGGATACGTGAGAAGGATGTTAAAAAAGCAGATGGCTTTATTAATAGAGGCATAGAGTACAAAAGCAAGGAAGTTATGCTAAACCTTTATAAAACACTGGTTAGGCCTCAGCTGGAGTATTGTGTTCAATTCTGGGCACCACACTTTCGGAAGGATGTCAAGGCCTTGGAGAGGGTGCAAAGGCGATTTACTAAAATGGTACCAGGGATGAGGGACTTCAGCTGGAAAAGCTGGGGTTGTTCTCCTTAGAACAGAGAAGGTAAAGGGGAGATTTGATAGAGATGTTCAAAATCATGAACAGTTTTGATAGAGTAAATAAGGAGAAATTGTTTCCAGTGACAGAGGAGTCAGTAATCAGAGGACACAGATTTAAGGTGATCAGTAAAGGAACCAGAGGCGACATGAGGAATCATTTTTTTATGCAGCAAGTTGTAATGATTTGGAATGCACTGCCTGAAAGGGTGGTGGAAGCAGAATCAATAGTAACTTTCAAAAGGGAATTGGATAAATACTTGAAGGAAAAAAATTACAGGGCTATGGGGAATGGGACTAATTGGATAGCAATTTCAAAGAACCAGCACAGGCACGATGGGCCGAATGGCTTCCTCCTGTCCTGTACCTACTATGAAAAAGGATTTAATATTTTGGAGAAAACTGTAACTGTACTGGGCTATATTATATAGCTTGTCAATTTTTATCAAAACTAGTAAATCAAGAGACACCATTTTATAATATGGACGTACTAAACCCCAACAACATCTGTCCCTTCCACTGCCAACTGAGTGCCAGAGATAGCCCTCGTCCTACCCCCTGCAACAGAGTTTCCCTCTCTCTCTACCCCTGCCCTGCTCAATAAGGTGGCTGCTTTTCTCTTTCTCCCCACTTCCAGAATTCCTCTCCCTCTTTTCAACAGGGTCTTCCCCATCATAAAGATTCTCCAGCTTTCCTCACTCCTCCCCAAACAATGCCTCCCTCTTCCTCTCCTCCCTCCCCCCCCTCCAACAAGATATTTGCGTACAATCAGGACCGTTTTGTCTGTCCTGGCTGGCACCTGCAGCTAATGGTTCAATGGCAAGTTACAGTAATGGGAACCTATCTGTGTCCCCTTGGACAAAGTGAAGGAACAAGAACACCACTTCTGATCAGTAAACAGAAAGGATGGGACAGAGCTCAAATATCCTTGACAAAATTCTCACTAAAGGCCATACTTACCATGTATTTCTAATGGAGAAGTCCCATTCAATTCAGTTAAATGACTTGCAGCTTAGCCAGGGTCTTTGCATATACGATAAATATATTCTGATAAACATTATACAAGGACCGCCATCCACTGACAAACCCTGGCTGATTAAGTTGGACCAAATTAGTGATCAATCTATTAAGATTCATAGTTAATGTCTTCACCAGAATTTTGGAGTCACTGCTGAGTAACAAGATGGGTCTGTAGAAATTAGTATCATTGCATGGTTACAGCACAGAAGGAGGCCATTTGGCCCATCGATCCTGTACTGGCTTTCTGCAAAAGCAATCCAGCTAGTCCCACCCTCCCACTCTTTCTCTCTTGCAACTGTTTTTTTAAGGATACAGCCTTCTAAAACCACATTTGATTTAATTTGTCAATTTTAATTTGACAATAAATTTGATGTCAAGAATCAAGGGAGCCAATTCAAGAACATTTGTTTCTTTAACTGAAGTCAGTTCAGAAACCAACTGGAACTGGCTGTCATATCTGACTGCATAGGCATTGTATGATAACACGATCAATCTTATCTTACAGCTGCATACTTGAGTAATGTGGAATTATGAAAAAATAATCAATCCTCAATGAAGGACTTATGGAGGATTGGGAGTAGAAAGAGAGGTTGAGGTTTGAGGCTGAAGGCTATACTTTCTCCAAACTTCAATGGGCTGAGGATCTCACAACATTCAGATAATACTTTGGTTATCCTGGAAGTAATGGCTAAACAAGAAAGACTTCCTGAGGAAAAGGGACACAATTAAAATACCGACCTATTATAATTCATATACATTGGAGGGTAGTCAGAAAAAGGTCAGTAAATCTTTGAGAAGAGTTGGTGTTAGTGGAATAAACATTAAGTAGTACTGTAAATTCATGTCTCATCTCCTGGGACCTGATATTGCCACTTTATTTAATAAAACATATTGGAAATTGACTTACTGAGCAGCATTCTTTCTGACAATCCCAGTAACAGACACCTTCATTAACGTTGGGAGTGTAGGCTTTTAAGGCATCGGGTTGACTTCAGGGGCAGGGAAAAGCTTTACAGACAGGACCGGTTTCACCTAAACTGAACCAGTATTAATATCCTCAAAGACAGTGGGAGAGGACTTAAACAGTGAGGAAGGGGGAGGGGGTAAATCATAATGTATATGGGGGAGGGGTTAAGAATAAGCATAGCGAAGGGGCAAAGCAGTCTGAAATAGTGAGCGCAAGGGAGTATGAAGAGACAAATCTTAGGCCAGATAAGAGAGAGGTTACGAGAAGGTCAGTTATTTCAAGATTTTCTTTTAAAAGAGAGGAAAAGGGTAATGAGGAGTATAAAAGGGTCGGGGCTGTAGTGCCCATATGCAAATGTACAAAGCATCAGAAATAAATCTGGGGAACTAGAGGCACCAATTAAAATGGAGGCTATGATGCTGTAGCCTTGATGAAAACTTAACTTATGCCTAGCTATAAAATTTTCAAGAGATACAGAAGGAAAAAAATTAGGAGGGTGGCCTTATTAATAAAAGGCACAGTTACAGCTGTAGAAAGGAAAGATTTTATTGATAGTGGTTCACAGATGGAGTGTGTCTGGGTTGAGATAAGAGGTAAGTAGATTACAGACTACCAAATAGTGGGAAAGAAATTGTGGATGAGATTTGTAGGCAGTTTATGAGAGGTGAGTAAAGGTTTTGTGATAATTGTGGACTTTAACAATTCTAAGGTAGACTGGCATAAGGTAAAAGTTTTTTTTTATATTCGTTCATGTGGGCATTGCTGGCGAGGGCGGCATTTATTGCCGCTAATTGCCCTTGAGAAGGTGGCGGTGAGGGGGATTTATAGAATACACCCAGGACTGTTTCCGTAGATAGTATGTTGCATATCTAACAAAGAAATACAAAACAAATAAGCAATTTAAAGGTAGGAGAACATTTGGGAAATAGTGAACACAATCTAATTAGGTTCACATTGAAAATACACACAGAAAAAGAGATTTTCAAGGTAAAGGTTTTGGAATGGGAATTATCTCATTTCAATTGGAATGAAAGGGGCCCTTATTCCAGAGTAATTGGTTGGAAAAAATGGCAGATCCAACATCAGATCAGCGAGAGACCATAGAATCACAGAATATCACAGTATAGAACATGCCATTTGGCCCATCAGGTCTAGACTGGTGCTTTGCTTCACGTGCCATCTAATCAGATCATACACCTCTGATCATTTCACATGCTCTTTAATATTTATCTTTCTTAAACAACTTTCTAATTCTTTTTTAAAGTTGTTGATCCAACAATAGTCTATGACAGAGAATTATACATTATAACCACCCTCTGCATAAATAAATGTTTTGCATATGAATTCTATGCATGGTTTTTCCAGCGGTACAGCGACCTAACAAGAGGTCCTCAGAGGAACTGCTGGAGACCATCGGTGAAACGGTAGGAAAACTTTTTTTTACTTACATCCGTGTGGAGCCGGGCGGAGGACTTCTGCAGGCCGCTGCCAGCCTGCTCCCATTCTCCTCCCTACCAGGACTTACCTGAAGACCGCTGCCAGCGAAGCAGTTGGCCCACTTTGGTCCCACGGCAACATGCAAGCTGCCTCTGGAGGTGTGACAGATGCCTGCAGCTCGTGGGTAATATTACAACGCGACCCGGGGCTCAATTTCTGACGAACCACAGGCTTCCCGGTTCAGGCATACGCTGTGCAGGACTCACATCACCACAGGGTATTAATTGGCAGCCTGTGATGTGTAGCCTCTACTTCTGTTAGTATAATTCACTCTATTAATTACAGTATCTGTGCTGAGCTTGTTTTCCAGTGTAGCTTTAAACACTGAAGGAAGAAGAACTTCCATTTCTAAAGTGCCTTTTATCTCCTCAGATAGTCCCAAAGCACTTCACGGCCAATGAAGTACCTTTGAAATGTAATCATTGCTGCATTGTTGGGAAACACAACAGCCAATTTGTGCACAGCAAGGTCCAGTTTTTTGGTGGTGTTGGTTGAGGGATAAATGTTGGCCAGGACACTGAGAGATGTACCTTACACCATTTGGTACTCAGCATAAATATCTATATTATATTTAAATTCTTACATCTGTGTGAACTTCCTGTCTGCACCACCTGACTTCTTGTTGTCACATTTTTGTCACACTTTGTGTGTCAACGTTTCCCATTATAAATACCTCAGTTCACATTTATAATGGAAACATCTATGTGAACTTAAGACTCTGATTGTGCAATCTGGTCATTGGGTTCCCAGCACTCTTTCAAAATGCTTTTCAAGGGTGGTAATCTCATGATTATTACCCAAGCCATGTGCTAATTAGCATAAGGACAAACAGATCAGGAAGGTGATCACGTGGCTAAAGGAGTGGTGTGGGAAGGAAGAGTTCCATTTCAGGGGACATTGGCACCTGTACTGGGACAGGAAGGAGCTGTACCGTTGGGACGGGCTGCACCTGAACTGGGCTGGGACCAAGGTCCTAGCGGAAAGAATAGGGTGAAAAGGACTTTAAACTAATAAATGGGGGGGGGGCATAGTCAGAAGCAATAGTAAAAAATATAGTTTAAAGGGAAGAAAAGGGATAAGAGCAGAGTTCAGATCACAAACAGTGATATAGATACTCCGGGTGAAGGGAATACTAAAATAACTGAAGCAGTTACAGCGGGAGTGACAAAGGAGAAACGTGTTAAGTTAAATAGTGTGAGAAGGACAGCATTAGGGCAGAAGGACAGATTGGATCTTGCCCAAATAAGAGTTTTATATGGTAATGCATAGAGTATAAGAAATAAATTGAGTGAATTAGAGGCTCAAATACAGTTTAGAGGGTATGACATGGTGGCCATTACGGAGTCATGGCTGCAAGCTGGTCATGATTGGGAGTTAAATACTCCAGGTTATAAGGTCTTTAGAAAGGATAGGGACACTGGAAGAGGAGATGGGTTAGTCTTATTGATTAAAGATACTATTACAACAGTAGTAAGAGAGGATATAGTTAAGGGAAAGCAATCAGCAGAGACTTTGTGGTTAGAATTGAGGGATAAAAAAGGACTTAAAACTGTAATGAGATTTGTCTACAGGCCTCCTGATAGCAGCAATGAAGTGGCAGCATGTATTCATTCAGAGATTAGAGAGGCTTGTGGCAAAATCAGAGTTGTTTTAATGGGAGACTTTAGTTTTCATATAGACTGGGAAGAGCAGAGTAGCTCAAATCAGAAAGGTAGTGAATTTCTTGAGTGCATACAAGATAGTTTTCTGGAGCAATATGTTCTAGAACCAACAAGAGGGTAGGCCATACTAGATTTAGTAATGAGTAATGAGCCAGATTTAGTTAACATTTTAACAGTAAAGGAACATTTATCTAACAGTGATCATAATATGATTGAATTTAATGTTAGGTTTGAAGAGGAGAAAAGCAACAGTTACTAATATTCTAGATTTTGGTAACTTTAATGGGATAGACAGAGACTGACAATAGCAAACTGGTCAAAACTGTTATCGGGTAAAACTACAGATAAATAGTGGAATAGTTCAAAAAAGAATTTAGTTTAATACAGGACCAGTATATACCCCTAAGGGGCAAGAGCTCTACTTACCAAATAAAACAGCAATGGTCGACAAAAGAAGTGAAAGATAACATAAAACTAAACGAAAGAGCATACAAAAGTGCAAAGAATAGTTTAGATCTAGGGGACTGGAAGAGATATAAAGAACAGCAAATGAAAACAAAAAAAGATAATAAGAGCTGCAAAAAAGGAATACAAAAAGAAACTTGCAAGTTGATATCAAGATTAACACAAAACGTTTTTACAATTATATTAGAAAAAAAAAGGGTAGTCAGGGGTAATGTGGGCCCTTTAAAAACAGATGCGGGTAATATTGAAAATGAAAATAAGGAAATGACAGGCCTGTTGAATAATTACTTTGTGTCATTCTTCACAGTAAAGGAAGAGGATAATATACCTGACATTCCAGGGAAACTAATAATGGATCAAGGACTGGAACCCACTAAAGTTTATGGAAGCAAGAAAACAGTATTAGAAAAAAATAATGACTCTAGAGACTGACAAATCTCGAGGACCTGATAATTTCCACCCCAGGGTTTTAAAGGAAGTAGGTGAGGAAATTGCAGATGCTTTAGCCATAATCTTCCAAAGCTCTCGATTCAGGAATTGTCCCTTTAGATTGGAAAATTGCAAATGTAACTCCATTACTTAAGAAAGGTGAGAGAGAGAGGCCAGGAAATTATAGACCCGTTGGTCTAACATCTGTTATGGGGAAGTTATTGGAATCTATAATTAAGGACAGTGTGACTGAGCATTTAGAGAAATTTGAGCTGATTAGAGAGAACCGACATGGATTTGTAAAGGGTAGGTCATGTCTAATGAACCTAATTGAATTTTCTATGGAAGTAACTAAAGTAGTAGACGGGGGCATGTCTATGGATGTAGTTTATATGGACTTCCAGAAGGCATTCGATAAGGTTCCACATAAGAGACTGTTAGCTAAAATTAAAGCTCATGGAATTGAAGGCAAATTATTGTCCTGGTTAAGAGATTGGTTAGGCGGTATAAGACAGAGAGTAGGGAATGTACTCGAATGGGAAGGAAGTGACTGGTGGTGTCCCACAAGGATCTGTGCTGAGGCATCAACTGTTCACTATATTTATTAATGACTTAGATAACACAATATATCCAAGTTTGCCAATGACACAAAGATTGGTGGCATAGTAAGTGTGTAGACAGGAGCATAAAATCACATAGAGACATTGATAGATTAAGTAAGTGGGCAAAACTGTGGCAAATGGATTTCAACACAGCTAAGTGTGAAGTCATCCATTTTGGAGCAAAAAAGGATGGTTCCGAGTATATTTTAAATGGTGAAAAGCTGGGGACAGTAGAGGTCCAAAGAGGCTTCGGGGTCCATGTACACAGATCACTAAAATGTAGTGGTCAGGTACAAAAACTAATCAAAAAGGCTAATGGAGTGTTAGCCTTTATATCTAGATGGCTAGAATATAAAGGGGAGAAAGTTTTGTTACAGCTATACAAAGCCCTGGTTAGACCATATCTGGAGTAATGTGTACAGTTATTGGCACTGCACCTTAGAAAGGATATAATGGTCTTGGAATGAGTGCAGCACAAATTCACCAGAATGTTCCCAGGGCTCCAGGGGTTAAATTATGAGAAGAGAGTACATAAACTAAACTTGTATTCCCTGGAATATAGAAGGTGAAGGGTGATTTCATTGAGGTTTTTAGTATTTTGAAAGGAATTGATAGGGTAGATAGAGAGAAACTTTCTCCGCTGGTGTGGGAGTCTAGGACAAGGGGACAAAACCTTAAAATCAGAGCCAGGCCATTTAGGAGAGATGTTAGGAAACACTTCTTCACACAAAGGGTGGTAGAAGTGCGGAACTCTCTCCCACAAAAAGCAGTAGATGCTCAATTAATAATCATAAATCTGAGATCGATAGATTTTTGCTAGCCAAGGGTATTAAGGGATATGGAGCTAAGGCGGGTAAATGGAGTTAGGGTACAGATCAGCCATAATCTCACTGATGGCGGAACAGGCTTGAGGGGCTGAATGGCCGACTCCTGTTCGTATGTTTTTCACTAGCCATTTTTTCTCACAGTAACTGAAATGTCTAATGTCAAAAATAAGGATTTAACCAATATAAAAAATAATTAAAGTTACATATTTTACATTAGCATGATTAAATATATCCAATGAAATGTCTTTTGTGCCTTTTAATGCCTTCGGTAAAGCTTTTATTTGGAGGCATTAGCCTCTTTCAAAAGCCTGGACTTGGAATTGATATTTTTGCCCACAATTATGATGCGGTGGGCTGAATTTGAATTGTACAGACTGAGCATGTGTATCTAATTTTCCAGCATGTATTATTTCTGGACCAAAAAAGGAATGATCTGAGTATTTTTTAAAAGGCCAGGAACAGTAGAAGTCCAAAGAGGCTTAGGGGGTCCCTGTACACAGGTCAATAAAATGTAGTGGTCAGGTACAAAAACTAATCAAAAAGGCTAATAGAGTGTTAGCCTTTATATCTAGATGTCAATGTCTCTTTGTAATTTTATGCTCCTGTCTACACTACTTACTATGCCACCAATCTTTGTGTCTGTAATACTGAGGAATATTTTTTTCTTTAGCTTATAGCAGGTCCTGTTCAAAAGTTTTCCAAAATTGTTTGAAGAAAAGCTAGAGGGCAAATTTCAAAGCTTTACTGAGGTAAATTCATTGAGTTTTTTTTTAAAACAAGAGGCTATGAGATAGATTTTCATCTTCACCACCTGGTCAGTAATCTGGAAGAGCAGGTTGCCTGTCCTTTACAGAACCCGCCTGATTTTCATTCCATTGATTTCAATCTGTGTCAGAAAGAAAGAGACAGTGTTGTAGCCTTTGTTTTGTGTTTTATAAACTTCAGAAAGTGAAATAAAGAGAGAGAGAAAAGTTAGGGTCAGAGAGAGAGAGGTGCTGAGAGAGGGGGAGTATGAGGGGGGGAAAAGGTTTTATTTCTTCGTGCAATGTTACTTCAAATATCAAAACAGCACCAGTTGAATTTTGAAGCCAATTAATGACCTCACCTATGTTTTGTTGAGAGTTACAAAAGGTCAGAAGCTCATATCTCATTTCCAACACATATGAGGCAGAGGGAGGGAGTGGGCCGAAAGAAAGAAAGGCACAAATAGAGAGCATAGAGACAGATAAAACAGACCTTATTCTCCGACTTACCGTACGCAATGCCACAGGAAATTGTCACTTCCTGTTGTCATGATTTTTGATCGCACATTCTATGTCAACATCTAACATTGAAAAGGCCCATGTAATCAGTTAGAATGGGATTCTGTAGATTCAGGCTGTGGTCACTAAGCGGCACAGTAGCTCCACTGGATCCTGCAGTACTATACCCTTGGATATACCATAAACAACGCCACAGAAGATTGTCTAGTAATATATTAAAAGTCTAGCATAAAGCGAACACTTCCTGGTACTGCCGCACTTACTTCCTGTAACAGTTTCCCCATCACACTTTGTTGACTATTGTTATTATTATTGTTGAAAATAGCAAACTATTGCTATAAAACAGGTATTCTCCAAGCAATGCCACAGGAGATCTAACGAAAGTGTGCTCCACAGAAACAGCAATGCTTTTATAACACACACTTCATAAAATGATTCACAAATTCCTCGTAGTTTCAAATCTTTTTCTGTTTTAGCTGTTCTTTTATTTGTCACAGGTATTAGGGTACTATACGCACCACACAAACTCCCAGCTATAACACTTTGTTTAAAAAATAATAATGTTGAATCAATAAATTGAAAATATGTGTAGGGCACTTTTAATTTAATGGCAAACAGTTTACAAGAAGTTGGACTGGCTTCACTGAAGTGCTCTATCTCTCTTGCTATGTTCAAGGCAGTTCCACTGAGTGCATCGCAAAAATCAATTGGCTTTAATCATCATCTCAAGAAAACTGCTTCATTAAAATAAATCCAATGCATAATTTAGCAGATGAGTGCCTATTTGTCTTATTTCCATCTAATACAAATCTCAGTTCAGTGAACTTGCATAATAGAAAATGATTACCAGAATCAATCACGTACAGAGAAACACTAAATTCCCTGTAAGAAAAACACCTGCATTTAATTTGTAGTGTGGATCCATAGGTGGGATAAGCAAACTATGTTTTGTTTTATATATTATTTTGAAATCAATTTTCTATTCTTCCCTAGAATCATAAATGGGGTTAATATATTGGAATATGTATGAGTGAACCTAAATATAGCATGATTCCAGATTACTGC
This sequence comes from Heptranchias perlo, assembly GCF_035084215.1. Classification (NCBI taxonomy): domain Eukaryota; kingdom Metazoa; phylum Chordata; class Chondrichthyes; order Hexanchiformes; family Hexanchidae; genus Heptranchias; species Heptranchias perlo. The sequence continues at coordinate 27,340,109 of NC_090356.1, forward strand.
TGGGATGGGGAAAAAGAGGATATGTATTGGAATATACCTGTATATGAAAATCTAATGTCATCCTGAGTGAGTAACAAGGCAAGAAGGATTCATTGGGTTACAGCAATATATGAAAATGCTACTCTAGATTTTCATGCCCAGCCACTTGTTTTAGTGACATAAATCAGGTAGCTGATAGCAAAATATAGGCAGGAATTCAGTCCTATCAGAACTCCACCTAGGAATATTAGGAATTGGAGTAGGCCATTCAGCCCCTCGAGCCTGCTCCGCCATTTAATTAGATCATGGCTAATCTGCACCTCAACTTCATTTATCCACCTTTGCTCCATATCCCTTGATACCCTAACCTAACAAAAATCTATCTATCTCAGTTTTGAAAGCTCCAATTGATCCAGCATCTAGAGTCTTTTGGGGGAGAGACTTCCAGATTTCTACTACCCTTTTTGTGAAGAAGTGCTTCCTGATTTAGCTCCTAAATGGCCTAGCTCTAATTTTAATATTAGGTCCCGTCGTTATTGATTCTTCCACCAGAGGAAAATGTTTCTCTGTATCTACCCCATCGAATCCTTTCAACATTTTAAGCACCTCAATCAGTTCCCCCCTCATTTTGAGTCTGAGTGGCCTTGAAGAAGCCAATATCTCACACCATTCTGTGTCACTCACTTCACCTGTTGTAGCTTGCAATCATCCTCCACCGTAGAGCATAGCGATCTATAAAGCGTTACTTTCTGAGCACAATCATCTACGAGAGTCATTTGAGGTTGTCCAAAGCACCCTGCAAGGTATGGTTGCAAGTGTGCAGCAGTCTACTAGCCAACCCGTATGCAGCAGTGCAGGAAGGCTTCCATGGTCTGCATTCCACCGTGGAACATGTGGTACCTCCACCGGCATCTGCAGCAGAGACCCTAGCTGCAGATGCAATGGGATAGATTTTCAATATTCAGCTCTGGCTAATGAATTCTTACAGCAGCCATGGACAGAAGTAGAGCACAGATACAGCAGAGCACACACAGTTGCCAGGATCATATGATACAGCATAGCATAACACTTTGTGGCAGTGCTTCTTACAACTCAACAGATTACAACAACAAGAATCCAGGTGTAAAACTGACATTGCGAATTGGCCGCCCGCTACAGAAATAAGTGGGAATAAAAATTGGGCGGTTTCTAAAATGTGTGGCTGATCTGCAATGCCAGTTTTAGCCGGGTGGCAGGATGAAAATCTACCCCAAAGTATCTTGTGAATGCTCAGACTGTTGTGAAAAGAAACCTTGGGCTTCAACCTATCACAGGCTGTCTCATTCACCTTCAGCATGCTGGGGGATTGGGGTAAAGAAAGCCATGATGCAGGACTTCACTGCTCTCACTGATGCTCAGATGTCTGCTTCCACGTGGATAAGCTAAAAGGCTCAGGGCTTGCCTAACAACATGGCTAGAGCAGCTATGGATGAGGCTGTTGTCTATCAACGCTCACCCTTTCAATCCAGCACACCATTCTTTACAGCAACACATGTGGTGAACCAAGCACAAGAACGTTCAGGGCTGCCTCGGATCCAAAGGGGCTCCCACGGAGACCCAGTTGCCAACCACCTCACTTACTTCTTCCACTGGAGAGGCATTTAGAAGAGGTAATAGGATAAGATTGAGAAGACACAAATAATACACTATCACCAAGAAGTATTCGGGCAAGAAACACTAAACTCACATACACGTACCATAAATAGCGGAATAAAGTAATTATGCTTCATGTCGACTTTGTGACAGCAAGGAATAAGGTAGCAGCACAGAAAAAGATGAGCATCAATGGTCATTGAGGTAATGCAGAGAACAATGTTGGCGATATGTTTTGGGCCACTTTGATTACATATGCTTGCAAGAGGACTAGTTAAAAGGGCAGCTCAGGCAATTAACCGAATGCCTCTTGGATGAGCATGCGATGCAACAGTCTTCCTGGCTATGCAGCTGTTTCTTCTGTAACATCATCTTGGTCAGTGCCTTTTTTCCTATTGTGGTCTTGTTTGCAGAGCGGCCTCCTCTTCCATGGTTATGCCTCTTTGTATTATAAAGTTGTGAGGCGTGCAATGATGATCTTAGAAACCCTGGCAGAGATGAACTGTAAGATATCCCAAGCTTTTGGTCATCTGTCCTAATACTTCCTTATGTGGCTCAGTGTCAAATTTTGTTTGATAATGCTCCTGTGCTTGAGACGTTTTACTACGTTAAAGGCACTATATAAATGCAAGTTGTTGTAATCTGTTGAGTTGTAAGAAGCACTGCCACAAAGTGTTATGCTATGCTGTATCATATGATCCTGGCAACTGTGTGCGCTCTGTTGTATCTGTGCTCTACTTATGTCCATGGCTGCTGTAAGAATTCATTCGCCAGAGCTGAAGACGATAGCCTTGGTCTCTTACAATCTGCTTTCACCTTCGATTAAGGGTGGCACAAATGATTGATTTGGAATGACAGTATCATGACTACTGCCTGGGAAAGGGTCATTGGCCTGAATGATCTGGTATTTCTGATCAGCAACCAGCAATACATTCACGCAGTGGAACTCCTGTTTTTTTAAGCTGGCTGTAGGATTTTGTGTGCAAGGTTACATATTTTCAGCATATATATCAATGCCTTGGATGAAGGAACAGAGAGTTGTATATCTAAGTTTGCAGATGACACTAAGTTAGGAGGTACAGTAAGTTGTGTAGATGGGAGCAGGAAGTTGCAAAGGACATCATAGATTAAGTGAGTGGGCAAAACTGTGGCAGATGGAGTTCAATGTGTGGGAAGTGTGAATCATCCACTTTGAATCCAAGAATGACAATTTGGAATATTTTCTAAATGGCAAGAGACTAGGAACTGCGGAGGAGCAAAGGGATTTGGGTGTCCATGTACATAAATCACTAAAAGCTAGTGCACAGGTACAAGAATGATCAAAAAGGTTAATGGAATAAGGGGGCTGGTATACAAAGTGGAGGAAGTTATGTTTCATTTGTACACAGCCTTGGTTAGAGTCCATCTGGAGTACTGTGTTCAGTTCTGGGCACCACACCTCAGGAAGTATATATTGGCCTTGGAGGGAGTACAGCGCAGATTCACCAGAATGATACCAGGGCTTAAAGGATTAAATTATATGGACAGGTTGCACAAACTTGGCCTGTATTCCATTAAGTTTAGAAGGTTGAGGGATGATCTAATAGAGGTGCAGAAAATAATAAAAGGATTCGAGCGAATATACAGAGAAACTATTTCATCTGGTGTGGCAATCCAGAACAAGGGGGCACAATCTTAATATTAGAGTTAGGCCATTCAGGACTGATATCAGGAAGCACTTTTTCACCCAAAAGGTAGTGGACATATGGAACTCTCTCCTCCAAAAGGTTGTGGATGCTGGGACAATTGAAATTTACAAGACTAAGATCGATAGATTTTTGTTGGGTAAGGGTATCAAGGGATATTGATTGAAGGCAGGTAGATGGAGTTGATGGACTGATCCACCATGATCTGATTGAATGGTGGAACAAACTTGAGGGGTTGAATTTCCTACTTTTGTTCCTATGTACACATGGGTGCCATTGATGGCATCCTGGATGTTGAGGAATCCAGAAATATGGGGAAATTGAGCAGCCATGTCATGTTACTGTTGCTAATTAGTGGAAAAGGAGCCAGAAGTGGTGGATCTACTGTATGCTCACTTGTTTGATGCCACTACAGGCAGCAAAATGGTTGATATTTTAGATGACCCCAATGGTAGCCTGAAGGAAATGGAGGCATAACAGCTGAAGGAGGAAGTGACCTGTCAGTACCATTCCTGCAGTGGAGGTGGTCTGCAGTTGTCCTTACAGCAGATGGCTCGGATTTGCAACTGCCTCTGCACTGACTTGCACTGCTGGATAGCTATGTGGGAAGCAGGTGTGATTGTTGGCACAATAGTAGGTATGGGCAGTCAAACTCTGGTGCCAGCTGATCGCCCTGGCATTCTTTCTTTCATCTTCCACTACTTCAAACGTTAAAAACTAATTGGGGTACTTTAAAAGTAAACCCCATCATTATTGAAAAATTGACTGGAATATAAATGACTGTCCCTTTAACAGTTCCTCTTCCCATATATGAGAATTCAGCTTACATTTATTGACCACTTGAAATGAACGAAATCTAGGGCTGCCCGTATTTGCTGGCATGGAAAACACGATCATCCAGTCCCAACTTACATCATTGTTAATGGGAGCATTCCCGTATATTGGAAAATCCAACCTGATGCCACCCACCACAAAGTAATGAGGTTTTCAAGATTATGAGCAGAATTGACAAAGCCAATTCAGACAAATTATTTACTTTGGCAAAACATTCATTTACCAGGTGGCACGAGTTAAAAATGAGGAAGTTGGGAGTAAGAAGAGATATAAAAGTAAAAATTACATCTAAAGGATTAATTAATTTTGATTTTCAACTATTATTAAAATGTTTATTTAAAAAAATCATATCGTGACATCCCTATTATCCAAACTCATAACCAACCCATTAGAAACCAGTGCTCAAAACCTTGATCAAAAGCCCTTAATGAGTCAATTGGTACAATCTAAAAGTTAAACAAAGATTTGCATTTACATAGTAACCTCATCATGTCTCTGAGAAATTTTACAAAGTCCTTCACACAGAACCAACTACAGTCACTGCTGTTTTTAGCAGACAGCAAGATCCCACAAACAGCAACGAGGTCAATGTGTTCTTGGTGATGTTTTGTTATTTAATCTTATACATCCAATTTTAATTTTTCTTTGTGTGTTTATTCTTTACATGGGTAAATCCTGGGAATTGTAAGTACTTAACTCCAGATATATAGTAGCTGGTTTCTATATAAAAACATATATATATATATATATATATAAATCTATTCTTTACATATATAAAAACAGGGAACACTGGAAATGCCTAGCAGGTAAGTCAGCATCCGAAAAGAAAAACAGGCTAACGTATCTGCCTGATGAAAGGTCCAATCTGAAACATTAAACTATCTTTCACTTTCTGATGCTGAGGTTTGCTGTGCGTTGCCAGCATTTTCTGTTCTTTCTTTTTATAACTGTGTGGTATAAAATCGTCCTGGTTGCAGGGTTTCAGTGGTCAAGTAACCATGGTGAACTTGAAAAGGTTAATGGTTAGCCAGAACATTTTTGAAAATTCAAGTAAGATGGTTTTCTTTCTCATTGTTTAAATTAAATATTATTGGGAAGCCAATTAGTAAATATATTTCTCATTAATGGATTCAATTTCCTGCAGCACTCCACTTAATGCATTTGTATAAATTTCTGTGTGTGCTCTTTTAATACAGACAGTAGCCCATTTAAGAAGAATGCTTCAAAGGTTGCATTAAAATGGTGCAAACAGGAATTTATCCGAACGTTAATAACAGCTCACGGAAAAAATTAAACCAACAAACATATTGTTTTTTGAGAACTATTATCGGAGGTGGCTCATTTGCAGAATCAATTTAAAATGTTTCTTGGATGTGTGGGTGAACAGATTAGAAATATCATCACTTAGATCTGTTCTTAGAAATATTCATATTTGAGATCATTTGGTAATTGCAACAAACTGCAATACATATATAACTCGTATTTTTCTCAATTTCATGTGTCGTGATAGACCACTGATTTAATTAGCTGTCACCAGGAATTTAATTAAAGTACTGTACTACACTGAAAAACCTGAAAATATCAAATTAAATGTGGTCAAATAATTCCTTTGGTTATACCCCCTACAGTTTTACATATGGCACATATTTGAAATTTCTGTATTTGAGTAATGAATTGTGCCAGGCAGGTTTAATGCTCTAGATTGTTTCTTGTCACCTTCATTTTGTGCTCTTATTAATCGCTTGCAATCTACACCGGACATAGAATTACCCAGTAACGAACTACAGATTATTTCTTGATAAAGCTGCAGTATTGACGTCAGACCATTAACCCTATAGTGTGACTGTCATCATGCATCAGTAACACATATTGACAGTTGCTATTGGCACTGACAGCCACATTTGGCATCCATCTCGATCTTTACCTTCCCTTATATATATCATTATCTCTCCATTGAGATTGGCATTCTTCTCTCTTTTTTAGCACCCTTTGCCTTCCATTCTCTCTCGCAGGAAACGTCCCTTCTTGTAACTCTTTTATTCTATCTCTATCTCTGTCCATCTTATAATCGCTAAATCTAAATGTATCCACCCCCCGTATGATATTCTTTGGAATCTGTGCTAAAGTGACTCAAATATCAAGACTGGTTGAATCTCAGGGAAAATAGAAATGCCATTCCAACATTCAAATATACATTCCACATTCACCTGAGGTAGGAGGAAGCCTCCGAAAGCTTGTGGATTTTAAAATAAAATTGTTGGACTATAACTTGGTGTTGTAAAATTGTTTACAATTGTCAACCCCAGTCCATCACCGGCATCTCCACAACATTCAAATACACTGTGAAGCAATAAATCAATTAAATATCACAGATATTCAATCTGATGGCAAATATCACAGATATTCAAAAAACTCCATGAATTAATCCCAGTAAGATGCGCAGGTATAAACCAAATGCTTAATCAGCATAATTATTGCCAATGTCACCCACTGGTTTCTTTACTGACAAATCATTCAGTCCTATAACATCCTCTATATATGGTTTTTATTGAGAAACATAGGTGAAGGCCAAGCCCCAGCCCCACAGTGCAAACGCCAGCAAGGTTGAAAAGAGTAGATTAACCTTTCTCGATGGCTCAGCGAGTTTATCAGGTGATAAACAGATCAGGATGCTCCCAAATTTGATGCTCCACTTTGCCGAATTAGCTGATCTCAGGAAGTACAGCAGTAGGGTCCACAATTAGCCTCAAAGCCCCCAGGTTAGGGATGGGAAAACTGGTTAGGGTTTCCATTCTTGATTAATATTCAGTGACCCCTGTTGGAACTGGCATGTGTAGATATGCAGTGAGGACAGAATCAGGCTCAGTTGTGATGATCCAATTAATTAGCCCACTGATGCTCACTGTTAAGGCTCACACATGAATAATAGCCACTGGAGAGAGGCATTGAAGAATAACTGGAATCCATGAACACATGCCCCAGCAATGAGCTAATGATTTCAAGAAAGAAGTGAAGGGGAGAAAGTTTGAGAAAATAATAGTAGTAGAGAAGATCAAGTAAATCAAAAAATAACAGTTAGGTGTCAGACTTGGTAGCAATCTCGCCTCCGAGTCAGACAGTCATGGGTTCAAACCCCACTCCAGACATTTGAGCACATAATCTAGGCTGGCACTTCAGTGCAGTACTGAGGGAGTTTTGTACTGTCAGCACTACTGTCCTTCAGATGAGATGTTAAATAAAGGACCCACCTTCCCTCTCAGGTGGATGTAAAAGATCCCATGGCACTATTTGAAGAACAGGGGAGTTCTCCCCGGTGTCCTGGCCAACATTTATCCCTCAACCAACGTCACTAAAACAGATTATCTGGTCATGTATCTCATTGCTGTATGTGGGACCTTGCTGTGCGCAAATTGGCTGCTGCATTTCCTACATTACAACAGTGACTACATTTCGAAAGTACTTCATTGGCTGTAAAGCGCTTTGAGGCATTCTGAGGACATGAAAGGCGCTATGTAATACAAGTTCTTTTCTTTTAGACGATCAATATATAACATACTAATATAAACTGGATATGTGACTCCTCAGTAAACCTTCAGTAATGTCATAACAAACACCTTTAATGGCCCTGTATCTGTCCCAAGAGATCCACTTATCACAGAAACCCACTAGCCACTGAGATAAAGGGGTCTTTTGCCCACATTAGCTGCCAGTGTGATGAGATGCAATTTTATCCATCAAAGATTTCAATGCACAGAAAGAATTGTTACTGTTTGCCAATAAAGAAACATGTCCATAGACTCCTTACAGCTTGCAGTTTCCCACTGTAGGAAATATAAAATGAAATGTAAACTTAAAGCATAAACAGAATGAGCAGAATAGTGGAATTCAATGAAGAGAAGGGATTGATTTTATAGGTCATAATCTATTTTCTGGGCTCAGATAATGGTCCTAAGCTGCTTCAGTTTGCTTATGAGGTTTGTCACCTTGATTAGATTTCTACTCATGTAGTCAACTCTGATATGCATCATTTTATATTTGCTGCATTCTGTGACAGGTTTTAGTTTTCAATCATTTCATGCCAGGAATACAGGAGACGTATTTTGTACTGTGTGGTGATTGCCACATTGGGTTTATTACAATCTCTTGATGAGAAATTAACAGCGAATATCCTCCAGCTTTATGCAGAATAACACAGATGCATTTAAGGGGAAGCTAGATAAGCGCAAGAGGGAGAAAAGAATAGAAGGGTATATTGATAGGGTTAGGTAAAGTAGGGAGGGAGGAGGCTCATGTGGAGCATAAATGCTGGCATAGATCAGTTGGGCTGAACGGCCTGTTTCTGTGCTGAAGTTTCAATAATTCAGAATGTAATAATTCAGAATGCAACTGAGATTTCTCTTTATTAATAAAGGTCCAGTTAACTCAAACACTTTAAAAAGTATACAGGTATGTATATATAAAACCAAGGCACAAAATTGAAGAGATACCAAAGCAGATATAGAAAACTCACTGGGGAACTGTGGATTTGAACATTTATTCTGAGTGTGGTAGAACTAACAATTCACAGGTAACAAAGACCATAGTTAAGCAAAAAGCAAAATACTGCAGATGCTGGAAATCTGAAACAAAAACAGAAAATACTAGAAACATTCAGCAGCTCAGGCAACATTCGTGAAGACAACAGACAAGCTAACGCGGCAGGCATAGAACCTTCATCCGAACACAGTAAATAGTTCCCTCTCCTCAGGCATTGCCCCCTCTCTTTCAAAATCACCATAATCACCCCTTTCTCAAAAATCACATCTTTGACTGTTAAAATTGGATAGCCATGTGGTGAAGGATAGAATACTAGAGCCTGGTCTTTAGTTGCTTCCAAGCTTTTAGTCACAGATTCCCCTTACACACACACCACACCCTAGCTAAGCACTCCTCTAAAAAGGATGCAAGAGAGTCCCCAATTGATACCCACCACCTGAATACTAGCTGTTGCTGCCCATCTCTCCTGCAACTCACTGTTTGAATCTCTCAAATCAGGTTTCCACCCCACCCACAGCACCAAAAAGGCCCTAACCAAAGTCAATAGTAGCAGTCTGTGACCATGCTGCATTATCCCTCTTCCTCCTGCTCAACCTCTCTTCAGGCTTTGACACTGTCCTCCTCCTCCTCTGTTGTCCAGCTCGGTAGGACTGCCCTCGCTTGGTTCCACTCTTACCTATCCGATCGTAGCTAGAGAATCTCTACCAATGGCTTTTCTTCCCACTTTCGAACCGTCACCTCGCGAGTCCCTCAAGCATCAATCTTTGGTCCTCTCCTCTTCCTCATCTACATGCCGCGCCTTGGTCATCTGCACACATGGGATCAGCTTCCATATGTATATTGATGACACCCAGCTCTCCTTCTCCATCACCTCTCTTGACCCCTCCACTACCTCAGTGATGTCAGGCTGTTTGTCCTACATCCATTATTGATTGAGCTGCAATTTCCTCCAGTTAAACATTAGATATACTGAGACCATCATCCTCAGCTCCATGACAAACACCGTACCTTCACCATCGATTCCATCTCCCTCCCCAAGATGAAGCAGATTGTTCAAAACCTCGGCATCCTATTCAACCTCATATATTTTCCATCACAAAGACTGCCTACTTCCAAATATGTAACATCTCCTGTCCCCATTCCTACTTCAGCCCATCTGTCGCTGAAATCTTATCCATGCCTTTGTCACCTTCAAACACGGCTATTCCAATGCTCTCCTGGTCAACCTCCCATCCTCTTTAAACTTCAACTCATCTAATACCTGCACCAAGTTCCTCTCATGAATCACTCCTGTCCTCTTTGACATACGTTGGCTTCTGTCCTCCAGAGCCTCAAATTTAAAATTCTCATTGTCATGTTTAAGTCTCTCCATGGCTTCACCCCTTCCCATCTCTGTAACCTCTGCCAGTGCCCCACAGCATTCTGCATTCCTCTGTTATCCCCCTCCCTTCATTCCACCATTGGCGGCCATGGCTTCAGCTGCCTAGGCCCCACACTCTGGAATTCCCTCCCTACATACCTCTGCCTTCTGCAGCTCACTCTCCTCCTTTAAGACCCTCCTTAAAACCCAGAGTATGGAACCTACATGCGTATACTTTGAAATTTTCCAGAGAAATACAATGCCCAAAGGGATAAACTCATGGGTGACTAAAATAACAGGTGTCCTCTCAGGCTGCTGCTTTCTTTGCCAATCAAGCCATTATCCATCCACCTAGGATACTGTGCCTTTTACTAGAACTGCATGATGAATGGATTTTTCCAAGTAAATGGACAGAAAGGAACTTGAAAAGCATCAATGATAGTGCGGTGAATTACTTGTTCATTTCACAGCCCTGTGATCATGGCACTCTGGCAGTGATGGCTGATTTTTAAACAGACCAGTAGTTGTGTGATCAGTTTCAGCAATCCTCTAACACAAGGTGAGATAACTCACTGCCTTTTCACTGGGCCTGTAACTATCAAATGGACAGCAGTAATAATGGCCTTGGAAGTCACAGAGAACTGAATTCAATACCTCATTGCTGAAAGGGAATCTGTAGAGGTAAACGGTCACTGTAAGGTCAGGAATAAATATGCAATAAATGCTACTTTAAAATAAGATTACAAATGTTACTCTTATTGTACTGGTGGTCAGTGTTCAGAATGAATATTAATCATTTTTTAAACTTGAACTTTTTAAAAAACTGAACTGTAAAATATAGGTTGACACAAAAGGCTTCTTCAATAATCTCTTTCCACAGTCCAAAAGTCACCGCTAACTATCGTTTATGGTGTCAGCTTTGCTCAATGCTGTACAGTCTCACCTCGGAGTCAGAAGGTGGTGGGTTCAAACCCTTATCCCAGGTCTTGAATGCATAATACAGTTGACACTTCAGTGTCGTACGGACACTGCACTGTTGAAGGTGCCACCCTCTGAATGAGACATTTAGCCATCCTCCGTCTGCCTTTTCAGGTGGACATAAAACATCCCATGGCATTATTTGTAGAACAGCAAGAGAGTTCTCTAAATATTCTGGTCAACAGTTATACTTGAACCAAAATAGATTGACGAGTCATCTCACTGCTGTTTGTGAGACCTTCCTGTGCACAAACTGGCTGTTGCATTTGCCTACATAACAACAGTGCCTACACTTCAAAAGTAATTCATTGGCTGTCAAGCGATTTAGAACATCCTGAGGACATGAAAGGTGCTAAATAAATATTTCTTTCTACAAGATTGCAGTGTTGGTCAATCGATTATTAGTTGCTGCAGCACTTCCCCATAAATATATTGATAACATTGTAATTTCCCACTTAATTATCCAAAATCACGAAATTATTCTAAAGAGCAAATTGCTCCACAGTAAAATCCTCATTCTTGTCTTCTCAACCTCCTCTCCCTATGTGTTTCCAAGTGCCTGGGAGCAAAATTCAAACCAAGTTTGGGTTCAAGATTCTTTCACATCTAATTTGCATTCCAACAAAATGTTTTCAACTAAAGTTTGGGAGAATGGATCTGTTGCAATTATATTTATTAAAGAGTAACTTTATATCAGGAGTTTTTGACAGTTTGTATAACTATGCATACCTGGTTAGGGGGCATGTAATGGTGATTGCAGGGCAATCTTACTATTTTGTTAAATTACTTAAATGTCTGTTAAAAACATGACTGCAGCTACAGTGTAGAATTAAAACGAGAATATTGATGTCAGTTACATAGTTGTTGCTACACACATGGAAAGGAGTCTTAAGATAAGAATGGGAATCTTACTGTAGAATAATTTACTTTTTAGAATAATTTTGGATTTTTGCATAAATTTAGTGGGAAATTGCAATATTACCTGTATATTTAAGGACAAAACACTGCAGCAACTAACAACTGACTAACACAGCGATCTTGTAGGATGGAGACTGTGAAAAGAATGTATTGAACAATATTCTGAGTTATACTGAAGAAGTCTTTTGTGTCTACATAAGTTTTATATCCAAGATTAGATCCACCCAGACATATTTCTAATTTCATTAAAATTTGATTTCATGGAGTTGTACAGTTCAATGGAGAAGTTCCTAAATAATAAATACAACAGCAGCTGAAAAATCTTGTACACATTTAACTCTTAATGTGAAAGTATTGATAATAAACCATGTCATTAAACAGGGTAGCAACATAGAATATCAACGGTTGCTTTTCCTAAACTACTGTTCCCAAAGTGTGCACAGTCTCTACGGTTTCAGGGATTTTAGAGGACATTTTCCTTTTCCATGCACTGGTGGTGCTAGTGTGCCAAGGCTGGGCGGTGGAGCAGGTTGCTGGGTATTTCCGACCAGCAGGAGGCTCGTGCTGCTCCAGTGTGTCTCTCATTTAACATACAAAACTCAAGCACACGAAGGAAAGGCTTTCCTGCCTCAAACTTTCCATTGGTTGGCACTGCTAGCACAATTTTACTGCTGTGCACATATAGAACCAGGCACACAGCAGGTCCATAGCCAAGAGAAGTGACTTTCTGGTCTTCTTAAAAGATGCGTGCCATGGTTTTCTGTGCGTGTTTTTTTTCTTTTTTTGCCTTACTGCTTTTGTAACAGTTATTTAGATGCATATTGTCGTTTGCATTTTACTTCAATTTTACCTTTTACTTTTTTTTTCACATTTCACCACCGAACAGTCAAGGGAGTTTCACTGTGACTTGTAACATATCTAGCCTTAAGCTGGGTATTCCGTTTGGAATTCTTCTTGTCCTCAACTGTTCCACAGACCCACCAATACCCAAATATATGGTCAGAGGACCAGTGGATGTAGTATATTTGGATTTTCAAAAGGCATTCAATAAGGTGCCAGAAAAAAGCTTGTTACACAAGATAAGGGCTCATGTGGTTGGGGGAAATATATTAGCATGGATAGAGGATTAGTTAAAGGACAGAAAACAGAGTGTAGGGCTAAACGGGTCATTCTCAGGTTAGCAAGCTATAACTAGTGGAGTGCCGCAAGGATTGGTGCTTGGGCCTCAGCTGTTTACAATGTACATTAATGACTAAGATGAAGGGACCGAGTGTGATGTATCCAAGTTTGCTGACGTTACAAAGCTAGGTGGGAAGTAAGCTGTGAGAAGGACACAAAGAGTCTGCAAAGGGATATAGACAGGTTAAGTGAGTGGGCAAGAAGGTAGCAGATGGAGTATAATGTGGGGAAATGTGAGGTTCTTCACTTTGGTAGGAAGAACAGAAAAACAGAATATTTTTTAAATGGTGAGAAACTATTAAATGTTTGTGTTCAGAGAGACTTGGGTGTCCTCGTATAAGAAACACAAAAGGTTAGTATCCAGGTATAGCAGGCAATTAGGAAAGCAAATGGCATGTTGGCCTTTATTGCAAGGGGGTTGGAGTACAAGAGTAGGGAAGTTTTACCACAGTTGTACAGGGCTTTAGTGAGACCTCACCTGGAGTACTGTGTACAGTTTTGGTCTTCTTATCTAAGGAAGGATATACTTGCTTTAGAGGTGGTGCGGCAAAGGTTGACTAGATTAATTCCTGGGATGAGAGGGTTGTCCTATGAAGAGATGTTGAGTAGGATGGGCCTGGTCTATTCTCTCTGGAGTTTAGAAGAATGAGAGGTGATCTCATTGAAACATATAAAATTCTGAGGGGGCTTGCTGTAGATGCTGAGAGATTGTTTCCCCTGGCTAGAGAGTCTAGAACTAGGGAGCACAGTCGCAGGATAGGGGGTCGGCCATTCAAGACTAAGATGAGGAGGAATTTCTTCACTCAGAGGGTTGTGAATCTTTGAATTCTCTACCCCAGAGGGCTGTGGTTGCTGAGTCATTGAGTATATTCAAGGCTGAGATAGATAGATAGATTTTTGGACTGTAGGGCTACCAAGGGATATGGGAATCGGACAGGAAAGTGGAGTTGAGATTGAAGGTCAGCCATGATCTGATTGAATGGCGGAGCAGGCTCAAGGGGTCATATGGTTTACTCCTGCTCCTATTTCTTAAGTCCTTATGACATGTGCCTTCGCCACCTACACTGGACCTGAGCTGTCTTTCTCCAATTTGTTATTGCTCCTTCAAAGTGTCACCTTGCTCTATGGCAGAAAAGTAGTCTTGACAGTTGGAAGTTGAATCAGTGACTATGTATTTATGGGCTAGATTGCTGTGCTATAACTCAACATGGCCTTAGAAAATGTGAGAATGACCAGGTTTTCAATTGTAAATTGCATCTTGGAAGATGTGTGCTACTGAGCTTTGGGTATGCACGACTTACAAAGAACAAGCTGTACAGTTGAGTGAGGGCTGAGTCTGAGTAAGGGCACTGGAACACGTTGACAGGCAAAATTTTGGGGCATGCAATCTTTATTGAGATATAATTTGGATAGTGTTTTCTTATCAGAATCTTTAAAGTGTGCCCTCATTTTTTTTTGTTGTTGGGATGTGGGCAATGTTGGCAAAGCCGCATTTGATACCCATCCCTAGTTACCCTGAGAACCTGAACAGCCATAGTCCTTCTTATGTATCTGTTCCCAGTTACCAGCTGCTGCCAGGAATGGAGCACTGCTGTCTCCTGGGAAACTGCTGTCTATTGTACAACAAGGTGGCATCTTGAGGGCACAATCCCAAACTGGAGCAAGGTTTTCCAGGTTGTTTGCAGGTGGCAAAGGCACATCGCCTCTGACATTTTCTGATACATCAAGTAGGTCAACCCTCCTTGTACCCACCTCATGTAGCTGTACGTCCATTTGGCCTTCCATCAAACAGGGTGTTGGGTGCTCCATCGCTTATCCACAGAATCTGTGCTGTGCCTCCACATTGTTTTTCCTTCGACTTCATTTATGCCCGTCACTTCTCCTCCTCGCCCTCAAGCCCCAGCCTTGCCAAAGGCTAACAAATATCTAAAATTTATTTTAAAGCTTGATAAAGACTGAAACAATAATTGTTCCTATATGCAGCTACTTACCTTTAAGTGTATACATTTCTCAAATTTGGACTGATTTTCCACTTCCTCCATTAAGCTTGCCCTTAGCACAAGCCAAAAGCTAAACAGGCAGCTATAAACAATTCTTTGAATGAGCTGGCTGTAGAAAATTAGGGCCAGTCAGTTCACTATACTGCTGACTAGCTTTGCTGCACCATTGCAGCACAAAAGCCTTAACTGCAGTGGCTGTGGAAAATGTCCGCTTTTGCTTCTTTGTTCTGAACATTGCTCCCTCAGTTTGTTTCCAGCTTGGACTTATTCATTGCCAAATGGCGGTGTAATATTCAAATCGCTGCAAATCAGTCTGCTGCTCCCCTCCCCCACCTCCACCCCTCCCCCCCCCCCATGTGAAGCACAAGTTCCCAGCAAAGGGTCCTAACTCTAGCCTTTGTACAGCACTCTCCATTGCATTAGCCATCCTGGGCCCTCTGATTGAGGCTTCCTATTGATTGCAAGTTAGGAGCAGTATTGTTCTATGGCTCCATGCCCATTAGAATTTAGATTGAAAGTGCCAAACTCATTTCATGTAGGGGGTAGCAAAGAGACAAGACTTTCATCCCATCATTCTGGGCTAGATTTGGACCCAGGTCCCAGAAGTAAAAGACCGGTGTCTAGCCAGTTCAATCCCCAACATGTTTTTATATTATAAAAATAAATTTAATATCTACCTCATACCTGACAAGTTCAAGTTCAAACTGTGCCTTAAATCAAACTTATTTTTATCAACTACAAACACATATTTAAAGGACCAACTCATCTTGGATCACATTGTTGGGACAAGAATCGTTAACATACTGACTGCAGTATGATATCTGAAACATTGATAATATTGATTAAACATGGGAATTCTCTACCCCAGAGGGCTGTGTTTGCCCAGTTGTTGAGTATATTCAAGGGATCCATAGATTTTCGGACTCTAAGTAAATCAAGGGATATGGGGATAGGGCGGGAAAGTGGAGTTGTGGTCGAAGATCAGCCATGATCTTATTGAATGGCAAAGCAGGCTCGAGGGGCCATATGGCCTACTCCTGCTCCTATTTCTTATGTTTTTTATCCTCCCACTAGCCCCACACGACCAAAAAAAAAGCTTTTACAAAGCAAAAAAAAATTGAAGAACTAGATGTTTTCCTGCTTCCTTGCCAGACTAATCACCTTGGAGCTAAACCATATCAGGGACATAAATGCCAAATAGCCCTACAAAAGGTCCCCACCATGATGTAATTTGGTATCCTTAAGGAATCAATATTACTTGGCCAGTTATGATATCAGACGATGCAAATTGCCATTGCATATTTCCTACTGAATAAATTCAAAGTAATATTGGATTTTAAAAACAGAGTCACTTGGGGAAAGCAGGATGAGTGATGGTGTGAACATCACAATGACCCCAAGAGAAAAACAGAAGTAAAAATTGGAGCGTCTTTGAATCTGAGCGGAATTTTCACATGATACATCCACCCCAGCTTTGAAAGGGAAGCTATGATGCTTAAATGAGCACAAATCAGACTTGGGTTAAAGTAAAATATTTTCATGATTGCACTGTTGCACGGTTCCATTTTTAATAAAAATTAGCAATCTATAAATTTCAAAGTTCCTGACCGAAAAAAACATAATTAACTATGAATATACATTTCATTACAGTGCTTAAAATAGTATGAAAACAAATACAAATCTAATCGAGTGGATTTGATATTCTCAATTAAAAATTGGTTCACAGAACTGAAGTGCATTTTAGATGTGCAGACTAAATTGCTTTGACAGTTAGTAAAAAGCATTTAGAAATCAGAAGTTACGTTTAATGTAATGGACTAAAGTTAATCATATTTTTAGTACTTAACTTATTTTCTCTTTCTCCTGACTGAATGGGAATGTGTGAAGGTTCAACTTGTGATAGGAGGTGTAAAAAGAGGGGATGAAATCCCCGGACAACAAATTAAAAATGTACAACAAACTCCGTGCCCTCGTACGAGGCCCCAGGATTTGCTCTACTCTACACAAAGATGCTATTACAGATCAATTTCATCAGAACAATGCTCTAGTCTAAAAAAGTGGTTTAAGTCATTGTGATAACAAAGTTGAACATTTACATATTGTTTCATAAATACCCATAGGGAGGAGAATATTTCTATAGTGATTCTGGGCCTTGTAATGATCTGATTAAACTCAGATTCAAGTTGTTATGTAAAATTATAGGTAGTAGTTGAAGAAAATTGCTTCTCATTCACCTTCACAACAGCAAATTTAAATCTAAGCAGTGGCTGACCCTCAGACTCACTCAACAATGTATGTGAAGTATTTCACACTCAAGGGATAATAAAATCTGTAATAGCATCTTTGTGCAGAGTAGAGCAAAGCCTGGAGCCTCGTATGAGGGCACGGAGTTTGTTGTACATTTTTAATTTGCTGTCCGGGGATTTCATCCCCTCTTTTTACACCTCCTATCACAAGTTGAACCTTCACACATTCCCATTCAGTCAGGAGAAAGAGAAAATAAGTCACCAATTCCTCTCCCCCTCCCCAAGCCAATCATGATCAGTGCTAACTAATCTTAACATGAAGCTGGCGTTTTAGAAAGCAGAATAGGGTAAAAGATTCTAGGGTTCACACATAAAAATAAATTCTACACATTTGGCAAAGCAGTAGAGTTGTCACTAAAGCAATTGCTATCAATCCAAATGCAGACTGAAGACAGATGTTCCAATCCACTTGGGACTGACTTACATCTGCTCCAAGTTGTACGCTGTGTAAGAACAGAAACCTAACACTTCTCACACCATTCCTTACAAGTGTGCCTCCTGTTGGTTGATTAAAGCTGCAGATGTATCAAAAGCTTTGGAGAACTGTGAAGTTTATTCACATATTATCCCGATTTGAAGAGGAGGATACCGTAGAGGTAAAAAGACACCAAGATAAACCAACTAAAAACTATAAATGAAAAGCCTGAACTCCTTTAATATGCTGCTGATCATGCATTTAAGGATTTCATTTTCATAAACCGAAATGTGAGGCGATTAGCCCACAAAATGCTTTCCTTCTCTGTGAGGAGACCAACTGTTCTTCCAGAGTCACTCTATCTTACTTTCTCTCTTACATATACTGTACTGTCTTTTCATATCACTACTGCTACCTGAGTTTGGAGATGCTGAAGCAATTTGTTCTCTAAACCTAGCAGGCCGAACCTCCATGGCTGTCTCTGCAAAGAAATTTCAAAGCATTTGTTAGAAACTGAAGGAAGGTGGGCTTTTCAAGATACAGTGTGGGGGGGGTGGGGAGAACACATTTAATTTTGCTATTAAACTGCATCCAAGAATAAACATAATTCAAAGACTATGAACAGGCTTCACAAAGGGTCTACGTCAAAAAGATCATCTCATCTTTTCTCTTTTGGAGATGCTGACAGACCTGCTGTGTATTTCCAGACAGGTGGCAAAGTGGCAGAGTGATCTAAATAAAGACATTTTTCTTTAATAAAAGCCTTACGTCTGTCTCCTAAAGATCTGAAACGAGTTTCAGTGTCTATATAATAACCACATTACATCATTACTTTAATTATTGCTGAATCTGATGTATAAATCTATGTTTACTGCCTTTATTAACACCTCTTTACCGCCACCATCACCCCCACAACCCCCCCCCCCCCCCCGCCGCCACAACCCCCGCCGCAATTTTCTCCCATGTCTCCTGAAGCCAGTGATTCATTCTGGGTCATGGTTCCATGTGTCAGCGGGCGACCACTACCGTACCCAAGTGATCACTGTCATAGATGAGCCTACGTAGTGAATACCACCATTCGATTAAATCTTGGGGAGATGAGCTGGGCACCATAGCCAATTAAGGTCCGTCATTTAGGGAGTGATTTAGTGCGAGTAATAAAATATAATGAAAAACTAGGGATGTAACTTGTACTCAAGTGCAATAAAGAATATCACCTAAACAAAAATTAAAATTGATTCACATCTAATACCGCATGGCTCCTACATGTCTCAGTGTGAATTGTTTATCTATTGTGGACTGGCTGAGGTCTATGCCCAGCACTGCAGTGGAGCTGCGCTGATGATATTGGAGCCATTATTCAATTGTTTTGTGTAAATGGACTATCCCTCTCCTATGAAACACTGTAGGGAGCCTGTAGAAATAGCATGAGCTCCCATACGATATCTTTCTATGATTCTCATGCCCTGGCTATTAAGCAGTATGACATGGGGTCAGCTTCCACATCTACACTGATGACATCCAGCTCCACCTCTCTCGGCCCCTCCACTATCTCTGTATTGTCAGACTGCTTGTCCGACTTGCAGTCCTGGATGAGCAATTAAAGACCAAAACAGTTGTCGCTGCCCCCCACCACAAACTCTGTACCACCACCATCGAGGCCCCTACCTGGTCACTGTCTCAGGCTTAAAATGACCATTCACAACCTTGACATCCTTTTTAGCCCTAAGTTGAGCTTCTGACCCGATATCCTCTCCATCACAAAAACCACCTACTTCTATTTCAAGGCGTTACCAGACCGGTAGCCAATGTGCGTCAGCAAGCACAGGGGCGATGGATGAATGAGACTTGGTGCAAGTTAGGATATGGGCAGCAGAATTTTGGATGAGCTGAAGTTTATGGAGGGTGGAAGGTGGGAGGCCAGCCAAAAGAGTATTGGAATAGTCGACTGACTTGCTCCAGGTACCTCAATACCTCAAATATAAAATTCTCGTCTTTGTGTTTAAATCCCTCTATGGCCTCACCCCGCTGTATTTCTGTAACCTCTTCCAGTACGACAACCCCTCCTCTGAACTCTCCATTCTTCTGATTCTGACCTTTTGAGCATCCCCACATCCCTTGGTGACTATGCCTTCAGCTGTATAGGCCCCATGCACTAGATTATGAAGATGAAGGAGCGGTGTGGGAATGTGGGGGGGTTCCATTTCATGGGACACTGGCACCAGTGCTGGGACAGGAAGAAACTCGTGGATAGCACGTTTAGCGAGTTGGTCACACCGCAGGTAAAGGGTATACAGGCAGGAAGTGAATGGGTGACCACCAGGAAGAGTAAGAGATGCAGGCAGGTAGTGCAGGGGTCCCCTGTGGCCATCCCCCTCTCAAACAGATATGCCACTTTGGATGCTGTTGGGGGGGATGACTTATCAGGGGAAGGCAGCAGCAGCCAACTTCCTGGCACCACGGGTAGCTCTGCTGCACAGGCTGGGAGGAAAAAGAGTGGCAGAGCTATAGTGATAGGGGACTCAATTGTAAGGGGAATAGACAGGCGTTTCTGCGGCCGCAACCGAGACTCCAGGATGGTGTGTTGCCTCCCTGGTGCAAGGATCAAGGATGTCTCGGAGCGGCTACAGAACATTTTGGAGGGGGAGGGCGAACAGCCAGCTGTCGTGGTGCACATAGGCACCAACGATATAGGTAAAAAAGGGGATGAGGTCCTAAAAGCAGAATATAGGGAGTTAGGAGGTAAATTGAAAAATAGGACCTCAAAGGTAGTAATCTCAGGATTGCTGCCAGTGCCACGTGCTAGTCAGAGTAGAAATAGGAGGATATTTCAAATGAATACGTGGCTAGAGGAATGGTGCAAGGGGGAGGGATTCAAATTCCTGGGACACTGGAAACGGTTCTGGGGGAGGTGGGACCAGTACAAACCGGACGGTCTGCACCTGGGCAGGGCCGGGACCGCTGTCCTAGGAGGAGTGTTTGCTAGTGCTGTTGGGGAGGGTTTAAACTAAAGTGGCAGGGGGTTGGGAACCTGAGCAGGGAGAGAGAGGAAAGCGTAACAGGAAGGGACAGAAGGTATGGAGTAATAGGTAAAGTGTTAAAAAAGGAAAAAGCAGGAACTAAGCGTCACAAAACAGATTTGAAAGTTCTTTATCTGAATGCACGTAGCATTCGTAATAAAATGGACGAGTTAACGGCACAAATAACTACGTATGGGTATGATCTTGTGGCCATTACAGAAACATGGCTGCAGGGTGACAACGACTGGGAATTAAATATGCCAGGGTATTTAACAATCAGGAAGGACAGGCAGGAAGGAAGGGGAGGTGGGGTGGCTATGTTAATAAAGGAAGGAATCACTGTAATACAGAGAAATGATATTGGGACAAAGCATCAAGATAATGAAACAGTTTGGGTGGAGATAAGGAATAATAAGGGAAAAAAAACATTAGTGGGCGTAGTATATAGGCCTCCTAATAGTTGCAACTCTGCTGGAAGAAGTATTAATCAGGAGATAGTCGGGGCATGTAATAAGGGAACAGCCATAATTATGGGGGATTTTAATTATCATATTAACTGGACAAATCAAATTGGGCAGAGCAGCCTTGAGGACGAGTTCATTGAGTGCATCAGGGATGGATTTCTTGAGCAGTATGTAACTGATCCTACAAGGGGGCAGGCAACCTTGGACCTGGTCCTGTGTAATGAGTCAGGATTAATTAATAATGTCCTAGTTAAGGATCCCCTTGGAACGAGCGACCACAACATGGTTGAATTCCATATCCAATTAGAGGGTGAGAAGGTTGATTCTCAAACAAGCGTACTGAGCTTGAATAAAGGAGACTATGATGGTATGAGAGCGGAATTGATTAAAGTGGACTGGGAAAATAGATTAAAGGGTAAGACGGTACATGAGCAGAGGTGTTCATTTAGGGAGTTATTTTACAACTTTCAAAATAAATATATTCCACTGAGGAAAAAAGGGTGTAAAAGAAA
Source organism: Heptranchias perlo (assembly GCF_035084215.1). Lineage (NCBI taxonomy): Eukaryota > Metazoa > Chordata > Chondrichthyes > Hexanchiformes > Hexanchidae > Heptranchias > Heptranchias perlo. Next base: position 27,361,927 of record NC_090356.1, read on the forward strand.
TGACAGCCATCCGTGGCTAAGTAAAGAAATCAAGGATAGTATCCGACTAAAAACAAGGACATAGAAGGTAGCCAAACTTAGTGGGAGGATAGAAGATTGGGAATTCTTCAAAAGACAGCAAAAAGTAACTAAAGGATTGATTAAGAAAGGGAAGTTAGATTATGAAAAGAAATTAGCAAAAAATATAAAAACAGATAGCAAGAGTTTCTATAGTTATATAAAAAGAAAAAGGGTGGCTAAGGCAAACATAGGTCCCTTAGAGGATGAGACCGGGAAATTAATGGTGGGAAACATGGAGATGGCAAAAATGCTGAACAAATATTTTGTTTCAGTCTTTACAGTAGAGGACACTAAGAATATCCCAACACTGGACAAACAGGGGACTCTCGGGGCCGAGGAGCTAAATACGATTAAAATCACTCAGGAGATGGTACTCAGTAAAATAATGGGACTCAAGGCGGATAAATCCCCTGGACCTGATGGCTTCCATCCTAGGGTCTTGAGGGAAGTGGCAGTAGGGATTGTGGATGCTTTGGTGATAGTTTTCCAAAATTCCCTGGACTCAGGAGAGGTCCCGGCAGATTGGAAAACTGCTAATGTAACACCGTTATTTAAAAAGGGTAGTAGGCAGAAGGCTGGAAATTATAGGCCAGTTAGCTTAACATCTGTGGTGGGTAAAATTTTGGAGTCTATTATTAAGGAGACAGTAACGGAACATTTAGATAAGCATAATTTAATAGGACAAAGTCAGCATGGCTTTATGAAGGGGAAGTCATGTCTGACAAATTTGCTTGAGTTCTTCAAGGATATAACGTATAGGGTGGATAAAGGGGAACCAGTGGACGTAGTGTATTTAGACTTCCAGAAGGCATGCGACAAGGTGCCACATAAAAGATTATTACTTAAGATAAAAAATCACGGGATTGGGGGTAATATTCTGGCATGGGTGGAGGATTGGTTATCGAACAGGAAGCAGAGAGTTGGGATAAATGGTTCATTTTCGGACTGGCAACCAGTAACCAGTGGTGTTCCACAGGGGTCGGTGCTGGGTCCCCAACTCTTTACAATCTATATTAACGATTTGGAGGAGGGGACCGAGTGCAACATATCAAAATTTGCAGATGATACAAAGATGGGAGGGAAAGTAGAGAGTGAGGAGGACATAAAAAACCTGCAAGGGGATATAGACAGGCTGGGTGAGTGGGCGGAGATTTGGCAGATGCAATATAATATTGGAAAATGTGAGGTTATGCACTTTGGCAGGAAAAATCAGAGAGCAAGTTATTTTCTTAATGGCGAGAGACTGGAAAGTACTGCAGTACAAAGGGATCTGGGGGTCCTAGTGCAAGAAAATCAAAAAGTTGGTATGCAGGTGCAGCAGGTGATCAAGAAAGCCAACGGAATGTTGGCTTTTATTGCTAGGGGGATAGAATATAAAAACAAGGAGGTATTGCTGCAGTTATATAAGGTATTGGTGAGACCGCACCTGGAATACTGCATACAGTTTTGGTCTCCATACTTAAGAAAAGACATACTTGCTCTCGAGGCAGTACAAAGAAGGTTCACTCGGTTAATCCCGGGGATGAGGGGGCGGACATATGAGGAGAGGTTGAGTAGATTGGGACTCTACTCATTGGAGTTCAGAAGAATGAGAGGCGATCTTATTGAAACATATAAGATTGTGAAGGGTCTTGATCGGGTGGATGCAGTAAGGATGTTCCCAAAGATGGGTGAAACTAGAACTAGGGGGCATAATCTTAGAATAAGGGGCTGCTCTTTCAAAACTGAGATGAGGAGAAACTTCTTCACTCAGAGGGTGGTAGGTCTGTGGAATTTGCTGCCCCAGGAAGCTGTGGAAGCTACATCATTAGATAAATTTAAAACAGAAATAGACAGTTTCCTAGAAGTAAAGGGAATTAGGGGTTATGGGGAGCGGGCAGGAAATTGGACATGAAGCTGAGTTCGGATCGGTCAATGCCCTGTGGGTGGCAGAGAGGGCCCAGGGGCTATGTGGCCGGGTCCTGCTCCGACTTCTTGTGTTCTTTAGATTTGTGGTTGGGATCAGATCAGCCATGATCTTATTGAATGGCGGAGCAGGCTCGAGGGGCCGATTGGCCTACTCCTGCTCCAATTTCTTATGTTCTTATGTTCTTATGTTATTCGGACGGGTTCCACCTGAACCGAGCTGGGAGCAGGGTCCGAGCGGAAAGGATAAATAGGGCAGTCACAAGGACTTTAAATTAGTAAATGGGAGGTGGGGGGGGGAAGCTCAGGTGGAAAAGGTAGTATAGATAATAATTCTAAAACAAACGAAAGGGAAGATAGTAGAGTGATAGTCAGAAATTATGCTTTAGGTGCCACAGATAAAGTGAAAACTAAAAGAAGTAAAGTAATTAAATCAGGAGAGAGAAATAAGAAATCTGTGAGAAAAACAACATTGGAGCAGGACCAGTCAGGGTCAGTGTGTGGCCCAAATAAGCGTTCTTTATGCAAACACACGGAGTATAAGGAACAAATTGAATGAATTGGAGGCGCAAATTCAACTTAGAAGGTACTACACGGTAGCCATTACTGAGACATGGCTGCAAGACGGTTAGGACTGGGAACTGAATATACCAGGTTATAAGGTCCATAGGAACGATAGGGAAGCTGGTAAAGGGGGAAAGGTAGCCTTAGTGATTAAGGATGAAATTACTTCAATGATAAGAGAGGATATAATGAGAGGTAAACAGGCAGTGGAGACTTTATGAGTAGAATTAAGAAATAGAAAAGGATTTATGACTATAGTGGGAGTTGTGTATAGGCCCCCTGGTAGCAGCTGTGAACTGGTATAAATGCAGAGATTAGACAAGCATGTAGCAAAGGTGGAGTGGTTTTAATGGGGGATTTTAACTTACATATTGATTGGGATAAGCAGCTCATGTCAGAAAGGTAGCGAATTTCTTGAGTATGTTCAGGACAGCTTTCTGCAACAATATGTACTAGAACCAACAAGGGGGCAGGCCATATTAGATTTAATAATGAGTAATGAGCCAGATTTAGATAACAGCCTATTGATGCATGAACATTTATCAAATAGCGATCATAATATGATTGAGTTCAACGTTGTGTTTGAAAGGATGAAACCTGTATCAGCTACTAAAATTCTAAATTTAGGTAAGGCCGACTTCAACGGGATGGGACAGAGACTGAGCAAATCTGTTAATGGATAAAACGACAGAAGATCAGTGGGGGGGGTGTTCAAAAAAGAATTTAACGTGATACCGAGAACCGGTTTATACCCGAAGGGGCAAGAGCTCCACTTGCCAAAAAAAAAACCCTGGACGACAAAAGAGATAAGAGACAACATAAAACTAAAAGAAAAAGCATACAAAAATGCAAAAAATAGCACAGATCCTGGCGACTGAGAGAGATACAAAGAACAGAAAAGGATGACAAAACAGATAGTAAGAGCTACAAAAAGGGAGTATGTAAAGAAATTTGCAAGGGATATCAAAATCTACACAAAATGTTTTACAATTATATTAGGAAAAAGAGGGTGGTCAAGAACAATGTGGGCCCCTTAAAAACTGTTAATGGTGATATTGTAAATGAAATAAGGACATGGCAGACATGTTAAATAATTACTTTGCATCAGTATTTGTAGTAGAAGAAGAGGATAGCATGCCGGACGCACCAATTTTGAATCAGAGACAGCCCTCACCATAATTAACGTAAGCAAATTAACAGTAATGAAGAAAATAATGGCACTAAAGAGTGACAAATCCCAGGAGCAGATGGTTTCCATCACAGGGTATTAAAAGGAAGTAGGTGAGAACATTGCAAAAGCCCTAACTATAAGCAAGGACTACAAGCATGCTAAACAGCGGTAGCAACATGCTATAGACAGAGCTAAGCGATTCCACAACCAACGGATCAGATCAAAGCTCTGCAGTCCTGCCACATCCAGTCGTGAATGGTGTAGACAATTAAACAACTAACGGGAGGAGGAGGCTCTGTAAACATCCCCATCCTCAATGATGGCGGAGTCCAGCACGTGAGTGCAAAAGACAAGGTTGAAGCATTTGCAACCATCTTCAGCCAAAAGTGCCGAGTGGATGATCCATCTCGGCCTCCTCCCGATATCCCCACAGTCACAGAAGCCAGTCTTCAGCCAATTCGATTCACTCCACTTGATATCAAGAAACGGCTGAGTGCACTGGATACAGCAAAGGCTATGGGCCCCGACAACATCCCGGCTGTAGTGCTGAAGACTTGTGCTCCAGAACTAGCTGCACTTCTAGCCAAGCTGTTCCAGTACAGCTACAACACTGGCATCCACCCGACAATGTGGAAAATTGCCCAGGTATGTCCTGTCCACAAAAAGCAGGACAAATCCAATCCGGCCAACTACCGCCCCATCAGTCTACTCTCAATCATCAGCAAGTGTTGGAAGGTGTCGTTGACAGTGCTATCAAGCGGCACTTACTCACCAATAACCTGCTCACTGAAGCTCAGTTTGGGTTCCGCCAGGACCACTCGGCTCCAGACCTCATTACAGCCTTGGTCCAAACATGGACAAAAGAGCTGAATTCCAGAGGTGAGGTGAGAGTGACTGCCCTTGACATCAAGGCAGCATTTGACCGAGTGGGGCACCAAGGAGCCCTAGTAAAATTGAAGTCAATGGGAATCAGGGGGAAAACTCTCCAGTGGCTCGAGTCATACCTAGTACAAAGGAAGATGGAAGTGGTTGTTGGAGGCCAATCATCTCAGCCCCAGGACATTGCTGCAGGAGTTCCTCAGGGCAGTGTCCTAGGCCCAACCATCTTCAGCTGCTTCATCAATGATCTTCCTTTCATCATAAGGTCAGAAATGGGGATGTTCGCTGATGACTGCACAGTGTTCAGTTCCATTCGCAGCCCCTCAAATAATGAAGCAGTCCGAGCCTGCATGCAGCACGACCTGGACAACGTCCAGGCTTGGGCTCATAAGTGGCAAGTAACATTCGCACCAGACAAGTGCCAGGCAAAGACCATCTCCAACAAGAGAGAGTCTAACCACCTCCCCTTGACATTCAACGGCATTACCATCGCCGAATCCCCCATCATCAATATCCTGGGGGTAACCATTGACAGAAACTTAACTGGACCAGCCTTATAAATACTGTGGCTACAAGAGCAGGTCAGAGGCTGGGTATTCTGCGGCAAGTGACTCACCTCCTGACTCCCCAAAGCCTTTCCACCATCTACAAGGCACAAGTCAGGAGTGTGATGGAATAGTCTCCACTTGCCTGGATGAGTGCAGCTCCAACAACACTCAAGAAGCTCGACACCATCCAGGACAAAGCAGCCCGCTTGATTGGCACCCCATCCACCTCCCTAAACATTCACTCCCTTCACCACCGACGCAGAGTGGCTGCAGTATGTACCATCCACAGGATGCACTGCAGCAACTCGCCAAGGCTTCTTCGACAGCACCTCCCAAATCCGCGACCTCTACTACCTAGAAGGACAAGAGCAGCAGGTACATAGGAACACCACCACCTGCACAGTCCCTTCCAAGTCACACACCATCCCGACTTGGAAATATATCACCGTTCCTTCATCGTCGCTGGGTCAAAATCCTGGAACTCCCTTCCTCACAGCACTGTGGGAGAACCTTCACCACACGGACTGCAGCGGTTCAAGAAGGCGGCTCACCACCACCTTCTCAAGGGCAATTAGGGATGGGCAATAAATGCTGGCCTCGCCAGCAACGCCCACATCCCATGAATGAAAAAAAAATCTTCCAAAGTTCTCTCGATTCAGGAAACGTTCCTTTAGATTGGAAAATTGTACAAGTCATGTCGCTATTCAAGAAAGGTGAGAGAGGGAAACCAGGGAATTATAGACCAGTTTGCCTAACATCAGTTGTCGGGAAATTACTGGAGTCTATAATTAAGGATAGAGTGATTGAACACCTTGAAAATTTTCAGCTGATCAGAGAGAGACAGCATGGATTCGTAAAGGGTAGGTCATGCCTTACGAACCTGATTGAATTTTATGAAGAAGTGGCTAAAGAAGTGGACAGGGGAATGTCTATGGGTGTAGTTTATATGGACTTTCAGAAGGCATTCGATAAAGTCCCTCATAAGAGATTGTTAGCTGAAGTTGAAGCTCATGGAATTAAGGGCAAATGATTGATCTGGTTAGGAAATTGGCTGAGCGGCAGGAGACAGAGAGTAGGGATAATGGGCAGGTTGGGTGTTGGGGCCTCAGCTATTCACTGTATTTATTAACGACTTGATGACGGGATAGAGAGCCACATATCCAAGTTTGCTGATGACACAAAGATAGGTAGCACTGTAAGCAGTGTAGATGGAAGCATAAAATTACAGAGATATTAAAAGATTAAGTGAATGGGCAAAACTGTGGCAAGTGGATTTGAATGTAGGCAAGTGTGAGGTCATCCACTTTGGACCTAAAAAAGATAGATCAGAGTACTTTCTAAATGATGGAAAGCTCGAAACAGCGGAGGTCCAAAGAGACTTAGGGGTCCATGTACATAGATCATTAAAATGTCATGGACAGGTTCAGAAAATAATCAAAAAGGCTAATGGAATGATGACCTTTATATCTAGAGGACTAGAATACAAGGGGGTAAAAGTTATGCTACAGCTATACAAAGGCCTGGTTAGATCACACCTGGAGCACTGTGTTCAGTTCTGGGCACTGCACCTTTGGAAGGATATATTGGCCTTGGAGGGAGTACAGCATAGATTTACTAGAATGATACCTGGACTCCAAAGGTTAAATTACAAGGAGAGATTACATAAACTAGGGTTGTATTCCCTGGAATTTAGAAGATAATGGAGTGATTTGATCGAAGTTTTCAACATATTAAGGGGAACTGATAGGGTAGATAGAGAGAAACTATTTCCGCTGGTTGGGGAGTCTAGGACTAGGGGACATAGCCTAAAAATTAGAGCCAGGACTTTCAGAGTGAAGTTAGGAAACACTTCTACACACAAAGGGTGGTAGAAGTTTGGAACTTTCTTCTGCAAATGGCAGTTGATGCTAGCTCAATTGTTAATTTTAAATCTGAGATGGATAGATTTTTGTTAGCCAAAGGTATTAAGGGATTATGGGCCTACGGCAGATATATGGAGTTTGGTCATAGATCAGCCATGATCTCATTGAATGGCGGAACAGGCTCAAGGGGCTAAATGACTTACTCCTGTTCCTGACAGCAATAGGCTTACACTGCTCCTTCACCTGGTTCCTTGTGTAAAGTAACGTGTGACTAAACAGTAACTTGATATGTTTGAAGTTATTGTCTCATTGCTAATTTTACCAGTTCAACTATTTGGGATAGAAATCTAGCTTTTACAATCAAATCAGCATGTACTGGATTTGCACTTCATCAACCGGTTTGAAAATATTACTGTGACCATAAGAACATAAGAAATAGAAGCAGGAGTAGCCCCTCGAGCCTGCTCCGCCATTCCATAAGATCGTGGCTGATCTTTGGCCTCAACTCCACTTTCCCGCCTGACCAATAGCACGAATGCAAATAAAGGCAGAGGTCTTGTACAGGGCTGGTATACAGAGGCTTAGCAATAGTGAGGGAAAAGTGCTCTCTTGTTGCTTGGGCCTATACGAGAATTTGAAGACTGCAAAGGAGCAAAGCCTCCAGGCTTTGAAAAACCAGCCAATGTTACTAAACAACGTAATGAATGTCAGATTGATATCCTGAAGTTCACACTATTACCTGCTGAAATATGGGAGAAATTTCAGGGTTGGAAGATTCACCTGTGATGATGCACCTCCCTCCAGAGATTAAATGGATTGAAGTGAATCCATTACAGTGAAGATTATACATGGTTCGCTGGATGGAGCAAACTCAATGGACCAAATGGCAATTTTTTTTATATATGCATACTCTCTTGTGTGGAAAATGTGAAGTTAGGAAATGAAAGGAACTTCACAAAATGTATTAAAGAAAAATAAAGACCATTCGGTGAGAACAGAGGCAACATGCTGTTTGTTACAGGCATAATTCACAAATATACATAATAAATATCATCACCCTTGTTCCCATTAGGTTTCCTTTTTCTTTTACTTATGCAGATTTTTTGCAGTAGAATTAACTGGGAATTTCACCCCAAGTGCTCTATTTGTACAATACTTTTAAAATGAATACACTAGCAGATCTCCCATGGTGCTGTTAATGGTGAGTCGGAGGATACATCGTTTTATAACAACAACAACGTGCGTCATGCAAACGATAACATCAGGACCACCCATTTACGATGACTGAATATGACATGTTCCATTTTTATTAAATGGTATTCTTTACTCTTGGATTTCTACTGGTGTTTTCGGTTGAATTCTATGACTGTCCATTATCCTGTGAAAATCGTAAACAAGTGGCACATTTTGTGTCGCTTACCAGTTTAAAATTGAAAATATGCAGCATGATGGTACGCAAGATGTACCAGTTGGAGTTAAAGATATCTGGGCCTTGAAAATCCATGGACATTCCGGTAGACTCTCGCCATAATTACGGCAGTAGTCCGATGGAACAGCAGCAAACTTGCACCAATGTTTCCAGTGATGTAAGGGAGGGACGAGGACTACTTAAATTGGCTATTTCTACTCCTAAGCCCTCAGATAGTACCCAGCGTACGATTGGCACAGATACCCCTGATCTACAATGCATTTCATAGAATCATAGAAATTTACAGCACAGAAGGGGGCCATTTGGCCCATCGTGTTTGTGTCAGCCGAGAAAGAGCTATCTAGCCGAATCCCACTTTCCAGCTCTTGGTCTGCAGCCTTGTAGGTTACGGCACTTCAAGTGCATATCCAAGTACTTTTTAAATGCGATGAGGGATTCTGCCTCTACCACCCTTTCAGGCAGTGAATTCCAGACCCCCACCACCCTCTGGGTGAAGAAGTTTCTCCTCAGCTTCCCTCGAATCCTTCTACCAATTACTATAAATCCATGCCCCTGGGTTATTGACCTCTCTGCTAAGGGAAATAGGTTCTTCCTATCCATTCTATCTAATCCCTCATAATTTTATACACCTCAACCTCCCCTCAGCCTCCTCTGATCCAAAGAAACCAATCCCAGCCTATGCAATCTTTCTTCATAGCTAAAATTCTCCAGTCCTGGCATTTTGCGGCTTCAAGAGGAAGACGGGCACCCGAGATTTGTCTCTAGTGGTGTGGGCACCCGCTACGTCTTTGAAAATAGGACATAACACTGACCCCACAGCATCTATCCACTGATGGATGTGATCCCAGCATTAGCGCAAGGATTTTATCCCAGAGCAATTTCAAGCCCGCAGTCTGTGTTTCACTTTTTCTGTCACTCAGCTTAATATTCCTTCAGAAATTTATACTGTATATATAATTTGACCACTAACTAAAGCCTCATCAGGTGTGTAATTAGTATAGTTTGTCATGTTTTTTTCTCTTTCTCTCTCCTTTCTCACACATACACACACTTACGCACAGACACAACCTTTATGTTTTAAAAACACTCATTATAAATTTCATCTGAATAAAGATTTTGAAATTTGTCCTCTAAATTTTCTTCAAATAGTTTTGAAAAGGAACCAAACTTATTTTTTCTTGAGACTGAGAAAGAAGCATTCTCTCATTTGGCACTGCTCTAGGCAAAAATATCAAATCCAACCCTTTTTTTTTAGAAATTGCAGTAATTGAGAAAAATATAGTAGTTGAAAATTGTTGAGATAGCATTTGGAATGATTTGATTGTTTCATCCACAAACCATAACAGTGAAACTGTAACTAAACAATATGACAATAGGAATTAAGGTTTGAAGACTGGAATTGCATGTAGACATAAAGGCCTTCAAATTAACCCCCCCCTTCCTGTCATGATGACGGGAAAGGTTCAATAGGGTTAAAAATGAAAAAACGTGGAATACCTCCCCAACCCGTCGCGTACACGCCTGCCACCATTTCATGGCATGTGAGATTCCTGCCGTCGGGAGGCGGCACACCGTATTAACATTTAAATCAGGCTCCCACCGTGCGGGTTTCCCAGGGCTCGGGAAACCCAGTAGTAAAAGGGAGGCAGGAGCCGTAGGCTCAAGAAGATGCCTTTTACAGCATTTCTTGTGGGCCAGGTGGAGCAGGAGTGATCCCCCCAGCCCCTCAAGGAAGCCTTCGGCCTCCCCTCTGCCGATCACAGCCTCTCCCTTCCCCTAGCCGCGACTGCAGACCTCCTCCCCAAGCCCCGATTTCCGGCTTTCCCCCCTCCCGATCGCTGGGGACTGTCCCCAGGGGTCCCTGGTTGCGGCCTCCTGCCGCTGGTTCTCCTGTCAATTTGACCGCTGCCGGTTGGGAAACAGAAGAAAAAAATTATAATGAGGTCCTGCCGTTAAATTTGGCAGGACCTCTGCGTCCCCACCCGTTTTCCCCCTCCCCGCAACCTTCGCTGCCTCCCCGTAAATATCAGAGCCAATATGTCAGAGCTGGGGGTTATTTCTATTCTGGGGCTGGTTTAGGGTGCGAGTGAGACGGGGAGAATGTGGAACAGTGTGCACAGTTATGTACGATACATGAGCTGCCGCAATCTTGTACTGCAGCCATTTTTTTTTACTGCAAATGTCAGCTTGCCTCAGTTGGCAGCACTCTCACCTCTAAATCAGAAGATTGGAGGTTCAAGCCCCACTCTGGGATTGATCACATAATCCAGACTGACACTTGAGAGCAGCAGTGAGGGAATGTGGCATTGTCACAGGTGTCATCATTTGGATGAGATGTTAAACCCAGGCTTGGAGTGCCAATTCTGGTGGTTCAGATAAACGGAAACAATCCCATGACATTATTTGAAGAAGCGGAGGGAACCTTCCTAGTGTTCCTCCCTCACCACAAAAACAGATTAAGCATTCAGTCATCTCATTTGCCTGTGGGACCTTGGTGTGTACAAATTGGCTAATGCATTTGCCTACATAACAACAGCAACTACACTGCAAAAGTAATTTGTTGGTTGTGAGGGAATCGTGGCACAAAACTAGAACAAACGTTATCACTAGCTAGCAGACTCTCCCGATGGTGAAAGCTTGTGTGGAAAATAGAAATGTCACAAATGGGCACTTTCCTGTGGGAGGTTTTAGGATTTTTAGTTTAGAAAGCCATTTTTGCATCAGTATTTTCCATTCCCCAGCACTGCCTTATTATGATGAGCACCAAAAGAATCACTGCAGGTTAGGAAAGCTATATGTGGATCAATAGCCACTAGTTTATTCAATGTGACAATGGCTTTAAATAGATTTAACATAAACGCTGCACAATGCCCCTTTTTAAATCGAGGGGGAGAGGAGACACGCACCATTCCCAGTGGGGAAAAGCTGATCGGCAACCTGTTGCCGATATTACTTTCTAGCCAGCTGATTGAAGGTTGCAATGTATGCAAGAGCAGCTCTGGATGGTTTCCCAGACAATTTTACGCCCTGCCCGCCTGTAAGGAGAGAGCTCAATGCATTCCACTCAGCACTGTCACCTGATTGTGGTGCTAACATCAATAACTAGCCATCTACAGTCACGACGGTCACACCATCTGGCCTCACTTCATGGCACAGTACATTGGAGCAAAAAATACATTGTGCAAGTGCACAGTCCACTAACCATCCGCCTACAGACCAGAGAGTGTACGATTTGTGCAGTGATTATAGTAATAATTTCATCTATATATAGTTCAATGAATTGTGGTGTCCAAAAAACAAAAACAAGTTGCAGACCCAAACTGACATTGTGCTTATTTACAGATCGTGTTTTTTTCTGGATAATAGAGCAATGTGCTCTCAATGACTGAAGCATTCCTGCCTAAACATATCTAAATTTATTACAACTTGGATCAGGCTCCCTGCAGCCAGTGCCCAAGTTCATCCTTGACTCAACATCTTTATTCTTTTTTTATATACAAGTTACACTCTTGGCAGATTTTAAGAACATAAGAAATTGGAGCAGGAGTAGGCCATCCGGCCCCTCGAGCCTGGTCCGCCATTCAACAAGATCATGGCTGATCTTCTACCTCAACACCATTTTCCTGCACTATCCCCATTTCCCTTGATGCCTTTAATATCTAGAAATCTATCAATCTCTGTTTTGAATGTATTCAATGACTGAGCCTCCACAGGTAGAGAATTCCAAAGATTCACCAACCTCTGAGTGAAGAAATTTCTCCTCATCTCAGTCCTAAATGGCCTACCCCTTATTCTGAGACTATGACCCCTGGTTCGAGACTCACCAGCCAGAGGAAACATCCTCCCTGCATCTATCCTGTCGAGCCCTGTAAGAATTTTGTGCGTTTCAATGAGATCACCTCTCATTCTTTTAAACTCTAGAGAATACAGGCCTAGTCTACTCAATCTCTCCTCATACAACAATCCCGCCATCCCAGGAATCAGTCTGGTGAACCTTCGTTGCACTTCCTCTGTGGCAAGTATATCCTTTCTTAGGGAAGGAGACCAAAATTGTACACAGTACTCCAGGTGCGGTCTCACCAAGGCCCTATATAATTGCAGTAAGACATCTTTATCGTGTACTCAAATCCTCTTGTAATAAAGGCCAACATACCATTTGCCTTCCTAATTTCTTGCTGCACCTGCATGTTAGCTTTCAGTGACTCATGTACAAGGACATCCAGGTCCCTTTGAAGATCAACAATTCCCAATCTCAATTTAAAAAAATACTCTGCATTTCTGCTTTTCCTACCAAAGTGGATAACTTCACATTTTTCCACATTATATTCCATCTGCCATGTTCTTGCCCATTCACTTAGCCTGTCTATTTCCTCTTGAAGCCTCTTTGCATCCTCCTCACAACTCACATTCCCACCTAGTTTTGTGTCATCAGCAAACTTGGAACTATTACATTTGGTCCCCGCAATCAAATCATTGATATAGATTGTGAATAGCTGGGGCCCAAGCACCGATCCCTGCGGTACCTCATTAGTCACAGTCTGCCAACCTAAAAAAAAAACATTTATTCCTACTCTCTGTTTTCTGTCTGTTAACCAATTCTCAATCCATGCCAGTATATTACCCCAATTACACATGCTCCAACTTTGTTCACCAACCTCTTGTGTGGGACCTTATCAAAAGCCTTCTGAAAATCCAAATACACCACATCCACTGGTTCCCCCTTATCTATTCTACTAGTTACATCCTCAAAGAACTCCAATAGGTTTGTCAAACATGATTTCCCTTTCATAAATCCATGTTGACTCTGCCAAATCCTATTATTATTTTCTAAGTGTCCTGTTATCACATCCTTTATAATAGATTCTAGCATTTTCCCTACTACTGATGTCAGGCTAACAGCTCTGTAGTTCCCTGTTTTCCCTCTCCCTCCTTTCCTAAATAGTACGGTTACATTTGCAGGAACCGTTCCAGAATTTTGGAAGATGACAACCAATGCATCCACTATCTCTATAGCCACCTCTTTCAAAACCCTGGGATATAGATAATCAAGTCCTTGAGATTTATCGACTTTCTGTCCCATTAATTTCTCTAGTACTATTTTTTTTACTAATAATAATTTCTTTCAGCTCTTCATTCTCGCCAGATGCTTGGTTCTCTAATATTTCTGGGAAGTTATTTGTGTCTTCTTTCTTGAAGACAGACACAAAGGGCTCGAATTTAGCAGGCCTGCGGGTTCCCAGCGGGTGGTCCTCCGGGAGCGTCGAAAACGCGAACGGCGAAATTAGTGGGTTGCCCACGCGATCGTAGCAGGCAATCCACTAATAGGAATCAATTACCTGCTCCTCCGGGGTCCACGGCGCTGGCCTGCGCGCCGGGCGGGCTGCGCATGCGCAGTACGATCTGTCAGCTGGAGGCTCTCTAGTTAAAGGGGCAGTCCTCCACTGACAGATGCTGCAACCAATGGGACAAATTGCAGCATGGAGCAGCCCAGGGGGAAGGCTGCTCCCAGTTTAATGATGCCTCACCCCAGGTATCATCAGATGGGGTGAGGAGGAGGGGGAGGACACAGATCTTCCCCCCGGCGGGCGGGAGGAAGCGGCCTGCCTCTGCCACCAAGAAGGCCTGGCTCGAGGTGGCAGAGGGGGTCACCTGCGCCACCAACATATCGCCCACCTGCATACAGTGCAGGAGGCGCTGCAATGACCGCAGTAGGTCAGCCACAGTGAGAACACGAAGTCTTTCCCCTACACTCCGTCTGCCACAACACTGCCCCCACCCCAAATCTCCTTCAGCACCGCCAACACTATTCTGTCACATCACCCTTCATGCCCACTCACACCCCATCCTCATCTTACCTCCACCTACTCACCTCGCCAGTACTCATCCTGCCACTAACACGCGACCCAATCCTCATACAATCTCATGGCTCCATCCCATACTCACCCTCTCGTGCATCTCCCTCACGGCCAGCCTCACTCAACCTGCCACCACCTGTGCTGCAGCCACAGGGCATGCATCACATATGTGCAGTAGGCAGGGTAAGGCAAACGTCTCGTCAGCATGAAGGGGGTGCACAAGGGTGTCTGAGGGTTTGTCATGGGTGTTACCCATATTGAATTTCAGAGCCACAAACAGCACACATTATATTGACACCACCACTGCCATGTCTCCGCGAATCCTGTCCATTGTGTCCAATAATGCCCGCTCCTGGGTATCACTATGAGGACCCACCACTGATGCCACCCATCGTGTTACTGCAGAGTAGGTGCAGGTGTATTTGCAGGGCTCGTCCGCGCAGACAACTGAGAGACATCGGCGGTGTTGCCGGCTGCACCCTGGAAGGATGCGGAGGAGAAGGTGTGGAGGACAGTGGTGACTTTGCCAGCGACAGGTAAGCAGTTGGTGCTGGGGCCAGCCAGGAGCAGCTCAGCATGAAAGAGGCTGCAGATCTCCACGACTACATGTCGAGCGAATCTGCGCCTCCCTGTGCACTGCTGCTTGGAGAGGTCCGGGGAGCTGCGCCTCGGTCTGTGGACCCTGTGGCGAGGGTAGTGCCCTCTGCGACGCGTCTCTCTCTGCGGTAGCCCTCCCTCCTGCTGTGCAGGTGGGTGTGCCGCAGCACCGTGTTGGGGGGCCCCACCTCTCCGAGGCGGACGGCGTGGACTGCGAGGCTGCTGGGGCTGGTCATCCTGTTCGTCCTCCGACGATGTCAACGCACCACCCATCTGGCAGGTGTTGGTGTGAGGGGTTGTGCAGGGTAGGTGGGTGGGTCCTCGGACTGGGGCTGCGGTTTCGTGTCGGTCTGTCCTCTGGCTTGGCGGGGGTTGGTGGAGGGCAGGGGTTGCCCTATGTGACGCGGTGGCCTCCTGCATGGGTGAGGGCTCTCCCCCGTGGAGCGCACCTTGGCACCTGCCACAGGCTGCTGGCTGCAACACGCCTGGTTTGAAGGGTCCTGTTTCCCCCAGTGTGGGAAACTGACTGCTTTGACCGTAAAATCCCACACTTCCTCTTTTGACAGCTGCTTCAGCTCATTAACTGACCACAACGAGCAAGGTAAGTACTCTCAAGTGGAACCCCGCTGGCTTTAATTGCCTGCGGGATTCCCACCAGCGGGGCTTGCGCGCGCAGCCCCGCACGTCAGCGCGGTACCCGGAAGTGGCCGGGATTTCGTCCGAATCCGGTCACGTGATCGGAGATCGGGATTTTCGGGGCCCCCCCGCTGGAAACCCGCAGGTAACCCGACCCTAAAATCGAGCCCAAAGTATTTGTTTAATTTCTCTGCCATTTCCTTATTCCCCATTATAAATTCTCCCATCTCTGTCTGTAAGGGACCCATTTGCCTTCGCCAGTCTTTTCCTTTTTACATACCTATAGAAGCTTTTACAGTCCGTTTTTATGTTTCTCGTTAGTTTACTCTCATATTCTATTTTCCCTTTCTTTATCAATTTCTTGGTCCTCCTTTGCTGAATTCTAAAATGCTCCCAATCCTCAGGCTTACTGCTTTTTCTGGTAACTTTATATGCCTCTTTCTTTGACTTAATACTATCTTTAATTTATCTTGTTACCTACGGAAGGACCACTTTTCCTGTTGGGTTTTTGTGCCTTAAAGGAATATATATTTGTTGCAAATTATGTATTGCACCTCATACCTTCGTAGTTTCCCTTGATTATACTTAAGACCCTAGTTTCGGATTGAACTACATCACTTTCAAACTTAATGAAGAATTCTATCATATTATGGTCACTCTTCCCTAAGGGGCTCCTTTACAACAAGATTATTAATTGACCCTTTCTCATTACACAATACTAGATCTACAATAGCCTGTTCCCTAGTTGGTTCCTCAATATACTGATCAAGAAAACCATCTTGTATACATTCCAGGAATTTGTCCTCCACAATATTAGTGCTAATTTGGTTTGTCCAATCTATATGTAGATTAAAGTCCCCCATAATTACTGCATTACCCTCGTTACATGTACTTCCAATTTCCTGCTTTATACCATGCTTTACATTACCACTACTGTTTGGTGGCCTATAAACAACTCCCACCAATGTTTTCTGCCCCTTTCTGTTTCTTAACTCCACCCAAACTGATTCTACACCTTGATCTTCTGAGCCAAGATCCTTCTCACTATTGTATTGATCTCATTCTTTATGAACAGCACTACCCCACCTCCTTTTCCTTTTTGCCTGTCCTTCCTAAATGTCGAATATCCTTGAATAATCAGTTCCCAGCCTTGGTCACCCTGCAGTCACATCTTCGTAATGGCAATTAGATCATACCCATTTACTTCTATTTGTGCCGTCAATTCATCCACCTTGTTGCGAATGCTGCGTGCATTCAGATAAAGTGCCTTTAATTTTGCGTTTTTAACATTTTTTCCTATTCCTTATTTGCTGCTGGCCTTTGTTTCTGCTGCCATCCAATTTCACTTACTAATTTTCTGCCTTCCACTTCCAGCTTTGTTACTCTCCCTTCTGAATCTTCTCTCAGGTTCCCATCCCCCTGCCAAGTTAGTTTAAACCCTTCCCAACTGAACTCGCAAACCTCCCTGCAAGGATATTGGTCCTGGCCCTGTTGAGGTGCAAACCATCCAGCTTGTACAGGTCCCCAGCTCCCCCAGAACCGGTCCCAATTCCCCAGGAATCTAAAGCCCTCCCTCCTGCACCATCTCTTCAGCCACGCATTCATCTGCTCTTACCTCCTATTTCTATACTCACCAGCGCATGGCACTGGGAGCAATCCGGAGATTACTACCCTTAAGGTCCTGCTTGTTAATCTCTTTCCCAACTCCTTAAACTCTGCCTGCAGGACCTCATCCCTCTTTCTACCTATGTCGTTGGTACCGATATGGACCACGGCCTCTGGCTGTTCATCCTCCCCCCCCCAGAATGTTCTACAGCCGCTCAGTGACATCCTTGACCCTGGCACCAGGCATTTTCTGAACTGCTGATTAAACTTCTACAGACAAGAATTGGGCATGAAGTTAACAGCAAGTGGGATTGATTTAAAACATCAATGTCAGTGCTTGACTGTCAAGCTCTGATTCCAATCCAAAATTAAGAGCTTGTCAAGGACCGGAACCTGCTGATGTTGTATATTAAAGACCAAAGAATGTGTGCAGAAGAGATTCCGCCAGGATCAGTAATAGTGATGGAATATCCTCAGAGAGTGCTTGGGAAGTTAAAACTACTTTGAAAAGCTCTACTTTCTTACAAAGAAAGCAGGTATAATTTTGCCTGTGAGAATTAAAAAGCAATGGAGTAAATGATAATATTGTTTATCCACTGGCAATAACGATTGGTGTAAATGGGCCCCGACAACATCCCGGCTGTAGTGCTGAAGAGTTGTGCTTCAGAACAAGCCGCGCCTCTAGCCAAGCTGTTCCAGTACAGCTACAACACTGGCATCTACCTGACAATGTGGAAAATTGCCCAGGGAAGTCCTGTCCACAAAAAGCAGGACAAATCCAATCCGGCCAATTACCATCCCATCAGTCTACTCTCAATCATCAGCAAAGTGATGGAAGGTGTCATCGACAGTGCTATCAAGTGGCACTTACTCACCAATAACCTGCTCACTGATGCTCAGTTCGGGTTCCACCAGGACCTCTCGGCTCCAGACCTCATTACAGCCTTGGTCCAAACATGGACAAAAGAGCTGAATTCCAGAGGTGAGGTGAGAGTGACTGCCCTTGACATCAAGGCAGCATTTGACCGAGTGTGGCACCAAGGAGCCCTAGTAAAATTGAAGTCAATGGGAATCAGGGGGAAAACTCTCCAGTGGCTTGAGTCATACCTAGCACGAAGGAAGATGGTAGTGGTTGTTGGAGGCCAATCATCTCAACCCCAGGACATTGCTGCAGGAGTTCCTCAGGGCAGTGTCCTGGGCCCAACCATCTTCAGCTGCTTCATCAATGATCTTCCCTCCATCATAAGGTCAGAAATGGGGATGTTCACTGATGATTGCACAGTGTTCAGTTCCATTCGCAGCCCCTCAAATAATGAAGCAGTCCGAGCCCGCATGCAGCACGACCTGGACAACATCCAGGCTTGGGCTGATATGTGGCAAGTAACATTCGCACCAGACAAGTGCCAGGCAATGACCATCTCCAACAAGAGAGAGTCTAACCACCTCCCCTTGACATTCAACGGCATTACCATCGCCGAATCTCCCACCATCAACATCCTGGGGGTCGCCATTGACCAGAAACTTAACTGGACCAGCCACATAAATACTGTGGCTACAAGAGCAGGTCAGAGGCTGGGTATTCTGTGACGAGTGACTCACCTCCTGACTCCCCAAAGCCTTTCCACCATCTACAAGGCACAAGTCAGGAATGTGATGGAATACTCTCCACTTGCCTGGATGAGTGCAGCTCCAACAACACTCAAGAAGCTCGACACCATCCAGGACAAAGCAGCCCGCTTGATTGGCACCCCATCCACCACCCTAAACATTCACTCCCTCCACCACCGGCGCACAGTGGCTGCAGTGTGTACCATCTACAGGATGCACTGCAGCATCTCGCCAAGGCTTCTTCGACAGCACCTCCCAAACCCACGACCTCTACCACCTAGAAGGACAAGAGCAGCAGGCACATGGGAACAACACCACCCGCACGTTCCCCTCCAAGTCACACACTATCCTGACTTGGAAATATATCGCCGTTCCTTCATCATCGCTGAGTCAAAATCCTGGAACTCCCTACCTAACAGCACTGTGGGAGAACCTTAACCACATGGACTGCAGTGGTTCAAGAAGGCGGCTCACCACCACCTTCTCAAGGGCAATTAGGGATGGACAATAAATGCTGGCCTCGTCAGCGACGCCCACATCCCATGAACGAATTTTAAAAAATTGCACTATATCATCATCTTTGGGAGTTGTGGAGAACACATGATACAGCAATTCAGGCCACAGTTAGACTACCATGTGCAGTTTAGTGAGCCTCTTTACAGAAATATCATTTAGGATGTAGAGAAATCACCAGGATAATGCCAGAGATAAGGAACTATAGTTATGAGGAGAGACTTGAGATACCGGGACTATTTTCACTGGCGCAGAAAAGGCTAAGAGGAAATTTTAGCAAAGCATGGCACTTTCTGTATCACTTTTCTTTCAAGTATAGGCAGATTTAAGCAGTTATTCTGGACAAAGTTCTCACAGATCATTGGCCAATATGCAAATTACTTCCAACAATCTTTTAAAAAAGAAGAGAAAAAATTAGCAAGAAACAAGAAAGAAAGCCAGCCATTTAAAATGTATGTGGAAAAACTCTCCACCAGCACAAAATAATGTCTATACCCTATAATGTCAATGATAGCTTCCACAATCACACAATAAAAGGCAAATAAACCCACACATTTCAAGCGAGGTTCTGAACCAAAGCCTCAAGAGCAAACAATGTTGGAAGGCTAGAAGGCTGGAAGTTGACAAGAGTATTCCCACGCACATTACAAACGCAAAGTTCCCTGATCAAATAACAATTAAACTCTGAATGACCTTTTGAGTCCATGTTTGCTTAACAACAATTAATACATTCTACATTACATGGTGTTCTACTCATGTCCATATAAAATAGTGTATTATCTCATTTACAACGAGTAATGCAATAGGGGATCCACCTGTATATAAACTAACATCTGTTACATTTTGGATATGATACAATGTTAACAAAGGAGAGAAAAAAATAAAGCCAGTCATTTCCTCATGATTTTCTGGCCTTGGGTGGCAGTCAGGAATTTACAAACGTCTGTCAATCTACAAAGAAATTGGACCCAGAAATTTATGAGCAACTACAAATCCACAGAAACACAACTGTCTTCTAATTGACCTCAGGATGAGCTTAAGAGGACTGTGGATGTGTATATTCTAAGGTCAGTTTCTGACTTACCTTGAGCTGTGCATATTTACAGAAATCAGACCTGTTTTAAACAGGAAAGGCTTCAGCTTAGCAGCAGAATAATTTGTTGTGGTTACATGGTATAATTCTGCTGTCCTTTAAAACACTGTATTCTTTATCTTACTATGACAACACTGTGGGAGATCTGCTAGTATTGGAACAAATATTTAAAAATCTGTCACTAGGATTTCAGTAAAATTTAATGGCAGGTATGCAAACTTTTTGTACTTAATCAACTTGAACTGTGAAAAAACCCAGCAGTATAATTATAAGTATTGTCCTTCTAAACTTGCATTGTATCTGGCGAACATTTTGAGCTGTACAACATGAGGCTGACATACTGGTAGTTACAGATTTGTCACTGGTGTTGGTAATAAAAATTAACAAAAAAGAGAGCATAACTTGAGGTGAACAATTGGGAGGATCACTCAAAGATTATCATACAATATTAAGGCTTAAGTGCAATTTTTCCTGTAGCATACTGGTACAAAACACAGAAACTGCTTTTATACTGGGGTTAGTGGCAAGCTAGTATCAACAGCTCCCAATGTGCAGGTCTTGTGCAGCCGGTGACAACCTGAAAGGGACCGATATAAAAGCAGCTTAAATAAACTAATGACAACACCGCAACACCTCATAAGTCACTTAAAAGGGGATGGCAAATCCAAATTGTAGCTCATTTTCAATAGAAAGGGTGTGCTACACAGAATTGATGAGAGAACCATAAACAATGTTAGCTTTATCAGAGGTCAAATCATATGACAGAGTGTTATGGGGAGCTCTTAGTGGCAATATTGAAGCAGTGATTGCTCTCTGATTCATGAGGACAAAACACGAGTATCACCTGCCTCGTTTATACGTCACAGTTACATCAACTTTAGGATTCAACCTGTGCATCCTACATGCATTTTAAAATGTATTTCCATCTGCTTAAAGCACCAGTTCCTGATTACAGTACACATTTTAATAGGAAATATAATTTTTTCGACATCACATTAGTAGATTTATATGCAAAAATAATTTGACGTAACCAGGGCAATCCAACAACAAGAACTAATTAAATTGGCACATTAGTTTTGGTCAAGCAACTGTGTGCAAGCAGGTACGCAGAATTAAATTACTGTCAAGTTTTATTTCAAATCTAATTATCTCCTGTGAGTAAGCACAGTAACTGATAGTATAAAGGAGACCAACCCAGCAGCATCCCATAATCCAGAGGTACCTCATTGCAATTAAATACTGTCATTAATAATTAAAGAAGGAATTGCTCTGAATTTACGAACTTTGCAGAGTGTATTGCTAAAAGCATAAGGATGCTTCCACACTCAGTAATATAAATTAGCTCTATCTGTGGAGAACACTAAATTGTCTTGTTGCATGGGGACTCAGATGAAAATCCTCAGAAGGATATGCAGACAGGATACTGATAGTCTACTCTCTTTGTTCATGTACAATACTAAAACATATCACGCACAGGGCTTACCTTCCATTTTATAAAACAAAATCCAGTCTGTTCACTAATTTTATTTTATTGTAACA
Organism: Heptranchias perlo; assembly: GCF_035084215.1. Taxonomy (NCBI): domain Eukaryota; kingdom Metazoa; phylum Chordata; class Chondrichthyes; order Hexanchiformes; family Hexanchidae; genus Heptranchias; species Heptranchias perlo. The sequence goes on from NC_090356.1 coordinate 27,383,791, forward strand.
ACAGCTGGACAGTACAATTACCCAAGGTGATTTACTTTTGCATAGGAATGACATGAGACAAGTCAGAACAAGGTTGAATTATCTGTTACTTGTGTTACTGGCCAATACAAATTTTTGATGTAAAATTTATTTTTCCCCTCTAATTTTTTTCTCTCCTCTTCTAAAGAAAAAAATTGGTGATGGAGCACAGTTCCACAGGCAGCCTCACCCACTATTCATGACAGCCTAGGCTCAACCTTAGGCTATCACTGTAGAGGTCAGGAGTTACCCAAAGTACACGCACGTGTCCTTTCCAGAGCAGGGGTCACTAGACAGTGATCAGGAGTGAGAATCTTTGCTGACATCCCCCTCCATAGCTGAGGACTGCTGATGTAGCACCTACCTCCGACCCAGCTGAGACCAGGGATTGGACCTGCTATCTTCTCAGTCTAAAGGCTTAATTCCACAGTGGTGAGTGCATTTACAAACTGAACTTTGAGGGCGGGGGGTGGGGGGCTGGGGGGAAGACCCTTCACATAAAATATTGACTGGAGATAAGAAATTGAGTGGTCCATTGTCAAGAAGTATTATTGAGAATCCTGGACAGTTTTAATTCCAAATGGAGGAAAACCCAGTATGTAATGGTCACAATGAATACTACAAATATTCTTCACTTGACAAGTGGACATTGCTAATTACAATTAGAAATGTCTCATTACCATACATTTCTAACCAATATTTTTGTTGCAGATTTCCTCCTATATTTGCTGAGTCACACCAAAATACATTAGAATCCCTGCTTAAAATGTGTTCGGAAGGGTAAATGCTCCATATATTATGATGCTAAGACATACTGACCAGAAGGAGCCAGTCTTAATTTCTGATCCACGCTGGATTAGTTGATTTCAAATCTAGCAGCGGTTGAGGCGTTGAAATTGGTCTCAATGTTCCTAGGCTAGGGGCGGTGGAAAAAAAGGCTCAGTCAGGGTTCCTACCATGGATTGCCAGCCAATTACCCCTGCTGTCAAATGCAGGCACGTGGACATCAGATATGGCTGTGATTTAGCTGGCACTCACTGACTAGGCTCACAGATGAAGAATGAGCACGTGGACAAAGTGCCACAGAGCTACCAGGGCCTGTGGAATTGTTTTCCAGCTTGGGTCAGCATCTTCCGAGGAGGAGGAGGAGGGGAGAAAATTGTATAGGGCGGAGGGGGCAGGGGGGGTGGTGAGGATTATAATTATCTTCAACATCTTTTTCCTTCCCTGGGTTTTTTTTGGAATAATTTTATTTGAACGGGTAATGATAAAGAAATGATTCGCAAAGTTTCAAGGCAGAAGTAACTGAGTCAAACCAGTGTTACTGAGGTACACTAACACAGAGCTGAGTTAAAAGTCACTGAAGTAACCAGGGTTAATGGCTGTATCTGCTGACGTTAACTTAACTCTATACGCTTCAAGGCTCAGCTACTCCTCCAAGCCAGCTCCCATGGTGATATTATCTGCATTTATATTATTTAAAGCAAAAGTCCGAATTAACTGCAATACTTTAATTTTTAAAACAGGTACTGAAAGGTTCATTTAAATACAGCAGTCTCACTAATCTTATGGGTAGCAGCACAAATCATTTTAGAGTAACATTTTAAAAAGGAGCAGAACTGCCTTGACAGTGCCATAGAAACACATGCAAGCTGTCATTTCTGTTCGCGTTTTAAGTGTTACTCCCACTCAATCACATTTGCACATCTTACACATGAAACAATATCTAGAACTGTCACGAGACTGCTCTTGACAGCAATTTTCCACAACTGCATTAGCATTCCTGATGTGTAAAGTTAAGTGTAATGAAACCTAATTACAATTTTTCCACTGAAAATAAATCTGTTCACATATTCTTCCAATTAAAATTTTCATTTAACTTTCTCAGGAAGCAAATTAAATGATACACTCCTTGAAAAAATACTTTGTTGGCATAAAAAATTCTTTAAGATAAAATACATGATAATGAAGATCAATGAGGGCACCATCGGACATAGAGATCACTGACCACACAGGCAATTCCATTCAATATAGTTCAAATGATATACATGGTGAAAAGGGGGAGAATAAAAAGATGCATCAGTGTCAAACCACCTTAAAGAAACACTGTCCCTATGATTGCCTCCTATGCAACTGGAGCTATTCCCTAAGATATGGAAGATAAGAATGTTACACAAACATTTTTTAAATCCATTTTTTAAAATTCTGTGGTGGCTCTTCACTATTAATCATAATAAACTATAAGGCGAGATGACAATAAGAAATTGAAACAAAAATTCTTCTGGCTAGAGTACAGTTGCCTTGAAAATAAACTGTACTTTATGCAAAGATAAGCCTTCTGATTAATTTATGACCATTCAGGTCCGGGAGACCCAAATGGTCTGTTGCCTACCAGGTGCCAGGATACTGGACTTAATGGAGCTGCTGCTGAAGATGCTGGGAAGGGAGGGCCAGCAGCCTGAAGTCACAGTTCCTGTTGGAACCAATGTCACAGGGAAGAGTGGGATGGAGGTCTTGCAAAGGGAGTTTTAGGAGATAGGTGTTAGATTTAAAGGCAGAACCCCGCAGGTAGCAATCTCAGTCTTAATCTCAGTGTCACATGCTATGCCATTTAGGGAGAAACACGTTAGCTACAAGCTGACAAGTCCCCAGGTCCTGATGGACTTCATCCTAGGGTCTTAAAAGAAGTGGCTGCAGAGATAGTAGATGCATTGGTAGACATTGATACATACATAGAAAATAGGAGCAAGAGCATGCCATTCGGCCCATCGGGCCTGCTCTGCCATTCAAAATGATCATGGCTGATCGTCTAACTCAGTACCCTGTTCCCGCTTTCTCCCCATATCCCTTGATCCCTTTAGCATTAAGTAGTAGTCATTTTCCAAAATTCCCTAGATTCTGGAACGATCCCATCAGAGTGGAAAATAGCGAATGTAACTCCTCTACTCAAGAAAGGAGGGAGACAGAAAGGAGGAAACTACAGGCCAGTTAGCTTAACATCTGTCATAGGGAAAATGCTAGAAGCTATTATTACGGAGGTTATAGCAGGGCACTTAGAAAATCGCGATGCAATCAGGCAGAGTCAACTCGGCTTTGTGAGCGGGAAATCGTGTTTGACTAATTTATTAGAGTTTTTTGAGGAAGTAACAAGCAACGTGGATAAAGGGGATCCTGTGGATGTGGTGTATTTGGATTTCCAGAAGGCTTTTGACAAGGTGCCACATCAAAGGCTACTACATAAAATAAGAGCTCATGGTGTAGGGGGTAACATATTAGCATGGATAAAGGATAAAGGATTGGTTAGCTAACAGGAAACAGAGAATAGGCATAAATGGGTCATTTTCAGGTTGGCAAGATGGAACGAGTGGAGTGCCACAGGGATCGGTGCTGGGGCCTCAACTATTTACAATCTATATCAATGACTTGGATGAAGGGACCGAATATATGATTGCTAAATTTGCTGATGACACAAAGGTAGATAGGAAAGTAAGTTGTGAAGAGGACATAAGGGGCCCGATATTACCAGGGCGGCGGGTTCGCGGCAGGGGGGCAATTGGGCGCGTGGGTAACGCGCCCAGTGAAATCAGTCTACCCCAAATGCAATCGCAGGCTAATTGGATCCACTTACCTCTTGTTCCAGGTTCCCCACTGCTAAGCTGAGCTGCGGGCGGACTGCGCATGCGCAGTAAGGACTGTCAGCTGGAGGAGCTCTATTTAAAGGGGCAGTCCTCCACTGACTGATGCTGCAAGAAATAGGAAAAATGACAGCATGGAGCAGCCCAGGAGGAAGGCTGCTCCCAGGTTTAATGATGTCTCACTCCAGCTATCATTGGATGGGGTGAGGAGGAGGGGGAGGACAGAGATCTTCCCCCCGGCGGGCGGGAGGAAGCGGCCTGCCTCTGCCACCAAGGCCTGGCTCGAGGTGGCAGAGGAGGTCACCTGCACCACCAACATATCGCCCACCTGCATACAGTGCAGGAGGCGCTGCAATGACCTCAGTAGGTCAGCCAAAGTGAGTACACTTACTCATTCCCCTACACTCCGTCTGCCACATCACCGCCCCCACCCCACATCTCCTTCTGCACAGCCAACACTACTCTGTCACATCACCCCTCACACCCACTCAAACCTCATTTACTCACCTCGCCAGTACTCATCCCGCCACTACCACTCAACCCAATCCTCATACAATCTCATGGCTCTATCTCATACTCACCCTCTCATGCATCTCTTTCACAGTCAGCCTCACTCAACCTGCCACTACCTGTGCTGCAGCCACAGGGCATGCATCACATATGTGCAGTAGGCAGCGTAAGGCAAACGTGTCGTGAGCATGAAGGGGATGCACAAGGGTGTCTGAGGGTTTATCATGGTTTTTACTTATATTTAATTTCTGACCAACTCACGTTACATATTATATTGGCACCACTACTGCCACGTCTTTGCAAATCTTGTCTGGTTTGTGCAATAATGCCCTTTCCTGAGGATCACAATGAAGACCCATACCTGATACCACCCATTGTGTTACTGCAGAGTGGGTGTAGGTGTATTTGCAGGGCTCTTTTGTGCAGATGACTGAGAGACGTCGGCGATGTCCCCGGTGGCATGCTGGAAGGATGCGGAGGAGAAGTTGTTAAGGGCAGTGGTGACTTTTGACAGCGACAGGTAAGAAGATGGTGCTCGGGCCAACCGGGAGCAGCTCGGCATGAAGGAGGCTGCAGATGTCCACGTCTACATGTCGAGTGACTCTGAGCCTCCGTGTGCACTGCTGCTCAGAGAGGTCCAGGAAGCTGAGCCTCGGTCTGTGGACCCTGTGGCAAGGGTAGTGCCCTCTGCGACGCATCTCTCTCTGCTGTTGCCCTCCCTCCTGCTGTGCAGGTGGATGTGTCGCAGCACTCTGTTGTGGAGCTCCACGTGTCAGAGGTGGATGGCGTGGCCGGCGAGGCTGGTGATGCTGTTCGCCCTCCGAGGAGGTCATGACTGCAGCTACGGCGGCCCCCATCCGGAAGATGTACATCTGAGGGGGTCCGTAAGGTAGGTACATGTGTCTCGACCCCGGGGTAAGTGTACAAGTTGGTGAAATTTATTGTTAGGAGGAGGGTGGTGGAGGCTAAACTTTGTCCAAAGTGACAGAGTGGCCTCCCGCAATGAGTGAGGGTCTCCCCCCCACACCTGTCAAATGGACCTTTGCAGCTGCCACAGGCTGCAACACGTCCATTTGAACTGGGAGTGCTCCCCCAGTACGGGAAACAGTCCCAGTTGTTTGTAAAATCCCAACCCTCCTAAAATATCTCGTTAATCAGGTCTGTAAACGACCTGAAATACCAAAATAAATACTTTAAGTGGCACCCCACCGGCATTAATTGCCAGCGGGAGTCCTACATTCGGGGGCTACGCGCGGATGTGAGCGCGTCTGTGTGAAACCTGGAAGTGGGAGGGTTGGAGCCGGGCTCCCGACCCGCCCCGGGAATCACCGATTTTCGTGGCCCCGCCGCCAGGATCGCACCCGATCGAGGGTGCTAAAATCGACCCCAAGGAGTCTGCAAAGGGCTATAGATAGGTTAAGTGAGTAGGCAAAAATTTGGCAGATTGAGTATAATGTGGGAAAATGTGAATTTGTCCACTTTGGCAGGAGGAATAGAAAAGCAGTATATTATTTAAATGGAGAGAGATTGCAGAACTCTGAGGTATAGAGGGATCTGGGTGTCCTAATATATGAATCACAAAAAGTTAGTATGCAGGTACAACAAGTGATTAGGAAGGCAAATGGAATGTTGTCATTTATTGCAAGGGGAATGGAATATAAAAGTAGAGATGTATTGCTACAGTTCTACAGACCACATCTAGAATACTGTGTGCAGTTTTGGTCTCCTTATTTAAGAAAGGACATAATTGCTTTGGAGGCGGTTCAGAGAAGGTTCACTCGACTGATTCCTGGGATGAGGGGGTTATCTTATGAGGAAAGGTTGGACAAGTTGGGCCTCTATACACTGGAGTTTAGAAGAATGAGAGGTGGTCTTATTGAAACATGTAAGATCCTGAGGGGACTTGAAGGGGTAGGTGCTGAGGGGATGTTTCCCCTTGTGGGAGAGACTGGAAGTAGAGGCCACAGTTTAAAAATAAGGGGTCGCCTATTTAAGACGGAGATGAGGAGAAATTTTTTCTCTTAGAGGGTCGTGAGTCTGTGGAACTCAGAGAGTGGTGGAGGCAGGGTCATTGAATATTTTTAATTGTAAACAATTTTACAACACCAAGTTATAGTCCAGCAATTTTATTTTAAATTAAATTCACAAGCTTTCGGAGATTTCCTCCTTCCTCAGGCAAATTGCTGGACTATAACTTGGTGTTGTAAAATTGTTTACAATTGTCAACCCCAGTCCATCACCGGCATCTCCACATCATGAATATTTTTAAGGCTGAGTTAGATAGATTCCTGATTAACAAGGGAGTCAAAGATTATAGTCAGTAGACGGGAAAGTAGGGTTGAGATCACAATCAGATCAGCCATGATCTTATCAAATGGCAGAGCAGGTTCGAGGGGCCGAATGGCCTGCTCCTACTCTTAATTCGTATGCTCGTATGGCCCTGAAGACTCACAATCTCGCTTTGCTGGTATAATAATGGTATACCGCACAATCACGTGCCTGACTCCGTTCAGAATTCCTGCACTCAGACTATTTACATACAATGGGCGGGCGGCGACGTCAGTGTCGGAACAACCGGGGCACCCACTGGAGGATGGGGGTGAATTGTGGCATTGGCAAACACTAAGGAGCAATGCCGGTCGGTCCAACAGAAGAAAGTATGCAGAAGTAATGACTGGCCCTATTCCACAAAAGCTTTGCAACTGGTTACTGTAAGGTAACCGGCTTTTAAATATTTTATGGGCCACACTTTCAACTTCCTGACAGTACACTGGCGGCACCAGAAGCGGGACTGGCCGGAATTCATGTCGAGTGGAGTACTGTGTACAGTTTTGGTCTCCTTACCTAAGGAAGGATATACTTGCCTTAAAGGGGGCGCAATGAAGTTTCACTAGATTGATTCCTGGGATGAAAGGGTTGTCCTATGAGGAGAGATTGAGTAAAATGGGCCTATACTCTCTGGATCAAAAGCAAAATACTGCAGATGTTGGAAATCTGAAATAAAAGCAGAAAATGCTGGAGTAGCTCAGCAAGTCACTATACTCTCTGGAATTTAGAAGAATGAGTGATTATCTCATTGAAACATGTAAGATTCTGAGAAGGCTTGACAGGGTAGATGCTGAGAGGCTGTATCCCCTGGCTGGAGAGTCTAGAACATGGGGGCATAGTCTCAGGATGAGGAGTCAACAATTTAGGATTGAGATGAGGAGAAATTTCTTCACTCAGAGGGTTGTGAATCTTTGGAATTCTCTACCCCAGTTGTTGAGTATATTCAAGACTGAGATCGATAGACTTTTGGACTCTAAGGGAATCAAGGGATATGGGGATTGGGTGGGAAAGTGGAGTTGAGATTGAGGATCAGCCATGATCTTATTGAATGGCGGAGCAGGCTCGAGGGGCCGTATGGCTTACTCCTGCTCCTATTTCTTATGGTGACCGCCCATCCCAGGAAACCCCAGCACAGCTGTAGCATGGCATAAATGTGTCCCTTCCCAGAATCTGCCTCCACCCACTAGTCTTGGATGCCCCAAAAACATCATAAGTTGTCAGAGCCATAAATACTTCACTTGCCCATGGTGTGGAAGGGAAGGTTTGAGATTTTTGGGGCATTGGGATGAGTTCTAGAGCAGGGAGGAGATTCAGCAGTAGAGAGAATGGGAACTAAATATTCCTGGCGATAAAATTTTCAAGAGAGATAGAAAAGGGAAAAGGGAATTAAGGACATGATTACTGTCATAGAAAGGAAAATCTTTTATTGATAGTGGTGCTCAGACAGAATCTGTCCAGATTGTTAAGAAACAATAAAAGATCTGTTACCATAATTAGGAATATATTATAGACAACTGAATAGTGGTGAAGAAAGAGGATGAGATTTGTACGCAACTTAGTGGGAATAGAGTTGTAACAATGCAGCACTTTAATTATCCTAAGTTATACTGTGATAAGACAAAAGTTTGTGGTTAAAGTGGGGAGGGGTTCTTAGAATGTATCTAGGACTGTTTCCTTAATCAGTACGTTGCACGTCCAACAAGGAAGTATGTCGTGCTGGAGGAGGTTCTGGTTAATGAAGCAGGACACGATGGGCCGAATGGCCTCCTCCTGCGCTGTAACTACTAAGATACTATAACATGTAAGCAAGGAAGGAAGGAGAACACTTGGGAAATGGTGACCATTATTTTGTTTTTTAAACAGAGTCCAGGATAAAGGTGCTGGACTGGAAATTAACTAATATCAGTGGGATGAAAGAGGGCCTTGTGCAGATTAATTGACTGGAAAATAGCTGATCAAACACCAGACCAGCATTGAGAGATATTTAAATACAAGATGGATATGGTACAGGTTAAATATGTTCCAACCAGGAATAAAGAGGATGCATCAAAGGCTCGGGTTACATGGATACATAGAGAGCTTAAAGCAAAAATTAGATTTTAAAAATTACATATGAGAAACAGAGGAGTGACAATAAAGAAGGAAAACCATGAGAAATATAAAAAGTTTCACAGGAAAGCAAAAATGGAGGTCAGGAAGGATAAAAAGTAATGAAAGAAGTCTGGCAGTCAACATAAAGGAAAATAATGAGGCCGTTTATAAACACATAAGAAGTAAAAGGATAGTGAAAGAAGGGGGAGAACAGTTTGAGGCAATGGGGGTCATCTTGTACTTGATATCGAGGAACGGCAGAAATATTAACCTCAGTTTTTAAGAATGAAGGTGAAAGTGGGACTGTAGGAATATGTGAGGAGGATGTGGACGAGTCACTACTGGAGATAAATATTCGAAAGGAAATTGTCTTTAAAAAAGTGAATGGAACTAAAAGTAGAAGTTACCAGGCCCAGAAGTGATGTACTCATTTTACTGAAGGAGGTTGGGAGAGGAGATAACAGAGAGGCTAACCACAGATTTCCAAAATTCTTTGGAAATAGGAATTGTGCCAAAGGACTGGAGGGTGGGAAATGTTACACCCCTGTTCAAGAAAAGAAAAAAGGGAAAAGCCTGGAAATCATAGACCAGTTAGTCTTACCTCAGCTATGGATAGACTTCTAAGGGCTAATTTTAACTTTCGGCAGTGGTGGGAAGTGATTACTTCACTGAAATCAGGAGGGATGTATAATGGGTGATCGATCCACTTCTGTCTGCTTTCCGCCAGTGGCGAAAGTTCAAATCAACGTTCTAGACTCCATCATACCAGATGAAACTGTATTCGACCTGAAGTATCTGCGATGATCATATTTCCCTGTCGTTTCCCCATATCCTTTCGTATTCTTCATTTTCAGGTACTTTTAACTAATTTGCTTGCAAAATTTTGTTGTAGGCCTAGGCTTTTCTCCTCCCACTCCTGATTTCTCAGATCAGGGACAGGCAGAGGTGGAAATCAACTCAGGATTGCAGTCCGCTGCGTCCTATCACCCCATAATTTTCTGTGGTCAGGCCCATCACGGAAAACTATGCCCACCTCCATGCCTCTTTCTTCTCAGTCGGCCAGCCTCCCAAGTCCCGCCAGACCTCTGCAAGTCGGAGATCGTAGGGTCTCCAAACATAGGGAGGCTTAACTCCACCCTCCCTCCCCCGCCCGCTCCTGTGTCACTAGCCTTGGAAGGGGTCGGCAGAGGCCATTTACAAGGCACAGCAGAAACTCCCAGCATGGTTAGGACCCAGTGTATCTTTGCCTTTTATCTGACCCTCCCACCGCATTCCTGCCGTTTCTGGCCCCGAAATGTTGCTAACAATGAATGTGCAATGTTTTGGAATACAAAGATAGAAAAGAGAAAAGGATTTTGGGGTGACTATTGACTATGCACTGAAAGTACTGAGTAAATGTGAAATACTGATCAAGCGCGTGGATACAACATTGAAATCAATGGAAATAAACGGAATAAATGGAAATCAGTCTGTTTATGTAATGGCCGGCTAAATCAGCAACACCAATTTTGTGCTCGGGTGGCAAGTTGAAAATTGACCCCAGTATTTTAAGGCTCTACAACAACTCATTGGTGAAGCCACATTTGGAATATTATGTGCAATCCTGGGTACCCAACCTGCCCCAGGTCCTTGATGCTCTAGAGAAACTTCAGAGAACAGCAAATGATGATGATTCCAGGGTTCATCACTCTAAGTTATGATGAGAAAACTGAATTTACTTTGAATGGAGAAAGGAAGGAACATGATACAGGTCTTTCAAATCCTGAGATGTATGAATAATGTAAATGTAAGCAGATACCAAACGTGGTCTATAACAGCAAAACAAGAGGAAATATATGCAACATTAACAGGTCTCAAGATTAGATGTGTCTCGCTCCTCCCCACAAAGTATTGGACATGTAAATCTGATCCCAACACAGGAAGCAAATGCTGATTCATTTTTTTTTAAAAAGGTGGATACATTTCTATTTAGGAACAGAACAGATAGTTATAAAGATAGATTTGGATGATCAAATACATTGTGAAATACAGTAGTTCCTCTGCTGCTGGGACAGTGGATGTGTCAGCTGCAGAAAGCAACTGGTTAGAGCTCAATGGTGAGAGTTATCAGGTTGATTTATATCCTAGAGTTTTTTTAAATTACTGTTGTGAGTTGGGGAGAAACTTATCTTCTTTTGAGGTTAGTGTGTCACTGGTCGTCGCCTCTCTCAGGAGATTGGCTGGCTTCGGTTGAGGACGTGGTAGGACAAATTGTTCATGGTCTGTGGAAGGGAATGGGCTTGATGGGCATCGTGACCTTTACTCATTCCATACTTTCCTTTGTTGTTAAGATGTCAAAGAGTAGAATGGGAAAGTCAGTTCAATATTCTTTAGCAGAAAACATATATCTGGCTGCACAGGGATAACTTCTCATTTCTCAGAACATGCATTAAGCAATATGTGTTGAGGTAGAGTAGCAACTATGTTTCATAAGGCTCCTTAGATTTGCTAAATTCGACATCAAATGAAAAGTATCATGAATTTTTATAGGCAATATATTTCAGCTGTTACAGTAACTGAGTCGTGATTGTGTCTCTAAAGAACTAATCAGAAACAGTCCAGTGACCTGTAGCACTGTTTAAATGCTCTAACCTACCAGTTAATTAATCAGAAATGTTCTCGAAAGATTCTAAACAAGTTTCGTTGCTTGCTTACTTTTTATGCACTAAATAGTACCAACCTTGCAAAATGTGTTAAGCAGAATTACCCAACCAAACCAAATTAGGGCAAGTGTAGATAGGTCTATGCTGTAAATTAGAATTTAGGGCCCAGCATGAATTACTTAGCAGATCATAAATTAGTTCAAATACTTGCAATCATTTAGCTGTAATGCTGAGCATACTAATACTTCCCACTCTTTACAAGCTTGTCACTTAATAAACCATGCAATAGTGCCATCTAATGTCATTCAAATGAAATTTCTGGGGTAAAGCATTCGCCTCCTTTAGCTGAAGTATCTATTAACGATCCCCACAATCAGCCTCCTACAGACACCAATGGGGTTTAATGTCAAACAGTGAAACTGCTCAATCTGAGATTTTGCCCTCCTCTTACGCTTTGTTTATACTATAAAACGGAGTGCTTCCAGTCTTCAAAGCAATACAGTTTAGAATTGACAAGTGTTAATAAATACAAACTGCCCTGAAGGGAAGCAAAGCAGATTTTCCCACCTCAGTGATTGCTGACATCCTGTGGAGACTGCTCTAGTTGGGTCCAAGATGAAATCAGAATTGTCTCAGATCCACTACTTCCTGGGGATTCCTAACCGGCATCTATGGTGATATGGTTGCTGGAAAGCATGCACTAACGGGCAGTAAAGGCTAGCAAACTGCTTACAAGGTGCACTGGACATATATTATTATGGTCACAAAAGCAAATTCTTACAAGCTGTGTTACCAATTACAGTCGCACTGTCGTGGGCAGGTGTCAGAGGAGACTAGAGACAATCCTGCAGGAAGAGAGAGGGAGTCTCAGTAGGAATGTTACCCAATGTCGCTCTTGCACCTCTTAGCAACCAGCCTCAGAGTGGCATTGGCAGATGCCAGGGATAGATCACCTGCCCTTTCTGCTAGGGCAGAGCCTGGAATGGGGAAGTCAAAGAGAAGGAAGTTGAGAAAGGTCCTAGGTTGTTGCTACATTGTAGCTCCAACTCAGACCTTCATCCATTGATTGTGCAGTCAGAGACCAGAGTTATACTACAGACTGTGCCTTGTTGCAGGTCACACTGAGGTCAGCCACAAAGGAACTCTGCGCATATATCTTTGGATGCATGCACAACACTCCAGTCCTGGGAATTAATTTCTAATGTTACAAAAGACCAATGTTAAAATCCATTCTCTTTTAATATTATAAGATTCCATACAAAGTTAAATTCCAATAGACCACCTGGTCACTTTTAAAATGCAACTGGGCTGGGGTTACAATGCAGTGTGAAAATTCCCTCCTCGATGGGGTATTGCTTTAATTCACTTTAGTCAAATTGGGAGACATATCTCTAGACCTGTCTCCCAAGCTCCAGTGCTGCTTTCGTATCCATGGACATCCAAAACCACTTTGCATTGGCAGTATAACTGCACTCCTAAAAGGAGGGACTCTCATCAGCCACGGAACAAACTAATGTAGATTCTGATTGGCTAAGCACAGTATTAAAATTCAAAGCAAATAGAAAGTTTGGTTCAATATTCTAAGCTATTCATTTGTGTCCCAGCCTCCACTGTATTACAAAATCATGAATATAAATATTTATATCTATTGGTTCTTTTTTAAACCATCTAACTGCAGAAAACAGACCCATTTTACACCAGTAAGATATGGATGTGCACACCTACTCACAGCAATGTGACTGAAATGGTAGGATGCAGATGTGTGCTTGCCACTTTCCACATGGTAAAACTCTGAACTCAGTTGAGCTGCCTGGGGAAGGGGCCAACTGAGGCCAGAGAGATAGATGACTTTCAGAAGACAAGAGCAATCCTTTTATCACAGAATATTCTATAATCACAATATATCATTTTTGCATTGTTTTAATTTGGGTTGAAATGTAAAGAATAAAATAATTTATTACAGAATTTCATCAAACTCTGCCAAACACTGATTTCAATTGAGCAAAAAATGAAAACTACGAGTGCTGCAAATCGGATGTAAAAACAAAAATTCACAGCAGATTGATCAACATTCGAAGAAGAAGGAACAGTTTGAATTTCAGGATTAGCCCTCCAATAGAACTAGCACTTTTTTATAACTGAGTGGGGAGAGATATTCACTGATTAATGGCCATAGCATTTGCCTATTTAGCTGTGACAGGTTAAATCCTAGACAAATAACGTCAAAAAGCAGTTACATCATAGTTTGCATAAACCACTGTGCGAAACACATCACGTGATTGCTGCAGTCAAACTAAAGCCCGGATTCACTGACTCACCTTTCCATCTGCTCCAGCAGGAGAGGAGAACACATACTCTAGCTGGAAAATCACACCAAACATTCGATGTTTTACCATTTCCGACAGCTGGATACGGCTCCTGAGGACCAGAGACTCCTTCGGCAAACTGTGGTCAGACAAGAAACACAAAGGCACATTCTGTTAAGAGAGCTCGCCATTACATTCACTGCCACAAGTGGCTTGCAGTCCACACAGGGTTAAGGGCAACAATTCACTCACGCCCAGTGCTGCTTGGCTAACATGTGTCTCAATATCAGTTCTTGCACATAAGTTGTTATCTTGAATAAATCAGATTCCCACAATAACACCCATGCGAATATTTGAGAGCAAGACAAGCTGCTTCAGCAACAAAGCAACCGGTATTTATTTAACTAACAACTAGATGCTAAAAGAATGGTATCAATGGTACATGTACAAGTGGCAGATAGTTCCCATATAGCAGTCTGATTACATAACCAGCATTATATTTTTTGCTGGATATATTTTACTCAGTTTACAATCTTGAGTCCGTTTATTGTTGAATCAAAGTTCCATTCAATACAGAACATTTGCTTGGAATTCTAATGAAACTTTCTGTAATAATTTCTCCTTGTCTGTACAAGGGCTAATGTGCTATCTATACTCTTAGTCTCTACGTATGACATTTTATTCCATGCAAAACAGTCAGGAATGATTAATCTTGACCATATGATATATGACAAGGATAGAAATAATCTGCTTCTACACTGGTGAACGTAACCTGGTGCTCAGTTGGATACTACTAGTTCATTATTTTTCTGTCTGAACTTTTTTCAGACATCAAAATGACTACAGAATGTGTGCCAGGATCAGCATCAAACCTCCTCATGTAACAACCCAAAGATCTCAGTATACAACCAGAAATAAATCCCCTTTGTGAAGTCCTCTCTTAAGCTTGTGCTTATGTCACCTGACCGGGCTGAGACAAGTAGGTGCAGAGTACGATTCGCACCCAGCAAGACAAGACCCCCGCTATGTTACCTGACTACGTACTGCACTCTGGCCCCCAGGACAGAACCCTGTGGAATCATGAATATATGTTCCATTCTTGGCTGATAAATCTTTCACATTCTGAGAGCAAGTGCAGCAGGACCTGCTTTCTTAAAACATTAAAAAAAAATCTGCAGTAAATTTATGAAGTGCTCGGAAGGTCATTGACCACGTAAGCTCCTTTTAAACCCAGTTTGACACCGCACTGGAGATATACTTCACACGGTGCAGATCCAAGCGTTGTGAGACAGCTTCCCTGAATCACAATCAGATCAATGTCCAATTCCAAAATGTCGCGACCCATTTTTACATCGATACTTGGCAGACACTGCAATGCATCGTGAAAGTGGCAGTACATCTATACCCTTAAATCAGCATTTTATAACGGACACTTAAGGGGGAATTTTAACCCCCTAGGACAGGCAGAGTTAAAAATTTAAAAAAAGGGAAACCCGACCCAAACCCGCCCACTTCCGATTTTAACGGAAGCGGGCTGGGAGGGCAGGTGCTAATCTGCTCTCCGGAGGTGGGTCTGTCCTTAAAATATTTTAATGAGGCTGTTTGCCTCAAATTTAACTTGTTTCACATTTAACTTCTGGAGGCCGGGTTTTCTGGGCCTCGGGAAATCTGGCAGCTGAAGAGAGGTGACAAAGGCCGGATGGAACAGATAAGTGCCTTTCCAGCACTGCTTATGGGTCAGGAGGAGCAGGTGTGCTTCCCCCGGCCCCCCAAGCTTACCTTTAAACCGCCTCGCGATCCGAACCCCTCGATCGGCCGATCCCCCCACGTCTGACCCCTGATGTTCGCCCTGCGATCTCCCCCCGCACCCCCCATCCACCCCATCCACCCCCCCCCACCCGATGTCCAACTCATCTCCCTCCCTCCCTCCCTCCCTCCACTCCCCTGCTGCATCCTGGAGGTGCAGGCCTACCCGCTCGACAGTCAACCAGCCTCTCAATCTGGCTGGCTGCGGGCAGGAAACCGATACAAAAAAATTAAATCAGGTCCTGCTGTTAAAATCGACAGGGCCTCCGGGAAACCCGTAATTCCGGGTTTAACGGCCACTTAACCTCCCCCCGCTCCCTCCCTGCAAATATCGGGGCCTTACTGTCTAGCTTTCTTTTAAATTTCCACACAGTTGCACAGGTGAATTATACAAAGAAAATAAAC
This sequence comes from Heptranchias perlo, assembly GCF_035084215.1. Taxonomy (NCBI): domain Eukaryota; kingdom Metazoa; phylum Chordata; class Chondrichthyes; order Hexanchiformes; family Hexanchidae; genus Heptranchias; species Heptranchias perlo. Next base: position 27,399,532 of record NC_090356.1, read on the forward strand.
TGCTCTACATTAGTACAGCACGGGTAGCAGTGCATGGTACAAAACTATGTAAAGCAGTCTAACACCGCTCAGTGCATGTTCCACTGAAACGTATTGTTTATTACATACTTTTCCAAAAATTGATTTTTTTTGTCTGAATTGAATTACGTCCATTTGAGATAAATTTCCTGAAATTCGTTCAGTTACTTAGACTGTCACTCACTTCTTTGTCTTAATCCACCTCCAACCCTAATGAACAAAGACAATCTGCATATGCTTACTGCTTAGCAGTGAACTGTTATTCAACTTAGTGAGTGCCTTTTGTCAAACGTCTGTCTTAATGGGGTGTCTGCATTTGATTTATTTCAAATCCCCCCATTTTGTTCTGCCTTTTTAATTTAAAAAAATGAAAGACCATTTTGAGAGTCCATCTGCTGTCCAGACTGAGATTATTAGTTTAGCACAGGCCAGAAATCAAACCAGAGATCTTCTGGTTTGTATGGCTTCGTGCTCTACTGACCAGTACTTCTAACTTCACAAATTTTGACCCTTGGTGATGAGAATTGTGTATATTTTAGAGTATTGAATATTGATCTGGATATAAAAATCTTAGCATCGAGATGAGAGATGGCATAGCAATCAGTTAGTAGATTCTCACACCCGGGTGAGTGTCCATAGATGCAGCATACAGCCCAAAATTCTTAGCACCAGGAAGATGAATGTCATCGGTGCCCTATGTAGATTTGCTCAAGATTTGGAAGGAGTACTAGAAAGGATTTGAAACACAACCAGAAAATCAGAGAGTTAAAGATTCAACCCAAAATAGAAGCGATGAGTGAGATCATTTGGAGTAAGTCCTCCTTTAAGGGCATGCTTAAGCTTCTACCACAGAAAAGGCTGATTATCGCACCATTAACAAAATGCTCCAGGAGTATATTAATTCACGCCAACAACCTTCAGAGCATATGTGCAATTTCATTAGCTTGTGAGTTATGGATCTTTCACATTATAGTAAGAACTGCCATAACTCACTGTCACTTGCGAGATATTCTCCATCTACCTTATAGAAGCAATTGAAAATACTTGTATCTTTTTCTGAACTATCAGGAGCAAAACTAAATGTAATAGTGGGGGAGCAGCACTCATAAAGGCTCTTATTCATTCAATTATTCACATGCAGATTCAAGTGATCCTTCCTGGAGCCTGCCGAACTGACTCTAATTGATTTTCTGTAGATATCAAGATATACATGGCGATACATGTGACGACGGAATGAGGAGCTCAAAAGTTGTCTCTAATTGAAAAGTTACGTGGAGTTGTTTGTAAATGTAGAATTTGATGGTTTAGATAATATCTCGTCTTTTGTTACTTAACGATGGTGAACATCTTTGAACACAACATGAGTAAAGGAGCCTGTTATTTTATGTACATTTATATGCAATATATTTAGTCTCATTCACAATGAACTTTACCTTTTGGAAAAGCTCCCAGATCTCCCTTGCGCCGTAACATTCCCGGGTATCAAAACCACCACCTGCGGCTTCTGAACATAACACCAGCCATTGTGAACACCAATGTGTAGCCTTCGTTCTTGAATAACAACAGTGTTTCCATCAGCAACTCTGTCGTTCTACAAGGGACACAAAACAGACTTCTGTATCTCATTGTCAAACAAGAACAAAGCAAAGCACTGTCACTTTCCCATGCGTAAAATTATGATATTTAGAAGACTTCAGCGACCTGTTGTAAGCACATGTGCAATGCAAATTCAACCAAGCAATATTATTACACTCATCAAATGTGATCAATAGACTGGTCTGTTCTTGGGTTGGCCAACTAATCCCTCTTCTCCCATAAGCAGGGGTATAAATAATGTAAATTGTTTCCTTCAGTTTGCATACCAAACATGTGTTAGTTTCTAGCGTTAATGAAAATGGTTTTAATGACAGGAAGATGAAACGAAAATAAAAATGAATTTTGTTTGGCCTTCACCAGTAGCTAGGGAAGTGCAAAGTAGTCTGGGAAAGTCTCATCATGAATCAAGACTCAAAATGAATAGTGTAAAAATCGACCAGGGTGAGGTATCACTGTGGTATGGTACCATTGAATAAATCACTGCCTTTGGGAGGAAGGTAATGTAAGGGAGAAAATAAGAAGTGGGGAAAGCACTGCAAAGGGTCACATGAAAAAATAATTAGCAAGTTTTAACTATTCTTCCCTTATGTCCAAAGAGAAAAGAATGGTCCTTTCAAACATAGTATTTTCAAGATTGGTATCATGCAGTACTGTGACTTTAACTGGATTCTATTGCTGCATATTCCTGTTACATGATTAAATGGTTGATCAGGTTATATATTTACAGTCTATTAGTACAGACATTTTTGTTTACAAAAACATCACACTTGAAATGCAGCTAACATTATAAAACATTGAGATGAAAAATAAAAATACTGGAAATCTGAAATAAAGAATTTGCATGTGTATAGCTCAAAGTGCTTCACCATCATTGAATTACTTTTGAAGTGCAGTACTATTATAAGCAAACACAGCTGGCAATCTACACTCAGCAAAGTAGCATAAGCAGCAAATGAAATGAATGGCCGGTTAATGTGTTTTTACACATGTTGGATTGAGGAAGAAATGTTGGCTAAGACACTGGGGAGAAATGACTTTCAACCCTCAAGTCTCAGTGAAGAGGTGAGAAAGGAGAGACCTTGCTTTGAGTGGGGGTGGGGGGGGGGGTGGTGGTGGAGGTTGGGGGAAAGGAAAGAACAATGACTCAGCTTGAGCCTGAGGAAAGCAACCCAAATTTAGCCTGAGGAGAACAACCCAGCCTGGACCAAGAATAACCCAGCTGGAGATTGACGGAGAGTAATGGAGCCTAAGTCCCAGAAGTGACCCAGAATGAAACCCCAAGGGAGTGACCCGGTCTCAGACCGAGAAAGGTGACCCGGCCTCAGGCCGAGAAAGGTGACCCGGCCTCAGGCCGAGAAAGGTGACCCGGCCTCAGACCGAGAAAGGTGACCCGGCCTCAGGCCGAGAAAGGTGACCCGGCCTCAGGCCGAGAAAGGTGACCCGGCCTCAGACCGAGAAAGGTGACCAAGCCTGAGACCAAGGAAGGTGACCCAGCCTGAGCCTGAAGACAGTGACGTAGCTCAATTGTAAGCCTCAAGAGAGCGACCAAGGCTCACTTGAAGGGAGGTAAGTAAGAGGAAGAATTCTGGGGTTGGTGAAAGAGAGAGACTTTTGCGGGATGGGGAAGGAGAAACATTTGGGAGGAAAGTGAAATCCCTGTTTGGGGGAGAGGGGAGATGAGAGAGAGAGAACCTGATGGGAGATCCCGTTGTGGAGCGAAGGGAGAAAAAGAGATCCTGTTTGGTAGAAAGATACCTCATTGAGAAGAATGGGGGCAAACAGATCATGTCTGAGGGCAGTACAAGCAAATCAATGGGCAGAAACAACCTGCAGAGGGGAGAAAATTAGAAAATCTCTAGTCGGGAAGAGAACAAGAGATAGACACCCTCTTGAGTGAGAGAGGAAGAGACAGGGATAGAGACACTCTGTTTGGAGGAAGATCTGAGTTGAGAGACTCAGATATCCTACAATCATCCTACTGAGGGAGGGGGAGACAGGTCTTTGCTTTAACTCCTCTCCCTCTCATCCGCAATGTCTCAGAGAAAGGGAAAGTGCATGTCTATTGAGGGGGTGGAGAGAGGGGAGAGAAATACCTTGTTGAGTATGTTGGAGAGAAAGGGAGACAAGCCCTATTGAGAGAGAGAGAGAGAGAGAGAGAGAGACCCTTTTCTCAGAGGGGGACAGTGTGAGAGACCGAAGTCCTGTTCAGGTTATGGGGGATAGAAAGAACCTGTTGGAAGGAGACGAAAGAGAAATCACGCTAAAGGCAGCCTGGAATGAGAGAGCCTTCCGAGGGGGACCTACTGAGAATGAGACCACAGAGTGGGGAGAATAAGGGAGAGAGATAGACCTTGTTAAACAAAGAGGGGGGAGAGAGGGAGAGAAGTATTGTTGGGAAAGTGAGACCATGGTGCAGGGGGGAGGGAACGTACTGATATCTTTATGTTTTTTCCCCAGTAGATCCAGCGTGTGTGTCAGTCAGCGAGAGAGGGAAGGGCCATGGCAGCAGTGAGATATGGGACCAGAGTCAGGTACAGGGATCCCGAGTCCAGGCAGAGTTTCCTGGTCCAATATCTTGCAGGTAAGAAAGACACCAGGGTTTGGGGCTGGGCTGCATGGCCTGGACACCACGTGACCAGGGATCAGTGTTGGGGGGGGGTGGTGGGGGGGTTCATAAGACCATTGAAGGAGAAGGTTATACAAACTGTAGAAATACAGGGGCCTGTCAGTGCGAACTGCATGGTGTGCGGACTACACAGTGTGCTGCTGAGAGTTTGGTAAGTGTGGGAGTTTAAGGGTTAATCTCTTTAAATCTAGTGCATATTGCTTCAACTGTTTAAGTTCAATTTAAAAGTTTAAATTTTTAAGTTTCTGTCAGGCTTCAGCAGAGAGAGCTGCTGTAGCAAGTTAACTGGTTAGCTAGATTAAACTGGTACCTGAAGGTGGGGCAGGCCTGACTTATCTGAGTCACAAACTGCAGAAATACAGGGGCCTGTCAGTGCGGACTACACAGTGTGCTGCTGAGAGTTTGGTAAGTGTGGGAGTTCGGTGAAGTGGGGGAAGGAGGTGCTGCTTTGCCTTGCTTTTCCGAACTTTTCCAGCAGAGCAGCAGTGGACCTGAGAGCAGAAGACTGAGATTGGGGATTAAAAGCAGCAGCAGACCGACAACAAGAGACAACGACTCTGCGACATCACAGGTGAGGCAGGAGAGTCCGAGAGGTGAGCAGAGTATAAAAGGGGAGACCTAGAGCGGGAAGAGAGTCTAAGAGTCTAAGGCAAGTCATGGCAGCACAGCTCGCACCCGTGATATGCTCCTCCTGCACTATGTGGGAAGTCATGGACACTACCAGTGTCCCTGGCGACCATGTGTGCAGGAAGTGTGTCCAGCTGCACCTACTGGCTAACTGTCATTCAGAGCTGGAGCTGCGGGTGGATTCACTGTGGAGCATCCACAATGCTGAGACTATCGTGGATAGCACGTTCAGTGAGGTGGTCACACCGCAGGTAAAGAATACGCAGGCAGAAAGGAAATGGGTGACCGCCAGGCAGAGTAAAAGGACTAGGCAGGTAGAGCAGGAGTCCCCTGGGGCCATCTCCCTCTCAAACAGATATTCTGCTTTGGATACTGTTGGGGGAGATGGCTTATCAGGGGAAAGCAGCAAGAGCCAGGCTCGGGGCACCACGGGTGGCTCTGCTGCACAGGAGGGGAGGAAGAAGAGTGGCAGGGCTATAGTGATTGGGGATTCCATTGTAAGGGGAACAGATAGGCGTTTCTGCGGCCGCAAACGTGACTCCAGGATGGTATGTTGCCTCCCTGGTGCTCGGGTCAAGGATGTCACGGAGCGGCTACAGGGCATTCTGGAGGGGGAGGGTGAACAGCCAGTAGTCGTGGTCCATATTGGTACCAACGACATAGGTAAAAAAAGGGATGAGGTCCTGCAAGGTGAATTTAAGGAGTTCGGAGATAAATTAAAAAGCAGGACTTCAAAGGTAGTGATCTCAGGATTACTACCGGTGCAACGTGCTAGTGAGTATAGGAACAGGAGAATAGACAGGATGAATGCGTGGCTGCAGGGATGGTGTAGGAGGGAGGGATTTAGATTCCTGGGACATTGGGACCGGTTCTGGGGAAGGTGGGACCTGTACAAGCGTGACGGGTTACACCCGAGCAGGACCGGGACAAATGTCCTCGCGGGGGTGTTTGCTAGTGCTGTTGGGGAAGGTTTAAACTAGAGTGGCAGGGGGATGGGAACCTGAGCGGGGAGTCAGAAGGGAATAAAGTTGAGAGCAGCAAGAGAGGGGAAGACCCAGGGGAAATCTACAATACAAATAGTACAAACAGTTGTTCAAGATGTAGGAGGGGTTCTAAATGAATTTTTTGCATCTGTTTTCACTATGGAGAAGGACGATGTAGACATAGAAATACGGCAGGGGGACTGTGATATACTCGAACATATTAACATCGAGCGGGAGGAGGTATTGGCGGTTTTAGCAGGCCTAAAAATGGATAAATCCCCAGGCCCGGACGAAATGTATCCCAGGCTACTGTGTGAGGCAAAGGAGGAGATTGCGGGGGCTCTGACACATATATTCAGAACCTCTCTGGCCACAGGGGATGTGCCAGAGGACTGGAGAACCGCTAATGTAATACCATTATTCAAGAAGGGGAGTAGGGAAAAACCGGGGAACTATAGGCCAGTGAGCCTAACATCAGTGGTAGGAAAATTATTGGAAAAAATTCTGAAGGACAAAATTAGTCTCCATTTGGAGAAGCAAGGATTAATCAGGGATAGTCAACATGGCTTTGTCAAGGGAAGATCATGTCTGACCAATTTGATTGAATTTTTTGAGGGGGTGACTAGGCGTGTGGATGAGGGTAACGCAGTGGATGTGGTATACATGGATTTCAGTAAGGCCTTCGATAAAGTCCCCCACAGGAGACTGGTCAAGAAGGTACGAGCCCATGGAATCCAGGGTGCCTTGGCACTTTGGATACAAAACTGGCTTAGTGGCAGAAGGCAGAGGGTGATGGTCGAAGGTTGTTTTTGTGACTGGAAGCCTGTGGCCAGTGGGGTACCACAGGGATCGGTGCTGGGTCCCTTGCTGTTTGTGGTCTACATTAATGACTTGGATATGAATGTAAAAGGTATGATCAGTAAGTTCGCTGATGATACAAAAATTGGTAGGGTGGTAAATAGCGAGGAGGATAGCCTCAGTCTGCAGGACGATATAGATGGGTTGGTCAGATGGGCGGAACAGTGGCAAATGGAATTTAACCTGGAAAAGTGCGAGGTGATGCACTTTGGAGGGACGAACAAGGCAAGGGAATACACAATGAATGGGAGGACCCTAGGCAAGACAGAGGGTCAGAGGGATCTTGGTGTGCAAGTTCACAGATCCCTGAAGGCGGCGGAACAGGTAGATAAGGTGGTAAAGAAGGCATATGGGATACTTGCCTTTATTAGCCGAGGCATAGAATATAAGAGCAAGGAGGTTATGATGGAGCTGTATAAAACACTGGTTAGGCCACAGCTGGAGTACTGTGTGCAGTTCTGGTCGCCACACTACAGGAAGGATGTGATCGCTTTGGAGCGGGTGCAGAGGAGATTCACCAGGATGTTACCAGGGCTGGAGCGCTTCAGCTATGAAGAGAGACTGGGAAGATTGGGTTTGTTTTCCTTGGAGCAGAGGAGGCTGAGGGGGGACATGATTGAGGTGTACAAAATTATGAGGGGCACAGATAGGATGGATACTAAGGAGCTTTTTCCCTTCGTTGAGGGTTCTATAACAAGGGGGCATAGATTCAAGGTAAAAGGCGGGAGGTTTAGAGGGGATTTGAGAAAGAACTTTTTCACCCAGAGGGTGGTTGGAGTCTGGAACTCACTGCCTGAAAGGGTTGTGGAGGCAGGAACCCTCACAACATTCAAGAAGCATTTGGATGAGCACTTGAAATGCCATAGCATACAAGGCTACGGACCAAATGCTGGAATATGGGATTAGATTAGACAGGGCTTGATGGCCGGCGCGGACACGATGGGCCGAAGGGCCTCTATCCGTGCTGTATAACTCTATGACTCTATGAGAACAAGTGAAAGGGAAAAGCATAGAGCAGCGGAAAGAAAGTGTACTTTAGGCACTTTAGGTACTTTAGGCACGACAGATAAAATGAAAACTAGAAGGCGTAAGGCGATTAACCCAGCATCAAAGCTGTGGCAGGGGGTTGGGAACCTGAGCAGGGAGACAGAGGAAAGCGTATCAGGAAGGGACAGAAGGTATGGAGTAAAAGGTAAAGTGTTAAAAAAGGAAAAAGCAGGAACTAAGTGTCACAAAACATATTTGAAAGTTCTTTATCTGAATGCACGTAGCATTCGTAACAAAATGGACGAGTTAACGGCACAAATAACGACGTATGGGTATGATCTTGTGGCCATTACAGAAACATGGCTGCAGGGTGACAACGACTGCGAATTAAATATGCCAGGGTATTTAACAATCAGGAAGGACAGGCAGGAAGGAAGGGGAGGTGGGGTGGCTATGTTAATAAGGGAAGGAATCACTGTAATACAGAGAAAAGATATTGGGACAAAGGATCAGGATAATGAAACAGTTTGGGTAGAGATAAGGAATAATAAGGGGCAAAAAACACCCGTGGGCGTAGTATATAGGCCTCCTAATAGTTGCAACTCTGCTGGAAGAAGTATTGATCAGGAAATAGTCGGGGCATGTAATAAGGGAACAGCTATAATTATGGGAGATTTTAACTATCATATTAACTGGACAAATCAAATTGGGCAGGGTAGCCTTGAGGAAGAGTTTATTGAGTGTATTAGGGATGGATTTCTTGAGCAGTATGTAACTGATCCTACAAGGGGGCAAGCAACCTTGGACCTGGTCCTGTGTAATAAGCCAGGATTAATTAATAATGTCCTAGTTAAGGATCCCCTTGGAATGAGTGACCATAACATGGTTACATTCCATATCCAATTAGAGGGTGAGAAGGTTGGTTCTCAAACAAGCGTACTGAGCTTGAATAAAGGAGACTATGATGGTATGAGAGCGGAATTGATTAAAGTGGACTGGGAAAATAGATTAAAGGGTAAGACGGTACATGAACAGTGGTGTTCATTCAAGGAGTTATTTTACAACTTTCAAAAAATATATATTCCACTGAGGAAAAAAGGGTGTAAAAGAAATGACAGCCATCCGTGGCTAAGTAAAGAAATTAAGGATAGTATCCGACTAAAAACAAGGACATATAAGGTAGCCAAACTTAGTGGGAGGATAGAAGATTGGGAAGTCTTCAAAAGACAGCAAAAAGTAACGAAAGGATTGATTAAGAAAGGGAAGATAGATTATGAAAATAAATTAGCAAAAAATATAAAAACAGATAGCAAGAGTTTCTACAGTTATATAAAAAGAAAAAGGGTGGCTAAGGCAAACGTAGGTCCTTTAGAGGATGAGACCGGGAAATTAATGGTGGAAAACATGGAGATGGCAAAAATGCTGAACAAATATTTTGTTTCAGTCTTTACGGTAGAGGACACTAAGAATATCCCAACACTGGACAAACAGGGGGCTCCAGTGGGGGAGGAGCTAAATACGATTAAAATCACTAAGGAATTGGTACTCAGTAAATTAATGGGACTCAAGGCGGATAAATCCCCTGGACCTGATGGCTTACATCCTAGGGTCTTGAGGGAAGTGGCAGTCGGGATTGTGGATGCTTTGGTAATAATTTTCCAAAATTCTCTGGACTCGGCAAAGGTCCCGGCAGATTGGAAAACTGCTAATGTAACACCCTTATTTAAAAAGGGTAGTAGGCAGAAGGCTGGAAATTATAGACCAGTTAGCCTAACATCTGTGGTGGGTAAAATTTTGGAGTCTATTATTAAGGAGACAGTAGCGGAACATTTGGATAAACATAATTTAATAGGACAAAGTCAGCATGGCTTTACGAAGGGGAAGTCATGTCTGACAAATTTGCTCGAGTTCTTTGAGGATATAACGTACAGGGTGGATAAAGGGGAACCAGTGGACGTAGTGTATTTGGACTTCCAGAAGGCATTCGAAAAGGTGCCACATAAAAGATTATTGCTCAAGATATAGAATCACTGGATTGGGGGTAATATTCTGGCATGGGTGGAGGATTGGTTATCTAACAGGAAGCAGAGAGTTGGGATAAATGGTACATTCTCGGACTGGCAACCTGTAGCCAGTGGTGTTCCGCAGGGGTCGGTGCTGGGTCCCCAACTCTTTACAATCTATATTAACGATTTGGAGGAGGGGACCGAGTGTAACATATCAAAGTTTGCAGATGATACAAAGATGGGAGGGAAAGTAGAGAGTGAGGAGGACATAAAAAACCTACAGGGGGATATAGACAGGCTGGGTGAGTGGGCGGAGATTTGGCAGATGCAATACAATATTGGAAAATGTGAGGTTATGCACTTTGGCAGGAAAAATCAGAGAGCAAGTTATTATCTTAATGGCGAGAAACTGGAAAGTACTGCAGTACAAAGGGATCTGGGGATCCTAGTGCAAGAAAATCAAAAAGTTAGTTTGCAGGTGCAGCAGGTGATCAAGAAGGCCAACGGAATGTTGGCTTTTATTGCTATGGGGATAGAATATAAAAACAGGGAGGTATTGCTGCAGTTATATAAGGTATTGGTGAGACCGCACCTGGAATACTGCATACAGTTTTGGTGTCCATACTTAAGAAAAGACATACTTGCTCTCGAGGCAGTACAAAGAAGGTTCACTCGGTTAATCCCGGGGATGAGGGGGTGGACATATGAGGAGAGGTTGAGTAGACTGGGACTCTACTCATTGGAGTTCAGAAGAATGAGAGGCGATCTTATTGAAACATATAAGATTGTGAAGGGGCTTGATCGGGTGGATGCGGTAAGGATGTTCCCAAGGATGGGTGAAACTAGAACTAGGGGGCATAATCTTAGAATAAGGGGCTGCTCTTTCAAAACTGAGATGAGGAGAAACTTCTTCACTCAGAGGGTAGTAGGTCTGTGGAATTTGCTGCCCCAGGAAGCTGTGGAAGCTACATCATTAAATAAATTTAAAACGGAAATCGACAGTTTCCTAGAAGTAAAGGGAATTAGGGGTTACGGGGAGCGGGCAGGAAATTGGACATGAATTTAGATTTGAGGTTAGGATCAGATCAGCCATGATCTTATTGAATGGCGGAGCAGGCTCGAGGGGCCGATTGGCCGATTGGCCTACTCCTGCTCCTATTTCTTATGTTCTTATGTAACCCTGAGCATTAAAACCTTTACTTTTGAACTTAATACTCCTGTTGTGTAATAGTGTAAGGAGTCTTACAACACCAGGTTATAGTCCAACAGTTTTATTTGAAATCAAATAAAACTGTTGGACTATAACCTGGTGTTGTAAGACTCCTTACATTTGTCCACTCCAGTCCATCACCGGCATCTCCACATCATGGCTGTGTAATAGGACAACCCCTAGGCCCCAGCTCCAATTATATAAAGGAAAAAATTGGAAAATAAACAAAAAAAGGGTGTGATAAAGGATTGGAGGGAGAAAGAAGCAGAGACAGTTGAAGGAAGAGTCACAATTTGCATTTGTGTGACAGTAAGCATAAGTGGTTGCCTAATTATTTATAGAGTTATACAGCACGGATAGAGGCCCTTTGGCCCATCATGTCTTAAATACTATTTGCCAGTTAAGTGACCCCTGGCTGAAAGCATTTTCCGTTAAAGTGTGACAGGACTGAAAATCTTTTTGTTGCAGTTTCACGTAATATATTTTATCAAAATTAGCTATGAAACATGAACTGCACCAAAATCTATTTGATGAGTGACCTGTGCCACTGCAGCCATTACTGTAAATACAGAACAACTTCTCTGGAGAGACCACACTTTTATAACAGCTACTTTTAAGCAGTCCCGAGTCTCCAGCTTATACAGCAGAAGCTTTCACCTGTACAAGATAATACGCTTCAATTTCCTCTAAAATTAATAATTGCTTCGGAGTGACTTAACTGCCACTGACCCACTGAACATTATTGATTTTTCTCCCCATTATTTTCACCAGAGTATAAGAGTATGTGGCAGTAATACAACATGGGCCGGGGGGTGGGGGGGTAGTCAATTTCTATTTATACAAATGTACATATGCACACATGTATGTGTGTACAGACTATGCACATTATTTTTCAATAATCAACTGCCAGTTAAACTTCAGTAAAAATGGAACAAAACCAAAATAAAACTGCTCTACGAACTTCGAAATAATTAGAATAGAAGTATCTAAGGTATTATAATTGGGTTCAGTGCTCCTGGATAGGGAGAGGATAAAAACATCGGCCAGAGTTCCTTCTCCTGATTGGTATCCAGTGATTCCAGTGTGGACCTCAGTTGAGAACAGCGTCAGGCTCCGTTGTGATGTCCTTTATGTTTGAAGAACTTGCCAACACTCACTATCTGGACTCACATGTTAAGAAGGGCTACTTGGGCACAGTACTGGAGGGCTGCTGCATTGATAGAACTGTACCCCAACAAGAGTCAAGACGTTCAAGAGAGGAGAGTACATTGGGAGAACATATATAAAATAACAGGCATCGGGAATGAGTACTGAGTGGTAACCTCATCTCAAGGTTGAGATGGCTGTTATAAACCATTCAAGCTTTACTCTTATGATTTACAACTTCATCTAAATCTTGAATGAGATCTTAGCTCACTAATCACTCCATTATTCTCTCTCCAAGTCATATATATATATAAATTATTGTACCTTTAATTTTTTATTATTTTTCTTTATGGTGTTGGCTTTATTAATAGAGGCATAGATTATAAAAGCAAGGAAGTTATGCTAAACCTTTATAAAACACTAGTTAGGCCTCAGCTGGAGTACTGTGTTCAATTCTGGGCAGCACACTTTAGGAAGGATGGCAAGGCCTTAGAGCGAGTGCAGAAGAGATTTACTAGAATGATACCAGGAATGAGGGGCTTCTGTTATGTAGAGAGACGAGGGAAGCTGCGATATTTCTCCTTACAGCAGAGAAGGTTAAGAGGAGATTTGATAGAGGTGTTCAAAATCATCAACGGTTTTGATGGAGTAAATAAGGAAAAACTGATTCCAGTGACAGAAGGGTCGGTAACCAAAGGACAAAGATATACGGTGATTGGCAAAAGAACCAGAGGCATCATGAGGAAACATTTTTTTAAGCAGCAAGTTGTTTATGATCTGGAATACACTGCCTGAAAGGGTGGTGGAAGCAAATTCAATAGTAACTTTCAAAAGGGAATTGGATAAATATTTAAAGGAAAAAAAAATTCAGGGCCATGAGGAAAGAGCAGGGGAGTGGGACGAATTGGATAGCTCTTTCAAAGAGCCGGCACAGACACGATGGGCCGAATGGCCTCCTCTTGTGCGATAACATACCATGATATTATGATGCTGCAAGAGGGAGCAGAATGTATTTTTATAGCAACTGTTATGTAATGGTTAAGGATTCTTACCTTGGTGGTAAAGTAATATAAAGTAGCTTCTCTAGCCAAAATTTTCCTTGTGTTACAGCAACTTCTAAAGACCATTTATTAATCTTCACACCACAGTTTCGGTAAAATTTACTTACACAAGCCCACTCACTAGATTTGGTATTGATCGTGGTAAATCGGAACTTACTATGAGTAATCCTTTGAGTCTTTCATTTCATTAACAGCTTATTACCACTATCCTATTCGTTTTGAAATTAATAATTAATTTCTACATACATTATGAATATATAAAACACCTTGTTAAGTCTCCAGACTGTTAAGCAAATGCATCATCAAAATAGGAGAAGAGAACTTGTTTATGTCTGTCTGCGGTGCGACGACAATAACCACTAATGCATCTTTGCAAATCAACAGTGTCATGATTTGAGAGGTACAGCATTGCATGCATCTCATGAAGAATTCAGGCACTCATCAGAAAACAGTGTTTGATTAAACTATCAACACAACATCTTCAAACCTAAAAATGGCAGGGATGCAGGCTCTACCACCGTGTTAAATGGGATAGATCCAGGACAGATTTAGCAGCTCAAAACTGAGCATCCATGAGGCGCTGTGAGCCCTCAGCAGCTGCAGAATTGTATTCCACCAGAATCTGTAACGTCATGGCCCGGCATATCCCTCACTTTACCATTACCATCAAGCCAGGGGTTCAACCCTGGTTCAATGAGGAGTGTAGAAGAACATGCCAGGAGCATTACTGTGCGTACCTAAAAATGAGGTGCCAACCTGGTGAAGCTACAACTCAGGACTACATGCATGCTAAACAGCAGAAGCAGCATGCTATAGACAGAGCTAAGCGATCCCACAACCAATGGATCAGATCAAAGCTCTGCAGTCCTGCCATATCCAGCCGTGAATGGTGGTGGACAATTAAACAACTAACCGGAGGAGGAAGCTCCGTGAATTTAACCATCTTCAATGATGGCAAAGCCCAGCACGTGAGTGCAAAAGACAAGGCTGAAGCGTTTGAAACCATCTTTAACCAGAAGTGCTGAGTGGATCATCAATCTCAGCCTCCTCCCGAGACCCCCAACATAAGAACATAAGAACATAAGAAATAGGAGCAGGAGTAGGCCAATCGGCCCCTCGAGCCTGCTCCGCCATTCAATAAGATCATGGCTGATCTGATCCTAATCTAACATCACAGAAGCTAGTCTGTAGCCAATTCGATTCACTCTATGTGATATCAAGAAACGGCTGAGTGCACTGGATACAGCAAAGGCTATGAGCCCCGAAAACATCGCGGCTGTAGTGCTGAAGACTTCTGCTCCAGAACTAGCCGCACTTCTAGCCAAGTTGTTTCAGTACAGCTACAACACTGGCATCTACCCGACAATGTGAAAAATTGCCTAGGTATGTCCTGTCCACAAAAAGCAGGACAAATCCAATCCAGCCAATTACCGCCCATCAGTCTACTCTCAATCATTAGCAAAGTGATGGAAGGTGTCGTCGACAGTGCTATCAAGCGGCACTTGCTCACCAATAACCTGCCCACCGATGCTCTGTTTGGGTTCCGCCAGGACCACTCGGCTCCAGACCCCATTACAGCCTTGGCACAAACATGGACATGGTGAGGTGAGAGTGACAGCCGTTGACATCAAGGCAGCATTTGACTGAGTGTGGCATCAAGGGGCCCTAGTAAAATTGAAGTCAATGGGAATCAGGAGGAAAACTCTCCTGTGGCTGGAGTCATACCTAGCACAAAGGAAGATGGTAGTGGTACTTGGAGGCCAATCATCTCAGCCCCAAGACATTGCTGCAGGAGTTCCTCAGGGCAGTGTCCTAGGCCCAACCATCTTCAGCTGTTTCATCAATGGCCCTCCCTCCATCATAAGGTCAGAAGTGGGGATGTTTGCTGATGATTACACAATGTTCAGCTCCATTTGCAACCCCTCAGATAATGAAGCAGTCCGTGCCCACATGCAGCAAGACCTGGACAACATCCAGGCTTGGGCTGATAAGTGGCAAGTAACATTCGTGCTAGACAAGTGCCAAGCAATGACCATCTCCAACAAGAGAGAGTCTAAACACCTCCCCTTGACATTCAACGGCATTACCATCACCGAATCGCCCACTATCAACATCCCTGGGGGTCACCATTGACCAGAAACTTAACTGGACCAGCCGCATAAATACTGTGGCTACAAGAGCAGGTCAGAGGCTGGGTATTCTGCGGCGAGTAACTCACCTCCTGACTCCCCAAAGCCTTTCCACTATCTACAAGGCACAAGTCAGGAGTGTGATGGAATACTCTCCACTTGCCTGGATGAGTGCAGCTCCAACAACACTCAAGAAGCTCGACACCATCCAGGACAAAGCAGCACATTTGATTGGCACCTCATTCACCACCTTAAACAGTAACTCCCTCCACCACCAGCACAGTGTGTACCATCTACAAGATGCACTGCAACAACTTGCCAAGGCTTCTTCGATAGCACCTCCCAAACCCGCGATCTCTACCATCTAGAAGGACAAGGGCAGCAGGCACATGGGAACACCACCACCTGCACATTCCCCTCCAAGTCACACGCCATCCTGACTTGGAAATATATCGCTGTTCCTTCATCATTGCTGGGTCAAAATCCTGGAACCCCTTACCTAACAGCACTATGGGAGAACCTACACCACACGGACTGCAGCATCAAAAAGGTGGTTCACCACCACCGTCTCAAGGCCAATTAGGGATGGGCAATAAATGCTGGCCTTGCCAGTGATGCCCACATCTCATGAATGAATAATAAAAAAAAACATCACCATTGAAATAACAAATTGGAGTATGCAATGTGTCTGCCTTTTAAACTTTGACAGTAGTAAGAATATGTTCTTAAAAAAACAGAACAGTATGCTTTTGACTGCCCCAGTCAACAGCCACATACACTGCATCGTTTCTACATATCATATCTTTGGAGTAAATTTAACAATAATAATGTGAACTTAGCTTTAGGTTCATGGTAGAAGAAAGCAGCTCTGTAGGCACTCTCACATGAAAAGGGAAAAAAGAAGCGATAGCCTTCATGAGCAAGTCACTCTAGTAGATTAAGTTGGAAGGTAACCTTGGAGATAAATACTTTGAATAATGAGTACTTGCTGAGATATGTCTGTGGTATTATCAATTCTGAAGGGCCTCTATATGGAACCCTGTGGGTACTCTCAGTAGGACATCAGAGTGCTCCAGTGGTACAGCCAGCAGAATCTCCTTCAAGTGCATCGGCTCCCAAGAACTGGTGCCAGTGCGTGAGCTGTGTTCATACCAATCGCACGCTTCTTTTTAAAATGAAATCTCTCTTACTTCGTTATCAAAAGTCAATGGCCGAACCAGACTGACTCATATTAAATGGCTGCTGGTCAAAGGTATCATTCCCCCTTTACACCTCCACCCCCACCTCCGAACTTCCTCTCCCGCCCGCTAGCCAGCTGCCGCTTTCCACCCATTTCGAACGGGCAGCTGACCGGTGATATGCAGATGAGGCTCAGGAGTTAAAATACCCCCGGCCTCAAACTTCGGCCAGCGAGCACGTTTTGTAGTCGCCCTGCCCCCACCCAAAGCCCGCTGGAGGTTAAAATCGACCAGAAGGACAAGAGACCACCTGTTGATATTAAACAGGATCCTGTCCCACTCCTCCATACCTGCCCCAATCCGCCATACCTGCCCCACTCCTCCATACCTGCCCCACTCCTCCATACCTGCCCCACTCCTCCATACCTGCCCCACTCCTCCATACCTGCCCCACTCCAAAGGAAGAACAGTTCTACTTTCAATGCATCTCAAGACAGTATTCCTACCATACTTCCTCAAGCAGCGAAGAACTGGCACAGCTTTGCTACAAAGTGAGGTTTTGGTGCTTGGACTCCTGCAACTTCTCAGATTCAGTGAGCCTCTTCTTACTGGAAGATTTTCTTCTGCTCTGACCCAAGGCCTCCCTAATTTGTAAATGTCAAAAACACTCGGGGTTAGGCACCCCCCGCCCCCACTTAATGTGCCCTTACTGCCTCAAAATAGACATCATGTGAACCACCTGAGGAAGATTTACGTATTCAGCTATATCCTTGAGTTAGAGTTGTACCATAAAGACCGATTCAGGAAGTACCTTCGTTCCGATGTCTCCTTTGCAACGTTTGGGCAAACCAACACAAGGAGATTTGTTGTCATAATTCAAATTTTCCTTATTTTCTTTTAAGTCTTTAATAATGGAAGCACAATATAACACAATTAAATCTTGGTATTATATTCAGCTTCTACTACAAGATTAGAGCCAATGCTTTGTAACAGTCCATGTTCTTAACCTGCATATTTAGTACGATCATCAATACTAAGTACACCAATCCATTTGGACTCAAATTCTCCCATAGATATGCCACTTTAACTACAAAGCAAGAAACCTACCTGGTTTATCACTTTGGTCAAAAAAATCAGTTTCAACTCTGCTTGCTTGGTAATTTATAGCTTATAATTTGCCCTGGTAACTCACTACAAACCGATTAGGAACAGGAACTCCTATTTTCCTTTTCTAACCTCCACCTCCAGATCCAATTGATTTTTATTGTCGTCCTTTTGTCTCACTTCAGCCACATTAATTACCTGCCTGCAGATCACTGCCTTCAAGTAGTCCCTAGGTGTGATCAGTGATCCCACTGACCCTACACTCTCCGCCCAGTCAATATCTTACACTGTTCCTTGAACAAATTTCTGACCCTGAGGAAGGAGCGTTTTTCTGTTTTCGTTATCCCAGCCTTGAAGTCAATGGGAATCAGGGGGAAAACTCTCCAGTGGCTGGAGTAATACCTAGCACAAAGGAAGATGGTAGTGGTTGTTGGAGGCCAATCATCTCAGCCCCAGGACACTGCTGCAGGAGTTCCTCAGGGCAGTGTCCTCGGCCCTACCATCTTCAGCAGCTTCATCAATGACCTTCCCTCCATCATAAGGTCAGAAATGGGGATGTTCGCTGATGATTGCACAGTGTTCAGTTCCATTCGCAACCCCTCAGACAATGAAGCAGTCTGTGCCTGGACAACATCCAGGCTTGGGCTGATAAGTGGCAAGTAACGTTCGCACCAGACAAGTGCCAGGCGATGACCATCTCCAACAAGAGAGAGTCTAACCACCTCCCCTTGACATTCAACGGCATTACCATCGCCGAATCCCCCACCATCAACATCCTGGGGGTCAACATTGATCAGAAACTTAACTGGGCCAGCCACATAAATACTGTGACTACAAGAGCAGGTCAGAGGCTGGGTATTCTGCAGCAAGTGACTCACCTCCTGATTCCCCAAAGCTTTTCCACCATCTACAAGGCACAAGTCAGGAGTGTGATGGAATACTCTCCACTTGCCTGGATGACTGCAGCTCCAACAACACTCAAGAAGCTCGACACCATCCAGGACAAAGCAGCCCGTTTGATTGGCACCCCATCCACCACCCTAAACACTCTCTCCCTTCACCACTGGCGCACCGTGGCTGCAGTGTGTATCATCCACAGGATGCACTGCAGCAACTCGCCAAGGCTTCTTCGACAGCACCTCCCAAACCCGTGACCTCTACCACCTAGAAGGATGAGGGCAGCAGGCACAAGGGAACACCACCACCTGTATGTTCCCCTCCAAGTCACACGCCATCCCGACTTGGAAATATAGCGCCGTTCCTTCATCGTCGCTGGGTCAAAATCCTGGAACTCCCTACCTAACAGCACCGTGGGAGAACCTTCACCAGACAGACAGCAGCGGTTCAAGAAGGCGGCTCACCACCACCTTCTCAAGGGCAATTAGGGATGGGCGATAAATGCTGGCCTTGCCAGCGACGCCCACATCCCATGAGCAAATAAAAAACCTGAGCCAGTTTCATCTGCAGATTGCAAGGTAAAAATCCATTGATTAAAGACACATTTCTATGCACGTAGTTTCAAAAATATCTGAATTAATCGTGAAATTAGAGGGGACACTTTGAAACTCAGTAAAACAGCACCTATCTTACGCAGCAGGTGACATGTTCTGCAGCACGAGACTGCACTCTCGTGAAGGCCACAGATGGGTAATGGTAAGTATACAGACTGTAACTGTTACGTTAAGATAAATGTATTTTAACGATTCCTTAACCGTTTGCCTCTCTTTTTCTGTTTTCTTCTTCTCTGCTGGCAATTAGTTTCTTAAGAGTCTCTGAGCTAATTGTATTTATTTTGCCCCCAGCGCCATTATTGGCGCCACTAGGAATCTCCATTTCTGAGTTCCATTTGGAAGAGGAGGACAAACAGAGGAATGCGGATCAGGCTGCACAGGAAGTACTCTATGCTCTGCTTGTCAGTAGCCGTGCACCCTCACCTGCAGACAGAGGTGAACAGGTCTTGCCTTGGTAGACGATTAGTACATGCAGAGACTGCTACTCCCAAAGGAAGCTGGTACAGCAGACCTGATGGCACCACTAACATATGTGAATGCCTGACTAGCTGCAATGTTAATTGCTTCCTCAGAAGCACCCCAATTGCAGCATGTCACGCTACTGCATAAAGGAAGGCATGCCATAATCAGCTGCAAGAATACCTCGATTGACAATACCTGCCAGGATGCCACCAACCATATCTGCAGTCTCTGACGGGGTGATCTGTCGTCTCAAGAACTGCATCAGGGGTCGGACATTTAGGACTGAGATGAGGGGGCTGTAGATGCTCAGTCTTTGCGTATATTCAAAACTGGGATCGATAGATTTCTGGACTCTAAGGGAATCAAGGGATATGGGGATCGGGCGGGAAAGTGGAGTTGAGGTAGAAAATCAGCCATGATCTTCCTGAATGGCGGAGCAGGCTCGAGGGGTCGTAAGGCCTACTCCTGCTCCTATTTCTGATGTTCTTATGTTCTCAGACGCTAGCCTGATGCTTTCTACTCCAAGGACACCTGCAACTGTCCTGCAGTATAGGGAGCTGTAGTCAGCTGCACATGAAACATACCACCATCATCTTGCAGGCATACTGCAATGCTGACCTAGGAGGAGGTGCAATGGAGCGGCAAGGAGAGCCACTACCCTTCCAACTTCCTTGTGCATTAGCACCTCCACTTCAGCACCCACCAAACTGGGGATCGAGTGCTGGGTTACACTGTCACTTTTTGACTGCAGACTCATGTCAACAAACTTGGGCTTCTTTTCATTTGATCTCTCCCTCTTCCGCCTTGGCAAAGGCTGCCAATAGGTTGAAATGTCTCCTGAGCTTTTCCTGAGGATTGTTCAATGGAATAGCCGCACGGTGGCATCTTGAGTCAATACTCCAATGCACTGTCCCATGCAGTAGTATGATTGGGGTTTACGCCTGCAATCCCCAGACTGCAATGTTATCAGTGGACCTATCAAAGGGAGACCCGGCACTTTTGACTGTGGAGGGAGGGGACATCAAAGTCACCCTAGGATCTTCCTGAGCACTTCTTCGTGGCTGGATCCAGAATAGAGAATCAAGAGCAAGTTGCCTGTCCATCCTATTTTAAAAAAGGTGTCTAATCTTCTTTTTAACATACTTTGTTTCAAAAGTAAGTGCCAATAAAATCATCAAGGAAATTGCCTTGAAGTAGTTATTAAGCCTTTGTAATATTGACTGTTGTTGCTGGAGTTCAAAAGAGCACACCTGAGGAGATGGCTGGCTTCTAGTCAGAGGGAGAGACAGGCAGAGCTGCTGTGTGATAAAGGAGGTAGATATTGAAACATAGCTAATTGATAAAGACTCAAAGTCGTCTCAAGTTATACAATATTTTTAGTCCCTTAATCAATACAAACCTCACCGTGCAAGAAAATTAAATTCAAAGTAGAGATAAATTCACTGAAGTACCATGTACTATATCTACCCATCTTAATTCATATCCCATCTGCAGATAGGTTCAATAAATCCTCCAAGCCAATTATCAGCATTATTAATCCTGCAAGCTAATCACTAACAAAAGATATTTTTGAAGGACATTAATGTTAATTATGATAAGCACACACTGCAGCAGCACTCTAACCCACATACCAACATGTGTCTATGCAGTTTGCAGTAAGCGAAGTACCTATTACCTTCGCCCTACTTGGCTGTAGCAAACTGTGTCATTGACAGATGCAATGAAGAGAGCAAGTGAAAGATGAAAATGATGAATAAAGTAATTACAAAGCAAGCAATTTTCAGAAGCTCTAAGATTAACTGTTGCTCCGCCATACCTTAAGCAGTCTGTCTGCATTAAGCAATTCCACCAGCTCCTCTTCGAATTTCTCCAACGTTGGGTACAGCTGAAGTGACAACTTGTCCAAGTGACATGTTACAGTCTTCAGTAAATGAGATTTCTTCAAAGCATCACCTTCAATCAACATACAAATTGTTTAGTTATAATCAAACTAAGGGCCTACCTCACTCACCCATGTGGCCATTAATCTTTTGGGGCTACAGCAGGACTTCAACACTGAAATAAATAGTGTAAACACCGTTCAGTGCAATCACTTAGTGGACTCCCATTTTGATTCCTACAACTGATTGCTCCCAATTAAACAAAGTAGCCATTTTGGGCCGAACACTTTTTGTATCACCGTTCCAGTACTGCTATTCTATACTTCTTATTTTGAATATGTGTATAACATTATGTAAGCACATCTGCAATGTCAGCAATAAACAGTGTTAATGCAACCTAAAGAAAGTTCTGTATACAATGTTTTTAAATTATCCAGTATTATGTAAGACAAAATGACCACACTAACTGCTCATTACACCTAGCAACTTCTAATTTTTTTTTAAAAGTCAATTCATAAAATAGTGAGTAATGTTTAACAACAACTTCCTCTCCGTCTTCGTCAACTGCTGTTCCCACCCTCTCCAGCTGCATGCCTGCTATTAAGCTCTGGATGAATCATAACATCAGTAAATCTGAAGCTAAACTCTTTGGTTCCCAGCAACACCTCTGTGCCGCTGCCCTGGACTCCAGCAACCCCTCAGGCTGCCATTTTAAGCCTAACGAGGAGAGGCTAAACCCTGGTCCCATTTGACCCAGGGCTGATCCTCCATCGCCATGTTCCCTTCTGCACCAAAAGCACTTTCCTCCATTTTCAAAATATTGCTTACATCTGCCCTTACCCCTCATCACCCCTCCTGAGACCCTGGTCCACGCCTTCATCATCTCGAGACTCAGCTTCTTAAATACCCTCCTTGCTGGACTCTCTGTCTCCACTCTGCATAAACTACAAGTCCAGAATGCTGCAGCCCATGATCTCTCTTGTACAAAGCCCCACACCCTATCCTCAGCAAACTCCACTTGCTTGCTGTAACCCTAATTCTCCAGCCACAGGTCGCTGCACACAGGCTACACTTATTGGATACAATTCTACTTCCCATTCTCCACTCCCTCTGCCCCATCATTGGTAGCTATTTCTTTAGCCATTTTTCCCTATTCTTCTGAGACTCTTTTCCAAAATCCACCGACCTCACCACCTCCCTCCCTGCTTTCAAAAGCCTCCTTAAAACCTTGACTTTGACACTGCCTTTGTTTCCCATCCCTAACCTATGTTCAATTTTCTGTACAGTGTTTTGAAACATTCTCAATGTGAAGAGTGCAATATAAGGTGTTCGTTCCATACATTTCTTTAATTTTGCTCTATAATATTCAACAGTAATGATGAAAAAAAAAGTTTCACATCTATTTTGATGGACGGCACTTGGAGATCGACAGCTGGAGAAGCAGTCAACAACAACAACTTGCATTTATATAGCACCTTTAACGTAGTAAAACTTCCCAAGACGCTTCACAGGAGCGAGTATCAAACAAAATTTGACACTGAGCCACATAGGAGATATTAGCACAGATGATTTGGTCAAAGAGCTAGTTTTTAAGAAGCATCTTAAAGGAGGAGAGAGAGGGGTAGAGAGGCGGAGAGATTTAGGGAGGGAATTCCAGATCTTAGGGCCTAGGCAGCTGAAGGATCAAAGGATTAACATGTGAGTCATCAATATTGTCAATCTCTATTAAATGTTGTGTATGAAGCAGGCAGCACAACTTGGGCTGCTGTTGTCTGAACATACAACATTGCACCATATATATTCATTAACCCTGCTTGGTTCCTTGCCTCCAATACTTGCTCTCCCTGGTTTCTAAGGTACTCCTATTGTATATCATAAACCACAGTGTCCAAATCCCACTGCTGTAGAGCTCATAACACGAGGCTCAGTTTAAAAACTTGCGCTGTACCATATTTAATATTTATAAATGAAAGGAAGTTTGAACGAAACAGGGCAGCACCTCCCACAATGGCTCATGGATATGCACTTGAAGTGCCGTAACCTAAAAGGCTACGGAATAAGAGCTGGAAAGTGGGATTAGGCTGGAGAGCTCTTTTTCGGCCAGCACAGACACGATGGGCCAAATGGCCTCCTTCTGTGCCGTAAATTTCTACGATTCCATGTCAATGCGTAGAATGTTTCTGAGTCAAATGGACTGAGTTGTTCCGATATTCAATCCCTGGTCAATGTTGTTAGCTGATCTCAGCTATGATGGTAGTGGGAATGCTACAATTGGCCTTAGCTTCCTCACACTACGGAGAGAGATTTAGCAAGTCAGGGATCCTCCACCTGATCACTATCTAGTGACCCTGTGGGAAAGTGTATTTGTGTAAATGTTGCCTCTGCTGTGATGGCCCCCACAGTCAAATAGCCCACCAACAATGGGAGTCACTGATGCATTTAAAGCACTACTTCTTCAGGAGAGGAGAGACAAAGGCAAAAAATCAGAAGGAAACTGAAGGAGAAAAGGGACAATTCTGTCTCTCCCCCACACCATCCCTATTTAGGTTTCTCCACTGACTGAGAGGGAAGGCAACTTGCTCTGAATCCTTTTCCATTGGCACGATTAGGAAGGCAGCCAACAGAGGTCTAATGATTTCCCCTCCTCCTGAATTCTGGTGATGCACAGCAGAACAATCGGAATAGAGCATTTGGAAGGGCCATCTGGCTGCTTTTCAACGCACCTTCTACTCTAAAATTTTAAATATTATTTTATTTTCATCTTTGTCTTTTTGCTATTTTAATCAATGTACCTAAGAATTAATGGCAGGTATTATTAATTAATAAACACAAGTATGCGGCTTTTAATTCAATAGTTTTTATTCATAAAATCAACAAAAGCTACTCCCAGAAATAGTCTTTTGGAGTGCCCATGAGATTTTTATATTTACATAGATACCAGCAGTTTCTGCTGATGTGACTGCTAAGACTAACATTACATCTGTCAAGAGTAGGCTGATAGTTTACCCACCTCAACGTATGTTTAGTGCCATAAATATACATGTAAACCCCCCCCTCACCTCACTATCATTTTCTGACAAGTTTTTCCTGCACCAAATCAATGTGCAGTGCAAACTTGCATTCTGCACAGTTCTGGTCTCCATATTGTAGAAAAAACGTAGAAGCATTGGAGAGGGCACAAAAAAGATTCACAAGATTGATACTAGAACTGAGAGGACATCCTTATCAGGAAAGGCTGAACAGGCTGGGGCTCTTTTCTCCAGAAAAGAGAAGGCTGAGGGGTGACCTGATAGAGGTCTTTAAGACAATGATAGGGGAGACGTAGAGAAAATGTTTCCACTTGTGGGGGAATTCCAAAACTAGAGTTCATAAATGTAAAATAGTCGCTAATAAATCCAATAGGGAATTCAGGAGATGCTTCTTTATCCATAGAGTGGTAAGAATATAGTACGCTCTACCACAAGGAGAAGTTGAGGCAAATAGCATAGATGCATTAAAGGGGAAACTAAATAAGCACATGAGGGAAAAAGGAATAAAAGGGAATGCTGATAGGGTTAGATGAAGTAGAGACGGAGGAGGCTTATGTGGAGCATAAACGCCAGCATTGACCAGTTGGGCCGAATGGCCTGTTTCTGTGCTGTAGTTTTGATGTAACTCAATGTAAACTGTTGCAATCTCTGATGTGTATTTAAACACTTCATGTTGCAAAGCTCCATTAGTGTATGCAAGTCTATACCAAAAGCTTTAAAAAGAAAATGTTTAAAACCAGCAAGAATAAAAAGCAGACAAAAGTAACACTAAACAAAATGTTATATGGTAGAAAACAAGAATTAAACTTTTTTTTTAAATACAGTACCTCCTCCTAGAAATGCTGCTATGCAGACATCAGCAGAGGACTCCAGTGAGCTAGGGCTGCAATGTTCCCCACAGTCAAATAGCCTACCAACACTAATTGTCTAAGCTCGCACATGAATTACTTGGATGAAGTACTGGAGGGCCGCAGGCACCTGTGGAACTAAATGCTAACAAAATATTATGATTCAGGAGGGGTAAAATAAATAAAAAAATAACACAAACCAAAAACCTGATTGAAGAACAGGGAGCCATGAGAGGCAGTGCTCATCTTAACCTGATATTTGGAAATGACTGAGACAATGTA
Source organism: Heptranchias perlo (assembly GCF_035084215.1). Classification (NCBI taxonomy): domain Eukaryota; kingdom Metazoa; phylum Chordata; class Chondrichthyes; order Hexanchiformes; family Hexanchidae; genus Heptranchias; species Heptranchias perlo. The sequence continues at coordinate 27,425,073 of NC_090356.1, forward strand.
CAGGGAAATCAAATTATGGCACTATTAAGGGACAGCAATCATACAATGATTAAGTTTAACATGTTTCTGGGATTCAGGAATTCAGAATCAGGTATATACCAGGACAAGTATCATACAATTAAAGATATAACGTTGAGCACGTTGGATAAATACAATCCTAGAAGCAGAAAGCTCAAACTGGATTAATAAACACATCAATTTCCTGCAATTAATGGAATTCACTAGAATTAATAGAGGAACATGCAGAAACATGTCAAAAAGGTGATCAGAGGAACAAACAGTAATCTGGAAAAGAGCATAGCTGCAGATGTGAAATCATAGAATCATAATTATATGGCACAGAAGGAGGCCATTCGGCCCATCGTGCCTGTGCCAGCTCTTTGAAAGAGCTATCCAATTAGTCCCACTCCCCTGCCTTTTCTCCAAAGCACTGCAATTTTTTTCCCCTTCAAATATTTATCCAATTCCCTTTTGAAAGTTGTTATTGAATCTGCTTCCACCATCCTTTCAGGCAGTGCATTCCAGATCATTACAACTCGCTGCATAAAAAAATTTCTCCTCATCTCGCCTCTGGTTCTTTTGCCAATTACCTTAAATCTGTGTCTTCTGGTTACCGACCCTTCTGCCACTGGAAACAGTTTCTCCTTATTTACTCTATCAAAACCCTTCTTGATTTTGAACACCTCTATTAAATCTCCCCTTAACCTTCTCTGCTCTAAGGAGAACAATCCCAGCTTCTTCCACGTAACTGAAGTCCCTCATCCCTGGCATCATTCTAGTAAATCTCCTCTGTGCCTTCTCTAAGGCCTTGGCATCCTTCCTAAACTGTGGTGCCCAGACTTGGACACAATACTATAGCTGAGGCCTAACCAATGATTTATAAAGGTTTAACATAACTTTCTTGCTGTTGTACTCTCTGTTTATAAAGCCAAGGATCCCGTATACTTTTTTAACAGCAGAGTAAATATAATAGAAAGTATTTCAGTACTTCAACAGCAAGAGGGCAGTCAACATGGATTCAGAAAGGGAAGATCCTGCCCAACCAAACTTTTTGACTTGTTTGAGGAAGGTACTTCCCAAGTAGGGTGCCTCAGGACTCTGTATTGGGACCACGGCTGTCTCTAATTTACATCAATGACTTGGACTCAGAAACCCAACGCAAATTGGTCAAATTTGTAGATACCAAACAAGGAGGGACACAGGAATCAGAAGAGGCAGCTCAGAAATTACAAAATGAGTTGGACAAAATATCAATGTGGTCAGAATAATGGCAGATGAAATTAATGCAAGCAAGTACTGCACATAGGAAGCAAAAAGAGTGACATACATCCTCCGTGAATGGTGCTGAAAAAGCTACAGGTGAAGTTGAAAGAGACCTAGGACTCTTAGCAGACTCAACACTCAACATGTCCAACCAATGCAGAGCACACCTTGAGTACTGTGTCCAGTTCTGGTCGCAAGGGAGACATTGTGGCATTGGAGAGAGTTTAGAGAAGAGCCATAATGTTGATTGTTAGCAGTAGAGATACAATTACGAGGAGAGACTGGAGAAACTTGGGCTTTTCAGCCTGGAAAGGAGGCATCTGAGAGGCAATCTTGAAGAGGAATGGATAAGGTAAATCTATTGAAATGGATTGGGAGAGCAGAACGAGGTGACACAGGTTCAAACTAGAAAAGGCTAATTTAGGATTGGTGTCAGGGAGTTCTTCACACAAAATGTAATTAATATATGGAATGGACTCCTGGATAAAATAGTGGAGGCAAAAATCCTGAAATCATTTAAGAACTATTGGATGCTGCAATGGGGGAACTTTAGCGTCTTTTTGGATGGATGAGGTGAGATGGGTTGAAAAGCCTTCCTCATCTGTAATATTATTACTTGTGATCATGTGACAAACACAAAACAGAGTGCCAACTTTGGAAACAAAGTGTTTGGGAAACATTTCCCATTTATTTTATAATATAGTAATATAAATCTTGTTGAAATACATGACTGTGTTACTTGTATGTGATATCATTATGACAAAAGTAATGCTGTCTGAAACTTTTCTCTTTCTTAAAAAAAAGTCTTGTCACTCTTTCATGAAGACGTGTAACTTTAAATTCAGTTGTCACCAATCCTCCACTGATAGATATAAGATTTTGCTCGTATATTAGACTGGGACTGACGTCATAGATTTCCATGGCTTTCCAATTTAAAAAAATAGCTTTCTCTACATAAGACCACCCCAACATGGAGAAAGCTGGCCTGGCCCTGGAATATCGGGAGATATGGAGGGTGAGGAGAGTGTACATTGGCTTCCCTGGAGTACTATAACTTTGCAAATGTAGCCTCAGTGATTAATGAACAAATGCATAGTTCATTTTTGCCACCTCTTCCATGGAGGTGACAGGACTCCACTGATGGGAGTGCAGCAACAGAAGAATGTTTGGACAGTCTGCTGACAGCACAACATGTACTTAGAGGCAGAGGTTACGCTCACAGGAAGTGGGAGTAATATGTAAGAGAACAAGCTGCAGCAGCAACCAGGATGAGTTCAGATAGCAGACACCCAAGCAGGGAGCTCGTAGAATTATTTATCTTCTGGATTACCCTTGGATATTTAATCCCCATTTTGCTCATCATTATAACATAAAAGAAACTCTAATTGTATCAATTAGTTCCTGTTCCAACAGAGGTGCTTTCATCATTTGCTGACTGTGGAGGAGTTTATTCCTGAGAAAAGGCCTTTGTAATGGTATGTTTATATTATGAATGTGTTACGATTGTGTTAAGATTGGAGGATGAAATTCAGAGTAAAGATGCAACACTGAGGCAACTGCACATGAACAAGGTTGCATATGTCCAGTTGTAATTGCAACTTTAAATCAATGCACAAACTTACAAGTCATGTGAGCAACTTTATTTTAGTGGCCATGGGCTTTACCTGCTATAACACCGTTGGTCTATGTAGGCCGAGAGCTCAGACCACAAGTGACCAGGATAAAATGCCAATCTGCAGGTGCCGAGTGCTGTTGTCAGTTTGCTTTCCCGACCAGGACTTTCCACTTCTACATTCATCCAGCCCAGGTTTATTGGCCCGTTAAGACGAATGGTGTAAAAATTGGGGAGTGCAAAGACAAAAGATCTTTGGCCAACCTCTTGAGCACGGTCTCCATTCCATCAGAGGTACTAACAGCACCCCGTTTATACTGCAGCACTTTTCATCAAAGGCAGCGTACAGTTTTAAGGAGAGCAACTTTGTTTCTGCTTCTGATTGAAAGTGGTATTTCTTAAAAATAGTTAGATCTTTTATTGGTGAGTTTACTCAGATCTTGGGTATAATTGTTCACAAGAAACCTTGCAGTTTGCTTCATTCTGATAGAAGTATTTATAGTTAAGGTTGAAACCCTCATTGAGCTTCAGTTTAAGAAAAAGCAGCAACTTTTCTGGCTGTGTTGTAAAGTCAGCATATTACTGAGCCACATAGACTGGAAGGTTCAATTCCTGGTCTTAGCTGAGTTAGCTGATCTCAACCAGGGTAGAAGTAGAGGTGCTACAATTAGTATCAGTGCCCATGGCATAGGGAGGAGGGGAGAAAGAAAATAGCCAGGGTTCTCATTCCTGATTGCTATCTAATTACTCCTTTTGGAAAACTTTGGGGAGAACAAGTTTGGATTCAGTTGTGATGACTTCCAACATCTAGGTTCAGATGTGAAGAATGACTACTTAGGCAAAGTACTGGAGTGTGCCTCGTGCCCCAGCTCTATTGAGTCTTGTTGGAGTACTCGATACTCTCCAGTAGCAGTGGGGAGCAAGAGAAAAGAGGCAAAAAAAAAATTAAAACTATATATCACTTTGCCAGTAGCAAACAAAGGTCAAATTTATTCAAAAATTTGATTTTAGATTGACTATAAACTGCCTGTGAACATGCAACTGAGCCCTGCTCCCACCTGTCAACCACTGCAAGCGCCTCACTTCATATCTTGCCTTATTGCAAATCATCTACTCTTGTTGCCTTAATTCAAACTTCCCAAATAAAATGCACAATGGTTTATGCATACACACTCCATGTACAAAAACTGCACCTGACATGCACAGCACGGACAAAAAATAATCCAATTCACAAACTATAGAACTGTCCAGCAGCTCTACTTAAGCCTCCCACGCAGTCCTGATTGCTGAGCATGAACTTATAGCACTGATTCTCAGTGTAAATGAAGCAATATTTTTTTCAGGTCAAAGAAAGCAAGGCACCTTAGTGCAAAGTTTATTTATCAGGTTTGTGTTCCTCATGACTGAGCATCAATTGTGATCATTTTTATAATTGATCACTGTTGCAGAAATAACAAGGACAAATGTAAGAACAGTCAAGGCCTATAGGTTGCGTTTGGTACTATAATTTAGAGATAAGCTTGAATAACGATGACAAGTATGAATATTCCAGTGCCTGTCACAGCTCTCTGCATTCCAGGACACAGCTTAGATTCAAACTAACAGTGAAGTGCAAGTTTATGAGAATGAACCTAAGTTTATCACTGCAAATCTCATTTTGTGGAGTAAAATTCTTAGCTTAGCTCAGAGGCAGAGAGAAATAATCAATGGTTAGTTGTAAGCTTCCCCTGCTCTTATTTTTCTCTCTCTCCTTCTGTTTTGTTTCTCTCTCTCTGTCCTTCCCTTTGTTTGCACCTCTTTGCTCCTACTATTACTTCCTATGTTTCCCTCTCTCTCCTACTCCTCTTTCACTTCTGCTTTTCTCTCTCTTTTGCTCTTACTTTCCATGTTTTTTCTCTCCTTCCTTCTCCCTCTTTCCTTCACCTGCCCTTCTGTTTCTCTCAGCAGAAATCCCTATACTGTTTCTTTCTCTCCTCATCCTCCTCTTTTCCATGTGTTCTTCAGTTCCTTTCTGTTTCTCTCTTTCCTTCTATAATCCTGTTCCTATTTCTAATCATTCTGCTTCCCTTGACTCTCTTTCCTCTCTTACTTCTTTTCATTGGAGGTACAATGCACAAGGAGCACAGAGATCCAGAGGAGCAGGGCAGTACTGCTGAAGGAGCGTGTATACGATCAGGGCCACTGAACAAGCAGCACAGAGAGTGGGTTTGGCAGTTGACGGAGCACACAGAGAATGGGAGGGAGCAGTGGGGGTGCTGAAAGAGTACAAAGACAAAAGAGAGGCTGCTGAGTCTTGCAACTAAAGAGAAAGAGACCACCACTTTCTGCAACATTTTAAGTACATGCTCAGCACATGGTTTCTCCAAAATCTATCGAGCTAGGCTATACTCCCAATGGTGTATGGAGGATGCAAAATAAAGAAGCAAGCTCCCTTTCTCCAATACTGACGTCCCTCATCTTTATAAGCACAAAATTATAGAAATTTGGATGACTGATTTGTTTGGAGAACAAATCTCGATGAAGCAAACATTGGGACCTGCGAGTTCAGCAAACCACATATTTCAAAGGAATTTCATTTCCATTAAATCATAAAGAAACAAAGATAGAATTTGCATTTATCTAGCACCTTCACATCCTCAGGACATCCCAAAGCACTTCACAGTCAATGGAGTATTTCTGAAGTGCACATCAACGAGCTTGCACACAAGATGCCACAAACAGAAATGAGATAAATTATCAATTATCTGTTTTTGGTAGCGCTGGTTGCAGGAAGAATGTCGGCCAGGAGACTGGGAGAATTCCCTACTCTTTCTTCGAATAATGCCACGGAATAGGCAGAAGGGCTTCAGTTTGACTTTTCATCTGAAAGACAGCACTTCCAACAATGCTGCATTCTCTCAATACTCCACTGACATATCAGCCTAGATTATGTGCTGAGATCCTAGAGTAAGGTTTGAACCCACAGCCCACTGACTCAGAGCTGATAGTGCTACCAACATGACAAGCTGAGAAAATAACACACCTTCATAATTACTGAACATTGTAGTGCGCTAAGTGTGCTAGAGCGAGCACAGAAAGTGCGCAAGAGCCTTGCCCACAGGAATTAAGTTGAGACATTTAATTGAAATAAAATCTAAAATAGTTACATAGCCTGCTTCAGACTCCAGCAGTTGTCTGCAGCCAGTGAGTACAATGGTTTCTGTTACTTACTTGTCTGACTAAAAGGTGCAGCCACACCTGGAATTGTTTCTGACCCAGACACCAACATGTTTTCAGGGATGAGGTGACTAACCCCCTCCAAGGGAAGATGAATCCATAATGTGTAAAAAATACAGCTGCCCTCAATCAACGTCATTAACTTATTCTCTAAAACAGAAAAAGAGAATTACATCAGTTAAGTATTATCTGTTAATCAAAAACATGTATTGCTTCCTTAAAGTCCAGAATATACCTTTAATCGTTTTCCCGAACTAATTTACAAGAGTGTTATATCCCATTTACACTGGGGCACTGGTGAAATAGGATGCAATACTTACACTTTGTCATAACACTAGTAAGCAGATTAGTGTTACTGCTACTTTTTACAATTCACCTGCTATTCAGACACATTAATGTTTCAGCCTGGACACTAACTATTGGCTATTTGACTGTGGGGAATATCACAATCAAAATCCAGTAACTCAGCATAGTTCGGAATCAAACCTGGGGCCTTGTTCATCCGAATTGCTCTACCGCACCCCATTGCATTTACACACGGAGCCCTCAAGTAAAGTCAGAACAGCACCTTCAAAAATTGAAAGCCTCCTTGACAACTTGGTGTTAGCATTAGAAATGAATCACTGTCTCTAGGTAAAAACTATCAATCTCCAATACCATATTCTCATGTGCAAATCGCTGCACACAGAAAAAAAAAATCAGTAGTATTGATAAAAATATGGAGCCCCTGAAATACATGTTCTGAGGAACGGTTCCAACACTTTAACCCATCTTTTTTCCATTCCAGAGGCTAAAGGACCTACTGTACATGAACAGCATTTTCTGTTTATTTATTTCAAATCAATCTAATTTTCAAGTTGTAACAGAGTTAGGATGGCATTTGTCTGTCAAATACATCCTCGTGACTAATTTGGAAAATAAAGAAAGAAAAAGAAGAAAGCCTTATCACTAAACGGCTGGCATTTCAATTATAGCTGCTATCTTTCCAGCATTACCAAGCCTTGGGTGCTGAATTTCTGTTACTAAGCTTCAGCTCTCATTACCCCACTAGAAGAGTGGCCAGCGGAGAGTCCTGAAATGATGACAGAATAGTCCCAAATGAAATGGCAACTGCTCGTGGCAAGCTTTTAATCTTTTTTTTATATAATTAGTCACGGGGGATACACACCAGATGCTATCTGAATAATAAGCCCTTTTATCTTGCAGCATCCCTTTTGAAGTTTCAGGATTTGTGAACAAAAATAATTACCACTTGTTTACATTCTTAGGCCAGTCATGAGCGCGTGTTTGTACCCCATACACAGAGAGGGCACGATCTTAATGAGGAGCAGGTAATGCAGCTCTCGGAAATCATTCATAATATTTTTTAAAGATTATGAAACAGGATTTGAGGTGACTGATGCTCTTCAAAGAGAGTGGAGAGAATGTTGAAGTGGCCACGGCAGTAGACGACATGCTGTGCTGTTGCCAGCATCAGAAACAAAGGACAAGAAAAAAAAGGCTCTAGGCTAAAATTCCCACATCAAGTAAATTAATTATTATGCTAATGATGTAAATTAAGAGTCTGACAGCTACACAGTGCTTCCGTACATTGTGAAAACCTGTATGGAATTATATTTAAGAGTGAAGCTGGCACTTGAATACCCGGGTCCTTTTACATTACAGGCGTGCAGCTGATTGCGGACCTAAGTCACCAGACGTACTACTAAATATCAAAGGCCAGAGCTACAGGAACCTAATGGCATCAAAGGAGAAATGTGGGTGTATCTGCTGTTGGATTAAGGCCTTCAGTTCCACAGTTTGTGCTGCAAGGCGGTCCCCACATTTGCACTCTGGGTCTCTGTATCATGGAGTGAAGCCCAGCATACCTACGAATAGCTGCAACCAACATCAGATATAAAAGAGGAAGAGTGGCGCAGAGATGTTGATCTGCTACCACCACTCTCAACCCCTCCATTGCTTCTGCTGTCACGCTGCTTGTCCAACATCCAGTACTGGATGAGCAGAAATTTCCTACAATTAAATATTGGAAAGAACAAAGCCATTGTCTTCGGCCCCTGCCATAAACTCCATTCCCTAGCCACCAATTCCATCCCCCTCCCTGGCCACTGTCTCAGGCTGAACCAGACTAATAACATCTTTGGCGTCTTGTATGACCCTGAGCTAGGTTTCCGACCCCATATCCTCTCCATCACTAAGATCGCCTACTTCCATCGCCGTAATATCACCCGTTGCCTTTCCTGTCTCAGCCTATCTTCTGCTGAAACCCTCATCCATGCTTTTGTTACCCCCGGACCCAACTACTTCAATGCTCTCCTGGCCAGTCTCCCATCTTCTACCCTCCATAAACTTGAGCTCATCCAAATCTTTGTTGTCCGTATCCTAACTCGCACCAAGTCCCGTTCACTCATCACTCCTGTGCTCACTGACCTACATTGGGTTCCGGTCCATCAATGCCTCAAATTTAAAATTCTCATCCTTGTTTTCAAATCCCTCCATGGCCTCACCCCTCCCTATCTCTGTAACCTCCTCCAGCCCTACAAATCTCTGAGATCTCTGCATTCCCCCAATTCTGGCCCTTGTGCATCCCTGGCCGTTCACCCCTCCATTGGTGGCCGTGCCGTCAGCTCTGGCCCTAAGCCCTGGAATTCCCTCCGTAATGTCTCCCTTTTTGGCTTGGTGTCTATTTTTTTTGGTCTGATTACGCTCCTGTGAGGCTCCTTGGGACATTTTACCTGAAAGGTACCATATAAATGCAAGATGTTGTTGTTGTTGTTGTTGTTGTTGAATGAACAACAAACAGACCCAGTAAAGCAGAAGCACCGAAAGGATTATCATTCTGCGTAACCCTCATATCAGAAGAATTATAGTCAATCGGTGAGCAGCCAAAATGGCAAAGGTAGTAAATACTAGCCAGCATAACTTTTCCACTGCCCAGACTACTAAAGGGAGATACCCTCTAATTAAAATTATCAGCTCTGAAGGATCACTTACGCTTTGATTGTTTTAGGTTAGTATTAGGTTTTAGGTAAGTATTTGAATATTCAATGCTGCTAACACTGGAAGTGGATGAAGGTCAAACATTTGAAGAGATTCCCACCTCATTTAAAATAAATTATTTGTTGGGAAGTTGGGAGATATTTTAATAGCTCATACTGCTTCCACACAACAGAATGGTTTTTAAAAAGCAGAGAAAAAATATATTCTTTTGTGACAGTCAAAAAGCAGCTACATGAAATCTGCATGTCCCATTAGAAACATTTTCTGGGGTGATATCATCTAACATTTATAATTCCATTCTTGGTTCAAGTTTATCTTTTCAACACGCAAGTTGAAGAAGCAATGAATAAGTTCCACCCATGGCCTTGTGGGTGAATGCACTGCCCAGTGTGATGCTGAGCAAGCCAGGAAGATCATAGATTCAATCCCCAGTTAACTGATCTCAGCCAGGGACAGCAGCATGGAAATTATAATTGTCCAAGGCAGCCCTGGGCTGGGGTGAGGATTGGATATGCTTCCTGCTATCCAGTGACCCATGCTGGGAAGGGCAGCTGTGTGAACGTAGAGTGAAGACAGGATAATCAGCGATGACCCCATGATTGAATACCGATCAACACATTGTGCCACTGAGGTACCAGAGTATTGCCAATACCCGTGGAACTAAACCCCAGCATGTGTCAGGAGAGGAAGCAGGCAAACTGATGGGAACAATAAAAAGGCCAAGCAATAAATTTCAATACATGGTGAGATCCATATTCAACTTTACTCGATGAAAAGAGGTGAGATTCCAGAATGCAGTCAGTGCATATTATCAGATATTTTCCATTCTCATCGAAAGAGCCAATGACATTTTAAACAGTTAAACGAATGAACAGTTTAAGATCATACATAGGCCTCATGTCACAACTATTTTATAGCTGAACATAGAACGCGGCAAGTAATTGAAATCAAATTCTCCAACATACATCACCTCAAGTAATGTAAAGGATACTGGACAATGGTCAATAAATAACAAGACAGAACCCAAATCAGTGGGTTCCGATGACCATATAGAGTGCAAGAGAAAAGCTTGACGTGTTCATATTCATCATCTCAACCACAAAATTGGAATGCTGTCTTATAAATTGCTGTCAGCTATGGCAGAATTATTTACAATGGAGGATAATGACTCTGTTACTTTTAATAAATCACATTGACAGTGACTTACTTATTTGATGTCGTACGTGTCTTGATTAAAGAAGCATCAACTCACAAGGTTATTTTCAGTAATAAATTGTATAAAATTTCCTAGCACTTAATAAAAATTAATTAAATTTGACCACATAGCAAACGAAGCACGTAGTTTGACTATCCAGTCCAGAAGGTTCCAAGTTCGATTGCTGATCTCCAGTAGTGCCAGTAGGGGCACTACGGCTGGTCTCAATGCCTCTGGTCTAGTCCGGGGAAAATCAGCCAGGGTCCCCGCTCTTATTCGTTTTCCAGTCACTACTGATGGAAGTGCGCAAAAGTGAGAACAAGATCGACCTGTGATGCCTTGCATGGTTGAACTGCTTTCCAGCACTCTGTCCAAGTACATTCGTGAGGAATTGCCACTTGGGTGAGGTAACGGAGGGAAAGGGGCACCCATGGAATTGTACCACACCAAGGAGTCACGGACAAGGGGAGGAAAGGGAAGAAGGCTAGTTTTTTTTAAATCTAATAATGCTAGTACGTAAAGATTCAATAAAAATAAAGTTCACAAAGACTGAAGCACAAGCCCTATAAATGTTTATTTTTTTTTGTTTGAAGAATATTTTGTTCAATTGTCTTTCCTTACTGCCTATTTGAAATGGCAAAATATACATATTCCATATAGATTACTATAAGACGCAGTTTAAAATGAGTGAGAATATCCCATGAATTCAAAACAAGGGATTTTTGATTGTTTCAAAACAGCTGCAGTAGCTCAAATGTATTTTTCTATTGGACATTAGGATTTCATTATAAATCATAGAATCGTAGAAAGTTACGGCACTGAAGGAGGCCATTAGGCCCATCGTGTCTGTGCCGGCCGAAAAAGAGCTATCCAGCTTAATCCCACTTTCCAGCACTTGGTCCATGGCCCTGTATGTTACGGCACTTCAGGTGCACATCCAAGTACTTTTTAAACAGGTTGAGGGTTTCTGCCTCTACCACCCTTTCAGGCAGTGAGTTCCAGACACCCACCACCCTGTGGGTGAAAAAAATTCTCCAGAGCTCCCCTCTAATCCTTCTACCAATTACTTTAAACCTATACCCCCTGGTCACTGACCTCTCTGCTAAGGGAAACAGAACCTTCCTATCCACTCTATCTAGGCCCATCATAATTTTGTACACCTTAATTAAATCACCCCTCATCCTCCTCTGTTCCAATGAAAACAACCCCAGCCTATCCAATCTTTCCTCATAGCTAAAATTCTCCAGTCCTGGCAACATCCTCGTAAATCTCCTCTGTCCCCTCTCTCCATATAACAAATCCTCCATTCATGTGAACTTGCAAATAGTTTTATGAATTGGTACATAAGTTATATTTCTTAGAAACAAGTGCAGAGTTTTAACACACAATGAATTGCACAGCTATGATACCTAGTGAAATTGCACTTGAAATTATTTTTGATTACAACAGTTCCAGTTGGACACTAGTTCATCAGGAAGGGTACAAAGGAGAACAGCAAAAGGAGTGAGGGAGCACGGAGTAGCAGCTATCGACGGAGTCTGGTTTCAACAAAGTCTATAATCGGGAATTTGGTGAGTGAGGGGATTCAGTGCAGTAAGGGGTGAGGTGCATTTGATTAGTCAGCAGAGAGGAGTGTACCAAGAGCGGGTCACAGCAACAACAAAACAAAACTGCAGTGTAACGTCGCAGGTAAGGCAGGTAGGTGGTTAGTGGTGAGTAGCTCTTCTGTTTTCTTCTTTCTTAGGACTGTGGGCTAAGTAACCTATGTTAGACTCAAATTTTTGGAGCAAAACCAGACGGAGACGGAACTGCTGACAAAGTTAAAGTTTATTAGAAAGCTTTGTGCACAAAGGGAGAGTGGTAAGCTTCCTAAAGCTCGCACCTAACTCTCAAAGGAACATCAGCACTACAAGCATGTTTATACCTTTCAATAAGCAACACCCACCTGCTGTGAAAGGTGGGGGTACATGTTTACGTAACTACAGTGGGTTTCATTGCGTGGTATAGTCTGCCACTCACTTGTCAGGGGCTACCTTGATCATCCCATGACATTAAACACCTCACATTCCTGAGGAGGACCCTTATCAGTAAACACAAGTCCCAGACATTGAGACTACACCGAGGGTCTTCACAAAGTCCTGATCAGCTCATCCCTCACTCCCTTTTGTGCTGGGGTGACCTTGGAGATATCCACCGCTCCTCCCTTAATCATCCGAAGTAAGCTGGTTAGGATAAACAATGTCAGCCTCGGCCTTGGGTAAACATTCCTTAATGTGTTCTGGGGATAAGCGAGGTGGTGGCCATAAGTCCAACAAACCTGCCTTTGTCAGCTTTTACAGTGTGAGTTACGAACTGCTCCCATAATGGTCAAGTATCCAATCATGCTTTGCTGCTACCTAAATGCTACATTTGCGATTTAACTACTTATGTATGTGAGGATAGGAGTGGCTAATCATTCTTCAATATATATATATCAGGTTAGGTAAGGGGAGGCTGGAGGTTTTGGATTTCTGTTCACAAGCCTATTTTTCCAGTCCAACACTTATAGCATAAAACTAAATTTTTTTTTAAAAAAACTAAACTTAATTTAATAAATTAAACAAGGCCGGTACTTGGTTCAACCTAAAAATAATTTGATTGGCATTGTAGTAATCAATTAAATAAATAAAATAGTTATGACAGGGCAGGAGATGTGTTGCAGCTGCAACATGTGGGAGCTACTGGACAGTTTTGTCCAGGGCAACGACATCTGCGATAAGTGTCTGCAGCTCGAGGAACTTCGGCTCCGAGTTGAGGAGCTGGAGTCCGAGCTGCAGACATTGCGAAGCATCAGGGAGAATGTTACCTGGACACTTTGATCCAGGAGGCAGTCACGCCCCTTAGACTAAATACTGTAGAATACCGTACGTGGTCTGGGACAGGAGGGTGTGACTGCGAGTGAGGTAGGTACGGGGATCCAGGAGGTAGCATTGCAGGAGCCTCAGCCTCTGCACTTGTCCAATAGATACAAGGTTCTTGCAACCCTTGCGGGCGAGTGCAGGGAGGATGAGCATACTGGCCATGGCACCGTGGTTCAGGGGGCCATTCAAATGGGGGGAACAAAAAGGAATGCGGTTGTAGTAGGTGACAGTATAGTTAGAGGGATAGACACTGTTCTCGGCAGCCAAGAGCGAGAGTCCCGAAGGCTGTGTTGCCTACCCAGTTCCAGGGTTAAGGACATCTCCTCAGGGCTGGAGAGAAACTTGGAGTGGGAGGGGGAGGAGGAGGATCCAGTTGTCGTGGTCCACATAGGTACCAACATAGGTAGGACTAAGAAAGAGGTTCTGCTGAGGGTGTTTGAGCAGCTAGGGATTAAATTAAAAAGCAGAACCACAAAGGTGATAATTACAAGATTATTACCTGAGCCACGAGCAAATTGGCACAGGGGTAAATCAGATCAGAGATTGGTGTGGGAGAAGTGGGTTTCGATTCATGGGGCACTGGCACCAGTACTGGGGAAAGAGGGAGCTGTTCCATTGGGACGGACTTCATCTGAACCATGCTGGAACCAGTGTTCTGGCAAACCGAATAACTAGGATGGTAGAGAATGCTTTAAATTAAATAGATGGGGGGAGGTCTCAGGTGGGGCAAAGTTTAGATTGATAAAGAGAAAAGACAAAGAAGTAGTACAGGAAAGTGATGGGGGTAATGATAAACAGTGTGTGTCAGGAAGGGACAGAGCGCACAAACATAGAAGTGCACTAGCAAATGGGGCCGGAGTAGGAAAGAATGGTAAAAAGACAAAATTAAAGGTTCTTTATCTGAATGCGAGCGGCATTCGTAATAAGGTAGATGAATTGACGGCACAAATAGAAACAAATGGGTATGATCTCGTGGCCATTACAGAGATGTGGTTGCAAGGTGACCAAGGTTGGGAGCTAAATATTCAGGGTTATTTAACATTTCAGAAGGATAGGAAAAAAGGTAAAGGTGGTGGGGTAGCTCTGTTAATAAAGGATGAAATTGGTATAATAGTGAGAAATGATCTTGGCTCAGAAGATCAAGATGTCAAATCAATTTGGGTGTAGGTAAGAAATAGCAAGGGAAAGAAATCGCTGGAGGGAGTAGTATATAGGCTCTATAACAGTAGCTACACTGTAGGGCAAAATATAAATCAGGAAATAAGGGGGGCTTGTAAAAAAGGTAATGCAATAATCATGGGCAATTTTAACTTTCACAAAGATTGCACAAATCAAATTGGCAAAAATAGCCCTGAGGAGGAGTTCATAGATTGTATTAGGGACTGTTTCTTAGACCAACACATCGGGGAACCAACCAGGAAACAGGCCATTTTGGATCTGGTAATGGGTAACGAAACAGGATTAATTAATGATCTCAAAGTAAAGGATCCCTTGGGAAGCAGTGATCATAACATGATAGAATTTCATATCCAGTTTGAGAGCGAGGGTCTTGAGTCTGAAACTACTGTATTAAACTTAAATATGGGCAATTATAAAGGAATGAGGGTGGAATTGGCTGAAGTGGACTGGGTAAACAGATTAGATGGTATGATGGTGGATAAGGAGTGGCAAACATTTAAAAAGATATTTTATGACTCGCAACAAAAATATATCCCTGTGAGGAGGAAAGACTCCACAAAAAGGATGAACCAACCATGGCTAACTAAGGAAGTCGAGGATGGTATCAGGTAAAAGAAAAAGCATACAAATGGCAAAGATTTCTGGTAAGCCTGAAGATTGGGAAAACTTTAAAAACCAGCAAAGGATGACCAAAAGAATAATAAAGAGGGAGAAAATAAATTATGAGAGTAAACTAGCAAAAAATATTAAAACTGACAGTAAAAGCATCTACAAGTATATAAAAATGAAGAGGGTAGCTAAAGTAAACATTGGTCCCTTAGAGGATGAGACTGAGGAAATAATAACGGAAAACAAGGAAATGGCAGAGGAATTGAACAGATATTTTGTATCTGTCTTCACAGTAGAAGACACTAATAACATACCAATAATAGTAGAAAATCAAGGGGCAAAGGGGAGGGAGGAACTAAAAACAATCACTATTACTAGAGAAAAAGTACTAGGTAAACTAATGGGTCTAAAGGCTGACAAGTCCCCTGGACCTGATGGCTTGCATCCGAGGGTCTTAAAGGAAGTGGCTATAGAGATAGTGGATGCATTGGTTGTAATCTTTCAGAATTCACTAGATTTTGGAAAGGTCCCAGCAGATTGGAAAACCGTAAACGTAACACCCCTATTCAAGAAGGTAACTATAGACCAGTTAGCCTAACATCTGTCATTGTGAAAATGTTAGAATGTATTATTAAGGAAGTAGTAGCAGGGCATTTGGAGGCACATAATACAATCAAGGAGAGGCAACATGGTTTTATGAAGGAGAAATCATGTCTGACAAATTTATTAGAGTTCTTTGAGGAAGTAACGGGCAAGGTGGATAAAGGGGAACCAATGGATGCAGTATATTTGGATTTCCAAAAGGCATTCAATAAGGTGCAACATAAAAGATTACTGCACAAGATAAGAGCTCATGGTGTTGGGGGTAATATACTGGCATGGATAGAGGATTGGCTAACTAACAGAAAACAAAGAGTCGGGATAAAAGGGTCATTTTCAAAATGGCAATCTGTAACTAGTGGGGTGCCGCAGGGCTCAGTGTTGGGGCCTCAACTATTTACAATATATATCAATGACTTGGATGATGGAACAGAGTGTATTGTGGCCAATTTTGCTGATGATACAAAATAGGTGGAAAAGCAAGTTGCGATGAGGACACAAAGTGTCTGCAATATTGACAGGTTAAGCGAATGGGCAAAAATTTGGCAGATGGGATATAATGTGGGAAAATGTGAAGTCATCCACTTTGGGAGGAAAAATAAAAAAGTAAAATATTATTTGAATGGAGAAATACTACAAAATGCTGCGGTACAGAGGGATCTGGGTGTCCTCGTAGATAAAACACAAAAAGTCAACATACAGGTGCAGCAGGTAATCCGGAAGGCAAACGGAATATTGGCCTTTATTTCTAGGGGGATGGAGTATAAAAGCAGGGAAGTCATGCTACAACTGTACAGGGTGCTGGTGAGACCACACCTGGAGTACTGCGTACAGTTCTGGTACCCTAATTTAAGGAAGGACATACTTGCATTGGAGGCAGTTCAGAGGAGGTTCACTAGGTTGATTCCGGGTATGGAAGGGTTGTCTTATGAGGAAAGAATGAACAGGTTGGGTCTATACCTATTGGAGTTTAGAAGAATGAGAGGAGATCTTATTGAAACATACAAGATTCTGAGGGGACTCGATAGGGTAGATGCTGAGAGGATGTTACCCCTCATGAGGGAATCTAAAACTAGGGGGCATAGTCTCAGAATAAGGGGTCGCCCGTTTAAGACGGAAATGAGGAGGAATTTCTTCTCCCAGAGGGTTGTGAATCTTTGGAATTCTTTACCCCAAAAAGCTGTGGAGGCTATGTCATTGAATACATTCAAGGTTGAGTTAGACAAATTTTTGATCAGCAAGGGAGTCAAAGGATATGGGGAAAGGGCGGGAAAGTGGAGTGGAGGTAAAAATCAGATCAGCCATGATCTCATTAAATGGCGGAGCAGGCTCGAGGGGCTGAATGGCCTACTCCTGCTCCTACCTCTTATGGTCTTATGAATCTCAGCCTTCATTCACTGCACTTCAAAAGACAAACTTAGAGCAAATTATTCTCCTTTACAAAATAAAGAATGAGAGATGGGATTCAATTTTTAAACTATGGGGTAGATGCTAGCAATCAGAATTGAACTGCAATACAGTGCAAAAAAAAAGGAAACAAAAATAAATCAGAAAAACTGCAAACTAAATAAAAATAGTTGAGGAAAAGCCTCTTTAAGGTTGTTTCAGTCATAATTTAGTTTCCTCAGACCTGGGCAATAACACTGCCACCTAGTTTGCAGATTCTGTCAAAAAAAACTCAGGGGTTCTTAATTTTCCCTCTGTTAGTGACTTCGAGCAATAAAGTAAACATGTGGATCAAGTGGGGATACTGCTCATCTATTTTATCACTAGAAATAGGAAACTGAGGAAATACACACCCAGATTATGAAAGTGTGTATAGGTTACATTCTGAGGGATATGAAATGAGAAGATAATATATATTTCCATCAACCTGACTAATTGCACCAATTTGCTGGTTGGAACAAACTGAGTGAGCTGAATGGCCTATACTCAGTCCGCAGATTCTTGGGGCCTTAATAACCATAAATTACTTTTAATATTCTAAACTCTGAAATTGAAAAAAAAATACAGAATGGAAATTCAATTCGAAACATCAGGGCAAATTTTCTACGGCTCTACTCCCAAGGTGGAACATCGCAAAATTTACCTTACTGTCTCCCACTGGTGCCAAAATTCACTTCAAATTCTGCTTTCTCATTAACAGAAAGAAATCTTTTAAAACCGTCCTTATTTTAAATAGGGTCCTTTATTTGGTGTGACTCGCTCTTTCTGTCTGCATTATAGTAACTCAAAGTAACATTCGTAATGCACTTTAAATATCTCTTAAATAGCTCTCTGTTAGACATACTCAATGCATTCCAGGGTACTTCCTATAAAATACCCTTCGGTGACAGTTGAACAATTGCTTTTAAATGAAGGAATCTAACCCATCACATGCAGACTGATTGAATACTACTATTGTGTAATAACTCATTTGCGCAGATGCCATAGGTAGAATTTTAACCCTCAAGAACGGGTGGATTGGAGTCGGGTGGGAGGTGAAAATAGTAGGTTTTTCAATCGCGACCACAACCTGGCTCCAATGCGCCCACTTCCGGGTTTAATGTGGGTGCGTTTGGATACACACGCAGAACCAAATGGCTGAGGTCGCGTCCCCAATTAGTGCCAGCGGGCGAGTCGTTAGCGGGACAATTATGGTCGTTGAGGTAGCTTTTTTTCAACTGAGTTTGACACAAAATTGAATTTAACGTTTCCAGCACGGGTTTCCCGGCAATTCTAAATCTCTGTGAAACGGAGGCAAGATTCAGCCGCAGTTAATTTATTTTTTTAAGCCTGTGATTGCCCCGTCTGAGTAAAAGGTCAGTTATTGCAGCTGGTCTCTCAGTTCTCTCAGGCAAACGTTTGGCTGAGAGTTCTCAGCTTTAGCAAAACTTTGGAGCCTTTCAAGCTGACAAGATCAGGATGGGGGTGGCGCAATGGGTCTATTCCAGAGGACATCTGAGGAGGAGGAAAATGACCATCCACGGCAGCCGCGTCATGCTGTGGTGGGATCTGCAGGTGCACAAGAGAGAGGTGCAGAACAAAGATCTGGAAAACAGCAGAGAGAAGAGCTGAGTGGAGAACAGCTGAGAGGGTAACAACAGAGGGACCGAGGCCGCAGGCGGCACTACACATGTGGGAGGCTATACATGCAGAGGCTGGGCTTCCTGGACCTCTCTGAGGTGCAGTGCCTATGCAGGCTCACATTGAGTCGGCAGGAGGTTGCAGATATCTGCAGCCCGTCACAATAAAAGTCACCACTGCCCTCAATCTCATTGCCTCTGGATCAGACCAAGGCGCCACGGTGACATCTCCAGGGTATGTCAGTCGTCTGCACGTAAAGTGTATATGGCACGTAACAGATGGATTGTTTGCCAGGGCACCCACTTATGTGAACTTCCCCCGTGACAACAATAGCCAGAATGAGCAGACAGTGCATTTCGCCTCTCTGGCTGGCTTCCCACAGGTGCAGGGCACAATCGAGTGCACTCACGTGGCAACCCGAGGACCACCACATGAGCCAGGAGTTTTCATCAACCGAAAAGGGTTTCATTGAATTAAGGCACAGCTGGTGTGCAACTATAAGAAGAGACTCATGCAAGTGTGTGCCAGATTCCCTGGCAGCTGTCATGGAGGAAAAAAGGAGATCTTGTGGAGGCAGAGGGTGTGGCTGAGGCACTAAATGAGTACTTTGCATCCGTCTTCACTAGAGAAGAGGATGCTGCCATTGTAGCAGTAAAGGAGGAAGTAATAGCGATATTGGATAGGATAAAAATAGATAAAGAGGAGATACTTAAAAGATTGGCAGTACTCAAAGTAGAAAAGTCACCTGGTCCAGATGGGATGCATCCTAGGTTACTGAGGGAAGAAAAGGGAGGGTGGGGGGAAGAAAGAGGGAAAAAAACGAGGGGTAATTTAGAAATCTAATGAGAAAAGTCAGGGCAACAGAGCAGTGTAGTGATTTGGGTAAAGATAAACAAAGTGTGGCAGGTAGGGACAGAGAGTTTACCAATAATAGAGCATCAACAAGTAAGGTCAAAGCAGGAAAAAAAGGTAACAATTCAAAATTAAAAAGGCTCTATCAGAATGCACGGAGCATTCGTAACAAGATAGATGAATTAGTTGCACAAAGAGATAAATGGGTTTGATCTAATAGCCATTACAGAGGCATGGTTGCAAAGTGACCAAGGTTGGGAACTAAATATTTCAGGGTACATGACATTTTGAAAAGACAGGCAGAATGGAAAAGGAGAGGGTGTAGCCCTAATAATGAAAGGATAACATAAGGACAGTGGTGAGAAAGGATCTTGGCTCAGAAGATCAGGAGGTAGAATCAGTATGGGTGGAAATAAGAAATAACAAGGGGCAGAAAAACACTGTTGGGAGTAGTTTACAGGCCCCCTAATAGTAGCTATACCGTTGGACAGAGTATTAATCATGAAATAATAGGAGCTTGCAACAAAGGTAATGCAGTAATCATAGGGGACTTTAATCTTGTGGAATGTGGGATTAGGCTGGGTGAGTCTGGAGGCGCCCTTCAGTACTCGGGTTATTAGAATCTATTATAAAGGATGTGATAACGGGACACTTCGAAAATAATAACAGGATTTGGCAGAGTCAACATGGATTTATGAAAGGGAAATCATGTTTGACAAACCGATTGGAGTTCTTTGAGGATGTAACTAGTAGAATAGATAAGGGGGAACCAGTGGATGTGGTGTATTTGGATTTTCAGAAGGCTTTCGATAAGGTCCCACACAGGAGGTTGGTGAACAAAGTTAGAGCACATGGAATTGGGGGTAATATACTGGCATGGATTGAGAATTGGTTAACAGACAGAAAACAGAGAGTAGGAATAAACAGGTCTTTTTCAGGTTTGCAGACTGTGACTAGTGGGGTACCGCAGGGATCGGTGCTTGGGCCCCAGCTATTCACAAGCTATATCAATGATATGGATGAGGGGGCCAAATGTAATATTTCCAAGTTTGCTGATGACACAAAACAAGGTGGGAATGTGAGTTGTGAGGAAGATGCAAAGATGCTCCAAGGGGATTGTTTCCCTCCTGGTCCTCACCGCACCCAGCAGTACTTCAAGGGAACCATCTGTGAACCTGGGTGTTGGCCTTGCTCTCTTTGAATCCATTGCTTCATTTCCTCCTTTCTCCTCCAAAATCCATTTTTGCATTGGCCCTTTAAATAGTGGACTTCAGATCGCCTCATGCAGGTGCGCAGCTTGGAGAAGCGAAACCCGGAAGCAAAAATAATTGGCGTCAATTAAGTTGCGATCACAGATTCCGACGTGCTTACTTCATTTCCAGGTTTTCAGCACGAAAATCTACCCATCCCCCCAACCCCAGCTCTCTTCCCGGCTCCAAGTAAAAATCATGCCCCATGAACCTGTTACTGGTATAATTAGTGGTTACCATTTCCTGCTCTCGACTGATTGCACTCTTCCTGCAAATGGTTGTCAAGAGTTTTACCTTTCTCCAAATCCGTTCATTTATTGCTTTCTGGTCCAGCATTGTGTTAGGATGCTAAAACAGAAAGTTCCAATTCTTTTCTCGTCAGTCTTTACTCAGCAACATGCTCTGAGTAAGTCCACTGCAATCTCTGAATACTGCATTAGATTTGAAGTTTTATAAAGATGCTCCCACTAAATTTTTTTTTTTATTCGTTCACGGGATGTGGGCGTCGCTGGCAAGGCCGGCATTTATTGCCCATCCCTAATTGCCCTTGAGAAGGTGGTGGTGAGCCGCCTTCTTGAACCGCTGCAGTCCGTGTGGTGACGGTTCTCCCACAGTGCTGTTAGGAAGGGAGTTCCAGGATTTTGACCCAGCGACAATGAAGGAACGGCGATATATTTCCAAGTCGGGATAGTGTGTGACTTGGAGGGGAACGTGCAGGTGGTGTTGTTCCCATGCGCCTGCTGCCCTTGTCCTTCTAGGTGGTAGAGGTCGTGGGTTTGGGAGGTGCTGTCGAAGAAGCCTTGGCGAGTTGCTGCAGTGCATCCTGTGGATGGTGCACACTGCAGCCACAGTGCGCCGGTGGTGAAGGGAGTGAATGTTTAGGGTGGTGGATGGGGTGCCAATCAAGCGGGCTGCTTTATCTTGGATGGTGTCGAGCTTCTTGAGTGTTGTTGGAGCTGCACTCATCCAGGCAAGTGGAGAGTATTCCATGACACTCCTGACTTGTGCCTTGTGGATGGTGGAAAGGCTTTGGGGAGTCAGGAGGTGAGTCACTCGCCGCAGAATACCCAGCCTCTGACCTGCTCTCGTAGCCACAGTATTTATATGGCTGGTCCAGTTAAGTTTCTGGTCAATGGTGACCCCCAGGATGTTGATGGTGGGGGATTCGGCGATGGTAATGCCGTTGAATGTCAAGGGGAGGTGGTTAGACTCTCTCTTGTTGGAGATGGTCATTGCCTGGCACTTATCTGGCGCGAATGTTACTTGCCACTTATCAGCCCAAGCCTGGATGTTGTCCAGGTCTTGCTGCATGCGGGCTCGGACTGCTTCATTATCTGAGGGGTTGCGAATGGAACTGAACACTGTGCAGTCATTAGCGAACATCCCCATTTCTGACCTTATGATGGAGGGAAGGTCATTGATGAAGCAGCTGAAGATGGTTGGGCCCAGGACACTGCCCTGAGGAACTCCTGCAGCAATGCCCTGGGGCTGAGATGCTTGGCCTCCAACAACCACTACCATCTTCCTTTGTACTAGGTATGACTCCAGCCACTGGAGAGTTTTCCCCCTGATTCCCATTGACTTCAATTTTACTAGGGCTCCTTGGTGCCACACTCGGTCAAATGCTGCCTTGATGTCAAGGGCAGTCACTCTCACCTCACCTCTGGAATTCAGCTCTTTTGTCCATGTTTGGACCAAGGCTGTAATGAGGTCTGGAGCCGAGTGGTCCTGGCGGAACCCAAACTGAGCATCGGTGAGCAGGTTATTGGTGAGTAAGTGCCGCTTGATCGCACTGTCGACGACACCTTCCATCACTTTGCTGATGATTGAGAGTAGACTGATGGGGCGGTAATTGGCCGGATTGGATTTGTCCTGCTTTTTGTGGACAGGACATACCTGGGCAATTTTCCACATTGTCGGGTGGATGCCAGTGTTGTAGCTGTACTGGAACAGCTTGGCTAGAGGCGCAGCTAGTTCTGGAGCACAAGTCTTCAGCACTACAGGTGGGATGTTGTCGGGGCCCATAGCCTTTGCTGTATCCAGTGCACTCAGCCGTTTCTTGATATCACGTGGAGTGAATCGAATTGGCCGAAGACTGGCTTCCGTGATGGTGGGGATATCGGGAGGAGGCTGAGATGGATTATCCACTCGGCACTTCTGGCTGAAGATGGTTGCAAACGCTTCAGCCTTGTCTTTTGCACTCACGTGCTGGACTCCGCCATCATTGAGAATGGGGATATTTGCAGAGCCTCCTCCTCCCGTTAGTTGTTTAATTGTCCACCACCATTCACGACTGGATGTGGCAGGACTGCAGAGCTTTGATCTGATCCGTTGGTTGTGGAATCGCTTAGCTCTGTCTATAGCATGTTGCTTCCGCTGTTTAGCATGCATGTAGTCCTGAGTTGTAGCTTCACCAGGTTGGCACCTCATTTTTAGGTACGCCTGGTGCTGCTCCTGGCATGCTCTTCTACACTCCTCATTGAACCAGGGTTGATCCCCTGGCTTGTTGGTAATGGTAGAGTGAGGAATATGCCGGGCCATGAGGTTACAGATTGTGCTGGAATACAATTCTGCTGCTGCTGATGGCCCACAGCGCCTCATGGATGCCCAGTTTTGAGCTGCTAGATCTGTTCTGAATCTATCCCATTTAGCACGGTGGTAGTGCCACACAACACGTTGGATGGTGTCCTCAGTGCGAAGACGGGATTTCATCTCCACGAGGACTGTGCGGTGGTCACTCCTACCAATACTGTCATGGACAGATGCATTTGCGACAGGTAGATTGGTGAGGACGAGGTCAAGTAAGTTTTTCCCTCGTGTTGGTTCGCTCACCACCTGCCGCAGGCCCAGTCTAGCAGCTATGTCCTTCAGGACTCGGCCAGCTCGGTCAGTAGTGGTGCTACCGAGCCACTCTTGGTGATGGACATTGAAGTCTCCCACCCAGAGTACATTTTGTGCCCTTGCTACCCTCAGTGCTTCCTCCAAGTGGTGTTCAACATGGAGGAGGACTGATTCATCAGCTGAGGGAGGACAGTAGGTGGTAATCAGCAGGAGGTTTCCTTGCCCATGTTTGACCTGATGCCATGAGATTTCATGGGGTCCAGAGTCAATGTAGAGGACTCCCAGGGCCACTCCCTCCTGACTGTATATCACTGTACCGCCACCTCTGGTGGGTCTGTCCTGCCGGTGGGACAGGACATACCCAGGGATGGTGATGGAAGAGTCTGGGACGTTGGCTGAAAGATATGATTCTGTGAGTATGGCTATGTCAGGCTGTTGCTTGACTCGTCTGTGGGACAGCTCTCCCAATTTTGGCACAAGTCCCCAGATGTTAGTAAGGAGGACCTTGCAGGGTCGACTGGGCTTGGTGTTTTGCCGTTGTCGTGTCCGGTGCCTAGTGGTCCGATGCCGGGTGGTCCGTCCGGTTTTATTCTTATTATGACTTTTCGTAGCGAGATTTTACAACTGAGTGGCTTGCTCGGCCATTTCAGAGGGCAATTAAGAATCAATCACATTGCTGTGGGTCTGGAGTCACATATAGGCCAGACCGGGTAAGGGCGGCAGGCTTCCTTCCCTAAAGGACATTAGTGAACCAGATGGGTTTTTACGACAATCCGGTAGTTTCATGGCCATCATTACTGATACTAGTATTTTAATTCCAGATTTTTTTTTTATTTAATTAATTGAATTTAATTAATTAATTGAATTTAAATTCGCCAGCTGCCGTGGCGGGATTTGAACTCATGACTCTGGATTTTAGTCCAGGCCTCTGGATTACTAGCCCAGTAACATAACCACTATGCTACCGTACCCGAAGACTAAACTGTGTAACTTAAGAAAGGAATAATAACAAAGTATGAGGCAAGAACCACATTTTAACGTACATAATTTCAAAATACAACTCAGATTTCTAGCTCTTTCACAATGATGTGGCTTTGATAAAGGTAATTGTGTATTAACCCTTCCCTTCTCATATTCGGGTACTTTCACCAATCTTGCATTCCCAGCGGAGAACCATGCTCAAAGGGAGCACAGATCACAGATTCGGCAAGAGTGTTGCAGCCCTCTGATCCTCGCTCCATTCAAGCGTGGCTCCCGAGTGGGAGTGCGGGATTAGTGAATTTACCCTAACAACGTGCTAATGACCTTTTTAAATGCACAAAATAATTTTAGTTTGCATTTTTCTATAATATTTTAGTTCTTCAATTTAGCTATGAAATAATTATAGTTTTATAATTATAGCCTGGTGTCTTAGTACATGTAATTACAAATTACCATGTTTTAGAGTGCCCACATCAAGCCACCTTCCCCCTCAATGAGAATAGTCACTAGCTAGTCAAAAGAACAACCAGCAAGTGCATATTTGTGTTCTTGCTCAGTGGACAACAAGTACTAGAAGCATCTCATGAGCAGCATGGTGAGATGCTCACCGTAAGATGTGTGAGTACACTGGCACCATCCTCCTAACCACAGCACGGACACACATTACATCCACTGAACAATGGTTCCACTAGTTGGAGGTGTGGCAATTGACTTCAGCGAGTGGTGGAAGGACCTGCACTAGGCAGCTTGTCATGTCAGCCACTTTGATATTTTAAAGATTCAATGCCATGTACCAGGTTTTCTCATCACCAACTACTTAATCTAGGTCCTCGTGTGAGGGGCTTTAGCAGAGGCATGCCTGCTGTGAAGCTATTTCTCCCTCCACCCACTTCATCTCTTTGCCACAAATCAATCTCACAGCTTGGCCCTAGGTCTTGAACTTGGGTCAGACGAAGCCCTTCTATTCCATACCTACGAATTCTGAAGCATGGAGCAGAATTGTTTGTAAGTATGTCTTGTATCCACAAGCACAACCTGTATTGGATTCTGTGGTCCTTGTAGAAAGACCAAAGCACCTTCACCCCTTCTCAGTGAAATCTCAGATGACTTTGTCCAGGCTGAAATTGTATTCCACCAGGAGCCCCTAGGTACCGATGTGAATCAACAATTGGGACAGATGCCACAGCATAAATTCCATCCACATGGCCACATCACCTGTTGTCTAGTCTATCTTATTTGTAGTCACATTGAGACAGTCCTAGGATTCAAGGTCACCAAGATTCCTCTTGTTACTGGACCCCTTGGCCTGATTGCTCATAGCTCACAGAAACTGTCAGTCACTCGGAGTAACCCTTTGTCTCAAGGCCAGCATCTTGACCAAGACAGCTAAAGAGCTGCCCTCTCGACAAAGAACGTAACCAAGAAGTGCTTCAAGGTTTCCCAACGATGTTGAATAATACAATTGAAAAGCAAGAGGACTACCAAGCTATTAGCTACATAATTGATTACACCATCTATGAAATGCCAGGCCTGACATGTTCCAGTCACCCATGAGGAGCAGTGTACAGTCAGATGAAAAGACATCATCAAGCTTTAAAAAAAAGTTCAAACTCCACCTATAAATAGCAATTACTATTATGCCGGGGGAGGGGGAATCACCAGGGCACTGTCCACTCAAGGAAACTTTCATGTGATCTTCCCTCACTCTGCTGTATCACAGCCTCTGTCTGACAAACCAGTGAGACCATTGGAAACACAAACAATAGAATTGGTTGGAAAAAATATTTAGACTAAAATAGTGAAACACAGCACCATGTCACTCTATGTCAGAAAGAGAATAAGCTGAGAGGGAGTTTTAAATATGGAGCTTGAACTTTGGTCAAAGAATGAGGAAGGCTCTACCTATGGTATGTTTTCTACAATTCTTCCTCATTCGTTCAACCTCCATTTGTAGGTAGGAAATATACCAAAGTGATCAAAAAAACTAGTTTGGGGAGAGATTTTTGAGTATGGAGAGCAGGGTCTGAGTTTGGGGAGAGAGTTTTGAGTATGGAGACCCGGGTCTGAGTTCGGAGAGAGGGCTTTGAGTATGGAGAGCCGTGTCTGAGTTTGGGGACAGGGCTTTGAGTATGGAGACCTGGGTCTGAGTTTCGGGAGAGGGTTTTGAGTATGGAGAGCAGGGTCTGAGTTTGGGGAGAGAGTATTGAGTATGGAGAGCAGGGTCTGAGTTTGGGGAGAGGGCTTTGAGTATGGAGACACAGGTCTGAGTTTGGGGAGAGGGTTTTGAGTATGGAGAGCAGGGTCTGAGATTGGGAGAGTTCATGGACTTACACAACCTCATCAAAACATTTGTCATTCTGAGTTATCGTGTCAATAAAGCAATGCCTGGGGTAAGAATGTAAACATGCTTGTGGAACATACAAGTAACTCTGCTCAGGTTACCTCAAGAATTGACCATTGCCTGAGTAGAGTAAATCCTAATTCTGCCTGGCAGGTCTTGCCCTGTCAAAGAGGACTAAAAGGAGATACACTCCGTTAAATCTGCTCACCATAGCAATTAATTTACCAAAAGCTTTCTTTCTAAAAGAAACTAACAGCCAGAATTGACAAAGGCCTTTCGTCTTAGCAACATGGGCTATTCGCATCAACTAAATTGCATTCTCTTTCAGTGGATTAAATGTACGGTGGTGGATGGAACTTCAGCACTTTGATTTCCTGAGATGGATGAAACTCAGAAAAGAGCTTAATGTAAAATGGTGGAGTAGCTTAAGAACTGCCTTATCTTCACCCCAAGCATACAAAGGTGGAATTAATGCATGTAGTTCACTAACGCATTATTAACAGTACAGGGGCTGGTAATCATCTTAAAACAGAGAAATGAAAACCCATAGATTCCAAAGGTCCTGACCAACTTGCTCAGAATCAAATTCAAGTTCCACTTACCCTCAATTGGAGGAACAAAAGGGTACACCTCCCAAGCACCCTTCATAAACTAGGGCACAATTAGATGTCCATCAGAGGCAGGTAATAAACAGAAATGGTAGCAATGTGGACTCAGAGTCCCTGATCCAGCAGCATTTGTGGGCATGAGAGATCATTTGCACATTCAGGCACACTGAAGTGATGATCAGAACATGAATAAACAAACTGCTTTTCCTTCAATTTGGCAGCGTAAGTCTTGAGAATTCATGCTTTCCTGGAGGCCAACAGTTTTCATTATTAACTGCTGGAATCTAAGTTTGCCCTTTCAAGAGTCAGGCTATCAAATGGGATTGATTTGACTGTTCATCTGGGTCAAGAAATCCTCCACGTAGGGAATAAATAAGCCCGGGTAGCTGTCAGTACCCAGGCAGGAGGTTGACAAACCAATACAGGGTCATAGGAATGACCATTATCTCCACCTCTTTCTAATTCTTGTGAGCGACCTGCGAGATGAGAAGAAACAGAGAAAAAGTGTATGGGAGCCTAACCTACCAGAGGATCGGGAGAGTGTTTTAAGACAACTCAGAAAGCAATGTCTTCACAATTTCCGTAAATCAGGAGCCAATATCATCAGAAGTAGACCAGGGCATATACAAACAATCTTATTTTCGACACAACCACTGTGTGAAGCCTGTGACTTTAGAAAGAAAGACTTGCATTTATATAGCTCCTTTCGCAACCTCAGGACGCCCCAAAGCACTTTACAGCCAATGAAGTTTTTTTTTGACGTGTAGTTACTGTTGTAATGCAGAAAGTATCCATTCAGCAAAATATTAATAAAGTAAAAGAAAAATGCAAATGTTAGGGATAAATTTAATTTTCTTTTCTGTACTATATTGAATGTTAAACTTTAGCATAAAAACACATTTACACAAATACAAATAAGCCAAGTAGACAGACTTCAATTAATGTATTGATGCTCCTGTGGCATGGTATTTGCATTACATATCCTGGTTGACCTACGACTCTAAGCTGATTAGTGTGCTTGCTTACACGATGCTTGCTTGAGGAATATTTTACTTTTACATTGTAGGCACAGACAATTCAAAATGCAAATGCCCTCAGTGCACAGTAAAAGTGAGAATGTTAGTAACATTCTCGAAAGTGAGAATGTTACTGCTCTCAATTTATAACTGATAAAGTCGCTTATGATTTTAAAACCTCAAACCACGACTAGCAAATTGTCATTCAAGGAATGCTCATCAAAATCTTGATTAAGACGGCATTATCATAAATCAGGCCTCCAAGAGCCAATACAAACTGACCCACTTATATGGGACACACTGACACTCACAACTCCTTCTAGCTTTAGACTAACAAAATAAATTGGGATAAAAATTTTGGGTATAAAACAGGTGCAATGATGACAAATTTAGCAGTGGGACGGCCTGTGCCCAATCTGCGTGTACATTCAGGCCAATGTTAAATTGGTCCAGACCGTTTGTCAGGTATCATTGGCAACTGCCTAAAACAGGCATTAGACCCCTCACATACATAAATGACAGGCCTAACGCATGTTTTAGGTCCCCTTGCCAAAATTGGTCAACGATGAGTGGAGTTGGAGACAGGCCTTCAACGCTCGGGATTCTTCAGTGGCCCCTGCCCTGCCAATGAAAGGTAAGTTTAGATTTTTCTTCAATGCAGAAATAGTTACTGTGGAGCCAGGAGGAGCTGGAGTGCTCCAGGGTGGGTTTTTTGAGGAGATGGATAATCATAGAATTTAGCCACAGTCAGCAGACCCACACCCACCAGACTAGTTTCATCTCCTCCTGCCATAAACATATATCCCTCTACCACTGCTGAATCAAGAATCTGCATATCTTATTTTAACTAAGTTGCAATTCATAGAATGACACAGCACAGAAGGCGGCAATTTGGCCCATCGTGCCTGTGCCGGATATTCATCTAGTTGAGTGGTCATCTATAATGTAATTAAGTGTGAAGTAGCTACAAGATAATTTTCATGAACTTAGTCAGCCGTGTCCATTGCTTTCCTTCTCGTAGTTTCCACAGAATTTGTCCACGTCCCCATTGATTCCCAAGGTGTTTTTAAAAACTTAAATCTTGTTTCTCTTCTTTCTGCCAGTCTGCTTTTCTCAGTAAGAACAGATTTTGCTCCCTTAGCAGCTCCTCATAGCTCATTGATTATCCTCCTTGTTTCTTTAAACACTTTCCAAAATGTTTAAGACTTAATAAAAGTACAGTCCCCAAAACTGAACAGGATGCCCCTTATGTGAAGCATCAGTATCATTCACTTGGATGTGTGTACTGTGAATCTACTTCCACACCCAAACTTTGGACTGATAGCAGGTGCAGGCCAGTTCTTCTGCTGACTAGATTTTAACTTTGCAGCTCACAATCATAATGCTGAAACAAACACAAATAATGCTATCCATGTCAGGAGGAATTTTAGTACACAACATTAATTGCAAATAACATTTTAAATTAAAAACAAAAAAAATTAAAACATTTCCCTTTGCTCGCCCTATTCTCTCTATTTTCTCTTCTTCC
This sequence comes from Heptranchias perlo, assembly GCF_035084215.1. Classification (NCBI taxonomy): domain Eukaryota; kingdom Metazoa; phylum Chordata; class Chondrichthyes; order Hexanchiformes; family Hexanchidae; genus Heptranchias; species Heptranchias perlo. The sequence goes on from NC_090356.1 coordinate 27,455,130, forward strand.
TCACTTCCTCTCTGTCTGTTAAATTTAGTTTAACTTTTATTTTCTCCTATCCAATATTCCATCTATTGTAACTTTTTTTCTAACTTAAATTTAAACCCCTTCATTTCCCCATTCTGTCTATTTTGGAGCAGGAGTAACTTTTTTTTCAAAATGGCGTTTGAACAATTTAAAATTCTCTCCATAAACCAATTTTCAAGCAATCATGTAACAAGAATGGAAGAATTGGACTGCAAGGTCAGTCTTTGATGCATCAGAAGAACAAAAGGGCTGCCAATGGATAGGATACACATCACCAGCTCAATTGCACTCAATGAATAAACTTCTCAATGAAAAGTGCTAAAGGTTAATATTTTACTATTTTACAATGCAACAGTACTTTTCATGTGTTGTCAGTTACTTTTAACTCTCATATTATTACCTTACATTTCTCAAAATTAAATGCTATTGCCATTCATGCATGATCTTTTTGATCCACTGACACTCTGTGCCTTGGCAGATAACAGCAACGACTTTCATTTATCAGGACAATCCCAAGAATTTGCTTGCTGTACAAGGCTGTATTTAATAACTAATATCACACGTGAACTTGATTTCCTTTTTATGAAACTATCAGACATCAAAGTTGCGACTTACTGGAAAGTAAGTGCGTGGTTGAAAGACCAGCACCAGTACTCGGACAAGAAGGAGCTGTACCGCTGGAACAGGCTGCACCTGAACCGGGCTGGGAGCAAGGTCCGAGCGGAAAGAATAATAGTACTGTAGAAAGGGCTTTAAACCGATGGGGGGGGGGGGGGATGTGGAAGTGTCCGGGTGGAAATAATAGTAACATAAGGATAAGAGCAAAGGTCAGAGTACAAAAAGGGATAAAGATAACAAAAAATCTGAGAACACAAAAAATTATAGGAAGTAATAATAAAATACCTGTTAAAAATGAAGCAGGAGTGATGCAAAATAAAAATATATTAAATTGCCTGTATTGCATCAGCAATAAAAAGTTTGGTAAGTCAAAAAGTGCGAAAAAACACTATAGCATAAGAAATAAAACAAATGAGTTAGAAGCACAAATTCAGTTTAAAGAGTATGATGTAGTAGCCATTACATAGAATTATATAGAATGTATAGCATAGAAACAGGCCATTCGGCCCAACAGGTCCATGCCGGTGTTTACGCTCCACACGAGTCTCCTCTCTCCCTACTTCATCTAACCCTATCAGCATATCCTTCTATTTCTTTCTCCCTCATGTATTTATCTAGTTTCCCCTTAAATGCACCTATGCTAGTCGTCTCAACTACCCTTTGTGGTAGCGAATTCCACATTCTAACCACTCTCTGGTTAAAGAAATTTCTCCTGAATTCCCTATTGGATTTATTAATGACTATCTTATATTTATGGCCCCTAGTTCTGGTCTCCCCCACAAGTGGAAACATCTCTATGTCTACCCTATCAGACCCTTTCATAATCTTATAGATCTCTATCAGGTCACCCCACCCCCCTGGCTTTTTTTTTAAAGAGAAAAGAGTCCCAGCCTGTTCTATCTTTCTTGCTGGAATGGCCTCCTCCTGTGCTGTACCTACTATGAACCTCTCAGTTCTGGTATCATCTCTGTAAATCTTTTTTGCATCTTCTCCAGTACCTCTATATCCTTTTTATAACATGGAGACCAGAACTATTCACATTACTCCAAGTGTGGTCTAACCAAGGTTCTATACAAGTTTAACATAACTTCTCTGCTTTTCAATTCTGCAAGTTTATTAATGTCTTCCTATATTTTTTCACAGTCCTCCTCAGCATTAGCTATATCCCCCAATTTGGTATCGTCTGCCAATTTTGAAATTGTACTTCTGATTCCTGAGTCCAAATCGTTTATGTCAATGGTGAACAATAGTGGTCCCAGCACTGATCCCTGTGGAACACCACTTCCCACCTTTTGCCAGTCTGAGTAACTACCTTTAACCCCGTACTCTCTGTTTGTTTTGTAGCCAGCTTGCTATCCATTCTGCTACTTGTCCCAACTCCACATGCTTTGACCTTAGTCATGAGTCCATTATGCGTTACCTTATCAAAGGCCTTTTGAAAATCCAAATATATTACATCTACTGCATTACTCTTGTCTACCCTTTCTTTTACTTCTTCAAAGAATTCAATAAGGTTGGTCATGACCTTCCCTTTTGAAATCTGTGCTGACTATTCTTTATTATATTCTCAGTATCTAGTTGTTTTTCCATTACATCTTTGAGTAACGATTCCATTATCTTTCCTACCACAGACATTAAGCTAATTGGTCTATAGTTCTATGGACTTGTTACAGAGACCTGGCTACAAGTGGGACAGGACTGGGAGCTAAATATTCCAGGTGACAGGATCTTTAGGAAAGACAGGGAAATTGGGAAAAGAGGAGGAAGAGCAATATAGATAAAAGACACAAATACAGCAGTAGAAATGATTTCACTAAGGGTGATCAGGCAGTAGAAACACTATGAATCGAACTAAAGAACAGCAAAATATGTAAGACTCTGGTGGGAGTTGTCTACAGACCTCCAAGCAGTAGTTATGTAGGGGGGGGGGGGGGCGGGGATGTATAACTATGGAGATAAGGGAAGCACATAGCAGAAACAATGTGGCTGTAATGGGAGATTTTAATTTTCACATAGACTGGGAGAATCAGAATGGCTTAAGTAATAATGGCAACAAATTTCTAGAATGTATTTGGTACAGTTTTCTGCGATGAGTAACGAACTAGAATTAGTTAACAATCTGAGGTAAAGGAACATCTTGCAAATAGCTTGAGGGGGAGACGGGAGAGTTACAAGCCGAGGTTTTAAATTTAAGTAAAGCAAACTTTGAGGGGATGAGAAATGAATTGTCCATAGTAAACTGGGCTGAATTATTAATGGGTAAACCTACAGACAAACAGTGGGAAGCATTCAAAGAAATGTCTGGTACAATACAAAACTGGTACATACCCCGAAAAGGCAACAGTTCCACTTGCGTAGTTAAGCAACCATGGTTAACAAATGAGGTAAGAGAAAATATTACACAAAAATCAAGGACAAGTGGTAATCCAGCAGACTGGCAGAGCTATAAAAATCAAGAAAGGGATACAAAGAAAGTAGTAAGAGGTGCAAAAGGGGAATATGAAAAAATACTTGCAAGGGATATCAAAGAGAAAAGTAAAAGTTTTTATAAATATATTAAGAGAAAGAGGAATGCGGGTCCATTAAAGACAGATCCAAGCAAGATTATAATGGACAATAAGGAAATGGCAGACTTGTTAAATGATTATTTATCCATTTTCACAGTAGAGGAAGAGGACAAAATACCAGCGGTACAAGGGAACCTAAAAATAAGTCAAGGGCGGAACTTATTGGCTTTAATGTATGTAACAAATGTTAGTGGAAAAAATAACGGAACTTGAGATACACTAATCTGTAGGACCTGATGGTTTCCACCCCAGAGTAAAAGAAATGGATGAGAAAATTGCAGATGCTTTAATCATAATTTTCCAAAGCTCTCCAGATTCAGGAATTGTGCCTTTGGATTGGAAAATTGCAAATGTGACTCTATTAATTAAGAAGGGAGAAATCAGGAAGCTACATGCCTGTCAGTTTAATATTAGTTGTGGGGAGATTACTGAAATCTAACATTAGGGACAGAGTGACTAAGCATCTGGACAAGTATGAGCTGGTCAAAGAGAGTCAGCATGGATTTGTGAAGGAAAGGTCATGTTTGACTAATGTAGCTCATTTCTTTTGAGGAGGTCATTAACATGGTGCATAGGGGAGTGGCCATGGATCATGTCTATATGGACTTCCAGAATGCATTTGATAAAGTTCCACACAAGAGATTAATAGCAAAAATGAAAGCACACAAAATTGGAGGTAACCTTGTGATATGGGTTGGTAATTGGTTGGGAGGTAGGAGACAGAGAGTAGGGATAAAGGGAATGTTCTCTGATTGGTGGGATGTGACAAGTGGTGTTCCCATGGATCTGTACTGGGGCCTCAGTTTTTCACTATATAGATTAATGACTTGGACGAAGGAATAAAGAGTTATACATCCAAGTTTGCAGTTGACACTAAGTTAGGAGGCACAGTAAGTTGTGTGGATGGGAGCAGGAAGTTACAAAGGGACAGAGACAGATTTAGTGAGTGGGCAAAACAGTGGCAGATGGAGTTCAATGTGGGGAATTGTGAGGTCATCCACTCTCTCCACTGAGTCAGAAGGTTCTGGGTTGAAGTCCCACTCCAGGGGCCTGAGCACAAAATCTAGGCTGACACTCCAGTGTAGTACTAAGGGAGTGCTGCACTGTCGGAGATGCCATCTTTCGGTTGAGACATTAAACCGAGGCCCTGTCTGCCCTCTCAGGTAGACGTAAAAGCTCCCGTGGCACTATTTCGAAGAAGAGCAGGAGCATTTTCCCCGGTGCCCTGGCCAATATTTATCCCTCAACTAACACCTAAAATGCTGTTTGTGGGACCTTGCTGTGCACAAATTGGCTGCCGCACTTCCTGCATTACAACAGTGACTACATTTCAGAAGTACTTCATTGGCTGTAAAGCGCTTTGGGACGTCCTAAGGTCATGAAAGGCACTATATAAATATAAGTCTTTCTTTCTTTCTTTCCACACTGCCTGAGCTTTGCTGCACAGTTCTATTAACAGGCGACGCAGCAACCATTCAGCAAAGTGCTAACTCCCCCCTACCTCCCAAAAATAATATGTTTGAACCACACCTACAGCCCAGCTAAGATTATCGAACGCATCCGAAAGCTGAAGCTCTGATGAAAACATCAGTCACCATTGGGATTCAAACCCTCAACTACACATTATTAAGTGATTGGCTTTAATAGCATACTTGCAGGCTGCTCAGTACTGCTATGGTTTACCACTAATTTTCTACAAGAGCTCTGAAAATATTGGATGTCCAGTGTAAGATCCAATCTTTCAGAAATCACTTGAAAATACCAAACATCTAAGTGTTCTAAACCATTAATTGGCATATATTCCACCGTATAAATCATAGATTTATAGTCAGTCCTTCAACTTCATTGAGGTAAGCAGCAGTCTCTCCGTAGATGTTAGTGTCTTCCAAGCAAAAGACTAGCTGTTTAGTACATAACATACCCCATGTCTGTGCCAATAAACTGTTCTAATTTACTTGATTTATTAGGTCTGCTGATTAGATTAGAATTATTAAATTAACAAAACTTTCAAAATAATTATTTTATTTGCTAATGCTTATTACTGGAAATGTTCAATTTGCTATTTGATGTAATGCAATGGTTCACTTATTGTGCATGTTAACAGTTCACATTTCAACTGAAAGAAAGAATATAGTGGAATTTAATTATAACAATTGGTCAAAACAAGGAAACCTTTGGCAAAACCAGTCAGTACATGAGGATGAAAACATAATTATAACAAGGCTACGCACCTTATTTTATTTAATGGAGCTTTGAAAAATAAACTCAAAGGCCAGTGTTTTATGACAGTAATTCATTCCCAGTCTGTACGTTTCAATAAGTGGAATAAGCATTGTGTACTAGCAAAAAACTTTGACTTACTCTCAATGGGGTCCTGCGATGCTGGGTGCAGCAATGCTCTCGGAGTACCATGATAGAGATTCAATCTGCAGTTTTCAGAAAGGAAAAGAAAAAGAACCCGTTAACTTTTTTTTATTTTATTAGATCTAGCAGCAGCTATAGGTATGGCTTTATTAAACTTGTATTGAAAAGAATGTGATGATATAAAGGCCAATTCCAGATGGCATTGATAAATGCTCCGAGACAATAGCCAACCATAGCCGGTTCCAATATCTGGTATTAAAGAACGTTGAAATAGACCTGTAACTACATGGAGGCAGCAAACAATCATGAACACAAGAATAAAGGCAGAATAAAGAGGTGACAAATGCTATATTTCCCACAGGAGTACAAGGATTGAATCAGATCGACTCAATCTGGATTAGTTGACTCTTTCACTCTTGCCTTGAGGGCACAATAGATTAATATATCATGCTGAAATAGTGGAGTCTTCAGTGTTCCTGTAGGCCTATTTTCCACAATCTGCCTGTCAATTTCAAGTCAATTTCATACACTGAGGGGGTAAAAATGCAACCAATGTCTGCTTTACTAGGCAGGTTTAGGAGTGGGTTTATACTGAAAAGATTGCTGAAAGAAAAGGAAGCTAATTTAAAACCATTAATAAATAATTGTTCATCCCAAATATTACAAAAAGGTCGCTCTGTATCTTTTATATACTAATATGAAAAACATTTATCAGAAAAATAATTCAGAAATAAGCAGTTGCTTTTAAAAGAATATATTGTGGACTGCAGCTTAAAAATTAAATAAACAGGTTTTTAATAATCATGCAAATAAGTTTACCAAAGGCACCAAAATTGTATTTCTGTCACTTGCTGCTAAAAGTCACATTGCATGTGGTTATCACTATTAAACTTACTCTCCCTTGAGTTGTTGTGTTTAAAACACCTATTGAATTCTATGCCAGCACTTCACAATCGCTTCCCCACTGAATCAGGTGAAAGAAACCCATTGTAAGACATCAGCAAATTATCTAATTGTTACTGTGAGCACAGTCAATGAAGTGAGATGGACTTAACAGTTAACAAACAGTCTACACAGGGGCATTTTAAAATAGTGATGCTTTGGCAACCCGAGAGATAACATTTATGAGAAACTAGGAAGACTTATCTGTATTACTGATGAGATCAGCTTTTTAGTATTCAGGCCGGAGGAATATTGGATAACTTAGGAGGCCAGATTTTAAATAAATCAAAACTGCTAAATTTACTTCAGTGTACAGGTCAAAGTTAACTACTGATGTAAATCAGCAATAATAACCAAACTTACTTATAGCAAGTCATGAATTATTTATTAAAATTCCAATACTCAAAGTTCAAATAAACTATATATATTTAAATGGTACTGTAAAATTGATAATGGTGCACTATGTTTTATCCCACTGATGGCGTCATTTGAATTCTATTCTTGCTGCTCGCACCATGATGTGATTAGATGGGATAGAAGAAGGAAGAAGCATATATGGCCAGAGTGCTTATGGTTTAATCAGGATTCTGACCATGGGATTTCAGGGACCATAAACTAACAGGATACAAAAGTTATGTTGCCAGCTTAGGGATTCAAAGTATCCAATCAGGCAGTTGGAATTTTGATTTGTTGGCTATTCAAAAATTAGCTTATCAGATTTCCACACAGCTAAACGCAGGAAGTGGCTTTGAAGTGCCTAACATAATAAAAGTTTTAACTAGTTCTGGAGAAAATCAACAAATCTGTTTTAGAAGCTTCCCCAATGGCTTTCTGAATAAAGGCACCACCATGCAGTGTAGCACTAGGCCCTACAGACCAGAAGATCCCTGGTCTGCTTCTGGACTTGAGCAGTAAGGATGCTCCAAATTAGCTTAGTACCACTAGGCCGGAGAGGGGAGAAAACGGCATAGTTTTTGCTCCTGATTGCTATCCAAATATCCCCAATAGGAAGTATGCACAAATAAATGTCACGTAGGAACAGGATCAGGCTCAGCTGTGCTTCTCATCATGTCCAACAGCCTAATACTCACTGCCTAGGATAAGTACTTTTGGAACAGAGATGGTTAAGTGATAATCTAATGGATTTTCAGAATTATAAAAGGCTTTGAGAGGGTAAACTGTGAAATATTGTTTCCATTGGTTGGTAAATTGATTACAGGGGTCATAGATTTAAGGGTATTACTCAAAGAGCAAAAGGGGAAGCTAGAAGAATTTTTTTCATGCAGAGGGTCATTAGAACGTGGGATGCTATACCGCAAGTGACTATTGAGGCAGAGGATAGCATCAAGGGGATAGGACAGGAAAGTGGAGTTGAGGTAGAAGATCGGCCATGATCATATTGAATGGTAGAGCAGACTCAAGGGGCCGTACGGCCTACACCTGCTCCTATTTCTTATGTTCTTATTGTTTAAAAAGGATTGGATAAGTATTTGGAAAGAGAGGACATATATGGGGAAAAGGCAGGGAAACAGGATTAGAGTAGATGGCCAAGGTTTTCCACGTACACTCACGCCATCCCACAAACTCCATCTCGTTCATTTTAATGGATGGGAGAAATCACACACTGGTGAGCGCACAATTGGAAAAACACCAGCCGATAGCTCCATTTGAAGAGCTAGCACTAGCATAGGTGCGATGGATGGAATGGCCTCCTTCTGTGCTCAGAATTTTATGAACCTATGAAGAGAGACCATTGGGGTGAGATAGTGGAGGGTCGCTGGTGTCTGAGGAAGCGCACCCTAGGAAGATTAGGGCCTTCAGGAAAGAAGGGAAGAAAATGGAGTGAAAAATCCATTCTAGAATGATTAAACTTGCTCACAACTAACCAACACAAGTGATAGTGATTTATTTTTATAATATAAATTGAAGAGTCTCCAGTAATCAGTTGTACTATACTATCATCTGTGAATTAGCAAATGGAATAATTTTATAGTTGACAGTGATTTGTGATGTTCAGCTTGCTTTTTGTAAATTCAGCCAGTTTTCCTACATTATAACAGTGACTACACTTCAAAAGTACTTCATTGGCTGTAAAGCGCTTTGAGACACCCTGAGGTCATGAAAGGCGCGATATAGATGCAAATTTTATCTCAGTTCTGTGTTGTCTAGAGATACCTGACCTGATCACTGCCATATAAAAGCACTCTCAGTACTACTGCACAAAAGAACATATATCATCAAGGGATCAACCTATTCAAAATCAGATTTTAAAAAATTTTTTGTGTCTTTCTTCAGATTTTTTTTTGAATATTTAAGTGTTCATAACATCAGAAGGAGTTCTGGCTTGGAGGATTTACTGAGTCTGACAGGCTAAGTAAGCTGTGAACGAACATCATGACAGATTCAGTCATTAACCTAGGGTGCCTTAGATTCAATTGTAAGTGTTAATTCAGCTCCCACACATCTTCCCTGATGAGGCCTGCAGAACTCAATGGTCCAGATCTTGTTAAAAAAAACATTTTTTAATTCTTACTTTTCCTTTCTGTCTCTTTTTTCTCTCTCTTTTAATCCAATCTTTCTTTCCCTCTCTTTATTTCTCTTTCTGTACCTGATTTGGAATTGAATTCACCCACTCTAATTCACTCTCCCTCTCAATCCTTCCTCTGTTTATTTTTCAATCATTTAAATCTCATTAATTAAGGAGATACACTGTTTGTCCCGTTGTTCACCAAGGTCCCAGATGCCCTCTTGCCTTGCTGCGCTGTTACCAGCTCGCACTTCCAGCAACTTCATGGGCAAAAAAATTTAAAACCTAAACCTGCACAAACCAGTCTAACTAACAAAATGCCCCGCTCCAGTAAAATCTGGACCATTATGTTTTTCTTGGAAATCAACAGAAAGGCAGAAATCAACAAAACGCTATTTGTATTAGTTTGATTTTATATAAAACTATTTGTAGCGATGAGGAGAAACTTCTTCACTCAGAGGGTGGTAGGTCTGTGGAATTTGCTGCCCCAGGAAGCTGTGGAAGCTACATCATTAGATAAATTTAAAACAGAAATAGACAGTTTCCTAGAAGTAAAGGGAATTAGGGGTTATGGGGAGCGGGCAGGAAATTGGACATGAAGCTGAGTTCGGATCGGTCAATGCCCTGTGGGTGGCGGAGAGGGCCCAGGGGCTATGTGGCCGGGTCCTGCTCCGACTTCTTGTGTTCTTTAGATTTGTGGTTGGGATCAGATCAGCCATGATCTTATTGAATGGCGGAGCAGGCTCGAGGGGCCGATTGGCCTACTCCTGCTCCAATTTCTTATGTTCTTATGTTCTTATGATACTGCAAAATTTGATGTAAAGTATTATTTGGCCGCATTTAATATCACATTTTGCATAAAAATACATTGTGCTTTACATCCTGTAGAGAACAGACAAGACAAAAAAGGCCAATTTTAACTTCCGGTAGGAAGTCGACAGGAGCAAGAGGCAATCACATGTGGGAGAGTGATTCGGAGGCCCGGCCGATGTTAACAGGGGGAGGGGATAGGGAGGGGGGTGGTTGTTGGTGATGTGTTTGCAGCAGAGGTCCGGACTTTCCTTGTGGAGCACAAAGGGTCACTCCTGCTCCTCTGGGCCCCACTAAGGAAAGTTTTTTTTTTAAACCTACCTTAGCGTCCTCGCTGGCTTCCCGATGGGTTCACCTGACAGGACGGCCATAACGGGCACCCTGCTCAGGGGAGGGTTAAAACGCTGGAGTCTTACGGAAGACTCATCCAACGCCAAAATCGGCAGTGTTAAAATCCCATATCGGCGGGAACGGAGCAGGAAACGGAGCTGCTGTACTTTAACTGCCCCCCCTGTGCCTTTCCCGCCAATCAGGAAGAGTAAACTATTTGCACATAACTCGACTTTAATATAAGAATGTTAATTATAGATTACTGTAAACACAATACAAGTACGCACACACTATGGTTCACCATAAAGAATGATAAAACTGTTGTTCTGAAGAAAAAACATTCTGAATATTTAGTTAGAATCAGGGTGATCTCTGCTGCCACCTTTACAGCCTCATTCCTATTTCTGGTCACATAACGTGGTCAAGCAGTGCAGGTAAAACTACAAGGGTCGCACTAGCACTGCATCAGGGCTCCTCAAGAAGAGGGCCATTAATCTGCTTGACAAAGTACAAAAAGGAAAACATCACAGATACATTTGAGTACAGGAGATAAATGATTTATTAACTAGAGTAATCATCACTGCACACATGCTCAGTACTTTCACAGAAACGAAGAAATGACATCTTATTCCAGAGAAATTGTTTCTAAACTCATTAACAGTCTACTTCTGTGCTAAATAAAACTTGAGTTGTCCAATAGTTCAAATTAAGCAATATAAATAATGCAGTAAACTGGGAATTTAGCACCAAAAACTCTTTACATTATCAGATTCAAATAAGCAACTTCAAATTAAGAATAGACTGTATTCAATCAACCACCAAGATATTCACCCACACAAACCTCTGCACACCATAAGCTGAAAAAAATACTGCAGAGCTCAATTCTATTAATTCCACATGAGTACAAGATATCTGTTATCAAGTCATAGAAAGGTTACAGCACGGAAGGAGGCCAGAAAATGCAGTAAGCCTGAGGATTGGGAGCATTTTAGAATTCAGCAAAGGAGGACCAAGAAATTGATAAAGAAAGGGAAATAGAATATGAGTAAACTAGCAAGAAACATAAAAATGGACTGTAAAAGCTTCTATAGGTATGTAAAAAGGAAAAGACTGGTGAAGGTAAATGTGGGTCCCTTAAAGACGGAGATGGGAGAATTTTTAATGGGGAATAAGGAAATGGCAGAGAAATTAAACAAATACTTTGTGTCTCTTCACGGAAGAAAACACAAAAACCTCCCAGAAATATTAGAGAACCAAGGGTCTGGCGAGAATGAGGAACTGAAAGAAATTAGTACTAGTAAAAAAAATAGAACTAGAGAAATTAATGGGACTGAAAGTCGATAAATCCCAAGGACCTGATGATCTACATCCCAGGGTTTTGAAAGAGGTGGTACAGAGATAGTGGTTGTCATCTTCCAAAATTCCATAGATTCAGGAACGGTTCCTGCAGAATGGAGGGTAGCAAATGTAACCCCATTATTTAAGAAAGGAGGGAGAGAGAAAACAGGGAATTACAGACCTGTTAGCCTGACATCAGTAGTAGGGAAAATGCTAGAATCTATTATAAAGGATGTGATAACAGGACACTTAGAAAATAATAATAGGATTTGGCAGAGTCAACATGGATTTATGAAAGGGAAATCATGTTTGACAAACCGACTGGAGTTCTTTGAGGATGTAACTAGTAGAATAGATAAGGGGGAACCAGTGGATGTGGTGTATTTGGATTTTCAGAAGGCTTTCGATAAGGTCCCACACAGGAGGTTGGTGAACAAAGTTAGAGCACGTGGATTTGGGGGTAATATATGGCATGGATTGAGAATTAGTTAACAGCCAGAAAACAGAGAGTAGAAATAAACAAGTCTTTTTCAGGTTGGCAGACTGTGACTGGTGGGGTACCGCAGGAATGGTGCTTGGGCCCCAGCTATTCACAATCTATATCAATGATTTGAATGAGGGGACCAAATGCAATATTTCCAAATTTGCTGATGACACAAAACTGGGTGGGAATGTGACTTGTGAGGAGGATGCAAAGAGGCTTCTAGGGGATATAGACAGGCTAAGTGAGTGGACAAGAACATGGCAGATGGAACATAATGTGGAAAAATGTGAAGTTATCCACTTTGGTAGGAAAAACAGAAATGCAGAGTATTTTTTAAATGGTAAGAAATTGAGAAATGTTGATGTTCAAAGGGACCTGGGTGTCCTTGTACATGAGTCACTGAAAGCTAACATACAGGTGCAGCAAGCAATTAGGAAGGCAAATGGTATGTTGGCCTTTATTACAAGAGGATGAGAGTACAGGAGCAAAGATGTCTTACTGCAATTATATATGGCCTTGGTGAGACCACACCTGGAGTATTGCATACAATTTTGGTCTCCTTACCAAAGAAAGGATACACTTGCCAAAGAGGGAGTGCAATGAAGATTCACCAGACTGATTCCTGGGATGGCAGGATTGTCGTATGAGGAGAGATTGAGTAGACTAGGCCTGTATTCTCAAGAGTTTAGAAGTATGAGAGCTGATCTCATTGAAACATACAAAATTCTTACAGGGCTTGACAGGGTAGATGCAGGGAGGATGTTTCCCCGGGCTGGGGAGTCTAGTACCGAGGGTCAGTCTCAGAATAAGGGGTAGGCCATTTAGGACTGAGATGAGGAGAAATTTTTTCACTCAGAGCGTGGTGAATCTTTGGAATTCTCTACCCAGAGGGCTGTGGAGTCTCAGTCATTGAATACATTCAAAACAGACAGCGATAGATTTCTAGATATTAAAGGCATCAAGGTATATGGGGATGATGCAGGAAAATGGCGTTGAGGTAGAAGATCAGCCATGATCTTGTTGAATGGTGAATCAGACTCGAGGGGCCGGATGGCCTACTCCTGCTTCTATTTCTTATGTTCTTTTGTAAAGGGAATTAGGGGTCACGGGGAGCGGGCAGGAAATTGGACATGAATTTGGATTTGAGGTTAGGATCAGATCAGCCATGATCTTATTAAATGGCGGAGCAGGCTCGAAGGGCCGATTGGCCTACTCCTGCTCCTATTTCTAATGTTCTTATGTTCATTCGGTCCATCGAGTCCACGGCGGCTCTATACAAGAGCAATCCAGCTAGTCTCACTCCCCCGTCCTTTCCCCGTAGCCCTGCAAATTCTTTTCCTTTCAAGTCCTCATCCAGTTCCCTTTTGAAGGCCATGATTGAAACTGCCTCCGCCACCCCCTCGGGCAGTGCATTCCAGATCCTAACCACTCACTGTGTAAAAAAGGTTTTTCCTCATATTACCTTTGGTTCTTTTGCCAATCACCTTAAATCTATGTCCTCTGGTCCTTGACCCTTCCACCGATGGGAACAGTTTCTCTCTATCTACTCTGTTTAGACCCTTCATGATTTTAAATACCTCTATCAAATCTCCTCGCAACTGTCTCTGTTCGAAGGAGAACAACCCCAGCTTCTCCAGTCTATCCACATAACTAAAGTCCCTCATCCCTGGAATCATTCTAATAAATCTCTTCTGCACCCTTTCTAGGCCTTCATAGCTTTCCTGAAGTGCGGTGCCCAGAACTGGACACAATACTCCAGTTGTGGCCAAACTAGTGTTTTATAAAGGTTCATCATGACTTCCATACTTTTGTACTCTATGCCTCTATTTAAAGCCCAGGATCCCGTATGCTTTTTTAACCACCTTCTCAACCTGCCCTGCCACCTTCAACGATTTGTGCACATATACCCCAGATCCCTCTGTTCCTCTACCCCGTTTAGAGTTGTGCCCTCTCGTTTATATTGCCTCTCCTCGTTCTTCCTACCGAAATGTATCACTTCGCATTTTTCTGCGTTAAATTTCATCTGCCACTTGTCTGCCCATGCCACCAGCCTGTCTACATCCTCTTGAAGTCTATCACTATCCTCCTCACTGTTTACTACCCTTCCAAGTTCTGTGTCATCTGCAAATTTTGAAATTGTGCCCTGTACATCCATTGTCCAAGTCATTAATATATAGATTTAATTCTGTATCAAATAAATTATGTACACATTTAAAACAAGAAATATGGACCACTCATATCAGGACGTGTACTCACTAACTGATCCGTATCTAGTCTAACATCAGCTATTTGACATTAATTAGCTGTGACGAAAAACCACCAACCAGTTTTACCCATCCACCAACATTTCCAACAGCAGCAAATTTGAAAGACACGGGGGGTGGGGGGGGGGGGTAATTTTAGTCTTCATTGCCTGGGTGGTAATCTGGTGGAGTAGATCGCACTCCTGTTATATATTGAAGTCAATGGAATGAAAATCGGGCGGGTTCTACAGTGGGCAGATGACTCGCTGCGCCAGGTTACTACCCAGGCAGCGAAGACGAAAATTTAGCTCAGAGAGTCCGCAGATAGCAGGAGCGACAGGATAGGTTTGTTTGTGTATGAGTTTTGAGAAAATGTTGGATTTAATACTGCCAAAGTAAAGTGACCTTAATTTGTAACAGAATTCTTCAAGTGGCAGTTTTGACCAATGAAAAGTAATTTGTGTTCGTCATGGATGTTTCCAGATTCTTGGCTTGAAATTGAATGTTTAAAAAAGGATCCTTCCTTTCGGAAACAAAATTCTAAGATCATTTTAAGATTAGGGGACACTTAATCAACTTAGTATGTAAACCTGGCCAACAGAAGCAATCACATGCACACCTATTAATAACTAAATAATCCCACATGGTTCAACGGGTAAGTGCACCGTCTGATTTGGTGTCGAGCCATACAGATCAAAATTGCCCCAGGTTTGTTCACTGTTCTGTACTAAGGTAGGCAGCAGCATGGATGCTCAGTGTTCCTGAATTAGAGAAGGGCAAAAAAAAATCAAGCAAGTGTTCTCACTTCTGATTGCTATTTGATGATCCCTGCTAGAAAGGACATCAAGTTCAGGCTCTCCACAGCTGAAGAACCAGCGATACTCACCGTCAAGATTCAGACTTGAGGAATGCCTATTTAGTTCAGGTGGCAAAAGGCAAGGGGGTAACAAATTTCACTGCATTGTGGACTTTGAGGGCTGGCGTTCGTGGAATCTGCAATGTCCACTGCTATACACTCACAGATATCTATCACATTGCATTCCTAGCCGTTAATCCATTTCAGCCCTTGCTATCTTTACATTAGTTAAAAAAGGAGCATTAATAACATACTCATTCACTGACAGTAGTGTACAATAATATGGCTCCCTGTATAACAACAATAACAACTTGCATTTATATAGCACTTTTAATGGAGTAAAAGCTCCCATGGCCCTAACACATCATCACTCACATTATTTAGTGAAGTGAGGTGTAATATTCATTACCTATTCTCTAATTTCTATATTTGTTTTGCAAAGTTGTTATGCCTCTGTGAATCAGGCTCTCAATTACTCTTCCAATTACTCTGAAAGCATGTTTATTAAAATACATACATTGCTTTCTTTTCCCAGTTGATATAGTTTCTTGCTTGTACACTCTGCTACAGTTAAAGTCATGTCTGCTGTCAGTGGCTACAAAATGAACAAAGTCTGTTTTTCAGCACCATTATCCTCCACCTTGAGCAACCTACAACATCAAAACAGATTATCTGGTCATTCACCTCATTGCTGTTTGCGGAATCCTACTGTGCGCAATTTGCCTGCTGCGTTTCCTACACCATGACTACACTTCAAAAGCACTTAACTGACTGTGAAGGGCTTTGGGATGTCCTGAGGAAGTGAAAGGCGTTATCTAATTGCAAGTTCCTTCCTTTCACATACTATGCTCACAAAAATGAACATAACAAATACAAATTAAATTTCTACTTTGTAAAAGGCAGTTTTAGATTGAAATCATTGGGTAAACACCACAGACAGTTTCTCTAGTGTGAGCTCCAAAAAGCAAAATGTTCATTGATATTAAACTTATTTATCAATTTTTTTAATTAATTTTATTCATTTTTGTATGCACAGTATGTGCTCATCACAGTGCAGGAGGATGATGTTTCTTTATTCACTTTGTAGCCACTGAAAATTACTCTTGAGGCTGCGCAGGCACAGCTTAATGCAGACTCTGCTGAAGTGACCTGAGAAACTGCCTCAATCAGGACCTGTGGAAAACCACCACTTACGGAATCTGGGCGGAAATTTTCTATTCCCTACTTTCTGTTCTCTCTCAACCAAATAGCTGTATCAGCAGCAAGTGTTAGGCTTGAGGTTTTGTGCAGTTGGCCTGTGCCCACTGGGAGTTGTACCTGAAACAGCTGTACATCCTGTATCTGACACAATTAGTGAGATTCACTTATACTTTGATTCCACATTCAAAAAGCTGTTAAATAAAATTTGAAATAAAGAAAAGATTTTATTCTAATTACATGTGGTGGGATGGTTGGGCAGAGCAGCCTTCAGCATCACTGTGTGGTTCAGTGACAGATGTGTAAAGATCACTGGAAGGGCCCAGACGAGGGAGAGAATTGGCACCAGTTGGATTAAGGGATCAGTTCCTCAGTTAAATATTTCAAAAAACATCCTGGCTACATAAAATTCAAAGTACAGAAACAAAGATATATAGTATATATATTTCTAGCTCCTTTAAACACCAACTTCAAGCTTAACTACTATCGCCCACATAAACTCTTAAAAATATGTTTATTATTTCTCCTGCCAAAGAAAAAAATTCCAATTTCTCATAGTGAGGAAGCAGGCTGCGTTTGGCCTGTTATATCATGATGTCCACCAGGAAAGATCCATTGAGGTGATGTATCCAGCAAATCCTTCAACCATCTTGACTCTACACTCCTCTGGAACTCCCTCCCTAAATCCCTCCTCCTTGCTATATCTGCCCCCACCTTCAAAAGCCTCCTCTTCAACGATGGCTGTAGTCACCTCTGCTAACTCTCCAACTACTGCATGCCATCTGTTTCTCCTCTGTTAAGGGGCTTGGGAAGTTTACCAGATTAAAGGTGCTGCATAAACCCAAGTTGTCTTTATTTGGACTGCTCTCATTATGTGAAGTGAAGGTGGCATCTTTCCTGCTCCTAGGTGCCAAACCCAGAACCAGGCGTGACTTACAGACTTGTGCAATCCCGTAATCTAGTCTCTTGGTCTATAAAATGTCACTGAAAATATTGCTTACTTAACACTTCAGACAATTAGACTTTCATTTTAGATTTCATAATCAAAAAGTGATTTTTGCAATTTGAAAAAGTACATTTCATGTTTTAAAAACACTGCAACAAAGACATTCATGCCTACCTAGAATCTAGCAAAATCTGACTAACACTTTCAAAAAAAAGACAATTTAAAAACTGGCCTGAATTTATGAAAATAAATAATTACAGTGAAAGTGCTGAGGGACATGAGCTTGTAATCCCTTTACTTGCATGGAAAAGGAAATAATCATAAATACACAAAAGCCAGACGCCCCTCCAAAAATATTTTGACTTTGATGCTTTATTTTAGAATCGACATTGAACAAGAGCAGTGCATTTTTTTCAACTAAAAAGGTCACTTATTCAAAGCTACTGTATTTGCCATTTAGGAATTAATTATTTTTCTATATATGATTTTTTTTTCTCCTAGTACAAGCAGATATGGCAGAAAAAATTAATTAATTTTCTTTTTCAAAATGCCAACAAGCAAATGGGGGATTTAACCAAGGGATCTTTCCAGTCAGGGCTGTAAACGGCAAATCTTGAATTGATCACACTTTTTCCAAATGCTGGCCCATTCTCCACCATGCCAAATAACAGTGCATTTCTAGGGAATCCACGAACATGCTGGGAAATTTTGAATCTTACATTAAAATTGCTGCATTCGAGAATTTTAAACAATTTTATACTTCATAAATAATAATAGATTTTAATCTTAGAAAAGGAAAAACAGTGACATTTGAATTTGTAAAAATATCTCCCCTCTACTAGTTGCAAGAGTCCGACATGAAATAGGTCAGGTTTCTACCGGACCCATGTACATAGTGTTAAACTGCACATAATTCAATACTAATTAGGCAACCTATTAGAATAACTGGGTTGTGAAATAGAAATGCAACACGGAGTTCTTCTGAGGTTGGGGTTATGGCATGTTACTGAATCAGAATAGATAGGAGTTTTACCCTGCGTCTGGCTGTTCTATACCTGTCACGGAAGTGCTTAAAGCTTATGTTGGCTGCAAATTGTAGAAAGGTGTCCTAATTCCCAGCATGTTCACAGTGACCAATACAAAATAACATCCTCATCAATTCCATTTTTTTTAAAGTAAACAAACATTAAAAAAGAATTCCACTATACCGAGCAGCGAGAGCACGAGAAAAAAATACAGTGAAACCCTGTGAATTACGGACACCTAGGAGACTGGCATCAGCTGTTCATATTTTGCAGCTGTCCGTATTTTCCTAATAGCCAGGTACGTAGTACTCTATGCATCAGGGTAATCCACAAAGAACAAATGCAGCCTGATGCATGCTTGAGGGATTTATTCCAGAAATCAAAGGTCAGGTCTGTCTGCTCTAGTCCAACACTGGAACTGTAGGAGACCTTCTAGAGAAGGCAGATGTGGTGTACCGGTCATATTTGGAAACTCGGGGTAGGACGCCGGTCAATGGAGCGCTGCCTTTAGAGTGGAAGAGTTAGGTGGCCGGAGGGCCCACCCAGGAAAAAATAACAACAACCAATGGAACAGTCGGGGCATCAGAACAAAATGAGTGTCTCATAAGAACATAAGAAATAGGAGCAGGAGTAGGCCCCTCGAGCTTGCTCCGCCATTTAATCAGATCATGGATGATTTTCGACCTCAACTCCACTTTCCCACCCGATCCCCATATCCCTTGATTCCCCTGGAGTCCAAAAAATCTATCGACCTCAGTCTTAAATTTTTTTTTATTCGTTTATGGGATGTGGGCGTCGCTGGCGAGGCCGGCATTTATTGCCCATCCCTAATTGCCCTTGAGAAGGTGGTGGTGAGCCGCCTCCTTGAACCGCTGCAGTCCGTGTAGTGAAGGTTCTCCCACAGTGCTGTTAGGAAGGGAGTTCCAGGATTTTGACCCAATGACAATGAAGGAACGGCGATATATTTCCAAGTCGGGATGGCGTGTGACTTGGAAGGGAACTTCACAAATATATTCTATGACTCAGCATCCACAGCCCTCTGGGGTAGAGAATTCCAAAGATTCACAAAGAGTGAAGAAATTCCTCCTTAGCTCAGTCCAGATTAGTCGACCCCTTATCCTGAGACTATGCCCCCTAGTTCTAGACTCTCTAGCCAGAGGAAACAATTTCTCAGCATCTACCCTGTCAAGCCCCCTAATAATCTTATATGTTTCAATGAGATCACCTCTCATTCTTCTAAACTCCAGAGAGAATAGGCCCATTCTACTCAATCTCTCCTCACAGGACAACCCTCTCATCCCAGGAGTTACACAGTCAGAAGGAGGAAATAAAAGTGGAAACTCCAGCGCATTAGGCCGCACCCGATGCCAACATGAACACTGAGCCTCCAACCGTCTGTCTAAGCTCGTTGCCCATGCAAAATGTTATTATATAGTGGGGCGTCCACATCATTAACATCAAAGGTAATTGAAGCAAAGTTGACCAGTGACAGCATTTTGATACAGGTCCTTACAGGAGCAAGCCGCAGGATCCAGATGTCAGAGCCTTTGTCAGTGACCCGTGTCTTAAGGTGTAAAATACACTAAGTAAATAAGGTTGATACATTGAAGGCTGTCCGTAGTTCGTAATTTGCGAGTATCTGTCGTTTCAGAGTGCCTCTTATATATTTTATAACGTAAAATATTTGGGGACTGTCATGAAGTGTCCGTATTTTATGGTTGTCCGTTGTTTGCAAGTGTCCGTATGACCAGGTTTCACTGTATGTAAATCTAATGCAATTGCTGTAAAACTACAGATGGTAACCCTAAATACTGACCTTTTAGCATTTTGACCTTTAGCTGCATCTGATTTAAGCTTCAGCCTGTTGGACAAGTGGAGAATTCCAAACCCACACGAGAGGACCTGTTCATTACCTTCACGCTTCTTCACAATAGCCACCACCTCCACAATTATTGCAATGTGGGTGAAATTTAGGGATGTGTGGAAGTAAACAGCCTGAAAAAGGACACAAAAGAATGAGACAATCCTACGACTTTTAAACCTTTCCTTTCTTCTGCTTTAATAATTTTCACCAACAACTGTTCCAGATCTCTTCTGTGGGATTTATAGCTGCGTACAATGATTACTTTATGTCATTGAGCCGATATAACTTATTTTCCAGTTTTCTTTCTACACTTATTAAAGACATGCAAATGAATTATTCATTTTCCAATTTTTTGTCATTTGGATTGAGCTGTGATTTTCTGGATCCGCGTTGGTAGTCCTGATCAGGTGAAACCATTCCAGAGAGAAATTCCACCCATTCTGCCCCAACAATGTGCCTTAACCCCAATTTCAAAAGAGAATTCCTTACTGCATCAATGCACCTCTTCAGAACACATCAGCCATCCATGTAGCTTCTATAAGATATGCACAATAAGTGACTGTTTAATGGCATGGGATCATAACCACTAGGAAATAGACTCAGACCCAAATTCATTTCATTTAGGATCTTGCATACCATCAGTCCTGGTTAGATCCAAATCCAGTAGGTGCAGATAAAAGGGCCTATACTCTCCTGTCTCACACACCATTAACTTGTGTTATTTTTGTAAATTCACACTTATCAAAGGAAAAGGGGTTCTGGATATCATATAGAGCACAGGTTCCTAGACCCGAGGGGGCCATGAGGGTACCAGGATGTCCTTTAATGTCCAGATTTCTGTGTCTCTGGGCAACATTAATCCTTCAACCAACATCACAATAACTGATTAGCTGGTTATTTATCTCATGTTGTTTGTGGGATCTTGCTGTGCGCAAATTGGCTGCAGCGTTTCCCTAAATTGCAACTGTGACTACATTTCAAACGAACTTCATTGACTGTGAAGTACTTTGGGACATTCTGAGGTCGTGATAGGAGCGGCATAAATAAAAGTTAAAACTCCCCCTATTAAGTCAACAAATACAGATGGAAACCGGGTGAAATGGGAGTAAAAATCAAAGCAGTACAATTACCACTCTTTTAATATCCTGTGGTTATTTTAATGCTGCTGTTTTCTTGGACTGTTGATGTGACTGCTTGACTCAGGCAGGTGCCTCACGAATATATATAAATCGGGGTCCTCTAACGTACAAAGAATCCTGAAGCAATTTTAACAACCAACTGGGTAAGCTTCTGCCGCGGACGCTCAGCTCAGTAAAATCTGGCTGGCAACAACCGGAGGCCTTTATGGGCAAGTCCCAAAGCACTTTGGGACGTTCTGAGTTCATGAAAGGAGCTGCATAAATGCAATTTAAATTCCCCTTATTAAGTCAATAAATACAACATCTGAATCAAAAGCAAAATACTGCAGATGCTGGAAATCTGAAATAAAAATGCTGGAGAAGCTCAGCAAGTCAGGTAGCATCTGTGGAGAAAGAAACAGAGTTAACGTTTCAGGTCAAAGACCTTTCATCAGAACTGGAAGATGTAAATACAATATCTGTATTTGTTGACTTAATAGGGGGAATTTTAACTTGCATTTATGCAGCTTCTTTCATGACCTCAGAACATCCTAAAGTGCTTCACAGTCAACGAAGTTCGTTTTTTTTTATTCGTTCATGGGATGTGGGCGTCGCTGGCGAGGCCGGCATTTATTGCCCATCCCTGATTGCCCTTGAGAAGGTGGTGGTGAGCCGCCACCTTGAACCACTGCAGTCCGTGTGGTGACGGTTCTCCCACAGTGCTGTTAGGAAGGGAGTTCCAGGATTTTGACCCAGCGACGATGAAGGAACGGCGATATATTTCCAAGTCAGGATAGTGTGTGACTTGGAGGGGAATGTGCAGGTGGTGTTGTTCCCATGTGCCTGCTGTTCTTGTCCTTCTAGGTGGTAGAGGTCGTGGGTTTGGGAGGTGCTGTCGAAGAAGCCTTGGCGAGTTGCTGCAGTGCATCCTGTGACTGGTACACACTGCAGCCACTGTGCACCGGTGGTGAAGGGAGTGAATGTTTAGGGTGGTGGATGGGGTGCCAATCAAGCGGGCTGCTTTATCTTGGATGGTGTCGAGCTTCTTGAGTGTTGTTGCAGCTACACTCATCCAAGCAAGTGGAGAGTATTCCATCACACTCCTGACTTGTGCCTTGTGGATGGTGGAAAGGCTTTGGGGAGTCAGGAGGTGAGTCACTCGCTGCAGAATTCCCAGCCTCTGACCTGCTCTTGTAGCCACAGTATTTATATGGCTGGTCCAGTTAAGTTTCTGGTCAATGGTGACCCCCAGGATGTTGATGGTGGGGGATTCGGCAATGGTAATGCCATTGAATGTTAAGGGGAGGTGGTTAGACTTTCTCTTGTTGGAGATGGTCATTGCCTGGTACTTATCTGGCACGAATGTTACTTACCACTTATGAGCCCAAGCCTGGATGTTGTCCAGGTCTTGCTGCATGCGGGCTCGGACTGCTTCATTATTTGAGGGGTTGCGAATGGAACTGTGCAATCATCAGCGAACATCCCCATTTCCGACCTTATGATGGAGGGAAGGTCATTGATGAAGCAGCTGAAGATGGTTGGTTTGAAGTGTGGTCATAATTGCAATTTAAGGAAATGCTGCAGCCAATTTACTCCAGGCTGTACAGAGAAAGTTTGGGCAGCTGCCGTCCCAGGATCCCCCTCCCCCCTACCCCCTGTTCACAAAACCATCCCAAAGTCATCTTCCAAAGACTTATCTAAATGCCAGCCGAGCAGCCTCCAGGCCACCTGATATTCACCCGGAGAGTGGAGTCTGGACGCCGGTTTCAGGTGAGTGGCTTACTGCCTCTGGGTTAATGAGGTCCGGCTGTTGAAATGGTCCAGGTCCTCTCACAGCACCTCCCAGGCTGTGGGCCAACAGATTCTGCCGGCCGACTGCCCAGGAGTTAAAATTCTGGTGTGTATACTAATTGAAAACATTTCCTGTTATAATTACAGTGTTTCCTTAGGGCAGCTGACACTGGCTTTTGGAAGTAAGGACAGGAGGGTTCGTGAAGTGTGGCAATATTTGCAACAAGTCCCCCTGCACATAAAAATTTTAAATCCAGCGATGTGTAGTGCAGCATTCAATGACATAAAATGATTTGTTTTCATTATATTATTACATAAGTCTAAAGTACTTAAGTCTAGGACAAAGGTAATTTTAAAAAAAACTTAATCTTGATCCATCTGTTTAACTGATGCACTTTTAAGACACAATAAAATAGATTTTCATTGGCACATTTACTCACCACGAAGCAATGAAATTGAACCAAATCTCTTAAAATGGTACTCAAAGATGCTGTGTCACTTTAGCAGTGAAGTGGTTACATGCACTTTAGATATTGCAGCAATTCATTTACTCTATATTGACCAAGATCAGTAATAGCATGCTGGGATAACTTGATGTGGAGTGTTTCATGAATATTTAGTGTTGAGTAGAGCATCAGAGTAGCTATTGCATGGAAACAAATTCCTCGTCATTTATTTTTCAGTTTCCCTGAAGTGAAGCATCCAGCCACAGTGCATTCTCCATCTGGTCGTCAAGCAATTTCCTTCAGCCAAAAAGACAGATTGACCTCGCCCCGCAGGCAATTCTCTTCACGGTCAGCCAGCAGAAGGCATAATTCCAAAAATGTGAGTGACAAGGTCAGTTTTACTCTTTGTTGAAATGAAGCATTTAGCCTCAATGCAGTGCCCCATCAAACAGCCTAACTAACAGCTGGTTAATTCCACCTTCAACAATGGCTACCACTGACAGGAATTGTCAGGTCCAAAGCTAAATGAAGCTGTTGGGAGGTACACTGCTACACTCAGGGACTCACTTGGTTCAATTTCATTAAACAGCCTTATGAATTGACTGCATTAAAAATAAAATTGATCAGTTTAGACAGTCCCAATACAGCTCCTCGTTGGTGGAAGCCCACTGCCCCAAATTTGGCACAAACTGACAATTTTGTTCAGGTGACTAGTGTACGAACAAAAATCACACTGGTGTGGGGAATGCTCTTCTGAGGTGTGGGCTGAAGCACGTTATTGGGGCAGAGAAGAGGGGGCTTCAAATTGCATCTAATGTTGTACCCAACTTGGAAATGCTTGATTCTGATGCCAAGTGGCCAAAGTGGGAAAGTGTTCCATCCCAGCACTAACATCTCTCACCAACAGGCACTTAATTCAACCAACCAAAAAAATTCTAGAGTCAATGCAGCTGTGTGAGCAGGGCATTAGTGGTACAATGAACAAGCGTTCCAAGTGATAGGATGATGATTACTGTCCATGATCCCACACATGTGGTAATCCTGCTTCTCAACCACACCATCAGGAGAGCACTGGAGCAATGGGCAGATGCATCCCCATGGAGAAGGAGATAAGTGGTCACAGGGAGAGTCACGTAGCAACTGGCTACAGAAGAGCACTGGTAAGAGGCCTGCCCACTATCTCAGAGTATGATGCTTGTAATAAGGAGTAAAGGGGTAAAATAACCAAACCTACTTTCAATTCCCCTTCCCCCCCCCCCACAAAAAAGTTAAACAACCTTATGAATTGATTGCGTTAAAAAGAAAATTAATGAATGTAAGCAGTCTCAATTTTAATAACTGTGGCAACCCAAATATAAACTAACTTTGCTCTGGAGATATTTTATTCAAAAGTGTGTATTGAATGATTTGTTACCAATGAAAGGGTTAAACGATGATATAAAGACTAAAACTATAACCCCAAAATTGCATAGTTATGTGTCATCACAGTCTGTGCAGAAAATAGCGTACATGTGCCTGTGAGAGACTAAGTTATCTCTATGTGTAATAAATAGGCTATTAGGAATGTGTCACCAGAAAAATCTTGGCTTGGAATCATAACACTGACAGGGGAAGATAATAGGCAAGACATTTAGGTGTCATCAGTTAAGTATAAATAACTTTCCATTATCTACTACTGTCAGTGGATAAAAATGGGCATTCGTAGTTGACAAATCGACAGTCATAATGAAGTAATGCTTTATTCAACCCACTGACAAAATCAGAACAGGGAGTCCCGTAAGGCAATAATGCAGACCTAGTTATGATTTTCACAGCGAATGTTAGCCCTAAATGAATTTCCCTTTAACTGTCAAAGGTTGTCTGTAATTCAGGGTCATAATTATAAAGTTAGATGAGGAAATTAGCCATAAAAGCTTTATGTAAATTCAAGGAATTAGACCTTGACTGCAATGCTGTTTGTACATCAAAGCTTTCAGATTAGCTAAACTTCTACACTGAGAGCCATTTTCACATCATAATTAACATTTATGATCACACACAAAAAGCTCAGTTACAGATTTCAAGTTTCCATGCCACCTTTTTGACAAATAAAATTCCAATCATCTGCCTCAGATTGTATATATTGATACAAGATCTATTTTCTGGTACTTAAAAAGGTTTTTGTACAAAAAGTTCCCAGCACATTTACACAGCACTAATGTAGTTTAAAATTTCAGACTATAGAATCAAAGAATGGTTACAGCACAGAAGGAGGCCATTCAGCCCTTCGAGCCCATGCCGGCTCTTTGTAAGAGCAATCCAGTTAGTCCCATTCCTCTGTTCTTTCCCCGTAGCCTTGCAAATTTTTTCCCTTCAAATATTTATCCAATTCCTTTTTGAAAGCCTCAATTGAATCTGCTTCCACCACCCTTTCAGGCATTCCAGGTCATAACTACTCGCTGCGTAAAAAAGTTTTTCCTCATGTCGCCTTGGGTTCTTTTGCCAATTACCCTAAATCCATGTCCTCTGGTTTTCGACTCTTCTGCCAATGGGAACAATTTCCCTTTATTTACTTTATCTAAACCCTTCATGATTTTGAACACTTCTATCAAATCTCCTCTTAACCTTCTTTGCTCTAAGGAGAACAACCCCAGCTTCTCCAGTCTATCCACGTAACTGAAGTCCCTCAACACTGGAAACATTCTAGTAAATCTTTTGAGCATCCTCTCCAAGGCCTTCACATCCTTCCTAAAGTGCGGTGCCCAGAATTGAACACAGTACAAGGGATAGTGGCCGAGATAGTGTTTTATAAAGCTTCAACATAACTTCCTTGCTTTTGTACTCTATGCCTCTATTTATAAACATAGAAACATAGAAAATAGGAGCAAGAGTAGGCAATTCGGCCCTTCGGGCCTGCTCCGCCATTCAAAATGATCATGGCTAATTGTCTAACTCAGTAACCTGTTCCCGCTTTTTCCCCATATACCTTGATCCCTCCAGCATTAAGAAATATATCTATCTCCTTCTTGAATACATCTAATGACTTGGCCTCCACTGCCTTCTGTGGTAGAGAATACCACAGGTTCACCACCCTCCGAGTGAAGAAATTTCTCCTCATCTTGGTTCTAAATGGCATACCCCGTATCCTGAGACTGTGACCCCTGGTTCTGGACTCCCCAGCCATCGGGAACATCCTGCATCTAGTCTGTCTAGTCCTATTAGAATTTTATATGTTTCGATGAGATCACCTCTCATTCTTCTAAACTCTAGTGAATATAGGCCTAGTCGACCCAATCTTTCCTCATGCGTCAGTCCTGCCATCCCAGGAATCAGTCTGGTAAACCTTCGTTGCACTCCCTCCATGGCAAGGACATCCTTCCTCAGATAAGGAGACCAAAACTGCACACAATACTCCAGATGTGGTCTCACCAAGGCCCTGTATAACTGCAGTAAGACATCACTGCTCCTGTACTCAAATCCTCTTGCAATGAAGGCCAACATACCATTCACCTTCCTAACTGCTTGCTGCACCTGAATGCTCGCTTTCAGCGACTGGTGTACAAGGACACTCAGGTCTCGTTGCACCTCCCCTTTTCCCAATCTATCACGAGTCAGAAAATAATCTGCCTTTCTGTTTTTACAACCAAAGTGGATAATCTCACATTTATCCACGTTATACTGCATCTGCCATGTTCATGCCCACTCACCCAACTTGTCCAAATCACATTGGAGCCTCTTTGCATCCTCCTCACAGCTCACATTCCACCCCAGCTTTGTGTCGTCTGCAAACTTGGAAATGTTACATTTAGTTACTTCATCCAAATCATTGATATATATTGTGAATAGCTGGGGCCCAAGCACTGATCCCTGCGGTGCCCCATTAATCACTGCCTGCCACCAGAAAAAGACCCGTTTATTCCTACTCTCTGTTTCCTGTCTGGATCAGGATCCCTTATGCTTTTTTAACTGCTTTCTCAACTTGTCCTGCCACCTTCAAAGATTTGTGCACATATACCCCCAGGTCTCTCTGTTCCTGCATCCCCTTTAGGATTGTACCATTTAGTTTACATTGCCTCTCCTCATTCTTCCTGCCAAAATGTATCACTTCGCACTTCTCTGCATTAAATTTTATCTGCCATGTGCTGCCCATTCCACCAGTCTGCCTTTGTCCTCTTGAAGTCTAACCAACAAGAGGATTTAAAGCAGGAAGGCTAGCTACCCTTACTACATATGATGGTCATATATAATGTAGGAAAGGGGCATTCTACCATCAGATTTAGGAAGGGATGAGAATGACCATTGCAGCACAGGGCTGAGATGGAAGTCTTCCTTACCTATGGTTTTTTTTTGTTGTTTTTCCAGTTTTTTTTTTGCTGTTTCTTTCTTGTTCCTGTTTAGTGGGTTAGTCAGAAAGGGGGCTGTAGAGTCAGGAGGTCATAGACAGACTGGTGAAATGGGCAGACACATGGCAGATGAAATTTAATGCAGACAAGTGTAAAGTGACACATTTTGGGAGGAAGAATGAGGAGAGCCAATATAAACTAAATGGCACAATTTGAAATTTTAATGGAATAATTTCATCAACGGATTGTGACTCTGATGTTCTACTTGTTAAGACTTGCGTGTCAGTCTATGTCGATACAGCAAATGTTTCTTAATGAAATCTACGGTTCAGTCGAAAAAATAAATAACATATTATTCATTAAAAAAGAATTGCCAATTGTACAAGGTACGAAGGACGCCATCGCCACCCATCAGCATGAGACCCATACCTTCAGGGCAGTAGGGGAAAGGAAAAATAATAAACTCAGCATTCCATATCTACAATACGAAGCACCAAAGAAATCACGCTATTTCACAAGCCCATATATCTTCAATTCTTTCTTCATTGTGGGAAGTTGCTTGAGAGATCTTACAGATGCATCCCTTCAAAGCATTGTAGGATTTTACAATAATACCTGCATTTATATAGTGGCTTATCACATCCAAAAATCTTTAAGAAATTCATCCAATGAATTACTTTTGAAGTGTAGTGAGTATTGTTATGCAGCAAATAATGCAAAGCCTTGCAAGGCACAAGAAGCAGTTGGTAATACTTTGTCCAACAGTTATTGTTTGACATCTTGAAATCCTAACCACTAAAAACATCCAGAATAGGTATAGAACACACCTTGTTTTCTGCTCCTCATAGGCACTGATAATAGTTCTCTTTATCCATTTGATAGCTTGTTCCAAAATTGAAGCCCATGGGGCAGTGACAGAATGTATACGGAATTGGCTAAGAGACAGGAAGCTGAGAGTAGTGGTGAACCTCAGGACGTCTCAAGGCACTTTATAGCCAATAAAGTACTTTTGAAGTGTAGTCACTATAGTAATGTAGGAAACGCGGCAGCCAATTTTGCGCTCAACAAGGTCCCACAAACAGCAATGTGATAATGACCAGATAATTTGTTTTAGTGATGTTGGTTGAAGAAGAAATATTAGCCAGGACACTGGGGAGAACTCACCTACTCTTCTTCAAAATAGTGCCATGGGATCTTTTATGTCCACCTGAGAGGGCAGACGGGACCTCGGTTTAACGTCTCATCCACAAGACGGCACCTCCAACAGCACTCCCTCAGTACTGCATTAGAGTGTCAGCCTACATTTTATGCTCAAGTCTCGAGTGGGACTTGAACTCACAACCTGCTAATTCAGAGGTGAGAGTGCGACCACTGAGCCATGGCAAGGAAATTATGCTAAACGTTTATAAATCATTGGTTAGGCCTCAGCTAGAGTGGTGTCCAATTCTAGGCATCACACTTTAGGAAGGATGTAAAGGCCTGTGAGAGAGTACAGAGAAGATTTACCACAATGATACCGGGGTGAGGGACTGCGGTTACGTAGAAAGACTAAAGAAGGTGGGATTGTTCTCCTTAGAGCAGAGAAGGTTAAGGGCAGATTTAATAGAGGTGTTTGAATTATGAGGGCTTTCATAGAGTGAATAAGGAGAAACTATTTCCACTGGTGGGTGGGTTCTTAATAGACATAATGGCCCCGATATTAGAATGGAGGTGGTGGGGGGGGGAGGGGATGATTGGGCGCATGGGTAACCCACCCAATAAAAAATGTCCGTTTCGCACACGAACGGGATTCAATTAGTGCCACTTAACGTGGCTTCTGGGTTTGCCGTCCGAAAGCTGCGCAGCGGGCAGACTGCGCACCCGCATCACAGGCTGTCAGCTGGAGGAGCTCTATTTTAAAGGGCCATTGCTCCAAAGGCTTTTGCTGGAGAAAAGACCCACACACCACAATGGAGCAGCAGAGGGACAAGGCTACTCCAAGGTTTAATGATGCCTCCCTCCAGGTGCTACTGGATGGGGTGAGGAGGAGGAGGGATGTTTTTACCCAGCGGACGGGAGGAAGTGGCCTGCCTCTGCCACCAAGAAGGCCTGGCTCAAGGTGGCAGAGGAAGTCACCAGCAGCAGCAGCATCTCCCGCACCTGGATCCAGTGCAGGAAGTGTTTCAATGACCTAGCTTGGTCAGCCAAAGTGAGTACACTTACTCATTCTCCTACATTCCGTGTCGCACATCACCGCGCCGTTCCCCCCCCCCCCACCCCGCCCAACTCATTCTGCACCGCCAACACTACTCTATCACATCACTCCTCACACCCACTTAAGGCTCATCCTCAACTAACCTGCACTTCCTCACCTACCCAGTAGTCACCCCACCACTACCACTCACCCCAATCCTCATACAATGTGATGGCTCTGTCTCATACTCACCCTCTGATGCATCTCTTTCATGGTCAGCCTCACCCAAAGCAATGCATTCATCGGTTGGCCACTTCACTATCACTCACTCACACGGCTGTTCCTTCTCCCCTTCTAGAAGAGAACGCAAAATGCATGCGAGAGGGCGAGGACTGGAGACAGGCCTCCACAAACACTGGTCCTCACAGACGCGGAGCAGGAGGCGCTGGAGCTGAGCCGCACCCTCGAGTGCCTGTCTGTCGGGGACGGCGAGACTGGCACCCCACAAACGTCTGGTGACACAACTTTAACATTCATCACACACAATATGAAATGATGTTAACATGTCTTGTCATCTTCAACACCACAGTATGTTCATCGCAACATGAACATCTGTGATGAATCTTAATATTGCCTTCTGTTCTCTTACAGGACCTTCAGCGACCGCAGTGATGGTAGAGGGCGATTCCTCAGAGGAACTGCTGGCCTCTGAGTGTGCACCATTACATCTTAGTGAGCCATCCACCAGCGCAGATACTCACACCTCAGTGGGTCCTAGTCCTCAGTTAGTTGGGTTGGCACCTGGTGAGTCACCACACACAAGTGAGCACAAGCAGATACTGGTGGCAGAGGCAGCTGTGGAGAGTCCACGTTGGTGGGAGCACTCCTCTCCAGGCTCTGCTCAGCTGGACGCAGATGCTGAACCCCGGGGACTGTCCTTTAAAAGGAGAATGATCGAGGGACAGCAGCACATTTGCGAGGTGCTGGA
The DNA here is from genome assembly GCF_035084215.1 of Heptranchias perlo. Lineage (NCBI taxonomy): Eukaryota > Metazoa > Chordata > Chondrichthyes > Hexanchiformes > Hexanchidae > Heptranchias > Heptranchias perlo. The sequence goes on from NC_090356.1 coordinate 27,486,097, forward strand.
ACAGGTGCCACACGCACTCTTCACAATAGCGCAGAGGATGGAGGAGTCCAACTCCTGCATGAGTAGACTGGTGGCACAGGTACGGGAGGGAATCTCTGAGATACAGTCACATGGACGTGAGCAACTCTCTAAGATAGTGTCACAGGTAAGTGCGGGAATGTCAGCAATGAAGAGAAGGCTAGCCTCCTTAAACACACAGGCAGAAACTTTACAACTGGGCTTCCAAGGCATCGTAAATGTGGGTCTGGTCCAGGAGAGGGATGATGGTGAAAGGGGACATGGAAGTGGGGACGCCACTCAAAGTGCTCCCATGTCTCACCCGTTGCCCCCCTTTCAAACAGTACCCGCAATGCTGCCTCCTCTCCAGGTGGCCGAGTCTGCCCCTGCACAGTCTTTGGAGGGGCCCTCACAGGCTCCAAAACCCAGAGGGCGTAGGCCGAAAGCATCTAAGCAGTCAGGGCACGAACATGAGCAACCTGCCACTACCTCTGCTGCAGCCACAGGGGATGCACCACGTAGAGGTGGTCGGAAGAGGAAGGCGAAGGTTTTGTGAGCACAAAGGGTATCCACAAGGCTGTTTGACAGACTGTCATGTTTTTTATTTATATTTAGTTTTTGTTAAAGTGACATTAAATTTTATGATTGTCGCCATGTCTTGCCCATTCTTGACTGGCTTTTGTGATAGGGCCCTTTCATGAGGTTCACCATGAACGGCGAAACTTGATGCCACCCATTGGGTCACTTTACAGTGGGTGTATATGTAGTTGCAGGACTGTTTTGTTCAGGGAGGGGTGGGCGGCCTGGTGTGAGCACTGCTTTTTCTAGGTGGTGTGACGACTGGACTCTTCACACTTTCTGATATTAGGAGAACCGTTCACATATCAGTGACTTCCTGGCCTCACGAGCAGCCAGGTGAGCCGTTGCTCTGCCCACGGGTTCCGCCTCTTCCTCCTCTTCTATGTGGGTGGCAGATGCGGATGGGGCCTCTTCAAGCGGCACCCCTCTCTGTTGTTGCCCTCTGTGTTCTTGTGCAGGTGCCTGTGGTGCAGCGCTGTGTTGTGGAGCTGCAAGTGGCGGAAGTACACGCCGTACCTGGCGAGGCTGGTGATGTTGCTCATCCTCGGATGTAGTGGTGAATGCAGCCATGGCGCCCCCCATCCTGATGGTGTGAGTTTGAGGGGGTCCGAAAAGTTGTTAAATATGTGAGAAGAGAAGAATTGTGAGTGTAAAGTAAGAATTTTCAGTGATAACACATAGATCTTGCAGCCAAAAGTTTGTGTGAAAGAACAGAGTGTCCTGCAGCAAGAACTTACCTTTTCTCCCCATCTCTCAAACAAGCATTTGAATGTGCAACTGGCTGCTGGCTGAAACACGTCTGGCAGAACACGTCTGCTGGAGTGTTTCCCACAGCACGAGAAACATGCTGAGGATGTTTCAAAATCGGACCCCTACCTTAATGTGGACAAAATGAAGTACTTTAAGTATCTAGGTAAGTGTCTTAACTATCATCCCACCGGCTTTAATTGCCAGTGAGACTTCCACATTCGGGAGGCGCACGCACACCCAGATGCATCAATGGGGAACCCAGATGTCTGCGGGTTGGAGCCGGGTTCCGAACGCGCTCGGGATTTCCGCGATTTTCAGGGGCCCTGCCCGCTCCCAATGCACCCTCAATTTAATTTTAAAATTGACCCCAATCTGTTTATGTCCCTCTGTAACTTTCTGCACCCATCTACACAATTTACTGTGCCTCCTAATTTAGTGTCTGTATGTGTAAATTTGGATATACAATTCTCTGTTCTGTCAGCCAAGTCATTGATGTATATGGTGAAAAGCTGAGGCTTCAGTACAGATCATCATTTGTTACATCCGCCATTCAGAGTACATTCCCTTTATCACTACTCTCTGTCTCCTACCTCCCAACCAATTACCAACCCATATCACAAGGTTACTTCCAATTCCATGCGCTGTCATTTTTGCTAATAATCTCTTCTGCGGAACCTTATCAAATGCCTTCTGGAAGTCCATATAGATAACATCCATAGACACTCCCCGATCCACCTTGTTCGTGACCTCTTCAAAAAATTCAACTAGATTAGTCAGACATGACCTACCCTTCACAAATCCATGCTGACTCTCTTTGATCAGTTCATACTTCAGTAAATGCTCAGTCACTCTGTCCCTGATGATTCACATCAGTGTTTATTATCCAGGAAGCAGCTATGCTGCATTCATTGCGTGGCATTCCACAGTGCCTGCATTATTTAAAAACATAGAAAATAGGAGCAGGAATAGGCCATTCAGCCCTTCGAGCCTGCTCCGCCATTCAATATGATCATGGCTGATCCTCTATCTCAATACCATATTCCCGCCCTTTCCCCATACCCCTTGATGACTTCTGTGTCTAGAAATCTATCTTTCTCCTTCTTAAATATATTCAGTGACTTGGCCTCCACAGCCTTCTGGGGTAGAGAATTCCACAGGTTCACCACCCTCTGAGTGAAGAAATTTCTCCTCATCTCAGTCCTAAATGTGCTACCACGTATCCTGAGACTGTGATCCCTCGTTCCGGACCCCCCCGCCAGCCAGGGGAAACATCCTCCCTGCATCCAGTCCGTCTCGCCCTGTCAGAATTTTATACGTTTCAGTGAGATCCCCTTTCATTCATTAAATTTTGGTGAATACAGGCCTAGTCGACCCAATCTCTCCTCATATGACAGTCCTGCCATCCCAGGAATCAGTGTGGTGAACCCTCACTGCACTCCCTCTATGGCAAGTATATCCTTTCTTAGGTAAGGAGTCCAAAACTGCACACAATACTCCAGGTGCGGTCTCACCAAGGCCCTGTACAACTTGTTCCTGTACTCAAATCTTCTTGCAATGAAGGCCAACATATCATTTGCCTTCCTAACTGCTTGCTGCACCTGCATGTTTGCTTTCAGTGATTGGTGTACAAGGACACCCAGGTCCCTTTGTACATCAACATATCCCAATCTATCACCATATAAATAATACTCTGCCTTTCTGTTTTTCCTTCCGAAGTAGATAACTTCACATTTATCCATGTTATACTGCATCTGCCATGTATTTGCCCACTCACTCAACTTGTCTAAATTGCCTTGAAGCCTCTTTGCGTCCTCCTCACAACTCACAAAACAATAGTTTTGTGTCGTCAGCAAACGTGGAAATATTACATTTGGTTCCCTCATCCAAATCATTGATATATATTGTGAATAGCTGGGGCCCAAGCACTGATCCCTGCAGTACCCCAATAGTCACTGCCTGCCACCCCGAAGAAGACCCATTTATTCCTACTCTCTGTTTCCTGTCTGTTAACCAATTTTCAATCCATGCCAACATATTACCCCCAATCCCTGTGTTTTAATTTTGCACACGAACCTGATGTGGGACTTTATCAAAGGCCTTCTGAAAACCCAAATACACCACATCCACTGGTTCTCCCTTATCTATTCTACCAGTTACATCCTCAAAAAACTCCAGTAGGTTTGTCAAACACGATTTCCCTTTCATAAATCCATGTTGACTTTGTCTAAACCCGTTGGTATTTTCTAAGTGTCCTGTTATCACATCCTCTAAAATAGACTCTAGCATTTTCCCTACTACTGATGTTAAGCTAACCAGTCTGTAGTTCCCTGTTTTCTCTCTCCCTCCTTTTTCAAATAGTGGGATTATATTTGCCACCCTCCAATCTGCAGGAACTGTTCCATAATCTATAGAATTTTGGAAGATGACAACCAATGCATCCACTATTTCCATGGCTACCTCTTTTAGTACTCTGGGATGCAGATGGCCCTGGGGATTTATCGGCTTTCGGTCCCATTAATTTCTCCAGCACTATTTTTTGACGAATACTAATTTCCTTTAATTCCTCCTTCTCACTAGACCCTTGGTTCCCCAGCATTTCTGGGAAGTTATTTGTGTCCTCTTTCGTGAAGAAAGAACCAAAGTATTTGTTTAATTGGTCTGCCATTTCCTTGTTCCCCATTATAAATTCTGCAGTTTCTGACTGTAAGGGACCTACATTTGTCTTCACTAATCTTTTTCTTTTTACATACTTGTAGAAGCTTTTACAGTCCACTTCTATGTTCCTTGCAAGTTTACTCTCATACTCTATTTTTCCCATCTTAATCAATCTCTTGGTCCTTTTTTGCTGAATTCTAAACTGCTCCCAATCCTCAGGCTTGCTACTTTTTCTAGCAACTTTTTATGACTGCTCTTTGGATCTAATACTTTTGGTAGACATGGTTGAACCGCTTTTTCTTTTGTGTGTTTGTACCAGAAAGGAATGTATAACTGTTGCAATTCATGCATTTGTTCCTTAAATGTTAGCCATTGTCTATCCATCATCATGCCTTTTAATGAAGCTTCCCAATCCATCATAGCCAACTCATTTCTCATACCTCCGTAGTTTCCTTTGTTTAGATTTAGGACCCTTTTTCAGATTGGACTACTTTACTTTCCATCTTAATGAAGAATTTTATCATGTTATGGTCACACTTCCCTAAAGGACCTCGCAAAACAAGATTATTAATTAACCCCTTCTCATTGCACAATATCCAATCTCGGATAGCCTGTTGGCTCCTCAATGTACTGGTCTAAAAAACCATCTCGTACACACTCCAGGAATTCATCCTCCACATTATTACTGCTAATTTGGTTCGGCCAATCTATATATAGATTAAAGTCACCCATGATTACTGTAGTAACCTTGTTACATGGATCTCTAATTTCCTGTTTGATGCCGTCCCCTACATTACCGCTACCATTTGGAGGCCTATAGATAACTCCCACCAGTGTTTTTTGCCCTTTGTTGTTTCTTACTTCCACCCAGACTGATTCTACATCTTGATTTTCTGAACCAATATCCTTTCTCACTATTGCTCTGATTTCATCCTTTACTAACAACGCCACCCCACCTCCTTTTCCTTTTTGCCTGTCCTTCCTAAATATCGAATACCCTTGGATATTCAGCTCACAGCCTTGGTCACCCTGCAGCCATGTCTCTGTAATTGCCCTTGACATCAAGGCAGCATTTGACTGAGTGTGGCACCAAAGAGCCCCAGTAAAATTGAAGTCAATGGGAATCGGGGGAAAACTCTCCAGTGGCTGGAGTCGTATCTATCACAAAGGAAGATGGTAGTGGTTGTTGGAGGCCAATCATCTCAACCCCAGGACATTGCTGCAGGAGTTCCTCAGGGCAGTGTCCTAGGCCCAACCATCTTCAGCTGCTTCATCAATGACCTTCCCTCCATCATAAAGTCAGAAATGGGGACGTTCGCTGATGATTGCACAGTGTTCAGTTCCATTCACAACCCCTCAGATAATGAAGCAGTCCGTGCCCACATGCAGCAAGACCTGGACAACATCCAGGCTTGGGCTGACAAGTGGCAAGTAACATTCGCATCAGACAAGTGTCAGACAAGGACCATCTCCAACAAGAGAGAGTCTAACGACCTCCCCTTGACATTCAATGGCATTACCATCGCCGAATCTCCCACCATCAACATCCTGGGGGTCACCATTGACCAGAAACTTAACTGGGCCAGCCACATAAATACTGTGGCTACAAGAGCAGGTCAGAGGCTGGGTATTCTGCAGCGAGTGACTCACCTCCTTATTCCCCAAAGTCTTTCCACCATCTACATGGCACAGGTCAGGAGTGTGATAGAATACTCTCCACTTGCCTGGATGAGTGCAGCTCCAACAACACTCAAGAAGCTCAACACCATCCATTACAAAGCAGCCCGCTTGATTGGCACCCCATCCGCCACCCTAAACATTCACTCCCTTCACCACCGGCGCACTGTGGCTGCAGTGTGTACCATCCACAGGATGCACTGCAGCAACTCGCCAAGGCTTCCTCGACAGCACCTCCCAAACCCGCGACCTCTACCACCTAGAAGGACAAGGGCAGCAGGCACATGGGAACAACACCACCTGCACGTTCCCCTCCAAGTCACACACCATCCCGACTTGGAAATATATTGCCGTTCCTTCATCGTCGCTGGGTCAAAATCCTGGAACTCCCTTCCTAACAGCACTGTGTGAGAACCTTCACCAGACGGACTGCAGCAGTTCAAGGCGGCTCACTACCACCTTCTAAAGGGCAATTAGGGATGGGCAATAAATGCTCACCTTGCCAGTGACGCCCACATCCCATGAACGAATAATTTTTAAAAACTGCAATTATATTGTATCCATTTATATCTATTTGCACTGTTAATTCATCTAACTTATTACGAATGCTTCGTGCATTCAGATACAGTGCCTTTAGATCTATCTTTTTAACATTTTTAGACATCTTAATATTTTTTTGTACTATGGCCGGATTTGTCTTATTACCAGTTTTTCTTACCTGGACCCTATTTGTTAGTGTACTCTTTTGTTTGTACACTCTGTCCCTTCCTGACACAATCTGGTTATCCTTACCCCAATCACTTTCTTGCACGGCTTCCTTGTCTTTTCTCTTTAGCATTCTAGATTTCTCTCCACCGGGACCCTCCACCCCCCCCCCCCCCCCACCGCCTTATTTAGTTGAAAGCCCTATCTACCTCCCTAGTTATTCGGTTCATTAGAACTCTGGTCCCATCATGATTCAGGTGTAGTCCGTCCCAACGGAACAATTCTCTCTTTCTTCAGTACTGGTGCCAGTGCCCCACGAATCGAAACCTACTTCTCCCACACCAATCTTTAAGCCACTCATTCATCTCCCTGATCCTATTGACCCTATGCCAATTTGCTCATCACTTAGGTAGTAATCCAGAGATTATTATCTTTGTGGTTCTGCTTTTTAATTTAGTCCCCAGCTGCTCAAACTCTCTCAGCAGAATCTTTTTCTTAGTCCTACCTATGTCATTGGTACCTACATAGACCCCGACAACTGGATCCTCCCCCTCCCACTCTTCTCCAGCCCGGAGGAGATGTCCTTAACCCTGGCATCGGGTAGGCAACATAGCCTTTGGGACTCATGCTCCTGGCTGCAGAGAACAGTGCCTATTCTCCTAACTATACTGTCGCCTACTACAACCACCTTCCTTTTTACTCCCCCCACTTGAACGTCTTCCTGTACCACAGTGCCGTGGTCAGTTTGCTTGTCCCTCCCGCAGTCCCAGCACTTGTTCGCAAGGGTTGCAAGAACCTCAAATCTACTGGACAAGTGCAGAGATTACAAGCGTAATTTGAAGGAGAAGAAACACTTGGTGGATGGTTTTTAGAAGAACAAGACTGTCCTTTGTATCCTTGGCTGCTGATCTTACTGAAAGAAACCCTAACAGCAAAGGAAGACCTCAGCCTGGATGTTTCACCATCTGTCTGCATTTCCCCAACTGCCACCTCCATCTTTAAGAAAAATGTGCCTTACAACTTAGAAATAATGAAAGAGTGTGTGCAAAAGGGCAATGTTTGTGCTCAATGCTTCAAATGGTACATCCCAGAAGGTGCAGCAGTTCTCGCCTTCGGTTTGTGTTATGCTTCACAAGCACTGCAGCTAATGTGTGCAAAAGTGAAGAGCACATTTACCTTCACTTTGCAACTGATACCACACACTCCTTCCCTCATTCGCAGCTAGGTACAAGGGAGCCTTCAGGTCCAAATGGAACCCCCCTCCTTTGGTGTACCTTCTACAGTGGGTCCTCCAACCTTCATAATCGAAGAATGCTCCCACATGTCTGCGCTGTGCCATTGTGAACAATTAGTCCATTTTTCTGCCACTACCACAACTTACCCTTTTATGGCAAGCTGCAGCCCCCAAAGAGCAGCTACCTTGCCGGAATTTGCTCTTCAGCCTAATGTACTACAGGTTAAGTTCCCTGAACAAGCTCTTCCTATTGATATTAGGAGGCAGGGCTTAGATTGCAAAACTCGGCGAGGTCCACTATGGGAACAGGTGCATATGTTGATAGGATTTCAAAATCAGGGTTATTTTTTCATCTTGTTTGACAAAACAGAATTTTACATTAGATGGTGCAGGACTACAGAACAAAGGGCATTGGTTACCACACCTGCCTCTAAAAGGTTGCACTATACAAACAGCTGAGTAATTAAGCATCACAATGTATGCACCTGTTCCCATAGTGGACCTCGCCGAGTTGGTGGACCTTGTTGAGTTTTGCAATCTGAGCCCTGATCCTAATATCAATAGGAAGGGCTTGTGCAGGAAACTTCACCTGTAGCACATTAGTTTGATGAAATGACATAAGCAGAAAATTCAAATTCAACTACAGGAAATGCAATAATTATGAATGTAAGACTTCTTTCTTAGTGCTGATAATCCATCATTTCTCCCAATAAAGGACAGGTGGAATGACCTTCTTCAGACTGCAAAACTGAGCTGAAACTAACTACATACCTGGCAGAAGAGTTTACCATCCTGCAATTATTTCTGACATTTAGCTGGAATAAATGCTTTTACAATGTGTTGTAATGAGTTTCAGCAAGTGTGCAGACAAATATTGAGGTCTTTTTAACCAGAGACAGTAGTTTCCATTGATCTGTCAGATGCTTTCAGTCATCGTTACAACCTAAACAATGAAAGATTAGTGCTCAGATTTTCTTTTGAAATGGTTAGTAATTCATGTAATTCAGTTCCGTGGTACGTGAATAGAGAAGCTGCTTCTTTTTACTGTGAACGAAATGGATGCAAAAACCACATTGCTGGCCCAAGAGCTTAGCACAGCCCAATTGCCAGGACAAACTGGCAGTATGTGACATCAGGCACAACCAACAGCCACTGGTGCCCAAAGAAGAAAATGGTCGCAGAGCATGTAGCCTTTTCTCAAACATTCCCACAAGAGGAAAAGATTTGGTGCAGCATTAGATTTAGTGCCTGCAACAAAGCTGATAAAATCCAGTGCCACGGCCTCTAAAACATCAGGCCCTGATTGCACAGGGAGACAGAATAACAGAAAAATGCTATTTCCAACATTAAATTATATACTAAAATATTTATAAAAGCAATGTAAAAAAAAAATCAAAAAACCCTGAAACAAAGGTACTGTTTGTGCAAATTTACGGTATCTCTGTAAGTACAACTCAGTCCAATAGTGAGAGAGCTGACCAAACCAGATAGATGATAATTGTTCTTATCTGACCTGAATTACTGCAGTATTATCCTGTTTTAACAATTACTAAATCATCATAAAATATATCATCGTATCCCCTTCAACTCTAATACAGCCAATTTTTTTTTGTCAATGTTGTCACTACAAGTAGAAATATTAGTGCTAGCAGAAACACCGCAACTGGTAAATTACAATACAACTGCTCTGGGGCTTTATTAAGTGGCACATACCAGCCCTGCAGAAAGAAACAGGCAGCAGCTGTAAAGCACTTTCTTTTTTCCAAGTGCACACATAATTCTAAACTTTGAAGTTGATGCGATACCACCAGCATCTCCAGAAAAGTGTCAGTGTCAAGTACATTTGCAAGGCACAGCACAGAACCCCATCTCGCAAATGTTCAGTGCACCAGAAATCCAGTGCTCCAGACTGCTTATCTGCATTTGGCAGCAATACTGAGCTAAGGGATGAACACCTTCAGAAAATATTCGAAGCAAATCAGTTCTTTATGCATTCAGTCTGTGTTACCTGTAAAGTACTCGATAAAAACATTAAGTTTCATGGTCTCTTCTCTTTGCTGTGTAAAATATTCCATTTGAATTGCATAATTACAGTTAATGGCATAATTAAAATTTGCCCTACACAAGTGCAGTACGTGAATTGCTGCATTTAGTAAGTTGGAATTTGTGATAAAGTGGCAGAACAAATGTTAATGCAAGCCTTTCGCTGTGTTTAAACAGAACATGAAATTTTGAGCTGCTGTACTTGACAACTGGACCAAGGCGGGAAGCTGTTGACAGGTGCTTCGTCGCAGCATGTGCTCGGAATTGAAACGTTTTTCTAAATCCTGCACATATTAAACCTTTTTATCCAAGATCTAGTTTTTACCATTCCCTCCGTAATATCCCACTTCACTGACAAATGCATTGTAATGGTGACATCCACAAGAAGCCTTACTATTGTAATATATTAAAGCAAATCTAAGGAGTCTGGAACATGCAACACTCTGGCTTTTATAAGAGGAACATAGGAATTGCTAGACGAAAAAAGACCAACGTCGATCAAGTTCGCCTTCTACCATCCTGGTAGTCGCATGATACCATATGTACACTGTTCCACATGTACACTGACAACACCCAGCTCTACCTCACCACCACCTCTCTTGACCCCTCCACTATCTTTGATGTGTCTGACATCCAGTACTGGATGAGCAGAAATTTCCTCCAACTAAATATTGGGAAGACCGAATCCACAAATTCCATTCCCTAGCCACCAACTCCAGCCCTCTCCCCGGCCACTATCTGACGCTGAACCAGACCGTTCGCAACCTTGGCGTCTTATTTGACTCTGGGATGAGCTTCTGACCACATATCCGCTCCATCACCAAGACTGCCTACTTCCAGCTCCGTAACAACACCCGTATCAGCCCGTCTCAGCTCATCTGCTGCTGAGACGGGCTGACTCACCTCTAGACTTGACTATTCCAATGCTCTCCTGGCCAACCTCCCATCTTCCACCCTCCATAAACTTGAGCTCACCTGTTGCCCATATCCTAACTCGCACCAAGACCCGTTCACCCACCACCCCTAGGCTCGCTGACCTACATTGGCTCCCGGTCCGGCAACGCCTCAATTTTAAAATTCTCATCCTTGTTTTCAAATCCCTCCATGGCCTCGCTCTCCCTATCTCAGTAACCTCCTCCAGCTCTACAACCCTCTGAGAACTCTGCGCTCCTCCAATTCTGACCGCTTGCGCATCCCCAATTTTAATCGTTCCACCATTGGCGACTGTGCCTTCAACTGCCTGGGCCCTAAGCTCTGGAATATCCACCCTAAATCTCTCCACCTCGCTACCTCTCTCTCCTCCTTTAAGACGCTCCTTAAAACCTACCTCTTCCTGTCCTAATATCTCCTTATATGGCTCGGTGTCAAATTTTGTTTGATAACACTCCTCTTAAGCGTGTTGGAATGTTTTACTATGTTAAAGGTGCTTTATAGATGCAAGTTGTTCTTGTGATTGATAATGGAGTTATTGACTAATCACAGCAATCAATCTCTGTCAATTAGTCTACAATAGACTCAGAAATTATGTTTTTTATTCGTACATGGGATGTGGGCGTCGCTGGCGAGGCCGTTATTTATTGCCCATCCCGAATTGCCCTTGCGAAGGTGGTGGTGATCCGTCTTCTTGAACCGCTGCAGTCCGTGTGGTGAAGGTTCTCCCACAGTGCTGTGTGGAAGGGAGTTCCAGGATTTTGACACAGCGACGATGAAGGAACGGCGATATACAACACGTTTGCCTTACGCTGCCTACTGCACATATGTGATGCGTGCCCTGTGGCTGCAGCACAGGTAGTGGCAGGTTGAGTGAGGCTGACTATGAAAGAGATGCATGAGAGGGTGAGTATGAGATAGAGCCATGAGATTGTATGAGGATTGGGTTGAGTGGTAGTGGCGGGATGAGTACTGGCTGGATGAGTACTGGCGAGGTGAGTAAGTGCAGGTAAGATGAGGATGAGGTTTGAGTGGGTGTGAGGGGTGATGTGACAGAGTAGTGTTGGCTGTGCAGAAGGAGATGTGGGGTGGGGGCGGTGATGTGGCAGACGGAGTGTAGGGGAATGAGTAAGTGTACTCACTTTGGCTGACCTACTTAGGTCATTGGAGCACCTCCTGCACTGTATGCAGGTGGGCGATATGTTGGTGGTGCAGGTGACCTCCTCTACAACCTCGAGCCAGGCCTTCTTGGTGGCAGAGGCAGGCCGCTTCCTCCCGCCCGCCGGGGGGAAGATCTCTGTCCTCCCCCTCCTCCTCACCCCATCCAATGATACCTAGAGTGAGGCATCATTAAACCTGAGAGCAGCCTTCCCCCTGGGCTGCTCATTGCTGTAATTTTTCCTATTTCTTGCAGCATCAGTCAGTGGAGGACTGCCCCTTTAAATAGGGCTCCTCCAGCTGACAGACCTTATTGCGCATGCGCAGCCCGCCCGCCACGCAGCTAAGCAGCGGGGAACCCAGAACAAGAGGTAAGTGAATCCAATTAGCCTGCGATTGCGTTCGGGATCGCCCCCCCCACCGCGAACCAGCCGCCCTGGTAATATCGGGCCCCATTGGTCCATACCTCCTAATGTCCATTGATAAAACAACATCAGAGTTAGAGGTCAGAGAAAAGTCTGCTCACCAATAAACCGTCTGAGTGATAGGGTATGATGGAAACAATCTTGAGGAAAAGTAAGAAATAACCAGAACATTGAGAGGAAAAGTAACACAAGGAAAGAAACTTACATTGGCAGAATATCAAAGGTACCAAAATTAAACTAAGTGAACTACTTTCCTTGAGCTTATCAGAATCCAAAATGACACTAAAATAAAGTAGAAGACAAAGTAATAGTGCAAAATGTTTGATGCTGTTTCTCAGCATATAAAATAATCCTGTATTCACCCAAACCGTAAAGAAGTTCAACAAAGTTGGCCGAGAAGGTCAGAAAGTGTTTTAGAAAGGTATATTATGTTCTATTTTTGAATGCCACCCTGTATAAGCCTGCAACAAAGATAAAGTAGCTTTCAGTTTCTGAAATTCTTTTTTACCCTGTGCGTTGGAAAATAATCTGCAATATGCCCTGCAATTCACCAAACACTTCATGTCACTAACATATCTACTGTCCACTGAAAAAGCAAGATAACTCAGAACATCATAATCTGCAGATCCAAAGCTTGTACACACACAAAGAGTCTGTAACAATCCTGATTTGTGTGTATTTGGGTGCCTTTCATTCAGATACGATCAGTGAAAAGGGGTTTTAATGGAGAAAATTATCCATCATGAAAGCCTGCACCAAACCTGCTGTGGCATCACCAGGAAACAGCTGTAGTGTGAAGTGCGAATGTCAAGGTAATGAGTGATCTGTTCAAACAATCGCCAATGTTAGAAGGAACAAGAAGTTTACAACAGTGAACATAGGTACTCTTCACTGGTACAACGCTGCCCTCTACAGAAAAATCTTCAAAATGTGAACACATTTTTATCGGAGCACTTTTATGTCGAGACTCTGCTGCCAGCAAAAGGGTTGTTAGTCCCACCACTAGTAGCACATTATAAGGGAGGTGTAGGTCTCGAAAAGTAGAAGTCAGAGGCCTGGGAAACAAGCATATTTTTCCCACTGTTCTCCAACGAGACACACTGATGCAGATAAAGGCACTTATACCTCCTCATGCCACTCTCCCTCTTTTACACTGCACATTAAGAGGTGGTGTCTGCAGGCATGTTAGGCTCCACTGTGTAGCGCAGTGACCCAAAGTACAAATGCCTGGGACCAGCGTCACGTCTTTACTTCACTGGAACCAGCAGCCATTGTAGACATTTCGTGGGTCGACAGTGCCTTCAGCTCCCCGAGAAACACGAGACGGTCTCCAGTGTGCACTCCCACTATGCAGAGTCACCTTAAAAAGATGAGTGTGGTGTTGAGATGTCATGGGTCTTAGATTGAGTGGCACCCTCTCGGAGCCGGAATATAGAAATGCCTTCTCACGATATTCAAAGCTCTGAATTACAGACGCACAAACGTCTGCAGAGAAATACGCTAATTTGCCAACATTGTTATGCTTTGAACATACCATGCGTGCACATTGTCAGCATAAAATTGGGTTAGATTGTATCTGCTGGACATTCCCAGTGCCACTATACATTGCTAAAAATATTAAATTAACAGCACACTCTGAAATGCATTGCAACATGCTTATTTAATAACTTTCTCCAAGAACAATTCGTAAATACCAGGTGTTCATGTTTATTTGTTTAAAAGAATGTCATTTTTAAATTAGTTGCAAGTGAAACGATTTGGGAAAAATACTTTGCTGAAAAACTTAACCCATATGAATATCTTTCACATGAAAATCGAAGTGTGGTACTTTGGGACAATACATACAATACATATTGGTGGTGTTAAGTCTGAACCTTAATTATCCACATAGAAACGTGACCAGACTAAAATGTGAAAACAAGTTAGTCAACGTTCAAAATTATATTATTTGAAAGAGGAAACCTCTTTTATCAGCTATTTCTTCACTAACGCTACAGCCAAGTAGATTAAGTCAGGCACACAACTGCAGGAATAGAGATTTCATGGAAATATTGTCAACCACATATACACTGAAACCCAACCAGTTCAAATGTTGTACTGAAAGTCTGTCCACAATGTATCACCAATATATAGAAACATAGGAACAGGAGCAGGCCCTTGGGTCCCTCAAGCCTGTTCCACCATTCAATTAGATCATGGCTGATCTGTACCTCAAATCCATTTACCTGCCTTTGATCCATAACAACAACAACAACTTCTTGCATTTATATAGCCCTTTTAATGTAGTAAGACGTCGCAAGGTGCTTCACAGGATTATCAAACAAAATCTGGCACCAAACCATGTAAGGAAATATCAAGACAGGTGACCAAAAGCTTGGTCAAAGAGTTAGGTTCTAACGAACACCTTAAAGAAGGAGAGAGAGGTAGAGAGGCGGACAGGGTTAGGGAGGGAATTCCAGAACTTGGGGCCTAGGCAGCTGAAGGCACGGCCGCCAATGGTGAAGCAAAGAAAATCAGGGATTTCCCTCGATACCCCTACTTAATAAAAATCTGGCAATCTCAACCTTGAAAATTTCATTTGACCCTTTGTGTGAGAAAGTGCTTCCTGATTTCATTCCTGAATAGCCTAGCTCTTAGTTTAAGATTATGTCCCCTCGTTCTGGATTCCCCCACCAGTGGAAATAGTTTCTCTGTATCTACTCTATCAAATCCTTTTATCATTTTAAACACCTCAATCAGATCACCCACCAGCCATCTAAACTCAAGGATATACAAGCCAAGTTTATGCAATCTGTTCTCATAAATTAACCCTTTAAGCCTCAGTAAAATTCTGGTGAATCTGCGCTGTACCCCCTCTAAGGTTAATATATCCTTCCTGCGATGCGGTGCCGAGAACTGAAAGCAATACTCCAGATGGGGTTTGACCAAGGCTTTGTACAGCTGAAGCATAACTTCCTCCCATTTGTATTCCAACCCTCTTGAGAGAAAGGCTCACATTCCATTAGCCTTTTTGATTACTTTTTGTACCTGTGCACTAGCCTTTAGTGATTTGTACACATGGGCACCTAGATCCCTTTGCTACTCCACGGCTTCCAGTCTCACGTCATTAAGAGAATATTCCAATTTGTCTTTCTTGGGTCTAAAGTGGATAACCTCAAATTTCCCCACATTGAACTCTATCTGCCACAGTTTCGCTTAATCTGTCTATGTCCTTTGGAAATTGTCGGCTCTGATCTATACAACTTACTGTTCCTCCTAACATAAATGTCATCTGCAAACTTGGACATGCAACAATTTATTCCTTCATCCAAGTTATTGATATATATGGTGAAAATCTGAGGTCCCAGTACAGATCCCCGGGGAACACCATTTGTCACATGCTACATTGTCATTTAATAGAATAACTATTCAACTTCAGGAAGGTTTAGATTTGAGATCATACCCAAAAGAAAAAGACTCTATTCCAGTCTACACTGCATAGTCTTTTTGTTGACTGTTGAAACATTACAATTACAAATGACTGGAACCATCACTACGTTCCAAAGGAAGTGAGTACTGCTGACATCTCACTTACCTTCTTGCCAGTGAACCTTCCTCTGGTGCCCGCCGATGGCCTGAACCTCCGCTCCTACCCACCGGCCAGCTGCCACTTTCTGCCCGTTTCGAGCGGGAAGCTGACTGGCAGCATGCAGATGAGGAGTTAAAATACTCCGGGCCTGAAATTGGGGCCTGTGAGTGCTTTTTCCAATCGCCCCATGCCACGCCTGCCCGAAACGCGCTGGGAATTAAAATCGACCCCAGGAGTCAACAAATACCAAGGCCAGCGCATTCACAACGGCTGCTTAGAATCTTGTCTCTAAAAATTTTACTTTAAAAAAAGAGTTGCCAACATTAGGGAAATATTAGGTATGAGGTTTATGATTAAAAATAGAAAGACCCAATTAAACGTATGGATTGGTATTTACTTTTCAGAATCAGACATGGTACATTAAAATACGATACATTTGAAACCAAGTTGCAAATGAGTAAAAATTTACATGTCTAAAAAAAAAGTATTGGAGAAGCAATGTTAGTGAATAGCTCCAAACAACATATATATAGCAAGAAATTTTTTGAACATAAAAACATAACAAACAGTGATAGCAATAGGCCATATGGCCCCATGAGTTTGCTCCGCCATTCAATCAGATCATGGCTGATCTTCTACCTCATCTCCGCTTTCCAGCCCTATCCCCATATCCCTTCGTGTCCAAAAATCTATCATTCTCAGTCTTGAATATACTCAACGACTGAGCATCCACAGCCCTCCGGGGTAGAGAATTCCAAAGATTCACAACCCTCTGAGTGAAGAAATTTTTCCTCAGTTCGGCCCTAAATGGCCGACCCCTTATCTTGAGACTATGACCCCTGGTTCTAGACTCTCCAGCCAGGGAAGACAGCCTCTCAGCATTTACCCTGTCAAGCCCTCTAAGAATTTTATATATTTCAATGAGATCACCTCTCGTTCTTCTAAACTCCAGAGAATATAGGCCCATTCTACTCAATCTCTCCTCATAGGACAACCCTCTCATCCCAGGAATCAATCTGGTAAACCTTCATTGCACCCCCTCTGAGGCAAGTATATCCTTCCTTAGGTAAGGAGACCAAAATTGTACACAGTACTCCAGGTGTGGTCTCACCAGAGCCCTATATAATTGCAGCAATACCTCCTTACAATGAAGGCTAACATACCATTTGCCTTCCTAATTGCTTGCTGTACCTGCATGTTAACTTTCTGTGATCATGTACCAGGACACCCAAATCCCTCTGACCACCAACATTTCTTGATCTCTCACCTTTTAAAAAATATTCTGCTTTTCTATTCTCCCTACCAAAGTGGATAATTTCACATTTCCCCACATTATACACCATCAGCCACCTTCTCGCCCACTCTCTTAACCTGTCTATATCTCTTTGCAGCCTCTTTGTGTTCTCCTCACAGCTTATTTTCCCACCTCCTTTGTATCATCAGCAAACTTGGATACTTTACACTCGGTCCCCTCATCCAAGTCATTGATATAGATTTTAAACAGCTGAGGCCCAAGCACTGATCCTTGCGGCACCCCACTAGTTACAACCTGCCAACCTGAAAATGACCCGTTTGTTCCTACTCTTTATTTTCTGTCCGTTAACCAATCCTCTATCCATGCTAATATATTACCCCCATCCCATGAGCTCTAATCTTGTGTAACAACCTTTTGTGTAGCACCTTATCGAATGCCCTTTGAAAATCCAAATATACTACATCCACTGGTTCCCCCTTATCTACCCTGCTAGTTACACCCTTAAAAAACTCTAATAGATTTGTCAAACACAATTTCCCATTTCATAAAACCGTGTTTACTCTGACTAATCATATTATGATTTTCTAAGTGCCCTGTTACTATGTCCTTAATAATAGATTCTAGCATTTTCCCTACTACTAATGTCAGGCTCACTGGCCATAGTTCCCTGTTTTCTCTCTCCCTCCTTTCTTGAATAGCAGGGTTATATTTGCCACTTTTCAATCCACTGAAGTTTTCCTCTAAGTGAGGATAAAACCATGGGAAAAGCTTTACACCAGGCACTAGTGATTCTAGACTGCACAGTGAAAAAGGCTGGAAATATTTTGACCATCAGATCTTCTGCCGATGGAACCCAATAAAAAATGAGCATATCGATGGGATGAAATGCTAGGGTGTAACGACAATGTGGTGAAATAAAGTGCAAAAGGAATAAAGGAGATAGATGAGGCAATGGCAGTAGCTATAGCAGGTTATAATCCGTATACAGCAGACAGTGGTAATGAGCATAGGGAAGAAGTAAGGCATAGAGCAAGAAAGAAAATGTGATATGACACATAATTTGTTATATCTTCTTATTTTATTTCTCTGTAGCCAATCTCCTTTCCTTCTCATTATTACTCATCTTCTCTTTGCTGTGCATCTATTGTCATCTCTCTCATCCATCTCTTAATATCTCATTTCACACATCATCTTCCTTGCACCATTGACTTTTCTCCAGGCTGAAGAGAAGTGGCTGAGAGATCAGAAAGAGAAGACAGCAAAGGGGAACGTGCATCAGGCTTCAAGAGTTAATACTGTGCGGGCGTCACCACCTGGTCCTATGATTTACTCCTGCACCATCTGTGGCAAGGACTGTCGATCGAGAATTAGACTCTTCAGCCACTCATAATGTTGCAGCGCGGTAAAGTAACTGATCTGCTACACCATCATTTTTCGAGGTGGACAGTTGCCACATACTGGGCTCTTTACTTCTCACTTCACTTCTGTCTTCTCTTATTGTACAGGTTCCACTGACGATCCTCACAATTAAAATGTTTCAATCTTTTTTTCTTTCTCCAGCATTGACCCTACAAGTACTTGTGTTCCCATTTGCAGCCATATTAATGCAGTACTATACTTTGTATTTCTGCTTCTAACGCTGCTTTTATACTTAACCTACTGATGCAAGTATTGCCCTGAGTACCCACTGCAAACCTAGCCTCATTAGCAATGCATGATGCATTGTGTATGTGCCAGCATATGCTCCAAGTTTCAGAGGGAGCCAAGCACCCACTGTACATAACTATAACAACCTAATTGCCTATACACTGACACATCATCTACCAACCCCAGGAGTCAGACTTATACTGGTACTTAAGTATAAATGGTGGCTTAAGCAAATCTTACATGCAGGGCTCTGTTCAGCTTTGTGTGGAAATTCTTGCTAACTCGGGGGTATTGAGGCATGTAGCAGCTGTTCTAATACCACACCTAAGGTTAGTTAACTCAGCAAAAAACAAGGGTTTCAACCTGGAATCTTCCTGGTGTGTTAGGCTCAGTACCGCACCAGCAGTATATTTAGACACTAACCATCCTGGAGCTGTTGGGGAGATTTCAGGGATAATCTCATTTCCATTTGCCACTATAAATCAGGACATTAGATATTAAATGTGACTCACCACAGCAGCTAAAGCAGGTTATAAACGGTATACAGCAGACATTGGTAATGTAACTGCACCAGAGTACAATGTGAAACCTCGCACAGCTGAACAGGCCTTAAACAGCATGGAGGTCCACCCACCAGCGCTATTTAAAGGGATCATGCAAGAGTTACAGGCTTGTTGCTGGATTATTACTTCTGTCTGCTGATGCATTTGTACCTATTTTTGGATGTCTCCTATACTTGAATACCAGGACTAGGCTAAAAATTAGAACCAGGACTTGCAGAAATTAAGTTAGGAAACGCTTCTACACACAAAGGGTAGTAGAAGTTTGGAACGCTGTTCAATTGTGCTAGCTCAATTGTGAATTTTAAATCTGAAATTGATAGATTTTTATTAACCAAAGGTATTAAGGGATATGGGGCTAAGGCGGGTATATGGAGTTAAGTCACAGTTCAACCATGATCTCACTGAATAGCAGAACAGGCTCCAGGGGCTAAATGGCCTACTCCTGTTCCTATATTCCTATAATAAAGTTTCAACACTCTACAGGGAGTGGGCTGGCTAGCTGACAGGCAACAGCAAGCACACTAACGGAGTGGCAGGGGTGGGACAGGAATGCTGTCATCCTGAAAGAGGTCAGCAGGTTCATGTTCCATGGAACTACTGCTACTTGCTGCCTCCTGTTATGTGCCACCTTTTCCTGCAAGAAAGCGGGACGTGTGTCGGCAAGATGTTTGGGTGATGTGGCTGTCATGGTTGAATAGCTGCCAGAGTGTGTGACCTGAGAGTTGTGGGTGTGCGGCTTGCAACATTGGTAATGTGTGAGGGTGAGAGGAAGCATCTGATTGGAAGAGTTGTGCACTGATTGAAAGAGTTTGTTGGTAAGTGGGTGATGCGTAGAGCAGTGGATGCGGCTAGTGGTGCAGTTGGTAGGAGATGCTATTTGACAGTTGATCTCACTCACCTTGACCACTCGTATCAAAACATTGAACTTCTTCCTGCACTGCATCCATGCTCGTAGTGCTATGCGCCTGGCATTGACTTCGTCCCCTACTGCCTCGGGAGCATACGTCTGGAGAGCCTCTTGCACCTCCCCCCCCCACCCCCGTGGATATAGGATGCCCCTCCTTCTGTCCACCTCTTGCACCAAGGCCTCTAGTGCAACAGCAGAGAAACTTGATGCACGCTGTCTCACAGGCCTGGTATAAACTCAGATCAGCAGAGTCTGGCGTTCAGATTGAAGGATGTGGGATTTAATAGTGCACAACCTTTATTCAATGTTTTAACATAACTCAACAGTTTGTAAACATAGGGACAGGACCTGTATCCATGTTTTACATGTGCAATGTCTGATCTCCGTTCAGATCCGTATCTTGTATTTTGCAAATATCAGAGTCCCGCAAACTTTGAGCAACCCAGTAGTTGCTCATTAAAAATTCCAGAGTTCCCATCATCACCATGTTGCACTATATTGCAGCACAGATTCACTTCCCAATTGACTTCCACCACTTCCTGCAGCCACACTACACCTCCCCTTTAAGAGGTGCAGGCTGACTTTAAGTGGTGCTAGCCACTCCCGATATCGGGGCCCCCTGCTGTTGAGCAGCCACTCAACAGCACAGGTAGTGCTGGCTGGACGCAGCAATCAGGTAAATCACCAGGTAGTACGAATGCCTGCTTCTCAACGGGCACAGGTTAATCGTGCACCGAGACCCCCGCACCCGGTTTCAGGGGTTGTCCAATATAACCCCCTCAGTACTTCAAATTCTTAGATGAGAGGGATTTCTCCCGCATTCTAATATCTCCCCAATTTATCTGAGAAATTTGCTTTTTTTTCAAAAAGACCTCAATGTATAAAACTGGGATCCAAGCTAGATCTGACAGGGCTCAATATTTCTGAAGTGTAGAGATGAGTCACACTGCTGAATTCAGTGCATCAAACGATCTACAGGATGCACTGCAGAAACTCACCAAGATGACTACAACAGCACCTCTCTCCACTGCAACCTCTACCACCAAGAAGTCAAAAGCAGCAATGTTGTGGGACCATTATCACCTCCAAGTCACATACCATCCTGACTTGGACATACGTCACTGGGTCAATATCCTGGAATTCCCTCCCTAACACCATTGTAGGAGCACCATTACCACAAGGACTGCAGCGATTCAAGGAGAAAGCGCTTCTGGGGGCAACTAGGGATGGCCAATAAATACGACTTTTCCAGTCATGTCATCCACATCCCAAGAAAAGTTTTCAAAAACAAACCAGTAATTAAAAAAAGGTCAAATAAACAAATAGGTGATCAGAAAAGTTCCAATTTGACTGTGTGAAAGGTGACAGCTTAGCTAGAGATACTCTTCCTTTATCCCTTAGGCATATCAGCCAATGGTGACGGTGTCTGAAAGATAGTAACAGTTTTATAGGATCCATTTTTAGATCCCACAAGGTGAACCAAAGCATACATGGAAAAACTACAAATTTGCCACAAATAGGTGCCCAAAGTTAGAACCTGGGCTTGAGGCTCCTAAACTCCCTATATTTAAATTCCAACCAACCTAGTGATATATTGTACTGCCTGGTGCACTTGTCCTGAATTCAGATGTCCCTCATATGGACTAAATTCAGAGAGCCTGTTCTTATAATGATGGACATGGTGTTTCTTAAATAGTGACAGCAATTTCCAAGAATGATGTAGTTGGCCTGTCTTAAATTCCAACAGTCTATCTGTATTGATATATGGGTACTGGATGTGTCCCGAATGCAGTTTCTTGTTGGTTTGATGCATGTCAATCCTAAATTAAGATAGTCTCTTGCTTTTATCTGCTTTATATTCCCTACATTACAACAGTGGCTACGCTTCAAAAGTACCTCGTTGGCTGTAAAGCGATTTGGAACGTTGAGATTGTGAAAGGCGCTATATAAGTGCAAGTGTTTCTTGCTGATAAAATGAAAATTCAGACATCTCATCACTTTACTAATGCATCTTGTTCACTCTGAATTTGGGTAATATATACTAAACTACAGGGATCCAGAGAGGAATTCCAGGTAATGGCTCAGCGCAAATGATTTTGAACACTGCGAATTACGTACTCCGTCCTAACAATGCACATACAGTGTTATAAATTGGATAGCCAAATGGTGAAGGATAGAATACTAGAGCCTGGTCTTCAGTTGCTTCCAAACCTTTATTCACAGAGATCCCCTTGCACACACACCACACCCTAGATAAGCTCTCATATAAAAAGGATACGAAAGTCCCCAATTGACACACACCACCTGAATACAATTAACACTCACTGATATAAATCACGATACAATTAACATATAGTACAAGTAGCTGACACTAACCCACTTATGCCAGTGATGTAATTTCCATATAGACCCAATTCCTCCTCAAAGTAAAGTTTTCAATTAGAAAACTTGCTATTAATCAAAATGTCTCAAGAATTCACTTTTCCATGGTTACTAATTGATCCCAAAGATGAGTGTGTACAGGCAATTGTTCCTACATCACCTGTCGTTAACATGAAGTAACCATAACACTGAGGCACAGATGTGACCCCCTCCTGCAGCAATGAGCAGAGCTTCCTAGCAGGCTGACATGCCACAGAGAGTTGCTCAGTCATGTGTTCCCTCCAGTGTAGGACCGAGTAATTTGGACCCCTTTCCTGGAGCATTGTTGAAGGCACACATCTGCTCCTAGCTGGGTCCCCTTAGCTACTTTCTACGTGCACACTGTGAGTTAGTCAGTCAATTTCTAGTGAATATATTTGATTTTGTGGTCCCTTGCCTGTACATGCCGTCTGGATGGCCACAGCTTGCCTTGTAGCGCCATGCTTCTGCTCTAGTTATCTTCAAAGCCCTATGAAGGCTCTGCTTTAGATCTGGACGTCAAGTGGCCTGATCTCTTATCTATCGCAACCAGGTAGAAAATATGCTTTTGCTTTACAATTTGCTGAAACGTAAGTATTTTTTTTGTAAACAAAAACTGCACAGTTACGTTTTAAAGACTTAAACAAGATTTCTTAATCAGACAGAACCACAGTAATTAGACATCTTGTTGGAAAAAAACTCAGTTACCTAACTGGGCAATTGAAATGTAACAAGATACAACACTAGCTTCTCGTCGCCATTTAAGAGCAGGTAACTAGCACATTCGAAAGCTTTCACTAAGCAGCTAGGTAATTAAAGGACTGCTCTAGGCTCCAAACATCTAAACGTAACAATGTTTCATATCAAATTCCCAAATCATTCATTTGTACTATTTCACCCAAACTGCCAAAAGTGGCATCAATGAAGATATTTTCCATTGTGCACAAAGGGCCTAAGCAGCTCTCTCTTAAACCCTGGGAAACTTTCCCTAAGTCATCGGTTTGCTCTTCAAATCGCCCTCTTACTCATTCCCTCCCAAAATCATTGACTCAAGCTGAGTATGGCTCCACTAATACTGGCAAGCCTCCAATACCTTGCCGACTACCCATTCTTCATGTGTGAGCTTGGGCAGTAAGTTTCTCTGGCCTTGGGGTCATAAGAGTTCAGCCCAATTCTGTCCTCACCTGACATCATGCATGCACACTTCCAGCAAGGAAATAGGAATCCTGGTCGTTAATGTCCCTCCCTACCCTGATAAACACTGATGCCAACTGTAACATCCTCACCAATATCTCAGCTGAGATTAGCTAGCCCAGCAGAGATCAGGGACTTGTTTGGTCTGTATTGCTTAATGCAGCACCCAGCGACACCTTTAGCCATTAAGCCATTGAGCACCCTCAGGTGATGCATGACACCTTATAGAAATCTCAGCTTTTAATACATTTGAGAATATGGAAAGAAGAGGTATCTACCCCTGCTGGGACTGGTCTCTACAAAATCATCAAAGGAAGATGCCCATTCAATGCAGTAGCTGACACAACAATATGAAAGATTTCTTGGCAAGTATTTGTTGTTAATTGTATCATGTGATTTATATCAATTAGTGTTAATTGTATTCAGGTGGTGTGCATCAATTGAGGACTCTCCATCTTATATGACAGCTTATCAAG
This sequence comes from Heptranchias perlo, assembly GCF_035084215.1. Taxonomy (NCBI): domain Eukaryota; kingdom Metazoa; phylum Chordata; class Chondrichthyes; order Hexanchiformes; family Hexanchidae; genus Heptranchias; species Heptranchias perlo. Next base: position 27,510,260 of record NC_090356.1, read on the forward strand.
GGTGTGGTGTGTGTGTAAGGGGAATCTGTGAATAAAGGCTTGGAAGCAACTATAGACCAGGCTCTAGTATTGTATCCTTCACCACTTGGCCGTCCAATTTATAACATTTATTGTGGTGGTGTTTACTTTCCATTAAAAACAAAGTCTTCTGCATCCGAACTCAGAGCATAAGCACTTCTCTTGGGGACATTTCAATATTTCTCACAGGTCATCCTGTGGATTACTAAATAACATAATGAACAGCTACTTATATGAATGGTAGGTATTCCCTTGGCATATGTAGGATCAGATGCAACATGCAGGATGCTGTAGTTTAAGAAACATGGCTTATATTAGCAACCTTCACTTCTGACTGCTCAGAGTGGCAAATGATTTAAAACCAAACCCTATGCATTGGGATATTCTCACCCCAGCTGTGTAGTTTCATGTGTTTCACATCTGAACCTTTGCCATGATAATTAACACCGTGAACAGTTTAAGTGACCAAGGTGGTCAGGCACAAAATGGAACTCTCATAATTTTTTTTTGTTAAGCTCACTCTCACAAACGTTTAGCTTTGTGAAAATCACCTGGTTCACAGTAACATTTGATCACTGGTTAAGTCGGTGCGTAATCCATATCCCTACACAGCTACTGTAGCCCTACTGATGAGTTCTTATTCTTTCTTCTCGGGATGTGGGCGGCAGTGACAAGCCTGCATTTATTACCCATCCCTGGTGACAAAAAACACTTGAAAAATGTTGTGAAGGATGCTTCGCAATGTCTCTGCTGCACGATGAAACCAATTATCTAACAGTGCTTCAGTATAATAAATGTGTCAATAACTATTTGCTTGATAGGTGAAGCTATGGGTGTGACTTCCCGCACCTTGCTAATTATTTCTATAAACAGTGGCAGCATTTCCACTAGTGATTGATGCGTCCAAAAGCCAGGATCAAAGACAGGATCAAACACACTGCAACATTTGTACCGAAGTGATGACTAAACTAGCTCAATCTGATGTGTATTCACCAGATAGGAAATGCGCCCTGCAGAGCAGAAAACCCAATTACACCTGGCCCGTTCTCCATTAACAAGTTGAGACCATTTTAATATTTTTATGGGGTTTTTTTGAGAAGTAAAGACATTTTTCACAATAATGCATAAATCAGGTTACGTTTATACCAGCTATTAACATAATGAGATCTGAAAAATATTTGACACAAACTGTTCAAAAGATATATAGTTGGTGCAAAAGTCATACTTGCAACCTTCATACTTGGCAGAGAAGTAAAAAAGATACTCCAGGTTTGCACATTACAAACACCTGCGAAGGGGCAATCAATAGTCTGGATCTTATAGGAGGCAGCATTATGACCTACTCCCTTAAGCACTTAAGTGACGATCCTCAGCTCCACTGAGTTAAGGGACAGAAAGAGCACCCCAGCGGGGGACTAATAACTTTCTTTCAAAAAAGAATAGGAAACTTCCATTGTAGGAGTGTAACTAGAACATTTTCCACACCAGTTGCCTTATTATTGCACTCCCATCTCAGCTGTGGGAATTGTGGGCTTACAACTTCTGCCAAGCTGTACACAGTAATATTACATTACTAGATTTAATATTAAGGCTGTTCAGGTTTGGGCTCCCCATTACAGAAAGGATAATAGGCCATAGAAAATGTCCAATGTATCACGAGGATGATACCAGGGATCAGAGAAAAGAATTATAATAAGAACATAAGAAACACGAGCAGGAGTAGGCCATTCAGCCACTCGAGCCTGCTCTGCCATTCAACAAGATCATGGCTGATCTTCTACCAATTTCCTGCACCATCTCCATATCCCTTGATGCCTTTAATATCTAGAAATCTATCGATCAGTTCTGAATGTACTCAATGACTGAGCCTCCACAGCCCACTGAGGTAGAGAATTCCAAAGATTCACCACCCTCTGAGTGAAGAAATTTCTCCTCATCTCAGTCCTAAATGGCCTACCCCTTATTCTGAGACTGTGACACCTGGTTCTAGAATCCCCAGCCAAGGGAAACATCCTCCTAGCATCTACCCTGTCGAGCCCTGTAAGAATTTTGCATGTTTCAATGAGATCACCTCTCATTCTTCTAAATTCTAGAAATACAGGCCTAGTCTACTCAATCTCTCCTCATACGACAATCCCGCCATTCCAGGAATCAGTCTGGTGAACCTTCGTTGCACTCACTCCATGGCAAGTATATCTTTTCTTAGGTAAGGAGACCAAAATTGTACACAATACTCCAGGTGCAGTCTCACTAAGGCTCTATATAATTGCAGTAAGACATCTTTACTCCTGTACTCAAATCCTCTTGTAACAAAGATCAACATACCATTTGCCTTCCTAATTTCTTGCTGCACCTGCATGTTAGCTTTCAGTGACTCATGTACAAGGACACCCAGGTCCCTTTGAACATCAACATTTCCCAATCTCTCACCATTTAAAAAATACTCTGCATTTCTGTTTTTCCTACCAAAGTGGATAACTTCACATTTTTCCACTTTATATTCCATCTGCCATGTTCTTGCCCACTCACTTAGCCTGTCTATATCCCCTTGAAGTCTCTTTGCATCCTCATCACAATTCACATTCTCACCTAGTTTTGTGTCATCAGCAAACTTGGAAATATTATATTTGGTCCCCTCATCCAAATCATTGATATAGATTGTGAATAGCTGGGGCCCAAGCACCAATCCCTGCGGTACCCCACCAGTCACAGTCTGCCAACCTGAAAAATACTTGTTTATTCCTACTCTCTTTTCTGGCTGTTAACCAATTCTCAATCCATGCCAGTATATTACCCCAATTACACATGCTCCAACTTTGTTCACCAACCTCCTGTGTTGGATCTTATCGAAAGCCTTCTGAAAATCCAAATACACCACATCCACTGGTTCCCCCTTATCTATTCTACTAGCTACATCCTCAAAGAACTCCAATCGGTTTGTCAAACATGATTTCCCTTTCATAAATCCATGTTGACTCTGCCAAATCCTATTATTATTTTCTAAGTGTCCTGTTACCACATCCTTTATAATAGATTCTAGCATTTTCCCTACTACTGATATCAGGCTGACAGGTCTGTAGTTCCCTGTTTTCTCTCTCCCTCCTTTCTTAAATAGTGGGGTTACATTTGCTACCCTCCAATCTGCAGGAACTGTTCCAGAATCTATAGAATTTTGGAAGATGACAACCAATGCAATCACTATCTCTATAGCCACCTCTTTCAAAACCCTGGGATGTAGATCATCAGGTCCTTGGGATTTATCAACTTTCAGTCCCATTAATTTCTCTAGTACTATTTTTTCTACTAATACTAATTTCTTTCAGTTCCTCATTCTCGCCAGACCCTTGGTTCTCTAATATTTCTGGGAGGTTTTTTGTGTCTTCTTCCATGAAGAGACACAAAGTATTTGTTTAATTTCCCTGCCATTTCCTTATTCCCCATTATAAATTCTCCCGTCTCTGTTTGTAAGGGACCCACATTTACCTTCCCCAGTCTCTTCCTTTTTATGTACCGATAGAAGCTTTTACAGTCCGTTTTTATGTTTCTTGCTAGTTTACTCTCATATATGATGAAAGACTCGAAAAACTGTGACTATATTCACTTAAGCAGAAAAGGTTATGAGTGACCATAGATGACAGTCCATAAGGCCTGTGCAGGTGGTCACTCTTTAACTGTAGCTATCTACTTTAATCCCTGTCCTTTCCCTATGAGGGCAAGAGTGGTCTATTAGAAATGTTAAAAACTCTAAAAGGGTATAAGTAGTTAAACAGCGATCTAATGGTCAGTGAATCGGCAACATGGGGACATAAACTTAGGGTGAGCGCTGAAAGTATGAAGGAGGAAGTTAGAAGGAAATTTTTCCACGCAAAAGGTAATTAGAATAAAGAATTATAGCAGAGTGTGGGGGAAGTACTAAATGGGGTATTCCAGGGTTCGGTGAGTGACTTGAATTCAGAAATTCAAATTTGCAGATGACACTAAACTAGGAGGGGCAGTAGAATTGGAGGAATCGGCTCAGAAATTACAGGATGAGTTGGTCAAAATATATAAATGGTGAGAATAATGGCAGACAAAATTTAACACACACAAGTGTAAAGTGCTGCGCAGAGGAAGGAAAAATAGATGACATGCGTATTCCATGAATGATGGTGAAGTAGCTACGGTTGAAGCTGAAAGACACCTAGGAGTAATAGTAAACTTGATACTCAACATATTCAACCATTGCAGAGAAGCAACCAACTAAGCCAAAAAATCTTGAACTACATAGACAAAACAGTAGAATATAAGTCAGAGGAGGTTGTGATCAAACTGTACAGTGCTCTGGTCAGACTGCACCTTGAAAACTGCATCCAGTTCTGGTCAATGAAATACATTCAAGTGCTGGAGGCAGTGCAAAAATGAGCCATGAAGCTCATCCCTAGTGTCAAAGGTCTCAGTTTTAAAGAAAGACTAGAGAAACGTGAGCTTTTCATCCTGGAAAGGAAGCATCGGAGAGGTGGTCTTATCGTGGTATAGAAGATAGGGGAATGGAAAGGGTAAATCCAGAATATTAAATTAAATTGCGAGTAGGACAAGGGATCACAAGCTATTAAAAAGTAAATTTAGGATTGATAACAAGAAGTTCTTCTGCACACAAAGAGTGATCAATGTATGGAATAATGTCTGGGTCGTGTAGTGGAGGCAAAAACCATGGAATCATTTAAAAACCAATTGGATGGTGCAGTGGGGGGACTTTAGGATTTTTCTGGATGAGTTTATGGCTTTCCTCAACCATAATTATCTTGTGACCTTAACTAGTTACTTTGAACTGTTGTGTTTGTTAGCAAAATACCTGATCAATTCCTCTGGTGCAAATGTTAAAACTGGTAATAGGCAGCAACAGGTGCTTAATTCTTAATCTTTCCCATCCTGACAGAGACTGGCTCTGTTCATGCTGACAGAGGTGGAAAATGATCACACAGGAATCTAACACGATAGCTGCTTTTATATTGCACAACACCCATGCTGGAGGAGCCGGCTAATGCCGCACAGGTCTCACACAGCCAGCTACAACCCATCAGCCTTGGCAAGTCCTGCCAAGTTTACCTTCGGGTTGCAGCTGGCTGGAGTCCACGTGTGTAGGTCTCATGCAATGCAAAAAAAGTTTAGATAATTGTTAGACGCCAGAGTCATCACAGCTGGGAAACGGGGTAGTTTACTGTGGGGCACAGTTTTATTTGCACAGTTGATACTCACTTTTTTTTAAAACATAGAATTTTATAGCACAGAAGCAGGTCATTCGGCCCAACAGATCTATGTCGGTGTTTATGCTCCACAAGAGCCACCTCTCACCTTGTTTCTTCTCACCTTATCAACATATTCTTCTATTCCTTTCTCCCTCATGTACTTATCTAGCTTCCCCTTAAATGCATCTGTGCTATTCGCCTCAACTACTCCATGTGGTAGCAAATTCCATGTTCTCGCCACTTTCTGAGTAGACATTGATTGAACTGCTGTGAAATCCGAGTCAGGGAATAGAACAGTCAGTTCCGTTCTTTTCTCTGACTCTGTGATCTCCCAACAGATCACAATCATCTTGAGATTCAACTATTCTGCAGGTTAGGTAACAATATTGTACACCTCAGATTTAAAATTCTCATCCTCATATTTAAATCCCTTCACGGCCTTGCCCCTCTCTATCGCTGTAACCTCCTCCAGCCATACAATCACCTCCAAACTTTCCATTCCTCTGACTCTGGGCTTTTGTGCACTCTCTCTCTCTCTCTCTTCGCATGCCATTGGCAGCTGTGCCTTCAGCTGTCTAGGCCACAAGGTCTGGAATTCCCTCCCTAAACCCTTCTGCCTCTCCTCCACCCTCTCCTCCTGTAAGACCTTCCTTCAAACCCACCTCTCTAATTAGTTTTTGATCACCCATTCTAATGTCCTCTTCTTTGGCTCGGTGTCCACTTTTGTCTGATTACACCTCTGTGAAACACCTTGGGATTTTTATTTCTATGTTAAAAGCACTGTATAAATGCAAGTTGTTGTTGTACATGCCTCCCAATGCCCATACTCTGTTGCCAAGTACAAGAAAAATTAATAGTGGTATCAGTCTGGGCAAAAAAAGTTAACAGTGCAATAGTAGTTTCCAAGTCCTACTTAAAAAAAAGTTTAATACTTGGAGAATAGCTGTCCACATGACGTGATAAATTGCAGTTGTGCTGTGCAATTATTCTTGAGAATTCAAACTTGCACTCGTTACAAAGTCAAATGCCAATGATTCCAACACATCTTGAGTTCTCGATTCCAGCTGTACGATTGGGGGAAAACTCAAGGCAGCAGCCAGGCACTATAATCCATGGAGGGAGGTGCAGGAAAAATAAGGCCAGTCTCCCTGGACTGCTCTTGCACACCTCCCAGTGGCCAGTTCTCCAGCAGTACAGGCAGAGGACTCCTGGTACCTTCTTAGTTGGAGACAGTGTGCGGCAGTGGGACGAAAACAAAGGAACTTACAAAAAAAAGTAATTGCTTGAAGTGCGCGCATGTAGCACAATGATACAGTGCTTCTGTGGAAAGCAATAATTTTATTGGCTGCGCTGACTACTTTACAGTAAACAATCTAAATGTACTACTACATGGATGAAACCCCCATCCATGCCTTTGTAAAAGCCAGACTGAACCATTCCAATGCTCTCCTGGCTGGCCTCCCACCTTTCACCCTCCGTAAACTTGAGCTCATCCAAAATTCTGCTGCCCGTATCCTAATTTGTACCAAGTCCCTTTCACCCATCACCCCTGTGCTGGCTGACCTACATTGGCTCCCGGTCCAGCAACGCCTCGATTTTAAAATTCTCATCTCTGTTTTCAAATCCCTCCGTGGCCTGGCCCCTCCCTAGCTCTGTAACCTCCTCCAGCCCTACAACCCACCGAGATCTCTGCACTCCCCCAATTCTAGCCTTGTGCACATACCTGATTTTCATCGTTCCACCATTGCCGGTCATGCCTTCAGCTGTCTAGGCCCTAAGCTCTGAAATTCCCTCGTTAAACCTCTCTCTCCTCCTTTAAGATGCTCCTTAAAACCTATCTCTTTGACCAAGCTTTTGGTCACCTGTCCTATAATCTCCTTACGTGACTCGGTGTTTGTTTTACTGCGTTGAAGGTGCTATATAAAGGCATGTTGTTGTTATCTTTGTTGTACAGCCTTCTTTTCTGGAATCAATAACAGTAAAGGCCGCAGAGAAGTGTTGTATACAGTGATGGTCTACAGAATTTTGGAGAAACCCCTGGGTTAAGGAGTGAATTCTGAACTTCATATAAATACACTACATATTTCGCATACAGAAAGTTCTGAGCCAAGGAATACGTGCAAAGAAAGTGTTGCAACTATCCCACAGGCCGTCTAATAGTCTGATTCTACCTTACAACACTAGAAACAAAAATATATTGTTCCAGCAAATATAATTAATTAATTGAGTAACCTTTTGGAATGCTAGACAAGTTCTTCTGTTTCATTCTTCATGTTTGGTCGAATTAAAGGTCAAATAATCAGTTGCTGATAACCACAGAATATGTGAAAATGTAGATTATGCACCATTGGTTCTCATTTATACAGTGCTGCTTTTATGACATAAATATCTCAAGTAAACTGTAGCTCCTGACTGCCTTTGCAAATAATCAAGAGCATTCTTACTATTTATCAAGCTTAAATTTGATCTCTTACCAGTGACCCATTTTAGTGGTATGGGCATGTTAGTGATGTTTTCATAACCATTGCTTTGAAGGCTGAATGCAATTTTTGGTTACGTTGTGCTCATTGTGGTGACAAAAGTGTCAGTGCTTGGGAACGCATTCCGCTTTTGGCCATCCAGTGTCAACATAAAACACAGTCAACAACAACAACAACTTGCATTTATATAGCACCTTTAACGTAGTAAAATGGCCCAAGGCGCTTCACAGGAGCATTATCAGACTAAATCTGACAAAAGTCAGAGATCAGAGCAGCACCAGGAGTGATACTCTCTTCATCTCTGGGACTTTGTTTCCAATCCATGCCTGAACTGATGGGATGAAATCTCCTATTTGTGACAACTCTAAGAGTCCACATGAAATGGAAGTGAGAACACAGCACAGAAATTCCCATAATTTGGCACTAATTGGTAGTCCCATACATAAGGGACCTGAAATTCCCGGGGTCTCGCTTCTCTGCCAGATGTGGAGCAGGGTGGAACTTCTGCCTACCAGTCTGCCACGCCTCTGAGCCAGTCTCATATACCAGAGTTTGGGTCATTTGCAGAGATGGGGAAAGCACCCACCCACGTCAATTTCTGTAAATCAAAGCAGTTATAATGTCAACCATACTCCAAGCAGAATAAAGCTCTGAGAATGATATTCATAGAATGTTTTCTTACCTGATTGAATAACACTTTGGCTGGCTGGCCCTGGGCATACTTTACGGGCTGTGGAGAACTCTTCCAGGTTCTGCCAAAGAAATGGGAGTACGTGGTATCAAAGAGGGTCAGCCGCAGCTGACACTGGACATCCACCACTCCCTCCAACAAACTCTGCACAAGAAGATAATTGGGATCAGATATATTAATACTGTTAAGATTCAATCTCAGCAGGTTTAAAATAACATCAAAGCATTAAAACTTCTGTACGGCACAAAACTAGAAACAATATTCAACAGCATTTAATTCCTGATTTAAGCAGCTAGCTTTCTTCATTACATAGACTTGTAGAAATCACAACACAGAAGAAGGATATTCGGCCCATCAGGTCTGTGCCGTTACGAGCTGGTCAGCTAGAACTTCCTACGCTAATCCCATTTCTTCATCTTCAAATACTTATCCAATTCCCTTTTAAATGATGTTATAGTTTCTGCTTCAATAGCCACTTGTGGTAAATCATTCCATGTTCTAATAATCCTGTGTGAAAAAAATGTCTTCTAACTTCCCCCTATGTTTGTCTAGTGATAATTCTGAGTGCATTCCCCCTTGTTACTGATTTGCCAATCAGGTGAAACAAGCTTTCTCTGTTTACTTTGTTCAAACTTTGCATAATTCTGAAGGCCTTTATTAGATGTCCCTTTATCGTCTCTGTTCCAGTAACAAAATACCTAATTTTTTAAGCCTTTTTTGCTAACCATAGACCTCTCAGTCTTAGTATAAATTCAATGACTTTTCACTGTACCCTTTCCATGGCTCTAATATCCTTCCTGTGAGATGAGCAGAACTGCAGACAATACTCCAAATAATATCCTCTACAAATTCAACATCACTTCCTTGCCTTGTATTCAACTTCCTTCCATAGAAAACCCAGAATCTAATTTGCCTTTTTATGGCCTTTTCAGCATGCATCAGCACCTTTAAAGATCTAGGAATCTGTATCCCTAGATTTCCCTATCCCTTCACTCTGTTAATAACCTTACCACTTAGGGTAAACTTCCTTTCACTGTCCCCCACCCCTCCCCCAAAATGTAATACTTCACATTACTCTGCACTGAACTACCACCTATCTGCCCACAATCCTATCATGTCTATACCCTCCTGCATTTTTCCTCATGTTTTGCCATGTCCCCTAATTTGGTAATCATCAACCAACTTCAGCGTCATTCCTCTTGCACCTGTATCCAAATCCAGTATATAAATGAAAAACAAAAGAGGATCCAGCACAGATCCCTGGAGCACACCAATAACCGCATCCTGCCACATTACACGAGATTCATCTCCACTTCAGCGTATGCAAACTCTCCTTACCAAAACAGTTAAATCTTGATAAATGTCACTCAGCCCATTGACATTAAGGTTATTTTAGAATGATCACAACTAATAAGTGAATCAGTGGGGTTATAAGCAAGCTTCTACAGAAAGCTTATGAACTGGGTCAGTGGAAATCTTCAGAGAATTTTGGTAAACTCGGCAAACATTTGGGTGAAAACTTAAGATATTTACTTACGTCTAATGGGACAACCATTCCATACTCAAGTGTGCTCTCTAAGCTATAAAACTGATTATCAATCAGAGATTTCACATGAAAGAATTAAAACACTTGACTCAATTTGTTAAACAAGTGACAAATTTATCAAACAAATGTTCCCTGTATCATTCAGTGTAGTAATTAAATATCCTCATTAAATTTCTGCATCGACAGATTGACATTGCCTTGGTGACATTTCTTCATGTAAGAGTTAGGGAAGCGAAGGAAAGGCACTTCTCCACAGAGAGGGAAACATCAATCGATCAAAGAAGCAAGCAACAAACTGGCGGGTAAATAAATCTGGGCAGGTCTTATGTGCCAGTTTAACTGCACTGATAGAGGAAGAGATGCCGCAGTCCGTCATTCTGAGAAAGGGAAACAAAGTCGGGACCCAAATCTGCCAAACTCAAATAATTCTGATTTCAGATTGGCATAATTATTTAAACATGGTGTTTAAATAGTGGCACTGAATGAAAATAGTTAAATTTGGTTCATGGAATTCTTGCTTGTTTAAGCCAAGTGTTTTAATGCTTTCATGTGATATTTATGATTGATAACCAGTTTTATGGATGAGAGGGTACACTTGGGTCTGGGATAGCCGTCCCGCAGACTTAAACAAAATTCCTGCAATTTCTGCGGATTTCCACTGACCCTTTTCAATAAGCTTTATGGCTGTGCAGAGCCCATTATTCATCTGCTGCCGATATGATAGTGCGTGAAGCAGCAGCTGGAGAATGTCGCTTGAACCATAGCAACAAAATGCAGGCGTCTGTACATGTTTACAGATGACATTACCTTTTTCTTATTTGTTACTCTGTTGCTTTTTTAAAATAATTTGCTAATAAAATGCTGTGTGCCGGGGTAGAATGCCTCGGTAAAAAGTTGCAGGTTTGCTTATTTGAAAGCACAGGAGTTGCAAACTTCAACTATTCAATGGAAATCTGGTCCTGAGAAACTTCTGAGGCTGCAGATTTCTAGCAACATTTCTCGTGGTGTTATTTTAATTAAAAAGAAAGAACTTGCATTTATATAGGGCCTTTCACAATCTGGGGACGTCCCAAAGTGCCTTACAGCCAATTAAGTACTTTTGAAGTGTAGTCACTGTTGTAATGTAGGAAAGGCAGCAGCCAATTTGCGCACAGCAAGGTCCCACAAACAGCAATGTGATAATGACCAAATATTCTGCTATAATAAAGGAAGCTGTGGAGGCTGAGTCATTGAATACATTCAAGGCTGAGTTAGACAAATTTTTGATCAGCAAGGGAGTCAAAGGATATGGGGAAAGGGCGGGAAAGTGGAGTTGAGGTAAAAATCAGATCAGCCATGATCTCAATAAATGGCGGAGCAGGCTCGAGGGGCCGAATGGCCTACTCCTGCTCCTATCTCTTGTGGTCTTATGGTCTAGGAAGACCAATGCACCCAGTCAGCATTGGCTGCTGTGACAGCACTTAAGCTGTAGGGTCTCCACAGTCCAAGTTCAGGCTCCATTTGTGTTTGCTTTTTTTTAAAAAATCCATTTTATTTAAAACCATCTTGCTGAACTGGCTGTAAACTAGACTTTTGTTGAGAAGTGTAAGGAATCTTACAAAACCAGGTTATAGTCCAACAATTTTATTTTAAAATCACAAGCTTTCAGAGATTATCCCCTTCGTCAGGTGAATCGTTGAGAAGGCCCAACACCTGGCAAGCTTTGGAGAGGGTTTGATGTGTATTATGTACAGGACTAGTTGTAAATATTCAAAACAGTTCAATATCCAAATTAAAGAACAGTCAACTGGTGGTGGCCGCTATGTATTCTGAAGATAAACTGGCGGCAGCACTCTCTGGCCTTGCCAGTGACACCTACATCCCCATGAACGAATAAAATGTCTTTGATGCACTGCTGGCCAATTTTACCCTGTCCCAATACTGTCAGATTTTTTTTTTAAGTTTCATTTGACTCAATCGGACTCTTTCAGGCTCTGCTCTGTTCTGAATCAGAAGGAATATATATACACACTGCCCTGTGGCTGCCCCTTAGTGCACTGTGTGGATGTGAACACACTGCCCGTCAGTGCACTGTGTGGATGTGAACACACTGCCCGTCAGTGCACTGTGTGGATGTGAACACACTGCCCGTCAGTGCACTGTGTGGATGTGAACACACTGCCCGTCAGTGCACTGTGTGGATGTGAACACACTGCCCGTCAGTGCACTGTGTGGATGTGAACACACTGCCCGTCAGTGCACTGTGTGGATGTGAACACACTGCCCGTCAGTGCACTGTGTGGATGTGAACACACTGCCCGTCAGTGCACTACGTGGATATGCACACACTGCCCGTCAGTGCACTACGTGGATATGCACACACTGCCCGTCAGTGCACTACGTGGATATGCACACACTGCCCGTCAGTGCACTACGTGGATATGCACACACTGCCCGTCAGTGCACTATGCGGAAACATGCGCGAGGAGTGGCTAACCTTCTCTTCTTGTGAGGGAGCACATGGCATCTGTTCCACCTGATAGGACAAATGAAGTCGACAACTCACCAAAAATCTGCAATTCAGAAGCAGAATACTATCATTTGTGGTACAACATACTGCAATGGCACGTCGCCATCCTAGCTATCTGTAGGTGAAGCCGATCACTGATTGAAAAGCAGTGCTTCTGCCTGCAATTGTATTCCCAACGTCCGATTTTCCCTAATCTCTCCTCCAGGGAGGGGAAAGTGATGTTGTCCTTGGGTCAACACACTGGGAGCACACTTGAATGATACCGGAAAAGGTCGCCTGGTCATTTTCCCTCCCTCCTGCAGGTGACCGTGTCAGAGCTCTCGGCTCCTGGTCAACCTTTTATCAAAATCATCCCGTGTGCTTTTCCTGCATACTGTTAAAAACTCAATGCAACCTTAAAATAAATCTCATGGATATGGAAAACACAATATTGAAATGATGATAGTGTTAAATAATAAGTGCTGTCTAGTTCATAGCCAGTGATAATTCATAACTCATTTATATATTTTTTAATGTAAATGATGCACCGTAGGATTTTGTGCAGCCTTTGGTCCCAAATTGGAGTACTGGACTCACTATCACCGAGAGAAGACTGAGCTAAGATGCAATTGGAAAGGTTGCTCCCGTGCAGTACAAATGTTAAGCTCACAGGGATCTCTCTGGCATTCCCCTGTCTAGACGGAGGAAACGGTGATAGGTACCTGAAGTCACAATCATATATCCTAATCTGGGATCCTGCGGTCAAACATTGCAGGTACTGGGCCTTAAATCACTAGGTTATCGGTGTCTAATCATTATTTTGGCTTCTTAATTAACAAGGCAATTTTTTTTTAGATCTTCATCAAGTGCTTTGGGAGAATGATGCCGAACTGGGGTCAGTGAGCAGTGAACTGGTCAGAAAATGCTATGCGAAGTGCTCTGCCACCATCTGCTGATAGAAAAGAGCACTGCATGAACATTTTCAATTCCACAGCACACTTCAGACAATTACCAACACAAATTTCAAAACAGCAGATTTTTATTTAGAAACCGAACAGACCTATTGCAATTAAGAGTTTCTCTGCCTACAATGCTTGAAATCACATTGTAGAAAACTTATAAAATAATAAGTATATAGTAATTTTGTAATAAACTAGATGGTACCATTTTAAAGGGGTGCAGAAACAGAGAGGACTGGGGGTGTGTGTATGAACACAAATCTTTGAAGGTGGCAGGACAAGTTGAGAAGGCTATTAAAAAAGCATATGGGATCCTGGGCTTTATTAATAGAGGCATAGAGTACAAAAGCAAGGAAGTTATGCTAAAGCTTTATAAAACACTGGTTAGGCCTCAGCTGGAGTATTGTGTTCAATTCTGGGCACCACAGGATGTCAAGGTCTTAGAGAGGGTGCAAAACAGATTTACTAGAATGGTACCAGGGATGAGGGACTTCAGTTATTGTGGCGAGACTGGAGAAGCTGGGGATGTTCTCCTTAGAGCAAAGAAGGTTAAGAGGAGATTTGATAGAGATGTTCAAAATCATGAACGGTTTTGATAGAGTAAATAAGGAGACACTGTTTCCAGTGGCAGGAAGGTTAGTAACCAGAGGACACAGATTTAAGGTGATTGGCAAAAGAATCAGAGGCGACATGAGAAAACATTTTTTATGCAGCGAGTTGTAATGATCTGGAATGCACTGCCTAGAAGGATGGTGGAAGCAGATTCAATAATAACTTTAAAAAGGCATTTGGATAAATACTTGAAGGGAAAAAGTTTATGAGGCTATGGGGAAAAAGCAGGGGAGTAGGGGAGTGGGACTAATTTAATAGCTCTACCAAAGAGCCGGAACAGGCACGATGGGCTGAATGGCCTCCTTCTGTGCTGTATCATACTATGATACTATAATAAAAAATCATAAAACAGTGAATCATTCATCAGAATAGTTAAGGTAACCTTGACTGTGAAAGAGTAATTTAAACTAAGAAAATGACAAGATTAAAGTTATTCCACAATACCAGCATTATAAATACAATTTTAAAAAACATTTTAAATTGTACCATCTAAAGAGAATACCATCTAAAGAGAATACCACAAATTACAGATTTCGAAAACTACAACAAGCTGCCAGCAAGGTCCAAACCAAAGCATATTTTCTGCAGGGCCCACTGTGCCAATAACCAACAATAGTTTGGGAATCACCTCTGACCATCACAACAAACAGATTTTGCTTTATAATTCATTTTAAACTTTTTTAAGCTGAAATGTACATTTTATAAATTAGAACCTGATGATTTATCTCATATTCTTAAGACTAATGCCTTCATGGTTTGGAACAAGCGATCTTACAGGGTAAGTACTTATTGAACTGCCCAAAATAGCCAGTACGTTATAAGCGGTGCCTTTGTAATTGACTCCTATGGTGATGGCAAATGGTTAGCAATTTGCACAATATAGGCGGCTGCCCATGGTAAGTGTGGACCACTGTGATAGGAACCAACTGTGGTTTGAACTGGATATCGGGTGTTTCCCACGTGCACTTCTCCAATCTTTTCAAAGGCAGACTGACATACTTACTGAGATAAGGGCAGATACAAATTATTAAGCTGCTTTATTTAACAGACTGCAAATGATCATATAGACTAGCAGCCAATGAAAATTCCACTTAGCTCAATCTCACTTCTCTCCTCAAACATGGAGGGGGGAGAGGAGGAGAATAACAAATTACATGCTCTGCCCCAAGATCAAAAATCTCAAAAGTCACATATTCCCCATACCCCAGGTCGGTCCCCCAATTTTAATTATTTGGGGCCCGTTCACTCGTGGCACAAGGATCAAGCCCCCGCTCCAAAACAAGGAACGGCACGACTCTAGGCCATAAGCACTTCAAGCACATAATTTGTGTGTGTAACTATCCTCCACTCACTGCATTTTGCTGGAGAAATCACCCTGTTTTGCTCTAGTTTCGGTCATGAGTTCTGTTTGCTGTAGTCCGTAGAGACTCTTTTTAAATAGACTCTGCAGACTGTTTGCTGTAGTGCGCTGTTTAAATAGACGCTATTTGCTGAGTATATAGACTTTGTTTGCTGTAAAATACACTTGTTTGCCGCAAGTCGCACCACGTCTCCAACTCATTGGCTGACACCAAGGTGTCAATAGACATTCTGTAATTTAATAGTCTGCTGCTAATGTCAGAAGCACAATACTCCTGCTGCGCACTGCACAGGTCCCAAGAGCAGAAGTCAGAGGCATGGAAAACAAGTGCCCCTTACAATTTAATCTTCAACAGGGACTGGTGGCACACAGGGCAGCAAAAGCAGAGAGAGACATGTGTACGTGGCGGGGGGGGGGGGTCTTCACTCTCCCAGAATCCCAGTCGCAAAGTAAAAGTACCTTATGCATAATCCTACGTGAATTTACATGTAAAGAGTTCATTAGCTGGGGTACCCTACCAGCTCACAAGAAAATAAAACAAGGGTGTAGCAGAGGTTAGAAGCTGATTTCAGGTATACAGTGTGGGTCTGCTTGATAATGGCCAAATATACAACTCATTCCAGTAACACAATGGAACTTAGCGATTGCTTGACACAATTTACATTATTTTTAAAATGGAATAAGCCGAGTTTCTTTGCTCACCTATAAATTACACAAATTATGTACTCCAAAGCAATCCTGGTACAAATTACCACAACCTAAGGGGTGGACTTCATGCCTGAATGAACTTAGAGGCCAGATTAACACCTTCGGAAACATATTACAGTTACTGTTGAACATGCATGCAACATTTCGCTTCTCAGCAAATCTTTTCTTTTGCAAACTTGCTTTCAACAAATGCCTCAAATCAAGAATTCACTGTTGCACAATAGATAACTGATTCAAAATTTGGTTACTGGGGATAAATTCGGTATTAGCTTTGTTTTAATTAAGATGATGCGTAAAACACTGTAGTTTTATTTAATAATTATAGAAAACAAGCTATACCAGACATACTAAGAAAGTCCTGATGTCAGCATTATATGATGGATATATTTTTGTTATTAAGAAAGAAAGATGAACCTGTCCTGCGAGACAATACCACTGTCGAACAGAATGAGGAAACGGGATAAATCACGTAGGGAACATCAAGGCTGGGTTTTAC
Source organism: Heptranchias perlo (assembly GCF_035084215.1). Taxonomy (NCBI): domain Eukaryota; kingdom Metazoa; phylum Chordata; class Chondrichthyes; order Hexanchiformes; family Hexanchidae; genus Heptranchias; species Heptranchias perlo. The sequence continues at coordinate 27,526,843 of NC_090356.1, forward strand.
AAACCTGTAGATTGTAGAAGGAAGGGAATACTGAGGGAGATAAAGAATTACATAGTTCTGGTGTCAGGAAAAGAATGAGTTGGAGTAGGTGGCACAGGAATAAATCTTGATTTCAACACAGCAAAGATGGTGATAGAAAAAAGATGGTGTAGGACAGCATATTTGGGACTTACAAGGAACAAGACATAAAGATCAGTGGAGCAATGACCATCGTAATACTGATAAAACAGGGCAAGAGAGACAAAAAGGCTAGCACCCAGATGGGAAAGGAAGTTCAGTCGATCAGACGACAAGCATTTCTTGTATCCTGCCCAGGTGTGCAAGGGAAGTGTATCATCTGCGTCTGGATATATATGTATATATATATATATATATTCTTAGGTTTATCTTGCACAAGTACAAGTCATTAATGGTGCGGACCACAAGAGAAAGAAGCCGGAAAGTGTCCTCTTTATAAAGGGGATCAGCTTACTCTCATTGAGACAATCAGATATAAGAGCTGCTGCCTATCCTGCAAGGAAAGTAAGATTATCTGTGCTAGGGAAACACTTATAGGTAATGTTTGAAAGTAAGTTGTATGGACTTGGATCTAAATACATAAAGCAAGTTTAAACAATCTGTGTTGCATCTTAATGTATGGACATTGCAGGTTACTAAACACTATGCTTTATACCCAGTTTACATAAGTCATATAATTTTCTAATCACTATATTGTTATTTCAGTGAATCTGTCAAAAGGTATCTCGGTCTCAGTGGGTAAAGCCCCTCATGTAGATGTCAGCTAGTGACAGGACTGAGTTTGTCCGTGATGCCCCTGTGGTCAAATAGCCTGCCAATGGGCTCATACATGCAGACAGGCCCATTCAGTGAGGTAACAAATGGCTGCTGGCACTCTTCGAATTGTACCCTAAACGTTAGTACTTTCAGGAAAGAAGGTAAAAAAAGGGAGAAAACTTTAAGAGGACAAGTTATTGCATTGAAGACTTTGATAATGAACACTGGCCTCAAATCATCTGTGGAACATAACGGTTCTTGAGCTTGGAACTCTCAATGTAGGAAGCAACCAGTAAGGGTTAAATAATACAGGTTGAATATTTGATTGATAGGCAGAAACTTTGCTAGATTACTTGGGCATCAGGGAGAAATGTTAGAGCTTTATTATCTTGAAAGTTTTTAATCTGTAATTAGTAACTCTTTCAGTAAAGTACAAAAAGGGCTCTGTGCTTTGGTCTTTTCTCATATTTTTCTTGAATATAAATGGGCCTCATTCTGAAGAGCAGACATTTTGTTCATTTTATAATTTGTTTCCATAACCATAATGCAGGAAATCTCATGTTTCCTCTTCGTGTGACTTCCATGTTTGACATTGATCGAAGTGATTTTCATTGACTGCCAATATCAGGAATTTAATGAGAGGGAAAATCCATACATGGACAACATTTCCAATTGGCACAATTAACGTTATATGAAGTAGCTTGTACCTCTCAAATGATTTTATTTTTCCTTTCCCCCCACCCTCTCCTTCTCTCCTGAAACCACTGGTATACCATTCCACAGTTACCAGCAACTATCCAGTACCTCGCCAGCCCACTCTTCATATGCAAGCCTCAAATGTGAGTGCTGGTGGGCTATTCAACTGCAGCGGGCATTACATGTGCCAAAACCCTAACCAAACCCAACATCTGCACATGAACACCATCAGGGGTCACTGACAGTAACCAGGAGCAGAAATCCTGGCGCAGGGACTCTGAAGCAAAGTGTAGCTAGCATCTTTACTGCTACTCTATCTAATCTGTCACGCAGATGAGACCAGAGATCAAACCTTGGACCTTCCAGATGGGTACAGCTGTGACACACTGGACAGGGTATTTTGCTCACTAAGCCATTTAGACAAATTCAAGTGCTTTTTGATCTGAAAATAATATCCCCTGCCCAAAAGGAAGGGCACTTATAAATGTAAAACAGTTACCACTTGAAGCTGCTACATACGCAATGCCATATAAAGTCTTTAAAAAATCAGTTAGTGTTGTACGGCTCATGAAAGAATGGAGTACATCAGAGGAGATATGTTAAAAGTCTCTACTTTGACACTTACGGAAAAGCATCTTTAGGAGAAAAGGAATGGTTTCGGAATTGAACACATTCAAGACTGCAAGTACCGGGAGAAGCAGTCAGATATGTGCAAGAAAGCTAGAATACATTTGGTCTTAGTTATATAATAATTCGAATATAAGATTACTGAAAAAGAAGATAAAATGTTACAACTGGTCTGAAGTAATTCTTTGATCCCATCGAAGTGAGATTATGTTAAGGCACATTATGGAAATATTTTCTATCAATAAATTCTTTTTTGTTCAGCTTTGAAGTCTAAAGTCAGCACTGCTGAAAGCACTCACATCAAAGAAACCTTTAAAGACCTCTAGAATTCTTCATATTTGGCAATGATTTGAAACTGTGGCAGCCAGTGAATCAGTACAGTATGTGCACTCGTCCCATATGAACATGATGATATTTGAATAGTTTTATTTATAGTTATGGGAAAGAAGCAGGATCTCAAAGATAAATAATTTCTTGCTTGTACTCTGACATAAAATTTTTAATCATTTTGGCTGTAGTTGCTATTCCAGGAATCAGCATTGCAAATATCTGAATTTTTAAGCCCTCAGAGACACACAGCTTAAAATCTGCTTCGGTCTGCAGAGATTTAACTTGATGTACATTGCTCAGTTCAGATCAGTCCACAGATACAGTCAGATGTTACAAGGTGCTTATTTTTCTTTTAACGTTTTTTTCTTTCCTTGGTGCTCACTATGATAAGGGTCGGTAGATAGTGATCAGGAGTGGAAACCCAGCAGTGTTGGGGAAGAGGGATGGGCAGTCAGACCCATTCAGATGATTTCGAGCTTCAGGTCCTCCAAAGGGAAGTCCCAAGTCAGAATTTTAAAAATTGCACTACATAAGTTAAAATTATGACACTTACAGCCCATATTCTATGACGTATGAAATCGGTATTAAACCATATTTCACTTGCGCTAAGGACCACTGGTAAGTACAACTCCCCTGATGACTCAGCAAGTTTATGCAGTGAGTACCCGAGCCAGAGAGACCAGGAAGGGCCCTGTTCTGTGCTGAGTTAGTTGGCTTCACCCAGGTGACATTTCAGGTACCGTAACCAGCCTTAACACTCTTGGGTTGGGAAGGGTAAACTCGGGCTGGGTTTCCACTCCTGATCACTATCTACCGACCCTTGTCAGAAATGCATTTGTATAAACGTCAGGTGAAGACAGGATTGAGCTTGTTGGGGGTGTCCCTGCAGGCTAATATTTGCCTATAGTCCTTTTCAAGGCTCACACATAAATAATCTCCACTTGGGAAAAGTAACAGAGAGTGATTTCAACACTGTCATTTCATCATGATTCATATCACCAACTTGATTGGATTGTTTCGTTATAACCTTATAACAATTATCCTCTACCAATTGGAACATTCATAAAATATTGTTAAAGAGTAAACTATCTTAAACGTTAAAGCCTGTATCATTCGCTCACGTACAGATCCATAAAAGGACCAAATCAGTAACTTTTATACAGTGGGAGGCTCATTCGATCGGTGGTGGGAAGGGGGTGTTGTGAAGGGGCTAAGCAGAGACCGGCAATGGTCTTCTTGACTTCTATGGAGCCACGAGGCGCACATTCAGGTAAGTCGTTTTTTAAAAAAAACTTTCCTTTTTGGTGGTGGCCTCCAGCGGTCCCTTTAAGGTTAGGCCGCATATGGACGTGGTTATCCTGAACACAGCAGGCCTGGCGTCGGCTGTGTTCAAGGGAGCCCAATTTCGGGGATGGATCCTGAAACAGGCGCTAGGCCCCCTACTTGCATATGCAACAGGTCTAATGCCTGTTTCAGGCGCAGACCCTGGATGCCGAGTCTTTACCAAGATATTGGGCAGCACAATTCCGGTGTGGAATGTGCGTGTGCTCGGCGCTCACCATATTGAACACTTAGGCGCTCGTTTTATGCCTCAAACAGGCACAGCATCAGCAAATTTCTACACCAATGTCTCTTAAAGGGACGGCTATAAGTACCTTTGTGAACGTCCACATCTCAGGCATTCAACTGAAGTGTCTGAGCACTGCTCATTATTTAATAGCATCTAATGTCATAGGATATATTCTGCCAAAATAAAATCGTGGAGGGAGAGCAAATCAATGGATGAGTCAGCCTGTGGTCCTCTCCAATATCTCCTAGCAGTGCGATTGGCAGATGCCCTGGAGTTTATCTTCCACAGCTCACAAAATTCAGGAAAAATAAGGAGGGAGCCAGAAGCTCACTTTATCCAGGATGGTGACTATCTCCTTCTTCCTTCTCTGCTTAACTAATGGAATAGAAAGTGATCTAATCGAAATGAATGCACTTCTTGCTATTTCATGACATGTTGTAACTAAAGCTCCTGAAAGAACTTGAATTCCTAGAGACGCTGTTCAATTTGGACACATTTTTTCTCAATCCCCAGAAAGAAAAGGCTAAAATGTTCAAGTGACATCCAGCCAGAATGTCTATGATTCCTCAAACTCTGGGAGAAGATGTGGCCCAACATTATCGCCTTAACACTTACCACTGTAAAGATTTCATATCAAAGATAAATTACTGACCTGCATTTTGTTGTTGTGCCATAAACCCAGTAGCTGGCTGCATTCAAGGCAATATGGGACTGACTGCTCATTAGGCATCAGCACTCCATACTTAGGAATAGCTGGTATGATGTGGCATCTTTTTAGCAACATGTGAAACTGTTCTAACCAGTGCTTCTGTCTCCCGTGCTGGTCAAAGATCCTCAGTAAGTTAGGCAGCATCTCTGGGAGCAATTCTTCCTCGGAGCTTCCTTGCGCAAATCTCACACGAGGAATATACTGGTTCTTTGCTGAGGTGGACATGGCAAGGAAAACAGCTCTATCCATTGTCGCCCCAGGTCTCACACTCTACTCAATCTCTATGGTTCCTTTTGGTTAGTTCTATAATTTCTCTCATCCGGCTAGGATCTCATTCACTGCTGAAAAGTCAGCAAGACTTCCAGTCACACAAATTCAATCGGACAGTTCCAGTAATTAAAAGAAATAACACAGAAATGATTGTTTAAATATCAACAAGAAACTGAAAACATTCAAGGGCACCTTTGCTAGGGTCACAGTAAAGACAAAGGAGAAATCCCAGTGCTGGAGGTCAAGAAGGAGTCCCACATCAAAGTAGTAGAAAAATTAGGATCTCTTTTGCTTTATGAGCTCAGCTTCAAACACTGGCCTCCGGGGGTTTCTGTGCTGCACCTATTCCATTTCCTATTTGTGTTGGATTGATTTGTGAAGTTATCAGGTCATGGCGACTTTGTTTATTCTGTGCAGGGCAACCAACTGGTCCCGTTTCATTCCATCTAGTGATATTTCAAACATCTACCAAATACGCCAGCGCACAACATTTTAGCAAAGGTGAAACTTGGCAATATAGTCCTTTCCTCCAGATCGAACGTCTGCATAAAAGTTCCTGAGACACGGAGTCTGTGAAAAGACACAGGCCATCGGCCAACTTGATCTGCCAAGCTCCCAGAGTTTGGCAAACATCAAAAGGAACCAATAAATTTACTTCACAGCTCGAGTACAGTGTTGCTATAGAAAGGAAAGAAAACATTAACCTTTATTGTCCATTAGGTAGCCACCTGGTTGCTGTGTTTATCTTCTATCACTGTCTGAAACTGTTTAATATTCATTAAGATCCAGGCAACACAAAGCACTTTACAAATAGCAATGGACTAGTACTGTGATCAGTTTCGTCAGTCAGCCACTGGGGCTGGACAAGTAATGGTTTCTGTTGCTAGGCCCTGCTATTTGCAGACAGAAAGCAATGAGCACAGCAGGCGTCTCTCGCATTCTGAGTCAGTTTGCTTCAGTAATAACTGAACTCCAACAGACGGGGCAGGCAGTACCAGAGAATAAATAACCACGCTGTGGTAGCAACCTATAGTCATTGCCGTTTGAGAAAACCCTCCAACTAGGCTTCTCTACTATATTCACCCTGACGGAATAATATTGCTGCCTGCAGCCAAATGAAAAATCTGTGCTAAGTGAGGTTAGCTCAAATAACTCCAGATTCAGGAGGGATTATTGAGCAAAACAGCTTCAGATATTTTTAATATAGAACACAGCCCGCAAACACCGACTGTTCAGCATTAAGATTCCAGCAGCTCCTGGTCGTAAAACATTATTTCAAATTAGCAGCTCTAAGTAGCGTCTGATTTCACCAGGACACCCCTGAAAAATGGACTAGGCACTACTATCTGGAATTAAATTGCGAACCCTATACAACATGAGAAACAAACATTTACCGAGCATTTGGACCACCAAATCAATCACAAGCAAAAGACAGGTACAGTAAAGAAAGAAAAAGATTTGCATTTATAAAGTATCTTTCATGACCTCAGGATGTCCAAAGTGCTTTACAGCCAATTAAATACTTGTGAAGTTTAGTCACCGTAATAACTGTTATTGAGGTCAGCGGCACACAGCCTTTTGAAACCTTGAAACCTTAAAACTGATGAGCAGTATCAATATTTCACATTAAATGATCAAAGGGCTGCGTCTCATCCTTTTTTTTGAATTAGGGGTTACGGGGAGCGGGCAGGAAATTGGACATGAATTTAGATTTGAGGTTAGGATCAGATCAGCCATGATCTTATTGAATGGCGGAGTAGGCTCGAAGGGCCGATTGGCCTACTCCTGCTCCTATTTCTTATGTTCTTATGTTCTTAACACCCTGCCTAATGTTTCCCCTTCTTCTCCAGAAGGCACAAACTCATGATGAGATGCAGTTACATAATCACCAGCAACCTCCTAGTACCTCGCCCAAGGAGCCATTCTTCATTTGTACGGCCAGCGAGCAATGAGCAACAACAGGCTAGTCAGCTGTGGAGGGCATCACAGCTGAGCCAAATCCTATCATTCTCAGATGTCCACACACGCACACTTTCCAACTGGGGTCACTGACTTAGAATGAGTGGAAATCATGGCTGCTTTTTCCTCTCGCTATCAATGAGGTCAACTCTGGCACCTACTGGCTAAGTCAGTGCAGAGTACAGACCAATACTTGGACCTTCTGCTCTGTGGCTCAACTCCCCATCATACAGTGCACTTACCCTCCCGTTCACCGGCATTAACTTTTCTTTTAAAAAAGAAATGCACAACTGAAATAAAATATTTTGCTTCATTTATGATGAACAAATAATTTATACCTTACACCTGACAGTAGGCTGCTTTAAAATGGATTGTTTTTGTAATATTTTAGACCTAACAAAAATTGAACTAATGAGAATACTAAACCAGAAATCTTGATGATGCAGGCATGCAGTATTGAAGAATGCACTCATCAACTTGCATTACATTGACATGAATATTTGCATTTAATGCTATTGTTACATGATGTGAGTGCTATGAATTGGCCAACCTATTTTTTTTTAAAAACGCACAATAAATTCTCGTTGAACAAAAACAAACCAGAAACAGGATTGGCAGGGGCTGAGAGTGTATCACCTGAAGAGGGGATGAAGAATACAAAAATAAACCTGGGAAATAAAAGCTTTTTCCAGTCCATTTTTTGGTTATGTGCATTTTGGCTAATTCCCTGTCACAGATTGAGATTTTTGAAGTCTGACATCACTTCACGAATATTTCTAGATTCACTAATGGCACATGAATTTTAAACTACGTCATTGCAACCACCAACTATATACTGCTCTTTTTGTTTAGTCTTAGTTTAACTTATTAACCCTTTGTATATACTCAGATCTTGACTAAAGCCAGTAATTTGCAACCTTTTGCATACAAGCTTCATGACAACTAGCCTAACCCTGGATCAAGTACACATGCCCATTGAGTTACCCCTACTGTGTCTATTATGATGGAATCAGCAGTGAAATCTGTTATAACTGTAACATGTGGTCCCAGAGAGAGGCAAGATATGAGTTTGCATTTCCATTGACATACCAGTCTCAGAAGCTCTGCTGTATGCAGGTGCCATAGACCAGGCATTTCCCCACAGGGAAGAGAAGGAAAAATGTAAAAGTAGCATTAAATGCATAGTCATGTCATTAGACCACTCTAGTACACCTCTTAGTAGCACCTGGAGAAGAAAATAGACAGAGGCCCAAAATGCAGTTAGTGTGTGCCTCGGACAGACCTGAAAAACAAGAGGGAGAAATATAACCTACAATAAAGGAATACACAACCTTAAAGTTTAAAATATATATCAATGAACACCATTTGTTAATACCTCATCCAGTTCAGGCAACCAAACTAGAGATTTATTTGTAAGTGTATATAATGTTAGATTTATCGGCCGTCTCTGTCCCTGCCTCAGCCCATCTGCTGCTGATACCCTCATCCATGCTTTTGTTACCTCCAGACTCGACTATTCCAATGCTCTCCCGGCCAGCCTCCCATCTTTCACACTCCATAAACTTGAGCTCATCCAAAACTCTGCTGCCCATAACCTAATTTGCACCAAGTCTCGTTCAACCATCACCCCTATGCGCGCTGACCTACATTGGCTCCCGGTTCAGCAACATATCAAATTTAAAATTCTCATCCTTGTGTTCAAATCCCTCCATAGCCTCGCCCCTCCCTATCTCTAAAACTTCTTCGAGCCCCACAACCCTCTGAGAACTCTGCATTCCTCCAATTCTGGCCCCTGATTTCCTTCGCCCCACCAATGGCTGCCATTGTGTTGGCCCTAAGCTCTGGAATTCCCTCCGGCCTCTCTACCTCGCTCTCTTCCTTTAAGACGCTCCTTAAAACCTACCTCTTTGACCAAGCTTTTGGTCACCTGTCCTAATATTACCTTATGTGGCTCAGTCTCAAATTTTGACTGATGGTGCTCCTGTGAAGCGCCTTAGGATGTTTTACTACATTAAAGGCACTATATAAATGCAAGTTGGTGTTGTAGTAGATAATTTTTTACTGTGGTTTTTTTTCCTGATTTCCCACTCCCTCCTCAACAATACCAATATTTTCATCGAAATCTAAAAAGAACCGGTAAACATCTTACAGATTTCCACGTTACTTCCCAATCATTCCAATTCTGCGACTCAAGCCTTTCACACGGAGGGCTCTTTTCAAGCAGCAAGATAAATAAAAGTCCTTTGTCGTTTAACAGATGTTACAGATGGATAATGGATTAAAGTATTAGTAATTACTGAGAACTAAACGTGCAATCGTCAAACTGTGAAGGAACCTGTCTGACCTGCTACATTATATTAAATCACTTTGGGCAGTTTTTTGTTGTTTTTTTCCCTTTATTTTCTTGCAGTCTCCTACTGTAGTCCTCCTCTAATATACTTCCTCGTTCAGTGGGGAGTCTTCTTCATGACTGTCATCAGCAGCAGTGTGTGAACAAACAAGTCTGTGGGTTGAGACTGGATCTGACGGTTTCTCTGTATCTCTGGAAAAGGAGCACTGTGTGGGCAAGTCTGACTGTCAGCTGAGGCTGCAATTCTAACACACAATGCTTTAGGTTTGGAATCAATACTCACTATCACTGCCTGCAACTTTACACATTTCAGTCTTATTGCTTTAAGTAAAAAAATTAAATAAAAACCAATGTCGGAGAACAAAATCTTCAACTAATTATCTGCCACTTTCTATTTCGAATTTAAACACCCAACAGCATTAAGCATTAATTGCAGATTGTGTCGTAGAAATGTGTCAGATAGCTTTAGGCACCGTCATCCTTTCACTACACCTTCCAGAAAAAGATTAACCATGTGCCTTCCAGTAACTGATAGACAGAAAACAGGTGACAGACTTCTGCACCATTTTCATGAACTAAATTCAGACTACCTGCTGCCTACAGTATCAGCACCTTCAAAGATAACGGGGGTAATTTTAACCTAACAGGTCGGGTGGAGCGGCAGTTTTGCACCCCATCCAATATTACTCTCTGTTGACTTCAATGGAGAGTTGAATCAGGTGGGGTGTAAAACTAGAGTTGCACCTGATCCCGTCAGTTTCCCGACGGGCGAATTAGGTCAAAATTGTCCCCAGCGACTTTGTACTCTGTCTATAAAACTGCACAACAAGTAAGTGGCACTGAAATGTCAGAATACCTGTTGCAACAGTGCAGTTTAAAAGCAACACCCATTTTGCATTAGCAATGGCAGGTACATGGAATGAGAAAGGCAATTAGCTGATAGTCCCACAGTCAGAGGAGATTAATAAGAGTATCGTGGAGTGAGCCAAAGGCTTAACTCCATTGATCACTAAGATTTCCCGTCAATCTTGTGTCCTCTGCCTATTTTGCTTCACTGTAAGGTGCTGGCACAATTAAGAAGCCTCCCGCGATGTTATAGTTTTAAAATTCACCTTGCGGATGAAAAAAAGCTTGATGCTGTGATGAAAAAATGCGAGACATAACTGGACTTTTCCACAGCTGAAGAGCAATCCATTTGAAAAGCTTGATTCTGAAGCAGTACAACTAGTCCAGTTATTTCCATGGTAACAGTCAGATCAGAGGGATCTAGTTAATACCTCTAGTATGTAATTTATACTAAAGCATAAGTGAATACCTTTCAAAAACAAATAGGAGGGGGGAATGCTACTAACTAATTTGCATATCCATAGCAAAAAAAAGGTTTAAATAGCAATGGTGATGTTATCGGGGGTGGGGGGGCACTTTCCCTATTTCAGGCACCCAATGTCAGCACCAGATCAGGTAAAGCACAGCAGAGAAAAGCCCACCAGTATGACACGTTTTCCATTTCCAACACCAGCCATCTGGGTGAGATTGCTCAGATTTACAGATTGAACACATTCTAGGGAGAATAGGGATTCAGGTCACGAGTCTGGCTGCATGAAACCAATGTCTGAGATGGGCCACATTTATACATGTGTTGACTTGAAAACAGAGCGCTTGGGTGGCTGTAGTGACACACATCACTATCATAGATCTGGGACAAATTCAATCTCCTTTGCCGCTATAAGCAAAGCATTAGTCCCAACCATCTAGATCACATTTATAGTGATAGCTATATAAAAATACATATTCTTTTAATAGGTCCTGATTTTCACACCAGCAATCATAATTGAAATGTTAAATTTAAATTTGGCACACTTTCCATTTTAATATCCCAAAAATGAGTGGACTGAAATTGTAACTTTTATTGAAACTACCACATTCACTAAGTACGACCGACTTCAACAAAAAAAAATATTCATCTATAAAATCTCCACAAATGTAACACAGTATGCTTTCAAATTATAACAATATTCATATAGCACTTTTAACATAGAAAAACATCCCAAAGCACTTCATGGAGGCGTAAAGAAAACATGCCAAGCCAAAGGAGAGATGAAGAAGGGTGACCAAAAGTTTTGTCAGAGGTTTTAAGGACGATTTTAAGAGGAGTAGGACGTGGACAGGCAGAAGGATTTAGAAAAGGAATTTCAGTGAGTTGGATAAATTCTCCAGTCCTATGGCAATTGACTTGTTTTGATGATTCTGGTGTCATATGAAATCCTGAAGTTGACATTTTCTATCTGTCAACATTGCTTCATCTTGCTTTTGTAATAACTGCCCTGACTTTTTCTCCCCCTTTTAAAGCACCATATAGACCCAAGTTTAATTGCAAGTAATCCATTCTCTACTGTGCTCTTCACATGAGCAACCTCTGGATCGGTCATGCAGGAGAAATTGGAACTCAAAAGTTCAAGATTTCCAGAAAACTTTGACTATTCAATTACTGCCACATGCAAAAAGCTGGAACCCTCTATGTATGTAACATTAAACGTTATTACTTTTAAACTCTTTTGATCCTGACCAAGGACTACTATTCCCATTTCCAATGATACAATTGAAATTGCCATGTCAAGAGTGCTCATGGTATGGAAGTTTTCTGCAGTTGAATTCAAGAGCGTAAACCATCTGTCTTTCATGAATTTAGACAGCAGAAAGTAGAACAGTGTTCCTCTCAATTTTTTCTAACAAATGCAGCCAGTGCTGGTGTGAGGTTCAGCCATATGTACAAGCATCCAACAGATGATGAAATTCCAATTAGATGTCAAAAAGTATCCAAATGGGGCCGTCAGTATAACAAAAATGAAGGTTTGGGCAGTACAGATATTCCACTGCTAAACATTTGATCAGTTTCCTCCACTGAAGAAGAGTGTAGATTTTAAGATTTTGGCACGAGGTTCAGTCCAGAATGGCTAAGTTATAGAGCTAATCTAGCCTGAAGAGCAATGTGCTGATGGCATGTAATTTTCCTGGGTCAGCACATTTCCATACATATTCACAGCTCCTCAAGTAACTTTGGCCTTGTGTGGGCAGTTAACTTGGCAGGAGAACTGGAAAATCACAATGCAGGTGATGTTTAAAGGGATAGGGGGACAAGAATTCTTGCACACTTTAGAAAGGTTCAAAAGATAGTTCAAACAGTTGACAGACTTTGCCAAAGTTGAAAGGAGGGGAGGAAAGAGCCAAACAAAAACAAAGCAAAAGGAAACCCAATCTAGAGGCATGATACAGAGCCCGGGAGCAAGTCAAGAATGGCACAGGACCAAACCTTTATGCCCATTTCTCCCGCACACCCTCTTTGAATCCCTCCATCAGGTTTCCGGCCCTCCCAAAATTCTTAACCAAAGTCACAAATGACATCCTCTGTGTCTGTGGTGCATTACATCTTCTTGACCTTTCTGCAGACTTTGACATGGTCAACCACGCTATCTTCCTCCAATGTCTCTCCTTCATTGTCCAGATCAGTGGGACTTCTCTCACTTGGTTTCACGCTTACCTATCCGATCCCAGAGCATCTCCAGCAATTGATTCTCTCCTAAGAATCCCATCTTTGGCTTTTTCCTCATCTATGTGCTGCCTCTCAGTGACATTATCCGCAAACATGGAGGCAGCTTCCAAATGTTCGCTGATGACACCCAACTCAGTGCTTCCACCACGTCTCTTGACCCCTTCCACTGTCACTGTGCCATCAGACTGCTTGTGCAACATTCAGTCTTGGATGAAATCCAATTTCCTCCAGCTAAACATTGGGAAGATCAAATGCATCATCTTCAGCCCTGCCACAAACTCCGTACCCTTGCCACTAACTCTATCGCCCTCTCTGGCTACTGTCTCAGATTGAACTTGACCGTTAGCAACTTCGGGAACCTATTCAACCCTGAGCCGAGTTTCTGACCCCACATCCTCTCCATCACAAAGACTGCCTATGTCCAACTCCATAACATTGCCCACCTCCACCCTTACCTCAGGCCATCTGCCACTGCAATCCTCATCCATGTCTCGGTCACCTTCAGATATGGCTATTCCAATGCTTTCCTGACCAGCTTCCCATCCTCCATTCTCTAAACATTACTTCATCTAAAACTCTGCTGTATGTATCCTATTCTGCACCACGTTCCGTTCACCTATCACCCCTGTCCTCCTTCAGCCTATTTCAGCTCCCAATCCTCAAAGCCTCAAAATTTAAAATTCTCATCCTCATGTTTAAACTCCTTTATGGCTTTGCCCCTCCCTATCTCTGTAACCATACAACTTCTCCCCGAAACTCTCCATTCATCTGACACTGGCCTATTGTGCATCCCCCCCTCCCTTCACCCCACCATTGGGGCTATGCCATCAGCCGCCTAGGCCACATGTTCTGGAATTCCCTTCCTCAACACTCTACACCTCCCCGCTTGACTCTCCTTAAATTCCACCTCTTTGATCACCACTCCTACCATCTCCTTCTTTGACTCAGTGTCAATTTTTTTTCCTTGCGTGTCTGTGAAGTGCCATGGGATGTTTTTCTACATCAAAGGCACAATATAAATGCAAGTTATTACAGTTGTTTCATTGCCTGTTAAGGAGACGTTATCATGGAATCATAGAATAATACAGCACAGGACCCATTCAGCCCATTTGTCCATGCCGGCTCTTTGAAAGAGCTATCAAATTCATCCCATTCCCCTACTCTTTCCCCATAGCCCTGCAACTTTTTCCTTTTCAAGTATATATCCAACTCCTTTTTGAAATTTACAATTGAATACGTTTCCACCACTCTTTCAGGTAGTGCATTCCCGATCATAACAACTCGTTTCGTAAAACAATTTCTCCTCATTCCCCCCCTGGATTTTTGTTGCCTGTGTTTCTCCTTATCAAAGCCCCTCATACTTTTAAACACAATTATGCTACATGAGGTGGGTGCAAAAAGGTTGCCCTCTTCGGCATTTCAGGGGTCCCTTGCCAGAGGGCAGCAGTGCAGCCTGCCTGCAATACAGCTGAAGCATAAAAGGTAAGGCCTGAAGCAACCTTCATAGCCACTGGTAGTGTGATGCCTAACAGAGCCTACCTACACAGAGTTCCAGAGACAAATGCAGATATGTATGTCTCTGCCTGTGTTTGCAGGCGAGGTCACAGTCCTCCTGTGGTGCAACAGCACTTGCCTGGCAACCCTCAACTGCTCTTTTTTTCCCCCTCAAAAATATATTTTTTTAAAAAGATCACCATTGAAAAAAGTTTAAGGCTTTAGATATTCTCTAGGGTACAACATTGCTAGTCACTCCCGTAAGCAGTCTTGGCATCTTACGATTTGGGATATGCTTGTACTGCCGCATATCTAAATATACAATAGTGTAACAATAGTAAGTTCCTAGCAAACTAAACTGGATATTTGTGTCTTTCACACGTGTGCTTCTTCAATTTCTTCAAATGCAGACCAAGGCACACTTGGTAAGGTGAGGCAAATATAAATCATTACACTGTTTCATTTCACAATGAGTGCACATACAGAACAAGGTGTGGAGATGCCGGTGATGGATTGGGGTGGACAAATGTAAGGAATCTTACAACACCAGGTTATAGTCCAACAGTTTTATTTGAAAATCACAAGCTTTCGGAGATTATCTCCTTCGCCACCTGACAAAGGAGATAATCTCAGAAAGCTTGTGATTTTCAAATAAAACTGTTGGACTATAACCTGGTGTTGTAAGATTCCTTACATACAGAACAAGTCATGATTAGTCTCACTTAGTTCAATCAGTGCAACTTGTCTTTGCATTATAATATAAAGTAATGAACATGCTATGCTTCCTCACATTGGCAGATTGTCTTGCTTGACTTCAACAAAATAATTCCTAATTACTCTCCTGCATTCTAACCTCCTTGCATCCTTTGTTGGACCGAACTACCAACACGTGGGTCTTTATTCTCTTATTTACTGCCCCACAGGAAGTTTCCTGTTCTTTTTCACAAAATGTACAACTTCACACTTCTCAGTATTGAATTGTATCTTGACACCTAACTACCCACTCTGCTAACCTGTCCATGTCATCCTGCATTTTTTCTCGCATGCTACCTAGTTTGGTATCATCAGCAAACTGCAGCCTTATTCCCCTTGTGTCTACATTAGTTATATAAATCAAGAACAAAACAGATCCTAGCACAGATCAGAGAGCACCACTTCCCGCCAATCCAAAAAACATCCACTTACCCCTATTCTTAGCTTTCTAACCTCCAGCCATTTCTCTATAAATCAGGCTACATTCTATTTAACATTATGTGTCTTAATTTTCATAAGCCTCATATGGCACCCCAGCAAACACCTTTTGAAAATCCATGTATACATCCACCACATTGCCTTTATCTATACATTGTGATTTCTTCAAAAAAAATCAATTAGTCAAGCATGACCTCCTCTTTACAAATGCATACTAAATGTCCGTGATTACTCTAAACCTTTCTACATGTTAACTAATGTCATCCCATATTATGGACATATGGGGCAGAATTTGCCCAGGAGTTTTCCCAATCGTCCACTGTAACTTTGATAGATCAGCAGAAACCCCAGAGAAACGTAAACAGCCATTTACGCCGTTCTTCCGCTAGTTACTAGGAATAATCGGGAGAACTTTGCAGCAATTCCAGGTATAGAAGTTTACCCACAACCGAGATGAAACATAACTGGCCTATAATTTCCTACCTTATCCCTTTCCCTCTTCTCGAGCAGAGGTGTATCATTTATCACGCTGCAGTCTTTTTGCACAATTCCTATTTCCAAAGGCTTTTAGAAAATTATGGTTAGTGCCTCCACTATCTCCTTCAGTATTTAGGGGTGCATATCATTTGGGCTTTGTGACTTTTCTACTTCTATAACAACAAAAACTTACAATTCTATAGCACCTTTAACATAAAACATCCCAAAGCAATTTAGAGGTGAAAGTAACCATTTTAGTCTCATTCATTTTTAAAAAAAATAGTTTGTGTTTGAATGTTTCATACTGGTACTTAGCCTTCCTAATCTCCAATAGTGGTTTTTCCACATCTTCATCAGGCTGTACTATAGTCTCACCTTTCTCCGCAAAAACTGAAAAAGTATTTGTTAAGCATCTTCATAACTCCCTCACTCTCAAGTAGAATATATCTCTCTTTGGCTCTAGGTGTTCCTATTCCTCACTTGACTATTCCTTTACTTCTTATGTGCTTATTTGATACAGGGTAAAAAAAACAAAGGGGTATGAATACAAGCTGAAAAGGTGTAGATTCAGGTAAGGCATAAGAAAGCATTGCTTCAGAGGGTTATTGGTTTTCAGTCAAATTGGACATTAGGGGAATCAAATCATCGGTTACAACTGCTAGGCCAATAGGAAGGCGAACTAAATGAACCCATGATCTTTTCCAGCCTTGAGATTTTCTATATTTTAATGTGCATAAAAGACCGTGTCAATTCCCAGTCATTTTTCATACTTGGTCTTAGCCTTTAAACAGATTAAACTGTCATTCACCTCATTGCTGCTTATGGGACTTTGATGTGTGTAAATTGGCTGCTGCATTTGCCTATACTTCAAAAGTAATTCATTGACTGAATGACTTTTGTACATCCAGAGGATGTGAAAAGCACTATAAAATTGCAAATTCTCTCTCTTTAATAATCAGAGATATAGGTCTTATAACATCTGACAAAATAGCTGTGTGTGACAGCTCAACTCTGGTGGAGATAATAGGGCCACTGAAAGAAAACCATCACTTGTGAGAGCTGGAAGGTTTGCTACAGGTCTATCAATGGTCAGACCTACACATTAACATTAAAACTAAGGCCTGTTTTATATGTAAATACATTCAAACTGGTCCATCATGTCAGACTACAAAGGTCACCTCAAAGACTAGAGAACAGAACAGAGGTGGCACCTGAGTGATTGTTTCAACATGCAACTGCAGGGAATGGAATTCTTCCCACAAGAAGTAGTGATATATACATTAACACCAACATACCATTTAAAGGGCATCTTCATTAAAAAAAATGGACAAATTTTTTTATCTTCTGTTTATTTACACACAAAACATCAATCACACTAAGACACGTTATCCTGTCACCTGCACATGGTGTCACTGTGACAAACATCACATATGGGTGGTCTTCTTCCCCAAACAAAAATGAATATTGGCCAAACTTTTTTATGAATACAATGTCCTTTAACACTGGGCAAACAGATCTGAAGTTACAGCACACAGATGCAAACTTTTTTAAAACTGTTCTAAATTATTTTCAGTTATGACTCATTCATCAAGAACAAATAATTGTATTCAACAGTTTTAAACTATTGAGGAAATTATGAGTAAATTCATTGCCAATTTACATCCATGTCAAAAATAGCAGCCTAGGCATTTGGGCGTTATTTACATCCTTTCAAAATTCTGCCTGTTTATACAGTAATAAATCTTTAATATCATTTTGGTCTAAGGGGCAAGATCTAATTGGCTTTAATGTGGAGATGCCGGTGATGGACTGGGGTTGACAAATGTAAGGAATCTTACAACACCAGGTTATAATCCAACTGTTTTATTTAAAAATCACAAGCTTTCGGAGGCTTTCTCCTTCGTCAGGTGAGCGAGTGTGGGATTCCATGGAAGGTTACCGCATTTATATTCAGAGATGGTCTGTTTGTGGTTGGGTGGCTGTTTGAAGGCGAGTAGTGGAGGTGTGGGGATGGCCTTAGCGAGGTGTTAGTCGTCATCGATGATATGTTGAAGGCTGCGGAGAACATGGCGTAGTTTCTCCGCTCCGGGGAAGTACTGGACGACGAAGGGTACTCTGTTGGTTGCGTCCCGTGTTAGTCTTCTGAGGAGGTCTATGCGATTTTTCGCTGTGGCCCGTCGGAACTGTCGATCGACGAGTCGAGCGTCATATCCTGTTCTTACGAGGGCGTCTTTCAGCGTCTGTAGGTGTCCATCGCGTTCCTCCTCGTCTGAGCAGACCCTGTGTATTCGCAGGGCCTGTCCATAGGGGATGGCCTCTTTGACGTGGTTAGGGTGGGAGCTGGAAAAGTGGAGAATCGTGAGGTTGTCCGTGGGCTTGCGGTAGAGTGAGGTGCTGAGGTGCCCGTCTTTGATGGAGATTCATGTGTCCAAGAAAGAAACCGATTCTGAGGAGTAGTCCATGGTGAGCTTGATGGTGGGATGGAACTTGTTGATGTTATCGTGTAGTCTCTTCAGTGATTCTTCACCATGGGTCCATAGGAAGAAAATGTCGTCGATGTATCTGGTGTATAGCGTTGGTTGGAGGTCCTGTGCAGTGAAGTCGTGCTCGAACTTGTGCATGAAAATGTTGGCGTATTGGGGTGCGAATTTGGTCCCCATGGCTGTTTCGTGTGGTTTGGGTAAAGAACTGGTTATCGAAGGTGAAGACATTTTGATCCAGGATGAAGCGGATGAGTTGTAGGATGGCGTCTGGAGATTGGCTGTTGTTGGTGTTGAGTAGTGAGGCTGTTGCAGCGATGCCGTCATCGTGGGGGATACTGGTGTAGAGTGCCGAGACGTCCATCGTGGTGAGAAGTGTTCCTGGTTCAACTGGTCCGTGGGTGCTGAGTTTTTGTAGGAAGTCTGTAGTGTCGCGACAGAAGCTGGGGGTTCCCTGTACGATGGGTTTCAGGATGCCCTCGACGTATCCAGAGAGGTTCTCACACAGGGTTCTGTTGCCTGATATGATAGGACGTCCGGGTGTGTTGGCTTTGTGTATCTTTGGGAGGCAGTAGAAGTTTCCCATGCCGGGAGTACGTGGGATGAGAGCGCGTAGGATGCTTTGAAGGTCTGGATCGAAGGTCTTGATCAGTTTTTTGAGCTGGTGGGTGTGTTCCTTGGTCGGATCTGCGGGTAACCGAGAAACTACGCCATGTTCTCCGCAGCCTTCAACATGTCATTGATGACGACGAACACCTCGCTAAGGCCATCCCCACACCTCCACTACTCGCCTTCAAACAGCCACCCAACCTCAAACAGACCATCGCTCGCAGCAAATTACCCAGCTTTCAGGAGAACAGCGTCCACGACACCACACAACCCTGCCACGACAACCTCTGCAAGATATGCCAGATCATCGACACAGATACCACCATCACACGAGAGGACACCACCCACCAGGTACATGGTTCATACTCCTGTGACTCGGCCAACGTTGTCTACCTCATATGTTGCAGGAAAGGATGCCCCGGAGCATGGTACATTGGCGAGACCATGCAGACACCGCGCAACAATCGCCAGACAGGAGGGTTCCCTCGCAGTCGGGGAACACTTCAGCAGTCAAGGACATTCAGCCACCGATCTTCGGGTAAGCGTTCTCCAAGGCGGCCTTCGAGACACACGACAACGCAAAATCGAACAGAAATCGATAGCCAAGTTCCGCACCCATGAGGACGGCCTCAACCGGGATCTTGGGTTCATGTCACGCTACACGTAACCCCACCAGCGAACAAATGTTATCTGTTTTTAACACAACGGGTCATTCTCTGTCTTTCTCTTCCTTTCGGATGTTTCTCTCCCTCTCTCTCTCTGTTTTGTGTTCTGGCCGTTTGTGTATTCGGTGGTCCTGTAAGTAACATCACTCTGTCTGAACACTTTGATTGCCTTGACAACGGGCAGTTGGAAAGATTATCTGTAATCACCAGGTATTGTTCTCTGAATATAAATGCGGTAACCTTCCATGGAATCCCACACTCGCTCACCTGACGAAGGAGAAAGCCTCCGAAAGCTTGTGATTTTTAAATAAAACAGTTGGACTATAACCTGGTGTTGTAAGATTCCTTACATTAATTGGCTTTAGGCATTCTAAATAGTATGCTATACATCACACTCATACCTAGTCTTAATCTACACCAGTGGAGCGAACTCTGTGATGGAAGTCAAATTTTTTTTTTCTATAAATCGTTCAGAAAAAGGCATTTTCTAACACACCCCCGAGCTATACAGACCAGAAGGTCCCAGGTTCAGTACACTGGTCTGTACTTAGTTAGCTGATCTTAACTGAGTCACTACAATTGGCCTAAGCATCCACAGGTTAAGGTAAAATCAACTAGGTTCCCTTTCCTGATTGCTTTCCAGATATATCTGATAGAAAGTACACTTGTGCAAATGTCTGGTCAGAACAGGATCCGGCTGAGGTGTGATGGCTTCCAAGGTAGAACAGTCTGTTGACCCTAACTATTTAGGCTCACAGATGAAGCTTGGCCATTTGAGTGAAGTTTTGAAAGGCTCCTGGTGGCATAGAACCATGCCCCAGCAATACTCGATTCCTCCATAAAGAGAAATAAAACACTCAAAATATGTCAGTATGGACTCCATTCTGATGTATATAGAATATTATGCATACTCTCTGTGCATTGCTTCAGTGTATTTTTCTGCATATACACAGTATGTATCGATCTAGGTAGAAGACAGATAGATATGAATAAAAATGCATTATACTGTAATTAGCATAAATCTAAACCTCCAGATGAATATTTTCAATTTCAGCAGGAACATATGGCTGAACATTCCAGAAGTCATCAGTTCCTTTCAGGTAGCAAACAGCCATCATGCTGCAGAATTCACTCTATAAGAAGCACAAAAGACTGCCATGGAGAGGCAAAAGATGACACAGGAGACATGAGAAAAATAAATATTTTACTTCAGAAATATGCCAATATAAAAATTCCTCAAAGTCACATCTACACAATACTACAAGATGTTCAAAAGATAAAAAAGATGAAAAATCACTATCTTCTTAATATTTATGAATGATCTCAGAAACCTGGTTACTCATTTCCATTTGCAGATTAACAAACCAGCTGCTGAGCTTTGGGAGGATCCATCAGTCAAAGGATGCGCCACAGAGCATAGTCCAAATCAGGGGCCACAGAAGAAATGGATGCTGTTCACAAAGCACCAGCAGAGAAGCCTTCAGAGGCTCAAGGGAGCTCTGAACAGCAGAATCCTAGGGCAACATGGGTAACAGATTGGTTCTCTGGACAATTGTACTCCACCAAATGTGTGGCCCATTTGCATAATATTATGGAACTTAACCATCTTAGCCTCCACATGAATGTTTCAGATCTACACTGACCCTGACATTATTCAGTGGTCTCCTTCAAGCAGCAAGTACCATCATTTATATTGCTCTGAAATGGCAGTGGGATGTCGAAGGACCACCTGCTTTATGTGGCTGATATGTTTTTGTAGACCATCCCACGTATTTGTAGTACCATAGACAGGCCCTGCACGTGGTCCCACAACAGGAAATAGGTCTTCTCACTGCTCAGCAGCATGCTGGGTACTTCCCCTCCCTGGATGGTAAATGCTTGGTGGGTGTTGATGATTTTATTCCTCTTTAGCAAATTCTTCTCTCTTCTACCTCTCTTTGTTGTCTTCCGAGATGATTAAAGATTTGTGGATGGGTGCAGCAGAGCTGGTTGAACATTACTTCACTGTGGGGATAAAAAAAATTATAGAATTTGTAACATTGGAAACTGAAAGACTCCTGCAGACACCAGGCAGGCAAAGCATAACATATGCAAGTCAAGTGCATCTGCAGAATACACATACATAAAAAAAATTTCTGCATGTGCATTATTGACATTACAAAGTTTTGCTGAGCTAACATATACATCATATGCAATACTTTCCAACTACATTTACTGTACAAGAGGTGTAAAAAGAACTCTTTTAAACTTACCACATTGGAATTGAATTGTGTCCTTCCTGAAGTATTTTGAGTAGCTTATCTATCATTTCTTCAGGTCAAGTGAGTGTTTTTTATTACTAAATCACATCCTCTTCAATGTGCTTTGGACCTTTGATAATTAAATTCAACTTTCTTCCTTACACTTTTTTGAGGTAAAGAAGAACGAACAAACTTGCATTTATATAGCGCCTTGCATGACCTCAGGACATCCCAAAGTGTTTTACAGCCAATTAAGTACTTCTGAAGTGTAGTCACTGTTGTAATGTAGTTTATGTTTTCTGCAATCTTGAACTATTTGTTCAATTTCAGAATGTTAAGAACATTTTTAGAGATGACGATTCACATATATACTTACCTCTCTGGAACTGGTAGTGTGTCACAGTTGAATTTTATAAACTAATTTGAACAAACAATACCAATATGGTGAAACACTGCCATCTCTGCTTCTCAACTGAATTTCCCTCCTTTACTACCTCTACAGCTAACACAGTGTGCCATGATATTCATTTTCATTAGTCACCAAAATAATAGATTTGAATATTCCAATAAGCTTCCAAATGGATTATTGCCCCATGACATTTATCAGAAAATCCAGTGCTCCCACTTGAGTTGCATAATTGAAGTGCCTCTGCAACTCACGTCAGAAAATTACCTTTATTTTTGTAAATACTTATTCCTACTCTGCTTTTCTTCATTTTGGGAAAACTTAATTGATAATTCCAAGCACATAAAGGGCAGATTTTTTTTAAACCTCTAATCACAAATCGCAATTAAACTCCCCAATATTAAGGTGGTGTTAATAGAACTTTACTGGAGGGTCCTTTTGTGATACCCCTATTCTATAGATCAAATAGTGGTTCGTAAAGTGCTAAACTCAGTTTCAAAGACACCTCTGCAGAGCTGCCATTCCTCACACCACTATCATATCAAATGCATGTTTGCATGTTCAAGCATACATGAAGAATTTTCTACATTCAGTTCAAATCAACACAGTATTGCCACTGAAAACTATTTGCATAAACCCACTAAGTTCTACCAAATACCACAGAGCAACAGTGAAAATCATTCAATTTAATTATAAACAACTAACGTATTTGGTGTACATCATTCTTAAAATAAGCCTAACTTTTCTTGGTAATTTTTGTGATTGCCAAAGCAAGGGACACTAGCACTCCAAAATGGAATACTTTTCCACTTCACTCATCCAGTGCCAAAATCAAGCACTTCCATATTAGACATCTGCAGTACCTCTGCTCTGCTGCAACCCCAGAACTCAAACCTGCTGTTATTTGGCTTTCAACATGGCAAAGTGTTGCCACCAGTCCAGTTTTGGACAGGACCAACTGTTTTTTTGTTGAGAAGGCTGCGTAGAAATTTATAAAAGTCCATTTAAAAAAAATAAAAACTTTTCAATTAAATGCAGATACATTATTTGAGAAAATTCAGGTTTGTGAATTTTCACAATCAACAGTGTAAATCTCACAATTTCTCAAGCTATGCTCTGTCTAACTTTAGACTTGGCAAATAGACGATGAACCAAGTGCCCCTTTACATTCCAAGGTTGCCTTCGACATCAGCGAGGATCCCAGCTAGATAAACAAGTTGCCAGTTCACTTCAATAATAATTGTGTATGCAGCTGCTTTAAAGCCACATTTGTGACTTGAATAACTATATACATACAGTTTTCCCCACTATTGGTGAATCCACCTTGTAGTATGATGTTTTGGATAGTACTATAGCTCTACCTACTAGGCTAAATCATAACATCAGAAATGGTCTACATTATTGGCTGATCTCTGCCAAGAGGCAGTAAGGATTCTACAATTTGCGTCTGCATTAGAAAAGTTACAAACGAAAAAAAATCAGACTTCAAGATAAAGAAATTAGACAAACTAACTTGAAAGTTTCTAGGATTCAAACAACACTGGTCAATAGTTCATAACTTTTGGAACAGAAGTTGAAAAAAAGTTAGTTGTTATTTATCATTTCTCTTTTTTTTCGTGGCCTGAGTTGTGTGAAAAATTTTGAAGAAAAAAAATCCTGAAAAGACGAAAATATCAGATACAAAAACATTATTTTTGAAGACTAAATCTAAAATAAGACTAAAACTTAGGAACAAAAAGAGAATTAAATTTCTTCTGTATGCATTAAATAAAATATTATTCAAGATCCAGAGATGAGACTGAATGATAGCGGACACCCCCATTCAAAAACCAAGCTATCCAGTTCACATTCAGACAAGTGGCAACCTATACCATGTCCTGCTCCCCTTTTCGTTTTGGGTTCAGCAAAAGGCAATGCTGCCTCTCCTAATCTCTCCCATAGTTTACAGCACAGGAGAAGACCATTCGGCCCATCATGTCTGTGTCTTGTGCTGCTGCTCCGTGTGCGTGCGCATTTCTTTCTCTCTCTCTTTGCCGTATCCTTACCGCTCTGAACGGCAGCCCCTCCACAGTCCTCAACACGAGCTGAAACCCCTCCGACTCCTCCTCCAGCCCCCGGAGCCGCTGAGGGTGAGAAGGAACCCCCAGTCTTACCGCGCTGCCCCAGCCAAGCTCTGCCTGTTGTACCACCGCCGCCATTTTACCAACCGCCTGCCAGCCGGCGGCCCGCACCAATGCAAGCGATGGAGGGGGGGGGGGGAAGGTTGTTAGAACCATTTCCCAGCCAAACAACAGCAACACGGACTGCTACCCGGCTCCTTCACACGGTGCCCGCAGAAACAGGGAAACCCATTATAAAGGTAGATTCTACTTTTAAATATTTTAGTACAGAGTAACTGAATTCCGCAGCATATTTTCTCAGTGAAAGATTGAACCCCTAAATGGTGGTTGCTTTGGTAGAGCCAGCGTCGCCAGGTGTCAGGTTACCAGGGTGACAGGCTCAGGCCTATCGATTCCATGGAAGCAGGAGGAAGGATCCCTGGTTTTCCCATTTTAAATAATGTTTTGTTCAAGTTTGCATCCGAGTCAAGTGTTTAACCTTTCTTTGCCAGACCAATCATGTCTCATTCATCTGAAACGTGATGAACATACCAAATGAACGGTGATGATATAGCCGAAGATAAAGCCAACAGAGACTTAAGAGTCGTTGTAGACATACCTACAAATTGAGGGGCAGGAAAAGACCAGCTGGTCCATCAAGCCTGTCCCACACCTTCTGGAGCATCATGACTAAACACTTCCTCCCCAGGCAAAAACCCAGGCCATTAAGGGAAAAAATACTCTGGAAAATTCCTCTCTGACTCCCTCCCCATTCCCCTCCCAAAGCGATTAAAACCAATCCAGGAGATCACATGGACCAAGTGTTATCTATAAAGACATTTACCTTCTATATTTTGCGATCTCTGCCCCAGTGAAGAACCAGTCCAGCACCCTCTTGAAGGTATGCAGAGAGCCAGCACCCACCTCACCAGCCAGCAATGTATTACTTGATGTTCAATAATGTCTAACCAATGCAGCTTCGCAATCAACAAAACCAATATTGAATTATATAGCAGTCAGAGGAAGTCATGATCAAACTGTACGATGCTCTGGTCAGACCACACCTTGAGTACAGCATCTAATTCTGGTCGCCAAGATATAAACGAGACATTCAAGCTGTAGAGGCAGTACAGAGAAGAGCCACTGGGCTGAGCCCTAGTGTCAAAGGTCCATGTTACGAGGAAAGACTGGAGAAACATGGGATTTTCAGCCAGAAAGAAGGTGTCTAAGAGGTGATCTAATAGCAGTATAGAAGATAGCTAAGAGAATGGAGAAGGTAGATCTGGAATATTACTTTAAATTGTGAGAGTACAAGGAAGGGACACAGATTCAAAGTAAAAAAGGGAAATTCAGAACCAATGTCAGGAAATTCTCGGGATATGAGTGTTGCTTTAAGGATGGTATTTATTGCCCATTCCTAGTTGCCCTTGAGAAAGTGGTGTTAGGCCTTCTTGAGCCGCTGTTGTCTGTGAGTTGAAGGTGTTCACACAATGCTGTTAGGTAGGGAGTTCCAGGATTTTAGTCCAGGAACAATGAAGGAACGGCAGTATACATCCAAGTTAAGATGGTGTGGGACTTGGAGAGGAACTTGGAGGTGATGGACCTGCTGCCCTTGTCCTTCTGTGTGGTGGAGGTTGTGGGTTTGGGAGGTGCTGCCAAAGAAGCTTTGGTGGGTTGCTGCTGTACATCCTGTAGATAGTACTGCAGTCACATTGCTCCGGTTTGTGGAGGAAGTAAATGTTTCTTTAGGTTGGTGGATGAGGTAACAATCAAGTGGGCTGCTGTGTCCTGGAGCTTCATGGATGTTGTTGCAGTTGCACCCATTCTGGCAAATGGAGAGTATGCCATCACACTGACTTGTGTCTTGCAGCTGATGGAGAGGATTTGAGGAGTCAAGAGGTGAGCCACTCACCGCAGAACACCCAGCCTCTGACCTGCTATAGTAGCCATGACATGTGGCTGGTCCTTTAAACAACAACAACAACTTGCATTTATATAGTGCCTTTAACATAGTAAAACATCCCAGGGCGCTTCACAGGAGCATTATCAAACAAATTTTGACACCGAGCTACATAAGGAGATAGTAGGACAGGTGAAAGAGGTAGGTTTTAAGGAGCGTCTTAAAGAAGGAGAGGTAGAGAGGCAGAGAAGTTTAGGGAGGGAATTTCAGAGCTTAGGACCTAGGCAGCTGAAGGCACGGCTGCCAGTGGTAGAGCGATTAAAATTGGGGATGCGAAAGAGGCCAGAAGTGGAGGAGCGCAGAGATCTCGGAGGGTTGTAGGGCTAGAGGAGGTTCCAGAGATCAGGAGGGGTTTGAAAACAGGGATGAGAATTTTAAAATCGATGTGTTCCTGGACCGGGAGCCAGTGTAGGTCAGCGAGCACAGGGGTGATGGGAGAACAGGATTTGGTGCGAGTTAGGACACGGGCAGCAGAGTTTTGGATGAGCTCAAGTTTATGGAGGGTGGAAGATGGGAGGCCAGCCAGGAGAGCATTGGAGTAGTCGCATCTAGAGGTAACAAAGGTATGGATGAGGGTTTCAGCAGCAGTTGAGCTGAGGCAGGGGTGGAGACGGGCGATGTTACGGAGGTGGAAGTAGGCAGACTTGGTGATGGAGCGGATGTGTGGTTGGAAGTTTATTTCAGGGTCAAATAGGCCATCAAGGTTGCGAATGGTCTAGTTCAGCCTCAGAGTGACCAGGGAGAGGGATGGAGTCAGTGGCTAGGGAACGGAATTTGTGGCGGGGACCAAAGACAATGTCTTCCCAATATTTAGTTAGAGGACATTTTTGCTCATCCAGTACTGGATGTCGGACAAGTCATGTGACAAATTAGAGGCAGTGGAGAGGTCGAGAGAGATGGTGGTGAGATTGAGCTGGGTGTCGTCAGCGTACATGTGAAATCTGAAGTTGTGTTTTCGGATGATGTCGCCGGGGGGCAGCATGTAGATGAGAAATAGGAGGGGGCCGAGGATAGATCCTTGGGGGACTATGGAGTTAATTTGGTAAACATGGAGTGATCAATGAATAGAATGCACTTCTAGGACGTATAGCAGAGTCAAAAACCCTGGAATCTTTAAATAAACAATTATATGGTGAAATGGGGAGAATTTAGGATGTCTGGATCGATGAATTAAGATGGGCCAAATGGTCATCCATAATTATCTTTAATCTTAAAAATAAACATGCATTCTAAATGTTTAAATGGCTTTGCAAAGAGTCTCACTATCTTTGATAATAAATCTCACTCCTGACATTTCCTTAATGTTCACAACTCTGAGTTTATGGTTTTAGTATATTTGTCCATAAGATTTCCAGGTGTTCCTCCATTAAGTTAAATATTAAAAGGAATATGTTATCATTTTCAGGATGAAAATTGGTTGGATGAGCCCAGCGCATGGTTTGCATCTGTGAATTTGTTTGGAACTAACAATTTTTTTTTACAAACTCTGTTGAAAAACTATGCCAATAACTTTCCAACAGGGACAAGCAACAAGTCATTAATATCTGAAATCAGAGCCACTCCAACTCAAAAACTAGATAGTTTATACACCAGGCTCTGGTTGCTCTGCTTCCCACCCAAGTTTCTGTCCAGTATTCAGTTTTGCTGTCCCCTCATTTCCCTCTTTCATTCTCCCTTTCATTGCCATCCAATAACCTCTCCCCCACAATTCCATCCATTTCCTCCTGATTGCCATTCATTCCTCCTTCATCCCAATATAATTGCTTCAATGACAATTTGTTCTTGGGAGCAGCCCTTTTGAATTTGTAGTGATTTTCTATCATAAGGAAAATTTTGACAAGCACATTGTAGACAGTTTCCAACTCACAGACATTTGCTCTTCATCAGCTTTGGAGCGTGTGGTGGAGCATCTGCACCCATGTCGAGTTGAGTTGGATGGACATCATTGGATGTAACAACAGGATAGTTTCTCTGTTCCTGTAACTCTCTGGCCAGGCTGGGATTGTTCTTTTACATTTTGAAATCAAGGCAGCATTAATTTTGAACTCAGGCCGTGCATTCTTTTGTACTCAATGTGCTTTATTCACATTGGAATCAGATTTTTCCTTAAAAATGTGCACTTTCCTGCAGTGCTACTTTAGGATCTAAAAATTATCATGTTACAATGGGATTTCTGTTCATTTCAAAATAAAGAAAAATACACAAAATGTCATTTGTAAAAATAAAGTAGAAGTGCTTCAACCAACGATTTGCTCAAAGAAACAGCCATATTGCATTTGTAGAGTTTTTCCATCTTAAGCAAAATGTTCGTAAACACTATGTTAGGGTTAAGCTATTATCTTGTAAGCAGATCCTCCTCTACAATACAAGAATATATGGAGGAGGATCTGTAGCTGTTCAGAGTTGAGTTTGATGGCCGTCTCCAATTGCAATAATGCCAGAACTTGCTTCGATTTGACCACCTGAAAAGGTCTGAAAAGTAAACGTGAAAAGAAGTCTGCATTTGTTCTCATCTCAGATTGCTTTCCTTGAAAGAAGAATATGCAGTCCACTGCATATATGTTAGATCTTTTAGGGAAGTCTTCTATGAGTTGTTTGAACATAGCCCTCTGGAACTCTCAGTAGTTCAAGTCCAGCTCCTCTAAATACCTCTGGATCAATGCAGACATGTCATTTGACCCTATAAGTGGGGTGATCAAGCACAATGTTACTTTACAAGACGTGGCAGTCTCACTGTTCTTTTCATGAAGATGAACTAATAAAGAAGACTAGGGCCAAAGGAATTTGTTCATAAAAGGTAGAATTTGAATTTCCCATTACACTTTTAGTTAAGTTGCCAAACACAGAAAAAGCTACAGCATTCCTGGAGGTTTGATCATGTGATGTTCTGACCAAATGACATGTGACCACATAACACCCGATCACGTGACATCTGACCACGTGATGTCTAGGCGTGTGGATGAGGGTAACGCAGTGGATGTGGTATACATGGATTTCAGTAAGGCCTTCGATAAAGTCCCCCACAGGAGACTGGTCAAGAAGGTACGAGCCCATGGAATCCAGGGTGCCTTGGCACTTTGGATACAAAACTGGCTTAGTGGCAGAAGGCAGAGGGTGATGGTCGAAGGTTGTTTTTGTGACTGGAAGCCTGTGGCCAGTGGGGTACCACAGGGATTGGTGCTGGGTCCCTTGCTGTTTGTGGTCTACATTAATGATTTGGATATGAATGTAAAAGGTATGATCAGTAAGTTCGCTGATGATACAAAGATTGGTAGGGTGGTAAATAGTGAGGAGGATAGCCTCAGTCTGCAGGACGATATAGATGGGTTGGTCAGATGGGCGGAACAGTGGCAAATGGAATTTAACCCGGAAAAGTGCGAGGTGATGCACTTTGGAGGGACTAACAAGGCAAGGGAATACACAATGAATGGGAGGACCCTAGGCAAGACAGAGGGTCAGAGGGATCTTGGTGTGCAAGTTCACAGATCCCTGAAGGCGGCGGAACAGGTAGATAAGGTGGTAAAGAAGGCATATGGGATACTTGCCTTTATTAGCCGAGGCATAGAATATAAGAGCAAGGAGGTTATGATGGAGCTGTATAAAACACTGGTTAGGCCACAGCTGGAGTACTGTGTGCAGTTCTGGTCGCCACACTACAGGAAGGATGTGATCGCTTTGGAGAGGGTGCAGAGGAGATTCACCAGGATGTTACCAGGGCTGGAGCGCTTCAGCTATGAAGAGAGACTGGGAAGATTGGGTTTGTTTTCCTTGGAGCAGAGGAGGCTGAGGGGGGACATGATTGAGGTGTACAAAATTACGAGGGGCACAGATAGGATGGATACTAAGGAGCTTTTTCCCTTCGTTGAGGGTTCTATAACAAGGGGACATAGATTCAAGGTAAAAGGCGGGAGGTTTAGAGGGGATTTGAGAAAGAACTTTTTCACCCAGAGGGTGGTTGGAGTCTGGAACTCACTGCCTGAAAGGGTTGTGGAGGCAGGAACCCTCACAACATTCAAGAAGCATTTGGATGAGCACTTGAAATGCCATAGCATACAAGGCTACGGACCAAATGCTGGAATATGGGATTAGAGTAGACAGGGCTGATGGCCGGCGCGGACACGATGGGCCGAAGGGCCTCTGTCTGTGCTGTATGACTCTATGATGTCCACAAATGTTATTGCATTTACTGCATAAAAGTCGATCCCTTGTAGTTGGTCTCGCACCAGCAGCTGTTGTCCGAGAAGTTCCAAGAACCAGGAGGCTGTGAGCAAGCAAAGAAGCTTTTGATATTCTGCTGAAACTACAGCCAGAATCCTCCAGTCGATGCCTCTTTTAATAGACCAGATCTCTTCCCTATCGCCTTGGACTCTGGTTTGGACTCAGGTTTCATGTGATGGTGACAATTCTGAACTGGGAGTCTGAGTCAGAGCCGATCTGTACTTGGACTTCACACGTCAAAACTGGTCAGTACAGACTGACCTGAACCAAACTGATCGGTGTTTGGGGCGCTTCTCACAGGGCACATCGTCCTAAACTCAGCTCAGCACTAACATTTCCAAACCACTCCCTGAGCGTGGATTCAATAAAGGGAAGTTTTCATAGAATTATAGAAATTACATCACAGGAGGAGACCACTCGGCCCCAGGTGCCTGTGCTAGTGCTCTCTCCTGTAACCCCATTCCCCCCCAGCTCCTTTTATATTCCTCCTTTTCATAAATTTTTATCCTATTCCCTTTTAAATGATGTTCTAGTCTCTACCTCAATAGCTACTTGTGGAGAAACATCCCATAGAATTGCCAGTAAAAGCAGCAAGCCTGAGGATTGGGAGCATTTCAGAATTCAGCAAAGGAGGACAAAGAGATTGATTAAGAGGGGAAAAATAGAGTATGAGAGTAAACTAGCAGGGAACATAAAAACTGACTGTAAAAGCTTCTATAAATACGTCAAGAGAAAAAGATTAGTGAAGACAAATGTAGGTCCCTTACAGTCAGAAATGGGGGAAATTATAATGGGGAACAAAGAAATGGCAGAACAATTAAACACATACTTTGAATCTGTCTTCACAAAGGAGGACGCAAATAACCTCCCAGAAATGTTAGGGAACCAAGGGTCTAGTGAGAGGGAGGAACTGGAGGAAACCAGTATTAGTAAAAAATAGTGCTATGGAAATTAATGGGGCTAAAGGCTGACAAATCCCCAGGGCCTGATAATCTACATCCCAGAGTACTAAAGGAAGTGGCCTGGAAATAGTGATCATCAATTGGTGATCATCTTCCAAAATTCTATAGACTCTGGAACAGTTCCTACAGATTGGAGGGTGGCAAATGTAACCCCACTATTTAAAAAAGGAGGGAGAGAAAAAACAGGGAATTACAGACCAGTTAGCCTAACATCAGTAGTGGGGACAATGCTAGAGTATATTATAAATGATGTGATAACAGAACACTTGGAGGGCATTAACGGGATTGGACAAAGTCAGCATGGGTTTATGAAAGGGAAATCATGCTTAACAAATCTACTGGAGTTTTTTGGGGATGTAACTAGTAGAATAGAGAGGGGAGAACCAGTGGATGTGGTGTATTTGGATTTTGAGATGGCTTTTGATAAGGTCCCACACAAGAGGTTAGTGTGCAAAATTAAAGCACATGGGATTGGGGGGAATATACTGGCATGGATTGAGAATTGGTTGATAGACAGGAAACAGAGAGTAGGAATAAACGGGTCTTTTTTCGGGTGGCAGGCAACCTCTAGTGGGGTACCGCAGGGATCAGTGCTTGGGCCCCAGCTATTCACAATATATATCAATGATTTGGATGAGGGAACTAAATGTAACATTTCCAAGTTTGCAGACGACACAAAGCTGGGGTGGAATGTGAGCTGTGAGGAGGATGCAAAGAGGCTCCAATGTGATTTAGACAAGTTATGTGAGTGGGCAAGAACATGGCAGATGCAGTATGACGTGGATAAATGTGAGTCTATCCACTTTGGTTGTAAAAACAGAAAGGCAGATTATTATCTAAATGGTGATAGATTGTGAAAAGGGGAGGTGCAACAAGACCTGGGTGTCCTTGTACACCTGTCGGTGAAAGCAAGCATTCAGGTGCAGCAAGCAGTTAGGAAGGCGAATGGTATGTTGGCCTTCATTGCAAGAGGATTTGAGTACAGGAGCAGTGATGTCTTACTGCAGTTATACAGGGCCTTGGTGAGACCACATCTGGAGTATTATGTGCAGTTTTGGTCTCCTTATCTGAGGAAGGATGTCCTTGCCATGGAGGGAGTGCAACGAAGGTTTACCAAACTGATTCCTGGGATGGCAGGACTGACGTATGAGGAAAGATTGGGTCAACTAGGCCTATACTCACTAGAGTTTAGAAGAATGAGAGGTGATCTCATCGAAACATATAAAATTCTAATAGGACTAGACAGGCTAGATGCAGGATGTTCCCGATGGCTGGGGAGTCCAGAACCGGGGTCACAGTCTCAGGATATGGGGTATGCCATTTAGAACCGAGATGAGGAGAAATTTCTTCACTCGGAGGGTGGTCAACCTGTGGAATTCTCTACCACAGAAGGCAGTGGAGGCCAAGTCATTAGATGTATTCAAGAAGGAGATAGATATATTTCTTAATGATAAAGGGATCAAGGGATATGGGGAAAAAGCGGGAACAGGGTACTGAGTTAGACAATCAGCCATGATCATTTTGAATGGCGGAGCAGGCCCGAAGGGCCGAATGGCCAATTCTTGCTCCTATTTTCTATGTTTCTATGTCTATGTTTCATGGTCTAATAGTACTCAATTCAAGAACCTTCCTTCTCCCTTCCCCATTAGTTCTTCAGCCTCCATCCCCTTGTTCCCCGTTCGTCCACCAGTGAAAACAGTCTTTCACTATTTACCCACAGTAAAGCCCCCACCCCCCCACCCCCCCGCCCCGGTTTCACTCACCCCTTTACTGGCTGCTCCTCTCACAGTGTGGCTCCCATTCAACACTTGCTGCTGCTCCCAGCTGTCCAGAAAATACTGGTCTCATCGCCCACTCCATTCCCCTGACTCCCTCTCTCCTCCCAACCCCCCATTCCTCATTTTCCGAGCCCCCCCGAACCGGCATTCGAGCCCCTCCGAATCATGAAACCCTTCCTGCTGACTCTCGAGCCCCCCTGACTCCCGAGCTCCCCCAACTTCCGATTGTTTCCGGGACTCCTGCTGGTCTTGGCCCTCCGCGGTAGCAGCGGGTGACATCACAGAGCGGTGGCGGGGGGGCTGCTGCTACGACGAAAAACTTGAAGCACGAAAATCTCCCAGACTGCGAAAAGCAGTGCCCAGGAGATCCATACCCCGTCCGGGGGTGGGGGGGGAACCCTAGTTACAGCTTGTAATTGGTTGGATTTTGCCTCAGAGAAAGGCTGAAATCTGACTTTTTGGGAACAAAAGGTCTGATGATTTTGGTTTCAACTTATTTATCACCTCAAGCACAAGAGGACCATTCACCTCTATGTTCTTTTTTAAGATCATAATCATCACAGACATGGGCTTTGAAGAATATTTTTCAATCCTGTGAGGAACTCCAATTGTACCTTGCCCCTTAATGAACAGCAACCGGGGAATTAGAAATCTGGCACGTAATCAAGGTGTTCACCAACTTATTTGCAAGTTGTAGATGTGAGACGATTGGATCTCGCAAAAGTTCTGTGAACAATGCAACCACAATTAGTTGCTCACTGGGTTGTATGTTAAGGATAACGGTTGCAAGTTGCTGTACAACACCAATCAGATGTGGGTCAGCATATTCAGCCATGGCCTTTGCCAGGAGAATAGACCCCTTGCAGTCATTGTTTGTGGACATAAACTGATCCCAGACTCCACGTTGCTCTATAAAATATAACACTTTTTCAATCGGTACCCAAATGAATATGGCCATTGGTGTCTCCACACAGTAATTGCAAACACCTTTCCTTTTGAATGTTTCAGTCTGGGCTGAGCTTGTTCATGTGGACAATGGATGCAGGAACTGAGACCCAAGATTCAATAGCATCTTGTGCGGAGCATATATAGGACCTAGGGGCATGACTGTTTTGTCAGACTGTCATTGATGGGAGTGCTTCTCCATTCGTCAACTGGAAACAGTTTGTCCAGCAGATGTTTCATTATACTTGTAGCCAGTTGTGTTTCCATTGCCTTTGATTTCTATATGGTACTGGCGTACTCATCCCATGGCAGACGGTATGTGAGAAGACAGATCACCACTGTTGGTGTATTATGTGCTGCCAGATTAGTAATTGTATATAATACTGAAAATTTCTCCTCCCTCTGAGTGACTGACATTAACTGACTCTTCAGTTCTCTGCGTACCTGTGGGACCTGATCCAGAAGTTCAGTTTATGGCTTTTAATTGTGATTTTCGTCACCACAGCAGCTGCACTGGAACTGCTGGGACTTGGGTCATCCAGTCCCTTGAAGAGCATGGAGAGAAATTTGCCTAGCTAGTAATGGGACAAGCACTTTGAAATTACCTCTGAAATCTCACAGCATGTTTGATAGAAGACTGAGGAGTCACTGATGTCTAACTGTCCTCTAATTGATTCCAGAGCCTCTATTTGTGCATTTTTTCTATTCAATCTGAAACCTTCATAATACATTTGAATGTAAAGCATCAAGTACAAACTGCCAATGGCCATCTACTGGATCATAAGCACTGGGTCTGCATCATGGTACCAGCCGTCTAATTGCAACTCCCAAGTTATGGACTATAAAATATGTTCTATCTCTAATATTAATATCTTCCGGTAGAATTCCAGAAGTTTTGAGGTAGTGTGCACTCCTGTCTCCCATTCATAATCCAATATTGATATTGTCCACAATCCTAGGTGCTTGATTATGAACTGAAGGCCCTCAAGGAACACGTTGTGAAGTAAGATTTGGTTCAGAAGACCTTAAAGAGCAGTCACAGTTTCAATGTAAAGTGCCTCTCTCAGCCTTATTTGTATCTTCATCCTTGTTAGGTTTGGAAGCCACCAAGCTTTTAAGTACTGTTCAAGCAGTTCCTTATTAATTCAAAGGTCTTACCTTTGTTGATGCATAGTCTAGTTGTACAACATCCATGCAGGTATTCATTGCAGACAGTCAAACAGGGCTCTGCAGCAGCTCTGTTGACTCAGCCTCCATAGTTATGTATATGTAGATCAGGAGCTCCTGTATTCTGATGAAGTCGAAAGGAAGACTCTGGCTACTGGAACATATAGATATGGCTATCGGAGTCATACTCTTTATTAAGCTCAGCTTTAGTGCAGGATCTTGGTATGCTGCCTTTATCTCCTGTCGATTTGTACTGAATTCATTAGCAACAAATGACAGAATGCATTCCTCTATTTTGGATAGAACAAGATGGATGGGTACATATAGTGTGATTTATACGTAACAAAGAACTCTTAGCTTTGTCCCCATCTAAATCAGACTTGTTATTAAGAATGTTGAAGAGATTTCTAAATATGTTCAAGTTGGAAAGATCCTCCAGGTTACTCAAAGTCTTATCAAAATATTTGGTGGTACAGCCACGCCTTCCCTCCCAGGGGTCTTGTAATGCTGAACAGTCAGCAACACTTGATGAGGCTCTATCTTTATGCTTTTGCCGTAGGTTTGCCTTAGTACTTACTATACATAGACTTTATATAGAAATCCCCTTTCTTGTGGGTAACTATTGTAGGTGCAAATTTGTTTCTTTTTTTCTTCACTGAACTGGCAGTCCATTCCTCATCATCAATTGTCTCCAGACTTCCAGACAAAGGGAACAACCGTTTCTCTCCCCATTCCTCTTGATGAAGCGATTTCTCTGAATTCCCCACTAAATAATCAGCTAATGGTGGAAGCTCTTCCAACATCTTTGTGGTTTCTGGGTGGATATTCAGACTCATGTCAGGACCACCTCAGCCTCCACCTTGATTTGGGCAACAAGACACAATCAGAAGTCGTGTCAGCGCTGCACAAAGCTTAGGAAGATTTGCATTCTCTTACTGAGATCTGCCAAGCAATTACAGACAGATGCTAAGGCACTGATGTACAGAATCATAGTCACAAGCTCCAGCAAGAATAGTCAAAGAATATCCTCCATCTTCACTGTACTTACAATCACTACCTCACAGATTGTCCTTAAGTGTTCATCTGTAACCTTGTCTAGATCATGATTGGATGGTATTGGAGTCCCTGGATCAATGGATAGAGCATACTGAGGTGATGAATTCTACTATTCCCTCTGGGTCAAGATAATCTCGACAGGTAACATCATGGCTTACAGCACTCTTGCCTCTGTGACAGAAGATTGTGGGTTCAAGCCCCACTCCAGTAACTTGAGCACATGATCTAGGTTGGCACTCTATGCAGTACTAAGGGTGTGCTGCACTGTCGGAGGTGCCATCTTTTGGATGAGATGTTAAACCGAGGCACTGTCTACCCTTTCAGGCGGACGTAAAAGATCCCAAGACACTACTTGAAGAACAGGGGCGTTCTCCCGGTATCCTGGCCAACATTTATCCGTTAACCATCGCCTAAAACAGATGATCTGGTCATTTATTTCATTGCTGTTTGTGGGAGCTTGCTGTGCACAAATTGACTGCCGTGTTTCCTAAATTACATCAGCAACTACACTTCATTGGTTGTAAAGTGCCTTGGGACGTCCTGAGGTCATGAAAGTTGCTAAATAAATGCAAGTCTTTCTTTTAACTGAGCAATTAGCTTCTTCACATTTTTATTGTTGTCTAGAAGCGTCATTTTTAAAAATTCATTCTCGAGATATGGGCATCACTAGCAAGGCGAGCCTTTATTGCCCATCCCCAGTTGCCTTTGAGAAGGTGAGGGTGAGCCTTCTTCTTGAACTGCAGCAGTCCATGTGGTGAAGGTACTCCCACAGTGCTGTTAGGGAGGGAGTTCCAGGATTTTGACCCAGCGACAGTGAAGGAACAGTGATATATGTCCGTCAGGATGATGTGTGACTTGGAGGGAACTTGGAGGTGATGGTGTTTCCATTCACCTGCTGCTCTTGTCTTTCTAGATGGTGGAGATCACGGGTTTGGGAGATGCTGTCGAAGAAGCAAAGGTTTTATGCCAGCCACAATCTGCACCTTCATAATCTCTATCTGCGGAGAGACAGAGCTAATGAGGTGCTTCAGCACAGTTAATGTTCCCACTCTAATCTTTTGATTGCAGTGGGTAGAAGGAATTTAATCAGAGAGTCTCCGTAAACTCAGGCCACAACTGTAAAAGAGCAAATAATTTCATTGCAGTTCTTTGCAGCAAACAGATTATCAAGACCCACCAAAATACATATTTATTGATGCAGGTTGTTACACTGGGGTAGAGTTGCCTGGAAAGTTACACCTAACCGCAGAGAAATAAGAGTGCAATGGTGATCTGGAGCGTAAAAGATCGAGGAAATTCGGACATGAATTAATTACGCCCGTTCTAATGATGCGCCAAAGTTTCCTCGATTTTTTTTATGCCGCTTTCGTGAATCCTTTGCTGAAACCCACCACCACTCATCAACATAGCTCCGTTCCCCGCCCACCATTGAAAATAGCAGTTCGCCCGAGATTCCTGAAGTTACATTGATTTCCTGGCGGCTGCGCTGTTATGCTGAGAAATCCAGGCACACCAGGTCCTGAGGTCAGCTGACAACTGCATATTTCATTGCTTTAGGTAGTCGTTGTGACAACTCAGCAGCTTCCGCCCCTTTGACCACAACCAATGCTGTCTCAATGGGCATTGGATCTACAGGCACTTGCATCAGCAGGATGCTCAGTGCCATGGCTGAAGCCACATCCTGCAGGCCCTGAGTCACCACCTGGGCGAGAGACTGGAAGTCATGATATATTGTACCTTCCAATCTGTTCTCCAACCCCCGATCCTGCCTCAAATTGCATAATCTCCTGCGTGCCCACTTCTATGAGCTGGCAATGCTGAGTGGCGAATGTTGCCTCCTCATCCCTAGGCCGCCCTATACCCAAACTTGGGAGAGAAGCAGGCAGATGATTCCCCTCCCCCCCACTTCAGGCACCCCCTGGTAGCCTCAACTGCCCAATAGCATGCTTTCTTACTAGGCTGCATCTGGATAAATTGCCCTGGTTGCCAGTATCTGCTAATATCTGTGGCAGGACAGCAGGGACATGTAACTGCTGAGTCAGGGTCTGGAGGTAGTGAGGAGGTAGTGCTTCCAGAGAAAGGAAGACAAAATGGGACCAGCTCTCTCGCTCCCTGTGCATGGGAACACTGATGGTGGCGTGCAGGGATGAAATGGCACTGGCCCATTCTCTTCACTCCCCCCTCTGTAGTGGCTCCTCCTCCTGGGGTCCTCATCTGTGTCCTCCACTTCCTCCTGCAATATCTCCAACATCCTCAGACTCCCTTACCTCCAGGACTGGGTCCCTAGGCTTCGCTGGATCTGTGGTTGAGGGTTTACATCTTGGGATTGTCTCTATATGGGACAGAGGGGGGGATGCGAGGCTGGGTCCATATTCTGATGCAGAGTGTTGGTGCGGAGCTAGTCCAGGTAAATAGAAACTTACCTCATTGCAGCTGGATGCCGCCGACCTCAGCCCACGTTACAGGCAATGCTCTGTGTGCGGCAGCCCAGGAGCTCTAGGGCCTTCTCTTCGTAGGGTCTCAGGGTCTTCAGGAAAGGGGAACCCCCTCCCCCCAATGTCACTCCTCACCTGAGCAATGTGCGTTAACTTGCCCTGTAAAGGCAAAATAGATGGTGGGTGAGACTAACAGTTTGCAGACTCGTGTGACTATACCTGGTGATGTCACTCCTTACCCTTTCTTCTGGACAGTCAAGAATAAATTTCTCTAATTTTTCCTCATTGCTTATTCCCTTTATCACTGGGGTCAAAATATTTGCTCTTCTCTGCACACATGTATCTGCCTTTTGGTGTGTGGCAACCAGAATTTTACACTATAATCTGAATGGACCTCAGAATAACCTCTGTATATTTCTAAGCCCCAATACTGCACGAGCAGTGGGCCTTAGATTTTGTGGGCATAGGTCAGGGGGTCAGCGTGAGGCTAAACTATGACAAGCAGAAGCCTCATTTGCATTGAATAATGATTCAAGTCAGATCCTATACTGAATATGACAAACTTGTTGAGGATCCACCCAAGGCCCACACCTTGCCCGTGCATGACATGTGAATGTGCCAGGCCTGATTTAGCTAGCTACTTAAAGCAAGATTGCTCTTATTTGCCTACAAAAAAAAACAATGTTGACAGTTCAAAAAAGTATGTTATTGGTTGGAAAGTGCTTTGGGACGTCCTGAGGGCATAAAAGGTGCTGTATATATGCATGTTCTGTCTTCCAACTTTGAGCAGAAACTTTGTTTCATTTCCCCTTATTTTTTCCCTGGTATATTTAACATCTTTAACTGACTTTTTGGGCCTGTGCATATAACCATATTTGTGTAAGCCTTCAGTTTGTTAGGCAACACTTCCCTTCATTCCTGCTTCCTTGCAAGATTCAGCTGACAAAGTTGAGACGATATAAATCTCTTTGGGATTGCCACTGTGCTGTATTAATTAGATGAGTCGGACGAATTGATGGGGGGAAAGCATCTTCAAATGTAAAGACATCTCAGGTACTATGTTCACTCCCATCGATACTCAAGAACCAGGATTTATAGACTACACCATTCCTTTCTGGATATGTCAGAGGGCACCTATCTTTGGCACCTTCACTTCGGAGGCAGTGACTGAGATATATCATTCTCTTTTGGCAAGCTTACAGACTATCTGAATTAGTGCAGCAGATGGAGATGGTAAAGTGCTATCACTAGCTAATAGGATTTCCAAGAGTGCACAGCATGTTGGATGATTTGCCCATCAGGACTCCACACACCAACCCTAAACCGTATCTAAACAGGAAGGGATACTACTCCATTCTAACCACAGAATTTTCATGCTGAATATTAATACCCATTATCCGGGGAGGATCCATGATTCTTTCATGAAGCAGTAGTCCATGGTACCTGCAGTATTTGAAGGACCCAACCACATGGACAAATGGCTGCTGGGAGACCACTTGCAGCTATGGTTTATGATCCCCTATTAGAAACTGTCATACCGCAATGGAGTACAAATACAGTGATGGCCATGCCACTACCCAAATTACCGTGCTGCACACCATAGACATGCTGAAGCAAATTCTCTATTGCTTGGACTGCTCACATTCAGTGCTGCTGTACATCTGGCCCAAATCTCCAAGGTCATCACTGACTGCTGCATGCTCTACAATTTTGACATCCATCGAGGCATAAGTGTAAAACGGGATGATGAGGATACCCCTGGGATAAAAGACTTCCAAGAGGAGGATGAGAAAGAGGAGATGAGGACATGGAGGATGCTGATATACAGGTAAGGAGATTGGTGTGCATTCTGTCATAGACAACTACTTCCATTCTGCCACTGACCAACTTCCCTTGTACCTGTGTAAACCCACATGTCCCTTCCCCCTCAACAGCACAGACCACATAGCCTGCACTGAAGTACAATGCCATTTTCACAAACACCTCCCTTCCCACCACTTGGTCCTACCCAACAAATTATGGCCTCACAAAAGGGTTAAGAACAGGAGTAGTAGTTTAGTAGTTAATAGTAGTTAATTTAGTAAATATGTCCAAACATTAAGTGCCCGATTTGTTCCCATTGTGCATCCTTTAGTTGACCCTGTACAGTGTGATTATCCTTCTAATCCTAAGGCTGTGTCTCAATGCTCCCTAACTGGGAGGAGCAACTGTGGTGGATGGCTGCTGCAGGGTGGTGTGTCCCTGTTGGGATGGTCGTGTCATTGAACCTTTGCTGCAGGGTAATGCAGCAGCTCTACCACAGCTACAGCCACAACTGTCAGCACGTTCCCACTCACTAGCACTTCCTAAATCCTTTGAGAGGCCTGGATGGAGTGGGAAAAGGCCTAGCCACCTTCAGATGTAGCTTTCTCATCAGACTCTTCTCCTGCTACATCCCCAGAGTTAGTCAGTAGTCTGCATAAGAGCAGTCTGCAGGGTATCTCCAATGTAGGTGCAGCCTGTCCTCACTACTCTTTTCAGTCAGTTCCCCTTTATACCCAACCAGGCGGAGATCCATTCCCAGTTAATATTGGGATGGTTTAAGTCACCCATATTCCAACATTATTCACTATACAAACCATCATGTAAGATACTATTGTCATCCTTTAATTGCCCTGGGTACTGTAGCAGATCTCAATGGATAACTGTGCTCTGCCATTTTTCTAGTTCCAGGCAGCCTATTTCATTTTGTCCCCTTGTCCTGAGATTGTTAAATGTCCTTGGCATCTAGATTCCTGTACATAGGAAGGTACGCCTTTGCTTTCTTCTATCATCTTCCCCCTCCCCTGAAAAATATTTTTAAAAATTCATTCACAGGATGTGGGTAACGCTTTTAAGGCTACATTTATTGCCCTGCCCTAGATGCCCTGAGAAGGTGGTGGTGAGCCTGCAACTTGAACCACTGTAATTCTGTGATGGTAGTGCACCCACAATGGTGTTTTCCAGGGAATTCTAGGATCTTGACACAGCAGCATTTTCTGGGGTGAACCAAGTTTGCACAATCCTTCTGACATCATATTTTCTTCTGCCACATTTACCTTCACTTCTCACATTCAGGTAATGGTCCTTCATTGTCTTCCTTACTTAGTGTTACGTTTTCTAGCCTCTTTAAGTTTATTTTCGATATCTAAATGTATTTCCTGCTTTATCTTACCAGCTTCCCTATTGCCATCCTCCAAGTTCTGCTTTTCCATAGTAACAATTTACTTCGCTCGCC
The DNA here is from genome assembly GCF_035084215.1 of Heptranchias perlo. NCBI lineage: Eukaryota > Metazoa > Chordata > Chondrichthyes > Hexanchiformes > Hexanchidae > Heptranchias > Heptranchias perlo. The sequence continues at coordinate 27,569,116 of NC_090356.1, forward strand.
CTTCGATATCCTGCCTCTAGGTAATCTTAGATAATCTTAGGCTGACCTGGTTTGATGCAGTGCATCTTTCCTGCACCAATCGGGTTTAACTCCGAAAGCAGTCCCAGTTATTCATAAAGCCAACATCATTTAAATTTTCCCAGCTAGTCAGCCGCTCACTAACTCCTGTAATTCTACTCATTAACCCATGACCAAAGACGAGCAATAGCCCTGGAAATATGGCCAGGATTTTCCCTGGTATAACTTCAGCAGTTGGAGAGGCGAAATCAGGCCGGAAGCCTCTTTGCTGGCTCCAAGCACCACTGCTACTTCTTAATTTTTATGTTAGAAGTGATGGGGATGTCGAAACTGTCCGCCCTAATATGAGCGGGTGTATTCAAAAAGTATGCAATGATAAATGTCATATGATGCATTGCCTATTATTTGTACTATGGTAATGTGGGCACTAGGAATGTTGGTGTGTTCCTGGCATCCAGGGTTGCTGTGGTATGTGGAGGGAGGAATCTAACTTTTAAATTCCCAAAAGAAGTTTATTTGATCGCAGGGCATGCTGAAGCAAATTCTCTGTGGCTTGGACTGCTTCATGTTCTTGATACAGCCAAAGCCAATGGAAGCTGCCATGTTACCCTGACCTCCTGGTTCCCAACTGTACCAACATCCCCCACCTTGTTTGTTTTTTTTTTATTCGTTCATGGGATGTGGGCGTCACTGGCAAGGCCAGCATTTATTGCCCATCCCTAATTGCCCTTGAGAAGGTGGTGGTGAGCCGCCTTCTTGAACTGCTGCAGTCCGTGTGGTGCAGGTTCTCCCACAGTGCTGTTAGGTAGGGAGTTCCAGGATTTTGACCCAGCGACGGTGAAGGAAAGGCGATATACTTCCAAGTCGGGAGGTGTGTGACTTGGAGGGGAACGTGCAGGTGGTGTTGTTCCCATGTGCCTGATGCCCTTGTCCTTCTAAGTGGTAACGGTCGCGGGTTTGGGAGGTGCTGTCGAAGAAGTCTTGGCGAGTTGCTGCAGTGCATCCTGTGGATGGTACGCGCTGCAGCCACAGTGCGCCAGTGGTGAAGGGAGTGAATGTTTAGGGTGGTGGATGGGGTGCCAATCAAGCAGGCTGCTTTGTCCTGGATGGTGTCGAGCTTCTTGAGTGTTATTCGAGCTGCACTCATCCAGGCAAGTGGAGAGTGTTCCATCTGACTTGTGCCTTGTAGATGGTGGAAAGGCTTTGGGGAGTCAGGAGGTGAGTCACTCGCCACAGAATACCCAGCCTCTGACCTGCTCTTGTAGCCACAGTATTTATATGGCTGGTCCAGTTAAGTTTCTGGTTGATGGTGGGAGATTCGGCGATGGTAATGCCGTTGAATGTCAAGGAGAGGTGGTTAGTCTCTCTCTTGTTGGAGATGGTCATTGCCTGATATTTGTCTGGCACGGACTGCTTCATTATCTGAGGGGATGCGAATGGAACTGAACGCTGTGCAATCATCAGCGAACATCCCCATTTCTGACCTTATGATGGAGGGAAGGTCATTGATGAAGCAGCTGAAGATGGTTGGGCCTAGGACACTGCCCTGAGCAACTCCTGCAGCAATGTCCTGGGGCTGAGATGATTGGCCTCCAACAACCACCACCATCTTCCTTTGTCCTAGGTATGACTCCAGCCACTGAAGAGTTTTCGTCCTGATTCCCATTGACTTCAATTTTACTAGGGCTGCTTGGTGCCACACTCGGTCAAATACTGCCTTGATGTCAAGGGCGGTCGTTCTCACCTCACCTCTGGAATTCAGCTCTTTTGTCCATGTTTGGACCAAGGCTGTAATGAGGTCTGGAGCCGAGTGGTCCTGGCAGAACCCAAACTGAGCATCGGTGAGCATGTTATTGGTAAGTAAGTGCCGCCTGATAGCACTGTCGACGACAGCTTCCATCACTTTGCTGATGATTGAGAGTAGACTGATGGGGCGGTAATTGGCCGGATTGGATTTGTCCTGCTTTTTGTGGACAGGACATACCTGGGCAATTTTCCACATTGTCAGGTAGATGCCAGTGTTGTAGCTGTACTTGAACAGTTTGGCTAGAGGCGTGGCTAATTCTGGAGCACAAGTCTTCAACACTACAGCCGGGATGTTGTCAGGGCCCATAGCCTTTGCTCTATCCAGTGCACTCAGCCATTTCTTGATATCATGTGGAGTGAATCGAATTGGCTGAAGACTGGCTTCTGTGATGGTGGGGATATCAGGAGGAGGCCGAGATGGATCATCCACTCAGCACTTCTGGCTGAAAATGGTTGCAAACACTTCAGCCTTGTCTTTTGCACTCACGTACTGGACTCTGCCATCATTGAGGATGGGGATGCTTGCAGAGCCTCCTCCTCAGGTTAGTTGTTTAATTGTCCACCACCATTCTATGACTGGATGTGGCAGGACTGCAGAGCTTTGATCTGATCCATTGGTTGTGGAATCGCTTAGCTCTGTCTATAGCATGTTGCTGCCGCTGTTTAGTATGCATGTAGTCCTGAGTTGTAGCTTCACCAGGTTGGCATCTTATTTTTAGGTACGCCTGGTGCTGTTCCTGGCGTGCTCTTCTACACTCCTCATTGAACCAGGGTTGATCCCCTGGCTTGTATGGTAATGGTAGAGTGAGGAATATGCCGGGCCATGAGGTTACAGATTGTGCTGGAATACAATTCTGCTGCTGCAGATGGCCCACAGCGGCTCATGGATGCCCAGTTTTGAGCTGCTAGATCTGTTCTGCATCTATCCCATTTCGCACGGCGGCAGTGCCACACAATACGTTGGTTGGTGTCCTCGGTGCGAAGACGGGACTTCTTCTCCAAGAGGACTGTGCGGTGGTCACTCCTACCAATACCGTCATGGACAGATGCATCTGCGACAGGTCAAGTAGGTTTTTCCCTCGTGTTGGTTCGCTCACCACCTGCCACAGGCCCAATCTGGCAGCTGTGTCCTTCAGGACTCGGCCAGTAGTGGTGCTACCGAGCCACTCGTGGTGATGGACTTTGAAGTCCCCCATCCAGAGTACATTCTGTGCCCTTGCTACCCTCCAAGTGGTGCTCAACATGGAGGAGGACTGATTCGTCAGCTGAGGGAGGACAGTAGGTGGTAATCAGCAGGAGGTTACCTTGCCTATGTTTGACCTGATGCCACATGGGATCCAGAGTCAATGTAGAGGACTCCCAGGGTCGCTCCCTCCTGACTGTATATCACTGTACTGCCACCTCTGGTGGGTCTGTCCTGCCAGTGGGACAGGACATACCCAGGGATGGTGATGGAAGAGTCTGGGACGTTGGCTGAAAGGTATGATTCTGTGAGTATTGATATGTCAGGCTGTTGCTTGACTAGTCTGTGGGACAGCTCTCCCAATTTTGGCACAAGTCCCCAGATGTTAGTGAGGAGGACTTTGTAGGATCGACTGGGCTTGGTTTGCCTTTGTCGTGTCCGGTGCCGAGTGGTCTGTCCAGTTTTATTCTTATTATGACTTTTTTTAAGCGAGTTTGTACAACTGAGTGGCTTGCTCGGCCATTTCAGAGGGCAATTAAGAATCAACCACATTGCTGTGGGTCTGGAGTCACATATAAGCCAGACCGGGTAAGGACAGCAGGTTTCCTTGGATTAGTGAACCAGATGGGTTTTTACGACAATCCGGCAGTTTCATGGCCATCATTACTAATACTAGTTTTTTTAAATTCCAGATTTTATTTAATTAATTGAATTTAAATTGCCCAGTTGCCGTGGCGGGATTTGAACTCATGACTCCAGATTATTAGTCCAGGCCTCTGAATCACTAGTCCAATAACATAACCACTATGCTACCATACCCATGCCATTGTATTCTCCTGTAAGTACCATGAAACAAAACAGTAACACCACACAACGTATGTGTGTATTCATTTCTACGCATAAGGAAGGGAAAAAAGAATATTTGTAACTGAAAACATTAAGCAGTGCGAGCTATTCATGTCATACCATTTTTCTGAAAAATAACATTTTCATGGGGAAAAAAACAAAATCCAGGAAAATCAGCCCATCTGTAATGTTCTTCCATGAGACTGATGCCCTTGCAGAAGTACCATTTTGTGACCAATTCAAACAAAACAAATAACTTTTACTTTTATTTGCTTTTACTGAATTGGAATATGTATACAAAAATAAGTACATAACACAAAAAATAATAGATAAAAACAATGAACATATATAATTATATAATGTAAAAAATGAATTGGATTTTAGGCTTATGTTTAGGGTAAGCACCCAAACATCATAATCTGTCTTTTCTCCTTACAGATGCTGACTGATGCTGTGTATTTCCATTTACTGCTTTTATTTTGATTAGAACACAAGAAGTAAGAGCAGGAGTCGGCCATTCAGCCCCTCAAGCCTGCTCCGCCATTCAGTAAGATCATGGGTGATCTTCGACCTCAACTCCACTTTACCGCCTGATCCCCATATCCGTCGAATACCCTAGAGTCCAACAATCTATCTATCTCAGCCTTGAATATAATCAATGACTCAGCATCAACAGCCTTTGAAGTAGAGAATTCCAAAGATTCACAGCCCTCTGAGTGAAGAAATTCCTCCTCATCTCAGTCTTAAATGGCCGACCCCTTATCCTGAGACTATGCCCCTTGATTCTAGACTCTCCAGCCAGGGGAAACAACCTCTCAGCATCTACCCTATCAACCCCCCTCGGAATCATATATGTTTTAATGAGATCACCTTTCATTCTTCTAAACTCCAGAGAATATAGGCCCATTTTACTCACTCTCTCCTCATAGGACAACCCTGGAATTAGCCTAGTGAATCTTTGCTGGACCGCCTCTAAGGCAAGTATATCCTTCCTTAGATACAGAGACCAAAACTGTGCACAGTACTCCAGCTGTGGCCTCATCAAAGCTCTGTACAATTGTAGCAAGACTTCCTTACTCTTGTAGTCCAACCCCCTTACAATAAGGCCAACACGCCATTTGCCTTCCTAATTGCTTGTTGTACCTGCATGCTAACTTTCTGTGCTTCTTGTACGATGACACCCAGATTTCTCTGAACACCAACATTTAATAGTTTCTCACCATTTAAAAAATATTCCACTTTTCTCGTCTTCCTACCAAAGTGAATAACCTCATATTTCCACATCTTCCACCTTCTTGTCCACTCACTTAACCAGTCGATATCCCTTTGCAGACTCCTTGTTTCCTCCTCACAGCTTGCTTTCGCACCTACCTTTGTATCATCAGCAAACTTGGAGACATTACACTCGGTCCCTTCATCTAATATAGCTGATCCTTGCAACACCCCGCTAGTTACAGCCTGCCAACCTGAAAATGACCTGTTTATCCCTATTCTCTGTCCGTTAACTAATCCTCTATGCTAATATATTACCCCAACCCCATGAGCCCTTATCTTGCATAATAACCTTTTATGTAGAAATTTCCAACTTTTATTTTGGAAATTCAAATATACTGGATCCACTGGTTCCCCTTTATCTACCGTGCTACTTACATCCTCAAAGAACTCTAATAAATTTGTCAAACACGATTTCTCTTTCATAAAACCCATGTTGACTCTGCCTAATCATATTATGATTTTCTAAGTGACCTGTTACCACTTCCTTAATAATGGATTCCAGCATTTTCCCGACAACTGATGTCAGACTAACTGGCCTGTAGTTCCCTGTTTTCTCTCTCCTTCCTTTCTTGAACAGCGGGGTAACATTTGCTACCTTCCAATCTACTGGGACCATTCTAGAATCTAGGGAATTCTGGAAGATCACAACCAATGTATCCACTATCTCCAGCCAATTCTTAGAACCCTAGTTTAGTTTAACGAACTCTATCTCTGCAGGTTGCCCATATCTACACTTAAGTGAAAGTTAACAATAGACATATTACTATTGATAAAGCTTGATTAAATTACTCCCACTCATTAGTATCTACCCCAGCACAGGCAGAGAAGGGTTTCAGTTTTATTGAGTCCTTCCCTTATCAGCACCTATTTAGGGTCAAGGTAGTTGATTGATCAGGTGGTATGCTAGGGTTTCAATATCATGTTCTGAAGATAATCCCATGGTCTCTGAATTGCAATAGTGTTTTCTTGCACATAGGACATATATTACTATTCTAAATGTATGTTGCCCAAAATGTAGCAAAGAAATAAATGATATCAGAATCACTAAAGAAAAAAGCTGAAAGTGAAATAGCACAGCCTTTAAAAGATGAGAAGAGGTGCAACTTGTCAACAACAGCTGCCACCACTTGAGTGTAGATGCACCTTAAATAGAAAGGCCAGCAATAGACACTGCCTTTGTAAAATGTAAATGTTTTACAGAGCAGATAATTTAATCTAGAAGAATTAGTTTTAAAATAATGGTAATCCATTGAGAAAAGGCAGGGACTGTAGTAGATTTCAGTTTTAAAAATAATCCATGTATTAGCTCCACGCAAGTAACATCTGGGGTTTACTGAACGCCCACACAGAACAATGAGGTCCAGTTTTTATTGTGTACACGTAATCATTTTCCTCCATTAATTAGTGAGTGACGAGCATAATCAAAACATGTTCTTAATGGAACCTTTTATCACTTTGTCTGGGACATTTAGAACAATTGTCGACAGATACTTTACTCATAATACCTGGAATACGATACAATCTGTACAGTAGTTTAAATTGTATTTCCATTAGTTACAGTATACACAAGTAAAAATCCCAAGTGTTCTTCAAGGTCAAATATATTCTTGCTTTAATAAAGCAGTTACAAACTTTTATATATATGCTGCAAACAATATATATGCCACTTTAATGTTGCCCCACAGTAGAGAAGAGTGGTAAACATCCAGAGCAGCAGACGAGTAAATCGTTTAGGAAATACATTTTACCACAACCCTTAATATTTAAGTTGCAGAACAATTTAGAATGCACAATAATTATTACAACTTTTACTATTGTTGCTAACTATTTGTGTTTTCACACCAAAAGTCTTGTAGCTAACTATCATCTTCCATGAGCACCCTTTTTGTACAGTACATGTCAGCTTTAAGCAGACTGCTGTTTGCCATTTTATGCTTTTGCCCTTCACAAAGATGGCGGCGGGCCGTTTGATTATGGGATGATGGACGTATCGGCTGGCCAATCGGAACACGAAGCTGGCATTCATTCACCAATCGGATGGCGGCTTGGGTGGAGTTTGCGTCTCGAGGCTGAGCTGCGCTGAAAGTTCCAATGTTTGTTGTAACTCAGTCTGAAGCGAGTGGCTGCAAAAGGGAACTTTCGTCAACATTTTAATTTAAGATGAAGACTAAACAGGTAGGAGATCACTGGCGTTTGGATTCCAGGTGTTTTTTTTTGCGTGCCGTGGCTGCGGAATGAGATTCCGACCCGGTGACTGAGCCGCTAAAGTGTTCGTCTTCGCAAAGTTTAGACTCCAGCAGATGCCTCCTTCCAAGTACTGAGATCTTAAGATGTTTTAAAAAAACAAGTTACTAATTGCTCCTTCTGTTATTGCGAGAGCCAACTTTATCCTACCAGCGTAACTATTTTTGTAGAGGGTCGAAATATGTCCTCGGCAAGTCACAGTCAGGAAGTCAGTTCAATGCAGACTCTGTCCTCCCCACCGGTTGGCCCTCCCTGCATGGAGCAGGGTGGCACGGGCGCTGCTGGAATGGCAATCCAAAGTCAGGTTGTCACAGACCGAGCTGGGAGGGCAGCTTTGCTTGAGGTGGTGAGGACATGACGAGAGGGCTGTTTATAGAGGTTAAATGATCATTGTTATGGTCAGAATGTGGCTATCCAATATTGACACCAGCAGAAATACCAGTAAAGTGTTTAGTTTGGCTACCAGACTCGGTTTATGCTGTGTCCGCCAAGAGTTTTTGTCTGAGGTGCATGCTGATCGTTTTAGGCAAGTGACAGCTAATGTGAAAGGGTGTGTCCAAATTAAACCAATAAAAACCCGTAGAATATTCAAAGGCCTTTTCCTGTACATCGCGTCTGCAAAATATATTTTATTTGCATTTCAAATGATGAATATTGTTTAGTAGAATGACAGTGTTAGATATTTTCTCTCATTTACATTGCTGTTTGAAAAAAAAACTTATTTAAAGTTGTAACCAGCTATATTTCAGCTTTGGTGCTGAAAGGTTACTGTGGTCCTCAGAGAGTTGAGGCCCAGTCACTTTATCCATTTATATTTGGCACCAAGAAGGTGGTTTGTAAACATTCCAGCATGTCTGTGTCAGTAGGCTGGCCCATATGACTGTCTGAGGAAAAGCTCTGTAAGTGTAGATGATGTCATATAAAGGTGCTTTGTGTAAAGAACAAAATAGCTGGTGGGACGGTGTTAGCCTTTCAACTGTGAGTAGGCGAATGAGACATAAATAAAAGAAGTCACATATTACGCTTTTAAATCTATTCACTTTGTTCACTATTCAAAAACATCTCTTCATTTTACCCACCCCCTCTCCCACTCTCTCCTAATGATGCTAATTCATGGCAGGGTATACAGTTCCTTGAGCTTTCCAAGCTTATTTTGGTATAGTTAAACAAGTAAATTATGTCCAGGCGGCAATCTTCCCCAATCTTATAATACAATAGTGGAACTTTAAAGGATGGTGGATATAAAGTATTTCTTCCTTCTGCCCCCAACCACATTCTGTTCCATGTTAAGAAAGAATTCAAAAATTTCTACAGTGTAACTTCCCAGATTGGGTGCTTCTGTTTGATGTTCCGGATCAAAAAGGATGCCAATCTGAAGAAATCTCTATATGTGCACTCACCGATGCTCCTGTAGCTATTGCCAGCTCAGCAGCACCCTCTAGACAGTGGGAACCTGGATCTCCACAGAGAGGAAAGCACAATTTAAAAATATAAATATCTTGTATGAGATGGGAGATTTCTAAGATTACTTTTAACATACACTAGATTGGGGGAAGGCTACCTCCTGGGTATATTTTACTTGTCCTTTAACTGTGGAATTATTCTTGTGACACACATAATGTCACAACAGCTCAAACATAGGTGAAAGCATAGTACAGTCTCCAGGCTTTAAACATGGACATATATGCATAGGATTATTGTTTATGGGGCACAGAAACGGTCCATCTCAGTGTTATAAATAAATATTATAATATGTGAAGGCCATAATTTATGAAGTCTTCTTCCAGTTGTGGACTAATCAAACCTGTAGGACTCACGAGTAATGTGGTCACTTCAACTGTGGGAAGAATTCCTTCAACGAGATTGCGCTCTCATTATCCATGTGTAGATAGCTGCCCCAGAGCATTGCTCCAGTTCCAATTGGTCATGCCAGCAGAATGTAAGATTACAGTAGTGGTTGTCAGAACCACAAGCAAACATTTGCTCGTTGTGGAAAAAATATATATTTGAGCTTTGGAACATGTTATCGTTCATTAAATAGTTCAACTGATAGGTCTTTTCAACAAAATCAAACAACCCCTTTTTTTTTGGATTGATCCTCACTGAAGTCAGATTAAAAAGTAAGGACAAGAGGACCCTCTTTGAGAGATCCATAGTATGTTGAGGGACATCTGTAATTACGTCTTTAGATGGATGTTTGTTTCCACTTGATATAAATGATAAACATTTTTCTAACAAACATTTCCATGATTGGTATTTTTTAAAATCAGATGATTGGTGGGATCAAACTGCAGGGTACAGTATCAAATTCAATAAGGACACTTGTGCGCAAACACAATTGAATTCTAATAAGGGCTTGGATCAGCCCGATGCATTATTGACAGTGATGGCAGTATCAAACGCAATGATGAATTGGAATGGCAATACTATACCATAGATAATCGCTTTGAGACTGATACCTGTTTAGAGTTGTAATGGGTTAGAGTCTACCACCAATTTCTGCATCACTTCTGCAGGTGGGAAATCTGAGGAAGATTCTGTACTGGGCCGCTTTTGCTCACCTTCCAGTGATGTTGAAAACTGGCTTTAAGTGGAGACCTGGCAGCAGCTTGCCTGCTCTCTCAACTGGGAATCTCCATGGGGATAATTTGTAAGAAGAGGAAAAAAGGTGGAATCTTTTAGAGACAATAATCTGGGACAAAATTAATTGGCACTTGGAAAAGTATGGGCTAATAAATGAAAGTCAGCACGGATTTGTTAAAGGAAAATTGTATTTGACTAACTTGATTGAGTTCTTTGATGAAGTAACGGAAGAGGTTGATGAGGGTAGTGCGGTTGATGTGTATGTCGACTTTCAAAAGGCATTTGTTAAAGTACTACTTGTAAGCAAAATTAAAGCTCGTGGAATTAAAGGGAAAGTGGTAGTGTGGATACAAAATTGGCTAAGGGATAGAAAGCAGAGAGTCGTGGTGAACGGTTGTTTTTCAGACTGGAGGGAAGTATACAGTGGTGTTCCCCAGAGGCCGATGTTAGGACCATTGCTCTTTTTGATATACATTAATGACCTGGACATGGGTATACAGGATATAATTTCAAAGTTTTCAGATGACAAGAAAGTCAGAAATGTAGTAAACAATGCGGAGGATAGTAACAGACTTCAGAAGGATATGGACAGACTGCTGAAATGAGCAGACACATGGCAGATGAAATTTAACGCAGAGAAGTGCGAAGTGATGCATTTTGGTAGGAAGAATGAGGAGAGGTAATATAAACTAAATGGTACAATTATAAAGGGGGTACAGGAACAGAGCGACCTGGGGGTGTATGTACACAAATCTTTGAGGGTGGCAGGACAAGTTGAGAAGGCTGTTTTTAAAAACAAAAGCCTACAGGATCCTTGACGTTATTAATAGAAGCATAGAGTACAAAAGCAAGGAAGTTATGCTAAACCTTTATAGAACACTGGTTAGACCTCAGCTGGAGTATTGTGTTCAGTTCTGGGCAGCACACTTTAGGAAGGATATCAAGACTTTAGAGAGGGTGCAGAAGAGATTTACTAGAGTGGTACCAGGAATGAGGGACTTCAGTTATGTGGAGAGACTGGAGAAGCTAGGGTTCTTCTTAGAGCAGAGAAGGTTAAGAGAAGATTTGATGGAAGGATTCAAAATCATGAATAGTTTTGATAGAGTAAATAAGGAGAAACTGTTTCCTGTGGCAGAAGGGTCGGTAACCAGAGGACACAGATTTAAGGTGATTAGCAAAAGAACCGGGGGCGACATGAAGAAACATTTTTTTAGACAGAGAGTTGTCATGAGCTGGGTGCCTGAAAGGGTGGTGGAAGCAGATTCAATAATAACTTTCAAAAGGGAATTGGATAAATACCTGAAGGGAAAAAATTTACAGGGCTATGGGGAAAGAGCAGGGAACCAATTGGATAGCTTTTTCAAAAAGCCAACAGGGGCATGATGGGCCAAATGGCGGCCTCCAGTACTGTAACATACTATGAAAGAGTTTGAAAATATATTGTACAAGCTGAGGTACTAAAGAAACATTGCACTGTTGGCAATTCATTTTTTTTTATTGATAAGAAATTTGCTGCAGTTTGGGTACTTGCATGTATGTTTTGCTATGTGCTTACAGTCCATGTTCAATTCCCATGCTGTTGGGAGTTAGCTGATCTAAAACAAAGTGGTAATGGGACACTATAGTTGACTTCAACTCCTGTGGGTTACAGAAAAGAAAACTAAGCCTGGCTTTCCATTCCTGATCGCTGTCCAGTAGCCTCTACAGGAAGTGCGCGTGTCTGGATGTTGGGTGAAGATGGAATGGGACTCGGCTGTGATGCCCTCTGCGGTTAAATAGCATATAGATATCCACTGTCAAGGTTAATGTGAATAATTGGGCGAGGTGTCAGAGAACACCTGGCCGCCCTGCAACCATAGTCCATCAAGGAGACAACATCTCGGAAAGAGAGGAGAAAAATTGGCTAAGACAATTATGAATAAGATACTGTACCAACGTGTACATTGGTGCACCAACTTATAATGCTTTGGTTATGTTGAGGTAGTTACCATCCTGCCAGAGATCAGGATCTTACTGTATTGGGAACCGTAGGCCCACGCCTGAGTCTCACCAGCCCCAAGGCTCCAAACGTTATTGATTATTTTTATATATATTACCTTATGTAACTTTTTGAATATATTGTAACTTAAAAACTGAATGTTTTCTTTACTTTAACTTCGCTAGAATTTTAACCAAAGTTCAGAATGATGCAGGTCATTTTGTTTTCAATTTTTCCTCCCATCAGAGGCACACAATTTGTAAAAAAGCTTGATGCGTAAAGTATTAAAACATACTATGAGCGGTATTGACTCTTCATAAAACATAACATCTGTTACATGAATGATTGTGGAAGTGATCCTTCTAAATTGAATGATATACAGTGAAACCTGATCAGAAGATTATGGCTGAGACAGATTGAAATTGTTGCACCAAGTTGGGGATAAAATTGGACTTTGAAAAATATTGATACTAACTTTAACTGTATAATATCCTGAAATTATACTGCTATAAAGTTTTAATATTTTAAAACTAGAATCCTTACTTATGTTTATATGGCACCAGGCATGAATGTTGTAAAGGGTGCAGTTAATCATTTCATGCTGTTTCTAAAGTTGTATTATAAAATACATCCACGATTATTGTTGCAGGATAAAATCTGCATGCGCTTCTCAAACTTTGCGTCACCACATATGATATAAACATATTAAGTATCACTTGAGTTATAATAAATTTACCAAACATCTTGTTTAAGGTTGGAATCCGACGTTCAGCACGTCTTAAGAATAAGGAACTCCGTTCCGCAGCATCAAACACGTCCAAACAGGATGCCAAGGATAACAGCTCAATGCAGAAAACACTCATGGTAAGAAAAATGACAACATGGTCCCTCTTAACCTTTCCACGGGCACAAATCTATATCTAAAATCTAATTGCTTTGTATTTAGAACTTATTATAACAATAACAACTTGCGTATATATGGTGCCTTTAACATAGTAAAAACCAAAAGCTTGGTCAAAGAGGTAGGTTTTAAGGAGCGACTTAAAGGAGGAGGGAGGGGTTTAGGGAGAGAATTCCAGAGCTTTAGGGCCTAGGCATCTGAAGGCACGGCCACCGATGGTGGAGCGAAGGAAATCAAGGACGCACAAGAGGCCAGAATTTAAGGAGCACAGAGATCTCTGAGGATTGTAGGGCTGGAAGAGGTTATACAGATGGGTCGGGGCGAAGCCATGTAGGGATTTGAACACAAGGACAAGAACGTTAAAATCGAGATGTTGCTGGACCGGGAGCGAATGTAGATCAGCGAGCGAAGAGGTGGTGGCTGAATGGACTTGATGCGACTTAGGATACAAGCAGCAGAGCTTTGGATGAGCTCAAGTTTACAAAGGGTGCAATTTGGGAGAATGGCAAGGAGAGTATTGGAATTGTCAAATCTGGAGGTAACAAAGGCATGGATAAGGGTTTCAGGAGCAGATGAGCTGAGGCAGGGGCGCAGACGAGCGATATCACAGAGGTGGAAGTAGACGGTCTTGATGGGGATATGGGGTCGGAAGCTAAGCTCAGGATCGAATAGTTGCGAACAGCCCAGGTCAGCCTCGGACAGTGGCCAGGGAGAGGGATGGATTCGGTTGCTAGGGAACAGAGTTTGTGGCGGGGACTGAAGCCAATGGCTTCAGTCTTACCAGTATTTAACTGGAGGAAATTTCTGCTCATCCCAAACAGCGTGACAAATCGGAGGCAGTGGTGGGGTCGAGAGAGGTGGTGGTGAGGTAGAGCTGGGCGTCGTCAGCGTATGTGTGGAATCTGATGTTGTGTTTTCAGATGATGTCACCGAGGAGCAGCATGTAGATGAGAAATAGGAAGGGATCAAAGATAGATCCTTAGGTGACACCAGAGGAAACGGTGCGGGAGCAGGAAGAGAAGCCATTGCAGGTGATTCTCTGGCTACAACAGGATAGCTAGAAATGGAACCAGGTGAGCGCAGTCCCACCCAGCTGGATAACGGAGGAGAGGTGTTGGAGGAGGATGGTGTGGCCAACCATGTCAAAGGCTGCAGACAGGTCAAGAAGGATGAGGAGGAGGATGTAATTTGTGACTTTGATAAGGGCCATTTCAGTGCTGTAACAGGGAAGGAAACCTGATTGGAGGGATTCAAACATGGAGTTGTGGGAACGATGGCACGGATTTGGGAGGTGACAACATATTCAAGGACTTTGGAGAGAAAAGGGGGGTTAGAGATGGGGCGATGGTTTGCAAGGACAGAGGGGTCAAGAGTGCATTTTTATGAGGAGGAGGGTGATGACGGCAGATTTGAAAGGGTGGGGGACAGTACCTGAGGAGAGGGAACAGTTAACAATCTCAGTTAATATGGGGGCCAGGAAGGGAAGTTGGATCATCAACAATTTGGTGGGAATAGGGTCGAGGGAGCAGGGGGTGGGCCTCATGGACAAGATGAGCTTGGAGATGGCGTGAGGAGAATAGGAGAGAAGCTAGAGAAAGATATGAGTTCAGGGCCAGGGCACAGGGGAAGTTTGACTTGGTGGGCTAGGGGAAGGAGGCGGAGCGGCAGACGCAGCTGAACAGATGGTCGCAATCTTAGTGACAAAGAAATCCATGAGCTCCTTGCACTTGTTGTTGGAGATGAGGTTGTGGGGCTTGAAGAAGACGGTTGGTTGTGGAGAAGAGAAGCCGGGGTTATCTTTGCATTCCCGGCTGATCCTGGAGTAAAGAGCAGTTTTGACAGAGGAGAGCAGGACCCAACAGTGCTTTGTGTGGTCCAGCCAAATCTGGCGATGAATGGCTAAACCAGTTGTCCACCATGAAAGTTCAAGTCTGCGCCCTGTGAACTTAAAGGAGCAGAGATGGGGGCCATACTAGGGGAACCAATAATCCAATAACGCTATTGGATGAGATAGAAATATTCAGTAGGGCATTCCTGTAACTGGCATGCTACAATTAATTCATTCATTCATTTTCCTCTCTCTTCAGTCCTTGATTTCCCAGTGGACACACCTCCTGTTAGAGAGGATGAGTGCCCAAACTGGCTCTCAGATCTCTGCCATTGCTGTTCTGAGCTGGCCACCAAAGAAGGTGTTTGACAACAGCCAAGGGACAGCTCCCCACAATAGTGCAGAGAAATTAGTAATCTAGTGAGGGCTTGGAAAGAGAATTAAACCTTCTGTTGCCACGGCATCATGCATTAATGCTCCAACAAATTGTAGCACTATGCCAGTTTCAATTTATTCACATTGGCTGTGGAAACATTTTACAAATGAAAAAGCATGCTTTAGGGAAAAAAGTACAGTATGGTTGGAAATCACTGCCTGTGACTAAAACTAAACAATCTGGGTCAATAGTTTCCAACCATTCCACTGCAGGGTTCTATAGTCATGAACCCAGCTCTTTCTACAGTACCTTTACATTTAGAAACAGTTTTGCCAGATCTGTTTCCTCGACATACTGAGGATGTGCATTCAAATTAGTAATTTTTAAATATTAAAATACCATATCAATACATAGGATATATATTTGTGACAGTGTTAGTTTACAATTACAAAACACGTGCTTACATTTGCTCCAGGTTGTTGTGTATTTTGTCAAAGAATGCTGGAGCTTGACTGCCAAATTTTATTTGTATTTTCTTAATGCATGCATGTGTTTTTTTTACCCAGTAAGGTCCCTGTTATCTTACTTCTAGTAAATTCTACTGTTCATATGTCCTGCTAATAATGTAGCATCATTTGTTTACAATAAAGATTGTGTCTGAGATTGGGAGAGGGAATATCGTATCAACCCACAATTTTAGAGTGTGTATTTTTTTTCTCCAGTTCTTCTCTCCTCCTCTCCTGAAGGTGGTGACATTTACTGGGGTACGATCCATAGGTGCCAACATCTCACCCAAGATTCTTCATGTGTGAGCCTAGCCAGTGAGTGTTAGCAGAATATTTGATCATGGTGGACATATCAATCTGATCCTAATTTCACAAGTTACTCAGAAGATTTCAAAATGGATTATACACTACCAGCTGCAGAGTACAAAGGAATTTAAAGGCAAAAAATTTAAATCAAAGATTTAAAAAAATCAGTGTTGGTTTACTTTTTGGGAGGAGCTCTTTGTTTTTGTTTTATTCATTTTGTCTTCTCTAACGTCTAATGAATAACCCATTTTGAAGTCTGATTTCAACAATAATCCCTATCCAGAAACCTTTAAAAATTATTGGAGAAGATAATCTACAAAAAGACGATTGGGTGATTACTCAGCAAAGGAAAGTTGGGGGGTTGTTTCAGGCATTTTTACTACTGTTCGGGACATTGGACAAAATCAGAATTTGATCCTGATTAGCAATTTGACGGAGGTCGAATTGATTTCTACAAGTGATATCTTCAGAGCCTGTAATCAGAATTGTTTAGCATCCTTATACTGTAAATTCTGGTATAATGCACAGAGCCTTTGGCTACAATGGGTTTTTTTGGCTAGTTTTCTGAATTCTTCTCTTGAAGTTGCTGACTCTTCCACATAATGGGTCCATAGGTGGTGACAGCCCACCAGTGCCTCACCCGGGTGGCCATTCTTTACCCATAAGCCTCAGCAGTGAGTCTCGACAGCCTATCAGACTAAAGGACTGATCAGAGCTAAACGTCATTTTGTTTTTACCCAATGTCCACATGGGCATTTGCAACACATGGTACTGGATAACATCAGAGGCAGGAAACCATGATTTTGCTTTCTCTTCCCAGGACTGCTAATGCCACTGATAGCACCCTTCATATTGCCCTGAGATTAGTTAGCTCGGCACAGTCGAGTGATGGAATCTTGGGCCTTCCTGGTCTCATACTTGGTTCACTTACCCTCAAACCATGGGTAGAACTAAAATCGACTGTTTTAATTAATCTGCTGCATGGATGGGGTGGCCTTAGCTGGACAAACAGCAGGAAACTCACCAGTTCTATATATTGGTAGGTTGCATAGTTTTAGCGAGTTAAACTTCAGCACTGAGCAAACCTGGGAGTCCATAAGCCATGGCTCATGCCAACCTTCACCTAACCTCTCTGGACTGAGGTAAATGAGATGCGTATCTGTGGGGACCGAGTGTTCACTCTATCCCAGGCAAACAGAAACTATCTTAACGGATTTCTCAGAAGCTTGGTTTGGCAACGCTTAAACAAGGTGATGATTTTCTGTGCATTACAGACACCCAGCTGACCAAAAAAAAATGTAACCATCATAAAAGCAACTTTGATAGTTTATAGCGACATTTCAACCCCTCAGTTCCTTCTTCCTAAGTATCCACTGTCCAATACAGTTCGTTGTTACATAATGTCCTCCTCTGTGTGGCATGTTTAATAAGATATTCTGTTCCAGAAGCAAAATACTGCAGATGCTGGAAATCTGAAATAAAAACAGAAAATGCTGGAAATACTCAGCAAGTCAGGCTGCATCTGTGGAGAAAGAAACAGAATTAACGTATCAGGTCGAAGACCTTTCATCAGATAGTTCTTTCTCCACAGATGCTGCCTGACTTGCTGAGTATTTCCAGCATTTTCTGTTTTTATTCTGTTCCAGAGTTCCTTTTATTCCTAAATTGCTCAGACCTGTAGGACTTGTGATTTAGGAGCCATGTTTTGAATTAGCCCTTGTAATGAACCTAGCTCATTGCTGTTTGTGTGGGTGGAACATTCAACCTAAAAAATTCCATTTGCAGTGATTTTCTTTTATGATGTCACCAAAAGTTGTGATTCTTAACTGGCCTGTAAAAGTAAATAATTACTGTAACTATAGCAATGGAATGTTATGACATCAATCCAGTTACACTGAAGTTGGAACAATCCTGCTTTCTATTTTTCAGCTTGTGAAGAGAGCTGTGTGATCTAGAAAACTACAACCAATAATTTAATTTGATAAAATCCTGTAACTGTTAGGTAAAAAATCATTAAATCGTCTTGCAATACAATATTTCTGGTTCATATTTGCCATTCGGATAACTCAAGTGTCAATACTTGGAAATTTCTGAGTCATCAGATCTCACAAGAATGTACCAGAGTGGGAATACCAGACACTCCTGGAATCTATCGACTTTGCAAGCTGACTATTCAAGGGCGTAATGTAACTCTTATAGAATGAGACTATAGGAGTTATTTTAAAAAGGAACCAATATGCTAAATTGGATATTTGTCGGAACTAGTCCTATATATTACTTTTTCTGACATAAAGCTACTGGTTGAGTTTTAGAATGTATCAAATGATGCATACATTTTGTATGTTATTTTAAGGCCAACAGACCGGGCAGGTGACGTAATCTCCTGCTTCTACCAATTCCACTCTGTGTGCATACAGTAGCTAATAACTCAGCCTACAATGTGTCAAAAGATTGGAATTTGGGCTGTACTTCAGGCAGATTTTCTGTAGAACCGGCAATTTAACTTATTTTGGCTTAAGAGTTTTATTTATCACTGATGCTTTTCTCAGTGGTAATGTTTAATATCACGATGCTCCAATTTAAAATGGGAGTTTAGAGAAGTTTGGTAGGCAATGTCTTAGAGCAAGGCAGACTGCTTTACCCTCTGATTTTTATTTATAATATATAGTTCCCTTCTTTTGTTTGTGTCCTTTCCTATACAATTGATTGTTATTGGGAATTGCAGTGGATGATGTGGTCTGTTACACCCTACTTCTGGACTTTTTGTAAGCTTGCTTTATACTATACATATAATGTGTTAGACTCTCTTTCCCCCCACACACTGTGCATTTACAACCAATAAAGTGACCATTCTCCCACACTGTTCTATGTCCTGCCTTCATGACCTGGTCATTAAGAGTACAAATGCAGAATGAAGATGGAGCCAAACAAAATTCTAAAGTGCCACTTTACTACAGTCAGTGCTGTCGTGAAACCATCTCTTTGTAGTGTGTTCCAACTTATGTAAAGAGATTTACAATCTTTATATTCTAAAAAACATTCTTACAAATCAAATTTTAAAATGTGCATTCTGTTGATATTCTACCTTGTACATGACATTATATTGTGAGTCATTAGCAGATCTGCTGTGGCATTGCTCATGATAAGTCAAAGACTATCTGGTTTTATAAGAACAGGATCATTGCAGCATGTAGCCCACGATAGTTTGCTGCTGAAGTGGAGCTGTGTCCCCCCTTTTAGACCACAATCATAGAATGGTTACAGCACGGAAGGAGGCCATTCGACCCATCTTTGCAAGAACAATCCAGCTGGTCCCACTCCCCTAATTGTTGTAAATAAGCATTTCCTGAGGTCAATTAGAACATAATTGTTCTCTAGATTGGCAGGTGCTGGTAAATCCCTGGCTCCTCCCCACACTCAGGAAAAATAGCAGCTGTTTATCTCTTTTTAGTACTTTTATTTTTTAAAAGATTGTTTTGCATCTGTAACAAAGTGTGACAGATGCAAAACATGTCTGCTAGCAGATCTCCCATGGCATTACTCAGGTCTGGAGCACAGTTGTGATGTTAACTGCTTACCTGATCTGTGTTTTGGAGACTTCTAGATAGGCAGATTCTGGTAATTGCAGCTACTTACAAATTGCTGACACCAATCAGGATAGTTGTAACCACTTGTAAATTTCAGGCTGCAAGCAATGACTGGTTTCTTTTTTTTTTACATAACAGGCATACACAGGACACAACTATTTTTATATGTTCACAAAATGTGTACCATGGCGCAAAGATATCAAACACAAATATTTAATGACCATAGCAGTGTTGTCATTCAAATTTTAGTAAATCATAATGGTGAATGTGCAACATTTTTCATACTATGTCCATTTGAATTGTGTAAATCATCCAGCAGTGTAACTATAGATTTTGTCCTTCCAAACTCAGGTTGTATCTAGAAAGAGCATTTTGAGTTATATAACACTGGGATGAAGTGCTACTGGTTACAATTTTGTCGCTGCTTGTCATGGGAGAAATTTTTGGTGACAATTTAAGAATAACACACAAGAAATATACTGCACATCATTAAAAAAAATATTGGCTTGAGTATGATTTCATTCCCTATAGCGTACCAAAATGTTAAGTATGCCTAGTGACAATACCGCATAGTATCTCACAGCATGCCAGTTAAGATCCTCTATTTACATTGTATTCCTAATGGAATTGGTATTTGAAGTGTAACATTTGATGATTTATGTGTGTGTTTTTGCTGCAGCATTCACATGAAGCAATGCCTGCACTGGACAAAATAGTTTCCAGTCCAAGTAACCATCCCTCAAAAAAACAAAAATGTGAAAGAGTAGACGTGCAGGCAGAGGAGGAAACTGGTGCTGCTGAGCATGATCTGGAAGATACTGCAATCATCCTTCCACACAAACCATCACACAAACCATCAGAACAAAATGAGAAGCCAGTTATTCATGAGGTATGCACAGAAGTGAACCCAGAAGGTCAGGAAAAGGAGACACCCTCCACAACCAGCTTGGAGTGGAGAGAGACAGAAAAACAAGGAGAGCATGCAGCTGAAACTGAAGAACTGGTCAATAAGAATGGTCCTTCAGCAGAAACATCTAATAAGAAAGTGTCAGAAGTCATTGATAAGGGTATGTTGGAAAACAAGGAAGACATTGAAAAAACAGAAAAAAGTGTAGATAATATATCAGAAGTGGGAGATAGTATGGAGATTGATCATCCGCCAGGCACCTCATTCAAAGTGGATAACAGCATTTTTCTGGACGAGGACAGCAATCAGCCAATGCCTGTTGGCAAGTTCTTCGGGAATGTAGAGATTATGCAAGTAAGTGCTATAAATAATTATTATTATTCCTCATTCATTCAGCTTCCATATGTAAAGAGTAGGATGTCATTCAAATGGGGAGTAAAAAACACTGGAGAATTTCCCCTTTCAAGAAAAAAAATGCAGTACAGAAGAAGCTTTATTGGTCAAATGGTCTTCCTGCGCTCTGCCTGTACATGGAGCCTTGCTCTGGATGTAACTCTGTTTCTTTTTTTCTTGTCCCATTATTGGCAGAAGTTTGTTCTATTAGAGCATGAGGGAAAGCTTGTTTTATATAATTTCATCAGCTCTGTGAAAGATTTCTAAATGCTTAAATTTGTGAATTTTGAGTTTCAGTTATCAATTTTTGAAGTCATCACCATTGACTTTGCTCTTGGAATGTGTTGTCATTTTCACATTCCAAGTTAGTCAATGGAGGCTTATGCCACTGCTGTCACTTCAGTTTATGCTAAAACTCAGTTTCAAGATCTTAGCACGGAATATTCCCAGTGGCTGATTCCCACCAGTAGTGTTTGCCTTGTGTAATGTTGCACGATTTGCTAAAATGTACAGCTAGTGGCATTCTTAGCAAGATCTATTATTGACATCAAATTCTCTGTAAGGAGTCTTTCAGATTAGAGTGTCTTTACTTGATGCATAAAAGAAAGACACTCTGATTTCCAGCATAAGCTCCAGATTGGAAAGAGAATCAGGCACAGAAAAAAGTGGCCCCAAGAACAATCCAAAAAGAACTGAATTAATTAGTTGATTTGCATTTCACATTAACTTAAAAAGCAGGAGATAAAGTATTGGAATCCTTACAGACTCAGATAACCCCCTTCACTTTAAGTCCAGGTTCTTTATTTGCTTTAAACCAATTTACACCAAAGCAAAGTTACTAAGGGGCTCATAATGAATGCTCATAATAGCATAATGAATGTTTCAGGATCTTCCGCAGTCAGTACCACTCCTGGATTCTGTCACCAGGCGAGAATATAGGAGGCGGCACTTCATTGCAAAAGATGAAGAGGATGAAGAACTGGAGGACAGTGCAGTTGATGAGACAGCAGGAGAGCCAAGAGTCATGCCTCCTTCAGAAAATGAGGTATGACACTACTGCTGTGTACTTATTGCTGCTGAGTTTTTTTTTAAATAATGGAGTGAGCATCAGCTTACAGCAACAAAAAGAATAGTGATCCCCTCTGAGTCAGCCGAAGTGCTCCATGATTCAGCTCATGGCTGACATCAGTTAAGCATAAATTGGTCTACTCTCTGGGCAGAAATGTCGGGATAAATAAAATGGCAGGGACATAGAAGCACTTTGTATTGAAATTACACCCACCCACTTCACAGCTGAGTATCCTTCTCCATTAAGAATTGGTCTAAAATTTGAATATTAAAGCAGTTCAAGTCTTATTCCACATCTCAATGTTGTAAGTTTGATTTTTGTGAAGTTGATAGCATAACCTACTTGTCAATATTAATGTTCCATCATTAAGTGGGGTGATACACCATTGACCAGAAGAAGAGACTGATCCATATGGGAGGAAGTGGAGTAGGGTCTGTTTTTTTAAAAATTAAGATAGTCCAGAGAGGCACATTTTCAAGTGTTTGACTTCCAACCAGAACATAGGACATTTAATTCCCATCTTAGGGCTAGCTGGATAGATGGGGAACAATGAAAATAAAATCATCTCACTTGTTGTGCTTGAATTATGCTTCCTGATGGTGAGTTGTAGAATGCAGTGACATCTGTTGTGGAGAATTTCTCACTAGCCTGGACCGCCAGGCTAGAGGAGGATTTGTTGAGACAAGTGTCCTCCAAAAGAAGAAACCTGGGAAGAAAAACTCCTTGTGGCTGATCCACAGAATAGCAAGAGCATCTGAGGCTTTGAAGGAACCCAAGGCCCATACTGCTACACGATTCATGTTTTAGCTAGTCATCTATTAAGGAAGATGAAAAGTACAAGTCCGGCAACTAATAATAATGTT
The DNA here is from genome assembly GCF_035084215.1 of Heptranchias perlo. Lineage (NCBI taxonomy): Eukaryota > Metazoa > Chordata > Chondrichthyes > Hexanchiformes > Hexanchidae > Heptranchias > Heptranchias perlo. The sequence goes on from NC_090356.1 coordinate 27,591,785, forward strand.
TTGTCTTCAAAGGTGCCTGTGGGAACTGAAACAAAAGTAAATTCTTTTCTGCAAAATACACCGGATATGGTGGAGAAGTGTTTGTGATGGTCTGTCAAAGCACAGATGGAAACTGCTAACCAGTAAAGTCAAACCAAAGATGTCTGATTACACGCCTAATAATAGCGAAGCCTTATAAATGTGGCCTGGCTTGTAAAGAAGCCAATTTTGGTAGTTGCCCAGCTATTGCATTTTCTATGATTGCACAACATAAATCTGTGGTATTTAGTAACCAAAATTTTGGCTTAAAAGTTATTTCGGCTGTGTTCTGTGATTTTATGCTATATCTTACTTTTATAATAATCTTTTATTTAAGTTTGCACTTAAAAAATAAAATGGCCTTGGCATTTACACGTACAGCTATTAATAGAGCAATAAATCAAAATAATGATGGTTGTGTTACATCAACTGTTTAAAGTTAGAAGTGGAAATAAATGACTGGCAAAGGCTCTGCCAAACCTGACCTATGTGAATGTGAATAGGTACGCAGACTGTTCTGCCACTTAAAATCATAACTGCAATTTAAAGCTAAGGCTAAGCTTTTAAAGTGTACAACCCATTCATATAATCGGGTTCATGGATTTTGTATATAGTCATTATCTGGAATAATTATTGATTTAAGTTGAGCGTGTCAAGCAAAATATTACATTTTAAATTGGCAGTAGACTGTAATATTGTGGTATGTTTGAAAAATAATCTTTTACACAGATTCCTCTGGTTATACTAAAATGACTTATCCATACATTTTAATCTGAGAAAGCTTTGTATACTTGAGATAATGTATTCATGGGAATTCCAGTGAGTGGTTTATAATTCTTTGTAAATGGTCCTTTTTTCTTTAGGTCAGTAATATGAAGTAATGGTATCTTGGTAAATTCAGGGAAAAGTTGCTATGAACGGTGGATGAAGTGAAATGACAAATTTTTCTCAATATCGAGCAATTATTGCACAGTACCGGAACACGATAATCAACACAATAATACAGTAATAATAAACACGAGCATCTGCGACCAGCAGTCCTCACTGTGTGGCTGTGTTCAAAACTTAATACAAAGAATAAATTGAACATTTCACTTTTGATTATGTGTCATGTATCTTAATTGGTGCGTTACGCATTTGTTAACAGGTAACAGGAACAATTGATGATTGTTTTCCAGAATACTTCTAATGTTGGTAGATAAGGCTACAACTCTCTCTTTCAGTAAAATGATTTTATTTTAATTCAGCCTATCAATAATCATGTGTTGTATTTGTTTAATCGGTTACGGTGATATTAATTTAAGTTTTTTTAGTGAAATTAAAAGGTTTTGTTGTGTTCTACTATAACTCCTCTTCTGTTAACTTACCAGGTTTACTATGATTGTCGGTAAAGGGAAAAAACTGGTAGTCTCATTATCTCTCAATTTGATATTTATTTAAGGGTACGAATCCTTCTTTTTCAGGTACTTTTCTTGGTTATCCTGTGTCAGCAATTATCCATAACCGAGGGGCAGCCATTGGAGTCATGTCAATGCCACTTGAAACTGATCAGTAGAAAATGTGCACTAGGCTTTGATTCTCTCTACCTCTGGGCATCGTGCTTGGCCTACACTCACCCCCCACTCCCTCATGTGCATTACTGAGGTTGGCTACAACCCATTTGGAGAATTACTGCCACTAACTTGCCTCTTTTCCATCCCTGGCATAATGCCCTAAACCATAAATCAGTCCCTGCCACAGTTAAATTATGGGACCTGGTATTAAAAAAGAAACCAAGATATTTTGCTTCAGTTAAATATCCAAGCCCATTGTGTAACCTTTTAAAAATACCCAAACAAAAAATCCAATACAGTTTTCAGCATGCAGGTGGAGAGTTGTGAACAGTCTTCTTCAAGCTGAAATACAGAGCTGAATGTATAGCATATTTCTTACTTTTCATAAACTACAAGAAGAAGGTTGGTTGATATATTGGAAAGTTAACCATCAAGTGATGTGGTTATGAGGTTCAATTCAGAAATGGTTAATTTTTCAGTAAACAACCAAACTTAATTCTTTTATCTGAATATATTGTATGGCTTCAATGAAATAGATTTTTTCTTGATGGTAGCTCTTTGTCAAAAATAAAACTACTCTATTTAAACAAATTAATTTAAGAGTAGGCTTGGGTATTTGCATTCTGAGACCATGGTGGATTCTGATGTTGCTCTGGCTCATATGAAATGTGGGCACTACTCTTCACATTGGACTGGAACTCCAGTTATCAAAGTCATATTGGACATAAACCTGTATGTTGGATGACAGGCAGGAGAAACAGTAGGAGGAATTTGAAAAGGGTTGATGAAAATAAGATAAAGGATGGGAAAGAAATGTTTTAAATGGGGTGAAAAGGTGAGATAGAGCAAAAGCATGAGGTTGGCCAGGAGAGGTGCAGAAACAGCAAATAAGGAATACTTGTTGCAGGAGAAAGACCCAGAGAAGGAAGTAATGGTTGATACTCCATTCTGTGTGATTGGTGTGTGGTTCCCTGTGGTTTATGTTAATGATCAGACTGATAAATTATCATGTTTGGAAGATTGTTTGGAACTTTGTTCTTAGAATTAGAAAGTTTTATTTTTAAAACATTTTTTTTGATTGTGGGAAATGTCAGTCCCCATCATCGGAATGTATTTTTCCCCCTTCCATTGTAAGTTTTAAGTCTTTAACAAGCAGAAAGCAACAAATTGCCTGCCCGTTTTAAGGGATGGCAGACAAATGTTAAGAGTAGCTTGCATCAGGAATAAATCACTGCTGCTCTACTGATTTGTGATTTTATGTTCGTTCCTGCCTCTTGAGGTTCCCCCTGTCTGTCCTCTCTCCCAGTGCCATGTACTAGGTTGTGGAAGCCTTCCCACCTTATAGGACTAAGCACCCTATCAGCTGGTATAAAGATGGTTAGGGCCACGGAAGGAGCGTTCATGGCACGGCCTGTCAGACTGTTAATCAGCCTGCGAATCCTTCATACTTCATACTATTCTCCAAGGGACGAATGTGAAGATGCATTTTTTAAAAAAAAGTCATGTGCCATTCTCTGACTGAAAACTATCCCACACCCTCCCCATGTCAGCATTGCTGTGAACCAACCGCTATGTTGCGTATCCTCTCCAATTGATGCCCCTCCCCCAGATGACCAAACTCAGATCAGGTATTCATCGTGTGGGGAATTATGAGGTAAAAAGAAAAAGAAAGAATTGCCTTTATATAGCGCCTTTCACGAACTCAAAACGTCCCAAAGCACTTTACAGCCATTGAATTATTTTTCAAAGTGCAGTCACTGTTGTAATGTAGGAAATGCAGCAACCAATTTGTGCACAGCAAAGTCCCACAAACAGCAATGTGATAATGACCAGATAATCTGTTTTAGTGATGTTGGTCAAGGGATAAATATTGGCCAGGATACCAGGGAGAACTCCCCTGCTCTTCTTCAAAATAGTGCTATGGGATCTTTTACATCCACCTGAGGGGGCAGACTGGGCTTCAGTTTAACGTCTCATCCAAAAGACAGCAGTGTAGCACTTCCTCAGTTCTGCACTGGAGTGTTAGCCTAGTTTATATCCTCAAGTATGTGGAGTTGGACTTGAACCCACAACCTTCTGACTCAGAGGCAAGAGTGCTACCACTGAGTCACAGATGACTCAAAGTAGTACTCCAGTCCCACCACCACCCCTAGTGTAATGAGTAATGTATCATTGCACTGTGGCTGCACCCTAGCCCAGATTTGTTCAGACCTTCTCAATCCAGTAAAAAGCATTTTTAAAGTTTTCTTTCCTTTACTGGGCTGCATTCTTATTTTCCCTCCATCACCTAATCCTCCATAATGTGACTTGTGTGCTGTCTCATGTTCATGCACAGTTCCAATCCAAAGCTGGAACTTTTCCCAAGTGGAACTGTGCAAGAGTGACAATCTATGTCTAATTATAAACTGAAGTCTTAGACCAAGCAATGACAATGATTATCGGAGCTTTCACTAATTTAAGCTTGTTGCACTGACCTTCTGCACAAAGTAAAATAATGCCATTCTTGTTCCATTCACAGGTACCTTACTTTCCATGATATACTGACATTAGTGTTAACTGGGGTGTTTTTTTTCTCAAGTGCCAGAAGTGAATCTGGTACAACTGATTCTAGTTAAGAGGTATTGACTGAGATCTGGTGCAGCAGATCTTGGAACTTCTAAATGTGGCTGTGCAGGTGCACAAGACTGATAACCAGGTGATGTCGTCATGTTGCTGCACCAGTGTCCCTAAAAACAAGTGCGGAAAGGCTAAAATGGTTAGGGACCTAAAGTAAAGGCCTAATAAAACAGCAGACCTTCCCTCTCCCATTGAGGTCACCATACCCACTAAATTGTCTTCCTCTGCCTTCAGTAACAATGGTGCTCTTTTACTAAGATTTGGATTTTAAAGCACTTATTCAATGTTTATGCAAATAAGTAATCAGTCTATTTATGGAGGGATTCAAAGTTGTATTCTAGCTAGGCACATATCCCTTATATTAGATATTGGGCCGGATTTTCCTGTGAGCGGATCGTTAGACTTGGACTTGCCCATAGACATTTTTTGGTCTTTTGCACGGCAACTTCTTCTCATGGGGCCCTCAGTCCAGCACGGCCCCCTCTCCCGGGCATCTGGGACCTGTGTGAACGTGGCAAGCAACTGTCTACCCCCTTAACCAATCAGATTGAAGCATCGTTAATGAGCAGTGCAGTCAGAACCAGGAAGTGTAAGTTAGAATAGTGAATTCAATGTAAGATCCGGTACAGAAAGTGAAATAAAGAGAGGGTAAGAAATATTGAATTAAGAGACAGAGATAAAAGAGACAAAGAAAAAGTTTTTAAAAACTTTTAAAAATTAAATTATTTTTAAATGTCCACCAACAATTAAAATCCAAAGGAATGAGACTCCACCCTTGTAAAAGTTCATTTTCAGTGCCAGAGAGGTTGTTTGGCCATCATTAAGACTTACCACGCCGTTAAAAGGGTGCTTAGACTTGAAATGACTTGACGTACCTTTTTTTGGCGAGATTAGTTTGTATCCATCAGGTCAGTGCAGGAACTTCAAGCCGTTCCATTCATTTGAACAGGGAGCCAGCCGCGAGACCTCGTTTTCACAGAGCTTACAGAGGAGGGTTGCATCTGGTACAGCAACTTCCGGATTTCCGCGTTTAACTGCGCATGTGCAGTCACCGGAAGTTACTGTCCAATTTGCACAGAAATAACGGTGAGCGCTGTTAACCTCACTGTTACTTTCACAGCAAGAACCGGCCCAATTTTCTTAATGCTTTGGATGCTGATTGATTTCGCTGAAGAGGAGGTTAGATTAAGAATGAACAATGTCCCCCTCCCCAGTAATGGATCAGCAAGTTTATCCAATGAGTAAATAAGCCTTACAGACCAGGAATGTCCCAATTTCAACATACAGTCTGTGCTGAGTTAGCTGATCTCAGCTGGGGTGGCAGCGGGTTACTACAATTGGCCTCAGTCCTCTTGGGTTAAGGAGGATGAATTGGGTTCGGTTCTTGATGTTAATTGGTATCCAGTGACCCCTGCTGGAAGTACGTGCATGTGTTGACACTGGGTGAGGGCAAATCTGCCTCAACAACAATCCCCCTTTGATAAACTAGGCTGTCAGCACTTGCTGTCAAAGCTCACATGTAAATAATGGTTACTTGGGTTAGGTACTGAAGGGCAATGGGTATCCAAAAATGAGTCATTGCCTTCAGGTGAGGAGAAGAAAATAGGGGAGAAAACTGGTGGGGGGAAATGACTGATGGGAAGTGTATTAAATACAAAAGGACCATCTCAGCCTTTGTTTTAAAAAAAGAGTTAGGGACAAATAATGAACCTTCTCAGTTTATATTGGTGTAAATTGTGCTGTAGAAAACAAAATAAAATTTGAGAGCTTTGTAATTCATACTGTTTTTGGTATTTGCTCTATCTTTGAAATTTAGAGAAAAATGCTTATAATTCCAGAGGTTAAAAAGGTTTTGTTCTCATGGATCAATGTTCCATGAATTTAGATTTGATTTTTATTTCCTTGATTGCAGCTTCTTTAAGAATAGTTGCACCTAGTTTAAAAATATAAGAATCTGTTAAGGGAAGATCATTTTTGTAGACCCATATGAATAGACAAGGAATTAATTCCTTAAACAATGGATTTGTTTGTGGTTGGAGTGTACAAGAAATCTACATATAATATGCTTGAATATTCTATTTGTAAAATTGGTTTAAAAAATAAACTGTTCTGGTAGAAACCTGAGTCATTTGTTTTTATTGCTTTAAAGTTGCCATGGAAATGGAATCAATCTGGTTTCCAAGGATTTTTTTTTCCATTCCTAGTTATAATATATGCATTTTATAGCAATTACTTGGGAAATAATAAATTGTTTCCAACAAATTATGTAAGTTTTAGAATGCTAAAAAGTTGGGTTCAAACATCTTCTATGGAACTTGGATGAACAGCACAAAGTAATTCCAGAATTCCATGCACATGACAGAGAATAAGTGAGATTGAAGTGCCCAACTTCCCTTATGACTCAATGAGGAATTGCACCAGCAATTACCTTATTTAGGTAATTTCATCCAGGGCAGGGGTGGGGCCCTGCCCCTGGCCTCAGTATCCCTGTGCAAGGAAAGAACGCATTGGTCCACGTTCTTGAACTTGGGCAGTTCAATCTCACTTAGTGTCTGCGCTGTGCATAGAGTTGTGGAATGACTTTATGCTCTTTTAGCATAAAAACAGTTATCAAATTTCATGTGTGAGCACAACAACAACAACTTGCATTTATATAGCACCTTGACATAGGAAAACCTCCCAAAGGACTTCATGGAGCGTAATAAGACAAAAACTTAACACCGATCAAAGAAGGAGATGGTAGGCGGGGTGAACAAAAGCTTGGCAAAGAGGTAGATTTTAAAGAGGGTCTTAAAGGAGGAGAGAGAAGTTTAGGGAGGGAATTCCAGAGCATGTGGCCTTTGCGGCAGAAGGCACGACCGCCAATTCTGGGGCGAAGAGAGTGGGCGATGCTTAAGAAGCTAGAGTTGGAGGAATGCAGAGCTCTGAGGGTTGTAGGGCTGGAGGAGGTTACTGACATAGGGGCAAGGCCATGGAGGAATTTGAACACGAGGATGAGAATTTTAAATTCGAAGCATTGATCAACCGGGATCCAATGTAGGTCAGCGAGCACAGGGGTGATGGGTGAATGGGACTTGGTGCGAGTTAGGATACGGGCAGCAGAGTTTTGGATGGGAGGCCAGCCAGGAGAGCATTGGAATAGTTGAGTCTGGAGGTAACAAAAGCATAGATGTGGGTTTCAGCAGCAGATGGGCTGAGGCAAGGGCGAAGACGGGCAATATTACAGAGGTGGAAGTAGGTGGTCTTGGTGATGGAAGCTCAGTTCAGGATGTCCAACCCAAATGTCAACCTGCTTCTCAGCTCAGTCTGGTTCAGCCTGAGACAGTGGCCAGGGAGGGGGATGGAATTGGTGGCTAGGGAACAGAGTTTGTGGCGAGGGCTGAAGACAATGACTTCAGCCTTCCCAGTGTTTAATTAGAGGAAATTGCACCTCATCCAGGACTGGATGTCAGACAAGCAGGCTAACAACACACAGGCAGTGAAGGAGTCGAAAGAGGTGGTGGTGTCGTCAGCGTAAATATGAAACCTGACGTGTCTTCAGATGATGTCGTCAAGGGACAGCATCAAGAAGAAATAGGAGAGGTCCAAGGATAGATCTTTGGGGGACTCCAGTGGTAATAGTGTGTGGACAGGAAGAGAAGCCCTTACAGGAGATTCTCTGGTTACAACCGGATAGATAAGAGTCAGTATCAAGGCAATTGAAACCTGAAGCTGCCTCAGGTGAGCTTGATCTTGTCCTCATGTCACAACCAAAAATGCAAACTTTCCAGCAGGGTTCACAGAATAAAATTCGGTAGAAAGAACACACCTTAGCATAAGCTGCTTTTAGGAGAGGAGAGATAAGGGACCAAATTGGATGATTGTCTTTGCCAATGTAATCGTTTCTAGATCAGCTGGAGCAAAGTCATGACAAATGATTCTAATCATGGTGGTATTATCTAGTATCCACTGCCCTGATCATATCATCTTCTGGGGTGAGTTCACTATCATGGACTCTATGCCACTGCATGCTTTGACTCTTGCATTTCTTTGTTTTACAACATGGACATGCAATGTTAGATCTAATTCAAAGAACAAGAAACAACTTATTTGCAACAGAATTTATCCATTAAACATTCTCAATGTATTAAAACTAGGTGATAGCAAAGCACAAATGGCACTTTCCCACAAAAACACTGGAAACTAAATAACAGTCTGTTGGCATAGGGCCAAATCACTGCATCATGGGGAGTCAGGGGTTAAGCTCATGGCCATCTTTGCCTCACATTGCAAGTTTCCAAGATACAAAAGAAATTGTCTTATCGGTGATTCCTCTCTCTCGACATTGGCCTTCAATCTCTTGTGTGCGTGCTCGCTCTCTCTTATGTCATAAAGTTTCTGATTGCCATTGATATTACATTGGGCAGTGCTTTGCTGACCTTACCTTCTTGTTGCTCCTAAGCTGCACATACGCCATTCCATGCGCTGTTCTTTCTCTCCTAAATCATCATTCTGCTGAAATTTAAACTGTTAGTTTGGTACTGTAAATCGCTCTTTCCCAGGACCTCAAAAGTATGAAACTCTTCACCCGCTTTGCCTACCTTCTAAAATACTCTGGCTCTGATGACTTGAGATGGGCACCACCCAGCGATTACTGCTTTATCTTTGCTTCTCTTTCATTCTTCAACTTTGGTGGTTTCCTGACCTTTGCAGAAAATTGGGCATAGCAGAAATTTTAAAACAAATCAAGTCTCCATTTATATGGGACCTTGAAAGGACAGTGTAGCTGGGGGTAGGGGAGGATGGAACCACAATGTAACATATGCCCAGAAATTGCTGGAAAAATGATGGCGAGTTCACGGCGCACGCCATTATTAGTGTGTAAATAACCTAGCAACTTGTGGCGATGAAGAGTTGCGAATCATCACAAGTTGCTGGACGATTTGTGCCACTCCGCCATTAGCTTCGCTTAAACGGGAGCTCGCCATCAACCTCACCATGAGTTTCAAGAAATTGCTGGATTTGCACCATAAATCTGAATGAATCTCACCACGGACATTTAGGGCTGGAATTTCATGACATAAGGACCATTTTAATGATGTAATTTATGATCCTGCAATGCATCTCAACCTCTCTGGCCCAGGAAGGGAACAATTGAAACTGTGGAGTCTCACTACTTCTGGTAGTAAATTGTTTCTAGAGGTATTAAAAAAAATGTTCTTACTTTTCCTTTCTGTCTCTTTTTGCTCTCTTAATCCAATCTTTCTTTTCCCCTCTTTATTTCCCTTTCTGTATCTAATTTGACTCTAATTCACCCTATTTCATTTTTCGTCATTCACTCTATCCTTCAATTTCATTAAGGAGATAGACCTTTGGACCCTATGTTCAGGAGGTCCCACATGCCCTGTTGACGTCACCACGTCGTTATCAGCTCGCACTTCCAGCAATTTGTGGCGCAAAAATAATATGGCCTGAAGGTGAGGAAAAACTCGAATTCACGGCGTTCGCTGCAAGATACCCCACTCCAACAATTTCTGGGCCATTGTAACAGATCAAATTCTTTGTTGTAATGTCAGTATGGTTCACTGATACCATCCTCACCTCTGGTTCAGCAGGTTGTGGGTTCAAGCCCACTTGTGGATTTGAGCGTATAATCTAGTCTGATGCTTCAGTGCAGTACTTAGGGAGTGCTGCACTGTCGGAGGTGCTGCCTTTCAGATGAGACATTAAATTAAGACCCTGTCTGCCTGTTGAGATGGATGTAAAAGATTTGAAGAAAAGCAGAGAGTTCTCCCCAGTGTCCACGCATATATTCATCCCTAAACTAACCACCAAAACAGATTAATTGATCATTTTGGGTGTGGGACTTTGCTGGGTGCAAATTGGCTGCCGGATTTTCCCACAAAACAAGTGACTACACTTTAGGATGTCCTGAGGATGTGAAAGATTCTATAAAAATGGAATTGTGTTTCTTACCATGGCAACAGGATGACAGTGTGTACGTGATGCAACTCCATTGTGTTGATGCGGAAAATACACCAAGAATATCTCATGGACGTTCAGGCTTCCTGCTGGAATGACTCCACTAACATCTAATGTAAACAATTTTGTTGTTGACAGTTTTACAACTACATTCCTTTAAGACAAGTTTTACATTAAGGTGCTTTTTTATTTTAAAATCTGTTACAATCACTTTGAACTTCTAGTCTATCAACATCTTTATTACTAACCTGGGACTAGCCACTGCTTTTATTTCCCAGTTTTTCCCCCTTTCCTCTCCTGAAGGTGTGGGGATACAGTTTCTTGCTGGGTGCCAGCACTCCAGTATCTAGCCCAGAAACATCAAGGCTAATTGCAGCAACCTTTCCAGTGCACCAGTTTGAGAACAGCCAACTCAGCAGCTGAAGGACTGAACTGGGATGTTTCTGAACTGGATATCCCAGTAACCCACTGGGTGGTCCACTCATTCCCTGAGCCTTTGGAAGAGCCAAGCTCAAGATTCTAATGATGAAACTTTTGATGCATGATAGGTAATAGCTGTATCCCACCATCTGTAGATTGTTTAACAGTTATACAAAATAAAAGGGCAAGATTTTGAATGCATATAGATATATGAATTATCTGACCAGTGAAGTTCCTCATCAAATTGCTATCATATCCAATTTGACTACTGGATTGAACTGAATATCTAAATCAAACCCATTTCAAGTTCAATTTCACTCATTTAATCTGCCAATGTGCTGCTAATCTCGGCATAGTTTGTATATAATATCAGAGTGAATATTGACACCACTGTGGCAGCCAATGAGTTGGAGGCGGGGCAGGGCTTGTGGTTTTAATTTACAGCGTCTCCGAACTCGTGATCAAAACTACAGCAAACAGAGGCTCCCACATACAGCAGGATTATTTCTCCTGCAAAATGCAGTGAGTGGAGGAAAGTTACATAGTACAAAATTATGTACGTAAAATCAATCCCAGTTATATACAGCAGTGTGTGATTGACAGAGGAATTACCCAATCATCTCTATCCTGGTCGGGACTTGTGGTGTCACTCAATGCAGCTGTATGATATTGTGGAAAGGGTTAAACATGCTGATCAAATGAACAACATATGACAGGCTTTAAAAATACACCACTCATTTTCTCAGACTCTATATTTTCAGCAATCTAGGAATTCAGCCAATTCAATTCTGTAGCAAATGTGTAAAACTCAAAATTAGTTGGTTTAAAGATACACATTTTTTCACCATTTGGTGAATTATCTCTCATATTTCTAGGCTTTCATAACTGTTGTAAAATTGCAGAACCTGAGCGTTTGTTGAGAATTGATAACCAGCCTTTGTGTAATGAAGTGGATTAGCTGCATTAGATGTCACATGATTCATAGGATACTGATTTAAACCCAGGGTTTTATTCATATCGATCATTATACACATCAGACATGGGGTTTTACAGTCAAATATGAGATTATGTAGCTTGATGAGAAAACCACAAACACTGAGAACACTAGAACAATTCCAAAAACAACTCTCCAAACAGGAGAATGGATAAAGACCATTAACTGGTGATTCGGACAAATTTTCAACATTATTTTCCATAATATTAAAAGTGGCACTTTCTCTACAGAATTAAATATTTTAACATGTACAGAAAAATAGATTACGTGTATAAACCATAAAATAGCACACAAAATATTATTACAGGATTGCTATGGCTCAGTGGGCAAATGCACTGCCTACTATCGTAGTGTTATACAGACCAGTCCTAGGTTCAATCTTCTGTATTGAATGAGTTGATCTCAGTCAAACAGCACAAGGAGAGTCAGAACTGGCTTCGACATCCCCAAGTTTGGAAAGGATCAAACAATCATGGTCCCTGCTGCTGATCGCTATCCAAAGATTCCTGCTGGAAATTCTGTTGGAACGCTGGGATTTAGGTATTCCGACAAATATATGCCAAGGAACCAGACGAATCCCTCAACCCCCTCACTGTAACTCCTCACTAAGGAACAGTCTAGATTCCACCACCCAGTTTTAGGACTAGGAGTGAATGATGCCTGAGCTACATTACATTAACCACTTCAGATCAAATTTGAGCTTATTTCACCCATGCTTGATTAGGATACATATAAGCTACTGAGTGAATGAATTAAGCCTTTTTTGCCAAATCAAAGGAGAAGTCAGTCAACAAGTCATACATTAACAATTATTTACTGATTTACGAGATTACAACTTAAAGTTACACTGAGTATATGAGGAATTAATAGACATGAGCAGATGTAGTTAGGGTTAGCTTAGAATTTGAATAACAAATCATTAATGGACCAAGTTACTTAACAAAATGAGGAACAGAGGTTGTAAATGCAAGTCAGTAATGTCATTGTAATTCAGCGCTATAGGAATCACGGACTATTAAATTATAGTTGAGATCAGTGTCTGAGACTATTGCAAGTTGGCGAGATTACACTGAGAGTAAGTCCTTAGATAGCTGACCAGTTAACAGCCTTGGAAATCCAGTCTACTGGATAGATTAACATCCACATGCTGGTAGTTATCACTGATCCAGACATTATACAACCATGTCCTTATGAGCAAAGTGGCTGAGTCGATCTTCTTCCTTACCTGGGGTGCAGGCATTCGTCTCAGGAGCCAATGAGCTCCTTTAGTGGCGAGTCATCTATTTCACTTGGAACCTTGGTTCCGGCTGAACCACCTTATGCACAAACGATGATATCTGAGCTGGCCTCACTTTCACCTTCCATAAGTGTGTCACTTAACTGCACGAGTGTCTGTGATCAGCACAGACACTTGTGCAGTTAAGTGACACACTTATTCTTGCCTGTAACTGTCTGGTATAGCCGTACAATCTAACTTCTTCCTCTCTGTCTTGAAATACTTTGTACTTGTAACTTTACATCTGCTAGGTAAAGATTACTACAGAAGAAGATAAAGAGTATTTCCTTCTAACTACCAAGAGGAACTATGGAAGACAAAGAAAGATTGTGCCTCTATTACGACAGACTACTACTCTACTACAGACTTCTACTACTGACTGGTTGGACGGAGTGCAAAAGTTCTTTTTTACACCTTAATTTCAAAGAGAAGCTTCTTACATTCAATTCACCAGTCTAAGTGACACATGTTGGAAGGGGCCACCCCTTTTACTGTCAATCATTTCTAATTAACATGGAGGTTCCTCGATGCCTTTGAGTTAGTGAGGCCTGAATATCCCCACACATCAGACTATGGGTCTCTGTTTCACAACACACCTTACCAATCCATCTTGTACTTTACAAGGGGTCCCAATGTGAGGAGATGTGTCATCTTTAAGTGTCATTAAGTGCCATTTCCTTGGGCTTGTGCCTCCTTATGGCTTTCTAATACCAACACACAATACCTTCTTGATCTACACAAGCCTTTAATGCTCGATGAGCTTTGCTTCTCAGCCACCTCCCAGCGTTCAGTTCAACTACTAACTCCACATTGAGTGGCCACGTGAAATTGAACTTCTTTTTGAAAGTACATTTGAGGAAGTTTACAGGGACTTTCCCTCAAGGGTCTTGGAGGCACCCTTCACGCAATTTACTTGGCACTTTTACTAAAATGCTCATGCATAGACATTGGGGGAGGGCAGGATCAGGTCTCCATGGGTGAATAGTAAGTTGGCTCACAGTCTAGGCACACAGGCAAGGAATGGCCATTTGGGCAGGGTACTCATGACCCCAGCATGACTGAGTGCCTTCACAATTCTGGACAATATGGGTTTTTTGAATTCATTTTTGGGACTTGGGCATCACTGGCAAGGCTGGCATTTATTGCCGAACCCTAAGGCCACCAGACAGCAGTTAAGAGTCAGCCACTTTGGTTTGGGACTGGAGTCACATATAGGCCAAACTGGGTAAGGACGGCAGGTTTCCTTCCCTAAAGGACATTAGTGAACCAGTTGGGTTTTCATGACAATCCGATAGCTTCATTCAAATTCTAAAACTGCCAATGGTGGGGTTTGAACTAACCATTACACTACCGTACTCATACCTGTGAATACAACTCATATTTTCAACTCCCAACAGCAAAAAATATTATAATTATAAACTTTCCTCATTACCTTGTGAACAATTCTGCGCTGTGCACAAGAACAACTTCTCACTAAAAATAGAAGTATTTTAAAAGATAGAGATATTTGATCATTTTCCAGAAATCAAAACCTGACATTTAATTTTACACATTCCGGGCTTGAAACACTTGGTCTGATTTTGAGTTCATGGCACAAACACAGAACGGTTTCACGGCCTTTGCAAGTCCCTGCTGGACCAATCTGACTTTTCCGTGGTACGAACAATGATGTAATTATGCAGTGACAAGTAGTTTAAGCACAGTAAAAAAAATATACCTGTCTCAGATAGCAGTCAGGCCACTGTAAATGGTGGAAATTATAAAATGATAAACTACGCTTAATTTAGTACTAGTTATGTCAGTTTCCATGGGTTATCTTTTTCTGCGTTTCTTTTCCGTGTAGATCTGGGATGAGTCACATGACAGATTGTGCTCTTTTTTCTGGTGACAGACAATGTGAACCAGCTTCAGATTGGCCAGAGTAAACAAGAGGCTGTAGAAATATTCAACCTTGCTGTCCTCAGTTTCCTGTTTTACGACAGCATCGACCAGTGTCGGAATAATGGTCCGTTTCTTCTCAATCCTGTGGGGAAAGTGCCGAACTAGGGATATTAAAATAAAATGCAAGGTCCCCAATCGTCCATGTTTTGCACGCATTTACACGAGTGGAACTTCACAATTACTGCAAAGGATTACTCAGTCAACCAAAAGGTTACAATTCATATAATAGCCTTGAGGGCTGCTAAATCTTATGCTCAACAGGGAGTTAATTTCCAAACATCAATAGGACACTATTGTTGAGGTGAGGAAGGAGGGAAGGTCACTGATAGGAGCATTCCACATGATTTCCAGTCCAACTAGCATGTATAGCATGATGCAGGGTTCAGTATAAAGTGAAATCCATTTTTAGTGCTAACTGCTTATAGTGATCGTGCAGAAGTAGCAATTAAATTGTAGATTACAAAACCAGATCATGTCAATGCTGGGACTTGCACAGGCCATGAAATATACATTCCCTTGAGGAATAAAAACCCAACAGGGAAACGTGGCTAACAAGGGAAGTTAAGGATAGTATTAAATTAAAAGAAGAGGCTTACAGTGTTGCCAGAAAGAGTAGTAAGCCTGAGGATTGGGAGGGCTTTAGAAATCAGCAAAGGATGACCAAGAAATTGATAAAGGGAGAAAATTGAATATGAGAGTAAACGAGCAAGAAATATAAAAACAGATTGTAAGAGCTTCTACTAGTATGTAAAAGGGAAGAGGTTAGCGAAAGTAAACGTGGGTCCCTTAGAGGCAGGGAAAGGAGAAATTATAATGGGGAATAAGAAAATGATGATTAAGACGATAAACCAATATTTTGTATCTGTCTTCACAGTAAAAGACACAAAAAACATACCGGAAATAGTGGGGAACCAAGGGTCTAATGAGAGTGAGGCACTTAAAGTAATTAATATTAGTAAAGAAAAAGGACTGGAGAAATTAATGGGACTAAAAGCCAGCAGATCCCCAGGACCTGATGGCATACCTCCTAGGATTTCAAAAGAGGTGGCTGCAGAGATAGTGGATACATTGCTTATGATCTTCCAGAATTCCCTAGATTCTAGAACAGTCCCCGTGGATTGGAAGATAGCAAATGTAACCCCGCTATTCAAGAAAGGAGGGAGAGAGAAAACAGGGAATTACAGGCCAGTTAGTAGTAGTAGACATCAGTAGTAGTGCAAATGCTAGAATCTATTATTAAGGACATAGTAACAGGGCACTTAGAAAATCTTAATATGATTAGGCAGAGTCAACACGGTTTTATGAAAGGGAAATCGTGTTTGATAAATTTATTAGAATTTTTTGAGGGTGTAACTAGCAGGATAGATAAGAGGGAACCAGTGGATGTAGTATATTTGGATTTTCAAAAGGCATTCGAAAAGGTGCCACACAAGAGGTTGTTACACAAGTTTAGGGTCCATGGGATTGGGGGTAATATATTAACATGGATAGAGGATTGGTTAACGGACAGAATGCAGAAAGTAGGAATAAACGTGTCATTTTCGGGTTGGCAGGCTGTAACTAGTGGGCTACCACAAGTATCAGTGCTTGGACCTCAGCTGTTTACAATATATATCAATGATTTAGATGAAGGGACTGACTGTAATGTATCCAAGTTTGCTGACGATACAAAACTAGGTGGGAAAGTAAGCTGTAAGGAGGATGCAAAGGGATACAGACAGATTAAGTGAGTGGACGAGAAGGTGGCGGATGGAGTATAATGTGGGGAAATACAAAATTATCCACTTTGGTAGGAAGGATAGAAAAGCAGAATATTTTTTAAAATGTGAGAGACTAAGAAATGTTGGGAGTCAGACGGATTTGGGTGTCCTTGTAAATGAATCACAAAAAGTTAACATGCAGGTACTGCAATCAATTAGGAAGGCAAATGGTATGATAGCTTTTATTGCAAGGGGGTTGGAATATAAGAGTAAGGAGGTCTTGCTGCAATTACAGGACTCTGGTGAAACCACACCTGGAGTACTGTGTACAGTTTTGGTCTCCTTACCTAAGGATGGATGTACTTGCCTTAGAGGGGGTGCAATGAAGGTTCACTAGATTGATTCCTGGGATGAGAGGGTTGTCCTATGAAGAGAGAATTTGTAGAATGGGCCTATATTCTTTAGCGTTTTAGATCAATGAGAGGGGATCTCATTGAAACGTATAAAATTCTTAGAAGGTTTGACAGGGTAAATGCTGAGAGGCTGTTTCCCCTGACTGGAGAGTCTAGAACTAGGGGTCATAGTCTCAAGGTAAGGGGTCGGCCATTTAGGACTGAGATGAGGAAAAATTTCTTCATTCAGAGGGTAGTGAATCTTTGGAATTCTTTACCCTAGAAAGCTGTGGATGCTCAGTCGTTGAGTATATTCAAGACTGAGATCGATAGATTTTTTGACAATAAGGGAATCAAGGGATATGGAGATCGGGCGGGAAAGTGGAGTTGAGGTAGAAGATCAGCCATGATCTTATTAAATGGCGGAGCAGTCTCGAGGGACTGTATGGCCTACTCCTTCTCCTACTTCTTATGTTCTTATGTAATTCCCCAGGTCTCACGCTGCCGAGGTCGGGACAATCTGCTGCCCGCCCCAAGCTAAAATTGGGCCGTTTATTTTTAAATTTGCTTCAATATTTCAAAGTGGTAATACAAGAAGATTCAAAGCACTACAATAAAGAAACACTTTCTCATCTGCTCTGCATAGTGACTCACCAAACCAAGGGAATCACATTTTTATGTAAACTTTTAAACACGTTTTCAATAAAAATGTTCACTACAATCCTTTAGCAATGAATGTTTTTTATGAATGGGCAATTTTATGAATGACAGTGGAGATCACAAGCATCTGGGTGACTGTCATTCATAAAATTGCCCATTTATGTGAGATAGAGAGGGAGCGAGTAAAAGAGGGAGCACATACTTACACAGAGGAGAGAGCACTACAAGTGAGCGAGACCAAGAGCAAGAGAGAGAATGGGCTTTTCTTTCCTCTTTAGAAATGATCATGAGACATTAAACACAAAAAATATGAAAATAAATCTTTTCAGGACAGAATCCTGACAATTAGCTTTTAATTCCAACTTCAAATCTGAACATTAACACTCAACGTTCACCTTATTTGTGAAAATTTGACAAGATTTAAACTGAGTGACACAAATGACAGCCTCACATTTTGCACTGAACCACAACTCATTTTAGTTTCTCAAACATTTACAAGAAATGGCTGACGGTGCATAGATTTATAGATTTCTCCACCTACCCGTGATCCAGATTCCAGGTGCTAAAGACAATTCTGTTTTCCCTGTTACCGTACGGATTGATGAAATGGACAAAGTTGCAGGAATCCTCATCAAACGCCCCCTGGAAAAGTACAGCGGTTCAACTGTTTAATTCCATCTTGGCGACGTGTTTAGTCTTGAACCGGAGATGTGATGAATGAAACATTATTAATCCCTTTTCCTGATTTGACTGAAGCACTTGTTTAAACAGGAAGGGTTTAAGAATACTTAGTGCAGGAGGTGTAACAGATCTGGAGCATCCAGAACCAGCTCAACTCAAACAAAGCAGATGAACCATTGCAATACCCTTGAATTTCCTTGTAAGCTTGCGGCATTAGCGTGCTAAAAAGATCGAGGAAATTTTTGGGTACAGGTATCAGCTGTGGCTCAGTGGTAGCACTCTTGCTTCTGAGACTTGAGCACAAAATCTAGGCTGACACGAGTGCAGTACTGAGGGAGTGCTGCAGTGTCAGGGGTCCCGTCTTTCAGATGAGGCATTAAACCAAGGCGCTGTCTGCCCTCTCAAGTGGATGAAAAAGATCCCATGGTACTATTCGAAGAAAAGCAGGGGAGTTCTCCCCTGTGTCCAGGCCAATATTTATCCCTCAACCAACATCATTAAAAAAGCAGGTTATCTAGTCATTATCACATTGACTACACTTTAAAAGTACTTCATTGGCTGTAAAGCACTTTTGGTTGTCCTGAGGTTGTGAAAGGCGCTATATAAATGCAAGTCTTTTTTTCTTTTTACATTTACGTCATTATTGCGCTAAACGCAAGTTTCCTCGATCTTTTTAACAGTGCAAACCTTACGCCCGTCAAAGCCTCTCGGGGCTCATTTGGATAGCTGCACTGGTCAAGCACATGGAAGTTTCCTGGGTTTATGCTGCTCCTGCATTCGGTATGAAGTTACACCCAAAAATATCTGGTCTAACAGCTCAGACAAGTGTCAGTGAGGAGTCGGTGAGATGAACAGTGCCCCAACTTCACATGCTGATAACTGGCTTCTGAAAAACTTCAGATTTTTTCACCAGTGTCACCTGTGCTTCATATTATTGCAGTGCTTTCCTCTCTTCCCAGAGAAATATTTTTGGGCCCCCAACTTCCCCTACCCCCAAACCCACACTTACATCGACTTCGGACAAGGGCATCGTAATGGAGGAGGAGTTGCAGCAGCAGCGTGTTGAGGTACTGTGTAGTCACTGTTGTAATGCAGGAAACACAGCAGCCAATGTTTCACACAGCAAGGTCCCACAAACAGCAATGTGATAATGACCAGATAATCTGTTTTAGTGATGTTGGTTGAGGGATAAATATTGACCAGGACACCGGGGAGAACTCCCCTGCTCTTCTTCGAAAAGTGCCATTGGATCATTTATGTCCACCTGAGAGGGCAGACAGGACCCCGGTTTAACGCCTTATCTGAAAGACGGCACCACCAGCAGTGCAGCACTGAGGTGTCAGCCTAGATTATGTGCTCAAGTGTCTGGAGTGGGACTTGAACCCACGACCTTCTGACTCTGAGGCCAGAGTGCAATCCACTGAACCACGGTTGACACCTGAAATATAAATATTTCTTCATTGGGGAAATTGACTTTGGATCAGAGAAAGACAAATCGGAATATTTTCTTAATGATGAAAGACTAGGAGTTGAGGATACTTCTAGTAATTTATAATTGAAATGTTTTAACAGCCAACAAAAATATAAAGAGTCTTTTTCTTTTGGGTATGATATCAAATCAAAGCCGTCCTGAAGTTGAATAGAGTTATTCTATTTAATAGCGGAATGTGACTTGTGGTGCTCCCGAGGAATCTGTACTGGGGCCTTAGCTTTTCACCATATACATGAATGACTTGGATGAAGGAATAGGGAGTTATATATCCAAGTTTGCAGATGACACTAAGTTAGGAAGCACAGTAAGTTGAGTAGATGGGAGCAGGAAGTTACAAAGGGACACTGACAGATTAAGTGAGTGGGAAAAACTGCGGTAGATGAGGTTCAATGTGGGAAAGTGTGAGGTTATCCATTTTAGATCCAAGAAAGACAAATTGGAATATTAGAAACTGTGGAGGAGCAAAGCGATTTAGGTGTCCATGTGCACAAATTACTAAAAGGTAGTGCACAGGTACAAAAATTAACCAAAAAGGCTAATGGAATGTTGCCCTTAATCTCAAGGGGGCGAGGATTCAAAAGTGAGGAAGTGATGCTTTAGTTGTACAGATCCTTGGTCAGACCCCATTGTAAATACTGCATTCAGTTTTGGGCACCGAACCTCAGGAAAGATGTATTGGCCTCGGAGGGGGTACAGCGCAGATTCACCAAAATGATACCAAGGCTTAAATTATAATGGTTATAATGGAATAATAATTAAATGGTTAAATTATAAGGACTGGTTGCATAAACTTGGGTTGTATTCTCTTGAACTTGGAAGTTTGAAGAGTGAACTAATGAGGTATTTAAAAATTAAAAAGTGATTCGATAGGGTAGATACATTAAACTATTTCCTCTGGTGGGGAAATCCAGAACAAGGAGGCAAAACCTTAAAATTAGAGCTGGGCCATTTAGGAGCAAAATGAGGAGGCACCTTTTCACAAAAAGGATAGTGGAAATCTGGAATTCTCTCCCCCAAAAGGCTGTGGTTGCTAGATCAATTGAAATTTTCAAGACTTAAATCAATAGATTTTTGTTGGGTAAGGTTATGAAGGGATATGGAGCAAAGGCAGGTAAATGGAATTGAGGTCCAGATCAGCCATGATCTAATTGAATGGGGGAACAGGCTCGAGGAACTGAATGGCCTACTCCTGTTCCTATGTTACACCAGAGTTGCACCAAGAATATTTAGATTTAACTTAACCCAGGAAATTTGGGTGTAACTCCCTCTGCTGGTGACTGGTGTAATTTTCCATCATAACAATGGTGTAACTGACATCAAGGAAATTCAGGGCTAGTATTTCTCTTGAGCTAATCATCAAGTTAGTTTATGGATATTTGTGTGGTCAATTTAAAAATATACTATCTTTAAATTCCTCGCTAAATTAAAAAGAGGGGACTAAAAGCCAACATTTGCTAAATGTCAGAATGAATGAACAGTGTTATATTACGGTTATGTAAATATAAATAGTGTTGAATTTATTTTACTGCTATTTTTTCACATATGTTTGATTTTTAAAAGTTGTAATTGTTCTGTGCTTCAAGTATTTTGACATCCAGCAGGTTGTAGGTTAGAAGATTTGAATGACTTACTTCTGGTACAGAAACATGAAGAGAAACACAGAAAGCCAGTTTGATACATGACAGACACAGCAAATCATATTTTCAAACCTGAACAATAGAGAGATATAGGACTGGAGAGTGTGAACTACAAGGCCATGAATCAATCAAAGAGTTGAGTTGACAACATGAGGCAGGAATGAAGCTCAAGCTGACGAGTCATCTGAATCCCCGAGATTGAATTCCTGTCTGAAATTCCCTGTCACTCATCCATTGGAACATAGGAATTACTCGACGAAAAAAGACCAAGGTCCATCTAATTCTCATTCTACCATCCTGGTAGTCGCATGATACAACGATAATGGACTTGTTGACTAATCATGGCACTCAATCTCCATCAATTAGTCCACAACAGACCCAGACACGACATGAGGAAAACCCCAGTCTCTAGGTTAAGAGGTTTACTTACAGCTTCTACGTCATTCGATTTTCAACCAAAACTCACCTGGCAAATAAACCGTCCTTTGTCATTGCAGAGCCGACTTTGGTCATTTGCTCTCCTGTCAAAGTAGCACCCATTGAACTTATTTTGTTTAAGCTTTCTCTCCATCCTTGATACAAATGCACAGTACTTTTCCTGAGTTTTTCCTTCGAGTTTGACAGCATGGTTCTTAACCTGTGGATGGTTTGAAACAAAGTGTTGGTGTACCTTTAAAAATCAAGTGCTTCCCACTGATTGAATTCTCAGTGTAATTACACCTCAGATGAAGGGACTGTACACACATTTTATACAAAGGAAGGAATTCACAAAGGAAATGTGAATGAGAATAGTTGCAAGGAATGCATTTTCCACAGAAGAATAGAAAGTTGAGATATAAAAGGATGATCTTGTGAGGCTCCCCCAGCATCTGAGTCATGTGACCAATTGACCACATTTTGCAGCAGCTGACTTGGGGAGTGAAGACGAGGCTGGGCTACAGCCATGCGCAGGCCTCGTTTAAAAAGGACAATTATTTAGAACCAACCCCACACCAAATCTTGCGACTACGGCCGAGGCTCCACCCACATCGTGCACCTTGCTTATATAAAACGGGTGCTTGGGAATCCTGGGACCTGGTTTGTCCAAGGGAGATGATAGTTTGAGTTGCTGGTAAAATTTTTAATTTTGAGGGCACAGAGATTGGTGAGGAACACAGGCAGCTTTCAGGAAATATTTAAACTAACAGAGCCTGGGCTCTACTGAAAGAAAGACTTGAATTTATACGGCACCTTTCGTGACCTCAGGACGTCCCAAAGCACTTTACAGCCATTGAAGTACTTTGAAGTGAAGTCACTGTTGTAACATGGCAGCCAAATTGTGCACAGCAAGCTCCCACAAACAGTAACGTGATAAAGGCCAGATAACCTTTTTTTTAGTGATGTTGATTGAGGGATAAATATTGAGCAGGACACTGGGAAGAACTCCCCTGCTCTGCTTTGAATAGTGCCATGGACTCTTTTACGTCCACCTGAGAAGGCCCTACTCTCGGACGCCCTATACGGGCCCTGAGCTGTGCTCAGATTTGTACCCATTTTCAAGGTGCAAGGCCCAACTAGGGGGCAGGCCCAAGACAGGAAATACTTGTGCTCCTGGGCCAGGACAGAGGGAGGGCAGGAAAATTGGCCGCGTATTTGAATTGCTGTATTACGAACTTACACCTCGAGAACTGCTATTAGTCTAAACACGTACTGGGAGCTGATGTATGGCTGGAACTGGGTTGGATTCTGAAATTATCATGTTTTCAATTACTGTCATTGTAGTGTGATGGCAACAGCCTCCTCATTTTAAAATGACAATAACGTCGAAAGAACATGTCAGGCAAAGCAGTGGTTAATGCAGACAATTTCATATTAAAGAAATCAAACTGTCCCAATTTCATACCTCCGTCAAATAATTTCTCATTCTTCTGCTACAATTGTATCTCATATAAGCAGATTTGGTTTTAAATCGCGTGTTCAGACCTGGAAAATAACAGATCCTATCGTTAGTGCTTGTAATTTGTGAAAACAGTTTTATATTAGTTGTAATTGAATCTTAAAACCGCAAAGGCGTTGAACAGACTATCTTATTATCCATTTTTGAAAAGTTTGGGTCACTTTGAAGCATGGAGATATTGTTGGTCTACAGTTACTTTGTGGCCCCTGATTATGCAAAGTTACAGATTCTAGAGTAAATCTGATATAGCAATATCAAAATGTAGCCTTGTCCCCATCTTACATGAATCTTTCCCCCCTCACTTCAACTCCCCACCCACTACAAAAGCAACAAATTAAATGCATTAAGGGGCACACCACTTTCATATGCCCACATTATGGGCTACCTAGGAGAGATCCTTCCAAAGCACCCTGCAGCCATGGTACCTAATAGCAAGCTCTTTAAATGCAAAGTGCTGTGATAGAGACAGAATTTAACATGAAGACTAGAAAGGTCCCCAGCTTTAATCCCCGGTTTGTACTAAATTTACTGTTGTCAGCAAGGGCTCATAGGGTTCTACAATTGGCGTAGCACACCTGGGCTAGGGAAAATGAGTTAGGTTCCCAGTTCTGATCATTGGAAAGTTATCACGTGTAGATGCTGAGTGTGGACTTAAAGGTGATGCCCTGCACAGTCGAAGAGCCTGCCAACATTTACTCTGTAGGCTCGCAAACAATGACCACTTGGGCAATGTATTGGAGGGCCGTGGGTACTCATGGAACTTTACTCCAGCAAAAGTCAGCACTTTAAGGAGAGGATGGAAGAAAATTGTAGGGAAAGGGAAAGAGAAGAGAAGGGAGATAAAATGTGTGGAGTATCTCATAAGATCGGGCAAATTGTACATTGCCTATGAAAGGAGTGCATTTGATGGGCTGAATGGTCATTTCTCATTTCATTTGGATCCAACTTGTACACCTTGTCACGTGGTGTTATTGAATAACTAAAGTCACTTTCTCCAGACCAATATTGCTCTCAACATACAAGAACACATCACCTTTAAACCAATCCTGATCGTCCTCACGATTTTCAGCTGTAATATTTTCAGCAGAGTTTTGAGCGAAATTCTGCAGCAGCTTCCTTTTCTCGGGTGCTCTTTCATCAGTTAACATTTTGCTTGCAATCTTAGTTAGCTCATCGTTGTTTTCATCAAATTCATTCAATAATTTATTTAAATAGTAGTAAACCTCTGTGAATTGGATAAAGATATGAGTTACCAACTTTAAACTGGTCTGAATTGGAATAATAATATTCATGTGTTGTAAACAACATCAATCAGATCTCATTGTTTGTTATGCAATAGAATATCTTATCAACAAACCTTCAGTGATTGGTAAATGCTGCAAAGTTTGTATCGTTCTGTCCAGTCTGGTGCCTGGACACATGATGTACCAACCAGCCAAGCCACTGCTCCCATTTGGTGACACTGAGTGTGAGTGTTCCAATGCTCATCACCACTGCACTGCCTGAATGCTGGGATGGGGACTGATGTCAGTGTGAGCAATCAACCAATACGTGTAGATTTATTAGGGATCCCCCAGAACAAAGTTGTAAAAGACTTTCAGGCAAAAGACACTTTATTTACCTCCATTCCACTGCTGCCCCTGCTCCAGAATGATGAGCTCACAGTTATCTCCCAAATGCGAGAAATATTTAGCGTCAACTTCTGTCCCATCTTCAAATAAACATACATGACACCCTTCCTGCGGGAGCTATCCAAGATAAAAACCACCAGTTATCATCAGGTATAATAAACACTATCGCCATTTCCATGTAATCATTATGTACCGGAGACATTATGCTATTATTGAAACTATATTTATTTCTTTGAAAAGTTGACTGCAATATTAAAAGTTACTTTTAAGGGAGTAATTGGGTGGTCCAGCAGATTAATACACCGTTCTTTCACCTCAGAGACTTGGGTTCAAATCTAGCCTCTATGATGGAATAACAGTCTCCTCTCTCTGCCAGCTGTAAGTGACCTTAGTCTGGGCAGATTCAGCCCAGTTTCTAGTGAGTGCAAGCACACACTGCCCATGATTTGGCACAAATCACCACCACACTGACAGAATCGCTCCACACAAGTCACAAAAGAACGGCTGGTGTCTGAAATGGGAACATTGACACTGGGGCAGTTGGGTTCTCTAAGATTGTGTTGGACACATATCTCTGCCTCTCACCAGCTATACTATTACAACACCGCTATACAACTGAAACTACAACGAAAAGTCATTGCAGCTACAATCTGAATTATTGGATTTGTCTTTGTATGAAGGGGTGTTGTAGAAATTCTTTACATCGTATTATTTATGATGTAATTCAGAACTAAATCAATGGCATTTCCACAAGCACCGGTTCCTCCAATAACAAACCAATTAATACAAACCATCACCAGCTAGAGAGTCTACAGTTCATCATTGCCAATGATCCTTCTGTATATAGACTGGACGTGTTCCTACCCTTCCATCAGGTGTCTGATGTTTATCCACTGACCTTCTGAACAGGATTGCCACAAAATCAAATATATTTCCTGACAGATCCTGACTACTGTAAGTTTGATTTTCTTTTCCTCTGCGTTGCAGATTTTATGTGGCAATTTAATATAAGGCTGCAGGTTACAATTTTATGAACTTTGTTCTGGTTGATAAGTGGTGTCAACAATATGGTTTAAGGGAGGGAACTTGCAGCTCACCTCCCCTACATTTGCAGCCTTCAGCATAGCTGCCACTATATACGAGTGTGAGGCTGAATTTACAAGTGTGAGAGAGAGTTAAAGGAAAGTTTTTTTAAAAATATGTAGATGCAGTTGCTTTCTGCTAGGCCACTCAAGCAAGTTACTACTCAGGATGTGGTCCTTGGTAAAAAGTTAGTGGCCACCCCAAGAAGATAAACATCGTGTACAAATTTAAAAGAAAATCAACAACGTTCCATATTATAACATAATCCTACATTATAACTTGACTACACTTTAGTAGTGCTTCATTGGCTGTAAAGCATTTTGGGATGTACTGAGGTCGTGAAAAGTACTATATAAATGCAAGTTCTTTTTTCAAAATCTGGAAATATCTCTATTAAGCTCCATACTTTTGCTTTATTGTAATGCAATATAACAGTATATGGAGGCACATGGAGCTGGATATCCAAAGGCAAAACAAATGATCCTGTTCGACCTGGAAATCGTGCTTTTAAGCATCTGCGTTTCTCACTGCTGAAGTAGGAACAACCTCCACTACACTATCATGAGGCAAAGGTAAGAAGGCAATGCTGAAGGGGAGGAGGAAATTCCCACCGGGAATGAAAGGGTGAGCGAATGTGTGAAGAAAGAGAAAGGCCTTAATTAGAAACAAACCCTTTTCCATAAATGAATTACCAGCCTAGCATGTGTAACATCATTGTGAAGGTTACAGCAAAATCGATAAGAACAAGGCCAGTGCAATTAATTATGGAACACATTATGGTCTAAATGTTCAACCCACTGACTACAAATGAGTAGAAATCCAGTTGAATTCTCTATAGTCAGGTCTTATTTGTAGGAAAGATTTGTAATGAAAGGAACAGGCTGCAGGGTGGATTCCCCAAAGAAATGGCAGGGTGGTCGCTTATAGAGGGATAAGGAAGCTGATACAAGTTGACGAATGGCTGATGCAAATGAATAAACTATGGGGGGGGCGGCGGGTGGAGGTTCTAAATAGTCCAGCAGCATTGTGGACATTAAACAATGTCCACAAAATAGGCCAGGGCCACATAACATGTAAATTTTAATGGTCAAAGATTTAGGTTGTGGGAAAAACGCACACACGCAGTACTACTCCAATGTGTGACTGATAAATAAACCTAAAATTATTAAGTTTAAAAATGACCCCTTACACCATCACTGTAATGATGTGGAGATGCCGGTGATGGACTGGGGTTGACAATTGTAAACAATTTTACAACACCAAGTTATAGTCCAGCAATTTTATTTTAAATTCACAAGCTTTCGGAGGCTTCCTCCTTCCCCAGGTGAACGATGTCGAAATGAAATCCTCGAAATGAAATCGCATTTATAATTCACAGAACAATGCTTGGTGATTACAGACAGTTTTTTCAACTGCCCGTTGCCAAGGCAATCAGTGTGCAGACAGACAGGTGTCACCTGCAAGTTCTCAGAATATACAAATCACCAAAATCACCAGGTGATTTGTATATTCTGAGAACTTGCAGGTAACACCTGTCTGTCTGCACACTGATTGCCTTGGCAACGGGCAGTTGAAAAAACTGTCTGTAATCACCAAGCATTGTTCTGTGAATTATAAATGCGATTTCATTTCGAGGATTTCATTTCGACATCATTCACCTGGGGAAGGAGGAAGCCTCCGAAAGCTTGTGAATTTAAAATAAAATTGCTGGACTTGGTGTTGTGAAATTGTTTACAACCATCACTCTCAGCATTCAACTGCAAATTGATTTGCATTACATGCAGAAACAACCAGCAGTAAATATTATATATGTGCCATGGAAATCATAATAAATCACATTAATTATGATGACCTATGAAACGTATTTGATTTAATTGTACTCCTTAATCACTTACAAATAAGTGAAACAGGGTAAAACTTCACTTTTAACACATTAATGATAACAGGCACTGGACTTGTTCATATGGGCAGCGTGTAATTACAGACTCATACTGAGCAAAGCATAGACTATATTTATCAGCATGGTGTGACAAACTCAAAAATAAAAGCAACATGCCAATTTTACAACACTGAGGAAAAACTCAACATTTTACAAATGAATCTGCGTGAAGTACACAAAATAACACTGCAAATCACTTCACTGTGGCTGAGACTTCAGATCTAAGCGGACAGAACTAAAGATAAAGATTGAAATACATAACAAGGAAGAACTATACACACTGTCCTTTCAAAACTATGTTTCAATTACACTCAACATCAAATGCCTCTACCATTCCTGCGATATGTCATGTTGTATCACTCAGAAGTGGGCAGCACGTATTCTAGCATGCTGCCCTCTAAACATTTTGAACACCTCCTCTCTCACTGCCTGTTTCAGGTGCAGATAGAATGTACTCATTAAAAGTGACAAATGCCCTCGCCCCCCATCCAGTGGCTCAGTGGATGTGCTTTTTGGTGTGGTAAGCAGCCATTTAAATGTTTAAAGAAAGACTTGCATTTATATCGCAACTTTCATGACCTCAGGTCGCTCCAAAGGGCTTTACAGTCAATAAAGTACTTCTGAAGTGTAGCCAGTGTGATGTAGGAAATGCAGCAGCCAATATGTGCACATCAAGGTCCCACAAATAGCAATGTGATAATGACCAGATAATCTATTTTAGTGATGTTGGTTGAGGGATAAATATTGGCCAGGACACCACGGAGCACTCCCCTGCTCATCTTCAAAATAATGCCATGGGATCTTTTACGTCCACCTGAGAGGGACGATGGGACCTCGGTTTAACATCTCATCTGAAAGGCAGCATCTCCAACAGTGCAGCGCTCCCTCAGTACTGCACTGGAGCGTCAACCAAGATTTTGTGTTCAAGTCTTGAACCCACAACCTTCTGATTCAGAGGCGAGGTCCCAGGTCTGAATCCTAGATCGTGCTCAGTGTGCTGATGGCAGTGGGGTATTATGATTGGCCTCAGTGTCCTCAAGCTACTCATCAGCTTTTCTACTCTTGATTGTTACGCAGTGAGCTATACTAGAAATGCACGAGTGGATGATTGGTAATTGTGCCTGGTGGTGATGTGATCTCAACAAAGCTACATACAATTTTTAAATCACCTTTTGATGTATACTTTATGCCCATAAATTCAACATCTCTAAATCATCTAAATTTATCAACACTGGTTCTCAACATTTGCCACTGTGTCCATTTTGGTGTCCTCTGCAAGCTTAAGAACAGCCTCCAGTTTCTAAGCCATTTATAAAAATGATAAACAGCAGCGATCCCAACACTGATTCAATTCTCAAACTTTTATTTTTTTTGTGGATTAAATAATCGAGAATTTGTTTTGTTTGTGTTTATCTCTCACATATTTTGTAATGTCACTCTGTTGTGTCATTTAGTTTTAACTGTTCTTTCCTCAATTAATGCTTTTACTTTAACTTTACCAGTTCTGCACACTTGGCCATTTTGAAGGGCAAATATCATTTCCACTCTAAAAGGATTTCCATTGTGGCCTAATTTTTGGCTTAAAAATGTAATTCACCTTTAAAAATAAACACAATTTGATATATATAAATAGGATTATAATCTGTTTTGTGCTTTAGATTCTAAATCTCACACCTGTCATTTCCCCAGTTTTGACATTTCAGGCTTACTTGTGTTCCAGTGAAGATTTGTGTTGAATCACATTGTTGTGGAACTTTCAGGGATTTTGTTGTGTACTCAAAGTGAATTCTCGATTATTTAATCCACAAAACAAAATAAAAGTTTGAGAATTGGATCAGTGTTGGGATCGCTGCTGTTTATCATTTTTATAAATGGCTTAGAAACTGGAGTTCGTTCTCAAGTTTGTAGATGACACTAAAACGGATGCGGTAACAAACGTTGTGTGTTCTGCTTCAGGTGGATATCCCATGGCACTATTTCAAAAGCCAACATTCCTCCTTCAAAAAAATAGATTAACCATCAATTTATCCCATTGCTCTTTGTGGGACATTGCTTCCACAGAATGGTTGCTGTGTTTGCCCATACACCACCACTGCATTTCAAAAGTTATTAATTTTGTGAAGCACTTTGAGAAGATGATAAGGTGTTATAGAAATTTCAGCATTTAATATATGATCTGTTTTCAAATTTCAGATCGTTGAATTAGGGCAGCAGTCCTCCATTAAAAGGGCAAACACACCACTAATATGTAATAAAGAGCTAGATCTCTTGTCTATCCCCCACTTAGAGTCATAGAGTTATACAGCACGGATAGAGGCCCTTCGGCCCATCGTGTCCGCGCCGGCCATCAGCCCTGTCTACTCTAATCCCATATTCCAGCATTTGGTCCGTAGCCTTGTATGCTATGGCATTTCAAGTGCTCATCCAAATGCTTCTTGAATGTTGTGAGGGTTCCTGCCTCCACAACCCTCTCAGGCAGTGAGTTCCAGACTCCAACCACCCTCTGGGTGAAAAAGTTCTTTCTCAAATCCCCTCTAAACCTCCCGCCTTTTACCTTGAATCTATGTCCCCTTGTTATAGTACCCTCAACGAAGGGAAAAAGCTCCTTAGTATCCATCCTATCTGTGCCCCTCATAATTTTGTACACCTTCCTTCAGGCCACCACCTGAACCTCTCTCCTCCTTTAGGACCCTCCTTAAACCCCACCTCTTTGACCAAGCTTTTTGTCATCTGTCCTAATATCTCCGCTCTGATTTTTGTCTGATTACGCTCCTGTGATTACCCAGCAAAGTGGTCTGAGACCCCTCTCCCCTCCTGGAAATTTCACTTTGTATGGTGTGGGGTCCTGACTCCGGATTAAGACTGCAGTATCTGTGCGGAAGGAAAGCGCTTAGCACCAGTTCTACTGTGAATGAACGCTAAGAGAAACAGACCCTGAATAATATGGTAAACGTGTTAATTTCTGTTTTTCCTTTTTAAAAAAATGCAAACATCGACAATTTGTAAACAAGCTCCCTCACGGAAGGCGGATTCACAAAAGTGCAATTCAGCATCAATGGAAGTGAGTCCTTCAGACTTCCGGGGTGTCCCTGTTTATACCAGACCTGACACCGAAGCTTGTTTTTATTAAATTATTCGTGTCCTTTTGTATTCTAAACAATCGATTAAAATTTCACCTGCAATTTCTGACACCCCTTTTGTATTAGCTCCTCCAGACTGCGGGCTACGATTCCATATTTCCTATCAGTCTTCAAACTCCACACTTTGAAGAGTTTGGCCCCCATGTTGCAACTAATTCCACTTTGTTACAACTGAGCGTTAAGCGCGCATGCGCGCTCCACACCCAGCGCTTGACTGACTAGTGGCGCCGTCAGTAAATGTAAAGGCAGAGAGTCGGTGAGGACAGAGGCTGCAAGTTACTGAATACTCTGCCGAAGGCAGGATCAGCCATTAAATAAACGTACAGGATCCCCGGACGCGGCAAAGGCCCTGTTTGTTTCTCCCATTTATACAGACACCCGTCATCTGTGCATATACAGGATTAATTTATTTGTAGCCCTTCCAAAGCCCCATATAACATGTCTTCAATATTTAAAGCTCTGTACATATAGCGATTAAAAGCTTTTATTATGAGTCCATTCAACTTCAAATGTGGCAGTCAGGAATATGCAAGCAGATGTATTCCAACATAGGAACAGAAGTAGGTCATTCAGCCCCTCAAGCCTGTTCTGCCATTTAATTAGATCTGTACCTCAATTCCATTCACCCGCATTTGATCGATATCCCATGATATCCTTACCTCATAAACATCTGTCGATTTCAGTCTTGAAAGTTTCAATTGACTCCCAGCATCCACAGCCTTTTGGGGGAGAGAATTCAAGATTTCCTCTACCCTTTGGATGAAAATGACCTTCCAGATTTTGCTCCTGAATGGCCTAGCTCTAATTTTAAGATTGTGCCCCAATTCTGAAATCCCCCACCAAATAGTTCTTTGTATCTACTCAATCGAGTTACTTCAAAACTACAGCACAGAAACAGGCCATTTGGCCCAACTGGTCTATGCCGACATTTATGCTCCACACGATCCTCCTCCCTCCCTACATCATCTAACCCTATCAGCATACCCTTCTATTCCTTTCCCCTCATGTGTTTATCCAGCTTCCCCTTAAATGTATCTATGCTATTCGCCTCAACTATTCCTTGTGATAGCGAGTTCCACATTCTAACCACTCTTTGGGTAAAGAAGTTTCTCCTGAATTCCCTATTGGATTTATCAGCAACTATTTTATATTTTCGAATCCTTTCATCATTTTAATCACCTCAATTAGATCACCCCTCAACCTTCTAAACTCAATGGAATACAACCAATGTTAATGTAATCTATCCTCATAATTTAATCCTTTAAGCCCCAGTATCCTCATTACTTTGGAGCTTCATGCCTGTGCACTTTCTTCGCCTGCTTGTGGGCAGCCTTCTAGTCCTCAGAACTTCTCCCGCAATGACTGCTAGCACAAAAACCATGAGCAAAGACACATAACTAGCTTTACAATAAGTAACATGTATAATAAGTAACAAGCATAATGTGATCAGATGTCACATGATCAAACACTCCAGGAATATGTACAAGAGTTGGCAATCCTAAGTACAGACCTCTCTGGCTACAGAGGATTGACTTGGTTCCAATCTTGCATTGTTACTGTGCCTCATTTGGAGCCACTTTGGCCCCCAAAGACATCCCACTGAGTTCCTGGAAGATAATCACTAGATGACGAGATAATTACAAACGAGAAAGGCCATTCAGCCCATCTTAAATCATCCATCCAGAAAAATATTCAATTCCCCCCCCCCCCCCACTGCAGCATCCATTGTTTCTTAAACAATTGCAGAGTTTATGCCCTCCCCTATGGGTGAGATCCTGAATGAATATTTCACATCGGTATTTACGGTTGAGAAAGGCATGGATGTTAGGGAACTTGGGGAAATAAATAGTGATGTCTTGAGGAGTGTACATATTACAGAGAGGGAGGTGCTGGAAGTCTTAACGCGCATCAAGGTAGATAAATCTCCGGGACCTGATGAAATGTATCCCAGGACGTTATGGGAGGTTAGGGAGGAAATTGCGGGTCCCCTAGCAGAGATATTTTAATCATCCACCGCTACAGGTGAGGTGCCTGAAGATTGGAGGGTAGCAAATGTTGTGCCTTTGTTTAAGAAGGGCGGCAGGGAAAAGCCTGGGAACTACAGACCAGTGAGCCTGACATCTGTAGTGCGTAAGTTGTTAGAGGGTATTCTGAGGGACAGGATCTACAGGCATTTGGAGAGGCAGGGACTAATTAGGAACAGTCAGCATGGTTTTGTGAGAGGAAAATCATGTCTCACGAATTTGATTGAGTTTTTTGAAGGGGTAACCAAGAAGATAGATGAGGGCTGTGCAGTAGACGTGGTCTACATGGACTTCAGCAAAGCATTTGACAAGGTACCACATGGTAGGTTGTTACATAAGGTTAAATCTCATGGGATCCAAGGTGAGGTAGCCAATTGGATACAAAATTGGCTTGACGACAGAAGACAGAGGGTGGTTGTAGAGGGTTGTTTTTCAAACTGGATGCCTGTGTCCAGCGGTGTGCCTCAGGGATCAGTGCTGGGTCCGCTGTTATTTGTTATTTATATTAATGATTTGGATGAGAATTTAGGAGGCATGGTTAGTAAGTTTGCAGATGACACCAAGATTGGTGGCATTGTGGACAGTGAAGAAGGTTATCTAGGATTGCAACGGGATCTTGATAAATTGGGCCAGTGGGCCGATGAATGGCAGATGGAGTTCAATTTAGATAAATGTGAGGTGATGCATTTTGGTAGATCGAATCGGGCCAGGACCTACTCCGTTAATGGTAGGGCGTTGGGGAGAGTTATAGAACAAAGAGATCTGGGAGTACAGATTCATAGCTCCTTGAAAGTGGAGTCACAGGTGGATAGGGTGGTGAAGAAGGCATTCAGCATGCTTGGTTTCATTGGTCAGAACATTGAATGCAGGAGTT
Source organism: Heptranchias perlo (assembly GCF_035084215.1). Lineage (NCBI taxonomy): Eukaryota > Metazoa > Chordata > Chondrichthyes > Hexanchiformes > Hexanchidae > Heptranchias > Heptranchias perlo. Next base: position 27,625,753 of record NC_090356.1, read on the forward strand.
GGGATGTCTTGTTGAAGTTGTACAGGGCATTGGTGAGGCCACACTTGGAGTACTGTGTACAGTTCTGGTCACCCTATTATAGAAAGGATATTATTAAACTAGAAAGAGTGCAGAAAAGATTTACTAGGATGCTACCGGGACTTGATGGTTTGACTTACAGGGAGAGGTTAGACAGACTGGGACTTTTTTCCCTGGACAGTAGGAGGTTAAGGGGTGATCTTATAGAAGTCTATAAAATAATGAGGGGCATAGATAAGGTCGATAGTCAAAATCTTTTCCCAAAGGTAGTGGAGTCTATAACGAGGGGGCATAGATTTAAGGTGAGAGGGGAGAGATACAAAAGGGTCCAGAGGGGCAATTTTTTCACTCAAAGGGTGGTGAGTGTCTGGAACGAGCTGCCAGAGGCAGTAGTAGAGGCGGGTACAATTTTGTCTTTTAAAAAGCATTTGGACAGTTACATGGGTAAGATGGGTATAGAGGGATATGGGCCAAGTGCAGGCAATTGGGACTAGCTTAGTGGTATAAACTGGGCGACATGGACATGTTGGGCCGAAGGGCCTGTTTCCATGTTGTAACTTCTATGATTCTATGATTCTATGATAAGTGGAAGTCTAAGTGCAATTTGTACCCGGATCACTGCGTGAAGAAGGATTTCCTGATTAAAAAGTGACATTTAGTTGGTCTGTAATAGCATGATACTTTAATGAACCGAAATCTGTTGAAGTGCGCATGCGTCGCGGGCCCTTTTAGTTAAAAAAAGACTACAGTTCCCAGAATGCTTAGCACCGATTTCCGCCCCCGGCGGTAAGTTGGCGCTTGCGCAGTGCGAACTGTTAGTGCCGGTGGTTATGGAGATGCGGCGCGTGGCGGAGGATGTAGTGTTGAACCGCGGCGCCAGGAACCAGGTCAACTTTTAAAAAAAAAGATCCATTGCAAATGTTTGAAAAATATAATAATTTGAGCATGATTGAGAAAGGTGGCCGGCGGCACCCGCTAACCCGACCTCAGGCTGACTCGGGCCTCTCTGGCTCTGGAGAGTGACTGAAGTTGGCGCCGTTCTTTCTGGCGAATGCAGAGCTCTGGGGCTCGGGCCCGGAGAAAGGTCCAGCATTTTCTCGCGCTAATTCTCCCCCCTCAGTATTCTCCCCTCCTTAATATACTCTCCCCTCCCCAATACTCTCCCCTCTCCTGAGGATGGTGAGCCCCTGTTGCGGTTCCATGAGCACTGGCTGCCGTCCCAAGTGACCATTCCTGATGTGTGAGTCTAGGCATGGTATTCAACTGCAGGGGCAGCACAGCACAGCCCAGCTCAGTGCTGATCCCACTCAAAGTGTCAGTAATGATCCTCTGGTGCAGGTTTTGAACTTAGTTTTGTTTTTTTTTTGGGTTGAGGAACGATGTTTGAAAATGTTCACTTATTTTTATGTTGGCCAATAATTTTTATTGATAAGTTACTCAATAGTGTACCTTCTTCATGAAAATGTGTTTTTGTAAACCTTGTTATATGATGTTTTTGATGAGAATAATGACATTTCATTTATAGTTTTTGACATTCATTAATGTGGGGCCTATTCTGCTATTTCATTAGTACTTTACTATGTTTAGTACTAAACACTTTCTGATGTATTCTGTACCATTTCCATGTAATTCTGAAACTCGTGCCTCCTTCACTGGTAGAAAACTGGTTCAAGGGACTGTTTCTCCAGCCAATCGGGTGACTAAATATTAAAGCTGAATTTTTGTATTTCCAGGCTGCCCTTTTGCAAGCACAAAGCAACAAGGCAACCTGTCATAAGAGGATTTTTTGCCACTGGCAGAAGGGTAATGTACTCTAATGTGAATTGGTTTCATGTTGTGGATTGTACCCTGACAGTTTTTGTATGATCTGTTCTATCCAGCATAGAAAGCCCCGGTTTCCTTAGTTCAGCAGTCACTGCATTAAGTTAGGATTTCATGGGTGCAGAGGTGTGGTCCATGTAGAAGATCATCAAAGGGCTCAGTTTAAAGATTTAGTAAAGGGACTCTTAAGATTCTAGAGAGCTTTATTTTCACTTCATGAAATAAGTTTTATGGAAGCTTAACATTGTTCTGCAGTATTTAATGTTCTTTCTGTGCAAATGCCATGTAATCAATATGGAATGACAGCATGAAGTCTATTGAAGTGGACAGAAACATAGTGGGACACTCTCAAATTTTAGTGGAAAATAGCTTGGTAAAAGGGTATTTGGTATTTTCTTAATTCTGTGTCAGGCTGTCCTTTTTAATTCACACATAGTTATAGGTTTGGAATACGTCGGTAATTGGAAGTCTGAATTTGCCTAAGCCTTTTGCTCTGAGCATGGAAAGTGTGTGTTTGGGAGAGAGCTCAAATTGTAACAGCATTCATGAACTTTTAAAACATTTTTGACCTTTTTAAGGGTATTTTTTCATATATTAAATGGTATTTAGCAGCAGCATTAAGTAGCTATATTATGTTTTTTCTTTGGAATTGTCCAAGTTTTAAATGTTCCTACATTGTTAATTTGGGTGTTACTTTTTTTGGTTCAGCTGAAGAGGTTATAAAGAAGTATCGTCTTATTTTTAACATGCTAAAATTTTAAATGAGTAAATTGTATTACAGAAGTGACATAGAATCTAAACAACTTTGTACGAGTTGCACAATGATTGTGCAGAAACACATTAAAGCGCACATCACTTATCAGTTCTGGAATAATTCATCAATGCGTAAACAGGAGTTCTAGGTTGCCATCCAGCGATAGCTTTGGCAGAGGATGGATGTTCTAGATTTATCAATGAGTAAGCAAGTGTACAAATAGGAGTTGAAATTGATGTGGGAATTGGAATGAAAGTTTTCAAGTAACTGGACAGAACAGATTATACTGGGCATAGAAGTGCCATATGTTGCAGTGAATGGTACCTCACCAGCCCTCATACCTTTCTTGGATGCAAAGAATTGTCACCAGCTCCACAATGCTGTAAACTCATTTGTCATTCAAGTTTCCTGTTAATGAGCAACAGCCCATTGCTTTGGGAAGGATATTAGAAGGTATAAGGCCCCTTTGATTGCTGTGTATTATTGATCTAATTTCCTCTTTTGTTTACAATAATAACAAATATATATAGAGTGGGTTTTAGGTATAGTTATTCATTTACATGTCAGCATGGCTCATTTTTAGTACTTTTACTTCCAAGTTAGAATTTTCTGGCTTCAAGCCCTACTTCAGCACTTGAGCTATTAATGCTCAACACCGAGGGAGTGCTACATTGTTGGAGGTGCCATCCTTCAGATGAGATGTTAAATCGAGGTCCCCCTCTACCTGTTCTGGTGGTTTAGGTGGACATTAAAGATCCCATGACACTTTCTGAGGGAGAGCAGGGAATGCTCCTGAGGTTTTGGCCAACGTTTCTCCTTCAACCAACACCACCAAAAACAGATTACCTGATCTTTCATCTCATTGCTGTTTTTGGGACCTTGCTGTGCAAAAATTGGCTAACACGTTTGCCTACATAACAACAGGAACTGCACTTCAAAATGAATTTGTGTAAAGTGTTTTGAGATATTTCTTGGAGATGTAATAAGGTACTACTTAAATGCCAGTTTCTCTAAGTGGCATTTCATTAATATAACAATATATGGGAATCTGTACAGGGAAAGAACTGCAGTGTGACAACTCCTTCGTTTGTTTGATTTTTATCTGTGGCCTCTTGCAGCATAGAACTCCAGAATGCCACACAAAATTGGATTTGTTGCAATAAGCTCCTCTGGCCACGAAGATGGGTATAATTCAAATGAACTGATGGTGCATGCGCCAACAGTAAACGGCTGGCGATCCCCAAGGTGAGGAAGAGGACAAAGTATTGATGCTATTAATTCTCAGTGGGATTAAGGTTTAGATATGTCGTCTGCCTGTGAACGTTTATCTTGTCTCGATTATGGTAATTAAAGCTCTTTGCCAGATTTCAGTTAAAGGAAAGGCAAGGAAGTTCATCAGGTACTGGGTTCCTTTCAAAAATTAATGTTTACAAAATTGTCTGGAAATTACATGATCTTTTACCCAAGTCGACAAGTGATTACCTTTCCCCAGCATCATCAGTGGGTCGGGCCATATGTCTGTAAATGTTATGCAGCTCGTTTGTTCATTCACTGCCAATATTCAGATTGGAGTCAGTTTCTTTGGTAATTTGGCGAGATGGTTTCTGTACTGTTAAAGATTTATACATCCTTAGCATGGACATTAAGCCTCACTAACTTAACGACTCAACCCAAAAATGACTCTTTGCAAGTTGTTCTAATTTCTAGTACAGTAGTTTGATAGTAAGTTTGGTTAGTGCACAGTTGGGAAGATTCTTATTGCCAAGTGGCCTAGAGAAATATAATAGCCAAGCAATTACAACATGGTTAATACCCAAGATCAGTCTAATGGTTTAACAATTAGAGCTTTAAGGCACTGTATTTTTAAAGATATGCTAATTTACACAGTATTTACAAATTTTTGAATCAATCAGAAAAGATTAGATTTTTAAAAAAAATATTTCCACTTGTGTCCATGTTTTTCATCTCACATTGGTGAAATGCCAAATGGAGACCAGACATGTCTCTACAGGGAGGGAAAACCAGAGGCAGCTGCTAAGTTCTTGTGCATTACCTAGCAATCAGTTCTAGTACGTCCTTGGTGGAGTCTTTAGAGAAGGTTGCCCGTTCTTTTGAGGCTGGTGAATGGAACATGGAAACCAAGGAAGAAAATACTTTCCTCGAAAAGGCTTATATCTTCAATAGCAGCCACAATAAACAGTAACCATATAATTCCAGGGAAAGTTAGTTCTTGCGATGTGTTGAACATTAAAGTATCCTGAGTTATCAGTAATCGAAGTTCAAGATCAAAAATAAACATAAATCTTAAAATAACACAAATGGAATAACACACATCTGCTCCTCCTACACTAAATTTTCTCCATTTAGTTTTACAAATGGTGGCACATTTGTACAGGTACCTTGTAGCTGACTGTCAGGTGTGAACGAGTGCTAGTAGGCTACTTGATTTATTGGCATCACAGCTGAGCCCAATATTCATATGTACAAGTGCTATTTCTAGTAGGGGTGAGTAGATAGGCGATCAGTAGTTGGAAGGCTGGCTGTTTTTCTTTTGCCCATAGCCCAGGGATGTTTAGGCCAAATGCAACAACCATATCGTTGCCTTTTTTTTGGACTTGGATCAAAGATAGACACTTTGGGCTCGATTTTCACACCCCCTGAGCAGGTGTGTTCGTGGCGGGGCTGCGAAAATCGGGGATTCCCGGGGCGGGTCTCGAGCCCGGCTGACATGCGCTGCAGCCCCCGCATGTGGGACTCTCGCCGGCAATTAAAGCCGGCGGGGTGCCACTTAAAGTAATCATTAAGGTATTTCAGGTTGTTTAGAGACCTGAATAACATGACATTTTAGGAGGGGTGGGATTTTGCAAACAACTGGGACTGTTTCCCGTACATTCCCAGTTCAAATGGACGTGTTGCAGCCATCAGCCTGTGGCAGCTGCAAAGGTCCATTTGACAGGTTGGGGTGGGGGGGGGGGGGAGAGAGAGACCCTCACTCATTGCAGGAGGCCACTCTGTCACTTGGGACAAAGTTTGGCCTCCACCACCCTCCTCCTGACAATCAAAGTCACCAACTTGCACACTTACCCTGGTGTCCAGACACATGTACCTACCTTCCGAACCCCCTCAAATGTACATCTTCCGGATGGGGACCGCCGTAGCTGCAGTCATGACCTCCTCGGAGGGCGAACAGCATCACCAGCCTCGCTGGCCACGCCGTCCACCTCTGACACATGGAGCCCCACAACACAGTGCTGTGACACATCCACCTGCACAGCAGGAGGGAGGGCAACGGCAGAGAGAGATGCGTCGCAGAAGGCAGTACCCTCGCCACAGGGTCCACAGACCGAGGCTCAGCTTCCTGAACCTCTCTGAGCAGCAGTGCACATGGAGGCTCAGAGTCACTCGACATGTAGTCATGGACATCTGCAGCCTCCTTCATGCCGAGCTGCTCCCGGCTGGCCTGAGCACCATCTTCTTACCTGTCGCTGTCAATGTCACCACTGCCCTCAACAACTTCTCCTCCGCATCCTTCCAGGGTGCCACCGGGGACATCGCCGACGTCTCTCAGTCGCCTGCACAAAAGAGCCCTGCAAATACACCTACACCCACTCTGCAGTGACACAATGGGTGTCATCAGTTGTGGGTGTTCATTGTGACCCTCAGGAAAGGGCATTATTGCACAAACCAGACAAAATTCGCAAAGATGTGACAGTAGTGGTGACAATATAATATGTTATGTGAATTGATCAGAAATTAAATATAGGTAAAAACCATGACAAACCCTCAAACACCCTTGTGCATCCCCTTCATGCTCACGACACATTTGCCTTACGCTTCCTACTGCACATATGTGATGCATGCCCTGTGGCTGCAGCACAGGTAGTGGCAGGTTGAGTGAGGTTGACCGTGAAAGTGATGCATGAGAGGGTGAGTTATGATATAGAGCCATGAGATTGTATGAGGATTGGGTTGAGTGGTAGTGGCGGGATGAGTACTGGCGAGGTGAGTAAGTGCAGGTAAGATGAGGATGAGGTTTGAGTGGGTGTGAGGGGTGATGTGACAGAGTAGTGTTGACAGTGCAGAAGGAGATGTGGGGTGGGGGCGGTGATGTGGCAGACGGAGTGTAGGGGAATGAGTAAGTGTACTCACTTTGGCTGACCTACTTAGTGTATTGCAGCGCCTCCTGCACTGTATGCAGGTGGGCGATATGTTGGTGGTGCAGGTGAGCTCCTCTGCCACCTCGAGCCAGGCCTTGGTGGCAGAGGCAGGCCGCTTCCTCCCGCTCGCCGGGGGGAAGATCTCTGTCCTCCCCCCTCCACCTCCTCACCCCATCCAATGATAGCTGGAGTGAGGCATCATTAAACCTGGGAGCAGCCTTCCCCCTGGGCTGCTCCATGCTGTAATTTTTCCTATTTCCTGCAGCGTCAGTCAGTGGAGGACTGCCCCTTTAAATAAGGCTCCTCCAGCTGACAGCCTATGCTGTGCATGCGCCATCCGCCCACTGCGCAGCTTTCCAGCGTGAAACCCGGAAGCACAAGTAAGTGGCTCCAATTAGCCTGTGATTCCGTGCGGAGCACCCCGATTTCACCGGGCACGTTACCCACACGCCCAGTCGACCCCCTGCTGCAAACCTGCTGCCCTCCTAATATCGGGCCCTTTGTGTGAGCTATTGTGGGAGTTGTACATGTCTACTTTTAACTCATCAATGTTGTCTTTGCTTTATTGATACAATACAATATCCTTTTTAGCAAAAACTTGTGGATTGTAGAAATTGATGTAATGCATAATTTAATCTCGGGATTCAGATATCTATGAATCATGCTAACCACTCTTGGATTTTTATATCTGAAATTTCTTTTTTTTTCTCCCCCCTCCACTCCATAGCCATGATGATCACTTTCAGCAATCTCTGATTAAACACACTGCATTATACTTCACACGTTAGGTTTTAAAGCACGGACTATTTCAAATTTGTTTTTACTGCGTGCGCCTAAGCTATTTTTGCCTCTAATTTGATTTGTTTAGGTTCTGCCTGTACCCACAGGAGATCGTCCTGCAGATGGTGGAGCGCTGTCGGATCCGCAAGCTGCAGTTACTTGCACACCAGTACTTGATTTCTACTAAAATTGAATTTTACATCAGCGAAAATCTTCCGGATCACTTTGGGTCCCACCACGTGGACAGATTCCGCAGACTCGGGTATGGGTGAAAAACGTTTCTTGTGACAGATTAGCAACAGCTCAAAGTTGCTATAATTGTATATACTGGCACCTGTATTGATGATGATGATGATGATGCAGGGTTTGGAAAAAGCTACAAAATGCATGGATTGTAAATGAGAGATCCCGAATGAACTTGGAGGACTAGGGATCAAAAGGGTAGAGGGGAAACTGTTTGTGTTTCAATTAAGGTTTTAAGGAAGGATTCTTTTCTGAACAGTCAAAATATTGGGAGAAGGGGATCTTGTTCCACCCCTCAGCACCATTCCCTGACTGAGGGTAACCAGCGGACCTGGTGTGCCTTTAGTTCCAGGATATAGCAGCAATATTAATAGTTTTACCTTCTATTTATTTTTTTTATTCGTTCATGGGATGTGGGCGCCGCTGGCAAGGCCAGCATTTATTGCCCATCCCTAATTGCCCTTGAGAAGGTGGTGGTGAACTGCCTTCCTGAACCGCTGCAATCCGTGTGGTGAAGGTTCTCCCACAGTGCTGTTAGGAAGGGAGTTCCAGGATTTTGACCCAGCGACGATGAAGGAACAGCGATATATTTCCAAGTCGGGATGCTGTGTGAATTGGAGGGGAATATGCAGGTAGTGTTCCCATGTGCCTGATGCCCTTGTCCTTCTAGGTGGTAGAGGTCTTGGGTTTGGGTGGTGCTGTCGAAGAAGCCTTGGCGAGTTGCTGCAGTGCATCTTGTGAATGGTACACACTGCAGCCACGGTGCGCTGGTGGTGAAGGGAGTGACAGTTTAGGGTAGTGGATGGGGTGCCAATCAAACGGGCTGCTTTGTTCTGGATGGTGTCGAGCTTCTTGAGTGTTGTTGGAGCTGCACTCATCCAGGCAAGTGGAGAGTCTTCCATCACACTCCTGACTTGTGCCTTGTAGATGGTGGAAAGGCTTTGGGAAGTCAGGAGGTGAGACACTCGCCGCAGAATACCCAGCCTCTGACCTGCTCTTGTAGCCACAGTATTTACGTGGCTGGTCCAGTTAAGTTTCTGGTCAATGGTGATCCCCAGGATGTTTAGGAGAAGAAACTGCCTCGCCTTTGTTGATGATTAGCTATTCAAATGAACAGACAAAGGTATATTTTCCTCTGTTACTGTTAGCAAAAAAAAAAGTTAGCGTGAGTATAAAGTGGGGAAACTGAAAGATATAACCGACAGACTTCAGATCTCATGATGAACTAAGGAAATAAAGTCATAGGATCTTGAAATAATTGAAAATGGGACTTTGGCTGTGCAGTTTGTAACTAGACAATCGAGCACTATTTATCTCTCGGTAAATAGACTTGTGCATATAATATTAGTAATCCCAGCCCATTTTAAATAATCAGAGAAAATAAATTGAGAGTAAACTAGCAAGAAATATAATAACTGATAGTAAAAGCTTCTACAAGTATATAAAAAGGAAGAGGGTAGCTAAAGTAAACATTGGTCCCTTAGAGGATGAGACTGGGGAAATAATAATGGAAGACAAGGAAATGGCAGAGGAATTGGACAGATATTTTGTCTCTGTCTTTACAGTAGAAGACACTAATAACATACCAATAATAGTAGAAAATCAAGGGGCAAAGGGGAGGGAGGAACTAAAAACTATCACTAGAGAAAAAGTACTAGGTAAACGAATGGGTCTAAAGGCTGACAAGTCCCCTGGACATGATGGCTTGCATCCGAGGGTCTTAAAGGAAGTGGCTACAGAGATAGTGGATGCATTGGTTGTAATCTTCCAGAATTCACTAGATTTTGGAAAGGTCCCAGCAGATTGGAAAACCACAAATGTAAGACACTTATTCAAGAAGGGAGTGAGGCAGAAAGCATGTAACTATAGACCAGTTAGCCTAACATCTGTCATTGGGAAAATGCTAGAATCCATTATTAAAGAAGTAGTAGCAGGACATTTGGAGACTCATAATACAATCAAGGAGAGTCAACATGGTTTTATGAAGGAGAAATCATGTCTGACAAATTTATTAGAGTTCTTTGAGGAAGTAACAGGCAGGATGGATAAAGGGGAACCAATGGATGCAGTATATTTGGATTTCCAAAAGGCATTCGATAAGGTGCCACATAAAAGATTACTGCACAAGATAAGAGCTCATGGTGTTGTGGGTAATATACTGGCATGGATGGAGGATTGGCTAACTAACAGAAAACAAAGAGTCGGGATAAAAGCATCATTTTCAAAATGGCAATCTGTATCTAGTGGGGTGCCGCAGGGATCAGTGCTGGGGCCTCAACTATTTACAATATATATCAATGACTTGGATGAAGGAACAGAGTGTCTTGTGGCCAAATTTGCTGATGATACAAAGATAGGTGGAAAAGCAAGTTGTGATGAGGACACAGTGTTTGCAAAGGGATATTGACAAGTTAAGCGAATGGGCAAAAATTTGGCAGATGGAATATAATGTGGGAAAATGTGAAGTCATCCACTTTGGGAGGAAAAATAAAAAAGCAAAATATTATTTGAATGGAGAAATACTACAAAATGCTGCGGCACAGAGGGACCTGGGTGTCCTTGTACATGAAACACAAAAAGTCCACGAACAGGTGCAGCAGGTAATACGGGAGGGAAACGAAATATTGGCCGTTATTTCTAGGGGATGGAGTATAAAAGCAGGGAAGTCATGATACAACTGTATAGTGTGCTGGTGAGACCAGACCTGGAGTACTGCGTACAGTTCTGGTGCCCTTATTTAAGGAAGGACATACTTGCGTTGGAGGCAGTTCAGAGGAGGTTCACTAGGTTGATTCTGGGTATGGAAGGGTTGTCTTATGAGGAAAGATTGAACAGGTTGGGTCTATACTCATTGGAGGTTAGAAGAATGAGAGGAGATCTTATTGAAACATACAAGATTCTGAGGGGACTCGATAGGGTAGATGCTGAGAGGATGTTACCCCTCATGGGGGAATTTAAAACTAGGGGGCATCGTCTCAGAATAAGGGGTCGCCCGTTTAAGACGGAAATGAGGAGGAATTTCTTCTCCCAGAGGGTCGTGAATCTTTGGAATTCTTTACCCCAAAAAGCTGTGGAGGCCGAGTCATTGAATACATTTAAGGCTGAGTTAGACAAATTTTTGATCAGCAAGGGAGTCAAAGGATATGGGGAAAGGGCGGGAAAGAGGAGTTGAGGTAAAAAATCAGATCAGCCATGATCTCATTAAATGGCGGACCAGGCTCGAGGGGCCGAATGGCCTACTCCTGCTCCTATCCCTTATGGTCAGAGTAATTGCTGGTCTACAAATATTGTAGGATGTAGTAAGGAGGACTGGCAGCCTAAAAAATGTTGCTGAACAATTATTTCCAAATTTGAAATGATGACACACTTCAACCTGTTATTGTTAAAGTACCAGCCATCTAATATTAAACTACTGGTACTTACAAACAACAACTTGCATTTACATAGGATGTTTTTCTACATTATAGGTGCTAAGGTGCTTCACAATGGTGTAAGAAAAAACAATGGACAGCGAGCCAAAGAAGGAGATATTTGTGGGAGGGTGACCAAAAGCTTGGTCAAAGAGATGGGTTTTAAGGAGGGTCTTAAGAGGTGGAGGAGTTTAGGGAGGGAATTTATGAGCATGGAGCCTCGGTAGCTGACGGCGCGGCCGCCGTTGGTGGGGCGAAGGGAAGAGGGTTGAGTATGAGGCTGGAGTCCGAGAAATGGAGGGTTGCAGTACTAGAAATGGTTACAAAGATAAAAATGGGTGTGGCTCTGGAAGGATTTAAACATGCCAAGAGAATTTCAAATTTGAGGCAGTGTTGGACTGGGAGCCAATGTAGGTCAGTGAGGATAACTGATGGACAAGCGGGTCTTGGTATAAGATAAGATATGGACAGCACAGTTTTCGATGTGCTGCAGTTTAGAGGATGGGAGGCCAGCCAGGAGAGCATTGGAATGGTAGAATCTGGAGTTGACAAGGGATGGCCGAGATTTTCAGCAGCAGATGGGGCGAGTTAGGGTTGGAGACAGGCAATGTTACGAAGGTGGATGTCGGTAGTCTTTGTAATGGAGAGGATTATAGAGCTCAGCTGTGGATAGAATAGGATCCCGAAGCTGCGAAAAGTCTCTGCCTGAGACGGTGGCTGGGGAAGGAGGTTGAATTGTTGGCAAGGGTACGGCAACAGAGGTGGGGTTAAGGAGAATGGTTTGGGTCTTCCCGGTGTAGCTGGAGGAAACTGGCTTGTCAAAGACTTAGATAAACAGTGTGACAGTACAGAAGCAGGGTTGAGAGTGATGATGGAGAGTTAGAGCTGGGTGTGATCAGGTTAGATACACTGCCTTTCACATTAAATTAAATGCTTACAACATCACAAAGTTATTAGAATTGACTCATTTAAAATAGAATGTTTTTCTTCACACAGAAATTTTATTCAATATTTATACTTTAACTCAGGTTGATAATTCATAGATATTAAGTGTTAAGTTCTAATATTTCTGACTTTTTCTAATTATTTTGCACTACAGTATTGGATCTATGTTGTCTGGGGTTAGAGCTCTTTAATGCTAGAGAGTGACATTTAATCTGTTTACCCTGCAGTACAAATGTTTTATTTCATTTTATTAATGTTGTCACTAGGATTTCACTGATGTTTGGTATCTGAAACTTTCAGCTACTGTTTTTTGTAGGTGTTTTCATTTCAGTAAATCCAAATTTGGGGATAAGATTTTCAATCAATGCCCACTCAACTAGGAGAAACATCCAGCAATGCATTTGTATCAGAGGTTTTGTGCGTGGAGAGAGTTTTTGAGCTGTATAATACGAGGATGTTATACAGGTCTTGGTCGGTCTGTCATTGATTGTAATGGTGGGGACAACTTTTTGTGGTGCACTTTTACGTTATGATGAATTAAGAGCATCCCACAAGAAGCATATTGCACAATATTAAAGTGTGTATCTCTCTATCGTTTGATATGAATATGCAGAATCACTCGCAACAACACTTCAACATACTTATAATAAGATATAAATACAATAGGAGCATCAACCTCCTCCATCATCTTTCCTCTGTGATCTACTAGCATGGCAGTACCTTAACATGGTTTAATTCCCTCCTATCCCACCACAACCGGCACATCTCTTTCCTGTAGCATCTGCATGGTTAATTCTGTTGTGCTCTGGATTTTGTGCTTGGACACTTTATTTTTCTTATTTTGGTGACATTATCCATGGACCTGGGGCCAGTGTCCATAGGTATGCCAATGACAGCCAGCTTTACTAATCCATCACTAGCACTAATTCCATGACAAATGCTGTCTGAATGCTTGTCTGATACCAAGATGTGCACAAGCCAAAACTTTCTGTTGCTCAATGTTGGCAAGACTGAAACCATCCTATTTGGCTACTACTGGAAAATGCACATCTTAGGCCTTGATCTCATTTCCCTTCCTGGATGTCTGCTGAAACTCAGCCCTCTGGTACATAACCTCTGCGTTCTGTTTGACACTTAGCGAAGATTCAAACTCTAGATTCAAATCTCACATTATTAATTAACAGACTTTCTCCAAAATATGGCCCATTTTTCTCTACCATGCCTAAAACCCCGATTTGTGCCTTTGTCATCTCCAGACCTAAACTTGCCAATACCCTCCTCGCCAGCCTGGGGTCCACCCTTTATAAACTCTAACTTGAGCTCTGCCGTCTGCATCCCATCCCCACCACTCCTCTCTTGGCTTCACATCCTTCAGGGCATTGAGTTAAAATTCTTGTCCTCATCTTCAGATTCCTCATGGTTTTGCTAAACACTACTTCTCCAACCTCCTCCAGCTCCACATCCCGGCTTGCACCCTCCATTCGTCCAACACTGGGCGGTTAAGTGTTTCCTTCACCCCTCCATTAGTAATAAGAGCTTATAGCCATCTCACTTTTACACTTGGAACTGTCTCCCTAAATATCTCCACCTTGTGACATCCCTCTACACCTTCAAATGCCTCCTTACTCCTTAAAACTCCCTTCGACCATCTTCCCTAATTTCCCTTCTTTTCCTGCTTGCTTCTGTCATCAAACTGAAGCTTCTGGGGAAGTTTTGCTATCTAAATGCAAGTTTTTGAACAATTTATAAAGTGCTGCATATCTCATACAATGCTAATGAATGTCATATCCTTTATGTTAATAATCTGTTCTTACAGGTATGTTTCCCTTTCGGATAATCAAAAGACGGGGTTCAAAGCCCGGGAGCTTAAGTCTGTCCATGTTGATGCAGTTGGGCAATATCTGAAATTAACGTTCCATAAAAACCATGTCAACAGATACAACTTGTACAATCAGGTAACAGTGCGTCAACTTTACATAGATCCGAAAATAACAAGTGCCTTGAATGTATGTTGTGGAAATATCTAAATGCAGTACTGTGTTGTTACTTCTAAGTAAGGGTTTAACTCATGATTTTCTTCTGCGTTCCATACCTCCAAGCTGAGTTTCACCATTTAAATGTTACAAATTGGTGGAAAAAAGTGTAGTTTTATTAAAACATTTAAAACAGCATTGTGTTTGTTGCAAAATTCTAACATGTATAATTGTTCGAGGCTGCTTGTTGCTGTTGTGATGGGGAATAATTCTGATGCTACCTTCTTTGCAGCAGTCACTGACACCAAGATCTCTGACTCATCGTTTAAGTCAGTAATTAATACTTTATTTTGCTAAATTAACTTCTCTTTGACCTGCTGTTACACTTGTCTTTTTAAAAAAGAAACTCCTTATTTCCCGTGGCAGTGAACACACAACAGTAATTTTAAAATTAAAACAAAATCCCAAGGCACTTCCAGTATAAGTGTAATGAAAACTGATGCTGATCCAGGAAGGAAGAGATGGATGACCAAAGGCTAGATCAGAGACGAGTTTTGAGGAAGTCTTTTAAAAGTGGAGAATTTTGGGGAGGGAATTCCAAAGAGTAGGACCAAGACTCTGTCGCCAATGGTGGGTCAAAGGGAGGGGGTGGGGGCACAAAGGAGGTTGGAATCAGAAGTGTTTTGGAGGAGAAATTGGAGCTGGAGGAGATTGTACAGATAGATTGGGCCGAGACCATGGAGGGATTTATAGAGGAAAACAAGGATTTTGAATTGATTGCTTTGGTGGAATAGCGAGCAGTGAAGGTGAGCGGGACATCGCATGGGATTGGATATGTACAACAGAGATTTGGACAAGTTACATGGTTGCAGGGGTGGGTGTAAGAGTGGGAGGTCGGGGGAGGGAAGAAGTGTTTAGTCGTGATGGACTGGCCATCATAATGTGGGGCAGGCTCGATGGGACTAGCTGGTCTTTTCCTGCCTGCCATTTTCGTATGTTTGTAAGTTGGAGTTAATGGAGGTATGGGATAGAAAGACAATAAGGAGAGCATTAGAGTAGTTGAATTTGGTGGCAGAGATTGGCTGTGTTGTGGAGGTGGAACTAAAAGGCTTTGGTGATGAAGGGGATGTAGGATTTAAAGCTCAGGGCAAGGTCGAACTGAATGCCATGATTGTAAACAGTATGGTTCAGCTTGAGAGTGGCGAAGGATGGAGTTGGAATCAGTGATAAGGGAGCAGAGTTTGTGGTGTAGTTTGAAGATGATGGCTTTGGTTTTCTCATTGTTGAGCTGGAGGAAATTATGACTTATCCAGTACTTGACGTCTGAGAAGCAATCTGACAGCATAGAAGTGGTTGAGAGGTTAGGGTACAGAGATAAAGCTAGCTATCATCAGTATACGTGTAAAAGCTGACACCGTGTCTGCAGATTATGTCGCCAAGGGGCAACTTGTAGATAAGCAAGAAGAGGCTTAGAGTAGATTCTATGGGGGGGGCCCCGGAGCTGGGTGGGGAGTGAAAAGAAGCCGTGGCTAGAGAGCCACTGGCTCGTTCCATGCCTACTTATTCAAGGGCAAGCCCATGGAGTTCGATGACAGAGGACAGGCATTGGAGGAGGAGGGGTGGCAGGGTCATCCTTATCAGACACTGCAGAAAGCCAAGATAGGATTGTGTGGGGAAGTGGAAAAGCTCCTGCTGGAGATGCACTGCCTACATGCGGATAGGTGGGAATGGAATCATGCAAGAGCAGGCCCTTGGAGCTGGGAGATACAGGCGAGACATTACAGAATGGCACTATCAACCATATCGGACACAGCGGAAAGGTTGAGGGAAAGTGCACCACGGTCCAGCCGTGGACGATGTTGTTTGTGACGTTGGATAGGGCCATTTCAGTGATTCGAGCAGGGAGTTTCAGGAGAGATGGCCACAGAGATGGGGGGTAATGAAACACTTGAATACTTGGGAGGTTGGGGAGGATGGATGGGTCATAAGTGGGTTTTTGGAGGAGAGGGTGATGATGGCAGTTTTGAAAGGGGGGGACCTTAATAATATAGACTTATTTTCTTTCACCAATTTAATGAAAAGGCAGAATAACAAGTGTGTCTCACTGAATGCAATTTGTTTTCTGCATCCATTTTTGGTGCTGTTGATTATTTCAGCACATTTTGTGCATATTCAGTAGTTATAGATTCAGAGAATGGAGCAATAATGACTTGTTCCACTGTTAAACTCCCAGATTAGTATGCATCTATCATTGTACTTTGGGGGTGGTATGATGCAAGAACTCTGGTTAGTAACTTGAAATTAGTTTTATTTTGTGAGGGAAGCTGATGACACAACTTAATGAATATACATATTACTTTTAATTAAGTAGCTAACTAAACCTCTAGTAACTATAATTCAGTTCGTACCACATAGTCCAGCTCTTTTTTATAGTTTTGTTGGCTAGTAAACTGAAGCTATTGAGAGACCTCATCAGTGTATCTTAGCAGCCCCTTATTGTCTGTGTGCATTTTTTTAATGACGTTCAGTGAATTGCTCAGTGGTGGCGAATGTATTGATCAGTTTGTCAGTTATAGGCATGAGTTCCTAAGCTACATACATAAAAGCTGTCAACTAAAAGTAAAGTATAGTTTGTGAAGCAATGTTTGTATGGTAACCTTGGGTGTGACCAAAGCAAGCAGCAACATTGAGTTAAACAGTGTAGGAATGAATAAGACTAAGGACGTTTGAATTATAAAGTGCTATAGCTTTATTGGAATTTATTGCAGACTTAAAAAAAACATTCTGTGTAGCTTGAGAAATACACTTCCGAATGACTGACATCCAATTTGCTAGCAGGAGTGCCCTCCACTGTCTCATCTATTCATTTTTTTTTTAATACTTTCCTCTCCAAAGTTATTGTTAAAACACAATTTATTTTAACAAACTAAAACTAATTCTACTATTCAAAATACTTAGGAAAGAATTTATTCCCCTTGAGGGTATGCATTCAAGATGATACCAGGTCTCGGGAGTCTAAATTGAGATAAATTTTCTTTTTAACATTTTTTTGACTGCCAAATTTCTCCCCACTTAAGATTTTTACTGGGGTAGGTTTCAAGGGTGGCAGGAGTTCTCCTATACCTCACCCAAGTGGCTGTTCTTTATATGTGAGCCTAGACAATGAGTCCAGGATAGTCATCAGAGGGAATCCTGGTTTATTTTTTCCTGGCCAGGCCCAAGAGGTGCCGAGCTCAATTGTGGTGCCCCACAATAGCTGAAACCGGCTAACTCCACACAGACTGGGAACCAACCCTAGGAGGTAAAATTTAAGAAGCTGGGCTTATTCTGCTTGGAGAAGAGGAGACATCAAGATGACCTAAAAAAGTTTTCAAAATTATGAAGGGGGTTACAAAACTTGTTGCAGAAAATTTATTAAGACCATTAAACAAGTTAGATTAAAGAGACTAGGGCTTAAGATTTACCTCTGGCAAGGTTCCTGCCAGAAGTGTTTTGGGGTGGGACTTGGCTGATGTGTCCCCCACACTGACCATGGCAGATCTTCTGATAGAAGGCTAAGTTGAATTTTGGTGGTGGGATCCCAGCAGTGTTTCTGGGGCTGCTAGGTTGCCTACCTCAGATGAAGGGGAGGACAATCTGCCTGGTGGTGTTGCATGAAAAATATGCATTTGAAAAAAAATATTTTAAATGTCCTATATTGCCTAGTGCAATTAATCGCCCTTTACTTTGGATCTCCCCCCCCTTTAGTAATGCCGTGAACACAACAGTGTTAAGAAAACCTGGGCTTGGATGCGTTAATGGGGGGAAAAGGGAGTAGTGATATATGTTGAGAAGTTCGGCTTGAAATCAGCTAATAAGAAATGGCTTATTCGGTCAATTTTTCTGTTGCTAAAGATCTCTTACATTTCCTTTTTAATGTTAAGTTTTCAAAGGGTTAGCTTCCCTCAAGATCAAGACTCGATAGCCTAGTTTCAAGCAGATGGCAGTAATTCCTGGTCAGTTGTTAACTCCACTGTACCATCTACAAAGTGAAGGACTTTTGGAATGGGTTCAATTCCATTAAATCAAGTCTTTTTCTTGAACTCTTATGTTGGATTTTTAGACAAGAAAATGCACACTACATTAGTACACGAATACCACATTCGAAATACAGAATAATGGATCACGGTGCCCACTTGCAGAGAACTTTGTACAGCTAAGCCTACGATGAAGCAGTAATGCAAAATAAAGTATGCAAAGCTGTCTTGTTTCCTTCTTGTCTTTTTGTTGGTGCCTAACAGTTCATGTTTACTGTTCTATCCTGAGTTTTGCTTACTGAATACTTATTGTCCTCATCTGACGTGCCAGTCTGGATCAACACCTATTGATAGTAATGATTCCAGTCTCCCCTCCTGGCAGTAGGAGACCGAACTGAACAGAATTTGGTTTGGTCAACTTGGAGTGTGAACATAAGTTGTATTTTTTTTGTCCTGCTTATGTTATGCTCAGGGGTGATTTCATTCATGTTCAGTACTGTTGGATCAGAGCACACAATTTGCAAAAGGCTTGTCAGCTTTCCTATACAGAGGTTTATCTTGGGACATTAAAGATATGAGTGTTTGGTGCATATTCGCCAGGGGTGGGAAACTGTGGTTATGGGGAGAGACTTGAGATAGTAGGACTATTTCCACTGACACAGTGAAGGTTAACGGGAGATTTAATAGAAGTTTTTTTAAATTATGAAAGGTTTTGATAATGAATAGGGAACGACTATTTCCTCTGGTTGGGGAATAAGTGACAAGGATTCATCAATTTAAAGTAGTTACCAAGAGGAGGGACGTTAGAGGAATTTCTTTACGCAGAGGGCTGTTGAAGCATGGAATGCTTTGCCACATAGTAGTTGAGGCAGAGATCATTGCTCTTTTTTTTTAAACAGGAAAATTGGATTAATATTTGAAACAGAGGAAGATACAGGGCTATGGGGAGAGAGCAGGGTTGTGGGATTAGTTTTTGATTGCTCTAGCAAAGAACTGCTACAGACTTGATGGTGCATGGCACGAATGATCTCCTGTACTGTAACTAACTATGGTTCTATCAGAAAAACCAGTAGTCTCTCTGGGTTCTAAGCAGCACGCATCTATGGAAAATATTCTGACGTTTCCTAAAGAACTGAGTATTAGCAGGTTCAAAAAGTATGGTCAAAAGTACTTCCTGCCCTACAGTTTATTAAGTGAACACTTGTAAAAGCTGGAATCCATCTGTGAAGATAGGGGTAATTTATACATTTCTCATCTTTGTGTGTTTTAATTTTAGGTTTCCCTGGTAGCTGTAAATATCCTTGGAGATCCAGTAGAATACAATGAGACGCGTACAACTGTGAGTAGATACATCTAGAAATATAGATACAAATGTAGAAATATCTATAATTTATCTAGTCTTGTGTCCAGCGCATGTGTGTTGCACTTCGTTAAATTCGGAAATGTAGTAAACAATGAGGAGGATAGTAACAGACTTCTGGAGGATACAGACAGACTGGTGAAATGGGCAGACGCATGGCAGATGAAATTTAGTGCAGAGAAGTGTAAAGTGAAGCATTTTGATTTTGGTAGGAAGAATGAGGAGAGGCAATATAAATTAAATGGTACAATTTTAAAGGGGGTGCAGAAACACAGAAATCTGGGAGTCTTTGAAGGTGGCAGGACAAGTTGAAAGGCATATGGGATCCTTGGCTTTATTAATAGAGGCATAGAGTACAAAAGCAAGGAA
The DNA here is from genome assembly GCF_035084215.1 of Heptranchias perlo. NCBI lineage: Eukaryota > Metazoa > Chordata > Chondrichthyes > Hexanchiformes > Hexanchidae > Heptranchias > Heptranchias perlo. The sequence goes on from NC_090356.1 coordinate 27,645,599, forward strand.
GTTATGCTAACCTTTATAATACACTGGTTAGGCCCCAGCTGGAATATTGTGGCCAATTCTGGGCACCACACTTTAGGAAGGGTGTCAAGGCCTTAGAGAGGGTGCTGAAGAGATTTACTAGAATGGTACCAGGGATGAGGGACTTCAGTTATGTGGAGAGTCTAGAGGAACTGGAGTTGTTCTCCTTTTGAGGAGAGAAGGTTAAAGGGAGATTTGATAGAGTTGTTTATAAATCATGAAGGGTTTTGATAGAGTAAATAAAGAGAAACTGTTCCCAGTGGCAGAAGGATTAGTAACTAGAGGTCACAGATTTAAGGTAATTGGCAAAAGAACCAGAGGCAACATGAGGGGGAAAGAATTTACTCAACAAGTTATGATGATCTGGAATGCACTGCCTGAAAGGGTGGTGAAAGCAGATTCAATAATAACTTTCAAAAGGTAATTGAATAAATACTTGAAGGGGAAAAAAATTGCAGGGCTATAGGGAAAGAGCAGCGGAGTGGGACTAATTGGATAACTCTTTCAAAGAGCTGGTGCAGGCACAATGAGCTGAATGGCCTCCTGTGCTGTATCGTTATGTGAAAGCTGCAAAGCAATCTTTTTAAGAGAAAGCCAGGTCCTTTTGACCTGGAGGTTTGGCCACTCTTTTACAGGAAAGATACAAAATTATTGGAAGAAGTCCAGAGGAGTACCAGAAGGTTGACTCCTGAACTTTCGAGGGCTGTATTAAGAGGAAAGAATGTTTACGCGGGGACTTTACTTTCCGAGGAGGGAGAGGGACATAATTGAGGTCTTTTAAATTTTTTACAGGTATGGATAATTTGAATCCAGGAAAGTTCTGTGGGATTTAAAGAGACGTAGTTTAAAGTTAAGGGTGTCAAAAGAAAATAGGAATTTAGGCAACTTGTTTTTAATGGTGACAACACTATGGAATAGAGTATCAGAAGGGTGATGGAACAGAAAGCCATTGCAGGTTTTAATAAACTCCACCCACCTCACCTTGGCTAGCAAAAATCTATCGATCTCTGATTTAAAATTATTAATAGAGTTAGCATCTACTGCTTTTTGTATGAGAGTTCTGCACTTCTACCACCCTTTACGTGAAGAAGTGCTTCCTAACTTCTCTCCTGAATGGCCTGGCCCTTGTCCTAGACTCCCCAGCAGTGGAAAAAATTTCTTCCTACCTATCCTATCAATTCCTTTCAAATTCCTATTGGGAAATGAGAGACAGGGCTATTAGTTCCAGAATTACTGTAAGGACACTGATGGAATGTTTAGTAGGGTAGGCTAGATGGACCAATAATCTTATGCTCAAAACATTACCATGCTATGAAATAAAAACAGATAATGCTGGAAACACTCAACATCAGTTTAGGGAGAGTGCTAATGTTCCACCTTTCATCAGAACTGGAAGATGTTAGAGATGAACAGCTTTTAAGTAAATACGGAGCTAGGGAAAAGGTGGGAAGGGAAAGGTCTGTGATGGGGTGGAGGACAGAAGTGAATAAATGACTAAAGGGATGATGCTGAAAGGCAAAAAGGTGATAATGAGACAACTATAGAAACAAAAGATGGGTCCAGAGGAGGTGTAAATGGTTACAGCAGAATAGCAGAGGAGGGGGGAAAGTATGCAAAATCTGGTAAAGTGGAGAGGGTTGTCGTGGCTCAGGAATGTGACAAAGAAAGGCAGTTGGACCCCAGGGGTGTGGAGACCGCCCCACGGCCGTGTATCCCCACCCCAAGCACCAGCCCACACCACCTCCACTCCCATTGGTTCTGGTGCAGCCATCTTCTCTTACCAGAACCTGCTGTCCGAGAGAAAATGGGTTAAGATCTAAAGTTGTTACACTCCATGTTCAGGCCGCTAGGCTTAAAGTGCCGAATAGAAAGATGAGGTGCTGTTCCCTGAGCTTGCGTTGGGCTTCATTGGAGCAACGTAGGAGGCCAAGGTCAGAGTAGGGCAAGCAACCGGAAGCTCGGGGTCATGCTTGCAGATTGAACGGAGGGGTTCAGCGAAGCCCATCTGCATTTGGTCTCCCCATTGTAGAGGAGACCACAGTGTGAGCAGCATCATGAAACTCTGCAAGGACAGATTACCAAAAAGGTACCATATCTGGATTGTAGGGCACAAAGTCCACTTATACAATCTATTGTGGAATCATTGAGACAAAGAGAATTACTTATAGAAAAACCTGTCACAGGTGTAGTTAATGACTTTAACGGCCTGCTTGCCTCAACATTGTCATTATGTCAAAGGAGGTTGTTTGCAGGCCATTAAACCCATTAACTGGACCCTTGATAGCTTTATCTGTTGTTTCTTCCTCTCCCGCCCCTTCATTTTGTTCAGTCCTATGAAGGGGATTGCTTATCGTGCAATTTCTAGTTCTGATGAAGGATCCACGCCTGAAACATTTATTTCTTTTGAGGGAACTGCATTTCTAGCGCTTTGTTTCTATTGAGTACAATGGGCCTCTACTCTCTGGAGTTTAGAAGAATGAGAGGTGATCTCTTTGAAATGTATAAGATTCTGAGGGGGCTTGACAGGATAGATGCTGAGAGGTTGTTTCCCATGGCTGGAGAGTCTAAAACTAGGGGGCATAGTCTCAGGATAAGGGGTCGGCCATTTAAGTCTGAGATGAGGAGGAATTTCTTCACTCGGTTGTGAATCTTTGGAATTCTCTACCCCAAAGGATTGTGGATGCTCAGTCATTGAATATATTCAGGGCCGAGATCAATAGATTTTTGGACTCGAGGGGAATCAAGGGATATGGGGATCGGGCGGGAAAGTAGAGTTGAGGTCAGCCATGATCTTATTGAATGGCAGAGCAGGTTCAATGGGCCCTATGGCCTACTCTTCCTATTTCTTATGTTTAGATTTCCAGCATTTGCAAATTGTTTTTAACCTGTATCAATTAATGCCTTGTATTTAATATTTTATGTTAAAGATAGTTGAACGTTAGCACTTCATTTAAAGAAAGAGCTTCCAAATCTATGCTGCTTGGGATATTAATTACTTGTTTCTTAGTTAAGCTTTACTGTTTATAAAAAGTTCCTTTTCTGATTTCACACATAATAGCAGTTTGATGATTGAACTGCCTAATACAGTCCATTGCCAGCAGGTGGCATCAGGACACACTGAATATTATTAAATGGGAGTAGTGTGACTGCAGTTTTTTATATTGGTCAACCAGAATTTAAAACAGGTGACATACATGATATAGTTGTTGCATGTATTCTTTTCCCCCTTGATGAATTTTATTTTTTTTACTTTGTTGAGGGCAAATTGGGATCAGTGCCCATTAGTCTAATCTTCAGGGCGCATAAAATTTAAGTTAAAACCTTCCTTTCACAATCATAAACTCAATGTAACATTCAAATTTGCATTGTTTTTCCTAAAGTCAGCACTTGGGATTTCAAAGTGCATTTAGAATAACAGAATTGTTGGTACAGGACACCATTCAGTCCTTCATTCCTGTGCTAGCTCCAGCTCCCTCATTGGAGCAATCTATGCTAATCGTATTTCCCTGCTCTTTACATATTTGATTTTAACACTTTACCTGTAAAAGTAATTATTTAAACCATAATTTTTAATATTTAGAAAGCTAATATAATTACAATTGGTGAACCTTCTACAACAGTGGAGGGAGCAGAATTACTTACTGATAGTTCTACACCGATAATCATAATCTATTATCTACCCTCCTGCCCTTGTTTGAAAACAGAGTGGAATGTTTGCTTTGCTGGAATGTGGACCAGATATATGTTGCCATAAACTACCTTCATATGGGCCTGTTGGTGCAGACTTGTCTTGTGTTTTCCGCTTAGCCTTGCCCTGATGCTAAGCCTTGCTGTGCGTTTGGAATTTTCTGAATACATCAATGATAGTATGCCAGTGTAAGATTTGATCCATGTGATATTTACCCTTTTGACTTACTAACACAGCAAAGAACAGGTCTTTCAAGAGAAAAAAATGTTGGTTCCTCCCATTAGAACTGACAAAAGTGCAATTGTTGTAGCCAAAAGTTGTTGTTAGCCATAGTCTTCACACTTTTTTTCCAGGAGTCCCCCCTCCTTTTTAGGTACACAACCAGACCTTCAGTAAAATTGTAGAAAGGCACTGTTCCTACAGTTCACAGCTTTGTATTCTGACATATCTGTTGAAATATTACAGCAGAGTTTTCCCAGACTGTTTAGTGGTCAGCTGCACCATCATGCAGCCCAAGAAGTGCACGGATTTGATACCTGTGTTGTGCTGAGTTAGCTAGTCTCAGCCAGGGTGGTAGTAGGATAGTGTAAATAGTGTCAGTGTTCTGAATTAGGGTAAAAGGGAAGAAACAAATCAGCCAGGGCTATCCAGTAAAGTGCGCATGTTTGGATGTTCGGTTGAGCTTGGCCATGATGCCACCTGTGGTCACACCTGCCAGCATTTGTGCTTACATCTGTGGGCCTATAGACGAGTCATACAACTTACTCTGGCCATGAATGGAAAATGATTTATTTTCATTCTAATGTAAAGCAGCTTGCTTTCCTTCCTACCAAGATTTATGCTTGTATCATTTAAATGGAAATTTTATCCATGTCTATATTGATGTGCATTTTTAACATGTAAGTTGGGGAAATAATTTGCATCTGATTTCAGATCTGTGAAGGTTCATAAGATTTAGTTAAAATTGTACGTCTTCCTTATTAGTTTGAATATGCGCTACTTATGTACAGAACGAAGATTCTAATCTCTACTCAATTAAATCACTTTTTTTTAAAACTGCCTAAATATGTATTATTTACCCCCATCTAATTTGACCTCCAGATTCAGTATCCTGGCTCAGTCGTGGTGGAGGGGGGTATTTCTTAAGAGTTTGAGTAATGACTTTGGGAAGGTTGCATTATTTAAAGTATAATGGAGTATGTTCTTTTAAATAATATGCATATCCCAACTCAAAAGCAAAATATTGCGGATGCTGGAAATCTGAAATAAAAACAAAATGTTGGAAAAGCTCAGTAAGTGAGGCAGAAAGAAACAGAGTTAACGTTTCAGTTCGAAGACTTTTTTTATTCATTCGTGGGATGTGGGCGTCACTGGCAAGGCCAGCATTTATTGCCCATCCCTAATAGCCCTTGAGTAGGTGGTGGTGAGCTGCCTTCTTGAACCGCTGCAGTCCGTGCGGCGAAGGCGCTCACAATGCTGTTAGGTAGGGAGTCCCAGAATTTTGACCCAGAACGATGAAGGAACGGCGATATATTTCGAAGTTAGGATGGTGTGTGACTGGAGGGGAACATGCAGGTGGTGTTGTTCCCATGTGCCTGCTGCCCTTGTCCTTCTAAGTGGTAGAGGTCACGGGTTTGGGGGGTGCTGTCGAAGAAGCCTTGGCGAGTTGCTGCAGTGCATCTTGTAGATGGTACACACTGCAGCCACGGTGTGCTGGTGGTGGAGGGAGTGAATGTTTACGGTGGTGGATGAGTTGCCAATCAAGCGGGCTGCTTTGTCCTGGATGGCGTTGAGCATCTTGAGTGTTGTTGGAGCTGCACTCATCCAGGCAAGCGGAGAGTATTCCATCACACTCCATCACTTGTGCCTTGTAGATGGTGGAAAGGCTTTGGGGAGTCAGGTGGTGAGTCCAGCCTCAGACCTGCTCTTGTAGCCACAGTATTTATATGGCTGGTCCAGTTAAGTTTCTGGACAATGGTGACACCCAGGATGTTGATGGTGGGGGATTCGGCGATAGTAATGCCATTGAATGTCAAGGGGAGGTGGTTAGACTCTTGTTGGAGATGGTCATTGCCTGGCACTTGTCTGGCACGACTGTTACTTGCCACTTAACAGCCCAAGCCTGGATTTTGTCCAGATCTTGCTGCATGCGGGCACGGATTGCTTCATTAGCTGAGGGAACATAGGAACAGGAGTAGGCCATTCAGCCCCTTGTGCCTGTTCCGCCATTTGATAAGATCGTGGCTGATCTGTGATCTAACTCCATATACCTGCCTTTGGCCCATATCCCTTAATACCTTTGGTTGCCAAAAAGCTATCTATCTCAGATTTAAATTTAGCAATTGGGCTAGTATCAAATGCCTTTTACAGAAGAGAGTTCCAAACTTCCACCACCCTTTGTGTGTAGAAATGTTTTCTAATCTCACTCCTGAAAGGTCTGGCTCTAATTTTTAGACTGTGCCCCCTACTCCTAGAATCCCCAACCAGCAGCAATAGTTTCTCTCTATCCACCCTATCTGTTCCCCTTAATATCTTATAAACTTCGATCAGATCACCCCTTAACCTTCTAAACTCCAGAGAATACAACCCCAATTTGTGTAATCTCTCCTCGTAATTTAACCCTTGAAGTCTGGGTATCATTCCAGTAAACCCACGCTGCACTCCCTCTAAGGCCAATATGTCCTTCCGAAGGTGCTGTGCCCAGAACTGCTCACAGTGCTCAAGGTGCGGTCTAACCAGGGTTTTGTATAGCTGCAGCATGACATCTGCCCCCTTGTACTCTAGTCCTCTGGATGTAAAGGCCAGCATTCCATTAGCCTGATTGAGCTGCACATTGTGCAATCATCACCAAACATCCCCACTTCTGATCTTATGATGGAGGGAAGGTCATTGATGAAGCAGATGAAGATGTTTGGACCGAGGACACTGCCCTGAGGAACTCCTGCAGCAATGTCCTGGGACTGAGGTGATTGGCCTCCATAACCAGCAGCTGCAGACCAATAAATTTTAAAAAAAAATAATTTTTTTTTTAAATGGGAGCAGTGGTTATTGAAATCAGTGAGTCTGTATGGTTGTAAAGTTTTTAAAAAATCTTTTAACATTTTATTTTTGCAGCTGCTGGTTATGATTCTGCTGTTGCCATCTATCGCTACCCTAGACCGATCTTTTGTTTCTTAACTTGTCCCATTACCACCCTCCTTGCACCATCATCCCTCTTGCCATTTAATCACTCTTTCCCTCTACTCTATCAGATCTTCCCTTTTGTTCTTTCCTTCCCTCCTGTCCCCCCACCTTTCCCTGGCTCTGTACTTGCTTAAAACCTTTAACTCTTTAACATCTTCCAGTTCTGACGAAAAGGCTTTGACCTGAAATGTTAAATCTGTTTCTTTCTCTAAAGATGCTGCCTCACTTGCTGAGCTTTTCCAGCATTTTCTGCATATCCTAACTGCTGGGGAATTTTTTTTCAACAAATCATCTCCTCCTCCACCCCCACACAAACCAGACTCTGGGCTGCCAAACTCAAGTCTTCAAGGCCTCCCACCCACATTCCAGGAAGTTTAGGGTGGAATCATGCCTATTAAAGCATTGGTGTCCTGGTTGGGATTTTGAAAGGTTATCATCAACAACAAATACTTGCATTTATATATCACCTTTTAATGTAGTAAAACGTCCCAAGGCGCTTCACAGGAGCGTTATCAAACAAAATTTGACACCGAGCCACTTAAGGAGATAATAGGACAGGGAAAGAGGTAGGTTTTAAGGAGCACCTTGGAGGAGGAGGAGAAGGTTAGAGAGGGAATTCCAGAGGTATTGGCCCAGGCAGCAAAAGGCACAGCCGTCAATGGTGGACTGATTAAAATTGGGCGTGTACAAGAGGCAAGAATTGGAGGAACGCAGAGATGCTGTCGGGCTGGAGGAGGTTAGAGGTAAGGAGGGGCGAGGCCATGGAGGGATTTGGAAACGAGGATGAGAATTTTAAAATGAGGCGTTGCTGAGCCAGAGCCAGTGTAGATCAGTGAGCACGGGGTGATGGGTGAATGGGATTTGGTGCGAGTTAGGATATGGGCAGCAGATTTTTGGATAAGCTCAAGTTTATGGAGGGTTGTAGATGGGAGGCTGGCCAGGAGAGCATTGGAATAGTCAAGACTTGAGGTAACAACAGCATGGATGAGGGTTTCAGCAGCAGATGAGCTGAGGCAGGGGCAGAGACAGACTATGTTATAGAGGTGGAAGAGGGCGGTCTTGGTGATGGAACCAATATGTGATCGGAAGCTCAGCTCAGGGTCAAATAGGACGCCAAGGTTGCGAACGGTCTGGTTCAGCCTCAGCCAGCTGCTGGGGAGAGGGATGGAGTCAGTGGCTTGGGAACAGAGTTTGTGGCGGGGACTGAAGACAATGGCTTCAGTCTTCCCAATATTCAGTTGGAGGAAATTTTTGCTCATTCAGTCAGACAAGCAGTGTGACAAATCAGACAGTGGAGGGGTCGAGAGAGGGAAATATTTCAATTTGATGGCAAAAGGATGATATTTTTAAAAATTATACTGATTATGGATTGCACTGTTGTATTTTCTGGGGTATAATGCACACCATTTTATTAAAATAAAGACTTTGTTTACAAGCCATCGTTGAATTGAACAAAATACGCTGTGTGTGCCTGAGTTACTTGTACTGCCAAAGCTGCAATAATTGTTTAAAATGACAGTTGCATGTTGTACGCCAGAAAGTACTGCAACTTTTTTTATACAGCACAAGGAATTAATTGTCAGAAGTTTATAACTGACTGTGGTAATTTTCTGTATGTTGTTTTACTGTAAATACTAATGAGTTTGGAACAAATTGAAAATGTTCCAACAGTGTAGCAATGGCCTATGTGTTAGTGTGTGGAATATTATTTACTTTTGAGTATTTTTGTTTGCGATTCATCCAGATTCCATCCCTCTAACAAAAAGGCTTCTTTATTGTCTGCTGAGTCCACTGTCATTTCTGTTATTATCAAGACTGTCCATTGTAATTCAATACAGAGGGAGACATGGTGTCATTATAGCGCAGATTTACATATTGCAGCATATCATCTCAGCCAAATTAATTGAAGTAATTCCATGAAAATGTTTCATTTTTTCTTATAGCCCACTAAAGATAAGCTGATTGATCACTACCTTGGATGTAGCCCAGATGACCCAGCACTTGATGGAACTTATTTCAGGTAAATAGCTGAGAATGTGCTTCATTGACTCAGTGTAAGTATTTGAACATTGAAACAAATAGCTGCAACAGTGGGTTAGTGTATTAATGTGCAGCACCATGGAGTGCTAGGACGTGCATTTGGCCCTAAGACTATGTACACCGTTTCTGAGAGGAGATACTGAAGCTGTATCAAGTTGTGACTTTCTCCTTCATCTGCTAGTGGCCAATTATAGAATGCCATTGGGAATAGTGCTCCTGACCGACCTTGACGGCTGCTTTCCCATCAAATGATCATGGGTTTGTGCTGTTAAGGCAATGTCACTTAAGTAAGTCTAGCATAATAGAGATTTGTCTGTCCTTTAGTGGATTGTTGATAGAAAGTCGTATTGTGGTGTGAGCTCATTTGTGTCCGGTTAGTGGAAAAATGCTCCATCCTTTCTGGTTTCTTCCCTCCTGATTATAACTTAATTTAAAGTTGTTTGGGATTACATCAGTCCCATTCAATCCCATACTTCCAGCTGGATATCTTGCATGAATTGCCTTTCTTGCAGGATAAAGAAGGAATAAAGGATTTGAAATGACAAAGTATGTTTTTTAAAAAAAAATAGCAAGTAGAGTTATGGAAATCCAAATCTTTACTGAAGTTGGCATTATCCTTTTGTAATTGTTGTCAGCAACAAGATAGCCAAATAGGGATATAGCACTGGCCAGAAACATAGTAAAACTTCACTGTGGTCCAATATTTCAACAATAGCTTTGGTTGTGAATAATAATTCATTTATTTTTCTTGGTGACCTTTTGAATTTTGGCAGTATGATACAGTGTAACTCACTGGTATTAACATTTGTCCTCTGTTTGCATCAGTAATTTAAAATAAAATTTAAGGGATGTTTGAGGGACCAACATTAAGAATTGGGCTTTGGGATTGAAGGACCCAGGAGATGACACTAATCTGCTTGAAAAAGCACCGGTGGTTTCAAGATGTTTAGTATATAGAATGCAAAACTCTAGAGCCAAAAATCGGGGAAAAAAATCTCTGCATTACATTCTTAAAATCAGATGCCCTACGTGAAAAATTAAAATATATTCCTGCCTCGCCCAAAAAATTAAAATTACTTCAGCTGAGCTTTTTAGTTTAGCCTGAAGTGTTCAAGGATTAAACTATACTTCGAAAGTTCTTCATTGGCTGTAAAGCCCTTTGGGATGCCCTTAGGTCGTGAAAGGTGCTATATAAATGCAAGTCTGTGTTTCTTGAACACAAAGATGTAATAAACCTTCAAATTAGTGCTGTCTCAGTACCTCTTCTCAAATCCACAATCGCTCTGCAGTAAAGCATTTACCTTGATGTGCAATCTTAAATTATTCACTGAGTAGGAGATACACTCTCATATATTGGAGAAAAGTCACAAGTGTCCTTAATATCTATCCAGGACATCATGCCATTCTCATTGGAAAGCCTAAAATGAAAAACTCACTCCTTGTTAATTCAGATCTGTAGAGCACAACTCTGCAGACACTATATTGCTGCAAGGAGCCTGGCAGGCTGGTTTCAGTGTAGTATGGGTGGCCTGTTAAAGGGGAGGAATGATCTTAGTTTTGTGAACCTGTGTTAATTTTAATCTTGTCCTGTAACCTTTTTAAGTAAACCTTTGTAAGTAAACCTTTGTCATCATAGCATTCGGGGAACAGAAAAAGTATAAATTTAAAAGCACCGAAATAAATATTCAATAATTAGCATACCAATTTGTGAGGGGCCTGGCAATAAAAGTGGCAAAATGTGTAATTTGTCACCAAGCAAAAGTAGTATTCAGTGTTTTTTTTAAATGAACATCATGCTTCTAAAAAGGACCCATTGATTAGTGTTTTGACAAGTTCATGGCTACTCACTTGAAGGAGGAAGAATGTTGAAACTCAACAGTAACCTGAGATTTATTACATATTTTGTGATGGATTGCAAAATTGTTAATTTGAATTATATTAGTAAACCAAATGCTGGATGTAGCATTTGTTATGCTCCCATATGAAGTATCCTTCTGAATAAGCGCAAAACAATATAACACATGGAACAAGAAAACACCTGCAAATTGCGACCTGAACTGCTTGAATTCCCAGTTTGCTTAGTCTCCTGCAGGAGGTGAATAACCATGAGTGAAAATTCCACATAGATAAAGCGTTGAAATTCCCCCCTGACCTCCAAAACTAACTGAAGCACAGGATCAATTTATTGTTATAGTTTACATTGTGCAATGCTGAACAGCTGCATTCCACGTGTTAGTTTCTGAAGCACAGAAACTATGGTTATCTTAGTCTTGTAAGCTTTAATTCTATTCTTAAGCAAATAGTCATCCAGCTTATTTTAAGAAGTTAACCACCTCTGAATATCCAAAGTTCCATCCTTGCCCTACTGTCCCTTTTCTCATCTACATATGGCCTGTTGGCAACATTATCCATAAGCATTGTATCGACTTGTTTGCCAGTGATAACCAGGTTTACCTTTCAACCGACACCATGAATCCCAGAACTTGAACACGTAATCTAGGCTGATGCTTCAGTGCAGTACTGAAGGAGTACTACATTGTCAGAGGTGTGGTCTTTTGGAGGGAAAAATGTTTACTTCTGCCTCTGAAACAACGTCACCTTTCGTCACCCATGAAGTGTCAAGTAGGGATGAAAGGCCCCACCTGAAATGTTAATCTAGTTTTCAGTTCATGAATGACCTGCTATGCAAAATAACATACATAGTAATGTTTTGAGCAGGTGGCACCTTACTGTGATTATAGAATTAATAACCTTGTATCCCCTCTGGTAACAGGAAATCTGCCACAGTTTTCTGTTTCACCAATCCTGCTGGTAATCTATTCCACAATTCTATCAGCCCTTTCCTGGATTCAAATTCTCTGAATCTGTGAAAATCTTAAAGACCTCTTTCAAGTTCTTCTGCCCACCCTCCCCCAATCACCTTTTCTCTAGAGAGTAAAGTTTCAGGATACACAATCCTTCCTTATAACTCAATCTTTTAACTTCAGGAATCAACCATGTAACCTTATGGATGCCCCCAGTAATTCTGCATCTTTCATATGATACAGGGACCAAAACTAAACTAATATGGCCTCACCAATACTAGTTATAATTTCAGCATTATTTCCTATGAATTATAAGTCACACCCCTATCCTTACATACCAGCATTTTATTTTAGATTCAGCACCTGTACTGTGTGGACAGTTTTAAGGACCTTTACTCCAAACCCCCGCTAATGTCTTTCCTCCTCTTACTTCAAACATATCAAAATTTAATATGTACTCCACATTCATATGTGTACCTAATCCAATAATTTTTACACTTATCTGTGTTGAATTATATCTGCCAGTTCTCTGCCCATTGATTTTAGCTTGTCCAAGTCCCTTTGGATTATTGCACACATCATTATTGACCACTGTATCCATATTGATGTTATCTGCAAACCTGGGCACCTTGAGCAATATTCTATCCTCTTGAGTCATTCAGAATATTTAAGAACACTGGCATTTCCAGTGCTTCATATTTTCTTTCCAGATTTGACATGTACAATTTTTATTTTTATCTCAATTACCAGGATTCACATGATATGTTTAATATTCACTGATTGATTCTATAAAATTGTTTGTGCTTTCATGCCCTCCCTTTTGGTTTTCCCAATTTGTCAACACTGACTATCTCCTAATTAAATAAAAATTTCTCTATTATTCCAGGTCCATTGTAGCCTCTGCGATGGGTGAAGAACTTACCTATTTGCCTTAACCTTTTTTTATTCGTTCATGGGATGTGGGCGTCGCTGGCAAGGCCAGCATTTATTGCCCATCCCTAAATGTCCCTGAGAAGGTGGTGGTGAGCCGCCGCCTTGAACCGCTGCAGTCCGTGAGGTGAAGGTTCTCTCACAGTGCTGTTAGGTAGAGAGTTCCAGGATTTTGACCCAGCGATGATGAAGGAACGACAATATATTTCCAAGTCGGGATGGTGTGGGACTTGGAGGGGAATGTGCAAGTGGTGGTGTTCCCATGTGCCTGCTGCCCTTGACCTTCTAGGTGGTAGAGGTTGCGGGTTTGGGAGGTGCTATCGAAGAAGCCTTGGTGAGTTGCTGCAGTGCATCCTGTGGATGGTACACACTGCAGCCACGGTGCGGCGGTGGTGAAGAGAGTGAATGTTTAGGGTGGTGGGTGGGGTGTCAGTCAAGCAGGCTGCTTTGTCCTGGATCGTGTCGAGCTTCTTGAATGTTGTTGGAGCTGCACTCATCCAGGCAAGTGGAAAGTATTCCATCACACTCCTGACATGTGCGTTGTAGATGGTGGAAAGGCTTTGGGGAGTCAGGAGGTGAGTTATTCGCCGCAGAATACAAAGCCTCTGACCTGCTCTTGTAGCCACAGTATTTATGTGACTGGTCCAGTTAAGTTTCTGGTCAATGGTGACCCCCAGGTTGTTGATGGTGGGAGATTCGGTGATGGTAATGCCGTTGAATGTCAAGTGGAGGTGGATAGACTCTATTGTTGGAGATGGTCATTGCCTGGCACTTGTCAGGCACGAATGTTACTTGCCACATATCAGCCCAAGCCTGGATGTTGTCCAGGTCTTGCTGCATGCGGACACGGACTGCTTCATTATCTGAGGGGTTGCGAATGGAACTGAACACTGTGCAATTATCAGCGAACATCCCCATTTCTGACCTTATGATGGAGGGAAGGTCATTGATGAAGCAGCTGAAGATGGTTGGGCCCAGGACACTGCCCTGAGGAACTCCTGCTGCAGTGTCCTGGGGCTGAGATGATTGGCCTCCAACAACCACTGCCATCTTCCTTTGTACTAGGTATGACTCCAGCCACTGGAGAGTTTTCCCCCTGATTCCCATTGACTTCAATTTTACTAGGGCTCCTTGGTGCGCCACTCGGTCAAATGCTGCCTTGATGTCAAGGGCTGTCACTCTCACCGCACCTCTGGAATTCAGCTCTTTTATCCATGTTTGGACCAAGGCTGTAATGAGATCTGGAGCCGAGTGGTCCTGGCAGAACCCAAACTGAGCATCGGTGAGACGGTTATTGGTGAGTAAGTGCCACTTGATAGCACTGTCGACGACACCTTCCATCACTTTGCTGATTGAGAGTAGACTGATGGGGCGGTAATTGGCCGGATTGGATTTATCCTCCTTTTTGTGGACAGGACATACCTGGGCAATTTTCCACATTGTCGGGTAGATGCCAGTGTTGTAGCTATACTGGAACAGTTTGGCTGGAGGCATGGCTAGTTCTGGAGCACAAGTCTTCAGCACTACAGCCGGGATGTTGTCGGGGCCCATAGCCTTTGCACTCAGCTGTTTCTTGATATCACGTGGAGTGAATCGAATTGGCTGAAGACTGGCTTCTGTGATGGTGGGGATTTCGGGAGGAGGCTGAGATGGATCATCCACTTGGCAGTTCTGCCTGAAGATGGTTGCAAACGCTTCAGCCTTGTCTTTTGCATTCACGTGCTGGACTCCGCCATCATTGAGGATGGGGATGTTTACAGAGCCTCCTCCTCCCGTTAGTTGTTTAATTGTCCACCACCATTCACGACTGGATGTGGCAGGACTGCAGAGCTTTGATCTGATCCGTTGGTTGTGGAATCGCTTAGCTCTGTCTGTAGCATGTTGCTTCTGCTGTTTAGCATGCATGTAGTCCTGTGTTGTAGCTCCACCAGGTTGGCACCTCATTTTTAGGTACATCTGGTGCTGCTTCAGGCATGCTCTTCTACACTCCTCATTGAACCAGGTTTGATCCCCGGCTTATTGGTAATGGCAGAGTGAGGAATGTGCTAGGCCATGAGGTTACAGATTGTGCTGGAATACAATTCTGCTGCTGCTGATGGCCCACAGTGCCTCATGGATGCCCAGTTTTGAGCTGCTAGATCTGTTCTGAATCTATCCCATTTAGCACGGTGGTAGTGCCACACAACACGTTGGATGGTGTCCTCAGTGTGAATTCGGGACTTCATCTCCACGAGGACTGTGTGGTGGTCACTCCTACCAATAATGTCATGGACAGATGCATCTGTGACAGGTAGATTGGTGAGGACGAGGTCAAGTAGGTTTCTCCCCCTCGTGTTGGTTCGCTCACCACCTGCCGCAGGTCCAGTCTGGCAGCTGTGTCCTTCAGGACTTGGCCAGATCAGTCAGTAGTGGTGCTACCGAGCCACTTTTGGTGATGGACATTGAAGTCCCCCAACCAGAGTACATTCTGTGCCCTTGCTACCCTCAGTGCTTCCTCCAAGTGGTGCTCAACATGGAGGAGGACTGATTGATTCAGCTGAGGGAGGGCGGTAGGTGGTAATCAGCAGGAGTTTCCTTGCCCATGTTTGCCCTGATGCCATGAGACTTCATGGGATCCAGAGTCAATGTTGAGGACTCCCAGGGCTACTCCCTCCTGACTGTATATCACTGTACCACCACCTCTGGTGGGCCTGTCCTGCCGATTGGACAGGACATACCTCGGGATGGTAATGGAAGAGTCTGGGACGTTGGCTGAAAGGTATGATTCTGTGAGTATGGCTGTGTCAGGCTGTTGCTTGACTAGTCTGTGGGACAGTTCTCCCAATCTTGGCACAAGTCCCCAGATGTAAGTGAGGAGGACTTTGCAAGTTCGACTGGGCTTGGTTTGCCTTTTTTGCGTTGCAGTGGTCTGGTGCTGGGTGGTCCGTCTGGTTTTATTCTAACGATTTTTTTTAAGCAAGATTGTACAACTGAGTGGCTTGCTCAGCCATTTCAGAGGGCAATTAAGAATCAACCACATTGCTGTGGGTCTGGAGTCACATATAGGCCAGACCGGGTAAGGACAGCAGGTTTCCTTCCCTAAAGGACATTAGTGAACCAGATGGGATTTTACATCAATCCAGTAGTTTCATGGCCACCATACTAGTTTTTATTTAATTAATTGAATTTAAGTTCCCCAGCTGCTGTGGTGGGATTTGAACTCATGACTCTGGATTATTCCAGGCCTCTGTGGTTATATTAGTGGTTATATTACTGGTCCAGTAATATAACCACTATGCTACCGTACCCATCTTGATAGTATCCAGTTAGTTTTTTAAAAAACTTGCATTTATATATCGTCTTTCACAATCTTAAGATGTCCCAAAGCGCTTTACGTCCAACGCAGTACTTTTGAAGTGTAGTCATCATTGTAATGTAGGAAACGTGGCAGCCAATTTGCGCACAACAAGCTCCCGCAAACAGCAATTTGATAATGACCAGATAATCTGTTTTAGTGATGTTGGTTGAGGGATAAATATTGGCCAGGGCGCCAGGGAGAACGCCCCTGCTCTTCAAAGTAGTGCCTTGGGATCTTTTGCGTCCACCTGAGATGCTTAACGTCTCATCCAAAAGACGGCACATCCCTCAGTACTGCACTGGAGTGTCCGCCTCGATTTTGTGCTCAAGTCTCCAGAGTGCTACCACTGAGCCATGGCTAGCACATAAATAAGTTTATCATTACTATATGTTCATTACATCTCATACAATTCCTAGCTGTCCTTTCACCCTCTTCCTAGCATAACAGCTGCACCTTTACAAAACATTTTATACCATTTCTTGTTCATCTAGTTCCATCCATGTTTTTGCAATGATACTGTCAATATTTTCTTAGCTGTAATTGCCTCAAGTTCAAATAGTTTATTCCAAATACTCCTTGCTTATAACCCAGTTGGCTATTGTGAGGTAGCGATTAGAATTTACCATGGAGAAACATGAGTGGTTCACTAATCTGAAATAAACCCATGCTATATTAACACTTTCCCCAAAGGAGGTAAGTGCCGTCTACTTTATTTTTTGAAAAGTCACTGATTTGCAGAAACTGCATGCATTTCACAAACTCGCTGCTTTATTTGCATCGCTGTGGCAACTCTGTCCAGACTCTGAAGAGCACATCTTACTGACACAAAGAAAAACGTCAATCAGTCAATACTGATGGTGAAACAAAGGTCACATACCAAGTTTTAGAAACCAGCTGAAAGTGTTACTACATCCTCTGACTGTTTTCCTAATATATACTAATCAATTCATATAAAATAAGTTTTAAAAACTATAGCACATTAAATCACTGTTTATTGAGCTGTTTACGTAACATTATACCGTACGCAAATTCTTACATCTTGGGTTACCATAGCTTTCACAGGCTGAATGTTTTCAGATAGTGAAATTTTTATAACCTAAATGTTGTTCAAGGTCAATACCTACTTACTGTATCTGTCTGATATTTACATTCCTCTATTGGTCTTGAGCAGGATTCCCTGCAACCTCTTAACAACAGCTGTTAGCTTATGTGCATTTATCAGTTTCCAGACCCTCCTTCATCAAAGTCAGTTTAACTGAGTCCCAATGAGTGTGTTTTTGTCTTGAGCCAACAACATATTTCCCTATCTAATTGCTTGCGAACTGTCCCTCTTATATAAATGAATCACCTTCTGTGCACACTGCCTGTGTTGCATTAGCTGAACACTTGCAGGGTGGCAGTGAGCATGCTAAACATTGGTTTGTGTGTCCCTAGGGTAGGGAAGGAGGAAAAAAAAATCAGCAAGGGTTCCTGATTCTGATCTTTAATTGGAGGTCCCTGCTGGAAAGTCTATATGTGTGTACATTGGATAATGATGTGGACACCAACGACACCTTTTGATTGGTGTGATGGTGTCCCAGCCTAATATAAGATATGCGATTTGAGAAGCTCTCATTCACTACTCTCCTGACGAAGGGGATAATCTCCGAAAGCTTGTGATTTTAAAAGAAAATTGTTGGACTATAACCTGGTGTTGTAAGATTCCTTACATACATTGGATAATGATAGGATTATGGTTGGCTGTTTGTCCTTGAGGTTAAATATGCTGTTAGCCAAGGAATGACCATTAGTGCAAGGTTGGACAAGATTACCATAAACAAAATGTCATGTTTGAAGATAACAAAATAGGAACAGTGCAATTATAGAATCATAGAAAATTTACAGCACAGAAGGAAGCCATTAGGCCCATCGTGTCCACGCCGGCTGAAAATGAGCTACCCAGCCTAATCCCACTTTCCAGCACTTGTATTCAGAATAATTTGAATATATTAGTCTACTGTGCCTGTAGGTGGCAGATGCATTTTAATGTGGATTGGTGCAGAAACATTGTTGAAGCAAGGAACCAAAAGATGTATGTGTTAGATTAGAGGAACATGGAATAGTTATACAGTAACATCTAGTGGGTTATTACGGATAAATCTATGAAACAGTCAGGCCATTGCTTGGCTGTCATAAAATAATGTTGATTGCATTAGCAGAGGGATAGAGTAACTCAAAGGATGTTATACTGTTGCTGTATGAGGTTTTGGGCAGACCCCATTTGGAATACCGTATGCAGTCAGGTCACCGAATCATAGCAAGGACATTAATGTCTTTGGGTTGCAAAGCTAGTAATGATTCTGATATTGGGACTTTAAAAGGAAAGCTCAGGAAGTTGTGATGTTATTG
Source organism: Heptranchias perlo (assembly GCF_035084215.1). Taxonomy (NCBI): domain Eukaryota; kingdom Metazoa; phylum Chordata; class Chondrichthyes; order Hexanchiformes; family Hexanchidae; genus Heptranchias; species Heptranchias perlo. Next base: position 27,663,987 of record NC_090356.1, read on the forward strand.
TAGGGAAGACTTCAAGATGGCTGTAACATTGAGCTTTTTGCCTATTTGACTTGGAATGGTTTTTAATTTTATTTATGTTAAAAATGTTATTAATAGTCAGGTTGAGGTTACAAATGGTTAATTCCCAGTGTTGCAGTGTACTTTTCTAACTTCTAACGTAAAAAGCTTGTAGACTCTTCATGGGTGTTTGGGAAATATTAATGTGCTCTGCTCAGGAGAAATGAGCTAGTCATTAAATCTGTTTATTTTTGGATACACAGTCTTGGGACAGTGGGTGGCCATTGAGCACATTTCAAGCCATTGGTACCTTCTTAATACTAGAATGGGTTTCATTCAATTTGCCAGTTTGGTGGGGGTTAGGGAGGGGGCAGGTGGCTAAACAGACAGTGCTCCTATAGAGATAGAAACCACTTCTTCCAAGGTGGTAGTTTTGATTGGCAATCCTTGATGCAGAAAGTTGAGGGAAGGGTCAGGTTAGTCGATCTGTGTCTCGCTCGTTCGGTCTCACCCCGTCTCTGTCTCTCCCTGCCTGTTTCTGTCATTGGAGCTCTGATGACACTGATATTGCGTTGTTAGAGGCAGCCCCATAAAGCTTGAAATTACCAGCCCCTTACAACTGCTAGTGAGGAAACATCAAATCAACCTGATCTGAATTTAAACCCAGTTCCCAGAGATGATAAGACCATGTTTGAAGCACTAAGTCATTCTAACAGTTTTGAATATAGTAATAGAAGAGATAAATCTGGCTTTGGTGAGAATGGTACCTGGCTACATTGAGATGTGAGTGGGAAAGTGGATGGGTATAGTGGGATCTGGTTAGTTTGGCTCTTTCTGCCGTCTGGATGGTCTGCATTTTAGAGGAGCTTGTTGATAGTTACAGGGGTATTGGAGCAGGATGGCAGTCAGTGGCTCGGCACTATGGGAATTCATTTGGTGGGTTTTCTCCAAATGACCTTTGTGTTGTACATTTCATTCCTCTTTTAAAACAAAAAAAAATCACCCATTTTTATTCCCCCTATCTGCATGTGTAACGTTAACTGGTCTCAGCTGAGGTGTTACAGTTGGTCTTAACATCCATTGGCTGAAAAAGAATAAACAGGCAGGGTTCCTGATTACCAGTAACCACTTGCTGAATATGCACGTGGACATTTGTTCAGAATAGGATTGGGCTTGGTTGTGATGCCTTCCACGTTCACCCGTAAGAGAGGAAAAAAAGTACTTACACAGTATCTTAAACAGCATTATATGATTCATTGATTACTTACATTTTTTAATTAGTTGGTTTAAAAAATGGCAGTGGATTATTTAAAACGTTCATTTATGTAAGTGTAGACTTCACTCCTTTGCTTTCAGTAAATCGGAGATTATCTCGCCCCTGGATGACCTAGCCTTTGACATGTACCAGGATCCCGAGGTGGCACAAATAATACGTAAATTGGATGAAGAGAAACACGAAGCTGTTAAACATGAGCGCTATGATTTTGCAAAGAAACTTAAACAAGCCATAGCTGATCTTCAGAAGGTAAAGTGCAGATATCGAGTATTATCCATCCACAGTTAGACCTACTTATTACTGATTATGTGAAGAGTAATTGCATTGTGGATCAGCACTTTATTGCAATCATGATTTGCATATTGAGTTAGACAGAGTTTGTAGATAATTAAGGTTGGAAATGTATCCAACCATTGTTTGAATATATAAAACCAATCATGACTGCACTCATCTTTTGGATTTTTGTTTTGATGGTCTGTTGCTAGTAATGTATAGATATGTATAGGTTTTAGGAAAAAGTGTTGTGTTGGGTTTAGCAAACATGACTATCTAGAAGTGAATTGCAACACAATTCCATCAAAGGCTTCTTAATGCCTTAATAGTTTGGTTTATCAGAGTTGTCGGCATCATGGAATTGTTTCAAATATGTCTCGACATCCAAATGAGTGGCAGAAACATTCATAAATGAAGTGATTATTTTTCAGAATGAAATGCATTAAAATTGCTCAGTGGTAAGCACACTCTCCTATGAGTCAGGACTTCATGGGTTCAAGTCCCACTCCAGGATTTGAGCACATTATCTAGGCTGACACTCTAGTGCAATACTGAGGGAGTACTGCATTGTTGGAGGTATCACCTTTCGGAGGAGATGTTAAACTGAGGCCCCCAACACCCTCTTGAGTGGACATGAAAGATCCCACGTCACTATTTGAAAAAGTGCAGGGGAGTTTCTCAGTGTCCTGGCCGATATTTAGGCCTCATCCAACACCAGGTTAACTCATCATTCATCTCATTGTTGTGTGTGAGACCTTGGTGTGTGGAAATTGGCTGCTGCATTCGCCTACAAAAGAACAATGGTTATACTTCAAAAGTAACTCATTGGCTGTAAAGCACTTTGGGAGTTCCCGAGGACATTAAAAACATTATCTAAATAGTTCTTTTGTTCTTCTTAAACATGTGAGTTCTAACAAAATGTCATTGACCTGAAAGGTTAACTCTTTTTCTCTCCACAGATGCTACCTGACCTGCTAAGTGTTTCCAGCATTTTCTGTTTTTATTTCAGATTTCCAGCATCCGCAGGAATTTGCTTTTAAATCTCAATCTAACTGAGTGACTATTGATAGCTGTGTGCTTTATACATATTACCTGAACTGAGTTAGAATTACGACTGATATCTCTCACTGGACAGATTGTCTTGTATCATGCAGTTTTTGTGGGTGTGATGTGTGTACTGATGCTGCTATTGGCAAGGAGTGGAAGGTGCATTATATTCTCCATGTAATTGACCTCACCCTGGCCACTGTCTGAGACTGAACCCGACTGTTTACAACTATAGCATCCTATTTGACCCTGAGCTGAGCTTCCAATCCCACATCCGCTCCATCACCAAGCCCGCTTACTTCCACCATTGTAATATCACCTGTCTCGGCCCCGCCTCAGCTCGTCTACTGCTGAAACCCCCGTCCATGCCACTGTTACATCTGGACTCGACTATTCCAATGCTCTCCTGGTCGACCTTGCACCCTTGTAAACTACTTGAACTCATCCAAAACTCTGCTGCCTGTATCCTAATTTCCACCAAGTCCCGTTCACCCATCACCCCTGTGCTCGCTGATCTACAATGACTCCTAGCCCAGCAACGCCTCGTTTTTAAAATGGGTTGGGGGGAGGGGGAATGAAGCAACAGTCTCTTCCAAAAAATAGCAAAAGCTTGAAGGAAGCAGGTGTCGGAACATTGATTGCATTGAGGTCACAATCACTTGTATATCCCGCAAGGTGACATCGCTGTACTACATTATTCCAATGAAACGAATGATTAATACATCTGAATATCTACAGTACTGGTTGGTACATTTAAAAAAAAAACTTATCCGTCCTTAATCGTGCCAGCAGTGGGCCCACGACTATTAGTCGCAGTACCTTTTGAGATCTGAAGGGAGAAATCACTCTGTTTCTATTCCTAATTATTGAACTATACCAACCCTTGTTGGAACATAGAAATGTCAGGAATTAGTGAAGGCCATGTGGGGAACCAGTGGTGCAGTGGGTTTTATGCTGGTCTTTCACCTTGGCGACATAGGTTGAACGCCAATCCAGATTGAAGGGATGATGCTGTTTTCTTTCTGCGAGGATCCTATGTGAAATGAATTTTGGCAGTCTCAATCTGTTTCCTGGTAGATATAGCCCTTCAGCATAAAACGGTCCCTAATGTGGCACTAATTCACAACCTCACTGGGAAGTAACAGGATGGCTGGTGTAGGAAATTGAAAAAAATATGTCACATTGGTGCAGTAACAAGTGTTTTTCTGGGGCTGAGCCATGTTTTTGGGGGAGAGTAGAGAGAGCTATACTCTGGCTGTGCTCTATCTCACTTGGGTGCCTGAAATGGGAAGAATTGAGTTGTAGAATTATAACCCAATGGAAGCAAAAACTTGCATTTATTTGGTGCCTTTCATGACCCCCCCCCCCCCCCCCACCAAAAGCACTTCAACCAGTGAAGTATTTTTGAATAGTCGTCACTGTTATAATTTAGGAAAACGTGGCAGCCAATTTGTGCACAGCCAGGTCCCACAGCAATATAACAAATGGCCAGTTCATCAGTTTTAGTGACGGTTGAGGGATAAGTGTTGGCCAGGAAAGCATGCAAACTCCCCTGCTCTTCCATGAATACTGCCATAGAATCTTTTACTCCCAGTTTAGAGGGCAGACGTTTAACGTCTCATCCGAAAGACAGCATCTCTGACAGTGTAGCACTCCCTTAGTACTGCACTGAAGCCTAGATTACATGCTCAGATCTCTGGAGTGAGCTTCTGACTCGGGTGTGAGTGCTACCATTGAGGCAAGGCTGACAATCTGAGTCAGGGAAGAAAATAGGTGAAATATTTACATGTTTACACAAAGTGGACTTGTTCCGTTTTATGTACTTGATAACAAACAATTGCTGATATGCAAACTTTCACCCTTGTGGCACCTGGGTTTGTATTTGAATGTTCTCTCTGTTTATGAAACCTCAAAGACTTAGTGGATAAATGCCTTCTCAGTGTGGTAATGAATCATACAGACCAGGAGTATCCAGGTTTGATTCCTGGTCTGTGTTGAATTAGGTGATATCAGCCAAGTCTACAGTAGGGGTACTACAGTTGACCTCGTTAATCTTGAGCCAATAGCCTCAGTGCAGGTTAAGGTTGAGGTATATATGACATATCCAAACTTGTTCTCATTCACAGTTCAGAACTCCTAGGCCTGCAATGGAAGAAGTTCCTTTGGTCCATGTGCAAGATTCAGAATTGAGCCATGAGGTGGAATTATAGCAAAAAGGAGAAACATTTGCAGTTTTATAGTATAACGACACTTTTAGTATTGGCAAATAATACATCTAGTATGTATTATAGAGAAGCCATTTTAAATTAAGTTTAAATTAAGTAATTAGCTCCTGGAAGCTGAATTCAAAAATTAAGGTTAACCTGATGAAATCCAGAAACATCAGTGTTGGCATACTACAGTTCAAGTGTGACACAAGCAGAGGCTTACTTGTTTGGCTTAGGGAACACTCTCCACTCATCTGTGTCGATGGGCAACCTTAACATAGACCGCACCTCTAGCTGGCTGCATAACGTGCAGCCTGCTGAGCAGTTTCACTGGGAGGGGGCACAGAGGATGCAGCTAATGATGCATGTCAACTCCATTTAATACTATGCTTTGTGAAGACAGTTTGAAGTGATTAATGTTTACTTTTAAGGATTTGTTCCTTTCAAAATTATTTTGCTGATTAAACTTGAGGTATTTTGATTACAAATGTTCTGTTTTACCTTTTGATCAAAAAAAAGCGCACGTTCAAGTAACTGGTTTCACCAAATTCAGGAAAGAACAAAACCTGAGCACCAGGAAGCCTCATTTTTGTAGATTACTATTTGGCCTGTAGATTCTTGATTAGTCTTCTTCCTGCACTGTCTTGATTAGCATTAAGTAGTCTTATAAAATTGGAGGAAAAGGTAACTTGTAATTATACAAAAGCAAAATACTGCGGATGCTGGAAATCTGAAATAAAAACAGAAAATGTTGGAAAACACTCAGCAGGTCAGAGAGCATCTGTGGAGGGAGAAAGAGTTAATGTTTCAAGTTGATGATTTTTCATTAGAACTCAGTACTAGTAATTAGTAACTGGTATGTTTCATGAAGTTTGGCATTATGCATAAATGCAACTGTATCTTTGAATAGAAACAATTGTACTTTTGTTTGGAGAATTGCCTATATAAATATTGATTTTAAATTCCTTGGGTAGATAACAGTTTGTTTTGTTCAGGTTGGAGAACGCCTGGGCCGTTATGAGGTGGAAAAGCGCTGTGCAGTAGAGAAAGAGGATTATGATCTGGCTAAACAGAAGAAACAGCAAATGGATGATTACAGGATGAAAGTGTACCAACAACTGGAGCTACATAACTTATTAGACATGGGAATGGTCAGTGTGGGTTCAGGTTACAACACTGAGGTTAAGAATATTTCACTTGTGTTAGAGTTAGCCTCATCCATCTTCCCCAAGTAATCAGTGGTGTGGCTCAGGAGATGACCTAGAATGGAGTCTCCGATTTGCCATTGCAGGGTGCGTTTATTTTAAAGCTGCCTGTAATTAAAATTAGAAGAAAGCAGGTTCATCATAACATTTTCACTGTTACAGCAGCCCGCTGGAGAACCGCTGTGTCCAGTCTTGCATTGGGGGAGAGCTGTAATGTTGCTCATTGCAGATTGGTTCCTGGATTTCTGATCCTGTGGCTCCAAGGGTTTTGAAGTTCAGTACTGGCTGTGACAAATTTTAAAATATTCATTAGTTTTAATGAGGCTATTATTTTTTAATAGGGAACAAGTACTTTTTAAAAAGTACTTGCCCCCCATTCTTCTCATCTGTCCTGGAGACTCTTCACTCATGCTGAATGGACACTGGTGACCTACTGGTGCCTCACCTACATGGTCGTTCTTGATGTGTGAGCCTGGACAGTGTTGGCAGACTGCGTGGCGGGAGGCACCACAGCCAATCCTATTCTGGCCTTCATTCAATGGCCATAAATGTGCAATTTCCAATAGGGGTCACTAGATAGCAATTATGAGTGAGAGCACTGATTGGTGGATTATTTCCAAGGTTGTGGGTTCAAGTACCACTCCAGAAACTTGAGCACATAATCCAGGCTGACCTCCAAGTCCCCGTCAGCCCTCCCAGGTAGACGTAAAAGATCCTATGGCATTATTTTGAGGAAGAACATGGGAATTCTCCTAGGTGTCCTGGTCAATATTTAGCCCTCCACCAACACTCAAACAGATTATCTGGTCATTTATCACATTGCTGTTTGTGGGACCTTGTGAGCAAATTGGCTGCCATGTTTCCTACATTACAACAGTGACTACACTTCAAAAGTACTTAATTAGCTGTAAAATGTTTTGGGATGTCCTGAATGCAAGTCTGTCTTTACATTCTGCTCTCTCCTGGGCACAGAGATCAATGGTATGTCATACCTGCTGTCCTAGCTAACTGAGCACATATGAGGAATTGAATCTGGGTTGAGGGGTTGGTTTATGTTGAAAATGTTCTCCTGCCCATTGGTGATCTGCTTTAAGCATAATTTGAAGTGTTAGTCTGTTAAGATCGAAGACAGCTAATTCAAGTGGTGAAATTAAATATGTTGAAAGCCATTGAGGTTGAGAAAATAGTTCACACAAGATCGAAGATTCCAGATCAGATATAATCCTTTTTTTAAAAAAAATCTTGAAAATTTTTACTCCCCAGATCCGAAAGCTTCCTGAATTTCCTCTTGAACCAGTGGATCACCCCAGTAGAACCCAACAGCAGCAGAAGGTTCTGGGGCTGAAATCCGAACAACCAGCTGTGAAAACCCATTTTCAAGAATCTTCTAAAGAAAGCCCCAAGTTACTGTACCAGACCTCTGGAAAGCCACAGTGGTCTCCCACACCACAGCGTTCTCCTACTCCACCTGTCAGATTGCCTTCTCCAAGGGTATGTTTTCTGCTATAACATCTTGGTCACTGGCCTGGGAATGGAGGAGTGAAACTAATGGTGATAAAGTTGCATGTACTGGTTATGATTATGGATACAAGATGGCTACAGATTCTGTAGTAGCAACCCTGATTTTATATAAAGGCAATTGGGGTACTAAAAACATTGAAAAAGCTAATTACTAGACAATAAATACTGGTACTGGATTTCACTAATCCAAAGTATTTTGCAGACTGTTTGGTTTAGAAAATTCTCCAGCCATCATTAAATTGTATGATGAGCTTGGTCTCTTCTGGTATTCATTTTCTCTGTACCCCGTGCACTATTACTAGAGCAAGTAGTTTGTCACAATGCAAAATCCAATGATAAATCCTGCACTTCAATTTTAATTTGTATATTTTAAAGTGTCAGTGTTCTACCTCTTGGCCTGCCCAAGTGAAGGAAGTTTCTAGCTGAGTATTGTAAGAGCTGCTTATATCATGGAATATTTCTCCACAACTGGCTGTTGAAGATAAAAAAAATTTATGAAAAGGAGGAATATAAAAGGAGCTGGGGGGAGAGAGCGCCGGCACAGGCACCTGGGGCCGAGTGGTCGTCTCCTGTGCTGTAATTTCTATCATTCTATGAAAACTTCCCTTTATTGAATCCGAGCCCAGGGTGTGGTTTTAAAATATTGGTGCTGAGCTGAGTTTAGGGCGATGTGCCCCAAACACCGAGCCTGCTGCCCTGAGCGATCCCTCGGTTTGGATCAGGTCAGTCTGTACCGGCCAGTTTTGACGTGTGAAGTCCAAGTATAGATCGGCTCTGACTGAGGCTCCCAGTTCAGAGTTGTCACCTTCACACAGATTCCACATGTACGCTGACGACACCCAGCTCTCTCGACCCCTTCACTGTCTTTCATTTGTCACACTGCTTGTCCGACTGGATGAGCAAAAATTTCCTGCAACTAAATATTGGGAAGACCGAAGCCATTGCCTTTGGTCCCCACCGCAAACTCCATTCCCTAGCCACCGAATCCATCCCTCTCCCTGGCCACTAACTGAGGCTGAACCAGACCGTTCGCAACCTTGGCGTCCTATTTGACCCTGAGATGAGCTTCCAATCCCATATCCTCTCCATCGCCAAAACGGCTTACTTCCACCTCTGTAACGTCACCCATCTCCACCTCTGTCTCAGCTCATCTGCTGCTGAAACCCTCATCCGTGCTGTTGTTATCTCTAGACTTGATTATTTCAATGCCCCCTGGCTGGCCTTCCACCCTCCATAAACTTGAGCTCATCCAAAACTCTGCTGCCCGTATCCTAACTGGCACCAAGTCTCGTTCACCATCACCCTGTGCTATCTGACCTACATTGCCTCCTGTCCGGCATTGCCTCTATTTTAAAATTCTCATCCTTGCTTTCAAATTCCTCAATGGACTCGCCCCTCCCTATCTCTGTAACCTCCTCCAGCCCTACAACTGTCCGAGATCTCTGTGCTCCTCCAATTCTGGCACCTTGTGGGTCCCCGATTTTTTTTTTATCGTTCCGCTGTTGGCAGCCTTTAGCTGCGTAGGCCCTAAACTCTGGAATTCCCTCCCTCAACCTCTCTAACTCACTCTCCTCCTTAAAACCTACCTCTGACCAAGCTTCTGGTCACCTGTCCTAATATTACCTTATGTGGCTCAGTGTCAAATTTTGTCTGATAATGCTCCTGTGAAGCGCCTTGGGATGTTTTACTACGTTAAAGGCGCTATATAAATGCAAGTTGTTGTTGCTGACTTATTTTTCAGTATTTAGCTTATGCACCAAGACTGATAAAATATACTTACTGCGATATTTATTCTCTGCAACTAAAATGACACTAAGAACAGTTAACTTAAACATGTGCTCACTCTACTCTTTTTGCCTTTCTCCTCTCTTGTCATTCTCTGTCATATTTTTATAATTTTAAACTCTAATATGGAAGCAACTGGGGAAAGAATCAGAAACAGGATCCATGGCTGTGTTTTCAACTAATTGAATGGCAAACCTCTTGAGACGACCAACTTGATGTTTAAAATGTTTTTCTGTGTCAAAACAGCATTGTGCTTGGTGGATGAGTATGCTCATTGGGCACGAGAAGAGGTTTGGGCCCATATAAGTAACCTGTCCATGCGTGCCGTGGGGGTGGAATGCTCCGTTCGTGACAAGTATTCTGCAACCAATTGGGAAACCTGTCTGAAGCTATTCACCACTATTCTGATTTTTTTTTTTTTGCCTTTCCTCAGGTGGATACTAGCTCACTTCCCTATGATGAGAGGCCGCTACCGGGTCAACGCAAACCGGCAGAATTGTACAGTATCCCCCAGCTAGAAGTTAAGGAGTTGCCTGCGGTAAACACAGACGTTTCACCTACATCAAGAAGTGGAATCACTGGAGAACCGGAGCCATTAACTGAGAAAGCTTTTAGAGAAGCTAGTTTTGCCATTGACTTATTTGGAGAGGCTCTGGTAAGCATGGAAAAATTAACAATTCCTCTTTGTTCAGCATACATATGCATAGGATCAGTTGATGAAACTAGACTTAAGAATATTCCTTTTAAGAAATTGCTTCCTTTACAGGGAAGATTATCTCCACCCTCCGTCTTTAAGTACAGCCTTACTTGGACACTGATTTTCAATTTATTCTCCATTGGCAATAGTAGGTTCTGTTTTCTCCATTACAAAAGATTTTTTTCCTCCATTTATTCATAACCTGAGCAGTTGTGCATTGCTTTCAACAGCAATAGCTTGCATTTGTATAGCACCGTTAACGTAGAAAAACCCAAGGCGCTTCAGAGGCATAATGAGAAAAAATAGAGGCCAAACCAAAAGAGGAGATATTGGGTGGGGTGCGGTCAACCAAAGCTTGGTCAAAGAGAGAGGTTTTCAGGAGGGTCTTAAAGAAGGCGAGAGACTGAGGGGTATAGGGAGAGCATTCTAGAGCGTGGAGCCTAGATGGCTGAAGGGATGGGTGTCAACGGTAAGACAAGGGGGGGATGCACAAAAGGCCAGAATCAGAGCAGTGGAGAGTTCAGGGGAAATTTATAGGGCTGGAAGGGGTCATGGAGGTAGGTAGAGGCAGGTCATTGAAGGGATTTAAATAAGAGGATGAGAATTTTAAATTGGAGGTGTTTGGGACTGGCAACCAAAGCAGCTTAGCAAGGATTGGTGATAGGTGAGCATGATATCGTGGGAGATAGAATACAACAGCAGATTTCTGGATGAGCTAAAGTTCAGACGCGGAATATGGGAGACCGGCCAGGAGAGCATTGGAATAGTCGAGTCTGGAGGTAACAAAAGACTCGAGGTTTCATCGGCGGATGGACTAAGGCAGAGGCAGAGGGCGGGCAATGTTACGGAAGCGGGTGTAGGTGGTTTTTGTGATGGAGATTATGTAAGGTTGGAATCTCTGTCCTGGGTTGAATAGGATGCCAAGGCGGCTAACAGTCTAGTTCAACCTGCGACAATGGCCAGGGAGCGGGATGGAATTTGGAAGCAATATATTTGTTTTGGATTAAGCCATTTTGCATTTTTAATGTGCTTTTACATTTCTTTACTGTATGCTTAATTGGTTTTCTTGATGTTAAAAAATCCAGTTTAACAATATATCTTTAAATTTTCACAATTCAAGTCACAGACTTTCCACCAGCTCTGTTGACTCTGCCTCATTCTGACCATATCCACATTTTTGTTCCCGTTGGTAATCTAGTAGGTAATTTGTCATGCTTCCGCACCAAGGAAAAGGTTTAGCAGCTTTTCTGTGGCCTTTTGCTCTCACCAGATTCGTCAAAGTTTGAAGTTGCTTCCTACTCTATTTGGTTATATTTATTGTATTTTCGTTGAGTTTTTGAAAATTGAGGCAGTGCCCGATCAATGCCAATCTTCTCGGACCTAGCCCTTAGAGCTTGGCTCTGCTTTATAACTTTTTTAACATTTTGGCTGCTGGTGCCTGCCAGAACCTGGTTTTAAAATGTGTTCAGTGTCACTGAGCCTTTCTGATATTGGATATTCACAGCTTGCTGAGTGGAACACTCCAAGGATCATTATTGGAACCATTGTTGTTTCTAATTTGCATCGGTGACTTGGATTCAGAAACAATGCAAATTGATGAAATTTGCAGGTAATTCCAAACTGGGGGAGAGGGAAAAGCTGATTCTGAGGAATCATCTTGGGAAATACAAAACGACTTGAGGAAAAATTTAAGTGGGTGGAATAATGGCAGATGAAATTTAATACAGAACAGTGTAAGGTACTACATGTAGGAACAATGAATAGATGGTTTATGTACTCCATAAATGTTGTTGAAATAGCTATGGATGATAATTGAAGTCGTCTGGTGGGCTTAGTAGACTGGACACTTTAATATCCAACCACTACAGAACAAATAGAATGTTGAATTACACAGCCAAAACTGTAAAGTAGGAGTCAGAGGAAGTAATGATTAAATTATAGTGTAGCCGTCAGAACTCATCTTGAGTACTGTGTTCATTTCAGATCACTGAGAAACAAGGGAGACATTCAAGTATATTATTTCAAACTAAGTTGCAAGGTAGGGTAAGAGGACGCAGGTTCCAATAGTAAACGGCAAATTTAGAACTAATGTCACGGAAACAAAGGATAATTAGCACATAGAATGGACTCCTCGGCAGAGTAGTGGATGCAACAACCCTGCAATCATTTAAGAAAAAATAGATGCTGCTAGAGGTTGGGGAAGGGAGTTGTAGGATCTTTCTGGAGGATGAGCTAAGATGGGCCAAAAATCCTTTTCGATATGTACTTGTAACTTTTATGTTTGGAGTCTTCATTTTACTCATAGTTCCTTCATATGTTCGGCCTGGCAAACAACTCTGCTGTGAGTCTTATAGAGATTGCCAAAATCATTGCAGTAGAATAACTGCCTGTAAAATGTTCAAACTTCTGGTTCAGAGAAGTGTTAAGAGCTGCTTGAACTCTCATTACAAGGAAAGCCAAGTACTGGACAGAGCCCCCGCACATTCAGATGCACAGCATGAGACTTCAACAATGCAGGGGTTTGCATGGTTGGATATAAGGTACCAGGGCTCTTGGGGCCTTACGACATCCAACAGGACAACCTCTGGACTGGTACTGACCATCGTTGGCATTAATCCAACACTCTGTTTACTTTGTTTTTCCCAGAGCAGCCCTAGACTTTGGGACAATTGCCGTTGTATTGTAATGAATGCTCATAAAGGTGGACTCAAATAGCAGACAACAGCTCACCGGTTGGCAGCAGTTTACAAAAACCAGTTGAAGAGGCAGAAATCCAAGTTGTCAGCTGAACAGCTGCCTATAAAGGACCATATTAAACATATGAAAAAGACAGGCAGGAAAAGATTGTCCACCAAGCCTATCCCGTACAGTCATGATGTATTTAAGCTTCATGACCTCCCAATGTTCCCTCCTTCTAGCAAAGATGATCTTTGGTTCCATGTCCTCGGTCATGGAGACCATTATACAGAAGATTTTTGCAATAGTTGGAGCGCAAGAGCAGAGTAATTTTCAAATTGTTCATGATTTGAGTTCACTTAGTGACTGTGTTTTGGTGAGTTAATTTCTGTACATTCATTTTGTTTGTCATAGGTGGCCGGTGCCTATTCTAAAACTTGGTCATACAGAGAAGATGCTTTGCTGGCTGTGTATAAAAAACTTTCCACTGTTCCTGATGGCATACCTAAGGATGAGCTAAAGAATATGTTGAAAGCAGCAATCTTCCTGGTCCGTAGAGCTATTAAGGACAAAGTGTCATCAGTAAGTACTGCACAGACAATGTTTGTTTGCATTTATTTGATAAGCTTGCTTTTTTGCTCACCAGATTCTTGCTCCCCCCCGCCCCACCGCCCTATCCGTTTTTGAAGATATTGGCTCCTCGCTTGGATTATGACTCCACAAGCACCAGTTACCTTCCAATACCTTGAGCAAGTGGCCATTATTTACATGTGACCATTGACAGTGTCAGCAAGCTATTCAGGGGGTGTGACATCTGGACTCAAATCTGTCCTCACTAACATTTACACATACACTTCCAATAGGAGTGGAACTCTAATCTGATTATCTTTTTGTTCACCCCCTAGCTGGGGCTATTGGAGCACCCTCAACAATGCCAAGGCTGAGATCAGCTAACTTAGTGCAGACAAGGGATTCAACCTGGGACTTTCCTAGCCTGTATGGGTCAGCTGTTCACTCAATAAACTCACTGAACCATCAAGGGAGCACTGGGATTTATATATTTTTTTTTAAAACTGTCTTACCATTCTGTTGCTTATCTCAATGACTACATATTACAAAAGGTTATTGATATTTTAAAATATGACATGAGTAGTTGTTTTACCTATTGGAGCCCTGCATGAAGTCCTTCTATGTGTCAGGAATTGCTTAATGGGAAAAATAGAGATTTCATCCAGGGATGCGATTTGTATTATATCTGACTTTGGGCATGACTTTGTATAATGTAGATGAAAGTAAAAATTCATCCGAATTTGTACTTCAGACCGAGGTTGTCTAATTTGTGAGATCTAGATGACAAAGACATTGTTATTGAAGTATGCAGGCAGATGAATCTAGAAACTGGTTGGAAACTATTTTTAAGTAACAGCTTGCATTTTGAGCATCTTTAATATAAAAAAAAATCTCACTCTGCTTCACAAAGAGGCGTGATGAAAACAGTAGCTAAGCAAGGAAGGAGGGGTGACGAAAGGCTAGATTGAAGAGCTGGGTTTTGACTGAGTCTTTAACGACAGCAGTTTAGGGAGGTAGTTCCAAAGAGTTGAACTGTGGTGATTGGAACCTCTGCCAACAAATAGTGGATTGAAAGGGGGGTGGAGGGGATACACACAAGGCCAGGGTCAGAGGAACAGAGCGTTTGAGAAATGATCTCGGGTTGGAGGGGATTGCAAAATGGTGAAGCAAGGCCAAGGGGGATTTATAGATGAGAGCAACATCATGAATAGTTGGAGCTGTAAGGCTGTGGTAGCAATAGTAATGCTGACCAAAATACAACATAAATGGTAGCAAATTACTTTTTATTTAATAAAATTAGATAGAATTGAGTTGATATGTAACAATTTACTTTGACACAAGGATAGACATTGTAGTGGTATCAGAGATAAGCTGATTCTTTAAATCAAGAAGACTTCAAGCCACCTAAAATGTTGGTCAGCTGAGACTCTAGAACTTGCCTCTACCTGTGTGTTTATGTTTCGGTCCCTCGTTCCTCACCTCTGCTGCTAATAATTATTGTCAATTCAGAGTACATGGTAGACTGACGCGCTGAGATCCCAGAGGCGTTCTTGGACACACACGGACACACACACCACAAAGTCTCTGGTGCTTGATGCAAGGTAGATTGTGATCTTGCACTGAAAAGGGAGGGTGGTGTTCTGAGACTGCATTTGTAGTGAGTGGGCAACGTGGGGCTCTGAGGCTCAAGGCCCCCAGAGTTCCTATCACTACACAAAAAGAGCTAGAAGAAAGAAACCAGTACCTGGAAAATGTGTCTCTGGAATCCGTCTGCCCGTAGTGCACCATCTGAGGCTATCAAAATCAACTGGCTGGTTTGTAATTTCTAGTCCCAACAGGTAACCATAATGGGTAAAAATCTCTGTTTATTCTGAACTGCACTTTCCTGTCTGAAAGATGAAAGTTTAAGCCGTAGAAAAATTACAAGATGGGTGTTTGGGCAATAGGTTGCAGCTCTAACCTGCTACATTATGGAGGGATTGAATGTGGGTTTGTGATCTCTTCACAATGCAGTGACTTGCGGGAGGTGCTGAGTGAAGCCAGCTGCATCCCATGTAGGGCAAGTGGGAGCGAGAAATCCAAAGATAATTTATTTCAAGCTGTTCATGTACACTTGCTGATGGATATTTGTGGACTGGAAACATATTACCTGTCTGCCCCATGAAGGGGATTGGTGTGTGGCATGGGAAATATTATGAAAGGGAGAACGTTGTTATTTTTAAAGAAAGAACAGTGAAGCGTTTACATATTTCGTTGGTGCAATGTAGACTAAATATGTCTTATACTTGCCACTAGAGGACAGCAAAGTACTTTGCTTTCTTCATAATGCCAATCAAGATATATTCAGAGGTTGTAGACAATTATGGGATCTGGACAAGTACAGATGCCCTTTTTTGTTCCCCCTCCCCAAAAAACTGACTACTTCCTCTTTTCTCCCCTCCTCCCCCTTTGCCAAAATATCCAGTTTCACCCTCTTTCAGTTGCACATTATTGCCAGATGTTACATTCAGACTAATCCTGTACTTTTCACGACCTGCAATGATAACTTCATGGACACGAAACATTAAATTAGTTTAACCGGAAGACTATTAATTAGTTTATAGACAGAAGGCTATAAAGTTCCCACACACTGTTCATTGCATTAAGAGTGATGGCTTTTTCAACTGATCTTGGTTGTAAATTAAGTTTTTTGCTCCACAGGACCAATTATTCTAATTTAGTGACAGGGTAGTTACTTTTTTCGTCTGTCTTTTTTTATATTTAAAATAAAGTAGAACAAAATCCCCCTGAAGAAAACCATTAAGAAAAGTAAAGGTGGTATTAAATAGGTGCCTTTAGGAAATGGGAAGAGGCAGGAGTAGCTCAGTCTAATGCCTACAGAACACTGACACAATTGTGGCTGTTGAATTACTCACCAACTCCCGAAACACTGTTGCTCCAGGGCACTCCCAGTCATCCCTATAGTCTCCCACCCTTGCTGATCGTGCCAATTACCGATCATACATCTGTACTTTCAAGTCTGAAAGCCAAAGACTTGACCATCACCAGATCTGGCTTGATCATCTCAAAAAAATACAGTATGTCCTGTCCACAGCTAAATCCTCTTCCAACTCCAGGATTATCCTCAATGTTGAGAACAATCTCAGACTCCTTTTCTGAACAACCAATGGCCTCCTCTAATCTACCCTTCTCTTGCTTTTCCCCCACTCTCCAGCCATCCAAGACTTCACCAGGCTCATAATCTGAGTTAGGGTGCTACAGATGGCCTCAACAGATTAGGGCTACAGCAGTGAAAGTTCAGCCAGGATTCCTGCACTTGATTGCTATCCATTGACCACTACTTGAAAATGTGCAAGTGTGGAGTCGAGTGACTTGGCATTAATTTCCCTTGTGGTAAAATGTGGAGTTGGATGAGGATAGGATCTGGCTTGGCAGTGATGCCCCCATGGTCAAATTGCTTCTTGAACCTTGCTGTGATGCTCAAGCGAATAATAACCAGAGGATTGCTGGCAGCCATGCAACCATACCCCAGCATAAGTCGGTGTCTTTTGGCGAGAAGTGGGGGGAGAAAAATTGAAAACAAAAGTGATGGTCACTAATGCACTGGCATATGGGGACACCATCTGTAGCGTATTGTCAGCTGAGCTATGTAACTATGTAAAGGGTTACAAATTGACTATCAATAGTGATGTACAGGAGGAACTGACTTCAGCTGAGAAATTCTGTCCCCACTACAATTCTTGTTTGACTGAGCCCCTCCCCCGACCCCCCCCAATAACTTTTAAACAATTCAATGATGCTATGCCCTCTTCAATCGCGAGTCTCAACATATGGCAGGATATATAGAAATGGTTACAGTTGCATTCCCTTTAACCAGCAAAATTAGCCAAGTAGCCCAAAACTAGTGAGTTTTACCCATGGAAGTGTACATTTTTCTGTAAGGAAGAGAATGAGGGGAACGGAATACACAAGATTATTATAAACTTCAATATACTTACAGAAACTTCAAAGAACAATTACAGCTGATGGTTTTAGGATGAATTGGACTTTTTTTCATCAGGTGCACAGTTGAAGGTAGCAGTCTTGCCTCTGAGTCAGGAGGTTGTGAGTTCAAGTCCCACTCCAGAGACTTGAGCACATAATCCAGGTTGACACTTCAGTGCCATACAGAGGGAGTGTAGCATTGTCGGAGGTGCCATCTTTCAGAAGAGATGTTAAACCAAGGCCCCATCTTCCCCATCAGGTGGGGGTAAAATATCCTATGGCACTTTTCGAAGAGAAGCAGGGGAGTTCTCCTAGTGTCTAGGCCCTCAACCAAAACAGATTATCTGGTCATTTATCTCATTCTTGTTTGTGTAACCATGCTGTGTGCAAATTGGATGCCGCGTCTCCCTATATTACCACAGTGATGGGCAATAATTATTAGGGATGGGCAATAAATACTGGCCTCGCCAGCTACGCCCACATCCCATGAATGAATAAAAAAAAGTGACTATGCTTCAAAGGCACTTCATTGGCTGTAAAGCACTTTAGGACTTCCTGAGGTCATGGAAGGTGCTGTATAAATATAAGTTTTTTTTTTCATTCTTTTTTTCCATGACACAGTAGGTAATTCAGAAGCAAGGAAAAGTAAATGCTCTCATCCTGCTACTACTTTTCCCAAAGATACATTTTGAACTTAAGTCTCTTGAGCTTTTGCTTCACTGTGAAGCAGTTTAGGACAATAATGTCATCAAAGATAATTCAGGCGGTGCATCAAGAAAAAAGATTTCCTCCTTCAGTAACATCACATAGAGCCTCTACTATGAACCTCTACAATGCAAAATAAAAATTGGTGCCATTACCACAGCCTTAAAGAATGGATACGATGTCATATCTTAGTTGCAGACACAGCTGAATTGGCACCTATCATCCAACTTGAAGCTGCTGTCTCATTTTACATGCTTTTTTGGCATAAAATTTGGCTGTAGAGCTCCTGCTGGTATGTAGATTTATGGTGGGGGACCTGGAAAGTAAAACTCCTCTGTGGAATATGAATTTTCTCACTGATCTCATGCCTGAACCATTTGAAACTCTGGTCAATTGTAGTTTTAAGTTTCTTTCAATTAAGATTATAATTTATTGCCCCTCATTGTAATGTGTAGTGTTAGCAATGAAGTAGGTCCATCGTTATCTTGTCTGACACTCTTGGTAGTTCTTACAATTTGAGGCAAGAATCATAGATATTTGTGTTTGAAATGCTGGTGCTGAAATTTCTTTCATTATCACCACCTATGTTTCCTCACTTGGTAGAAAGTTTGCTATTGGTGTTTTCTTCAGGGATAGATCAAAGAACATTTGTCAATCTTGTCAGTTATTTTCTTAAGGAACAATCCTTTATGTAACTGCATTGCTGCACAATAATTAACACATTGGGGTGGTAGAATGTATCTCCTTCTGTGTTTCTCTGCCACTCGGGCATAGAGAAAGTGAAACTCTCGTTCAACCCAAGCAATGGCCATTTCATGGGCTGAAATATACACTGGGCCATAATTTGCTGTCAAAATAATGGTGGGGCTAATGGCGCTCGCCGTTATTTATGCGCAAATGCTACAGCATAGTCAGGCGAGGGTAGATGCGAGGTTAAACGCGGAAATCCAGAAGTTGCTGTTCGAGGTGCGCCACTCCGCAATTAGTTTCACGAAAGCGGCATCTCGCTGTCTGCCTCACCATTGAAGTACATTGAACAGCGTGAAGTTGCTGTATTTGCGCGGTAGATATGAACTAAACTTGTCACAGAAAGTTAAGTCTTGTCCATTTCAGACTAAGTACCCTATTAATGATGTGATAAGTGTTAATTACTGCCCGTCAACCTCTGGCACTGAAAATTAACTGTTACAAGTGCAGATTGTCATTCCTTCAGGTTCTAATTATTGGAGACTTAAAAAATGTAAAATTAAAAAAAACTTTTCCTTTTGTCTTTTTTTCCTCTCCTAATCCAACTTTTCTTTCCCTCTCTCTTTTCTTTCTGTACCCGATTTGACATTAAAATCACCCACTCTAATTTACACTTTACACTTCCTTCTCAGACCTTGTGCTGTTAATCAGATTGAAGGATTGTGAAATTGGTAAAGGAGATACCCAGTTGCTTGCCCTATTCACTCAGATCCCTCGCTGCGATGTTATCAGCTCGCACTTTCAGCTACTTGCCACACAAATGATAAAACCTAAACGTATATGGGCAAGTCTAATTAACGTTAGATGCTGTGCCACAGTAAATTATGGCCCATGGTTTCTTTGGATACTGTTTGTATTCCATCTGTGTGGTGTAAATTGCATGCTGTTCTAAGTTCATTGTTGTTCGGATAACTCGGGATAGTGAGCTTTGGCTCTGCAGTGCTCCAGCTTTTCCTAATATGTGAGTCTTCTGAATCAAGACTTCAGTTTTATGCTACTCTGGTATAACTGCAGTATTAATTTATGGAGTTTGAATAAATACAGAAGAATTTTAGTTACTTTCCTTGGGCGTGATCTTTTTCATTCTTTAAATGTAGTTCAGTATTCATGTACACCGCACCTTCCCATTCTGCTGCTTGATTTTCTGACCCAGTACTGCTTAGAGCGTGTTCTGTCAGAAATGTTTCTTATTTGGACCTCTTTCAAAGTGAAGTTGTGGTCCTCAATAAATGTTTATGTAAAATGGAGGGGAGGCTCACCTGATCAAAATGACCGTGAAAATGGGTCAAAATTTAAGCGACAGAGTACTAAAGTGTTCCCTCCCGTTTGTAAATAGAGGTACAGGAAGGATTATAACATTTTAATGAATGATGTGCCGCTAAAGCCACATGGAAGCCCTGCTTCATAACAAAGCTAGGACTTTTGGTAGAAATTCAGTATTGAATGCAAAGTGGCTATTTCCTGCTGTAAGTTTCATGAGGAACTGGGCTGTGGGAAGGTGGAATTGTGGCTCTTCCCAGTCCCAGGGAGGGGGAAGCTCGATATAGTAGACAAAACCAAAAGGTGAGCGAGAGAGAGAAGGCACAGGCCTGTTGCCATTGCTAACTTGTATCCTTGTTACTAGTTGTTATAAATAAATTCTGTCCAGACACTGACCAGGGGAATGTTGGCTGGAATAAGTTGAAAACCTTGTTATCGGGTGCTGGCTTCACACTGGCCTCCAAAAACGATTTATGTGAAACTTGCTTTTTTCAACCTCAAATCTATGCCTGATGGTGATTGGGTCCCTATCCCGATTTTATTTTAGACAGGGAAGGTGGTGAGGCAGCCTGCCCCTTTCGTTTGCACATAGTCTATCTCAAAATATAATTTTAACCGTTAACCTCGGAGTGAAAATACTGGTGGAAGTGTTTCCACAGCCAACCGAACTTGATTCAACGTGGCACAATGTATGGGTGAATATTTGCTAGATTTTTGAGGCTTTTTTTAATATAGATGCTGACGTCAGCACTCTTTGAATTGAATTATTGCTGAGTAGTTTGGAAAACTGAGACTACAGTTGAGTCTCTTAGTGTTCTGTTCCTTTTGGGAACTAGTATCCTATCAGCTACGTATTTTGTAGTTCTGTCTTTGTATACACTTTAGGTCTTCAGTTTGTATTCAGAAAAGCCTAGTTGATGCAGAGACCATTACGTTGTTTTGAACGAGCATTTGAATCAGAGGAATATGCAAACAAGGCTATGCGAAGAGGGCGGAACAGTGGGATTAGTTTTGGATTATTCCAGCAAAGATTGGGCACAGACAGAATGGGCCGAATGGCCTCCTGTGCTGTAAACTTCTATGATTCTATGGAAAGCCTGTTAACAAGGATCAGTTCTTGTTCTCCTGTCACTATCTGGGCTCAATTCTGCTCCTAAGTTCCCAAAGTCGCAATTTTATTCTTTAATTTACTACTGTTGCTGTATCTACATTTATTCGATTTCTACTTCACATTTCCACTTCCTTCCAGTTGACTCTTAATTCTGCTTCTCTTTCTAACTGAACGTTTCCATTTCTTCCTATTTTATCTCATTTGTTTATATTTGAAAAGTTTTCACTCTCAGTCCATTACATCTAAAGATCTGTTTTCAGTGAATTTATAGGTTGTCTTTAAATTGTGTGGTTTAATTTTCCAAAAAATGGCTTGTCTTCAAATGTTCTTTATGACACACAGTACTGACCAAGCTCGGTGAGAGAGTGTTTACATCCATTACTTTCCAGAATGATGTATTTGAAGGCTGTTGGTTTTACTGATAATCAGCTGGGACAGTTAAGCTTTTGTTACTTTGGAGTGCAGACACTGAGTAATGCTTGACCATTTATTTCCTACTCTTAAAAAGTTAAGTCTGGTCATACCATGGTCTGCTACAACATGCAAGGAACAGACATTAGCTAAATTGATGACTGTACTGCCCTGCATAGAACTAAGCCATGCATACCCCAGGAGAATTGTAGGTTCAACCCCCAGTCTGTGCAGGGTGAATCTTGGGGGGTGTGGGTCGCTGTGGGCTATGGAAGGGAAAGCTTTTCCAGATTTCCCCCTCCTATCATTATTCAGTATTCCCCGCTGGGAAGTATGCATGTATGGTCTTTGGATTTAGATAGATAAGGACTGGGCTGTGATACCCCTCCCTCCAATTCCACCCTGACCCCCATGTTCAAATAACTTGACAACACACTTCATCAAGACTCGCTTAAGGGCAGCTGAAACCTGTGAACTGTACCCATCATAGGAGGGAGGGGAGGAGAGGAGAGAGGACAAAAATACATAGATATGCCACCTTGTATTTTTAAAGCAATAATTCAAAATATATTGAATGCAGAAAAAGTACAAAATGTAACCTATGACAAGTTAAAACAGGCTGGTATTCTTTGTTGTGAACACTCACTTTGTTGCAACGTGTGATTGCACAAATAGTTTTTCTCCTTCCTTCTTGTGGCGCATAGTAAAATTGTCCTGTGACATTCTGTATCTAATTTGTAGAAGAGTAAATTTTTATATGCCACTCCCTTTGTGGTTTTCCTGTATGCATTGTCATTGCAAACAGGCCATATCATTGCATGTAAAAATGAAAATACTATGATGGTAGTATAATAACTTAACATTAGCAGCCCAAGTAGGTTAGTTGATATATCCCTTGTTCTGCATATCTGATGCACTTCAGAAAACTCTAACAAAGTTATGTACTTTGATTACCCTTCAAGATAAAAACAGCTTAAACTGGTCTTAGAGCAGATTGTAGCTGAAGTCAGAGATTTTGTTATCAGGCCAATACAAACAGTATGATGTGACTCTCCAACTGAGTTTAACCACCAGGGATATTAACAGGTTAGAGACTACTTGTAGAGTGCTTCACTACAGCAACAACTTATTTAGCAAAACTTGAACTTGTTAGATATGGCTTGTCTTTGAAACTCCTGAGGCAGGTTTCACTAAGTGGTTGATACTTGTTTGAGTGTATGCATTTCCTGGCAGATGTTTAAACCACTTGCATTTTGGCAAGTGGGAACAGTTGGTTGAGATCTGCTACAAATTTTATTCCTATATTTTGATCACTAGACTAATAAATGTTAAAATAAAGCAGTGGTGATAAAATGTCTTGAACATCACCTGTCTGTAATGACTACCTACAGATTGTCCCAACAGAACGTGAATGGCTCTGTCTTTACATTAAGGGATTTTCTTATTGGTAGCAGGAATTATTGCTACTGTCAGCAGTGACACCAGCTTCCCCCAGAAAAATGATGGGGTATTCCTATGCGGATATGTTTTGCTTCTCTCTTTCTCTTCTGGCCCCATCCCTCCCCCTACTCATTGTTATTGGAGATCTACCTCTGGCAACTTGGTACAGTGGTAGAATCATAGAAATTACAGGACAGAAGGAGACTGTTTGCCTCTTCAGTCTGTGCCAGTGCTAGCATTTCAACTGGGGTTATCGACTCTAATCCCATTTCCCACCCTATTTCATTATTCTTTTATATTTTCAAATACTTAACCAATTCCATTTGAATCTCTAGCATAGTCTGTGTCAGAAAGTCAATGGTTCCATAGTCTGAAAACCCTCTGTGGAGAAAAATCTTGGAACCTCCCCTTCATTCTTCTAGTGATAATCCTAAATCTATAACCTCTTATTCAATTTTCCAACCACTGGAAATTATCTTTCACTGCTTACCTGTTCAAAACATTTTGAAAACCTCTATTTGATCCCTCCATAATCTTTTCTGTTCCATGCTATGCCCTCTCATTTGTTTTCCGTAAACTTCAACATCATTCCTTATGTGCCGTTGTCCATTGTGCCATTGTCCAAATCATTTATATAAAACAAGAGTTTTTGGAATTCTCGACCCCAGAGGGTTGTGGATGCTCAGTCGTTCAGAATATTCAAGACTCAGATCGATAGATTTTCGGACACTAAGGGGATCAAGGGATATGGGGATAGGGTGGGAAAGTGGAGTTGAGGTAGAAGATCAGCCATGATCTTATTGAATGGTGGAGCAGGCTCGAGGGGCCATATGGCCTACTCTATTGCTTCTTAAGATGCTCCACACAGAGCCTTGGGGTATACCATTACATGCCACCAATCTGAAAAATGCTGTCTTTTTTTCCCACTCCTAGCTGATTAACCAGGAACCCTTCATCCTCCCATGCTGTGTGTAATGCATCTAACTGTTTCTCAAGCTCAATAACCTTGAGCTGAAGCAAATCCCACCTGGAGACACTTCTTTGCACCTGTGGTTGCTCTCGACACTCTTGTTTTGAGAAATTCTGAAATGTTGCATGTTTTGAACAACATTGATTTCCTCTGTTCTGCTTACTTACATAGACCCCAGGAATCCTCATTCCAAGTGACAATCATCCATTTTGCTTTACAGTGTAACCCACTATGCTATGTCAATCTGAAAAAGAACACACCTCCATTCATCCACAATCTTTTTGATCATGCATCTAACCGCTAACCATTTCCTGACATTGACAACTCACTTCTTAAAAAAAACTATAATGAAGACTTTTTACTGTATGTAGCATGTTACCTGACCACATTCATGGTGTCACCATCATATTGTTTGCCTTTATGATTGCATTTAAAATAAATTCCAAGGTGCCTTACCTATGATTTCAAAATTTAAAAAGTAGAATTATCGTGTTAATAAAAATAGTGGTCACATTTGGAGCAAAGTCTGTTTCCCTTATTTCTTAATGAATTTCATTCTTTGGCCTCAGTGGCAGATGAGTAGGTGATGTGTTCAGAGGTGTCTGCATGTGTTCTTTTAGAGTGGACCACCATATTCTCTTCTCTGGTATTGTTTTCCTTGTGGGGAAACATCTGACTTCAGCTTGTTGAAGTCTTCCTTGTCTGCTTGCCTGAAATGGAGGATGACCAGGTACAAGAAAACTCACTGTGTGACTAGCCCTTTTCTGAGTTGACCATTGCATTGTTGGTGGTTTGTTGCAAAACTTGAACTTGTAACCCTTCTGACTGTTCCGTACAAATGTTGAAATGAATTATGCCATTTACGGCTGCTTATTGTAAAATAGGTCACCTTCGCCTGAAGCCAAATATGAATCCCTGTTGCCACTGGTAATGCCAACCTTTGAAATAGTATTGCTGTTGAAACAAAACAAACAGTGCCTGCATTTGTTTTTGTATCTCTGACGATGGATTGATAAATTAATCCTGTTATTATGGAAGAAACAGTTAACTGTTTTGCCCTTCCTGTGTTATTTGGAAGAGGGGGAATCAAAGCCTGCCTTTTTTTAAAAAAATGTTCTGTTCTTCAAGAAAGCTTCTGTTAGAAGTTGTAAACAATTTTACAACACCAAGTTATAATCCAACAATTTTATTTTTAATCCCACAAGCTTTCGGGGGCTTTCCCCTTCCTCAGGCAGTGTGGACACCGCCTGAGGAAGGGGAAAGCCCCCAAAAGCTTGTGGGATTAAAAATAAAATTGTTGGACTATAACTTGGTGTTGTAAAATTGTTTACAATTGTTAACCCCAGTCCATCACCGGCATCTCCACATCATCTGTTAGAAGTCACCTTGAATGTTAATGAGTACATTTTTTTTTAGAGAATTAATGTGGCTGAGAATCCTGTAGTTCCATATTTATTTTAAATGTGTTAAAAGGTTGAGATAAATCAAAAAGAATATTGTATGGGTGTTTATTTTCTTATGTTACGTAACTCTTAAACAGCTGAATGGGAGTTTTATAGCATATTAGCATGGAGAATCACTTGTATTTTGAGGGTTTATTTTAATTGGCAAAAAGATGTTTTCTGTCCTGAAGTTGTAAGCCACATTTTTGTTTGATTGTCATTCTTACGTGACTGTCTACCCACTGCTTTTAGAGAACAATGTTTTCACAGTAGTTTTTTTTGTAGTTTATTAAACAGATAACAAGTTGGTGTATAATTTATTTTCTAACTTAATAGTTTTACAAGAAGGAAATATGGGAAATGATCTAAACTGCCTGTATTGTACATGTTACAAGGCCCATATTTTAAAATAATGGAGGCTGCTAAATTATGTGGTTTGACTTTTTTGGGCTAACTTTAACAAGCTTACTGCAGATAATTGAAGTATCCAGAGACTGTTTAAATCCAAGTAAAATTGTGTGCCTACTGCACTGGAAGAATTATCCTCCTCTTTCCTCCATTCCTTCCATGAAGGCAATGAACCATGGGTATGGTTCCATTATGCCTGCAACCCTTGGAAATCTTGCCCAAGTGGCTATTCTTATGTGGGAGCTTAACCAGTAAGTGAGCCTGTGGGAGTCGCCACAATCAAGCCTAATTCTGTCCTCGCCTGTCATTCACACAGACAACAATTGTTTGCTGGATAACGGTTAGGAGTGGGAACCCAAGTTTTTCTCTTTCTCCTCGTCCCTACCTGGCAGGGTTTCCCGCAGGCTAAGCCACATGCAAAACACCTTTTATTATTGAACTTGTGTACTTTATGCAATGAATACAACGTATTGTAACCATTAAACAATTGAAAGAAAATCTCAGAACCTTAGTTTGCAAAGTATCTATAATAATAGCGACCCAAAGCAAAAAAACTTAGGTTTGATTAACCAAAGGCTATTTAATGCATATATTCCTGTTAAAGGAACATTCTTAAAGTTGTTCTAAATACCTACTTCAATTTCATATACTAGTGGATCTCCCATGATGTTGCTCACAACCAATCTGGGGCACTGTTGTAATGTTTAGCTGCCAACCTGGCTTGTTCATTTAAGACCACTGCTTAAATACTACTCGGAGGAATTCACGTAACCACTTCTGAGGCTAATTAGATGGTTAGTAAATTGCATGTAAATTTTGGGTTTTAAGCCAACACTGGCTTTTTAACTTTTTTAAAAGGTACTTTGGTCTTCATCAGAACCACCCATTCCCCCCAGCAGGAAATAAGAGATGGTGCTTTTTTTTTGATCATTTCCGATTATGGCTGCATCTTAGAAAGTGAAACCATTTGAATTGCAGTCAAGAACCTGAAATTGATGTGTCTCTATGCAACCATTTGGTTAATATTTTAGAATGTAATTATCCTTCATTGATTTATCAAAATGACACCGTAAATCTGTACAGTACTTTCGTGAATGTTTATTGACCGAATACAAATGTCCTAGATTGATAAGCGGATACATGAGTGTCTAATGATATCCAAAGTTAAATTTAATGTCACACATTTGAGGTTACTGCACCAAAGCAAACAAAACAAGGGTCAGCAGACTAATTAACCTCTAAGTTGGATTTTTCTTAGTTAAAGTAGGTAACATATATACCCATCAAAGAGGAGATTAGTACTGCATACATAAAATAAAGTACTATTTTTTTAAATTATCTCTTTATTTTATACACACGCACACATTACTTGCATTCTTTGCATAAAAATTTTTAAGAACAGGAAAACATTGAGTCCAAGCAAACCAGTCTCTTTTACGTAGATCAAGTCCACATATCTCCCTTTTCACATATCCCTCAGTTCTTCTTTCCAGCAATGCACCGAATTGTCACGAACATATTCACACTGTCTGTTTTAATTATCTTCCCTGGTAACGTTTTCCACAAGTCTATTGCCCTGTGGTGAAAATTTATGCCTGACTTCCCATCTTTCCTGAGATGTGGTATCCAGAACTAGCTGCCATTGTAAATGGGTTGTTCTCCTTGGGTACTGACTCCTCCCTTTCAAAACCAGTCAACATTCCCTCCTCAAAGAACCCACCCTCGACTCCTCTGTCCATGCAAACTACCACTTTATCTCCAACCTCCCTTTCCTCTGCAAACTCCTTTACTATGTTGCTTCCTAAATCCATGTCCATCTTTCCAGCAGCTCTATGCTTGAATCTCTTTTTGAAATGATTTTATCACCCTCCCCTTTCATTGTCTCAGGCTGGACGGAACTGTTTACAACCTCTACGCCGTAGTCGACTCTGAGCTGAGTTTTGGACCTTGCATCCTCTCCGTCACAAAGACCACCCACTTCCATTTCCATAGTGTCATCCAGCTCCATCCTTACCTCCACCCATCTGCTGCTGAAGCCCTCATCCCGACCTTTGTACTCGAATATTCCAAAGCTGTCCTGGCAGGCATCCCAACTTCCATCCTTCGTAAACTTCGACTCATCCCGCTCTGTCCTTGCTGGCTTTTATTGGCTCCTGGACCTGCAATGCCTCAAATTTTGAATTCCCCTTAAATCCCATCATGTTAAAATTGGGGCTGTGCAAGAAGCAAGAATTGGAGGGTTGTAGAGCTGGAGGAGGTAGCAGCGATAGGGAGGGGCGAGGCCATGGAGGGATTTGAAAACAAAGGATGAGAATGTTAAAATTGAGGCGTTCCTGGACCGGGATCCAGTGTAGGTCAGTGAGCACAGGGGTGATGGGTGAATGGGACTTGGTGCGAGTTAGGATATGGGCAGCAGAGTTTTGGATGAGCTCAAGTTTATGGAGGGTGGAAGATGGGAGGCCAGCCAGGAGAGCATTGGAATTGTCAAGACGAGAGGTAACAAAAACATGGAGAAGGGTTTCAGCAGCAGATGAGCTGAGGCAGAGGTGGAGACAGGCGATGTTACGGTTATTTGAAAAATATGTGTATATTTAGAGGCAGATGATAAAGGTATCCCTTGGTTTGCTGTCCTCAGAGTAAATTGGTAGTTGTTGGTTATTATTACCCTCTGACTCCTGTTAGGAATCTATGGGCATTCTGTCAGTTTCGGTGGAAAGTATCACCTAAGTCTGATATTGGGAGAGAAATTGATTGGGGTTTGGCTGAGGTTAAGGGGAATAAGGTTGTCTAAAATATCGGATGATTTTCATCATGCAAAATTGCCATATCTACAGTGTGGAATATATAGGAACACTAATCAAGCTCACCTGATGCAGAAGAGTAATCCAGGGATATAGGGACAAAGGAGCTACGTGTGCTCCTTCTTGGAAGAACTTTTCCTATTGGCCCCCTGAATAAAGTCAAGCAAAAGGTAGTTGTGATCCACCTTGATTTTGAGAACATGAATGATGAATGTTCTTGAAGCCTTATTTTCTTTCCCTACTTCTTGTTTCTCATGAGCCAATTGTACAGGCAACTTGATGTCAGTGCTCTACCAGTGCCACTCTGCAGCACTAGGAGTTGTATGACTTAGTCCGAGAGGACTCCCTCTCTGTTTGCAGGGAAGCAGTTGTCTCCCGCTTTGCACTTCCTCAGTCAAGATTATAATAAAGAACCTGAATATGTTGAGGGAATCTGAAAATGGGGGCGGAAGGAAGAGAGTCACTAGTTGAAGGTTTAATACTACTCATTCTGTGTAAAACTCATCCCATTGTACACCAAATTCCCACTGGGTCTTTTAACCAGGGAAAATTTTACTATAAAAAACAAACAGAAAATGCTGGAAATACAAAGCAAGCCAGTCAGCATCTGTAAAGCATCCCAGCTTCTGTCGCGACACTACAGACTTCCTACAAAAACTCAGTACCCACGGACCATTTGAACCAGGAACACTTCTCACCACGATGGACGTCTCGGCACTCTACACCAGTATCCCCCACGATGACTGCATCGCTGCAACAGCATCAATACTCAACACCAACAACAGCCAATCTCCAGACGCCATCCTACAACTCATCCGCTTCATCCTGGATCACAATGTCTTCACCTTCGATAACCAGTTCTTTACCCAAACACACGGAACAGCCATGGGGACCAAATTCGCACCCCAATACGCCAACATTTTCATGCAAAAGTTCGAGCAGGACTTCTTCACTGCACAGGACCTCCAACCAACACCATACACCAGATACATCGACGACATTTTCTTTCTATGGACCCACGGCGAAGAATCACTGAAGAGACTACACGATAACATCAACAAGTTCCATCCCACCATCAAACTCACCATGGACTACTCCTCAGAATCGGTTTCTTTCTTGGTCACACAAATCCCCATCAAAGACGGGCACCTCAGCACCTCACTCTACCGCAAGCCCACGGACAACCTCACGATGCTCCACTTTTCCAGCTTCCACCCTAACC
This sequence comes from Heptranchias perlo, assembly GCF_035084215.1. Lineage (NCBI taxonomy): Eukaryota > Metazoa > Chordata > Chondrichthyes > Hexanchiformes > Hexanchidae > Heptranchias > Heptranchias perlo. The sequence continues at coordinate 27,693,742 of NC_090356.1, forward strand.
ACGTCAAAGAGGCCATCCCCTATGGACAGGCCCTGCGAATACACAGGATCTGCTCAGACGAGGAGGAACGTGATGGACACCAACAGACGCTGAAAGACGCCCTCGTAAGAACGGGATATGACGCTCGACTCGTCGATCGACAGTTCCGACGGGCCACAGCGGAAAATCGCATAGACCTCCTCAGAAGATTAACACGGGACGCAACCAACAGAGTACCCTTCGTCGTCCAGTACTTCCCCGGAGCGGAGAAACTACGCCATGTTCTCCGCAGCCTTCAACATGTCATCGATGATGACGAACACCTCACTAAGGCCATCCCCACACCTCCACTACTCGTCTTCAAGCAGCCACCCAACCTCAAACAGACCATCATTCGCAGCAAATTACCCAGCCTTCAGGAGAACAGCATCCACGACACCACACAACCCTGCCACGGCAACCTCTGCAAGACATGCCAGATCATCGACACAGATACCAACATCACACGAGAGGACACCACCCACCAGGTACATGGTTCATACTCCTGTGACTCGGCCAACGTTGTCTACCTCATACGTTGCAGGAAAGGATGCCCCGGAGCATGGTACATTGGCGAGACCATGCAGACACTGCGACAACGGATGAACGGACACCGCGCAACAATCGCCAGACAGGAGGGTTCCCTCCCAGTCGGGGAACAATTCAGCAGTCAAGGACATTCAGCCACCGATCTTCGGGTAAGCGTTCTCCAAGACGGCCTTCGAGACACACGACAACGCAAAATCGTCGAGCAGAAGTTGATAGCCAAGTTCCGCACCCATGAGGACGGCCTCAACCGGGATCTTGGGTTCATGTCATGCTACACGTAACCCCACCAGCGAATAAAAGTTATCTGTTTTTAATACAATGGGTCATTTTCTGTCTTTCTCTTCCTTTCGGATGTTTCTCCCTCTCTCTCTTTTGTGTTCTGGCCGTTTGTATATTCGGTGGTCCTGTCAGTAGCACCTCTCTGTCTGAACACTTTGATTGCCTTGACAACGGGCAGTTGGAAAGATTATCTGTAATCACCAGGTATTGTTCTCTGAATATAAATGCGAAACGTTCAAGGATTCCCACATTCACCTGACGAAGGAGAAAGCCTCCGAAAGCTTGTGATTTTCAAATAAAATTGTTGGACTATAACCTGGTGTTGTAAGATTCTTTACATTTGTAAAGGGAAAAGTTAAGTCAACATTTTGGATGTAACCATTCATCAGAATAAAATATTGCTATCTCGATGTGCAAGATTCTACCATGTGTGATTGGATATAACCCGAAGTGCATCTGCCTGCACCGAAGGAGAGAAATCATCTTTTGAGGTTGCATGGTGGAAGGAGTACTTTTAATGCAAAATTTAAATGGGCAAAGAATTGCCATATATTTGGGCTTCAGATTACAAAGATAAATCCTAAATATGAGAACTTTTTAGAGAATAAAACTTAAATGCTACTCAATTGAAAACACTTCATGATCACGTTTCACTACTATTTTGAACAAACAAACATTAGCAATGTTTCTTTGGGAAGCTGTTTGTGATGAAGGTAAATCTGTTTTGCATAAAAGTCCCTGGATCATTTTTCATTTGTTTTGATACTTTTTCTTGTAGGTCTTCCAAGCATCTTTGAAGTTGTTAAAAATGCTGATTACACAGTATGCTCCCAAACACAAGCTGGGCAAAATAGAAATTACATATTGTGTGGAGAGAACATTACCCAATCTCCTCTGCAAGACTGGAGATGCCACAACACATCTTCGAGTGGCTGCAATGAATTTCATCCAGGTAAGCAACTGTGAACCCCTGTGCTTTGCTTGTGTATTAAAACCCCCTAGAATGGTGCTTATAGAGAAATGACACACTATCAGGTTGAGAAGTCACAGAGGGAATTTTGTGTTTGCCATCACCAGGAATCTCACTTTTTCATACAAGATTCAAGTTGACTTTTTCAAGTGCTGTGGAAGTAATGCAAAAACATTCCTGTTTGTTGTAGCTACCTTTTGAAGTAAACTGACTAAGTGGATTGGGTGCACTTGTTGGTATACTCCCAGTCCACATTTTGTCTAGAAATGTTATGTACATGCACTACAATACAAGGAATCTTATATTTTTCCTACTTGCTAGTTGATAATCCAGCCAGAGGCAACATTGGGTGTTTAGGCATAGAGTTCTGTGTGGAAAGGTGATGGTTAGGGCTAAGCCTCAGTTGATGCCTGGTCAAAGTTGGATCGGGTATGGGAACCTTGGGCAGGGGAGGTGCAGGCTGGGGCTGAGGCTGGACTATCGTTGGGTTCAGTGGGTCCAGGTTGAAGCCAAGACCTATGGTTGAATGTCGGTATGGTGGATTCAATATAGGCTACAGTTGGGCGTTGGGCGTTGGGCAAGGTCTGGCAGGACGGTGATCAGGCTCAAAGCAGAAGGCTGCATGCAGAATTGATCTGGAATGGAAGCCATGAAATGTGGGATCAAGTATGACTGCTGGACGACAGGAGTGGTGTTCATGGCAACTAGTTAGGTGATCTTACCAGGACAAATGATGGAAAATTGGCAATTATGTGATTCCTACAGACCAAGCAGATCAACACTAAATGTTTTTTGAATAACGATTGAACCTAGATTAAGGAAACCATTGGCTGTCTGGCACTCATACTTTGTTTTGTTTTGGATGAGCGTCACTGTTTGCCAGCAGGTCCACTAGATGCTGTAACGAAAATGGTCATTTCCGGGATGTTCCTCTTGAATGGCTAGTCCTTTTGCCTTAAAACAGCATAGTCAGTGATGGGGAGAAATCTGAGCATTAGTAGTAACTGACAAAGCAAGACAAATTATATTATGAAGAAAGCATATATAGAGTTGCATCTGTATTGAAAAGCAGCATGAAGAAAATGGGAGTTAAGCAATAGAATTGCATAGCATTCTGTAGACAAGTTACATCTACCTTTCTCTTTTTTTCAAAAAGAAAAAAGTGTTAACTCTTGAGCTGAAATATTTTAAATGCAATTCCCACCTCGTTATCTTTCCACTTATCTTCTCTGGAAGGCAGTTCCACAAGGAACCTTACTGAACAGGCCATTAATTCATGTTCAACCCAAACAACATTCTGCCAGCTCCTGATGTGGGGCCTGGCTTCAACTTTGACCTCTGGCAATTGAATCCTTTCTTTCCTCACCTGATGCCCGCGTACATATTTTGCAGCATGGGTCACTGGATAATTATTAGCAAAAGTGTACCGGACGATTTTCCCCTGCCCCAAAACTCCATGGACACCAATCGTAGTAGCTCATTGTTCCGCCAGCTGAAATCAAAGACCAGGAATCGAATCTTCTTGGTCTGTCTGGTTGGGTATCACACCACAGGATGCAATGGAGAGCTAATCATTTTATTTTTAATCTGTCATAATCAATGGCAGTCTGAAATTGCACAGCAACACTAGCTCTGTAAGAAACTGGCAGCCTTTTCACAGCCATTTTGGTCATATGGTATTCCACCTCTACATCATGGGCCATAAGGTGTCATTCTGTGCAGTGTGCTTTTTTTGTCAACAGCTGCTCATACAACAACAGCTTGCATTTATATAGCGCCTTTAACATAGTAAAATGTCCCAAGGCACTTCACAGGAGCGTTATCAAACAAAATTTGACACCGAGTCACATAAGGAGATATTAGGACAGATGACCAAAAGCTTGGTCAAAGGGATAGGTTTTAAGAAGCGTCTTAAAAGAGGAGAGAAAGGCTGAGAGGTTTAGGGAGGGAATTGCAGAGCTTTAGGGCCTAGGCAGCTGAAGGCACGGCTGCCAATGGTGGAGTGATTAAAATCGGGGATTTACAAGAGGCAAGAATTGGAGGAGCGCAGAGATCTCTGAGGCGGTTACAGAGATAGGAAGGGGTGAAGCCATGGAGGGATTTGACAACAAGGATGAGAATTTTAAAATTGAGGCGTACCCGGACCGGAAGCCATTGTAGGTCAGCGAGCACAGGGGTGATGGGTGAACGGGACTTGGTGCGAGATAGTGGATGAGCTCAAGTTCATGAAAGGTGGAAGATGGGTGGCCAGCCAGGAGAGTATTGGAATAGTCAAGTCTAGAGGTAACAAAAGCATGGATGAGGGTTTCAGCAGCAGATGAGCTGAGGCATGGGTAGAGACTGGTGATATTACAGAGGTGGAAATAGGTGGTCTTGGTGATGGAGCAGATATGTGGTCTGAAGTTCATCTCTGTCAAATAGGATGCCAAGGTTGCAAACTGTCTGGTTCAGCCTCAGACAGTGGCCAGGGAGAGGGATGGAGTCAGTGGCTAGGGAATGGAGTTTGTGATGTGGACCGAAGACAATGGCTTTGGTCTTCCCAATATTTAATTGGAGGAAATTTCTGCTCATCCAGTACTGGATGTCGGACAAGCAGTGTGACAAATCAGAGACAGTGGAGGGGTCAAGGTAGGTGGTGGTGAGGTAGAGCTGGGTGTCGCCTGCATACATGTGGAAACTGACGTGTTTTCGGATGATATCACCAAGGGGCAGCATGTAGATGAGAAATAGGAGGGGGCCAAGGATAGATCCTTGGGACCCCAGAGGTAACGGTGCGGGAGTGGGAAGAGAAGCCATTGCAGGTAATTCTCTGGCTGCGACTGGATAGATAAGAATGGAACCAGGCGAGCACAGTCCCACCCAGCTGGACAACAGAGGATGATATAGTCAACCTTGTCCAAAGCTGTAGGCAGGATGAGGAGGGATAGTTTACCATGGTTACATCAAAGTCACGAATGACATCCTATAAGGGCCGTTTCAGTACTGCGGCAGGTGCGGAAATGTGATTAGAGGGATTCAAACATGGAGTTGCGGGAAAAGTGGGCATGGATTTGGGAGGCAACAACACTTTCGAGGGCTTTGGAGATGGAGCAAGGTAGTTTGCATGAATAGAGGGGTCAAGGGTGGGTGATGTTGGCAGATTTGAAGGGGAGGGGGACACTACCTGAAGAGAGGGAACCGTTAACAATATCAGCTAACATGGGGGCCAGGAAGGGAAGTTGGGTGTTCATCAGTTTGGAAAAAATTGTTGATCATCTTTCTTATATTTTGTGTTGTACAGTGTAATTTATGGTATATTGTCATGTAAAAGTTTAGTTTCTAAGTTTGTTATGTTTTGAATTTTCAACAAAGCTTAGTTTTGAAAGTTACCAAAATCATCCTCTCTCTTATACAATACCTGACACAACAACAATCTCAAGCTTTGAGTAGTGTGGTTAACCTTTAACTGTTTCAAAGATGAGGTACATAGGAGAGCTATGAACGTGTAGACCAATGACATTACTGTGTTCACTGTATCAACTGACAGAATTGAACTCCCAGCATTTTTCCTCCTTATCATGTGGATGTGATGCTGTGTGACATCTGGAAGATCTTTCAGTCTAACATCTCCTGGATGTGCCAAGAAATGTGGCAGATACCCTCAGTAGAGGCATATGCAGCCAAAAAGTGGTACTCTTCATTTAAATGCGATCAATTAGATTTTTGTCAAATTGGGTTATTCAAACTGTTATGGTCACGTTCAGCAGAGGTTACTGGAATTCTGCTTCAGCTTCTGAGGGAACGTCAATTCCATGACGGGGAATTTTTCTGTACTGCTTAATCCCATTTTTTCATTATATAGGTCATTCACTATATCAGGGAAAAAAAACTTGTTTAATCTTGTAACTTATTATTGACAAAGGAAAACTTGATTCTCAGACCACATAACTTGTAAATCAGATGGATAATCACATCTAGCACAAGTCCAGAACTTCCATCTGACAGTCGGCACTTCAAAGGACTGGCTTAGGAGAACCAGGGTTTCAGTAGTTGATGATTTCAACTTCATATGCCAACCATTTTATGGAACCTTTTCTTTCGGTTAAAACAATTTTTGATACGAGCCTGGTCTTGGCACAGGTTAGTGAGCAACATATATCAGTGGATAACTCACTATTTCTTGTTTGGCAAAGGTGATTTTGAAGCCTGATACTTTTTTTTTCTGCCATTGCTAATATTTGAGTTTCACTTGTTTTAGGTAGTCATGGTGTAAGAATTTTTTTCTTTGCTGCTTCCTTTTGAGAGGAGTTATTTCTTTATTGATAGCCACTTAGTATTAGTTTATTTTACACAGATAGCAATCTTCCTTTGTTTCCTTTGACAAACATTATATAAATACTTAGAGAAAACAGTGTATCTTGTGTTATATTCCCTGGCAAAGCAGCATCCACTAAGGGGAATTATAGCTCAGATTTCCTGTGCAATCACTACTTTTTGTGCCAGAATGTAGGAGGTTGCTCTCCAGGGCATCTGACCTGGAGCAGTATATATGCTGTCACTTAGTATTGCTTTTTGATCTGACAGCTCAGGAGGATGGATTACTTCAGTACTGTACTGCTCCAAGCTGACCTGAAAATGTAGACCAAGTTCTGCTATCAAGTTTTTCACTTATTTGAAAGTATGTAGAGGTTGAATGAATAAGGAAGATTACTTACTTAGGATCTCCAAGTAACTCAGTATGTAAATATACAACCGTATGTTTCAGAATCATATAGACTAGGAAACTTACAGATTTAGTCCCTGGTCTGTGCTGAATTAGCAAATCTCAGTTTAGATTGTCGTCAAGGTGCAATAATTGATCTTGGGGTCCCCTGACTGGTAGAGAAAGTTTCAGCCAGAGATCCAAATCCTGATTTGTTACCCATTGTGCAGTGCTGGAAAGTGCATATGTATGGATGCCAAGTTAGGGTTGGGCTTGGCTATGATATGCACATGAAGAATGACTGCTTGGATGAGATACCAGAAACTAGCTGACATCCGTGGAACTGTACCCCAGGGTCAGTCAGCAATTTCAGGGGAGGAACAGAAAAAATGTCAGAGGGAGTAATAATTTGAATTTATCATCAGGACTGGATTATGTTTCACAGGGCTATTTTTCATTTCTACAGAAATCATTCTTCAAGAAGAAATTGAGTAGAATAGGGGTTCTGTCAAACCCAAGCCTCATTACTGACTATTGCTGTAGGCCACAGTCCCATATTCCAGGGCTGTAGACATCTGACCCAGCTGCTGAATGTTTGCTTTATTTCAAACACCTTTTCCTCTTTGCAAATGATGCAAGTAGATTTCAGCAAGTATGTTGCTTTATATAATCAATCTATACATTTTTAGTTTTGGCAAGCATATATTTAAAAATTTTTGACTGTTTAGAAATGGTTGTTAATAAGGCAGTATTTCACATAATTTCTCAGACTTCCTTGCAAATGTTTAGTAGTTCGCTATAATGATTTGCAGCCTTCTGAAGATTGCCAGTGCAGGCATCCTACTCTGACCTATTAAGCATTTTGTGAAGGCCCCTTTCTACTCTTACAAGTTGCATGCTGACGTCTTTGTAGGACTGTCATAAAGGCCTACATTCTGTATAAGTTTTTTTTTAACAAGAAGGTCTAAAGTCTAAGTCCCAGACCAGGCAAATCTATGATTTCTTTTTATGTAGCCTAGTTGCCAGAATTCCTGACGACCTTGCTGTGTAGGTTTCCAAAACAAATACTGGAATGTATCCACTGTGGATATCTGCGGACTACAGACGCTTCAAATCAACAGAAGCAGTGCAAAATGGAGTGTATTTCTGGCATATGCTTGCCACAGCTGTGTGTCCCCAGTCTCCAGAGTTGCGATCACTCCCAATGACACCCACTCTATCTGCTCTGTGTAGTATCCGTTGACATAGTGATTCATTGGAGCTGCTGTAGAAAGTTTCTCATCAGTTGTTTATTTTCATCCTTGTTAGAAGTACTCCATGTATGGATGTTCTGGTGATCTGACATTTTAGGCACCCTATGCCAACGTGTGTAGGAAATTGACCCATATAGATCAATTCTTAGATTCTGGTTCAGGTTATATGTTGAGATACAAATTGACGGTGATGTGTCATTAGTATAAACACAGCCATGGAGAAATGTGCTGAGAATGGCATACTGTAGATCATTGGTGTCAGTTGTTGGGCAGGTGATGAGCCAATGTATAGACTTTGAGGTGCTCAGACTTAAACTTTGATTCTATCTCCAACCATAATTTGCTGGACTATCAAAGTGGGTTGCCCATGACTGTAAGGGAAATTGATTTATGGTCTATCAGAATCCTGTGAATGGGGCTCACATTGGTTAACTGTTCTCAATTTGTTTTTTGGTCTTATACTTCGGCTAGGATCCATATGAATTACAGGTTTCTGTTCAAGTCTTGTATTTGTCTGTCGCCTTACAGAATTTGCTTCTGTAAAGCAGCACCTAGAATTTAGATAGAATCTAGCTTGATGAACCAAAGGTACATAAGACCTAAAAATAATGCCAAAAAGTAATGCATCTGGTTCTGAGCTTATAGACAGTTGTGAGCTAAAATTATTTACCTGGAAAACGGGGCCACCTATAACTATGCTTACCTAGGAAGATCAGAAGACCACTCCTTTCTCAATGGCATCAAGTTCGGATAGTACTTGGATTTGCCATTCGATTTTCTTTTGTCAAAGCCAGTGTCTTGAAATTCATTTGGTTTAATAATTTTGTAACAAACTAGAATTGGGAACATAGGAACAGGAGTAGACCATTCAGGCCCTCGAGCCTATTCTGCCATTCAATTAGATCATGGCTGATCTGTATCTCAACTCCATTTATCTGCTTTTGCTCCATTTTCCCCCAATACTTTTATCTGACAAAAATCTATCGATCTATTGAAAATTTCAATTGACACAGCGTTTCAGGGAGAGAGTTCCCGATTTCCGCAACCGTTTGTGTGAAAAGATGCTCTAATTTTAAGATTATGCCCTTTGTTTTGGATTCCCCCACTGTAAGAAATAGTTTCTCTGTATCTACGCTATTGAATTTGTTTGTCATTTTAAACACCTTGATTAGATTACCCCTCAAACTTGTAAACTCGAGGGAATACAAACCAAGTTTATGCAGCTGTCCTAATAATTTAACTCCTTAAGTCGTGCTATAATTCTGGTGAATCTGCACTGTAGCTGTAGTCCCTCCAAGGCCAATGCATCTTTGCTGAGGTTCAGTGCCCAAAACTGAATATACTCCAGATGGGATCTGGCCAACGGAAGTAACACTTCCTCACTTTTGTAATCTCCCCCCCCCCCCCCCCCCCCCCCCCCCACCCCCACCCCCAAAAAAAGATGAAGACCAACATTCCATTAGCCTTTTTGATAACTTTTGTACCTGTGCACTTTCAATAATCTATGCACATGGACACCAAAATCCTTTTGCTCCTCCACAGTTTCTAGTGTCTCCATTAAGAAAATATTCCGATTTGTCTTTCTTATATCCAAAGTGGATGACCTCATACTTCCCCGCATTGAACTCCATTTGCCATTGTTTTGCCTGCTCACTTAGTCTGTTTGTCTCCTTGTAACTTCCTGCCTAACCTACTGTCATCTGCAAACTTAGATATTCAGCACTCTTCCTTCATCCAAGTCATTTATATTATCTATCATTATATACACGGTGTATCTATTATATATACTATATACCATGTGTATACATATCTTTATGTGCTGTGTGTATATAATAATATATATTTTTGAATACTTCCCACTGATTGTTTAACTATTAACCGTTCAACCCAGTTTACTGTGGACAATTCATTTCTCATTCCTTCGAAGTTTGCCTTACTTAAATTTAAAACCTTGGTTTGAAACACTCCCTCCTTGGATTGTTTCCTTCTTGGTTAACAATCTGCAGGTAAGGGAACATCTTAAGAATAGTGACTATAATATGATTGAATTTGATATTAGGTTTGAGAGGGAGAAGGGAGAGTCATAAACCAAGGTTTTAACTGTAAGTATGGCAAACTGGAGAAAATAATGGGACTTAAGATAGATAAACCTCCAGGACCGGATAGTTTCCACACCCGGGTATTAAAAGAAGTGTGGGAAGAAATTGCAAATACTTTCATAATTTTCTAAAGTGCTCTAGATTCAGGAAATGGGTATTATATATCCAGTACTGCTGCCAATTAGCAGGAACCTCTGTGGCATAGTTGTACGCTATTGTACAAACTTCTGCAGCCACAGCACAAAATAACTAAGCTTGTAGTGTTGAAAGATGTTTTCAAAGCAACTGCATGGAGTATTCTTAACATTTTCTTTTAATATTTTCCTAGTTTGAAAGGCTTTATTTAGTTTTTATAAGTCATGTAGTAAAAAGTCATATTGCAGCGTCGATAAGAATGTTGTATCAATCCAGTTTTAAATATATTTTTATTCAAATCACTGAGCCTCTTTCCTGTTTACTGCCTTTAGAATTTTTTTAAAATTATGTTATACTGTCTCTAGATTTTCCCTCTGATCTTCTCCACCTTCAGAAGGCAGTGATCCATTGTTGGTCATGGTTTCATGGGCGGTGGTGCTCCAGTATTGTACCCAAGTGGCCATGCTGCACAGCTGAGCCCATCCCTGCCCTTGTTCTATGTCTAGTAGAGGCCGCTGGATAGTGATCAGAGTTGTATGGACTGTGCTATTGATTCCTGGCACTACTTTCTTTCTGTTTCTGCAGCAAACGAATACAACAAATGCTTGTCAGGTGGCCTGTGAAAAAGACAAAATGTAATGAAGGAAATGTGAAAAAGAGGATAAGAAGTGCACTATATTGATACTGTTTGGCCATCTTTAGAGGCCTGTGCATTATATGCAGCTTGCTGTTTTTTTTCCTCCTTGCCAATATTCCTCCCTCCTTTTCTGAAAGCATTGACTCGTTGCTAGGGTACAGTTCCATGACCAGAAGTTGCTTTCCGATAGCTCACCCATGTGGTCATTATTTGTGAATGAGCCTTGACAGTGAGCGTCAGCCGCTTGTGATAATAGACCACGGAGAATATCTTAGCCATGCCCAATCCTTTCCTTGCCCCGTGTCCAGACGTGCACACATCCAATGCGGGTTGCTAGGCAGCACTCAGGAGCAGGAACCCGAGCCAGGATACTCCTACTGCAGCCCTGGTTTGAGATGAGCTAGCTAAGCAAATGGGACTTCCTGGTACCTGTATGAATGACTGAGCCATTGGGCGGGGGGCGGTGGGGGGGGGGGGGGGGCGCGGGGGAAGAGTTGAGTGTTAGCTGTTTTTGGCACAAGTCGACACTGTCAAAATACAGCTTATGACTGAAATTGCTTTGTCCAATGTTAACAGTTCTGGCTCTGCTTTGTGGTATGTTAACCACTGAGGCTTATGAATAAGTTATTTCCAGCATGTCAGATTACTTTCTTGATCCAGGTAACATTTCATCTGCACAGTTGGCTAATCATTTTTTAATGAAACTGGGTAACCGATAAGAGAAAGGGTCAAGAAGCAACTGCAGGAAACTAGACCCCAGTTACTTGGAAATGATGTAGCACAATCGTACTGTAGATTACAGTAGTACCATTGAACAAGCTCTGGCTACAATTTTCATAGTTTTACTTGTGCAACAAACTCTCTTAATTTTTTTTTCCTCTCTTTTTGTAGCTAGCTTGATTTCTGTTGCATTATGACATTTTCCGTTGAATATTTGTAGCAGGTTTTTAATGGAAAAAAAATACTTTTAATAAGTAATGGAAAAAAAAATCTTGGAAGTTGCATTGTGTCATTAATTTATCATTGTGATGTGATTCCACCGGTGAATCGTGTAAAATGGCTAAATAAGTAGGTAGAAATGTCTGGGTTTTTTTTTAATAACTTGCCTGTAACTCCTTTGTGTAATATCTGTTTTAATACTCCAACATAAGTGCCATACGTTTTGCTGGTGCCAATAAATGATGAAAGCCAGAGCTAGACCATTGCTTTGGGCATTCTTGAGAAGAAGGCTTGCATTGTAGTGTACAACTTTATTGGTAGATGACTGGGTCTAGTTTATTGCAGTTTCTTGACCCCTATTTCTTATCTGATATCCTGTTCAATTAATTAATAATTAGCCAACTATCCAGATGAAACATTACCTATATCGAGAAAGTAGCTGAAGTAATCTGACTTGCTGGAAGTGATAACTTATTTACTATTGCTCTAAATTGAAGTAATGCAATAAAATCTCCCAATGGAACTCTGAGGTTTCCTCCTGTGATTGAATGCATTTAACTCGTTCATTACATGTTGGCATTCTGCAGTCACTTCCCTACAAAGTGCCGTAACACCAATTACCATTTTCCTGGAGCAGGGATTACATTAGGAAGAAAGCCAAGCAGTGTATGATTTTTGAATAAAAGAGGGAAAAATCTCATTGGTTTGTGTTTTGACAAAACAGTCTCTTAATGTGGGCTGGGTCTGGTCTATTAATCGTTACATTAAAGCAATATTATTTACATAGTTGTCCAGCATGTCCTTGTTTCAGTTTACATTCTCTCCCATCTCTGTGCTCGGGTTCACGCCAATGTGCAGTTTTGATGGGCAGACCTGTGTATCCTCTGATCTGAAACTTGCACCCTTTTGTATGCTGTGAGTGGGTGTAGCACACCACAGGATTAACAATTACCTTTTTTACCTTGATTTTTCACCGAAGATTGCAACGGCTGCCAATCATGTTTTCCTGTCCATTCTGAAAGATGAAAAATATCTGTTACTTGTTCAATAGCTGAGCTTATTTACAGGATTCATAATTACACAGAAACAAAAGGAATGCAGAAAATAATCATCAATACAGTGTTTGAGTCATACAAAAATGGCAATTGAAAAATTCATAACTGAGATAGATAGATTTTTGTTAGGTAAGGATATGGAGTTGAGGAACAGATCAGCCATGATCTAATTGAACGTCAGAACAGCCTCGAGGGGCTGAATGGCCTACTCCTGTTCCAATGTTCCTTGTTCCTAAAAAAAAAAAGTCCAAAATCTTAAAATCCCTTTCAGAATCTTTTAATTAAGCCTTTGCTAAATGGAATGTGGATGCTTTTGTTCCACGAGGGCTATCTCACTACTGCGACATGGAAACAAGCAGTAGAAGTAAACAGAATAGAGAAAGCCAGCAACATTTGTACTACTTCAAGCAGGCTTTTGACATGCCAGATCTAAGCTGCCTTTTCATACTCTGCGTGTAAACATCTTATTAATCAATTTTGCTTTTGAGGCAGTGTGACATGATTTCAGTCTGTTAATCGTATCCATGTGATTTATATCAATTAGTGTTAATTGTGTTCAGATGGTGCATATCAGTTGAGGCTCTCATGTATCCATATACAAGAGCGCTTATCTCGGGTGTGGTGTGTGGAATGTGGAATTCTATGAATAAAGGCTTGGAAGCAACTGGAGACCAGGCTCTAGTCTTCTCCTTCACCATCGGGCTATCCATTTAGAACAAGTCATTTCATGGGTTTGAATTGCATTTGCACTTGACTTGCATATATTACATATAAAATAGTGTGACTTTCTTTGAGCAGAGAGTTTGTCAACAATGAGACTGCAAGCTCTCAAGCATTAATATATCAAAAATATGAGAATTGCTGAAGCAATTAATTTGTAATTATAGGCAATTAGCAGCACTGGAGAACTGGTTGGTTGCTGCCTCCCTTGAAAGCCATTGCTATCTATAGATAGATTTATGTATTGTTTCGTTCCCCACACAAAGATTGTTTTTCTCTAATCTGTAGTTGCTTGCTTCAGCTGTTCGTTTCCCCATCTCAATAATGAGACAGGACTCTGGCATTAAGAAGTGCCCAGGTTACATTCATCAATTCCTCAGTTAAAACATTCTGAAAAGGACTTTAAGGAAAGAATGAACAAGCTCTTTTCTCTGGAAAGGAGAAGATTGAGGAGTGATTGATAGAGGTCTTAAATTATGAAGGGGTTCGATAGGGTAGACATAGAGAAGATGATTCCACCTGTGGGCTAGTCCAAAACTAGAGGCCATAAATATAAAATAGTCACTAATAAATACAATGAGGCATTCAGGAGAAACTTCTTTACCCAGAGAGTGGTGAGAATGTAGAACTTGTTACCACATGGAGTGGCTGAGGCGATTAGCATAGATGCATTTAAGAGGAAGCTAGTTAAGTAAGTGAGAGAAAGGAATAGAAAGATATGTTGATGGGGTGGGATGAAGTAAGGTGGGAGGAGGCTCATGTGGAGAATAAACACCTGCTGGGCCGAATGGCCTGTTTTTGTGCTGTAAAATTCTATGTAACACTTCAATATTTGATGAGTCTAATCTGTTCTACAATTGAAGTGTATTGCTGAATATTTTCTGTATGCAGCTAAGTTTTATTTTAAATCTATAATATATTGGCCTATGTAAAACTTCATGCAAAACAGATTTTGTAGTTTATAGCCTCGTGGAGCTCTGTTTCCGTCACACCTCTTAAAGGATGCCTTTTATTCCCCTGTATTATAGTATTTAGACATTGTATGACATAAGCTCTTTTCTGTGAGATTGCGAATAGAGGTTTTGTGCTTTTACAACCTTGCAGGGACAGGGTGATTTGCATTTTTAAAACCTATCATCACAAGAGCGTCCTTATAATTGCACACTAAAGATTTTCCTTTTGGTGGCAGAGTTGCATTGCGAAATTTAACAATTTTTTTTAAAAAATCACCTGGGTAAGACTACGGTATATCTCAACCCAGTCAACCCTGCAAAGTCCTCCTCACTAACATGGCGGGGCTGTTGCCCAAGTTGGAAGAGCTGTCCCACAGACTAGTCAAGCAACAACCTGACGTGATCATACTCACTATCATATCTATTGGCTAACATCCCAGGCTCCTCCATCATCATCCCTGGATATGTCCTGTCTCATCAACAGGATAGTCCTATCAAAAGTGATATACAGTCAGATGGGAATGGCTGTGGGAGCCCTCAAATTGACTACAAACTGAAGTCTTACGGCTTCAGGTCAAACTAAGTCAAGGGAGCCTCCGGCTGATCACCACCTATCATGCCCCTCAACTGACCTCCTTCATGTTGAACATCAGTTGGACAAATCTCAGAGAAGCAAGGGCACTGAAGGTACTCTGGATGGAAGACTTCAATGTCCTCCACCACTGGTACACTGTGGTTGCAGTATGTAGGATGCATTGCTGCAACTCACCAAAGTTACTTCTGCACCCCCACTCCCTGCAGCCTCTACCACTGAGAATAACCATAACAGTAATGTTGTGGGATCATCATTATCCCCAAGTTTCCCCCACCAAGTCTCAGTCCATCCTGATTTGGATATGTATTGCTCTTCATTAGTGCTGGAATTTCCTGCCTAACACCATTGTGAGAGCACCATCACCACAAGAACTGCAGCGGTTCAAGGAGAAAGGACAACTGGGGATAGGCAATAAATGCGGCCTACAGTGTCGCCGACATCCAAAGAACAAATTTTTTTTTAAGAGAAAAGCCCTCGACCCTAAAACATTCAAGCAGTTTTAAAAAGAAACTTTTCTTTATAATGTACTGCAAAATGGGAACTATGAAATTGTACTAAAATGTGCTGCTGTTGCTGGTGCTAATATCAAGTATAAAACTGGCACCTCACTTAGCAAAGAAATGTGGGACTGGTGCAATCTCCACTGAATCTGTGTAGGACTATATTTTCATTTAAACCTCTAAAATTGCATTAGCAGTCTCCTAATAGGTGTGACTGAATGGATCTGTATTCAGTTGTCTTGCTTGTGGACTGTTGTAATGGTTTCTTGCAGGGTGGTGGCTGATGTAATTTTTGTAATCACGTGCTCATTATAAAAACATGAGCTGCTGACAATGTTCATCTTGTTGTCTGCTGGCAACATGGAGCACTAGATGACTGCATCAACGTTTTCAAGCTCCCCTGCATTTCACAGATGAGTTTACAAGGGAACAATCATTCCGTCTATTTACTGTTAAACTGCGTTCCTGGGAGATTCATTCTGAAGTCATTGGCAACTGATTTAATGTCTGCATTCAGATCAAGCTTCGCAATAAAACCAACAGTCTGGCTTAGTTTTACTGGCTGCTTGTACAGCTTAAGGGCTGTACTAGTTGTGCAGCCGTACTGATCATTACCTCAGCGAATAATGATATGTTTGCACCATAACAATATGTCTTTCTGAGACTGACTTTCTTTATTTTAATTTACATTTTCCATCTTAATTTTCTACCCAATACAGTCGTATAGGAAAAAGTTTAAATTGTGAGCTGCCCGGTAATTTAGTTCCAAATTGCTGTTACCTTCTAACTGGTAAGAGTTCGGATCAGCTGAATTGGGATTAATTGACCCCTCTCCGCCCCGCCATGCCTGATCCAGATGTGCTTAAATGGTTGGAAGATAGATTTGGGTCAGAAAGCGAGTCACGTCCTCATTCAACATATGTTAATGCATTATGTCTGTATTTACATTACGTTGAGCATGTTTGAGTCATACTAGTCTTCCTTGGCTGGCAAATTAATTCTTAGTGCTAGTAATGTGGGGGAGGGGGAAGACCGGAGAAGTACTTTTTAACAGTCCGATGATCTGTCTGCATCTGTTCGATTTTAATTCAAGTGGTAAAACTGGTTATGGAGAGTCCTACGCCATTTACCTCAGACCCCTGTTATCAGGAGAGCAACATACTCCTTCATGCTGTTCCCACCTCCACACTGATGTTGGAGCAGGGAGGTAAAATGTGGGGCCATAAAGAAGGGGCCAATCATCTGGTATTTTTCCAGTTAGTGTCTGTGACCCATTCAAAGTGGTTAATCCTTATTTTCTGTGGGGAAAGGTTTCATTTATAATGTCACTACAAATCAAATGTTATCTAAATATTACTGTCAAAAACTAAATGTTTGGATGATTGACATATTCTTTGTCTCTTCAGAATCTATATTACACTGCATGATTCTTTTAAATAGTGATTTTCATTGTCAAAATGCAGTTATTCATTCACAATGCAATCTGTGCTAAGCTACACAAGTGTAAGTTCTCTTTTAAATTGCAGAAATATTTCCTGTGGCCCTTAATCTGAGTTGCAGTAAAATCAGGATTCCCTTTGACAGTTGAGCCACTGTGGGGTTATTGATTCGACGGGGAAAATGGGTGATGAGATTGGCATCTTTGTTTTTAGTTAGATTTGTATGCTGTTCAGCCTGGTAGGTTTGGTAGATTTTGTTTTGTGCATAGGGGTTGCGCATTTTTTAAATTTCCAGTCTTGTTGATGGGACTATCATGTTTTCACTTAATATATTGAATTCTAACTGCCAAGTACAATAGTACCTTCTTAATGTTTTGTCGTACACGTCAATAGTTTATGCGTCACATTATGTAACATACAGCAGTAGATGTAAAGCTAAAGCTGTGGCACATCATGTTCCATTCACAGGCTCTTTGCCCAAAGGTGGGCGGCAACCTGGAGAGTTTGCTGCATTAAGCATTTCTTCAAGGATTAATGATCCCATTATAGCAGGACAGTCAGTGAGCAGGCATCCACTTCCCTCCTTTGTTATTGATTCTATATCATATTTAAAATTTTGGGCAATTGTGGCACCCCTATTTCTGCCCCACCTGGAATCATTTGATTCAGGACAGATTGGGAATCAAATCTGGGGACTTCTGATTTGTTTAGTGTTACACTAGGTTGTGCTTTTACCCACTGAGGGAGCCTTGCATTACATTACTAAAATGGGTGGCTGTAAATAATGCTGTGACTAGCGCATGCACATGTACACTCGAGCCCAGAGAGTGTTGGACCACGCGCTCGCATCTTAGGTCACCAACTGCAAATGCACATTTTAGATGCCCTCACTGCTGTTCACTAAAAGCATGGACCGGAGGCCGAGCACCAAAAATGTAGCTGATGCAGGTCGTCCTAAAGCAGAGGGTGGGGGGGGGGGGGGGGGAAGAGAGAAGAGAAAAGGGGGGGGGAAGAGAAGAGAAAGGGAGGGGGGGTGTAAGAGAGCAGAGCCCAGAGGAAGGGGAGAAGCAATGTGCGAAGTGGGGAGCAGAAGCAACGCACGAAGTGGGGAAGAATGGGGGAGCCTGGAGGGAGCAGAGTGGGATGGGGGGAGGGGAAGGGGAGGGAAGAGAATGTGATCCTGATCTAAGGGGGAGGGGAAGAGAGGGAGAATGTGAGGCAGATGGTGAGATGGATCACGTTCCCCTCCTCTCTTCTATTAGACCTGGATTACGCTCTTGATCAGAACGGCAGCGAGTTGATTTCTCAGAAAGCCTGGCCCATGCGCAATAAGTGACGTCATTGGACACAGTGTCACTATTCACTTTGTAATGTGAAAGGTGACCTGCCCCCATTTTCTGCCCAATAAAGTTGAAAACAATCCATGGCCCGCACACACTGCCCCATCAGTCACCGCAGCTCTCTCCCACAGTGTTTAGTTTGACGAGAGTGATTAGTGACAGTGTGGGTACTTCTGGTTTTCGATCGACCCGTGACGTACTCCTGCGCATGCACTGGGCCACCCGATGACGTTGCTCTCAGTGCATGCTAAAAAGCTACAGCTCCGCTAGTGACCTCACTTCCAAAGAAGTCACCCTCACCTCTTCTCGTTGAATGAAATGCGCCCTCATTAATCCAACCTTGCAGCTCAAATTATATCAAATAGTCAATGCTGTGGATTTGTCAAATTCAACCTCAGAGAAACGGCTGCAGCTCCCCTGCATGATCTTGCAGCGCCCATTCGTGGGGCAACATATTTATTGATGGGGCCCACAAGTCAATTGCTAGGTTGGCCTGGTGTGGAGTGTTTTCAGAGTCAAAATGAGGTGGGAGGCTCAATGTGGAGGATTCGCTCCTCCAGCAGACAGCGGAGTTTGGTGTGAGTTTTTATCAGATTATGCTGATATCATTTGACAAGTATCCAAATAAGAGTCTGTTAACAAAAATGAGAGCACATGGAATTGGAGGCAACCTATTGGCTTGCCTTCCACACCTGTCTCCGAACCTGGACATCAGTTCGTCGATGCTCCAAACAGATCCCACCCTATGTACGTCAACCTTATCCCACCACAGGACCTCTGACTTTAACTTTGGACTCCCTCCTATTACCTCCTCTCTATTCCCTGTTTATATTACCAGGACATATCTATCCCAATCTTGCTATGTAACCACGCCTATGTAACTTGAGTTTCTCTGTGCCCATTCGCGTGCGCATTTTGCCTGCTACTCCGGACCCAAGCTCATCACTTCGATTTCTCCTTTTTTCAATCCCTCCAAGGCCCCTCTCTCCTGTTGTCATGCCTCCTTTCATTTTTCCCCTTTCGAGTACTCTGCCCCTACCCCAACTCTTCAGCACTCCTCGACCTTCCTACTCTCCTGCCGCTGTCCCTGGCTTGACTTCCTCTTGGATAAGCCTACAGCCTCCCTCTGTGCCTCTCTTGGCATCCTCCAAAGGGCCCATCGAGGCACTCGTCGCTGCCTCGTTAGGAGCAGCAACCCCAACTGTCCTATTGTACTCTCTCACCGACTTAGCCGCCCAGCAGCCCAATGGGGGCTAATTTTGCCAACCACCTTCCCGTCCCACTCATCCGTCCCAGCGCTGACCCTGTGGACTCTGCCAACAGATCAGCTATCACCGCCCCTCTCCACATATCCCTCCAGAATGTTTGTTCACTTGTGAACTAGGCACTTGCCATCCATGAGCATATTGTGGATGATTGTATCGACATTATGGCCTTGACGGAAACCTGGGTGATGGCACCTTCCCCCTTAATGAAGCCTGGCTATACCGTCCACCACTTGCCCCACCCAGACCGCCGTGGTGGTGGTGTGGCTCTTATCACCAAGTTACACCTTGATCTGTCCCCCTACTCCTCTGGAACCTTCTCCCCCTTTGAGCATCTCACCTTGTTCCACGCCTCTCACCTCTCCTTTAAAATCCTCGTTCTCTACCACTTGCTCAAGTACCATGCCAAGTTTCTCACTAAGATATCTTCACTGCTTTCCTCCCTCAGCCTCTGCACTGAGTGACTTCTCATCCTCAGTAACTTCAACCTCTATCTCTCTCCTCTGAGTTCACTGCCCTCTTATCCTCCCTTAATCTCTCCCTCCATATATACTCCCCTACCCATATTCAGGGCCACCCCCTCGACCTTGCCATCTCACCCGGCCTCTACTCCGATAGTGTCAATTGCGGATAAGGCCACCTCTGATCACTTCCTTGTATCCCTCTCCACCCACATCCTCCTTCCCCCTCCCAAACCCACTTCCTTCTGTGTCCATCCCTGGAAAAAATAACTCCCCCAAATCACTTATGACGGCATTGTCAAATTCCCAACTGTCTAGCCTTTGGCCCTCCATTCACCACAACATTTTTGCAGCTGCCGATCTGGTCAGTCACACCCTCATCTCCACCTTTGATGCCCTTCTCCTCATTAAAACCATTACTCTCCCTCAACCTGGTACAATCCTCATCTCCGCTCCCTTAAGTTCAAGGGAAGCAGACTTGAACGTTTATGGCGGACAACTGGTTTAGCCATTCATTGCCAGATCGGGCTGGACCATATAAAGCGCCATCAGGCCCTGACAAACCGTCTTCTTAAACTCCTCTCCCCTGCCTCCTCCACCCTCACCTCCAACAAGTCCACCAAGTGTCCCCTAGTCCACCAAGCTAAACTTCCCCCATGGTTCCCCCCTGCCCTAGCTCTGAACTTGCATCTTTCTCTGGTTCCATTCTTATCTATCCAGTCATAGCCAGAGAATCACCTGCAATGGTTTCTCTTCCCGCTCCTGCACCATTACCTCTGGCGTCCCCAAGAATCTATCCTTGGCCCCCTCCTTTTTTCTCATCTACGTGCTGCCCCTCGGTGACATCATCTAAAAACACAACATCGGGTTCCAAGTGTACGCTGACGACACCCAGCTCTACTTCACCATCACCTCCCTCGACCCCTCCACTGTCTTTGATTTGTCACTGCTTGTCCGACATCCAGTACTGGATGAGCATGAATTTCCTCGAACTAAATATTGGGATGACCAAAGCCATTGTCTTCGGTCCCCGCCATAAACTCCGCCCCTCTCCTTGGCCACTGTCTGAGGCTGAACCAGACCGTTCGCAACCTTAGCATCCTATTTGACCCTGAGATAAGCTTCCAATTACGTATCGCTCCATCACCAAGACCACTTACTTCTACCTCCGTAACTTCACCCATCTCCGCTCCTGCCTGAATTCATCTGCTGCTGAAAACCTCACCTGCCCCTTTTGTTACCTCTAGACTTGACTATTCCAATACTTTCGTGGCCGGCCTCCCATCTTCCATCCTCAATATACTTGGGCTCATCCAAAACTCTGCTGCACGTATTCTAACCTGCAACAAGTCTTGTTCATCCATCACCCGTGTTCGCTGACCCACATTGGCTCCCGGTACACCAACACCTTGATTTTTAAAATTCTCGTCCTCATGTTGAAATCACTCCATGGCCTCACACCATCCTATCTGAGCTCGGGAGCGTCGGCGCCGTGCGTTCCCTGAGCTCGGGAGCGTCGGCGCCGTGCGTTCCCTGAGCTCGGGAGCGTCGGCGCCGTGCGTTCCCTGAGCTCGGGAGCGTCGGCGCCGTGCGTTCCCTGAGCTCGGGAGCGTCGGCGCCGTGCGTTCCCTGAGCTCGGGAGCGTCGGCGCCGTGCGTTCCCTGAGCTCGGGAGCGTCGGCGCCGTGCGTTCCCTGAGCTCGGGAGCGTCGGCGCCGTGCGTTCCCTGAGCTCGGGAGCGTCGGCGCCGTGCGTTCCCTGAGCTCGGGAGCGTCGGCGCCGTGCGTTCCCTGAGCTCGGGAGCGTCGGCGCCGTGCGTTCCCTGAGCTCGGGAGCGTCGGCGCCGTGCGTTCCCTGAGCTCGGGAGCGTCGGCGCCGTGCGTTCCCTGAGCTCGGGAGCGTCGGCGCCGTGCGTTCCCTGAGCTCGGGAGCGTCGGCGCCGTGCGTTCCCTGAGCTCGGGAGCGTCGGCGCCGTGCGTTCCCTGAGCTCGGGAGCGTCGGCGCCGTGCGTTCCCTGAGCTCGGGAGCGTCGGCGCCGTGCGTTCCCTGAGCTCGGGAGCGTCGGCGCCGTGCGTTCCCTGAGCTCGGGAGCGTCGGCGCCGTGCGTTCCCTGAGCTCGGGAGCGTCGGCGCCGTGCGTTCCCTGAGCTCGGGAGCGTCGGCGCCGTGCGTTCCCTGAGCTCGGGAGCGTCGGCGCCGTGCGTTCCCTGAGCTCGGGAGCGTCGGCGCCGTGCGTTCCCTGAGCTCTGTAGCCCACATGACCTGTAAATAACGAACTAGTAATGCTAGTGCAACGTCCTGTCAGTGCACTAATTCAAGTTATGAAAATATCCAATTATGTTGCAAGAGGGAACATATCTGTTGTCTTTGATATGACTGCTTTTAATAATCACAGTTTAAACTGAACAGAATAGAAATGAAGTGGAAGCAACATTTTCAAAAAATATCTTATACCTTCACAGGAAATGGCACTGTTAAAAGAAGTACGACCTCTTCACGTTATCCCACCTCAGTTAATGCAGCCTCTGAAGCCACAAGTTCCAGTCCGCCTGGTAATGAATCAAATTGAGTTGGTGGAGCGCTTGCTGAAGGAGTTGGGTACAGATAACAGTGGCTTCACCATAGACAATGTCATGAAGGTGAGCAAAGTCTTGCAACATCAGGCTAATTCTAGAGAACCAATTATCATTGCTGTTATTAGCTGGTTCATTTTTTTATACCTTGATCTATCAGACAACCTATTTTCAGCAAGATCTATGACCATTACCATTATAAATATGTATATTGCAATTATAGTTTTATTAAAAAAACCTAGGTATTTTGTTAGCGATATTAAAACAGGAAATACTGGACAGACTCAGCAGGTCAGTCAGCATCTGTGGAGAGAACCGATGTTAACATTTCAGATATACACCCTTCATCTAATAAATCATCTACACCTGAAATGTTATCTTACATGATGCTGACTGACCTGCTGGAGTGCTTTCTGTTTTTGTTTGATTTTCTGCATCTGCGGGTTTTTTTGCTGCTTGTTTTCGAAATGTTCCTGCGCTCAGAAGTGGGAACATATTTTCAGGAGTTTGCTGTCTTTTAGTTCTAAGTCTTACTTGAAGCTCGTAAAGTTGACTGCCTCAAAAGTTTAGATGTCCCCTTGATTGATATGGCAGGTGGGATGTGTATAACTTACGAACATACGAAAATGACAGGCAGGCAAAGACCAGCTGGTCCATCAAGCCTGCCCCACACTCTTGATGGCTGAAGCATCGTGACTAGACACCTCCTATGCCCACCCCCTCAGCCATGTAATCTGGGAGAGGCAAAAAACCCAGGACAAATGAGGAGGGGAGAAAACTCTAGAAAATTCCTCTCCAACGCTTTCAGGCGATTAAAGCCAGTCGAGGAGATCACACTGGCCATGCATACGTTAACTGTTAATCCACTTAGCTCCGATATGTTGCAATTTCTGCCCCAGCCAAGAACTGGTCCAGCTCCCTCTTGAACACATGCAGAGTCAGCACCCATTATACCAGCCGGCAACACATTCCAGAGGCTCACTACTCTCTGGGAAAAGAAGAACTGCCTAACATCCAGCCTACTCCTGCTTTTGCATAGTTTAAATGCATGTCCCCTAATCCTCCCCAATCTATCAATGGGCACAGAATGTAGCCCATTCATTATTTTACGTACCTCTTATCAGGGCATCTCTAAGTCTACGATGCTCTAAAGTAAATAGAACTAGCTCTTTAAGACTATCTGAATAACTAAGTTTCTTCAAGCTAGGAATCATTCTCGTAGCTGTCCTCTGAACCGTTTCCAAGGCCGATGTATCACCATGTGAGGGGACGAAAAACAGGGTGTAGTACTCCAGATGTGGTCTAACAAAACGACCTGTACAATGACAGAATGCTGTCCTTTGATTTGTACTGAATGGTTCTATTAATACAACCCAACACCCCCTGTTTGTTTTGGCTATGACTTCTCTGCATTGGTCATGAACTTTCATTGATCAGTGCACAGTAACACCTAGGTCCTTTATCTCTCAATCACTTTCAGTATCGTTCCCTATAAATGATGTGTATTCTGCATTGGTCCTACCTACATGCATTTATCAGGTTAAGTGCCATTTGCCATTGTTTGACCCATTCCCCCAGCACATCTAAATCTTTTTACAAAATATTATACTCCTCTACAATCTTAACGCTTGCACAAATTTTAGTATCATCTGCAAACTTACTGACCATACTCCCAACATCACTATCCAGGTCACTAATAAAGACAGTGAATAGTAGTGGGCCTAACACCGATCCATGGAAGATACTGCTAGTAACCTGCCTCCGGGCTGATCCACAACCACTAGCTACAACTTCTTGGCTGTGGGATTCGAGCCAATTCCAAATTCAAAACTTCTATGTGTATCTAACTATGTAAAAGTTTTAATACCATCATACTTCAGGCCTCTTACTTTTGTTACATATTGAAAACAATTTAAGCAAAAAAAATTATTTTTATATTTGTATTTTTAAGAAAATACTTGAGTGGGCACTAGTTTCTGTAGCAGCCTTACAGCTGTGATCTTAATAGTTGGGAGGAGCGTCAGAAACCGTGCACAAAAACATTGTCGTGTAGTATGCAGTACATGACCTACATCTGCAACAAGATAATGAGCACTGTGATGGGGAAAAATACTATAACAAGCATTTTAGACTTATAAATTAGTGAGAATGTATGTTTGTTTATATGTGTATATCCTAAAAGCAAATTTATAGAAGGAAAATAGCTCAATGCAGGGAACTCCTCAAAGGATTTTTTTTTTTTTAAATGCCCCTTTAATCGTTTTTTTTCTCTCTGCTCTCCTTGCTGGAGTGTGGTTGCACAATTGCCTGGCATCCTCTGGTACCTCACGCCAGTGTGAAAGCCTGGATAATGAGTGTTGTCAGGCTACTCTTTAACCAACTGCATTAAATCAGCTACATGTGTAACTTGCAATTTTTGTATTCTGGTCACAGACTTTGCATTCTTCCCCCCACCCCAATGAGTGGGGAAGGGCCCTATAAGTCAACAATGTGAAAATTACATTTATAGCCTGGCTGAGTGAGCTCACTCATGACGACAAAAAAGATTTGCCTGTAGATCTGATTTGCCTGTAGGCTGCTGGCTGCAGCCATTTAAATTAACCATGGCAGCACGGAGAGAAGCCACCTCTTGAGGGGATACTCCACACAACCTAGATACAACTGACGTCGTAAGAAATAGACTTCAGATTGACAGCAGGCTGATTTCTTCCCTCCTCTCTTTCTCCCCCCCCCCCCCCCCCCCCCACCCCACCCCTCCCAGAGAAAGCAGGTGTGATTTTTAAGTACAAATTTGTTATCTCGCCATGTAGGGAGTTAGGTTGTGTATATATCATCCTAAACGTGTACTTTTAAAACTTCTATAAGTATAGATTCTTCCAGTTGAAGACTGTTGTTTAGAACCTATCTGATTCTTAACCTATTTAGTTTCAATTATTTGGCAAGAATAATAGCAAACAAATTTAAGTGTATAGGCAAGCAGGTCTATCCAATGATCAGGTAGTTGCTTTCAGTTTAATTTCTCAGTGGTCACGTAGTGAAACTAGATCTTTTTGTGAGAACAAACATAAGTGTAGAACAATACGCCTTAGAATAAGTTGTGCGTTGTCTTCTAGTCACTTGTCTGCATGCACGAAAATGGATTTGATTTCCTTTGGAATTTTTGAATGGTCCATTTTCAAGCAAGGTCTTTTGTTCCTGTTCTGCCGCTCATCCTTTGGGCCCATTGAAGGCCAGTTCATAAGACAAATACAAGTTTTTCTGTGCAAGCACCAGCGTAGTGATGTATTAGTGTCATGATGTACTAATGCAGACTTTTTTAAAAAAAAACAATTGCCAATGTATGAACCCCAGCAGCTTCTAAAACAGTTTGGAAATAAAAGTGAGCAGTGTAGGAACACACAGGGCGGGCCTGGGGATTGATATGTAACTGGTTCATAAAACAAGCATACAAAAGCCAGAACCAATTCCGAAAGTTTAGTGGGCCAGGACAGGAAGCTGTCAATCTGATGCCGATTGTAAGACCCATGAGTATCATGAGGTAAACAGCTGCCGCATCTGCTCTATTTAACCGAGTGCAAAACTACAGTTCTGCTGGCTTAAACAGCTGAATTCGGGCCAATCCATCAGTATGGATTATTTTGTAGCTCGGCTTAAGGTACTGGAACTCAATATGGCAAGATAATATGATGAAAGTTGTTCTACATTTACTCAAAATTAAAATGCAGATGATAAAAGATACTTTTTTTATTAGTCTGATGTCCGCTATGTTGTAATTTGTAAAATGGAACACCTGCAGTTTCCTATGGTGGTTTACAAAGACTATAAACACAGTGGATTGGCTGCTAACTGAATTCTCCCAGACTTGAGGCTGTTGGTCCCTTTGAAAGTCTGGGAATTTTCCTAGATTCACCTGCACTGGAACACTATAAACAGGACATAAATATTACATTCATTCAAGCTTTCAAAATCTTGTGATTATCCTCAGGGTATAAAATTAATTACATAAACTACTTTTTAATGGCATTAATTCAGAAATTAGTTCGATAAATCACGACTTCAGCAATAAAAAGAATCCAAGCTGTATGTTTGGAATATGTTGTAAAATTACTTGATAAAACAATTCTGCTATGAGTATGCAGAAGCTTGCTTTCTGATCTGTTAAATGTTGCTGATAAACTTGCATTACAGATAAATAATAATTGTAAACAATTTTACAACACCAAGTTATAGTCCAACAAATTTATTTTAAATTTCACAAGCTTTCGGAGGCTTCCTCCTTCCTCAGGTGAATGTTGTGGAAATGAAATCTTCGAATCCTTCGCATTTATAAATCACAGAACAATGCCTGGTGATTACTGCCTGTTGCCAAGGCTATCACAGTGAGCAGACAGAGAGGCGTCACCTACAAGGCCACCGAATATACAAACCCCCCAAAAAAAAGAGAGAGAGAGGGGTGCAGAGACATAGAGACATCCGGAAGGAAGACAGCAAATGACCCGTTATATTAAAAACAGATAACATTTGTTCGCTGGTGGGGTTACGTGTAGCGTGACATGAACCCAAGATCCCGGTTGAGGCCGTCCTCATGGGTGCGGAACTTGGCTATCAATTTCTGCTCGACTATTTTGCGTTGTCGTGTGTCTCGAAGGCCGCCTTGGAGTATGCTTACCCGAAGGTCGGTGGCTGAATGTCCTTGACTGCTGAAGTGTTCCCCGACTGGGAGGGAACCCTCCTGTTTGGCGATTGTTGCGCAGTTTCCGCTCATCCGTTGTCGCAGCGTTTGCATGGTCTCGCCAATGTACCATGCTCTGGGGCATCCTTTCCTGCAACGTATGAGGTAGACAACGTTGGCCGAGTCACAGGAGTATGAACCGTGCACCTGGTGGGTGGTGTCCTCTCGTGTGATGGTGGTATCTGTGTCGATGATCTGGCATGTCAACAAACTGATCAAGACCTTCGATCCAGACCTTCAAAGCATCCTACGCGCTCTCATCCCACGTACTCCCCGCGTGGGAGACTTCTACTGCCTCCCAAAGATACACAAAGCCAACACACCCGGACGTCCTATCGTATCAGGCAACGGAACCCTGTGTGAGAACCTCTCTGGATACATCGAGGGCATCCTGAAACCCATCGTGCAGGGAACCCCCAGCTTCTGTCGTGACACTACAGACTTTCTACAAAAACTCAGTACCCACGGACCTGTTGAATCAGGAACACTTCTCACCACGATGGACGTCTCGGCACTCTACACCAGTATCCCCCACAATGACGGCATCACTGCGACAGCATCAATACTCAACACCAACAACAACCAATCTCCAGACGCCATCCTACAACTCATCCGCTTCATCCTGGATCACAATGTCTTCACCTTCAATAACCAGTTCTTTACCCAAACACACGGAACAGCCATGGGGACCAAATTCGCACCCCAATACGCCAACATTCTCATGCACAAGTTCGAGCAGGACTTCTTCACTGCACAGGACCTCCAACCAACACTATACACCAGATACATCGACGACATTTTCTTTCTATAGACCCACGGTGAGGAATCACTAAAGAGACTACACGATAATATCAACAAGTTCCATCCCACCATCAAGCTCACCATGGACTACTCCTCAGAATCATTTTCTTTCTTGGACACACGAATCTCCATCAAAGACGGGCACCTCAGCACCTCACTCTACCGCAAGCCCACGGACAACCTCACTATGCTCCACTTTTCCAGCTTCCACCCTAACCACGTCAAAGAGGCCATCCCCTATGGACAGGCCCTGCAAATACACAGGGTCTGCTCAGACGAGGAGGAACGCGATGGACACCTACAGACGCTGAAAGACGCCCTAGTAAGAACGGGATATGACGCTCGACTCATCGATCGACAGTTCCGACGGGCCACAGCGAAAAATCGCATAGACCTCCTCAGGAGACTAACACGGGACGCAACCAACAGAGTACCCCGGAGCGGAGAAACTACGCCATGTTCTCCGCAGCCTTCAACATGTCATCAATGACGACGAACACCTTGCTATGGCCATCCCCACACCTCCACTACTCGCCTTTAAACAGCCACCCAACCTCAAACAAACTATCGTTCGCAGCAAATTACCCAGCCTTCAGGAGAACAGCGTCCACGACACCACACAACCCTGCCACGGTAACCTCTGCAAGACATGCCAGATCATCGACACAGATACCACCATCACACGAGAGGACACCACCCACCAGGTGCACGGTTCATACTCCTGTGACTCGGCCAACGTTGTCTACCTCATACGTTGCAGGAAAGGATGCCCCAGAGCATGCAGATACTGCGACAACGGATGAACGGACACCGCGCAACAATCGCTAGACAGGGGGGTTCCCTCCCAGTCGGGGAACACTTCAGCAGTCAAGGACATTCAGCCACCGACCTTCGGGTAAGCATACTCCAAGGCGGCCTTCGAGACACACGACAACGCAAAATCGTCGAGCAGAAATTGATAGCCAAGTTCCGCACCCATGAGGACGGCCTCAACCGGGATCTTGGGTTCATGTCACACTACACGTAACCCCACCAGCGAACAAATGTTATCTGTTTTTAATATAACGGGTCATTTGCTGTCTTCTTTCCGGATGTCTCTATGTCTCTGCACCTCTTTTTTTGGGGGGTTTGTATATTCGGTGGCCTTGTAGGTGACACCTCTCTGTCTGCTCACTGTGATTGCCTTGGCAACGGGCAGTAATCACCAGGCATTGTTCTGTGATTTATAAATGCGAAGGATTCGAAGATTTCATTTCCACAACATTCACCTGAGGAAGGAGGAAGCCTCCGAAAGCTTGTGAAATTTAAAATAAATTTGTTGGACTATAACTTGGTGTTGTAAAATTGTTTACAGTTGTCAACCTCAGTCCATCACCGGCATCTCCACATCACAGATAAATAATAAGGTAGATGTTATGAAAATACATATAGGATACCACATCCCTCTTTCGTGAATGTGTTAGAATCCTAACTTAATTGCTGTGGATATAAACCAGCTTTTATTTTCACCTTTAGCACTCTGAACGTTTTTAGGGAGATGTGTTATTCTGCTTTTGTATTCCAGTTGTAACCCTCTTGTTTGTTTGTTTGTAGCTCTCTTCCACTTTGTTAAGCTATAGCCCCATTCCCACTAATGCTTTCATTTCACTTTGGTCTCAGTTATTACTCCTGAGGGTACAGAAGCAAAATTAGGTCTGATGTCCAGTCCAGTCGTACTGATTTGCATCTATATACGTATATTATTTTTGTATCCGTTACATTAAAAACCACCTAAGAACAGCTGTGTCCCTCCATGCCTCCTATTTACTGAAAATCTAAATGGCAGTGTTTTTCTGCAACAAAAAATTAAATTGCAGTCGTTGTACTCTTTGTGATCCTTCTAAAGTGGGAATAATAGGCTGACCTGGAACTTGTGTTGACAGTTGGAGGTGGCGGGGGTACGGACGAAGCACAGCGATATATCAATTCGAATCATTTCCTATTCCCATATCAGCCATTCTACCAGTCCAAGAAACTTCTTTCTACCAGTCCAAGAAACTTCGCTTAACTCCTACTCTCTGTTTTGTAGCCATCTTTCCATCTAATAATGGGCATTCAAAAAAAAATTTTTGTCTTTCCAACATCCATCTTTGAAATTGGTTCAAAATGTTTTCCAGGAAACTGAGGCAAAATTGGAGTTAGATTAATCTTAAAATCTTGTTCTAAATGCTTTAGGTTGGCTCCATTGTATTAGATGCAGGTTTTCATTCATCTTCTCCCACTGCCTTTTTTTCTTGTAAAAATACCCATGATGAGGTTATAACCTCCTTTCTCCTTCTTCCCCCCCCCCCCCCCCCGGCCCCCTGCCCTCACTTGGCTCAGCAGACAAATGCATGATGTGATGTAGCGCTCTTTCATAGATCAGGGAGGTCCCAGATTTGATCCCTGTACTGTAAGCTGATTCAGTCACAGCAACTGTGTTTACTACTATTGACATCTGCACTCTGTGCTAGGGTGGGGGGAAATTGATCAGAGTTCCTATTGCAACCCTTACTGGATGAATGAGTAAGCAAGTGAGTGTGTGACCTGCTCTCTCTCCAGTTAAATTTACACCCCACCTCTCCATAGCACCGCATTAATTGCTTTTTATTTTTCGTAATTGCATCCCTTATCTCCAGTCAGTGATTCATGCTAAGCAGCGCAGCCCGCTGTTACGTTACTCAAGTTGGCATCCTAGATGGTGGGTGTTGGCAAGCTGTTTGCCTGGTGGCATCATAGTGAGCTCAACCTTGCCCATAGATGCACTTTACAGGTTGATGAACCGTTGCAGATTTTTTTTACTCTTCTTTAGTCCAGGAACACTGAAGCTATCTGCATTGTCCCCATCATTGTCTGGCATACATCAACTAACGCAGTAACAGGTAATTCAACTTGGGACCACCTTGATCTGTATGACTCATTGGGGGCAGACTTTCAGGAAATATAATTTACATACTTAACCAACCCCTCCTTTGCCCCACCTAATGAAGTAATGAGTTTGGGATTAAGTTCTGCTTTCTAGGTTGTAATCCAGAACCCCAAAGGTTCTTTATTCTATTGTCATAGACAGTGCTTGTGTTTTTCTTTGCTCATTTTCTCTCACTCCTTTATATGCATGGCACAAAGCAAGAACCTAATCGATATCATACCAAAATCTTGAACTGATCAAGAAGGACTCTTTAAAATAAATAAATAGGTGCTAGAAACTATGGCCCCCAATATTTATGGGGGAGGGCGGGCGGATACGCGGGAACGTGGAGGTCCTGTTTCCGCCCAGCAGCCGGCCAAATTGGACAGTCTGGCAATCGTGGGGCAGGCTGCAAGTTTGGGTGAAGGGAGGAGGAGGTCAGACGATCGGAGGGCAGGCTGCACGTCGTGGGTTGGTAGGGGGAGGGAGAGTAGGCCAACTGCGGAGCATGCTGCAAGTTGGGGGACTGGGGCGGGGGGTTGCCAATCACGGCAGGGGCTTGACAGAGGCCACGATCGGCAGAAGGGAGGCTGAAGGCTTCTTTGAGGAGCCTGGGGGGAAGGCACTCCTGCTCCTCCTTGCCCATCAGGAGCGCTATAAAAAGCACTTACCTTGTGGAGCCGGCAGCTCCTGCCTCCCTTTCATTGCTGGGTTTTCCAAACCCTGCGAGACCCGGTCAGCAAGTTAAATTTAAATCAGGCTTCCAATTGCACTATGGGAGCCTGATTTAAATATGGTAATGAAGTGTCCCACCTCTCCCAGACAGGACACCCGAATGGCTCGAAACCCACCACCCTAAAAACGGCCGTACGCGGCGGGATGGGGACGAGTTCCCTGTTCTTTAGGATTTACCCCTACCACCTACTGCCTGTCGTGGGGGACTTATTATCGAAGCCTATATATTCAGTACTCTGGTTGACAATCCTTGTGGTTCTTCAGAAGACGGAAGAGTGCTTTTAATCGAAGGTTCTTTTAGGAGAGGGGGAAGAATGTTAAATTAGAAAAGGCTAAAATTGCAAAATATAGCTAAAACCTGAATTTGGTCTGTCTTTTGGTTATATTAGAGACTTTCGTGGGGAAAATGGGACCTTTTATCCACATCCATTCTCATGACATAAGATTTTTGTTCATGTATGTTTCCAATCATTTTGGATTCATCTAAGTTTAGCCTGTATATGCCACCTTATCCAGTGGGTGAGGAGAGGTACAGCTGGCACTCAGCCCTCAATCAATTGGCCTGAAGCGTGACAAAGGGTTAAATGGGGAGCAGTGCTGTTGCTACGGCCACAAATGCAAACCTTCAATGCTATCAGTCTTTGCAGCATAAAAGAAGGCAGATGGTGTTACCTGCAGTAGGAGTGCCGCTCTGGTTTATGAGACAAAGAGCCACTGTTGGTAACTATGTGAAACATGTGGAATGAGACAAAAGGGGAGAGACAATGAGTGTAGCATGATTGAAGACTTGGAGAGAGGATGAGAGAAACAGCGAGGGAATGAAAAAGGGACTGAGATGAGGAGTAATGGAAAAGAAGTGGGGAAATACAAGGATCAAGGGGGATAAAAGAGTAAATGAGAGTGAGGAATGAGACAAATGAGAAGAAAGATGAGATGAGAGGAGGAAAGAGATAGGGAGAGAAGATGTATTTGAGATGAATGAGACGAACAGTAAGTGCAATTCTGATTTCAACTAAATACCTTGAAATAAAGCCTGTCAAAAGCCACATTAATATTTTTAGATTTCAGCATTTCTGTTTGTCAGTGTGGAATTTGTTTTTCCTGCTCTTTGCTGAAAGGTAGTTCACCCCAGTTCTGATAGCACGAATGCATGAATAAAAGTATTTTCCTGAGCCACAGAATGGAAGAGAAACTTGGGTATTAATGGGTTAAACATAATGGTATTCGGACATTACGCCAGTAAAATATTGGATTATCAATAGCTGCTTTAATTTAGGAAAAGTGCACAAAGTACTTGTGTGTGTAGCCTAGTCAGCCAAGCTTTGGAGGAAACCATTTGCCTTGAAAAGACGATATTATTAAGGAGTAGTTTTTCACTTCTGTAATGCCATGTCTCAGGTATTTAAGAACCTATTTCTGAGCAAAACCACAAGAAGAACATGTTAAACTGTGCCGGAAAAATAAATGTTGGAACATTTGGAAGTGTGGCTTTTCATACCATGTGCTGTAGTGTGGCATTACCATCTTATTTATTTGCATTCCAAAATTTGTTACTGGATATACTATAAAAACAGTAGCATAAATTAGCAGTCAATACCTATGTATGGAGTTTGTATAATCTCAGCTAAAGGATTACATTCTGTTCATACTAAAGTTAGGAGTTCTTTTCAAAACAAAAGCTGCCTAGAACTTATAGGTTTGATTCAGAGTCTGAGTTAACCAGCCTCAGCCAGGGCAGCAGTTGGGGTGCTATAATTGGTCTCAGCATTTCTGGGCTAAAGAGGGCTAAAATCAGGCATGGTTCCCATATCTTCACTATTCACTAAATCCTCTGTAAATGTGCATATAGGGATGTCAAATCAGTGCAGCATCTCTGCAGATGAATAGCCTGCTGAGACTCCCACTTGGGTCAATGAAACCAGCATGACTCTGCCTTTAGAAGAAATGGGGAGATGGGTGGGGGAGAGGGGGTGAAAAATCACTTCATTGTGCTTGATATATGTAACGCTGGGCCAGGACCCATAGGCATTCTTTTTTTCTCTGCATACAAGTAAATTGCCATTTAAAAGGCTAATTCACAGCAACACGGGACCCTTAACACTTGCATGGATACTATAGTCTTGTGATTTACTGATACTTTGCTGTGAATGAGACTTCAGTGTAGGATCATGTCTTGGCTATTTAATAGAACCTGAAATCGAATGCACAACTTGTGCCCCGTCATTAAGATCACAGTGCGCCTGTGGTCGGCAACAGAGGGTACGAGCTGAAAGCTTTGATTGAGGCAGTAGGCTGCTGCTGAAGTGAGTCGAGAGCATTGTAAGCTGTGCACTTCAGATTAGACAATTCAGAGTTTGGAAAGTTGGTCAGGATCATGTACCTGGACAGCATTAGAGCAGATGGACAGATGGCATTTTGGTCTGCTCTTGCTGGATGGTTTGATTTCCCTTTAATGGGTTGGGGGGGGGGTGGTGCATGGAAGTGTTACTGGGGGTGATCATGTTGATTGTTGATGAGTTCACATTAAGTGTCAGATCAGAACAATTCTCCATTTCTGCAACTTCATGGCAGCTTTCAGTTGTGATGGAATGTTATCCAAAATATAAGCTTACCAGACACATCCAATAAATTATTCAATTAATAGGGGTGAAAAGGATTAGATAGAAAGTGATTTGAGATTTTCAGTTTATATTTACATTGATCAATGTTTTATCTGTCAGGTTGTCACAATTTTTACATTGGCTTCTTGGAAAGGAAACAAAGCAATGATGATTTTTGATGCTAAGCTTAAATGATTCATCTCAATAATTGATTAGTAATTGGTGTGAAATTGTTATGGCTGTTTAGATCTTCAAACTGATCTTTCACCTGATCGGATTGTGTGAATTTTGTTGAGCTTCACAGCGGGTATCAAAAGTGGCATGAGAAGATGAAACTGCTGAATTTGCTTTGTTAGTAATCTGGTCTCTTTTTCAAAACTGAAAAGGTGATTGTTTCTTAACAAGCGCTTACTAAGGGTAACTGACCCAGTACCGATATTTTTGATGTACGTATATTTGTTTATATTGTACTGTTAAATATTGGCCAACTCTTCGTGCTTCATATTTTTTATTCCAGCCTGTAAAATTTGATCAATGCAAATTGGGTAATTGTCAACCCTCAGTTCACACAATTCTGCACAAGGCAGGTTATGGATATAAACACAGCTCAGAATCCTAAGTTTCAAAGTTGGTTTCCAAGAACTGCTGTGAATCTGTGGAATGAAAATGGTTGGCTAAAAAGCTGAAATTGTGACAGTTATCCAGTTAGAGGAATACTTTGGCATAATGCCTTCTAATGGCCGCCTCCTTGCTGTGTGAAAAATGGCTGCTATGTTTGACTTTATAACAGTGCACTTCAAATTGATTTTGTTACATGTGAAGTGCTTTGGGACATTTGAGAGATGTGATGAGATGCTATATAAATTAAGGCTTTTTTTTGACTCTGGGATTGCCATTTTATGGCATTTTAAGTGTTAAATTTTGCAAATGCAAAAATTGCACTGGAAAGCTTGAATCTATGGTATATAATGAAACTGCTGATTCATTTCTTCATCAACCCTGTTCCCAAATTTATTTATTGTTAAGCATTTTGAGGTTTAGGTTCTATGCTGTTAGCCATTCTCTCAGGCCAGCAATGTGTAGTTAGGGGAGCAACTCCAGGTCACTTAAATATCACAGGTAATGGAGGTAGAAAACTACTACGGATCAGTATTGTACAGCGCTTGCTGAAGCATACAAATATAGAATCATAGAATGGTTACAGCACAGAAGGAGGCCATTCAGCCCATCGAGTCAGTGCCGGCTCTCTGCAAGACTGCCCAGTTAGTCCCACTCCCCCGCCCTTTCCCTGTAGCCCTGCAATTTTTTTCCCTCCAAGTACTTATCCAGTTCCCTTTTGAAAGCCACGATTGAATCTGCCTCCACCAACCCCTCAGGCAGTACGTTCCAGATCATAACCACTTGCTGTGTTTAAAAAAAAAAGTTTTTCCTCATGACTCCTTTGGTTCTTTTGCCATTCACTTTAAATCTATGTCCTCTGGTTCTTGACCCTTCAGTGAATAGGAACAGTTTCTCTCTCTCTCTACTCTGTCTAGACCCTTCATAATTTTGAATACCTCTATCAAATCTCCTCTCAATCTTCTCTGCTCTTCTCTTCCAGCTTTTCCAGTCTATCCACGTAACTGAAGTTCATCATTCTAGTAAATATTTTCTGCACCCTCTCTAAGGCCTTCACATCTTTCCTAAAGTGTGGTGCCCAGAACTGGACACAATACTCCAGTTGAGGTTGAAGTTGAGGATATAAAAGTTTCCCACCACGAGGTTAAATTGACTGGCCTGTAGTTGCTGGGTTTATCCATAAACACTTTTTTGAACAAGGATGTAACATTTGCAATTCTCCTGTCCTCTGGCACCACCCCTGTATCTAAGGATAGTAGATCCTTGGATCTGGCTAGTAGCTTTAAGAAAAAGATGTCCATTTTGCCCTATTTCCAATATTCTTACAGATTGCATCATGATCACCAAGTCCCCATCATTAATATCCTGGGAATCACACAAGTGCCAGGTAATGATCATCTCCAACAAGAGAAAGCCTAGCCACCTCCCCTTGACATTCAATGGCTTTACTATAACTGATTCCCCACCATCAATACCCTGGGGGTCACCATTGACCATAAACTTAACTGGACCATCCACATAAATGCTGTGGCTACTAGAGCAGACTTGTCATACTTGGTCAGAAGCTGGGTATTCTGTGGTGAGTGGTTCAACTCCTAACTCCCCAAAGCCTTTCCACCAACTACTAGGCACAAATCGGGATCGGGATGAATACTCTTCACTTGCCTGGATGAGTGTGGCTGTGACAACACTCGAAGCTTGACACCATCCAGGACGAAGCGGTGTGCTTGATTGACACATCATCCACTAATCTAAACATCCACCCCCTCCGTCACACTCTGCAGCCACTGTATGAGGTATTATCTACAGTTTGCACTGCAGTAACTTGCCACGGCTTTTTCTTAATAAGTATATCTCATTCAAATGACCAATATTTCCTACAGTTAGGTAACCAGAATTGCAAAATATGGAACCTGAACAATATCATCTACATTAACAATAAAGCCTTTGCTAATGTAACTCGGTGCTTATTTACCTTTGTCATTGCAGCCAATCGTTGGGCTGATGATTTCATAGATTTTCCAACATAATTGTTAGATCTTTCTTCATTGCTGTGCTGTATGGCCATTCCATTTAAACACGTTGCTCAGGATTCACGGTGCATGCGGAACCATATCCTAACATGAGTTAACACCTTCAGCACAGGAAATTGGGGGAGGGGGAATAGACTTTGTGTTCTGTTACCTGTAAGATCCAAATCCTCCTCCGTTTGGTTGCATTATTTCTTATTTGTTCTGCCTCCAATTTTATTATCTGCAAACTTGATAATTTTGTGGTTGGATGCTGCCATCCAAATTATTAATCTATATCAGATAGCAAGGGTCCCACGCCAAACCCCTGTAGTACCCTGCTCGTATGCTCTTTTCAATTTGAACACTTGCTGTTTTCAACTAATGACTTCTCTAGCACCATACTTTAT
The DNA here is from genome assembly GCF_035084215.1 of Heptranchias perlo. NCBI lineage: Eukaryota > Metazoa > Chordata > Chondrichthyes > Hexanchiformes > Hexanchidae > Heptranchias > Heptranchias perlo. The sequence continues at coordinate 27,731,032 of NC_090356.1, forward strand.
CTCCCATTCAGTGACACTCTACCTTACAACCTTGTCAGGAACTTTCCTTTCCTCTTCTATCTCATTTCTTCCAGTGATCAAGCATTTATTTCCACGAAAGGAAGAACTTGCATTTATATAAGAGACTTTCCTGACCTCCAGGACATCCCAAGAGTTTGAGCATTACTTTTGAAATGCAGTCATTGTTATGTAGGCAAATACAGCAGCCAATTTGTGCACAGCAAGCTCTGCACAAATCGCAGTAAGACGAGTGACCAGTTAATTTGTTTTGGTGGTATTAGTTGAGGAATGAACATTGGCAAGGGCACCAGGAGAACTCCATGCTCTCTAAATAAAAATCTTTTATGTCCACCTGAATAGGCAAGCAGTTTAAAGTCTCATGTGAAAGTCAGCACTTCTGATATTACAGCACTCTCGCAATGATGCACTGAGGTATCAGCCGAGATTATGTGCCGAAGTTCGGAATCGGTGCTTGAGCCCCACAGCCTTCTGAACCAGAGGCAGGAGTGGAACCCCTGAGCCAAACTGACACTTAATGACTTGCTTAAAATGTTTATTTTAAAAAATAAATGGGCACGTTTTCTCTGAATTGGTTTCCAGTCTAAGATTTATTTTAATATTTGGAACACTTTCGTATAACAATTTAGCAAGCTGGTTTGATATTATTTTATAATTAGTTCTATTTTAGTGGTTATGACCTGATAGGGAACTTGCATTCTTCATTGGTTCAACATCAGCCTCTTTGTCTTTTACCTGTGGTAAAGTGCCAGTGTAAAACAATGACACACCTGTTGTTCTTGACACCTTTTCCAGAATCTCAATTCTAATCTTTCATCTTATTTGTAATTATCCATATTTTATTCAAGGGGAAAATATCTCGACTATTGTATATTGTGGTAGAGATTCTTTCATATGTTACACAACTACAAAGGTTTACTTTGTAACTATTTTAATTTCTCTTAGATTTTAATTTGTGAGCTGCTTGAGGGCTTAGTTGGTGAGGCAGCATGTAACTGAGTCACACAGACTGGATTCTTGGGTTTGATTTCTGGTCTGTATTGAGTTGGTTGATGTCAGTTGGAGATGGCAGTAGGTCTGGTACAGTTGGCCACAGCAGTCCTAGGCTATAGAAGGGAAGAATCAGCCAGGGTGTCCATTACTCATGGAACTGTACCCCAGCATAAAACAGCTCTTTCAGTATAGAATTAGAGGGTGGAAAAACTTTGGCCCTGAAATTAAGCCATTTGGATAATGTGTAATTAGGTGTCAGCCGTGGCTTAGGTGGCACCCTTGCCTCCGAGCCAGAGGTTGTGGGTTCAAGTCCCACTCCAGTACAGTACTAAGGGAGTGCTGCACTGTGGAAGTTGCCGCCTTTCAGTTGAGACGTTAAACATGCCCTCTTAGGTGGACGTAAAAGATCACATGGCACTATTTTGAAGAAGAGCAGGGGAGTTCTCCTCTGTATCCTGACCAATATTACTAAAACAAATTATTTGGTCATTATCAAATTGCTGCTTGTAGGACCTTGCTGTGCGCAGATTGGCTGCCACATTTCCTACATTACAGCAGTGATTACACTTCAAAAGTACTTCATTGGCTGTAAAGCACTTTGGGATGTCCTGAGGTTGTGAAAGTTTCTAAATGACTAATTGTTTGAAATTCTTCTATTCACTGTTTGAGTGGGGCATTAACCAGTGTAAAATAAATATTGGAAGGATCATTCAGACAAGTGCATTAAGCATTAGTACAATGGGATCCCAAAACATAACTCGGGGTCTTTGTGATCTTAAAAAATCATAAAACAGGAAGAGGGATGGTCGACCAACCCGCTCTTAGCAGGCAGGTCGGTCAGTGAAAGCTTTCCAAGATGCTGCGGGCTTCCATTTTTACAGCTTTTTTATTTTTGGCTCCTGGAGGTCGGCATTCCTGGGCCTTCCGCTTCACACCATGTGAGAGGAGGCGAGAAGGCCCGAAACTGCAGGTAAGTGCCTTTATCACGCTGCTTGTGGGCTCAGAGGAGCAGGCTTGCTTCCCCAGCCCAACAAGCCAACTGCAACGACTCTTCCTCCCCTCCCCAGATGGCTCACAGCTGACCCCCGCCATGAGTCACGATCGACCCCCTCCCCCCACCGGATGGCTCACGACCCCAACCCTCCCCCCAAATCTAAAAGTTACCTGCTCATATCCGCTTCCTGGCTCTTCTCCCGTCCGACTGACTGCCGGCCTGTCATTCAGGCTGCTTGTCGGGCAGGAAACCAACAAAGAAATAAATAAAAGACGTCCTAATGTCAAAATCTTAAGGACGTCCTGGAAACCCATTCTTCTGGGTTTCCCATCAGGAATTCCCCATCCCGGCTCCAGCTTAAAATTTAGGCCCATATTTCATGTGCCTTACATCCATCACTTCAGAAATAGAAATACAGTAGACATTTTAAGTATATTTATATTTAAAATTATATTTATGCATACAGTATAAGTAGCAACTGTAAGTATAGATGAAAAAGATGGAAATTGCACAACTGAATCTTCACTTCATAAATTAGCAGTCTCTGATGTTCATCACAACCACCCTGGGTAAACACAATTGACTAAGTTCAGACATTTTTTTATGACCAGTATAGTATCTCGTCATAACCGTATCATGTTTATTTACAAAATTCATTAGCCATACATTTTTTATGGATGCAAATAATTCAGTATTTGCTGCTGTGAATTTTTTCTGTTTTCACATTAATTTTATGTTGTGGTTCCCAAGTGCAGGTTCTTCATTACTAGTTTTCTTTCAGCTTGCTATTGTTTTTGACCCGATTATTAACTTTCAGAGGCTTGTTACAATTTAGAGATGTAAAGAATGCAGCAGGAAACCTCAATGAAAAGTGACCCAAAAAAAACAGGAAAAGAATGATAGAACAGCACAAATATGTAATTTTGTATTTGATTTTTCACCAATATACATTTTTAAAATCTGTACTTTTGTTTGTAACAGCTTTTTAATGGTCCTTTTGTGCTATTTTTACTTGCACTGGTATTGGGTTGCAGGCAGGAAGTTCCAGTGTCCAGTTCCTCAAAATGCAGTCTACTTTTTAATATTCCATATAATATCCCCTTTCAGACTTCAGCCCATCCCATGATTCATTTCTAATACATTTGTTTCCATGTTTATTACTGCTGTGCTGTTTAGAAGGTGTGCTGGCAGCTCAATAACGAGGCAAAAAAAAATCTACAGGATAAGGAGGGTTCTTTAGAAATAAAGATATTCATTTAGGAAGAACAGGTCCACTGAAAGCTTTTGAGCTTCTATGTTAAAATTAAAATAAATTTTTAACTATTAAAACCTGCCCTTCTAGCCGTAGGAATCATTGCTTATTCTACCTGGCTACAGTTAGTCACTTTGAGTGAGGGCAAAGCTTGCCAGCATTACATTGGTGTCTTCACAGCATACTCTTATTTTGTATCCCATTTATATTTCATGACTATTTTGAATAGAAACTTTTCAAAATATTAGGCGTTCCCTTAGTGCCTTTATCCTGCACACTCCCTCGTATACGCATTTATTATCAAGTACAATTATTGGCCACAGATCTTTTACCAAGATTGAGTTTTGCTCTCAATGGGCCAGGAATGTGACAGCTGCTTTACTGACCTTTGCAAGTGGGCTGGGTGCTCAGGCCCATGGGCATAATTAACATGACACTCACTGCTGCCAGAAACAGCTTTTTACTTATTTACTTGTCAACAATACAATAGACATCTCCCTTCAGCGTGGTGGAAGGACCTGCACACAGGACAGCTTATGTGTGATGTGTCACCCAATCTCACTTTTTTTTTTGTTAACGTCCAACCCCAATGATACTTATCTGTCACCAACTGTTTAATCCAGATCCTTGTGAAGGACTTCGGCACAGTTGAGCCTGCAGTGAGTCTGACGTCCCCCTCAAGTGTGCTGAATGACGGGTTGGTGTAGGCTGATTCCTGCCTGTTGTAACGTTTTGACTTTTTGCCAAAAATCAAACTCCGCTTGGTCCTGGACCTCACATGGGTAGAAAAAAGCTGCATTGGGACTTTGCAGTCTTTGAAGAAAGTTAAGATTGATTGAAACTCTTTTGTTCCTTCTCAGCACAATCATGAAGAATTGTGTCCAAGCTAAATTTGGCATCCAGCAGAATCCCCACATATCCCGTATAGCTGCATATGGAGAGGGAAGAGGCCTCATTGAGTGGGATGATGTGTAGTGTTGATGAAACAGTATACAGTTGTGCTAGTGTTATGTTTGTAACATTTGTTTTGTTTTCTTTTTTTAAAAAAAATCTGACGTCATTGCTTTGTTCACGGGGGAATTGATGCTTGTTTGAGCGATGAGTGCTTTGCAGCTGTACAAAAACAGTTGATTACTATATTAAATAAAACCTCCTTCTACAAACATTCCTATATCCAGAACGTAAGCTCAAGATATTAGCACTGGGATGAGTTTTGTTATGTCCGTCCTACCGCGATGGATAGACAGAAACGAGAATTGCTGTAGGTGCTTGTACATTGCTGCTTTTATCGTTATGAGCACTGGGGAGTGAACGATGCCCATGCTTTGGCTGTCAAGTTTACACGGCTAATAGCAGTTCCCTTTTCCCAATGGTTTTAAAAACAAAGCACAAGCTTTCCTTTATATGGCGCCTTTCACATCCTCAGGACGTCCCAAGGTGGTTCACAGCCAATGAAACATTTTTGAAGTGTAATCACTGTTGTAAAGTAGGAAATGCGGGAGCCAATTTGCGCACAGCAAGGTCCACAAACAGCAATGAGATAATGACCTGATAATCTGTTTTAATGATGTTGGTTGAGTGATCAATATTGGCCAGGACACAGGGGAGTCCCCTGCTCCTCTTCAAAATAGTGCCATGGGAGTGCCAATAGCCTGCCCTGAGGCAGACAGGGCCTTGGTTTAACGTCTCATCCGAAAGACGGTAGAATCATATGCACTTTTAGCAGAATTAGCTCCATTGAATAAACGCCAGAAACCGTCTGGGTGTAGATTGTTTCCTCCTCCTGTGTACATTTTATTCTCTAAATAGGGAGTAGACTTAATTATTTGTATGAGTAGAATATACTGCAGTTTAGCCCTTTAAGGGAGGAGTTGCTTTTTCTGGGCACTGTATATTCCAAGCGTCAAAATTTTTTTGAAGGGAAAGAATAACATTTTAAGTATGAACCTGGTTATCTTTTCCATGTATAGTGCATACTATTAGGTTGGAATGCTGTAGTTTGCTGTTTAGCCAATTAGAATAGAGGATCCAGCTGAGACTCTGGAATCTGAAATGCTACGGATATACTTTTTTGTTTTAGAATAATAACTGCACTCTACATTGCACTCTTTACTGATTGTTATAAATTGGATAGCCAGGTGGTGAAGGATAAAATACTAGAGCCTAGTCTTCAGTTGCTTCCAAGCCTTTATTCACAGAAATCCACACAACCCACACCCTAGTTAAATTCTCTTATAAACGGATGCAAGAGAGTTCACAATTGATCCGCACCACCTGAATACAATTAACACTAATTGATATAAATCACATGGGTACGATTAACACTGATTGGCAGGATTTTTTTTCCGGAGGGGTTGAAGGTCAAATTGTCTGCTAAAGTTCTTGTGTGTTCCAGTTAGCTCAATACATGAATGCTTCTACAAAGTGAAGAGATAACAAATTTCAAACCCACTTTCTGCATTTTCATTCATTATAATTAAATCAAACAGCTGCAGTCTACTTTTGTTGAGATCAAATGACTACTGTGTTTGCATACTCCGTTCGAAAGTGTCTCCTGCGCGTGGCTGACGCATTATTTGTTTTGAGGAAAAATTTTACTTTTTTGCTAAAAGGAAGATGTTTATTACTAATGATTTTTTAAATGATTACATTGCTTTTGAAAGCACAGTGATATGGTACTTATAATAATAGAAATAACATGTCAAGTGATCTGTTGGTAGTATGCAGCAACATCAGTTAAGCATTTAAACATTTCTGTTCAGTGAATAGAAATTCAGATTCTGTAACCATTCTCTGTTGAATCCCTTCTGCATAGTAATAAGTGAATAGCCATTTCCTTTTAGATGAGTAAAATCCTGAGTCTAGACAACGAAACAGTTTAGTTAGCTGCCTTAATCAGTACCTATTCATGCTGCCTTTACACCTCATTGGTTTGAATTTTAAAAGATCAATCAGCACTGACTCACAGCTGTTTTTCCACTTTCCTATGCTGCAATAATCTAATCTTAGCTCCAGAACAACAACAGGCTTCCCTGCTGACTAACCGAGCCTGTTCATCTTCCATTCTTCTCCCACGTACTGAAAGCTTTTCACCCGGATGTAATCTGCTGACGGGCAGAGAGGCCGTCTGTGAAGCTGGCTGCAATTAAACACAGGCAGGCAGGTCTCCCAGTACAATAGGGAGCATTTGCAGTGCACTGTACTGCAATGGAGAAGAAAAAACAGAGAGAGCTTACCCTCGCAGAGAAGGTAAGGGTCCTGGAAATGCTCGAGGGAACAAAGATGTCACAGCTGGAAATTGCCAGAAGAGTGGGGGTGTCTCAGCCTGCCATATCCCGCCTCATAAGGAAGAAGGCTGCAATCCTGGAAGAGTGGCAGAGAAACAGCAACCCTGACAGGAAAAGGAGGAGAGTAGGCAAGGATGCTGATGTTGATGCTGCTTTGCTGCACTGGTTTGAAATGGCCAGGGCACAAAATGTCTTCATTACTGGTGAAATCCTAATGGCCAAGGCAAGGACCCTGGCCGATGCTTTGAATGTGGAATTCACCCCAACCAGTGGATGGCTCAGTCGCTGGAAAAATAGAAATAATATTTGTGTTCAGAGAGCCCATAGTGAAAGTGTCGGTGCAAGTCAACCTATAGCTAGCAGCTGGATTCATACGACACTTCTTTCCGTCCTGCAAGATTTCAGGCCTGAGGACATCTTTAACTGCGATGAAACTAGCATATACTACAGAGCTGTTCCTGTTGGTAGTTTGCTTTTCAAGCATGAATCTCTAACTCGCAGTAAAAAAACAAAGGATCAGCTTACTGTCCTCTTCTGCTGCAATATGACTGGAACTGAGAAAACAAAGTTACTGTTGGTGGGAAAATGTCGAAATCCACGATGTTTTCAAGGCATCTCCCCTTCATCAATCCCTGTGACTTACACCTCTGACCACAGTGCTTGGATGACTGCCACAATCTTTGTAGAATGGCTAAAGGACTTTGACCAAGAAATGAAAAGGCAGAGAAGGAATGTTGCTCTACTACTAGACAAGTGCAGTGCCCATCCTAGCAATGTCACCCTGCAAAATGTGAAAGTATTTTTCCTACCCTCAAATGTTATGTCTTTGATTCAGCCACTAAATTGGGGAATCATCCGAAATTTTAAGGCACTATATCGCCGGAGGATGATACAGAAAATCATAAATGTTATTGATGAAAAGGTGCAAGCAACAGCAACTGTAATACGGAAAACGATCAGTCTCTTAGATGCAGTCCACATGATGTCTCGAGCCTGGGAAGAGGTGAGGCAGGCTACCATAGAATATTGCTTTCATAAGACTCTTTTTTGCCAGCAGTCAAAGGAATTTGTGCAAATGGCAGTAGAGAAAGTGGTCCCTCCAGATAGAATGACTGACGAGGAGTTTTATCTTTATGTTGACCATGATTCTGATGTTGCCTGCATTAGAGAGATAACAGCCACTGAGATCTGCAGTGTTGTGAAGGGATCAAAGAAACAGGATGGCGGTGAGGAGGAGGAGGAAGAAGATACTCCATCGGTGCCCAGACTAAAGGATGCTATGCGAGCTTGTGCCATAATTGAACGTGTGCTAGCAATGACTGGTGCAGATCCAGGCATCCTCCGCAAGTTTTATGATGTTGAACATGAAGTGGAGAGAGCATTGGATCTACGATTGAATCAATGCCAGTCTGTGTAAAGGCACTACCTGAAAAGTTTGTATGAAACAATCTTGTTGGACTTAAGATTTCACTTTCTGTTACTCTAATACATTTCTGATTTTTTCCTAATGGAAGGATGTACAATACCAGGGCCAGAGGACACGCATGAAACTGTACCCTAGAAATAGCCAACACCTATGGTGAAGAGAAAACTGGCAAAGGGGAAAAAAAATCGTTTTTTTAACAAAACTGCACATAAAGGTGGCAGCTGGGAGCTTCATTCAGGGCTCTGAGCAGTTTCGCCATAGGGCCTTTCTACTCTTAAGTGTGGTCCCTAGTAGATGCAGAGATAGCTGATCATACCCAACGCAGTGGTAGGGTTGTAATAGTTGACATTGGTGCTCCTGGTTTAGGGAAGAAAAAATTGGGGCAGTTTCCCACTCCTGACCATGATCTGCTGACCCTTGTTGTAAGTGTATATGTGTGGATGTCAAGTGAGGGCAGCATTGGGCACATTTGGTTATTATGGTTGAATAAATAGCCTGCTGATGCTCAAACAATTGAACATATGACTGTTGTCATTTGGGTGAAGTAAAGGCATCTGTGGAAACATGCCGCAACAAAAAATTAATTCCTTTAACAATGGAGATGGGGAAATGGGTGGACAAAATTGCTGGGATGAGGGAAGGGTTGTAACTGCAGCTTTTGGTTTTTCACTCCATAGATTTAAAAGTTTGTACTAAAACTAAGGGTGTTGCTGGATTTATTCAGTATTCTGTGAATATTTATGAAAAGTCAAGGGTAAAAAGTACTAATTTTAAAAACGTGTATGGAAATAAACGTTTAACATATGTCGTAATCGTGGGCAATATGAAATCACTTTGGTCAGTCTGTGTGGTTGTTGTATTGACACAATAACACTACTGTCATCAGGAGTAGGAACCCTGCCTAATTCCTTTCTCCATCCCTAATTGAGGAATGCTACAGCCAGCTATTGTGTCCCTACTTGCTGTTCCAGCTAACTCACCATAAAGCAGTGATCAAACCAGGGCCTTTCTGGCCTGTATGCCTGAACTGCTCATTGTCATTGGTGGGGCGGGGGGGTGGTCCTTGACATTTTTTTTAAAATACTCTTATTTCTGAAGGAAGGCGAACCATAGGATTGTACAGGACTGGAAAAGACTACTGGTTGGTTCCAGTCCTAGAATTCACCCTTAAAAAAAAAAGAGAGGAAATGGCCCTTTGATTTATCAGTCCAATTCACCCTTTGTTAACCTGGATAAACATGAAATGTAAATAATGGACTTTGCGTTGCACTATAAAAAGATGATAAAGTAACTGGGTGGTGGGGTGGTGGTGGTGGTGGCATCACAGTTGAGCACAAACCTGTCCTCACTTATCACCTGGACACACACATTCCAACAGGAATCACTTGATCACAATCAGGAGCTGGAACGCTGGCTGATTTTGTTTACCTCTCCCTAACCTGTGGACATTGAACCTTCACTACTGCTACAGCTATCATTAACTAATTCAGTATAGACCAACCATGGAACCTGGGATCTTCCTAGTCTATACGGTTTACTCCCTGTGCTACTTGGATGATTGGTGGCTTACGCACCTGGTCATTGGGGAGCTTTTTTTAAAAAAAAACATGTTTTATTAATCATTCTGGTTCTTTCCTTAAATTTTTTTTTTACATGAGCCTCAAATCAGACTAGGTTATTACAAGTGAGTAGTCAGAGAGAACATGATGGCTTTAAAACTTCTAATTCAGCTTCCAAAAGGTAAAAAAAGTCAGTGTAGGCACTTTCCTAACTAGTCTGTCCATGACCATAACTGTTTGGTTGTAAAATTTTATTGAAAGGGTTCACAATTTTTAAGGCCATGCCATCATAGACAATTTTTTTTAAAATTGGGTGGGGGGTGGAATATAATAACAAGCACATCAGTAGCAAGACCCATTGAAGTTACGACTTTTTTCCCCTATTTTTCTCACCAACTGTCTGCCCTTATGTCTTCTCCTGAAAGTGCCGACTAGTATTGAGATGTTGTTTGATGTCAGACACCCTCTGGTACCTCACTGAAGCAGCCATTATTGATATCCGAGCTTTGACAGAGAATATGAGCAGGCGATTTGTGTGCATGGGGCATCGCAGCTGAGACTGATTCTGTCCTCCCCTGAAGTCCACTCGTGCGCACTATTAGCAGGGATTGTTGGACATCAATCAAGAGCGGGAACGCTGAGCAAATATTTTCCCCTCACTAATGTTGGGGTGCCAAGGCCAATAATAGACCCCCCCCCCCCCCCCACCCAAGTTGAAATCGGCCAACAGCAAAAACTGAGCTGGTCTGAATGGCTCAGCTATTCACTGGGTAAGTTGGATGAGCCAATAAGAGAGCCCCAATAGATATTCTTTCATTGCACAAACAGATTCTTTGCATTCGCAATAAAGTGACCATCACTGGAAATACATGAAACTTTGCAGGTCTGCATTCCCTTACTTTGAAGTTTATTGTTACATAGTAAGTTGCCACTTTCTGTATTTACAAAAACTTTGTGTCAAATCTCCTGAACTTTTCTGAAAATAAAGTTATACTTGAAAAAGTGTGGCATAAATCTAATTTGTTTTACAAATGAGAATGTTGTACAAAACTGCAGAAGACACTCTGTTTTAAAATTCCAGTACACCTGTGTTAGTAGCCGAAAGTTGAAGAGATACAGTTGTATAGGTTTGATTGTAAAGATCTTGTCAGTTTAGGATACCTGTTATAGAATGCGGTGATCCTGCAATATTGTCAGGGAAGGAGAAAACTGAGCTCTGTATAAGATAACAGTTTGATAAGGGCATCTTTCAGAAGCATATTTTTACTTATCATCTTCTCTTCCAGTGTACTGTCACAGAAATTATATTCATTCAGTTATACATGGCACATAAACCAATTCTTTTCCACATCTCCCAAGATATATAGTTGTGAAAATGATGGTTGTGGGTGCTGCAAAAGACAGGTTAAGTGAGTGGGCAAGAAGTTGGTAGATGGAGTATAATGTGGGGAAATGTGAGGTTATTCACTTTGGTAGGAAGAATAGAAAAACAGAATATTTTTAAATGGTGAGAAACTATTACATGTTGGTGTTCAGAGGGATTTGGGTGTCCTTGTACACGAAACACAGAAATTTAACATGTAGGTACAGCAGGCAATTAGGAAAGCAAATGGTATGTTGGCCTTTATTGCAAGGAGGTTGGAGTACAAGAGTAAGGAAGTCTTGCTGCAATTGTTAAGGGCTTTTGTGAGACCATACCTGGAGTACCGTGTACAGTTTTGGTCTCCTTACCTAAGGAAGAGGATATATTTGCCTTAGAGGCAGTGCAACGAAGGTTCACTTGATTGATTCCTGGGATGAGAGGGTTGTCCTATGAAGAGAGATTGAGTAGAATGGGCCTATACTCTCTGGAGTTTAGAAGAATGAAAGGTGATCTCATTGGAACATACAAGATTCTGAGAGGGCTTGACAGGATAGATGCTGAGAGGCTGTTTCCTGTGGCTGGAGAATCTAGAACTAGGGGGCATAGTCTCAGGATAAGGGGTCTGCCATTTAAAACTGAGATGAGGAGGAATTTCTTCACTGAGGGTTGTGAATCTTTGAAATTCTTTACCCCAGAGGCCTGTGGATGCTGGGTCATTGAGTATATTCAAGGCTGAGATCGATAGATTTTTGGACTCTAGGAGAATCGAGGGATATGGGGATCGGGCAGGAAAGTGGAGTTGAGGTCAAAGATCATCCATGATCTTAATGAATGGCGGAGCAGGCTCGAGGGGCCGTATGGTCTACTCCTGCTATTTCTTAAGTAAAGGAAAATCAGGAAGAAGTAAAAATATTTTCAATGATTGAATATCAACAATGGATTTGACATGAGCTGTCCTGCCAAATTTAATGTGGACACTCTGGGTCATTGTTGAGCCTCATCCTTCGGTCATAGTCTATTCTTTGTTTGGCACCAGTAGTGTAAAGGGCCAATAGAGTTACATTGACAAAGCCCTTGGACATATTACCTAACTGTTCTTTCAATCCAGGAAGCATGCACGACATGGCAGAGGGGGGAGAAATATTTGTACCTCTGACTATATTAAACCCTGAAAGTTTTGTCTCCCAATGCTTCAGAATGGAGTAAGTGTTAAAATGCTGGATATTTGGTGTGTACTGTATACAAATAAGGCTGTATAAATGAGTGAAGGATATTAGCTGTCCTCTCATGTCTGAGATGTTGGCCTGTAACCGAGCCTATATTGAATGATGATAACCTTGTAACCAGAACTGTCTGAATAAACTGAAGAATGGTACCTTATTGTGTTGCTTTTTGCTCCTCATTTTTCAACACACAATTCCTAAACTGGGAGAATGTAAAGCACCAATTTTAACTCGAGGCAGGAATCGGAGGTACAAAGTAGATGGTGAACTGTCTGGCGCATCTAAGCATGAGGCGAGAGAGATTTTAACTCCCGGGCCTCATTTGCATGCTCAGACACTCGCCTGAAGCCAATGGGAATGACGTCACTGCCGGCAGGTGCGTCAAAATTAATTGGGGGGGGGGGGGGGGGGGGGAGGGTAACGAAGGGCAGTCAGCCATCAGTACAGCCCTGGCGTTTGTGCTTTGAGAACACTTTCCACATTGGACTTTAGTTATTTTGTTTACTGTATGGTAGCCATTTGCTCACTTTGCTTCTTTTATGAGGGGGGAGGGGAAGGAGAGCTCATTTCTATGCAGAGATACTAACCAAATATGTATAATTGGTTAATAAGAAAAAAAAATACTTCCTGATAGTTGTGCATAAATGCAGCACATGGTATATGATACTGAGTACTACAGTGCAGTCAGGTCTCTAATCTGTAGTGAGTTCATCTGTCTTTGCTGCAGGATAGTGGAATAATGCACTTTAAGGGTGCAACTTGATGTTGGTCTCAGATTGGTACTTGTAGAGTGCATTCCACAGCCAACAGGTCGAAGGTACATTTGTGGTGCCACCTCTCAGTAGCAAACGTATGCTGTACGTGCACAGTACTCTACCCCAGCAGGTTCCGTTTTAATGTTAGTGTGAGTGGGAATATAGGCTGTCTGTTAATATAAAAATATTGGAAGATAAATATCAAAATTACACAGGTAGTCCCACACCCCACCTGAGCACTTTGTCAACAGGTTCACATGGGGCTGAAGATATACCTCACCAAGTGCAAAATTCAAGCAATGCAAGTATACCTACCAGAAGTGCTCTCACACCACCTGTCGTCAGTGTGCTCAGGAGCCATTTGCTGACCTGACTCCTGAGTTATGCTGCCACTTGCCAGTTTGTGCATTGGAAACAGGTCATGGTCATGTGAATGCAGTTGTATAACCACTATAAGACTGATGTGGAGATGCCGGTGATGGACTGGGGTTGACAATTGTAAACAATTTTACAACACCAAGTTATAGTCCAGCAATTTTATTTTAAATTCACAAGCTTTCGGAGATTTTCTCCTTCCTCAGGCAAATGTTTCAAGATCTCCTTGAAGCCTACGCATTTATACATATTGAACAATACATGGTGTTTACAGACTGCCCCTGCAACTGCCCGTTGCCAAGGCAATCACCGTGTTCAGACAGAGAGGTGTTACCTGCAGAACCCCCGAATACACATTCAACAAAAAAACAAACAGGGAAAAAAAAGAGAAAAAAAAAACACAGAGAGAGGCAGAAACATCCGGAAGGCAGAGAGAGCCAGCAAATGACCCATTATATTAAAAACAGATAACATTTGTTCGCTGGTGGGGTAACGTGTAGCGTGACATGAACCCAAGATCCCGGTTGAGGCCGTCCTCATGGGTGCGGAACTTGGCTATCAATTTCTGCTCGACGATTTTGCGTTGTCGTGTGTCTCGAAGGCCGCCTTGGAGTACGCTTACCCGAAGGTCGGTGGATGAATGTCCATGACTGCTGAAGTGTTCCCCGACTGGGAGGGAACCCTCCTGTTTGGCGATTGTTGCGCGGTGTCCGTTCATCCGTTGTCGCAGCGTCTGCATGGTCTCGCCAATGTACCATGCTCTGGGGCATCCTTTCCTGCAACGTATGAGGTAGACAACGTTGGCTGAGTCACAGGAGTATGAACCATGCACCTGGTGGGTGGTGTCATCTCGTGTGATGGTGGTATCTGTGTCGATGATCTGGCATGTCTTGCAGAGGTTACCGTGGCAGGGTTGTGTGGCGTCGTGGACGCTGTTCTCTTGAAAGCTAGGTAGTTTGCTGCGAACGATGGTCTGTTTGAGGTTGGGTGGCTGTTTAAAGGCGAGTAGTGGAGGTGTGGGGATGGCCATAGCGAGGTGTTTGTCCTCATTGATGACATGTTGAAGGCTGCGGAGAACATGGCGTAGTTTCTCCGCTCCGGGGAAGTACTGGACGACAAAGGGTACTCTGTTGGTTGCGTCCCGTGTTAGTCTCCTGAGGAGGTCTATGCGATTTTTTGCTGTGGCCCGTCGGAACTGTCGATCGATGAGTCGAGCGTCATATCCCGTTCTTACTAGGGCGTCTTTCAGCGTCTGTAGGTGTCCATCGCGTTCCTCCTCGTCTGAGCAGACCCTGTGTATTCGCAGGGCCTGTCCATAGGGGATGGCCTCTTTGACGTGGTTAGGGTGGAAGCTGGAAAAGTGGAGCATCGTGAGGTTGTCCGTGGGCTTGCGGTAGAGTGAGGTGCTGAGGTGCCCGTCTTTGATGGAGATTCGTGTGTCCAAGAAAGAAACTGATTCTGAGGAGTAGTCCATGGTGAGCTTGATGGTGGGATGGAACTTGTTGATGTTATCGTGTAGTCTCTTTAGTGATTCCTTGCCGTGGGTCCATAGAAAGAAAATGTCGTCGATGTATCTGGTGTATAGTGTTGGTTGGAGGTCTTGTGCAGTGAAGAAGTCCTGCTCGAACTTGTGCATGAAAATGTTGGCGTATTGGGGTGCGAATTTGGTCCCCATGGCTGTTCCGTGTGTTTGGGTAAAGAACTGGTTATCGAAGGTGAAGACATTGTGATCCAGGATGAAGCGGATGAGTTGTAGGATGGCTTCCGGAGATTGGCTGTTGTTGGTGTTGAGTATTGATGCTGTCGCAGCGATGCCGTCATCGTGGGGGATACTGGTGTATAGTGCCGAGACGTCCATCGTGGTGAGAAGTGTTCCTGGTTCAACTGGTCCGTGGGTACTGAGTTTTTGTAGGAAGTCTGTAGTGTCACGACAGAAGCTGGGGGTTCCCTGTACGATGGGTTTCAGGATGCCCTCGATGTATCCAGAGAGGTTCTCACACACTATACACCAGTATCCCCCACGATGACGGCATCGCTGCGACAGCATCAATACTCAACACCAACAACAGCCAATCTCCGGAAGCCACCCTACAACTCATCCGCTTCATCCTGGATCACAATGTCTTCACCTTCGATAACCAGTTCTTTACCCAAACACACGGAACAGCCATGGGGACCAAATTCGCACCCCAATACGCCAACATTTTCATGCACAAGTTCGAGCAGGACTTCTTCACTGCACAAGACCTCCAACCAACACTATACACCAGATACATCGACGACATTTTCTTTCTATGGACCCACGGCAAGGAATCACTAAAGAGACTACACGATAACATCAACAAGTTCCATCCCACCATCAAGCTCACCATGGACTACTCCTCAGAATCAGTTTCTTTCTTGGACACACGAATCTCCATCAAAGACGGGCACCTCAGCACCTCACTCTACCGCAAGCCCACGGACAACCTCACGATGCTCCACTTTTCCAGCTTCCACCCTAACCACGTCAAAGAGGCCATCCCCTATGGACAGGCCCTGCGAATACACAGGGTCTGCTCAGACGAGGAGGAACGCGATGGACACCTACAGACGCTGAAAGACGCCCTAGTAAGAACGGGATATGACGCTCGACTCATCGATCGACAGTTCCGACGGGCCACAGCAAAAAATCGCATAGACCTCCTCAGGAGACTAACACGGGACGCAACCAACAGAGTACCCTTTGTCGTCCAGTACTTCCCCGGAGCGGAGAAACTACGCCATGTTCTCCGCAGCCTTCAACATGTCATCAATGAGGACAAACACCTCGCTATGGCCATCCCCACACCTCCACTACTCGCCTTTAAACAGCCACCCAACCTCAAACAGACCATCGTTCGCAGCAAACTACCTAGCTTTCAAGAGAACAGCGTCCACGACGCCACACAACCCTGCCACGGTAACCTCTGCAAGACATGCCAGATCATCGACACAGATACCACCATCACACGAGATGACACCACCCACCAGGTGCATGGTTCATACTCCTGTGACTCAGCCAACGTTGTCTACCTCATACGTTGCAGGAAAGGATGCCCCAGAGCATGGTACATTGGCGAGACCATGCAGACGCTGCGACAACGGATGAACGGACACCGCGCAACAATCGCCAAACAGGAGGGTTCCCTCCCAGTCGGGGAACACTTCAGCAGTCATGGACATTCATCCACCGACCTTCGGGTAAGCGTACTCCAAGGCGGCCTTCGAGACACACGACAACGCAAAATCGTCGAGCAGAAATTGATAGCCAAGTTCCGCACCCATGAGGACGGCCTCAACCGGGATCTTGGGTTCATGTCACGCTACACGTTACCCCACCAGCGAACAAATGTTATCTGTTTTTAATATAATGGGTCATTTGCTGGCTCTCTCTGCCTTCCGGATGTTTCTGCCTCTCTCTGTGTTTTTTTTTCTCTGTTTTTTTCCCTGTTTGTTTTTTTGTTGAATGTGTATTCGGGGGTTCTGCAGGTAACACCTCTCTGTCTGAACACGGTGATTGCCTTGGCAACGGGCAGTTGCAGGGGCAGTCTGTAAACACCATGTATTGTTCAATATGTATAAATGCGTAGGCTTCAAGGAGATCTTGAAACATTTGCCTGAGGAAGGAGAAAATCTCCGAAAGCTTGTGAATTTAAAATAAAATTGCTGGACTATAACTTGGTGTTGTAAAATTGTTTACAATTGTCAACCCCAGTCCATCACCGGCATCTCCACATCATGACTACCATCGACACCACAAACTGCCGGCTCACAGTGGAAAGGGTATCCAAGAAGATCGCGCATTTAGACACAGACATCAAGTTTTTACAGAGCTGCAAGAAAGCAGACAAGATCCCGAAAGGACTCCAGATCACGAACCCACTCAAGTCCACATACAACTCGGATTACGCTGAGAGACTCTGCCGCCGTACCTCTCGCACACTCCGCAACCATCTCATACACCAACTCTACAGCAGACGCCACAACCTCGAAACCAAGATAGAGTCCATACTCTCAACCTGTACTCAGGACACAGCAGACCAGCTACGTTATACCGCCAAACAGACGAGGCAACGGAACTACGCTGCCTACATGAAAACCAAGAGCAGGAAGCTTGAGAAACTCGGCATCACCACCAGCAACGACCAAGCTTCCCCTGGTACCACGGTTGCAACCACAGGGAAGTCTATTGTCAATTTATCCGACCACACCCTTCAACCAGACGAAATCGAAGTTCTCAGCCGAGGGCTCAATTTCTGCCCCACTACCAAAATGGACCCCACTAGTCTCGCGGCGGACACAGAGGAATTCATCAGGAGAATGAGGCTCCGGGAATTCTACCACAAACCCCAAGATTTCAGCAGCGAACCCAATGAGACAATCGACGATCCGGAACAGCAGACAGAGGGATCCGCGGTACAGCAACCGAAGAGGAAAGAGTCAAACTGGACTCCTCCGGAGGGTCGCTGCCCTCAGCTGGACATGTATGCTCAAGCTGTCAGGAAATGCGTCAATGCCAGATTCATCAGCCGCACTCAGAAGACAGTCCAGAATGTCACCCGAGCACAACGCAACGCCATCAACGCTCTCAAGACCAACCGCAACATCGTCATCAAACCAGCGGACAAAGGAGGAGCCATAGTCATACAGAACAGAACAGACTATTGCAAAGAAGCATACCGACAACTGGACAACCAGGAACACTACAGACGGTTACCCGCAGATCCGACCAAAGAACACACCCACCAGCTCAACAAACTGATCAAGACCTTCGATCCAGACCTTCAAAGCATCCTACGCATTCTCATCCCACGTAATCCCCGCGTGGGAGACTTCTACTGCCTCCCAAAGATACACAAAGCCAACACACCCGGACGTCCCATCGTATCAGGCAACGGAACCCTGTGTGAGAACCTCTCTGGATACATCGAGGGCATCCTGAAACCCATCGTACAGGGAACCCCCAGCTTCTGTCGTGACACTACAGACTTCCTACAAAAACTCAGTACCCACGGACCAGTTGAACCAGGAACACTTCTCACCACGATGGACGTCTCGGCACTATACACCAGTATCCCCCACGATGACGGCATCGCTGCGACAGCATCAATACTCAACACCAACAACAGCCAATCTCCGGAAGCCATCCTACAACTCATCCGCTTCATTCTGGATCACAATGTCTTCACCTTCGATAACCAGTTCTTTACCCAAACACACGGAACAGCCATGGGGACCAAATTCGCACCCCAATACGCCAACATTTTCATGCACAAGTTCGAGCAGGACTTCTTCACTGCACAAGACCTCCAACCAACACTATACACCAGATACATCGACGACATTTTCTTTCTATGGACCCACGGCAAGGAATCACTAAAGAGACTACACGATAACATCAACAAGTTCCATCCCACCATCAAGCTCACCATGGACTACTCCTCAGAATCAGTTTCTTTCTTGGACACACGAATCTCCATCAAAGACGGGCACCTCAGCACCTCACTCTACCGCAAGCCCACGGACAACCTCACGATGCTCCACTTTTCCAGCTTCCACCCTAACCACGTCAAAGAGGCCATCCCCTATGGACAGGCCCTGCGAATACACAGGGTCTGCTCAGACGAGGAGGAACGCGATGGACACCTACAGACGCTGAAAGACGCCCTAGTAAGAACGGGATATGACGCTCGACTCATCGATCGACAGTTCCGACGGGCCACAGCAAAAAATCGCATAGACCTCCTCAGGAGACTAACACGGGACGCAACCAACAGAGTACCCTTTGTCGTCCAGTACTTCCCCGGAGCGGAGAAACTACGCCATGTTCTCCGCAGCCTTCAACATGTCATCAATGAGGACAAACACCTCGCTATGGCCATCCCCACACCTCCACTACTCGCCTTTAAACAGCCACCCAACCTCAAACAGACCATCGTTCGCAGCAAACTACCTAGCTTTCAAGAGAACAGCGTCCACGACGCCACACAACCCTGCCACGGTAACCTCTGCAAGACATGCCAGATCATCGACACAGATACCACCATCACACGAGATGACACCACCCACCAGGTGCATGGTTCATACTCCTGTGACTCAGCCAACGTTGTCTACCTCATACGTTGCAGGAAAGGATGCCCCAGAGCATGGTACATTGGCGAGACCATGCAGACGCTGCGACAACGGATGAACGGACACCGCGCAACAATCGCCAAACAGGAGGGTTCCCTCCCAGTCGGGGAACACTTCAGCAGTCATGGACATTCATCCACCGACCTTCGGGTAAGCGTACTCCAAGGCGGCCTTCGAGACACACGACAACGCAAAATCGTCGAGCAGAAATTGATAGCCAAGTTCCGCACCCATGAGGACGGCCTCAACCGGGATCTTGGGTTCATGTCACGCTACACGTTACCCCACCAGCGAACAAATGTTATCTGTTTTTAATATAATGGGTCATTTGCTGGCTCTCTCTGCCTTCCGGATGTTTCTGCCTCTCTCTGTGTTTTTTTTTTCTCTTTTTTTTCCCTGTTTGTTTTTTTGTTGAATGTGTATTCGGGGGTTCTGCAGGTAACACCTCTCTGTCTGAACACGGTGATTGCCTTGGCAACGGGCAGTTGCAGGGGCAGTCTGTAAACACCATGTATTGTTCAATATGTATAAATGCGTAGGCTTCAAGGAGATCTTGAAACATTTGCCTGAGGAAGGAGAAAATCTCCGAAAGCTTGTGAATTTAAAATAAAATTGCTGGACTATAACTTGGTGTTGTAAAATTGTTTACCACTATAAGACTATCACACTGTTTGTATTTATTTCTGTTCAAAGGGTGACTATATGATAAATCTATCTTATAGAATCATAGGAAGTTATGGCACAGAAGGTAGTATCCAACCGGACTTGAAAAGTTAGCAGAGTGGAGCCTCATTAGAATGGGATCAAAGTGTTGGTGAAAGTTGAAGTAATAGAAACAAAAATGAGAATACAGAAACAAAATAAGGTTCAAAATAGGTTTCTGCTCAAGTGTTTTCCATATGTTCAGTGTGGTCTGTATGATTTAGTGCTGCACCACCAAGTGCATTTAGTAAATGGAAGAGTTCAGCACTGTTGTTCAAGGAACTTAATACCTAACTGGTGGGGGGGGCAGCAGAACCCTTAACATCTGACACAATGCAGATTTGGCAGCGGTTACTCAACATGTTAAAGGAGTGAACAATATCATAGCAGACACACTCAGATAATGAATAATTTCCATCTCTGGATAACCCTAACTTTTAGAAGATGTTTTCTTGCAAAAGCCAGGCCAGTTGAGCTATCGCTGTGGACGATTTCTTAGTCTTCTGCGTGTGTTCCAGGCTTTGTGTAAGAGTAGATGAGCCACTTTACTGAACCTATATCTGCCAAAATAAGATTATGACAGCATTTTTCACTGTCACTATTCAATGTCTTTATCAGCGATGAATTTGATGCCACCAGAAGGGATGGCCTTAGGTTGTCTGTTCCAGACATATCTGAAAAATTGCAGCAGTTCTTCACAGATGATGTGTTGTTGGCAAACTCACCTAGAGATCTAGTGACCTTTGCTCATCATCTTGAGCATTGGTCTAAGTGGATACCATAGGGTGTTGCACAGGACCAGAACGGATGTTGAAGATATGGATTGGAAGGAACAAAAACAATTTGTCTCAATTGTTGACCCGAGAGTCCTGTGGCCACAGTCACAGGAGAAGGGGCAAAGGACAGTTTAGTCCTCCCTATCTTCAATGCATTCAAAGTCTCAATGTAGGCTCAGCTTGATGTACAAGACCAAAATGGTTCTCCTCATAGTTCCGAACTCCTATTTGATTCATTTTGGTAGGAAGAATGAGAAGAGGCAATATAAGCTAAATAGTACAATTTTAAACGGGTGCAAGGACAGAGAGACCTGGGGGTGTATGTAAACAAGTCTTTGAAGGTGGCAGGACAAGTTGAAAAGGCTGTTAAAAAGGCATATGGGATCCTTAGCTTTATAAATAGAGGCATAGCGTACAAAAGCAAGGAAGTTATGCTAAACCTTTATAAAATACATAAGGTTTAGAGTAGTTATGGAAAAAGGCAAAGTTCATTCAGATGTGAAAATATTTACCTGGAGGAAGACTAATTTCAGTGAGTTGAAAAGGGATCTGGCCCAGGTGGATTGGAATCAAAGATTGGCAGGCAAAACAGTAAACGAGCAATGGGAGGCTTTCAAAGAGGCGATAGTTTGGGTACAGACTAGACACATACCCACAAGAGGGAAAGGAAGGGCATCCAAAGCTAGAGCTCCTGGATGAATAAAGATACAGAGATTGAAATGAAACACAAGAAATGAGGCTTATGACAAATGTCAGGTTCACAATAGAGAACCAGGCTGAATACAGAAAGTTCAGAGGAGATCTAAAAAAGGGAATGAGGGCCTAAGAGACAGTATGAGACTGGATTAGTGGCTAACATAAAGGGGAACCCAAAAATCTGTTACAAATATATAAATAGAAAAAGGGCTGTTAGAGGGTGGGGCTGATTAGGGACCAAAAAGGAGATCTACGCATGGAGGCAGAGGGCATAGCTTAGGCACTAAATGAGTAATTTGCATCTGTCTTCACAAAAGAAGAGAATACTGCCTATATCACAGTAAAGGAGGAGGTAGTAGAGATATTGGATAGGATAAAATAGATAGAGGAAGTACTTAAAAGGTTGGTAGTACTCAAAGTAGAAAGTCACCCGGTTCAGATGGGATGCATCCTAGGTTGCCGTGGGAAATAAGGGTGGAAACTGCAGAGGCTCTGGGCACAATCTTCAAATCCTCACTAGATATGGTGCTAGAGGACTGAAAGATTGCAAATGTTACACCCCTGTTCAAAAAAGGGGTGAGGGATAAACCCGACAATTACAGGTCAGTCAGTCTAACATCGGTGGAGGGAAAGCTTTTAGAGACAATAATCCGGTACAAAATTAATTGACACTTGGGAAAAGTATGGGTTAATAAATGAAAGTCAGCACGGATTTGTTAACGGCAAATCGTGTTTGACTAACTTGATTAAGTTCTTTGATGAAGTAACGGAGAGGGTTGTTAAGGGTGGTGCAGTTAATGTGTGCATGGACTTTCAAAAGGCGTTTTGATAAAGTACCACAGAGTGGACTTGTTAGCAAAATTGAAGCCCATGGGATTAAAGGGACAGGGGCAGTGTGGATACGAAATTGGCTATGGGACTGAAAGCTGAGAGTAGTGGTGAACGGTTTTTCAGACTGGAGGGAAGTATACAGTGGTGTTCACCAAGGACCACTGCTCTTTTTGATATATATTAATGACCTGGACTTGGGTATGCAGGGCACAATTTCAAAGTTTGCAAATGACACGAAACTCAGAAATGTAATAAACAATGAAGAGGATAGTATAGACTTCAAGAGGATATAGACAGACTGGTGAAATGGGCAGGCACATGACAGATAAAATTTAACGCAGAGAAGTGTGAAGTGACGCATTTTGGTAGGAAGAATGAGGAGTGGCAATATACGGTAAATGATACAACTTTGAAGGGTGCAGGAACAGAGAGACCTGGGGGTGTACGTACACAAATCTTTGCAAGTGACAGAACAAGTTGAGAAGGCTTTTTTTTTAAAAGGCATGCGGGATCCTTGGCTTTATGAATATAGTACAAAAGCAAGAAAGTTATGCTAAATCTTTATAAAACACTGGTTAGGTCCCAGCTGGAGTATTATGTCCAATTGTGGACACCACATTTAGGAAGGATGTCAAGGCCTTAGAGAGGGTGCAGAAGAGAGTTACTAAAATGGTGCCAGGGATGAGGGACTTCAGTGGAGAGACTGGTGGGTCTGGGGTTGTTCTCCTTCGAGCAAAGAAGGTTAAGAGGAGATATGATAGCGGTGTTCCAAATCATGAAGGGTTTTGATACAGTAAATAAGGAGAAACGATTTCCAGTGGCAGAAGGGTTGGTAACCAGAGGAAATAGATTTAAGGTATTTGGCAAAAGAACTAGAGGCAACATTAGGAAAAATTTCTTTATGCAGCGAATTATTATGATCTGGAATGCACTGCCTGAAAGGAGCAGAAACAGATTCAATAGCAACTTTCAAAAAGGAATTGGATAAATACTTGAAGGGGAAAGAGCAGGGGTGTGGGTCTAATTGGATAGCTCTTCCAAAGAGACGGCACAGGCACGAAGGGCCAGATGGCAGCCTCCCCTTCTGTGTCATTTGATGATTCTAAGCATGGAATGGAACAATTACTTCTGGTCCATGTGTGAGATCCAGAATCATAGAATGTTACAGCAATGAAATAGGTCATTCATCCCATCAAGCCTGTCCTGTATTTTTCTCCATGTGAACCGCCTAGTTCAATCCCACTCTCCTGCTCGCTCTTCATATCATCAAGCAACCATCTAATTCCCTTTTAACACAATTGCTAGACTAATCCTTGAAGTACATTTATGGCAAAAGGGGGAATTGGCTGCAGAGAAGGGGACTCTGGTCTGTAGTGTTGTGTCAGAATCCTGGAAGAGCATGACTCTTTGCTGAAGCCCCTCACAAAGAACTTTGATTAAGCAGTTGCCGATGAGCAAGGCTGGTACGCAGCATTGAACCTGGATGTTTAGAACACATAACAAGCTGTTTTGTTTAGGTCCTTCCACTACGCTGAAGACAAATGTCTGTTGTTTAACTGACTAGGAAACTACAGCATGGGTGGCAGCTGCTCATATATACACAACTTCGTGGCTACCATGATTGGGTGCAGCAAGGCAAGCAGATGCTGCTGAAGCTCCATACCACGGGTGGAAGCACCGTTCAATGGGGTAGGATATGTGTCCACAGTGTGGTCAGGAGGATGACTGCTATGAATTTACACATTTTATAAGAGTTGTGCTGCTCCTGGGGAGTTCCTGATATCTGCAATGAGAGCTCAAACCCCTGCTTGTCCATTGTCTAATAACCAGCTAGTGACAGTCCTCCTTAAGGGCTTGGGAAGGGTGATCTCTTTGGGATCAGGGTAGCTCCAAGACGATATGGGTGATGAATGATGGAAGTTTGGAATCAAGTCAAGCCTCTGACAGACTCTATAATCTGATACTTCAGCCTGGCAAGTCTGTAATGCTCCAGGGCACTTCTGATTGATCAGCCAGCCTGATTAACTAATGGAACCTGTCACTGAAGGCTGCGATTCTTCTATCTCTACTCCAAATAATCATGCAAGCTGCATAGTATTAGGCAGTTAAACTGCAGCAGTACTAGTATACATTTGGGGATCCTTAAGATTTGGCGCTGCTAACCTGCCTCTAAGCTTTCTGGATTTAGTAAGTGGGATGTGTCTCTATGTGGAGACACTGCACACCATATCAGGCAAAACCTCAGCGGCTTGGTTTGAAGACTTTTGAAACGTGGTGGGTTTGCGTGTCCAGACAGCTGGCTGAGAAAAAAAGTTACCTCCTAGGTGGGGAGGTATCCACCTGACTTTGGCAATTAATTAATGCATGAAGAAGATGTGGCTTTCAGAACCAACTGACCCATAGCAATTCCTTAAAGCCTGGTATGTTGCAGAAGGATGGCCAGATCTGGCACAGCTCTGACTTCATTTTGATGTTTTTATCTTTATCTTAGCTACACAAGGATTTTTTCCCCCCCTTCAATTGTAGATAACACAGAACCCACCATTTAAAACGGGTAGTCCCTTACATCGACCAAAAAACAAAATCCATTTGCATTAACGTCAATTTCAAAATTGCCGGTTATAGCGTCTTAAGCCCTTCATTTATTTCATCCAGAAATGGCTGTTTATTAACTAGATCGCACCTTATTTACTGCACTGAAAGCAACAACAATCATATGTGCCCGTAAATAGCACATCTTTAAAGTGCCTTGATGAGCCTTGTGCGCAGTTGCTGCACAGGCTCTTGGGCAGCATTATTGGGCTCTATAATTATATATAATGTGCTGCACTGTAAGAACTTCCTGTCAGCTCTTCCTTGCTTCTTCATGCTTGAATGTACAAATGCAGATCTTAAAAAGAAAATATTTATGCCGGACCTTTTGCTCTGAATAAACTGATCACAAACACATACATATGAGAGAGGTTTTGTTGCTGTAATAGGCTTCTGTTTGTGCCATAGGCATAACAGTGAGCCTCTCTGTCTGTCCGTGGCAAAATGTCAGATGCAGACTTAAGCACAACTTTGCCAGCCTTCAAGTCCACATAATAGGCTTGTCAACAAAATTGAAGCCCATGGAATAAAAGTGGCAGTGGCAGCACAGATACAAAATTGGCTAAATAATAGGAAACCGAGTTTGGTGGTGAAGTTGTTTTTTGGACTGGAGGAAGGTATACAGTGGGTCGGTACTTGGACCACTGCTTTTTTTATACATATTAATGACTTGGACTTGGGTGTACAGGGCACAATTTCAGAATTTGCAGTTGACACAAAACTTGGAGGTGTAGTAAACAGTGAGGAGGATAGTAATAGATTGCAAGAGGACATAGACAGGCTGGTGGAATGGGTGAGCACATGGCAGATGAAGTTTAACGCAGAGAAGTGCGAAGTGATACATTTTTGTAGGAAGAATGAACAGGTATGTAGGAACAGGTGTAGGCCATTCAGCCCCTCATGCCTGCTCTGCCATTTGATAAGATCATGGCTGATCTGTGATCTAACTCCATATACCTGCCTTTGGCCCATATCCCTTAATACCTTTGGTTACCAAAAAGCTATCTAGCTCAGATTTAAATATAAGGAGAGGCATTATAAACTAGGTGGTGCAGGAACAGAGAGACCTGGGGATATATATGCACAAATATTTGAAGGTGGCAGGACGGGTTGAGAAAGCGGTTTAAAAAAGCACCCCTGGGCTTTATAAATAGAGGCATAGAGTAAAAAAACAAAAGTTATGTTGAACCTTTATAAAACCCTGGTTCGGCCACAACTGAAGTATTGGGGCTGATTTTCGGATGGCCGAGCGGGGGCTCCTAAAATGGCGGAATCCCGGAGCAGGTTCGGAGCCCGGCTCCAACCCGCTGACTTCCGGGTTCCCCCGTGATGCATTAGGGTGCACGCGTAGCACCCGCATGCGGGACTCCCACCGGCAATTAAAGCCAGCAGGATGCTACTTTACATAGTAATTTAGATACTTGATGTACTTGACAGACCTCATTGGAATGAGATTTTGGCAGGGATGCAATTTTGAAGGATCCTCAGCGTGTTTGCCGTGCTGTGGGAAGCACTCCCTGTTGGAGCAGTGTTGAGGTGCTGAAGATGGCACGGCATGTTAACATCATTTGCTATTGTGAGTGCTGAATGTTAAAGTTCTGTCACCCGACGTTTGTCGGGTGCCAGTCTCGTCGTCCCCGACGGACAGGCACTCGAGGGTGCGGCTTAGTTCAAGAGCCTCCTGCTCCATGTCCGTGAGGACGACCAGATGTTGTGGCCCCCAGCCGGTCTTCGCCCTCTCCCGTGCATTCTGGGCTCTCTTCCCCTATAAGGGGAGAAAGTAGAGAAGCGTGAGTGAGGGATGGTGACGTGGCCAACCGCTGAATGCATTGGTTTGGGTGAGGCTGACAGTGAAAGAGATGTATCAGAGGGTGAGTATGAGACAGAGCCATGACATTGGATCAGGATTGGGTTGAATGGTAGTGGTGGGGAGGTGAGTAAGTGCAGGTAAGTTGAGGATGAGGTTTGAGTGGGTGTGAGGAGTGATGTGATAGAGTAGTGTTGGCAGTGCAGAAGGAGTTGTGGGCTGGGGGCGGTGATGTGGAAGATGGAGTGTAGGAGAATGAGTAAGTGTACTCACTTTGGCTGACCTACTTAGGTCATTGAAGCACTTCCTGCACTGGATCCATGTGCGGGAGACGTTGCTGCTGCTGGTGACCTCCTCTGTTACCTCAAGCCAGGCCTTCTTGGTGGCAGAGGCAGGCCACTTCCTCCCGTCCACTGGGTAAAAAATATCCCTCCCCATCCAGTAGGACCTGGAGTGAGGCATTGGTAAATCTAGGAGCAGCCTATCCTCAGGCCTGCTCCATTCTTTACTTTTGGTTCTTTGCTGCAGGAGCAGCATTGGAGGAATGCCCCCTTAAATAGGGCTCCTCCCGCTGACAGCCTGTGATGAGGGTGCGCAGTCTGCCTGCTGCGCATGTTGACGACGGGAAACCTGGAAGCCACGGTAAGTGACTTCAATTTACCCGCGATCGCGTGGGGAGCAGACGGATTTTACTGGGTGGGTTACCCACACGCCCAGTCGCCCCACCCCCCTCGCTGCCATCCCATCTCCCTGGTAATATCGGGGCCATTGTGTCTAATTCTGGGCACTGCACTTTAGGAAGGATATGAAGGCCTTTGAGAGGATGCAGAAAAGATTTACTAGAATAGTTCCGGGGCGAGGGACTTCAGTTACGTGGATAGACTGGTGAAGCTGGGGTTGTTCTCCTTAGAGCAGAGAAGGTTGAGAGGAGATTTGATAGTAGTGTTCAAAATAATGAAGGGTTTAGTAAATAAAGAGAAACTGCTCCCATTGGCACAAGGGTCAAGAACCAGAGAACACAGATTTAAGGAGATTGGCAAAAGAGCCAAAGGCGACTTGAGGAAAAACTTTTTACGCAGCGAGTAGTTATGATCTGGAATGTGCTGCCTGAAAGGGTGGTGGAAGCAGATTCAATCGTGGCTTTCAAAAAGGAATTGGATAAATACTTGAAGGGAAAAAATTTGCAGGGCCATGGGGAAAAAGCAGGCGAGTGGGGCTAACTGGATTGCTCTTACAACGAGCCGGCACAGGCTCGATTGGCCGAATGGCCTCTTTCTGTGCTGGAATTATTCTATGATTCTATTCTATGAAAAGTTTAGTGGCAAAGTACAGTTGGTTCTCTTTGGATAAAAAGCACCACCATCAACCTCAACAGAACAACATGGATGGGCTGATTGTGGGTGTTGCCGTCCTCTTATCTCAAAATACTTCATATTTTTACCAATTGTTGCTATGTTTTGAATTATTCTGTCTTAATTTTTGTCAATCCTTTGATAGAAAATGTGAGAAATTTTGGGGGTGGTAAGTGGTAGGTTATTTATTTATATTTGTTCCTCCTTTGGATCATGCTTGGGTCCCAGGTTTGGCACAGACTTGAGGCCAAGCTGATCCTACAGGGAGAATCATCTTGAGTCATCTTAGTCCTCTCTCGTGCATCTTCCAGTGCTCTGTTATAACGAGGTATTGGGAAAAAATCTTCCTGTAACTGACACAAAGATATTGCAAGAGCACAGAGATTACTCAAATCAAATTGATATCCCCTCTGTCCCCGTGGTGAACTTTAGATCACCATTCTATCCAGTTCATTGTGGTGTTAGCTGAAAACTGAAGAGATGAAGGAAAGAGATCTAACTTTTTTTTAAAAGGCTCTAAATTTGGGAGTGGTGTGTTGAGTTGTGTTTTAGATATGTTTTTTTTTAAATACAAGAAATCCAGTACTTACATAATGTTTTTAAATTTTTCTGTAAGTTTGCAGCAGGAGCTTTGGAACATACTGCGTCAGAAGTCAGAGATACTGCTGTACGGATTGTCCTTGACATGTATCGACAACACAGGGGTGCCATTTTGCACTACCTACCACCCGATGATGCAAATACACGCAGGAATGTGCTATACAAATCACTCTTTGATGGGTTTGCAAAGATAGATGGGAGGCCAACAGAAGCCGAGCAGCGAGTAAGTTCTGCAGTGGTGGTGCTGTACTTCCTTCTGCTGATGTTTTATTTTAATCTTCTACCTATTTACAAAGAGTTTCCAATACACAGGAAACATCTAGCTTTCAAGTAAGTTAACTTTTATGGATAATTTCTCATATATACAAACCTGGTCTGTGGTTGTGCACATTTTTTGGTTATTCAGCTGTGAAATGGGGGCATTCTGTCCCAAAGGCATTAATGAAAAAGTTTTATTTACTGTAGCAGCAAAATGAACTGTGAAAATCATAAAGGAAATGGTCACAATTTATTGAAAGCAAGTTGCAAATAGTATAGGCGGAATAACAAAGTTAATTTTTAATGTCTTTTTTTTGGTGAAAGGACCAAAAGTAATGTTACATTAAAGGAAAGAACATATTAAAAATGAGATTGTTGCAGAGTCGTGTGAGAATTTTAACACACACAACAAAGAATAAGCATCGTTTTTAAAAATTATTTATTCGGTTGCATGTTTCTACCAGGCACACAAAAAGGCAGCTGCCGAAGAGGCAGAGCGGCGGAAGAAGGAGGAAATACGGGCTCTTCAGGAACAGCTGGCGGCACTGAGAGAAATACAGGCAGAGGTCCAGGCTGAAAAGGTGTATAAACCTGACTTAACAAGGTGCAATATACAACAGTACAATAGAGAAAGAAAAGTATTGTAAGCAGCCCCTTGATTGTGCACATATTCAACTGTAACAATGTCCAAAACAAGTCTAGAAGAGGGAGACCGTTCATATCTAAATATTGGGCAGAAAGGGTCTTTTTTATAATTAGTACACAAATTTGCAGGGCTATGGGGAAAAAACGAGGGAGTGGGACTAATTGGATAGCTCAGAGCAGGCACGATGGGCTAAATGGCCTCTGCTGTACGGTTCTATGATTCTACACTAGATTCTGGAAAGGTCCCAGCGGATTGGAAAACCGCAGAAGTAACACCGCTATTCAAGAAGGAAGTGAGACAGAAAGCTGGTAACTATAGACCAGTTAGCCTAACATCTGTCATTGGGAAAATGCTAGAATCCATTATTAAGGAAGTAGTAGCAGGACATTTGGAGACACATAATACAATCAAGGAGAGTCAACATGGTTTTATGAAGGGGAAATCGTGTCTGACAAATTTATTAGAGTTCTTTGAGGAAGTAACGGGCAGAGTGGATAAAGGGGAACCAATGGATGCAGTATTGTATTTCCAAAAGACATTCAATAAGGTGCCACATAAAAGATTACTGCACAAGATAAGAGCTCATGGTATTGGGGGTAATGTACTGGCATGGATAGAGGATTGGCTAACTAACAAAAAACCAAGAGTCAGGATAAAAGGGTCATTTTCAAAATGGCAATCTGTAACTAGTGGGGTGCCGCAGGGCTAATTGCTGGGGCCTTAACTATTTACAATATATATCAATGACTTGGATGAAGGAACAGAGTGTATTGTGGCCAAATTTGCTGATCATACAAAGATAGGTGGAAAAGCAAGTTGCGATGAGGACACAAAGTGTCTGCAAAGGGATATTGACAGGTTAAGCGAATGGGCAAAAATTTGCAGATGGAATATAATGTGGGAAAATGTGAAGTCATTCACTTTGGGAGGAAAAATAAAAAAGCAAAACGCGGTACAGAGGGATCTGCGTGTCCTCGTACATGAAATACAAAAAGTCAACATACAGGTGCAGCAGGTAATCCGGAAGGCAAATGGAATATTGGCCTTTATTTCTAGGGGAATGGAGTATAAAAGCAGGGAAGTCATGCTACAACTATACAGTATGCTGGTGAGACCACACCTGGAGTACTGCGTACAGTTCTGGTGCCCTTATTTAAGGAAGGACACACATGCATTGGAAGCAGTTCAGAGAAGGTTCACTATGTTGATTCCGGGTATGGAAGGGTTGTCTTATGAGGAAAGATTGAACAGGTTGGATTTATACTCATTGGAGTTTAGAAGAATGAGAGGAGATCTTATTGAAACATATAAGATTCTGAGGGGACTCGATGGGGTAGATGCTGAGAGGATGTTACCCCTCATGGGGGAATCTAAAACTAGGGGGCATAGTCTCAGAATAAGGGGTCGCCCGTTTAAGATGGAAATGAGGAGGAATTTCTTCTCCCAGAGGGTCATTGAACACTCGAGGCTGAATTAGACAAATTTTTGATCAGCAAGGGAGTCAAAGAATATGGGGGAAAGTGGAGTTGAGGTAAAAATCAGATCAGCCATGATCTCATTAAATGGCGGAGCAGGCTTGAAGGGCCAAATGGCCTACTCCTGCTCCGATCTCTTATGGTCTTATACTCCTGATGGGGTGTCACTCGTGCCCAAAGCAACAGTATTACTGGACTAAACAGTAATTGTACCCAGCGGCAACATCTGAAAGGGGAGGAGTAGAGAAAAATCTTCACTGTCGTGTGCTTCAGATGCTGAACTGTTCAGTAACCTATTATTAGGCCTCTGCCCATCATAGAAACAGGAGGAGGCCATTCAGCCCCTCGCGCCTGTTCCACCATTCAACTAGATTATGGCTAATCTGTATCTTAACTCCATTTACCCGCCTTGGTTTGGCAATCCTTAATACCCTTGCCTAACAAAAACCTATCCATCCCAGTTTTGAAATTTTCAATTGTCCTAGCCTAAACAGCTTTATGGGGGAGAGTGTTCCATATTCCCACTACCCTTTGTGTGAAGAAGTGCTTCCTGACAATCCCTGGACTGCCTAGCTCAAATTTTACAGTAATGTCCAGGACTCACCATAGGAAATAGTTTCTCTCTGTCTGTCCTATTACACCCTTTAATCACCTTGAACACCTCAATTAGATCACCCCTCAATTGTCTATACCTGGGGGAATACAAGTTTAGCCTATGCAACCTCTCCTCACTGCACCCCCTCCAAGACCAATATATCCTTCCTGAGGTGCGGTGCCCAGAACTGAACACAGGACTCCAGATGGGGTCCAACCAGAGCTTTATATCGCTGTAACATAACTTCCACCCCTTTGTATTCCAGCCCCCTTGAGATAAAGGTAAACATTCCATTAGCCTTTTTAATTCTTTGTTGTACCTGTCCACTAGCTTTTAGTGATTTCAGTACACAGACCCATAAATCTTTCTGCTCCTCCACAGTTCCTAGCTTCGCACCTTTTAGAAAATACCCTGATCTATCTTTCTTGGGTCCAAATGGATGACCCCACATTAAACTCCATCTGCCACAGTTTTACCCACTCACTTAATCTATCAATGCCCCTTTGCAACTTTCTGCTTCTATCTACACTATTTACTATGCCACCTAACTTAGTGTCGTCAGCAATCTTAGATATGTGGCTATCTATTCCTTGGGGGATACCACTGCTCATATCCTGCCAATATGAGTACATGCCCATTATCCCTACTCTCTGTCTCCTACCTCCTAACCAATTCCCTACCCATGTCAGTAGGTTACGTCCATTTCCATGCACTCTCATTTTTATTAATGGTCTCTTGTGTGAAATGTATCGAATGCCTTCTGGAAGTCCTTATAAATACCATCCATAGACATCTCTTATCTATCACTTTCGGTGTCTCCTCAAAAAATTCAACTAGGTTTGTGAGACATGACTTACCCTTTACAAATCTGTGCCGGCTCTCGCTGATCAGTTCATATTTGTCCAAGTGCTCAGTCACTCTGTCCCTAATAACAGATTCTAGTAACTTCCTCGCAACAGACGTTAAACTAATAGGCCTATAATTTCCTAGTTTATCCCTCCTACTTTTCTTAAATAATGGCGTGACATTGGCAATTTTCCAATCCATGGGGACAATTCCTGAATCAAGAGAGTTTTGGAAGATCATGACTAAAATATCTACAATTTCCTCACCTTTTAATATCCCGGGATGGAAACCATCAGGCCTTGGAGATTTATCTATCTTTAGTCTCGTTATTTTCTCCAATACCATTTTTAAGCATATATTAAATCTAATAAGTTCCCCCCCCTTGATTTAGTTTTAGTTTTCCTCACACCTCTGGTACTTTATCCTCTTTCTCTACGGTGAAGACCAATGCAAAGTAAGTATTTAGCAAACCTGCCATTTTTTGATTTTCAATTCTAATGTCATCTGCATATGTCTTTAAGGGCCCCACAATACTCTTAGCCACCCTCATTCTCTTAATATACTTGTAAAAACCTTGAGTGTTATCCTTGATATCGCTCGCAAGTTTTTTCTTGTATTCCTTTTTTGCAGCTCTGACTACTTTCTTGTATCCCTTTGCTGTTCTTCATATCCCTCCCAGTCTGTGGGATTGCCACTGTTCTTTGCAATTGTATAAGCCCTTTCCTTTAGTTTTATACTATCTTTCAATTATTTTGTTGACCCATGGTTGTTTAGTTACACAAGTAGAGCTCTTGCCCTTTAGGGATATGCACAGGTTTTGTATTGATCACCTCCCCTTGTTCATCTTTATTTTTACCCGTTAACAGTTCTGCCCAGTCTGCTGTGGTCAATTTCTGACTCAGACCTTCAAAGTCAGCCGTACCTAAATTTAAAACCTTGGTTCGTGACTCACCCTTTTCCTTCTCAAACCTAATATCGAATTCATCTTGGACTGATGTTTCTTAATTAATTTCGTCCCAGCCCCACATTAATAATGTGCAAGTCAGCAATTACCTGCAATTCCCTGATGTAACTGATATGATAGCATTGTGTTCATTTGCAAGTTTACATAAAAATGCAGCAGAAACAGAATTAAATTTCACGAACAGATGGCGAGACAAGCAAACTTTTCCACTGTGAATATTTAAGCGTCTAGTTCCACCAGGATGTGACAGACCACGGGAAGCTTTAATATCCTAACTAAAAGTGAATTGATTTCTGGTGGTATTGATACGCAAATATTTGTAAAAGCCCACAGAGAGAAGTTGCTGTAGGTATTTTTTTTGAATGACAAAGTCAGTAGTTGGTGGTGACAGATGGAAGGGAAGTCCAGGGGGAGTTTTTTTTCTGATCAAAGCACTTTCCCATTAATTATTTAAAAATATGCCGCCAGATAATCATTCTTGATGGTTGTTTAGCTGTCAAATCTTTACCTAAAAAGGGACTTGTCAAGTATTGTTTCCTTGCTGCTCATCAGTCCAGTCACAACTGCTCATCGGTTTTACTGGAACCGTTCCAGGTGCCCTCCTGTCGTTGATGTCATGGAGTGGCCTAGCAGCAGAGATAATATTTTAGGAATTATAACTTTTGAATACAGAATGGGGAAGCACTTTGAATGAAAAATACTCCTTCGGACTTCCTTTCCCCTTCAAGAGATTATGCTGCACACACTGCCGTTTTCTCATTCCTCCATGACCTCTGGAATTATTCTGTGGAACAGTTCTGTTGTCCTTACACAGTACAGCTCCAAGTACTGTCACTGAAGTTCCCCTGGGGGAGGTTAAAAACATTATATACACCAGTGGGTAAATATAGATACGGAATAAAAACTTCTTAATGGAATTTAAATTTTAACATGAATTGTTTATAATAATTGCACAGAAAAGTTACGGTTAGAGAATTCCAATTGCTTACTTCAAGTCATTTCTGTAATTCTGGCATCATCATTTGGAAGAATATGGCCTGGAATGTGAATTTTAGAGATGATATCTGAAAACTTAGTTGCCGAACTCGAACGTAAAAGAGTGCCTTAAAAGGCCAGATCTACCAAATTGCCCCAAATGTTATGAAAGGAGATATCTGCACACTTGGCATTTTCAGGGACCCTTCATTACCCTGCTTTATACCCCAGGACTGCTGCCTGGGGACAGACATTTTGTGTAGCATTTGCGCAGTTCAACTTGAATGAAGAAAGGAGAAGGGTTAGGTGGGAGGGAAAGAGGGAAGGGGCTGCATGTCCATGCATGAGAAAAGACGAGGGCTTTTTCTGTGCTCAAGAAACGCACAAAAGTGGAAGTAGTCGATCGTGAATCAGTAGAATAATCTTTCCCTATTTACCCTCTCAAACCTTTCCAACAGTTTGAACATTTCTGTCGGGGGTTCCCTTAAAAATGTATTTAGTTTTAGCTCATATGTCATTGGTTCAGTGATATTTTCTATCATCCAACAGGCTGAAAGTGTACTGGGAATCGTGCCTATGCCGACTCTCTTAAAGAGCTCTCCCCTTCGTCCCATTCACCTGTCCTTTCTCCATTTCTGTTTAAATTTTCTTTTTCAATTATTTAAATGCTTCCCTTTTAAAAGATATTATGATTTCTGCTTCCACCAATATTTCTAGTAGAGCATTCCATTTCCTAACAAAACTCTGTTTTTCAAAAAAAAAATGTTTCTCCTAACCTGTTCTTTTGGTGATGGCAATAAATTGATGCCATCTAGTTACTGACTCACCAGCCACCAAAACCGCTCATAATTTTGAATAACTCTATTGATCTTAAACTTCTCTGTACCAATGAAAGAGCCCTACTTTCTCTAATCTTTCCTCAGAAATAAAGCCTCTCGTCCCTGGTATCATCTTAACGAGTCTCCTCTGCACCCTCTCCGTGGTCTTGACATCCTTCCCAAAGTAAGGCACCCAAAATGGGACTCAACAGGGTTGATTTTTGTTTCAGGCATAGATTGGGCAGGTGGTGGGTTGGTCGTCCATTACACCAACCAATAACGTTGGCAGAAAGCCTGATCAATTTTGGTGCTCAATCTTCATTTAGATGAAAGTGTTAAGCGTTTTGAGTGCTGTCGGACACCTTGCCGATTGAGGAAGCGGGAAATCTGGTGGCTCCTCCACAGAGCTGAGGTGCAAATGTTCATTTGTTGGGGGGAGGCAGGCGGGGGGAGTCACTAAAATCGCTAAAACAACATACCTGCAACACTTTCAGAATGGCTTCCAGCAGTCCCTTTAAGGGTTGCTGGTTGGGTTACTATATTGTGGTGCCCCTACAGACATCCCACCTGAAATTAACTAATTTGACACAGATTGGGAAATGAACTAGAGTCCTTCCAGGCTGTATGCCTCGGACTTTATCAACTGAGCTGTCTTGGCAGCTACAACCAAACACTAATGAGAAGTGAGTGTGAATGGGAGATAATGGTATGAAGACCACCATCTTCAGCGAATTTCAGTAGGCTAATCTACCCTTGAAGAGACTGATAAAAATTCTCTGTGCCAACAATAGTTCCTCCACCAACATTTTTTCCTTTTATACTTTGTTTTTTTTCTTGCTCCATGGCTAACAATTGTGAACTTGTGTGTGGTCTAATGTGGGCTGAGCAGATCTTCCTACTGATTAATACCGAAACCACATCCTCCTGCCATTAGACATGTGATGTCACTGCAGTAGGGGGTGTAATTTCCCATAGAGCAGTGAAGCTAAGAAAATGCCTCCTCTGCAATGCATGCCTGTCTATACTGTGAGAAAATGTCATTCTGTGCATTAAGGGTCCTGCTGGACTTTAAATGATAAGGCCATAGATACGCTAGTGGGCAACGAGCAGCATATTTTCCATACACAAACTGTGTGAAATATATAAGTAGCTTTACTGGACTGGGTAATGTGGGCTCCGAAATCCCCTGGCCACAACCTGTGAACTTCACGATCCTCATTTCTGCACCAATTGTTGTTACACGTACATGCAGTTGCTGCTTGAAAAATAAATATATTAAAGTAATGTTTTTTAAAAAGGCTCCATAAAGAATGAATTGGTTTCTATATCTCTGCCTTTTTTTCTCTTGTCCAGCTTCCTAGACAGTGTTCACATCCTGAGCAAAATCGATCCACCACTTTATCTTTGCCTTCTTTACTAAACCCAGCATTATTTTATTTCCCACTTCAGACTCCAATCCTATCTGTTCCTTGAACCTAAACTACAATGAAGCTCTGTGTTCCACAGACCAGGCTATGCTCACTGCCAGACTCCTCCCCCCTCATTATTTGACTTTCTATCTCTCTCTCAACGTTTCATGAGTACAGTGTTTGGGTGAACCACACTCTTGGACTATAAGTAGACTCATGCCTCAACTGTTTTTTGCAAAGCACTCAGTTTGGTGCCTGCCTGTCTTTTTACTTGCACTTTCTGCTACTAAATACTCATTCTTATGACCCTATGTGACAGTTCACTGGTTTTGGTTTAATAACATAAGCTATTTTGATAATCCTGACTCTCAAAATGAAGCACAACTCATTTGCTCATTTTCCTACCATTTTCTCCCTGTCCTGAAGGTGTTGGGATGCAGCTTTCTAGCACTGTACTTCATTCAAGTGGCCTTCATGTCAAAGATGGGGCAGTCACATTTAAGGCTGGCCCTGCACTCATCCAATATCCACTGTGACATTTTATGCCTGGTGCTACTGGATAGCAGTCAGGAGCAGAAATCCTAGATGATTTTCCCCTCTTTAACCCAGAGGCACTGAGCCCAGTTATAGTGTCGCCATTGCTGCCCCAGCGGACATTGGCTAATCCAGGCGTGAAACCTGGAACCTGCATAGTCTGTGTAGCTCTCCACCCTACCGTGCCATACACTGAAACATATGTTTACAATTTGGTTCTTGTGCAGATTGCAAAACTCATTTGAAATTGGCTCTATAATGAGTTGCATCCTGTGATATCAGGTCTCTTCCAGCTGCTGTCTACTCTTAATTTGAATCACTCAGCGCTGTCATTGGGGAACAAAGATGATAATTTGCTCTCAATTATGATTTCTCAGAAGTGCAATTGAAACTCCAGTGCATGAAGTGATTCTATTCTAGTATTATAATTATTTCACACTGAGACTATATACTTAAGAAACCAGTTACATTTGTTCTGCTAGACTGTCTATTTTCTGCTCATTGCTCCAGAGCTAAAAGTTACACTCTTTGTGGATGCTGTACTGTAGGCCAACCATTTGTAATCACACATGTAATAAGCTCAGTCATTACACATGTGCAGCACATGGATAGCCAATCATTGCCGTTTTTTGGATAATGACACAGCTATACTTGACTCACTATTAGATACGGTAGGATGAATTTTATTTGCCTGACATGGCCAACAATTTCCATATTTGATGATTTTTCAACATGGTAATAACACTTGCTGTTATATAGCACATTTAACATAAACCCCAAAGCGCTTCACAGAGGCGAAGAAAAATGGATATCTAGCCAAAGAAAGAACTATTAGGAGGGGTGACCAAAAGCTTGGTCGAAGAGGTGGGTCTTAAAGAGAGCCTTAAGGAGAGGGGGTTGTAGAGGCAGAGGGGTTTAGGGAGGAAATTCTAGAATGTGGGCCACAGGCAAGTGAAGGCACTGTTGCCAGTGGTGGGATAAACAGATGAGGGTGCACAAGAGTCTGGAATTAGAGAAATGGGGAGTTTGGGGAGGGTTGCAGGGCTGGAGAAGATTACAGAGATGGAGAGGGGCAAGACCATGCAGTGATTTTAACACACGGGTGAAAATTTTAAAATATAGTAATGTAAAAATTACAATTAAGTAGAAGGAAATACAAGAAAAAACAATGGAAGGAAATATAATCCCTGAATTTACACTATATAAGCGCCATAGGACGTTTTACTACGTTAAAGGTGCTATATAAATGCAAATTGTTGTTGTACATCACCTTTAACATACAGAATTTCCCACGGTACCTTTCAGAGTACTAGTAAGAGGGATGGGATGATTGAAGACCTGGACGCAAAGATGAGACTTGAGAAGGTTTCCAGTAGGGGAGGCAGAAGTAGTGAGTTGGAGATGTATAGAGAGTGAGTCTCTGAGCAAAAGGCCCAGGCAACTGAAAGTGCTGCACCAATGGTCTGGCAGAGGGAGGGATTGCACAGGAGGCCAGGACGTAAAGACTGAATGGGATGGGCAGAAATTAAGTCTGTTTCAGAGTAGGTAGCAAAGGCAAGTTGGAGCAAGACCACGAAGGGACTTTAAAAAAAAATGCGGATTTTAAAATTAATTTCGGGTGGTGGGGGGGAGCACAGGAAGCCAGTGTAGATCCCGGAAGATGGGAGTGACTGGCATGCAGAACCTGGATTTGGACAGGATGTGGGCAGCTGTATTTTGGACAAGTTGGTGCTTGTGGAGTGTGGACGAAGGAAGGCCAGCAAGGAGAGTCTGGAGGTGACAATATTATGGAAATGAAGGTGAGCAGTTTTGCTGATTGAGAGGATATGGGGTTTGAAGCTCAGCTCAGGCTGAACATGCTGCCAAGGTTGTGCAGAGTCTGGTTCATAAGTAAGAGGCCATGATGGGGGTGGATTCAGTGTCCAAGGAGCAGAGTCTGCCACAGGTGCCAAGAATGATGTTCAGTTGAATGAAGCTATGGCCCATCCAAGACTTGATGTCTGACAGGATGGAGGTGGTTGAAGTGCCAAAAGATGTGGTGGAACGGCAGAGCAGAGCGTTTATCAGCATATGTATGGAAGTTGACCCCTGCGGATAATGCTACTGAGGGGCAACATTTGAATGGGACAAAGGAAGGGGGCCAAGGATGAATCTTTGCGGACTCCTGAAGTGATTGTATGGGGTCGGGAGAGAAATCTTCACTAGAGATGCGCTGACTCTCCAGAGAGGTCCAATCAATAAATATTGTAAAGGAAGTGTATGTTGCTCCTGCTCCACAACTGCAAACCTTCTTATTAACAGTGAAGTTTGTCAACTTCAAAAAGACGCTAGTTCTGTTGTAAGTAATTATTGGCACAGTGGTACTTTGTTAGTCTTGATATCTCCTGTATTAATGTTCGCATTTAATTCCCTCCAGCTAAAAACTTAATCTTTATGCAAATTCAAGTTGCCGAATCATCTTAATCATTAACAGCAGGATACTTAAATGAGCAAAGAAAGGAAATGTAAATTTATGCCCTGCTTTTTACTGTCAGTGTAGAATTATCAAAAAGAAATGATTGTACGGATTAAGTTTTAGTTGGAAGATTTCTCCATTGGTACTTTGTTCACTTTTTATTTATAAAGCAGTTCCCATTTGATGTTTTAAAATAATTCAAACCGTCACTCTTAGAATTTGAGACATGACATGTGGTAAGTGTAGCATGCTTGGGAGGAACAAGTTCCCAAAGCTTTTCCATCATAGGGGATTTCCTCACTTCATGTCTGGGTCTGTTGTGGACTAATTGATGGAGGTTGATTACCATGATTAGCCAACAACTCCATTATTGTTGTATCATGCGACTACCAGGATGGTAGAAGGCGAACTAGGTGGGCTGTGGTCTTTTTTCATCTAGTAATTCCTATGTTTCTAGAACTAACCATGGAACTATCTATTTTTGTAATCAAAGGTCGACTGTTCTGTGTAGCATTGACTTTCTTTTTATTTACTCAGAAACAAAATGATTAACTCAGTGGTTCTTGACTTTATCGTGGTGGGTCCCACTACCTAAGAATGCTGTCTCGAAATAATTAAAAATCAGAAGCTTCACTCAGACCAAATTACCTTTTGTAGCTTTGAAAGCGAGATTGTTTCTGCAATTAATTCCCCAAGAATGCAGTCTTATTATAACTGGCAGATCTCCTGTGCCGTTGATCACAGTAAGTCAGAGGGTCCCCTGCTGTGTGCGACTGTGTCTCTCCACCCCCCCCCCCCCCCCCAAATCCCTGCCAGGTCAACAAGGCATGAGATTTATGGACACGAAGTCCACAATTAACACAAACTTACTAAGTTGTCTAGACACAGATTTACACATTTGTGATCGTCCTTGCATAAAAGAGCTGCAGTATCTGTGCATTTATGCATAAAATGGGAATGTAAAATATAGTCTGTTGTCCTATAACTGCACCCCAACACTCTATTTGCTCTATCGCTTCTCAGCATTGCTCATGAACCTTTAGAAATCCAAGCACTAGGACGCCCAGATCTCTTTCTTTCTCTGCCTGCTTTAATGTTTTTCCTTGAAGGGTGTTTGTATGTTCAGCATTCACCTGTCCACATGCATAACACTGCACTTCTCCAAATTAAACATTATTTGCCAGTCACGAGCCCAGTCCCCCAACACGTCAAGATCTGCCTAAAGCAGTCGAGCATCGTCTACAGTCCTGACACTCGCACAAATCTTAGTATCATCTGCAAATTTGCAGATCGTGCCCGCAACACCTATATCTAGATCATTAATAAAAAAAATTAATAAAGAGCAACGGTCTCAACACTGATCCCTGTGGGACAACACTGGTGACCTGTCTCCAAACCGATCCATATCCATCTATAACTACTTTCTGCCTATGCCCTTCGAGACAGTTTTCAATCCAGCTCCATATATTACCACTAGTACCAGAGGCTTTGATCTTGTAGAGAAGCCTCTTGTGTGATATCTTGTCAAATGCTTTTTGGAAGTTTAAGTAGACAATGTCTTCTAGGCTTCCCTCATCCACCATCTATCTAAGTAGTATTCCTAATGATTTCCTCATGCATCCTTCCTATTACTGATGTCAGTTATGGTTGATGAAGGACGGTTGCAATTTTCTTTTTTTTTCTGATTTGTAGTGAGTTAGTCCAGAATTTTTCCTTTACTCGTGAAGAAGGAACTAACTTGCATTTATCATTGAATGCAATGCTTCACTGTTTTGTTTCTGTGGTTGTGGGACTGTTGCATGTCACTTTGGGGCAGGCTGCAACTTCTCTTAACTCCATCTTGCACCTGAAACAAGATGCACCCCAGTTATTGTGCTTTAATGCAGTGCCTTCCATTGGCTGCTAATTAAACAAACCATAAAACTTCTGAATGCCAGTGGCACCCACCCCTTTCTCCACAGGAAGAGTTCGGTGAGAGGCAGCAGCGAGTTGAGAGAGTTAAACAGAAGTTGGCCACAAGAGGCAGCAGAGGTGGACTTCAAGGGCTAGAAATTGGGTCGTGTAGCACCCGTTGTTTCGGCGCTATGCGGCCTCCCAAACATCCAAGATGGCGTCTTGAATGCGCTGCACGTTTCCAGCTTGATGTGTGCAGACGCCATCTTGGTCTAGGTATTAGTGCATGCGCAAATACCGAACGCCGGAAGCATGTAAAGTAAGAAGAAAATGGATACAATCAGTATGCAATGCTGATTTAAAGTGATAGACACCATTTTGGGACTTATCACTCAACTCAACGCACAGTCTTAACCCCCAACCATCTGAACATCTGAGTGCCTGGAGGACCCCCACCAGCGCTATTTAAAGGGACCATGCAGGATTTACAGGTTAGTGGCTGGATTATTGCTTCTGGCTGCTGATACATTTGGAACTGTTTTTGGAGGTCTCCCATACTTGAATAATAGGACTAGGGGACATGGCCTAACAATTAGAGCCAGGCCATGCGGGAGTGAAGTTCGGAAACGTATCTACGCGCAAAGGGTGGGAGAGGTTTTGAACACTCTTCTGCAAACAGCAGTTGATGCTAGCTCAATTGTGAATTCTAAATCTGAGATTGATAGATTTCTGTGAACCTAGTGTATGATTAAGGGATATGGGGCTCAGGCGGGTATATGGAGTTAGTTCACAGGTCCACCATGATCTCGTTGAATGGCGGAACAGGCTCGAGGGGCTAAATGCCACTGCCACTTGCTGCCTCCTGATGTGCATCACCTTCTCCTGCAAGAAAACGGGATGTGTATATGGGTGATGTGCCTCTCGTGGTTGAATAGCTGCTAGTGCATGTGGCCTGTGAATTGTGGGTGGGTGGCTTACAACAGCGGTAAGGTATAAGGGTGAGAGGAAGCATCTGATTGGCAGAGTTGAGCACTGATGGAAAGAGTTGCTGGTATGTGGGTGATGGGGAGTGAAGCAGTGGATGCGGCTAGTGGTGCAGTTGGTAGGCGATGCCACTTGACAGTTGACCTTACTCACTTTGACCATTCGTGCCAAAGCATTGAACAGCTTCCTGCACTGCATCCATGTTCATGGTGCTGTGCACCTGGCATTGACTTCATCCCCCACTGCCTTTTGGGCATATGTCCGGAGGGCCTCTTGCCCCCCCCTGCTCCCTGCAGATCTAGGATGTCCCTCCTTCTGTTCAACTCTTGCACCAAGGCCTCTAGTGCATCATCAGAGAACCGTGGTACACACACTCTCGCAGGCCTGGTACCAACTCAGATTGGTGAGGTCTGGCATGCAGATTGGAGAATGTGGGATTTAGTAATGTGCAACCTTTATTCAATGTTTTAACATAACTCATCAGTGTGTAAATATAGGGATGTGACCTGCATCTGTGTTTTACGTGTACGATATCTGATCTCTGTGCAGACAGCATACTGTTATTTTTAGCAAATAACAGGTACCAGCTACCTTTAAGAGATTCTAAGAGACAGCCTCCCTTTAAGAGATTGGGGCTCCCCCTGCTGGTGGAAAGTGCAAATTGCATTGAATTCTGATGTCAATGCTGATTTCCAACGCAGCTTGCAGATAAATCCTCAGGCCTCACAAAAGTCTCGTCCTGCCTGCGCAGGGGCCATTGGGCGCGGGTTAATAACGGATCACGCTACCCGCGGCCAATTTTTTTTACCCCCAATTGTTTTAACACCTGGAACACTATACAGATGCATTGCAGTCCATTTTAGCTGCTGATTGGCGGTAATTTCACAACCACCTTTTACTTCAATTTCCATAATTCTCAGCTGTGTCTCACAGTTTACGAGCCACTGGATAATCTTATAAATCCACAGTGATTTTTGAGAAATATGCTGTTAATTGATTTAATGATTTTGCATTACGATGTAATTTTGTAGTCAGACAAGCGTATCAAGCTGCTGTGGTTGGATTTAATGGGTGCAGTAATGTAGTGGTTATGTTACTGAACTAGTAGGCCTGGACTAAGAAGCCAGAGAACATGAGTTCTAATCCCACCATGGCAGTTTAAGAATTTAAATTAAGTTTTGTTTTTAAAAAAAATGGAAATATAAAGCTGGTACCAGTAAAGTGACCATGAAGTAATTGGATTGTTGTAAAAACCCAACTGGTTCACTAATGTCCGTTTAGGGAAGGAAATGTGCTGCCCCTACACGGTCTGGCCTATAAGTGACTTCGGCCCCGCTTGACTCTTAACTGCCCCCTGAAGTGGCTGTGCAAACTACGCGGTTATATCAAAACTGCACCATCTTCTGTAGGGCAACTAGGGATGGGCAATAAATGTCAGCCTTGCCTACATCTCGAGAATGAATTTTTAACAATTCTATCCAGCAAAATGAAAGTATGG
Source organism: Heptranchias perlo (assembly GCF_035084215.1). NCBI lineage: Eukaryota > Metazoa > Chordata > Chondrichthyes > Hexanchiformes > Hexanchidae > Heptranchias > Heptranchias perlo. Next base: position 27,775,136 of record NC_090356.1, read on the forward strand.
TCCATGGATGATGGTCTCAAAAAAACATTTTCCATTTTTGCTTTGGAATGAAAAGATCTGTTAAAACACTGTCCAACATCAAAGCACAATACTCCTCCATTCCAATGTGCCATAGTTTTAGGATAACTCCATTCACTTTTTCACTGATTATGCTTGAGAAGGATTCTAATGTTTTTAATTCTTTTGTCTTTTAGGGGAAAGACACCGAAAATAGCAAACATGCTAAAACAGGTTTGTGTGAGTTTTTTCCTATTCCCTTTCTTTTATGAACGAGTGATTGAGCAATAATTGAATTCTTATTTCTCGGTATCAACTTGTGGAATGTTGATTAGCTATCGACTGTAGGGCAACAGTGGACTGAGGAGTTAGTGTAGATCTCACCCTCAGTCCCCAAAGTAGCAAACATTATGGGGTTCTCAGCTCCTGAAAATGAAACTGCCATGGATATATTGGATTCAGCAAGCCTTGTACTACAGTCTTTATTCACTGATCAACAACTCAATGTTTTTGGCAATTAGTGGAGAATGTAAACCTCTTCACTGTTGAGTTTCCAACTTTGACCCCTGACTGGATTACATAGGAACAGGACTAGACCATTGAGCCCCTCAAGTTTGTTCCACCATTCAATCAGATCATCACTGATCTGTGCCTCAATTCCATTTACCAGCTTTTGATCCATATCCCTTGATACCCTTACCGTACAAAAATCTGTTGATCATGGTCTTGAAAATATCAATTGACCTTGCATTCACAGCTTTTTGAAGGAGAGTGTTCCAGATTTCCACTACCCTTCGTGTGAAAAAGTGCTTCCTGATCTCACTCCTAACAGGCCCAGCTCTATTTTTAAGATTGTGGCCCTCTTGTTCTGAATTCCTCCTCCAGTGGAAATAGGGTAGATATAAAGAAACTATCGAATGCCATTATAATTTTAAACACCTTGATTAGATCACCCCTCGACCTTCTAAACTCAAGGGAATACAAGCCAAGTTTATGCAACCTGTCCTCATAATTTAACCCTTGTCTGTTATAGGAGGAAGACGGGAAAGTAGGGTTGAGGTCATAATCAGATCAGCCATGATCTTATCAAATGGCAGAGCAGGTTCGAGGGGCCGAATTGCCTGCTCCTGCTCTTAATTTGTATGTTCGTATCTACAGGACACTGACCTTGAACTGAGCCATTAGGTTCTTCAAAATAAATAGGCTGGAAAATTAGTCAACAGTGCTAATTTTGGGATTGCTCAGAAGCTTTCTAGTTTTCCATAAAGAGCATCAAGCTGAGCCCCTTTTTTATATGAACTGTATTACATGGAGTCTAGTTAAAAAGTTGGCAAAAAGATGAGGAAAAAAGTCTGCTTTCTCAATACTTTTTTAATGATTGCAACTGCTGGTGTGAGCTAAACCTTCAAGTACAGGTTAGTGAGTACATCGAGTTGGAGCCAAGCTCTATGTCTCAGCTTACACCCAGTAAATGAAACCTGTAGGCCTGCAGTTACAAGATGGAAATAGTTTTCTTTTTAATACATTATGTAATTGCATGCCAGGTAAAGTTAAACTTCAATAATGATACTTCAGCTGGAATATAAAATTCAGCTTTCTCCAGTTTGGTATTGGTTTGGAGGGGGAAGTGTCACCTTTTATGATTCTTTTTTCCCCCCTACTCTCACTCTTCTGATTACCAAATGAAAATCACGGACATTTTATTTCACAGATTATTCAGTTTACTTTTCAAGTTTTCCTGCAGTCAAATACAAAAAAAAAGTTGCAAAATTAGATTTATATCTTCAGTTATATACCCTTTAAATCTACTCGTTAGTTCTACTTTCTATAATAAAGGGATGCCACGTTCTTAAAAAATAGCTGCCCAAGCCACTAATATTAATATTAAGGTAACATGAGCATTGATTTGGACTGCTAGAATTAGCTGGCAGCTCCAAGTCATTCTGAAAATGCACCATTATAAACAGTTGTTTCATTTTTACAAGAACTTGCATTACTCCATGGATCTGAAAATGCCAGCTATCACAAGCAAACTGGCTGCAACATTTTAAGAAATTTTAACTAAAATTGAGCGAAGTTTACTTAATTCTATTTTTAATTAAATTGTTCCAGTTTGCACTTGCTTTCAGTGTTATATCCAGTATTATAAAATGGTTTATGTTTGATTTATTATTCTTTCTAAAGTATGACCTCTATTTTTCCCTCCACTCCCCTCCTAAAGGCATTGACTCTTTGTTAAGGTGTGCTGGCACTTTCTGGTATCTTACTCACGTTTGTGCCTTGGCTGTGAGCGTCTGAAGGTTATTTCACTGCAGAGGCTTTAGTAGACGAGCCTGATACTCACCTAATATTCAGACATGCGCTTTCAGTCAATTTCTCCTCCTTAATCCAGGGAGTTGAGGCCAACTGTGGCCATGCATAGCCCTGAATGGTCTAAGCACCGACTGAGGATTGATCCGGGAGCTTTCCCAGACTGTGTGGTTCAGGTTCCCAATGCTTAAGGTGATGGTGGGCTGCCTTCTTGAGCGATTGTTTTTACAACTGAGCAGATCACTAGGCCACTTCAGAGAGCACTGAGAGTCAAACGCTGGTGTAGGACTGGAGTTGTATGTGGGCCAGACCAGGTAGATGTGGCTGGTTCCCATCGTCAAAGAACATTAATGAACAAGTTTGCTTTTATGACAATCTGGCAGCTTTCATGGTAATTTTTCTGGTGTGTATGTTGTAGGTTTTCCCAGTGAGCCTTTTTCTTACATAGAATTTGCAGCACAGAAACAGGCCATTCAGCCCAACTGGTCTATGCTGGTATTTATGTTCCATACAAGCCAAATTCTTAAATAGAATTTGTCTCTAATACACCAAACTTGGTGATGGGTAAATGTTTGCTGCTTAATTACAGCTGTTCTGGATAAGAATCTGATGGTCGGTTTACCTTGCAGAGTTGCCTCCTATGTAAGGAAATATAGTTTTCACACAAATGCGTGAGGAATTCAAAGGGGTTATGGGTGAGAAACAACAGGAACCAGCCTTAGTGCAGTAATACTCGTGGTTAAAAATACACAACTGTGCTATCTGAGGCAAAAACAGTGAAACAAAGGATGGGCCTGTATATCCAAATATGTTGCTAAGCAACTACATTCCAGAATCACGGAATAATAACTGACGGGCCCCTAAAAGTACTGATAAGGGAACCATCTATAAGCGGCTTAAATTTACTGCAGTGAAAAGGGGGGCCAGGGGTTAACTCAGTGTATAAGTAGCCAACCCGAACTCAGACTCGGTAGAGGACAGAAAAGAAAATACCAGACAGGTAAACGAGAATGAGAGTACATGCACGAAGGAATGGGGAATGAGGTCGCGGTTTCTACGCAAAGGACAATGGGGTAATATAATTCTCAATTGTGCTTTGTAAACTACTGCTTAAATACTGTAAGGTATTGATTTTTATGCAAAATAAAGTAATGCGGCTATTAACCATTATGGTGTCAGTCTCGAACGTTGGACAGAGTGTCAAAATTGATTACACATAGCACACTTACTGTGATGGAATCTTATAGTGTAAAGGACTCCATGCCATCAGAGATACTAAAACTCCAATAAGGAAGTAATTTCATTGTACCACCAGAGGCAAAGTGCTGCTGGTACTTGTGTTGGTCTGACATTTTGATCCTAGCCATGAGATGGCTGAGATCTCAGCACTCTTACAGGCCAGTAATGCAACTTGAACGATGCTGGCTTGTATGGACCTTCCCCTGACATCAGGCATGACCTGTAACCAAAATGACAATCACAAATGTGGCTTTTGAACAACTTTACATAGGAACTTCATGTCTGTGTGTTGTTTCATAGTTGCTGAATCCACTCTGAAGTATAAACAGGGAGTATTTGGCACCATATTGCAAAATCACATTCTTTGAAAGTGGTTCAGTAATATAAACTGGGAATGAAATTGCTTATAGTTGTTGCATAGGGAGTGATTAACTGACTCATCGCAGACTGTTAGTCTTGTTAAGGAGAAATGGTATTAGGACAAGGTAAAACCTGGGTGTTAAAACGTTCACACAACATGCGTAAAATGGCATCCTGCCTGACCTGAGCAGATTCAGAATGCCTCCAGTCTATCAAATCTATGAACATTTACCTTTTGAGTATAATTTATTTAAAATAATTATTGAATAGACTGGGTTGTAGTTCATGGAAAATTGTTTTATAAGCTATTCATAAAATAGTTGTTTCTATCCTCTCCAATCCAGTGCTTTCTCGCACTGGCTGCCTTACAACCCAATTTCACTATCAACATAAAAGAAATACAACATTTCTGGATTAGGAACCGCTGATGACCGAATGGATAAGTGCACTAGTTGGTTTGGCTTTGTCCCATACAAAGGAGGAAGATCCTAGATATAATCCCTAGTCTGTGCTTAGTGATAAAGTTCACACTATTGGTTGTTACCCATTGACCACTGCCGGCAAGTGTTTCTGTGTATCATGGTTTAACGATAGCATCAACCGCAGCTATGGTGTCTCCATTCATAGCCGCTTGGGCAAGGCACAGGACGGCTGCTGATAAGCGTGGAATTAATGAGCCTGTGTCTCTGCTTTCAAGTGTGGAGCAGAAATTGGAGAGGAAAGGAATGTGCTTTAAGCTGCAAACATGGTTGTTTAAAGTGGTGTAAAGCTGAAATTGTTTAATGTGGTTATAATGCTGCTTTTGTGAGCTGTTGAAAGTATTTGTCATAGTCAGTGTATTAGAGAAAGTGTTTTTTCTATGAGAAATCCGAATTAGTACAGGATACATTCAACACAGTAATGAGGCTGGTGCACAAATTGGGAAATAAAATATATATCGGGGTACATTGTCAATAGTTGCTCTGGATGTTTGGGATGATAAGGGTGTGTTTGTACATTCCCAGGTGTGTTCATAGAACCTGTAAATCATGTTGCTTAACAAAGTAAAATGACGAATAATTAAATATTCATAGGCTCTAAAGAGTCGATGGTTTGTCAAGCCAAGTAAATTTCCCCAATGTGTTTCCCCAATAATATCTGTGACTCTTACCATTTTGGATTTTTTTTTCTTGATTTCCTGAACTTGTCTAAAAGGAAACTTGAAACAGAAAGTCACAGATGTGCTCTTGAGATAACTTCCCCTTACAGTTATGATTTTCTATATGACTTTCAGTTCATTCAAAACAAAATGGTTTATCAATTTAACGTTATGGATGGGTGCAGGAAACCCAAATATTAAATACATGGAATGGACTTCCAGATATGCTTTTCTGTGTTTTAGGTTTTTCCCTTGCTGTAAAGGTGATGGAATGTTTGGCAAGCCCACAGCTTAAGTCATGACAAGCTCATGACCAACTGCCCTTTCGGTCTAGCTCCTTCGTGTGTCTTAAGGACAAAATATTTTTTTAATAAAAAAAAAAGTCCAGAGGTGGCATTGTGACACAGCACTTTGTAGTACCAACACACAGTGCAATTTAGATTTGGTACTCCAGTTGCTGGGTTACTGACCTCATCTGTATCGTAAAGTTACCATCTTGGGAGAGAGGGGAGTTGAACGGGAGAGTTACCTGGGCCCCTCTTCTTTGGGTCCCTCTGTTGCACCTGGCAGAGGCCAGTTCCAGATCACCATTAGTGGATGCTTGAAACATGTTTTCTACCAAATCTCTCTGTTAGGTATGGCTTATTGTACAGAGCTGCTGAATTCAAGAGCAGAGAAAATTGTTCTTTTTTTATCGTTGCTGTTTTCCTAATAATGAGTACTGTTCCATGGGTGTCCTCCATTACTTCAAACAAGTAGTCATTCTTCAACTGTGAGCAGGGTTCCATTATTTCAGAAATGAAAATCTGCTGAACCCTGCGGGAGAGTTTCCCTAGTGAGGATGTTGGTTGAGGTCTGGATCAGGCACTGCTTTCCCGGTCAGCCTCACCTGCACAGCCCAACTTCCGATCCAATATCCTGTCACAGCTCATGCATAAATAGGATACTTGGACAAGTTACTAGAGGGCTGCAGGCATCAATGGAATCATACCTCCAGCATGAGTTGCCACGTTTAGGAGAAGGGAAAAAATTAAGCCTTTTTTTAGTAAACCAGCGTCTCAGTATCTCCTGTAATTTATTTTGCTTCAGATAATTTCGATGATTTGTCCTGTTTATGATGTGAAATTACAGCATGGCTGTTAAAACAGTAACTGGGCTCCAATTTTCCAAATTGATTCATATCTGAGTGGCTATTTACGCAATCAGTTTTGGGTGATTCCAGTGGTGTAGAGCATTATGCAAAAGAAAATGGGAAATACAAGTCTGAAGCCAGACAGCTGTTTGTAAATTTGCTAAACTTAAGAATTAGGTTTAGACGTGAAAGGTATGTTTTTGTATAGTTTAGTTTGAGTTTTATATTGCATATCTACAGTGTTCATCAATAGCTTTATGGGCTCAATATTTCTTTTTATACTGGTACAAATTATGGATATAAATGGATCTCTCTCACTCTTTCACACGTCTGGTTATGAGGTAATCTGTAGAACATGAACAAAATCAAACTTTGCCAACTTGTCAGTTTCTTCCAGGCAAAACTTTGAGTTACTTTCGCTGTTACACAGAGTCGTTACTCTTGCCAGACATGGCATTTCACCCGTACTATCAACCCATCGATATATCCACGTATAATTCCAATTGACATTAGAACAGTTCTTATTATCAGCAGACTGATACATATTCAAAATTATGTTTATAATCTACTCTGTGTATCTGTCCCATTTGTACTGGTGCACAAAGTTTAGATTGGCCCATTAATCAGCCTGTCTCATCTACAGTGTACAATATAACCCACTTGAGCCATGAAGCCTGGTTTCATGCTGGCGTCAGTTCAGACGTACGCCAGGCTAACATGGGATTGGACTTCAAAAACAAATCATCCAACCACCAAATCGCCCTCCGAAATTTGCATACAGTCCCTGCACGATACCACAGATGCCACATTCTACCAGTCACCTGATGTGCTTCTGCTGTAATTGGCTCTTTTAAAGAAAATAAATGATTTTTTAGAGTTCAGCTGCCCTCCTGAGAGTATCCATTATAAACTGGCACAGCTGCACCGAACTGCTTTCACTAATTCCATACACTAAGCCTGCATTGTGGCAGCGTACCTCAGTATGCCATTCAGTGCCTGGTAGGAAAACTGCATTCAAGCCAGAAGTACCCATAACAAGTCATAGTTAAACAATGGAACTGTTAACAGTTTTAGGGTTTGTATTAATACAATATTAAAAACCTAGGAAACATTAACTGTGATCCAGCTAGTCTCTAAGAATATACAATGAATGAGAGAGGGAGAGATTCACGCTAAGCACAGACAAGAATACATTGGGTCGGAAATTGCTTTTAAAGTGACGGTGAACTTAACAGCACTCACCGTTATTAAAGGCGAAATCGAAGAGCAAGTTCCAGTGACCACACATGCGCAAACGCTGAATCCGGAACTTGCTCTTCCTGGTACGCTGGCTATGTGAGAGTTCGCCAGCTGGCTCTCCATTGAAATCAGTGGAGGAGCATGAACTTGCTGCCAGAACACGGTAAGAACCCATTAAATAGACTGAAAAAGCACACTCAAATATATCTGTCTAAACTAAGTATTAACAGCGTGGTAAGTCTTAATGACTGTCAAATATCCTCTCTGGCACTGAAAATTAAATTTTAAAGATATGGAGTCTCATTGCGATTTTAATCAATATTTTTTTTTAATTAATTTTTTTACTTCCTGACCCTTTTATCTTTGTCTTTTAATTTGATATTTCTTACCTTTATTTCGCTGCCACTAACTCTTTTTACAATGATTTTACTGTTGTTGCTTGCACTTCAAGGTTTTGACTCATTGCGGCATATCAACGATGCTGCAACCTGATTGGTCGAGGGGAAAGAGAGATCCTCTCGTCAGCCGTGTAGGTCGTAGGTTCCTGGGAGTTAACGCTGGTTTCTTTTCAGGTTCACATTAGAGGAAGTTCCCACAGTAAAGACCGCGGATACAATATGGGTAAGTTAGTATGAGAGGGCCGTTTGCCGCTCACAGCAATTTCCGGCTCAAAGAATTCTTAGCGGAGAGAAACAAAGACCTGTACATAATCTAAACTGAGACTCCCTTCTCTTTTTCCCTGCCCCCCACCCCCCCAAAAAAAATCAAACTCTGGAGTAGGGAAGATCAAATCTGCATCTCTTCACTCTATGGTACTGCGAGAAAAAAAAGATTTGCACATTATCATGGGGCTAATTTTCACCTTCATCGCTTGGGTGGTAATCTTGCAGAGCAGATCACCCGCCCATCATAGAACCCACTCCTTGGAAATGAAAATCGGGTGGGTTCTATAACAGGCAGGTGCTCCACCCCGCCAGTTTACCACCCAAGCGGTGAAGGTGAAAGTTACCTCCCATGTCCTCAGAAATTCATCAATAGACTGCATCTATAATGCATTCAATACTGTTATGTGGGCGAACACAGGAGGGCTCTCCTTTTCTTCTGTGAATAACGATGTGGGGATCTTTAAAGTCCACCTGTGGATATCTGTTTAACATCCTCTTCAAAGGACAGCACCTCTGACAATGCATCACTGTCTCACTACTGCACTGGAGTGTCAGTGTAGGTTTTGTTCTTAACCCCACAACCTTCTGACTCAGTGGCGAGATTGCTACCAACTGAACCAAACTGATGCTGAAAATTGGCTCTGGAAAATGCAAGTCCATGGCATTGCTGTGAAACATTTTCCTGCCGACTGGTATTAAGATCAGGAACAGGTTCCTATTTTCCATAGTATATTTAAAATCCGACTAACTTGCAGCGTGGTGCTAAGTCATACTGACCAGGTCGATCTTCCCCTTCTCATGTCAGCCCTTCCCCTGAGCAAAACTAGAGATTATCCTGGAAGAGCAGAATTTACATGCACTATAAATAGGTGGACTAATCGCCAGATTTTCACCAAGTAGTATTGCTTGGACTTGACCGCAGTGAGTGCCCTTTTGGTTGTCCAGACTTTACTAGCCCTGGTTTGGACTCTAAGTAGACATGGCATGCCACAGAGTGAAACGTCTATACGTGACATTTTCCCGGTTTAACCCTTTCAATGCTGAAAGAAACTGTTTTAGCTTTGTAAAACTCTACTACCAGACAGCATCGAGCTTTATTTCTGGTTCCATGAATACCTTATTCTTTTGGTAATAAATTTGACAGCTGTGACGTTTTTGAATCAAATATATACAGTCCAGTGCAGGAGAAGGTCAAATAGTGAATGATTAGAACAATATTCCACCCACAGATTGACTGGCTTGGCCCCTCAGTAGATAGATCAGTAGATAGTTTACTATTGGAGTGGTGGGGTTGGGAGGGAGGGGACCGAGTGGCACATTGACATCTGTGAATGTGGAGAAATGAATTGCTGGCTTAGAGTGTATTACAAGACTGAAACAGAATTTAATGGGTTTAAATGGCATCATAAGCCATCCATGAAGGTTTATAAAGTAATCTGAGCCATAAGGTTGTATTACAGTTTGTAATGTACAATTCAAGTCAGGTGTATGTAAATTTTTAATCAAACTAATGTCAGTTCATGAGGTTAGTGAGAATTACAGTGATGTGATGGGATCTTTTTAGGCTGAGTGCCTTGAGATTGACAATGAAGCAGAGACCTGTGAACTGCAGTGCTGTTCTCCACATTTCCCTTTGGCAGTGTGCCCCTGGTTTCTATCGAGCCTATTGAAAGGTCAACAGGAAAGGAGCACCACATTTTGCACTGTATTTGACGGTTGTATTTGTGGCACAGGAAAAGTATGGTCCCAGATGCTGTTGCAGATGTGGAACTTGCTTTCTTTATATTCATCGCGGGTTGTGCCCTTGGGGGTGGGAGTACTGTCCACTGGCCAGTGACAGCACGTGAACAATATAAAAACATCTGTAGATGGAAATACTTGTGTGGCAGGAAAAGAGGGCTTTGAATCAGTTACAATGCTAAACTCGATTTCTACCAGAGTCACGTGACAGGATGAGTACTGAGAAGAACTTTGCTTGACAAGAATTTAGATAATAGTCCATGAGTTGAGATTGTTTTCAAGAGTATGTCAGAATTAAATTACATACAGCTTTATATGTATGTAATTTGTTCACTGGGAACCTGTACTTTGTTGAAAGATTATATTGCATATAGTCTTGTTATTACTGGTTTAAATAATTTGCAGCTATTTATGAACCCTGATGTTAGATGAAATTTTAGAATCTCTTATCTACAACATACTGTAAAACAAGTATAATTATGCAGGGCAATATTTTTACAGGAGGGAGCTAAAGGATAGTTCCATGCATTTTAATATTTCTGCAATGTGTACACAAATTTTTCTGTTGGTTTTATTTTTGCAGCAAATGGGCAGACACAATAATTGACAAAATAAAACCAACACAAGTTTACAGTATACCTTCGCATTCTCTTGCACAATGTCTTGGTTTCATTTGCCCTGTTATCTCTGTTCTGCGCTGAGTGGCAGGGCACAGATTTGCCCCACAATTCCTCACTTAATAACATTACATTCTCAGCTGCATAGTCAGATGGAAGCCAACTATTCCCCCAAGATGAGGGAGACAAAAAGCAGCAAGGTAGTAACATTTGGCTATTTTATGCACCCATTAGTGATTCTTCTAACTTTAGTAGTGACTCAAGGGTGGCATAAGTACACTCCGAAGGAAAGAGAATAGAAATAACTTGCCATGCCAAAAGCTATGTTCCACTTATTTGTTTCAGCAGTGAAGTTCTGTGACCAGAACATCTGTCCTGATTCCAGTTAGTGTAATTATTAATCCTTACTCAAACAAGAACTAAATCCCAAAGTAAATGAGATTACATGTAATCGCTAAGAATAAATATGCTATAACCTGAAGCAAGCAATGTGCTTATGTATCCACTGATTAAAGTGAGGTTGAAGTAACTCACAGGCTGATAATAGTTGAAATTAGTTTCAGTACAAGTTAACAGTACTGAAAAGTTAATTTATTTTTGTTTTTGACAAAAATCTGTATTTTCTTCCTAGATCGTGGGAAAAAAGCTCCTGCCCCACAACCAGATATGGGAGATGACCAGTCTTCAGTGACTACTTATTTGGATAAGTAAGTCCACTTTTAACTCACATGTCTAAAACCCATTTTCAACCAGACTCCTTTGCACCACGCTTGTGGTTGAGTTTCTTCATTAACAGTCGAGCAGACTTTGTGTCATTGTAAATATGCACACAGGTCAGTTAGAAACACTGCAGCTTCTATATTATCAATAAATGGAATTGTGGGTGCAGTTCTGGAACACTTCAAGTCCCCATTCATTCCCGTGCTACTCTGTATTTAAATACGAAAGATCGGCAGATTCATTTGAGTTTTAATTCCAAGACTGCAGGCCCTTACCTTGGGATAAGAGAGTGGAACATTTTACTCTGGATTGAAAGCAAACAGGTTCAGGAATGCATCAGCTGGTGTGGAAAGTTTGGGCTGTTTGTCCACCACCAGTCAATAATGGTAATGTGCCTACATCAGTACTGGCATGAAGTCTACCCTAGAGCCAGTTTATAAGTCATAGTTTGGGCAGATTATAGTGGCAAATCGAAGTCATATTTCAGAACAGATGTTATTTCTGGGTGAAGCTGTGAATGGGCTATTGGCTTAAACCAAAGGGAAATTGCCCCAGATTGAATAGGCTTTTTTTTTACACTTATACAATAGGGACAGAGAAATGAGTGCATTATTCATCAAATGTTTTATGCATTATTCATCAAATGTTTTATGCATTATTTATCTACGGTGTATTGACAATAACTTGCCAACTAGAATCCACTGAACATTTTGTTACTGGTAATTTGAAAACTGCTTGTCTGAAGATACAAAGAACATTATTCCTTTCTTAAAGCAATAGAAATTTCATTTACTTGCTCTAATTACACACAAAATTGAATGCATGGTCAGATTAAAGTCATCTGAGCTGCAAGACTATATTACAGCTTTGTAATATACAATGTAACATCAGATGTTGCTATTACATATTTATATTTATATATAAGCTTATTTTTCCTCTTTTTTTGTGCCAGTTTTCTCTTTCACCTCGCACACACAACACACACAATTTTCTTCCATTTCCCTCCCCCTGCAATGGAAGTGTTGGCTCCTTGAGATAAATTCTACATATGCCAGTCACTGTCCAGTACGTTACCCAAGTGACTGCTGTTTGTGTAGGCTAGATGGTGAATGTAGAAATGATATTCAACCACAGAAGCAGCAAGGCTCATGTGATGCCAACAAATTAGCTGGAAAGGGATGAGGAGTGGGAACCCTGATCAGTTTTCCCCACTGAAGCCAATTATAGGGCCTCCACCACCCCTCCAGCTACAATCAGCAAACAGCACAAACTAAGGGTCAAACCTGAGATCTTCCTATCTGTATGTGGCAGCTATCACTGTCGTAACTATTGGGTTTCAACACTGCCATGATCTCTATCATTGACCAGACTTTCTCCAACTATTTCCTTAGCTCCACTCTTCTGCACATACCTCTACCTGCCCCTAACCACTTTACCAAGGCGAAATAAAACTACCCCCAAGCTCACTCTGTTGAATCATGTCCCAACGTCAACCTCACGTGCCTCTTGCCTGCCACCTGCACTGACATTGATGTCTCTGTTAATTTTCTCCATAATTGTATTCCCTCCATCTTCATCTCCACCTTCCCTCTCAGATCCTATGTAGTCTCCCACACCGGTTACTGCCCTGGCATAACACCACCTCTGCAGCCTCAAATCTGTAGGCTCGAACACACTTACCTGGTCTGGCTGTCCACTGGCAGCTCTAAGTAGGCCACCTCAAGTCGTACACCAAAGCCACTTTGATCATCCTGGAAAGCAGAAACAACACCAAAGCTTTTTTCCACCACTAACTGTCTCCTCAGACCTCAACCCGTATTCTCTCCTCAGGTTCAAAATGCAAAGAACTATTGGACATTTTGGGCACAAAATTGAGGCCAACACCATTGCAGCCACTGTACCCGGCCTCTTTTTCTATCCCCAAACTTCCATCTCTCCCATCTGCCCTCCATCCAACCGTGCCCTCACCTTTCTACTCTAATTTCTTCACAACAGACTGTTAGCAAAAATTAAAGCTCGTGGAATTGGAGCCAACCTATTGACCAGTTGGGAATTGGTTAGGAAGTAGGAAACGGAGAGTAGGTATAATGGATATGTATTCCAATTGGCAGGATGTGACTAGTGGTGTCCCCCAGGATTCTGTACGGAGGTCTCAGCTTTTAACTATATTTATAAATGACTTCAATGAAGGAATAGAGAGCCGTATATCCAAATTTGCTGGCACAGTAAATAATGTAGATGGGAGCAGAAAGTTGCAAAGGGACATTGATAGATTAAGTGAGTGGGCAAAATTGTGGCAGATGGAGTTTAATGTGGGGAATTGTGAGGTCATCCATTTTGGATCTAAGAAAGATAGATCAGAGTATTTTCTAAATGATGAGAATCTAGAAACTGTGGAGGAGCAGAGAGATTTAGGGGTCCATGTACAGAAACTACTAAAAACTAGTGGACAGTCACAAAAAATAATCAAAAAGTCTAATGGAATGTTAGCCTTTATCTCAAGGGGGCTGGAATACAAAGGGGTGGAAGTTATGCTACAGTTGTAGAGAGCTCTTGTTAGGCTGCATCTGGTGTACTGCGTTTAGTTCTGGGCATCGCACCTCAGGAAAAATATATTGGCCTGGGAGGGGGTGCAGCGCAGATTCACCACAATGATAATGGGGCTAAAAGGGTTAAATTATGAGGACGGGTTCCATGTACTTGGCTTGTATTCCCTCAAGTATAGAAGATTAAGGGGTGATCTAATTGAGATGTTTAAGATGATTAAGGATGAAATCAGAGCAATAGTGAGAAAGAATATTGGCTCAGAAAATCAAAGATGTAGAATCAGTCTGGTTGGAGTTAAGAAGCACCAAGAGGCAGAAAACACAGGTGAAAGTTGTCTATAGGCCTCCAAACAGTAATGGTAATGTAGGGGATGGGATCAAACAGGAAATTAGGGATGCATGTAACAAGGGTACTATAGTAATCATGGGTGACTTTAATCTACATATAGACTGGCCAAATCAAATTAGCAATAATACTGTGGAGGATGAATTCCTGGAGTGTGTACGAGATGGTTTTTTAGACCAGTACGTTGAGGAGCCAACCAGGGAACAGGCTATCCTTGATTGGGTATTGTGCAATGAGAAGGAGTTAATTAATAATCTTGTGTGGGGTTCTTTAGGGAAGAGTGACCATAACGTGATAGAATTCTTCATTAAGATGGAAAGTGAAAGAGTCCAATCCGAAACTAGGGCCCTAAATCTAAACAAAGGAAACTACAAAGGTATGAGGAGTGAGTTGGCTATGATAGATTAGGAAGCTTCATTAAAAGGCATGACAGTGGATAGGCAATGGCTAACATTTAAGGAACAAATGCATAAATTGCTGCAATTATACATTCCTTTCTGGCGCAAAAACACAAAAGGAAAAACGGCCCAACCATGGCTGACAAAAGAAATTAAGGATAGTATTAGATCCAAAGAGCACTCATTAAAAAGTTGCCAGAAAAAGTAGCAAGCCTGAGGATCGGGAGCAGTTTAGAATTCAGCAAAAAAGGACCAAAGGGGAAAAATAGGGTATGAGAGTAAACTTGCAAGGAACATAAAAGTGAACTGTAAAAGCTTCTACAAGTATATAAAAAGATTAGTGAAGACAAATGTAGGTCCCTTACAGTCAGAAACTGCAGAATTTATAATGGGGAACAAGGAAATGGCAGAGCAATCAAACAAATACTTTGGTTCTGTCTTCGTGGAAGAGGACACAAATAACTTTCCAGAAATGTTCGGGAACCAAGGGACTAGTGAGAAGGAGGAAGTAAAGGAAATTAGTATTAGTAAAAAAAAGTGTTGGAGAAATTAATGGGACTAAAAGCCGATAAATCCCCAGGGCCTGATAACTGCATCCCAGAGTACTAAAAGAGGTAGCCATGGAAATAGTGGATGCACTGGTTGTCATCTTCCAAAATTCTATAGATTATGGAACAGTTCTACAGATTGGAGGGTGGTAAATATAACCCCACTATTTAAAAAAGGAGGGAGAGAGAAAACAGGGAATTACAGACCGGTTAGCCTACCATCAGTAGTAGGGAAAATGCTCGAGTCCATTATAAAGGATGTGATAACAGGACACTTAGAAAATATCAATGGGATTAGACAAAGTCAACATGGATTTATGAAAGGGAAATCATGTTTGACAAACCTACTGGAGTTTTTTGAGGATGTAACTGGTAGAATAGATAAGGGAGAACCAGTGGATGTGGTGGAATTGGAGCCAACCTATTGACCAGTTGGGAATTGGTTAGGAAGTCCCACATAAGAGGCTAGTGTGCAAAATTAAAGCACGTGGGATTGGTGGTAATATACTGGCATGGATTGAAAATTGGTTAACAGACAGGAAACAGAGAGTAGGAAAAAATGGGTCTTTTTCAGGGTGGCAGGCAGTGACTAGTGGGGTACCGCAGGGATCAGTGCTTGGGCCCCAGCTATTTACAATATATATCAATGATTTGGATGAGGGAACCAAATATAATATTTCCAAGTCTGCTGACGACACAAAACTAGGTGGGATCGTTAGTTGTGAGGAGGATGCAAAGAGGCTTCAAGGCGATTTAGACAAGTTGAGTGAGTGGGCAAATACATGGCAGATGCAGTATAATGTGGATAAATGTCAAGTTATCCACTTCGGAAGGGAAAACAGAAAGGCAGAGTATTATTTAAATTGGGAAATGTTGACATACAAAGGGACCTGGGTGTCCTTGTACACCAGTCACTGAAAGCAAACATGCATGTGCAGCAAGCAGTCAGGAAGGCAAAAGGTATGTTGGCCTTCATTGCAAGAGGATTTGAGTACAGGAGCAAGGATGTCTTGCTGCAGTCATATAGGACTTTGGTGAGACCACACCTGGAGTATCGTGTGCAGTTTTGGTCTCCTTACCTAAGAAAGGATATACTTGCCATAGAGGGAGTGCAGCGAGGGTTCACCACACTGATTCCTGGGATGGCAGGACTGTTGTATGAGGAGAGATTGGTTCGACTCGGCCTGTATTCACTCAAGTTTAGAAGAATGAGAGGGGATCTCATTAAAACATATAAAATTCTGACAGGACTAGACAGATTGGATGCAGGGAGGATGTTTCCCTGGCTTGGGGGTCCAGAACGAGGGGTCACAGTCTCAGGATGATACGGGGTAGGACATTTAGGACTGAGATGAGGAGAAATTTCTTCACTCAGAGGGTGATGAACCTGTGGAATTCTCTACCACAGAACGCTGTGGAGGCCAAGTCACTGAATATATTTAAGAAGGAGCTAGATAGATTTCTAGACACAAAAGGCATCAAGGGGTATGGGGAGAGAGCAGGAATATGGTATTGAGATAGAGAATCAATCATGATCATATTGAATGGCGGAGCAGGCTCGAATGGCCTACTCCTGCTCCTATTTTCTCGGTTTCTATTTTAAAGGATTTGATAGGGTAACATAAGAACATAAGAAGTAGGAGCAGGAGTAGGCCATATGGCCCCTTGAGCCTGCTCCGCTATTCATTAAGATCATGGCTGATCTTCGCCCTCAACTCAACTTTCCCACCTGACCCCCATAACTCTTGATTCCCTTAGAGTCCAAAAATCTATCGATCTCAGTCTTGAATATCCTCAACGACTGAGCATCCACAGCCCTCTGGGGTAGACAATTCCAAAGATTCACAACCCTCTGAGTGAAGAATTTCTCCTCATCTCAGTAGTAAATGGCTGACCCCTTATCCTGAGACTATGTCCCCTAGTTCTAGACTTTCCAGCCAGGAGAACCAGCCTCTCAGCATCTAATAGTTCAATAGAGATAAGCTATTTCCTCTGGCGGGGGAGTCCAAAACAAGGGGGTATAACCTTAAAGTTAGAGCTAGGCCGTTCAGGAGTGATGTCGGGAACCACTTCTTCACATAAAGTGCAGTGGAAATCTGGCACTCTTTCCCCACCCCCACCCCCACCCCCAAAAAAAAAGCTGTTGAGGCTGGGGGTCAATTGAAAATGTCAAAACTGAGATTGATAGATTTTTGTTAGGCAAGGGTATTAATGGATTTGGAACCAATACGGGTAAATGGAGTTAAGATACAAATCAGTCGTGATCTAACTGAATGGCAGAACACGCACGGGGGCCTGAATAGCTTACTCCTGTACCTATGTTCCTTCCCGATCTCCCTCAGCCCGCTCATCTTATCCATAAAGTAGCATCTGCTCCCTCAATCCTCTTCCATCCTTGTCCCTGATCACTCAACTTTGCTTCTTTTCCCCCATGCTTGCTGGCATCATCACCCTGTATCTCGTCCATCCTCCACCACCTTCAAATCCGCTCTACTGTATAGGAAACCCACCCCAAATGTTTCCATTCTTTCCAGCTACTACTGATCTCAAAGCTTTCCTTCCTCTCAACACCTGGAACTCGTTGCTGCCTTGCAACTTAGCTCCCACCTTTCCCCCTATTCCTTCCTCCCTTTAAGCTGGTACTGATGCTGCCCAAATAAAGTCACAAACGATGGCCAGTGTAATTATGACCATGGCTTCCTATCTCCTCATGCTCCTCCATCTCTCTGCTGCTTTCAATACTGTTGAGTGCACCATCATCCTCCAACATCTCTGCAGTCCAGCTCCAGGGCACTGCTCCCTTCTGGTTCCGTTCTTAACCTGACTCAGTGCAGGTTGCTGCTACCACATTGCTGCTTACAGTTTCCTCTCCCATGTTTGTGGGGTTACTTATGGTGTAACCCGGAGTTCATCAATTACTATTCACCATCTAAATGCTACCTCCGGGAGAGATTACCTGCAAGCACAGGGTCAGGTGCGACATATGTGCTGACGATGACCTGTTCTACCTCCCAACTTCCTCCGTTGACTCTGAGGTTGTTGCCTTGTTGTAAAATTTTCTGTCTGATATCAAGATCTGGAAGAGTCGAGACTTCTTCCATCTGAATGATGGCAAGACCGAGAACTTCCTCTTCGGTGCCTGGCAGCATTTCCAGGCGTCTGCCTTCAGTTCTATAAACCTCCGTGAATGCCATCTCAAGCTGAATCAGATAATGCATAACCTTGGCACCCTGCTCAACGCTGCTTTCTTCCCCACATCCAAAACTGCCTTCTACTACCCCTGTGAAACCCTAGTCCGTGTCGTATTCATCTCGAGGCTTGATTTCTCTAATACTCTGCAATCTGGCCTCCCCATTATCAGTACTACACTGTCTTCAACTCATCTGAACTGCTGCAGCCCGCATCCTCCCCCACGCCAAGTCCTGCACTCCCATTATCCCTGTCCTCACCTGCACCAAGCCACACACCGCTCCAAGCTCCAATGGCTCCCAGTGCTCCAGCAGGATGAGTTCAAAATTCTTGTCTTTATTTTCAAATCATTCCACTGCCTTGCCCAACTGTAACATGGTAATCTGCTTCTGCCCTACGTTCCTGCAGGTACCCTCTGCTTCCTGGATTTCTTCTTTTTCCCTTAGTTTTCTGGACTTCTCCTTGCTCCCTTTGCTCAACCATTGGTATCCACTTGTTCAGCCACCCCCCTCTGCAGTGTCACCACTCTCCATGCTTTCAAAAGCCTCCTCAAAACGATCCAGTTTCTCTTTTTAGTTCTCCATCCTAGCCTCACCATATCTCTCCCCTTTCCCATGCTTGTTGTCAACAACATCCCGTTCCTCATTATAAAGTTCCCTGAGACATCTTGTTACACGCAAGAAGTGCTATATAAATGCAAGTAATTTTTGTTAACCAGCTGAACCATTGGGACCATGTCAGTTGATTCTCCTGTGAGCCCATGGAGTTGGCGACAATTACATTGGCACCATAGCATTGTATCATGTGAGCATTGTATGCATCAACAATGGGAAAATTGTTATTTTAATTGATTGCTTCTGAGGGGCGAGGCTCAAAAATTAGTGTAGATGGCATACAGGCTGTCCAAGAGCACTTAAGAATAAACCTGAAAAGTTTTTTCCCAGCGTTGTTTGGCACGAGATAAGAGTGAGCGTGTTTCATTTATAAGAATAATTGAATCTGCAGTGCACCCCAGTAGTCAAGATGACCTTGTTTCCATTTTGTTGCCCGTGTTATTACTCACTCATTGACATGGTTATCATAAACATTCTGACATTTGGTGTGTTGGAAAGGGCAGCAGAGCTGTGCCTACTGCTGGAATGTTTATTATGGCTATTCATGCTGTCGATTGGGACAAGTTTCAAATCTAAGTTCTTGAATTTCACCAGTGCATGTGGTCCGTTAGGCTCTGGCACGTGTCACTGCGTTTGATCTGTTCGGTTTGTTCAACTTCCGTACAGGAGATTATCATCATTCTCTAGGGAGAAGGTCCAGTAATTGGGAAACCATGTTTGAGAGAACAAAAACAATGGCAAGTATTTAAGATTATTATATAGGATGAGGAAAGAAAATATATTTCATTTACAAAAGAACAGCAAGATCCAGGTCACTGTGGTTCAGTAAGGTTAGAAGATAAATTAAAACAAGTTAAAAAACTTCAAAAGATACAAGGAAACAAAAAAATAGAAAGCTTGGGATTCCAAGGACAAGTGAGGGTTGCTTAAAAAGGTATTTGAAGTAGAAAGAGACATAAAGATATAAATCGCACAGGGCATCAAGAGGGGCATAGAAAGGTTTTACAACTATATTGATAGTAGAAGGAACGACTTTTAAAGGATAAATTGGATAAAACTATTGTGGATAATCAGGGTACGGAAGATATAGTCAGTGGATTCTTCACACATCAATTTTCACAAAGGACTGTAGACACATCTAGCAAAAGTAACAATCAGTAACATGACTGGGTCTCCATTGGCCAAGACTGAAAAGTATTTGGGTGTCAGCTGTGGCTCAGTGGTAGCACTTTCGTCTGAGTCAGAAGGTTGTGGGATCAAGTCCTACTCCAGAGACTTGAGCACAAAATCCCAGCTGACACTTCAGTGCACTACTGAGGGAATGCTGCATTGTCGGAAGTGCCATCCTCTGGATAAGATGCTGAACCAAGGCCCTGTCTGTGCTCTCAGGTGGATATTACATCAAATTTACAGCATAGAAACAGGCAGTTCGGCCCAACAGGTCTATGCCAGTGTTTATACTCCACTCTATTTATTTCATCTCACCCTATCAACATGTCCTTTCCTCCTCATGTCCTTATCTAGCTTCCCATTAAATGCATCAATTCATGTGATAGTGAGTTCCACATTCTCGCTACTCTGAGTTTAAAAAAAAGTTTCTCCTGGATTCCTTATTGGATTTATTAGTGACTATCTTATATTCATGGCCCCTAAATCTGGACTCCCCCACAAGTGGAAACATCTTCTCTATGCGTACCGTATCAAACCCCTTCATAATTTTAAAGACTCTATCACGTCACCTTTCAGTATTCTCTTTTCTAGAGAAAAGAGCCAAAACCTGTTCAATCTTTCCTGATAGTTGTACCCTCTCAGTTCCGGTATCATCCTTGTAAATCTTTTTTGCATTTTCTCCAGTGCTTCTATCTCCTTTTTGTAATGTGGAGGCCTGAACTGTGCACCGTACTCTTGGTGTGGTCTAACCAAGGTTCTAAATAAGTTCAACATTACTTTTCTGCTTCGTAATTCTACTCCTCAAGAAATGAACCCCAGTGCCAGACCCTAAGGCACCACTCAGCCTAATACTGCTGTATCCCAAGACACCCCTCAATGTTTTCATGCCCTCAGAAACTGATCCCATACTTTCCTCTGACCCCCAATGCTCGCAGACTCTGTGACCCTTCTATCCCAATTCTTTCAGACACCAGGGGGTCTCTCACAGTTCTCTAACATCCCAGGAACCCCTCCAATGCTTCCACACTTGGGGACTCCTGACTTCTACCAAACCACACTAGCCTATCCAACCCCAGAAATTTCCATTTCAGTGTTTCTACATCACACAACCCACCCCTTCTCAGTTCTGCCAAACCCTACAATCTTGTTTCTCTTTCCCTCCCCCCAGTAATCCTGAACTCAAACACTCCCAGTCCTCAAATTGTCCACACCACCACTATTCTGTCAAGATGTAGCATCCATTCTCTAATTCTACCAACTACTGGAACCACCTTTCAGTGCTACCAGTGGCCAGTGCTGCTAATGCCCCACTCCTCTCCCAATTATTGCTACATATCTGGTACTTACCGGAGCCCCTCAAGCTTCTTCCCTATCACGTTTCTATTTATCCTTGGAGTTCATAAAGGTGAGATCAAAATAATAACAATGGCAGAGATTTACATTTTTTTATGTAAAAATAGACAGAATCACAGAATTCAATCCCCAAAATATGAGCAGTAATCCCCATTTGCTTTTTTAATGAAAATATAATTTACCCTATCCAGTCACCAAAGCTCAGTGGCCCTCTTAATATATTGTATGTTACATGACATAGATCGGTTGCTGTAAAACGGAGGATCCCCACTCCAACCCACCGTGAACAATGTCGGGATGGGGAGGTCGTATGTATCAATATCTGTAATGCCCACAAACACTACTTCCTGTTGTCACAATTTTTGGCCACCTATTTGTGTCAACTGTTTTCATTATAAATTGGTATGTTAACATTTTCCCCTCAGTTTTCTATAGCAACTGTCACAATGTAGTTCCCTGCTCCGGCACCTAGGTGGAGCAAATCTATGAAGTCTCCCAAATGTATTTGTTAACTTTTTTAACTGATATTTTTCCTGTCCGGTAAATTCTCAAGTAAGTTCAGTTTACATTTATATTTTAATTTCAACTCCTTGTACAACCGATAGACATTGCTTGCTCTTTTGGAAAAAGAGGGCTTTGAATACTTAAAACCTGCCAATTGACGTTCACCTTTTTATCAGTGACACAAGTCTGAAATTACATTTTGACAAATAATAATTGACACGGCAAAACTAAATGGGAAATGTGGACTTGGGGAATTTACAATGGGAAAAATTGACATAAGGGCGACCAAAATTTGTGGCATTCGGCGGTAAGAACATATGAAATAGGAGCAGGAGTAGGCCATCCGGCCCCTCGAGCCTGCTCCGCCATTCAGCAAGATCATGGGTGATCTTCTATCTCACCGCCATTTTCCTGCACCATCCCCATATCCCTTGATGCCTTTAATATCTAGAAATCTATTGATCTCTGTTTTGAACGTACTCAATGACTGAGCCTCCACAGCCCTCTAGGGTAGAGAATTCCAAAGACTCACCACCCTCTGAGTGAAGAAATTTCTCCTCATCTCCGTTCTAAATGGCCTACCCTTTATTCTGAGACTGTGACCCCTGGTTCTAGACTCCCCAGCCAGGGGAAACATCCTCCCTGCATCTACCCTGTCGAGCCCTGTAAGAATTTTGTATGTTTCAGTGAGATTCTTCTAAACTCTAGAGAATACAGGCCTAGTCTACTCAATCTCTCCTCAATCGACAATCCCACCATCCCAGGAATCAGTCTGGTGGACCTTCGTTGCACTCCCTCTATGGCAAGTATATCCTTTCTTAGGTAAGGAGACCAAAATTGTAAACAATACTCCAGGTGATATACAAAGGCCCTATATAATTGCAGTAAGACATCTTTACTCCTGTACTCAAATCCTCTTGTAACAAAGGCCAACATACCATTTGCCTTCCTAATTGCTTGCTGCATCTGCATGTTAGCTTTCAGTGACTCATGTACAAGGACACCCAGGTCCCTTTGAACATCAACATTTCCCAATCTCTTACCATTTAAAAAATACTCTGAATTTCTGTTATTCCTACCAAAGTGGATAACTTCACATTTTTCCATATTATATCCCATCTGCCATGTTCTTGCCCACTCACTTATCCTGAATATATCCTCTTGAAGCCTTTTCCTCCTCACAAGTCACATTCCCACCCAGTTTTGTGTCATCAGCAAACTTGGAAATATTACATTTGGTCCCCTCATCCAAATCGTTGATATGGATTGTGAATAGCTGGGGCCCAAGCACCGATCCCTGCGGTACCCCACTAGTCACAGTCTGCCAATCTGAAAAAGACCCGTTTATTCCTACTCTCTGTTTTCTGACTGTTAACCAATTCTCAATCCATGCCAGTTTATTACCCCCAATTCCATATGCTCTAACTTTGTTCACCAACCTCCTGTGTGGGATCTTATCGAAAGCCTTCTGAAAATCCAAATACACCACATCCACTGGTTCCCCCTTATCTATTCTACTACTTACATCCTCAAAGAACTCAATAGGTTTGTGAAACATGATTTCCCTTTCATAAATCCATGTGGACTCTGCCAAATCCTATTAATATTTTCTAAGTGTCCTGTTGTCACATCCTTTATAATAGATTTTAGCATTTTCCCTATTACTGATGTCAGGCTAACAGGTCTGTAGTTCCCTGTTTTCTCTCTTCCTCCGTTCTTAAATCGTGGGGTTACATTTGCTAGCCTCCAATCTGCAGGAACTTATTCCAGAATCTATAGAATTTTGGAAGATGACGGCCAATGCATTCACTATCTCTGTAGCCACCTCTTTCAAAACCCTGGGATGTAGATCATCGGGCCCTTGAGATTTATCAACTTTCAGTCCCGTTAATTTCTGTAGTACTATTTTTTTTACTAATACTTATTTCTTTCAGTTCCTCATTCTCGCCAGACCCTTGGTTCTCTAATATTTCTGGGAGGTTTTTTGTGTCCTCTTCCATGAAGACAGACACAAAGTATTTGTTTAATTTCTCTGCCATGTCCTTATTCCCTATTATAAATTTTCCTGTCTCTGTCTGTAAGGGACCCACATTTGCCTTCACCAGTCTTTTCCTTTTTACATACCTTTAGAAGCTTTTACAGTCCGTTTTTATGTTTCTCGCTAGTTTACTCTCCTATTCTATTTTCCCTTTCTTTATCAATTTCTTGGTGCTGCTTTGCTGAATTCTAAAATGCTCCCAATCCTCAGGATTACTGCTTTTTCTGGCAACATTATATGCCTCTTTCTTTGACTTAATACTATCTTTAATTTCTCTTGTTAGCTACGGAAGGACCACTTTTCCTGTTGGGTTTTTGTGTCTTAGAGGAATATATATTTGTTGCAAATTATCTATTAATTCTTTAAATGCTAGCCATGTCCTGTCTACTATCATACCTTTTAATGTAGTTCCCCAATCAACCACAGCCAACTTGCGCCTCATACCTTCGTAGTTTCCTTTGTTTAGATTTAAGACCCTAGTTTTGGATTGAACTACATCACTTTCAAACTTAATGAAGAATTCTATCATATTATGGTCACTCTTCCCTAAGGGCTGCTTTACAACAAGATTATTAATTCACCCTTTCTCATTGCACAATACCAGATCTAAATAGCCTGTTCCCTAGTTGGTTCCTTAACATACTGATCTAGAAAACCATTTCGTATACATTCCAGGAATTCGTCCTCCACAGTATTAGTGCTAATTTGGTTTGCTCAATCTATATATAGATTAAAGTCCCTCATGATTACTGCATTACCCTTGTTACATGCACTTCTAATTTCCTGTTTTATACCGTGGCCTATAAACAACTCCCACCACTGTTTTCTGCCCCTTGCTGTTTCTTAGCTGCACCCAAACTGATTCTACATCTTGATCTTCTGAGCAAAGATCCTTTCTCACTATTGTACTGATCTCATCCTTTATGAACAGCGCTACCCCACCTCCTTTTCCTTTTCACTTGTCCTTCCTAAATGTCGAATATCCTTGAATATTCAATTCCCAGCCTTGGTCACCCAGCAGCCACATCTCTGTAATGGCAATTAGATCCATACCCATTTACTTCTATTAGTGCCATCAATTCATCCACCTTGTTGCGAATGCTGTGTGCATTCAGATAAAGTGTCTTTAATTTTGCCTTTTTTCCTATTTTGACCTTATTTGCTACTGTCCTTTGTTTCTGCTGCCTTCCAATTTCATTTACTACTTTTCTGCCTTCCACTTCCAGCTTTGTTACTTTTCCTTCTGAATCTCCTCTCAGGTTCCCATTTCCCCGACAAGTTAGTTTAAACCCTCCCCAACAGCACTAGCAAGGATATTGGTCCTGGCCCTGTTGAGGTGCAACCCGTCCGGCTTGTACAGGTCCCACCTCCCCCCAGGAATCTAAAGCCCTCCCTCCTGCACCATCCCTCCAGCCACGCATTCATCTGCTCTATCCTCCTATTTCTATACTCGCTAGTGCATGGCACTGGGAGTAATCCGGAGATTACTATGTTGTTGGTACCGATATGGACCATGACCTCTGGCTGTTCACTCCCCCCCCCCCCCCCCCCCCCCCCCCCAAGAATGTTCTGCAGCCGCTCAGTGACATCCAAATTCCTGGCAACATACCATCCTGGAATCACGTTTGCTGCTGCAGAAATGGCTGTCTGCTCCCCTAACTATGGAATCCCCTATCACTATTGCTCTCCTGACCTTTCTGCTCCTTCCCCCCCTCCGCCCCGGTACAACTGAGCCACCCATGGTACTGTGGACTTGGCTCTGGTTGCATTCCCCAGAGGAGCCCTCTCCCTCACCAGTATTCAGAACTGAATACTGGTTAGAGTGTGAGATGCCCTCAGGGGACTCCTGCACTAACTGCCTGGTCCTCCTTGTCTGTCTGGCAGTCACCCAGTCCCTCTCTGCCTTCACTTTCTTAAGCTGCAGGATGACCACCTCCTGAAACGTGCTATCCACTTAGCTCTCAACCTCGCGGATACACGGTAGTGATGCCAGCTGCTGCTCAAGCCACAAAATCCAGAGCTCGAGCTCGTCCAGCTGACAACATTTCCTGCACCTGTGGTTGTCCAGGACACAGGAAGCGTCCTGGAGTTCCCACATGGCACAGGCTGTGCATTCGACGGGTGTGAGCTGCACCACCATGCCTCGATTTATTTGATTGTTTACAAAATGTAACAAAAATAAATTAAGCCTTAAAAAAAACTTAACAGAAAAAGAAACGGTCACCAGCTACCAGTCAATCAGCTCCTTCCCCTGTTTATTTATAGTTTTATTAGTCTAGTTAATAAACTAAGTTATTCAATTTAACTAACTAACAGCAGTTTTACGCTTCCAGCTTTTAATTTAATTTTACCCCATTCCCTAACTCAGAGGGAAAAAAGAAGCTATAAAACTTAAAAGCCAATCACCTACCTGCTGTCCTGTAAATTTTGTAAGCAGCAAGAATGTGGTCTATTTAAGTTTTTATGCAGTTTATATGTAAATACAGCACATGCATGCACATCGTGTCCACAAATCTCACTTGCTGTGTTATGATTTCGAGTTACACTCTCGATGTCAAAATTTCACATTGAAACGGCCCATTAAACTCTGTAGGGTCATGTCCACATTTCACCATTATGTTTTATTAGTGAACCAATTGAATCACTCAAAATGCTTTTTGAAAAAAAATTTGCCTGCCTTTTTTCTGTGAATGAAATATCTAATGTCCAAAATAAGGTTTTAAACAAAAAAAAAAATTTAAATTAAAAAAATTAAGTATTTTTTAAACAGGCTGCCTGTGTGCGAGAGAGAAAAAAATGACAGACGACTGATTACACATTTGTAGTTTTAGTTGATTTCTAATTATAAATGTACTGTAAACTTCAGAGAATGTATTAAGCTGAGAGAGAAAAATTATGTACTACCTCATACCAATTTTAGTTTGTAAAAAAAAACAAGCAGATGAGTTGAATTTTGAAGCAAACAAAATTATCACCAGTGTTCTGTTGGTCCCTGTTTTTAAAATTTTTATTTGATGTAGAAGGTACATTTCCAGGAACCAATCACAAACCACCAAATTTAATATTTGCATAGAATCATAGAAATTTACGACACAGAAGGAGGCCATTCGTGTCTATGCCGGCTGAAAAGGAGCTATTCAGCCTAATCCCACTTTCCAGCTCTTGGTCCATAGCCTTGTAGGTTACGGCACTTCAAGTACTTTTTAAATGCGATGAGGGTTTCTGCCTCTACCACCCTTTCAGGCAGTGAATTCCAAACCCCCACCACCCTCCGGGTGAAAAAATTTCTCCTCATCTCCCCTCTAATCCTTCTACCAATTACTTTAAATCTATGCCCCCTGGTCACTGACCCCTCTGCTAAGGGAAATAGGTCCTTCCTAGCCACTCTATCTAGGCCCTTCATAATTTTATACACCTCAATTAAATCTCCCCTCAACCTTCTCTGTTCCAAAGAAACCAACCCCAGCCTATCCAATCTTTCCTCAGAGCTACAATTCTCCAGTCCTGGCAACATCCTCGTAAATCTCCTCTGTACCCTCTCTAGTGCAATCACATCTTTCTTGTAATGTGGTGGCCAGAACTGTATGGGATACTCCAGCTGGTGGTCTAGACTAGTGTTTTATACAGTTCTCGCATAACCTCCCTGCTTTTATATTTCATGCCTTGGCTAATAAAGGAAAGTATCCCGTATATCTTAACCATCTTATTTATCTATCCTGCTACCATCAGGGATCTGTGGACATGCACTCCAATGTCCCCCTGTTCCTCTACACTTCTCAGTGTCCTATCATTTATTGTGTATTCCCTTGCCTTGTTTGCCCTCACACTTCTCCAAATTGAATTCCATTTGCCACTTTTCTGCCCACCTCAACAGTCCATTGATATCTTCCTGCAGTCTACAGCTTTCTTCCTCACTATCAACCACACAACCAATTTTTGTATCATTTGCAAACTTCTTAATCATGCCTCCTACATTTAAGTCTAAATCATTGATATATACCACAAAAAGCAAGGGACCTAGTACTGAGCCCTGCAGAACCCCATTGGAAATAGCCTTCTAGTCACAAAAACACCTGCAGACCATTACCCTTTGCTTCCTGCCACTGAGCCAATTTTGGATCCAACTTGCCACTTTCCCTTGGATCCCATGGGCTTTTACTTTTCTGACCAGTTTGCCATGTGGGACCTTGTCAAAAGCCTTGCTAAAATCCACATAGACTACATCAAACGCACTACCCTCATCGACCCTCCTTGTTCCCTCCTCAAAAAATTCAATCAAGTTAGCCAAATGCGACCTTCTCTTAACAAATCCATAGATCCTTACAAAATTACAAACGAGTGTTGCGAGATCTAAAATAAAAACAAAAGCAAAATACTGCGGAAGCTGGAAATCTGAAATAAAAACAGAAAATGCTAGAAATACTCAGCAGGTCAGGTAGCGTCTGTGGAGTGAGAAACAGAGTTAACGTTTCAGGTCAATGACCTTTCATCAGAACTGGAAGAAGTGGGAGTCTAGTATACCCTTAACCCCCAGTGCTGTCAGGCCTATGTCTTTCCACTCCCCTCACTGCAGATGGACACAAGAATCCACCAGTGACCCAAAACTCAAGTTCTCTTAAACCTTCGGTTCCCCTTGCAGTCCTGCCAAATCCTCAGTTCCCTCTCCACATTGATCCCAGACCAAAGGATTCCCACCCCCATGCAAAATCGCAGCAGCCCCATCAAAGTGCTGCAATCGTCCAGGATCCCCATTCCCATTCTGCCACCAAAGCGCAAGACCACCCCCAGTGCAGCTGACTGCCACTCCCATACCCCTAAATACCAGACTTCTAACTCCATGTGGTAAATCTTGCAAACCATCTTGCTGTGCATTGCCAGTTTTAAAACTGGGCAAAGGATAACAATTAAATATATAGGTAAAGGAATATAAAGCCATTCATTTACAGTTTTCACAGAATAATGAACCAGGTAATAGGAGCACGATCCCCAAAGCATCAGTAGAAATTCAAGAATACCATTTCGTACAAATTAAATTTGTCTTCTTCGGTCATTGTAAATGTGTGGTCCTGATATACCATGCATGGTATAAATACCTTTATTGTTAATAAACAGATTATCCTCCCACTCATTGAGCAATGCCATAGGAGATGTGTGTGTGTGCTGTATACAGGGTGTTTTTTGCAATGCAAGTACTACTCCTAGGCTTTTCTTCTTTAATTTCCTGTCTGTGAAGATTTTGGCAAAAACAACATTTGAAAAAAAGAACACACAGCAAACATGCACGATCAGGATACTGAAAGCTGAATAATAAACAGGGATTTCCATATGTCACATATTGATGCATGCACTAAGCATCTTACACAATTCTGTAGATTTAGATAGCAACAGCATTATGGATTAATAGGGTCATGGTCTTACTTTGACAGGAGTCTTGTGTTGAGAAGGGAGGATGGTTGAGGTGGTTTGGACACTAGATGTACTGCACAGTACGGTGTGTGCTGTGCAGTATTTTTTAGAACTCATAAAAGGAATAAGTTACAAATAGGTATGTGACTAACATACCTATTTGTAATTTATTCCTTTTTGGACTAAGTTTCCTAGTTCAAGTTCATTTTCTTTTAAATGAACATAGTGTTAGTACTGGTGCCCTCAAGTTACATTCTGCTTAGTGCATTGTCCTTCAACTGAGTGTTCACACAAGCAATCTGTTCCCAGTGTCTCTCTTGATTCAAATGTTAGAAGATCCAGAGGTCAGCCTGTAATAATTTAGATGGTAAAGTTATGGCTGTCTCCCAGTATCGGACTGAGTTTGTTATATCTCATTTCCTCTTTCAGTTTGTGCATATTCTGTGGGGAGAGGGATGAAATGTTTACTGATGAAGGCTTGGACATCCATTACTGGAAGCACTGTCCAATGTTGAGACGTTGTGAGCATTGCAAACAGGTATGCAGAATTCATTGGCAATTTTTGCTTTTCTATCCAGACACATCTGGCATAACATTCAGGCCAATAGTACTTGGAGTAGAATTCTTAAAGAAGATATTTAAGTACTAAATACAAACATACCACTTGTATTGGGGAACAGACCGTTGAGTACAATTTTGTTGGTTAACAATATCTTAATTGTGTGATCTATATTTAATTTTCTACTCCTCCCAGCACTGATACCCACTTGAGCTAGATTTTGGAAGTTTTCCAATTAATATTTATAGAAAGTGTGTGGTTTTGCACCAATCCTTGTAGATAGTAACATTTCAATTTTGTCTTCTAGATTCTAGCCAATGTAAATATCTTACCGTAAACTCAAGCAGCCCTAAACCTTGTTCATTTTTTTCAAATATATAGGTTTTACTCCATCAAATTCTGTTAGGTGTTTATTCTTGATAAATATACTCAATTTGTTTTAATACTTTCCTGTGTTTTACTGAGATCTATGTCTTACATCAGTCAAAGGTGTGGAAGGTGAAATTTTCTAAGTTGTAAGTGAAATTCTTGGCTAGAGAGTGGAATTCAGATCAGTACAACGTTCCTTTTACAAACTCAGCTGCATGTTATATAGATGAGCCTTGTTCTACTGCTAACCATTGCTATTTTAGAAGATTTTTTTTTAGACAGTTGCATTTTGATATTTTTTTAACGCAACTGTAATATATTTAAGACTGCGGTATATACCAATCCTGCCCATGGTATAGTGGGTAAATGCACTGCATGGTGTGGTACTGAGTGATACAGATTAGGAAGTTGCACGGTTTCAACCATGAACTGTCATCAGCTGATCTTAGTTGGGGCTAGAATTAGGCTCAATGTCTCAGGCCTAAAAATATAGGAAATTTTGGGAGCAAGAGAAGACTATTTGGTCCAAAAAGCTTGCCTCTTTTGGGTTGATCTCAAGCCCAAAGAGAATTAGGAGGGAGAAAATTCAGCTAGTGTTCCAGTTACTGGTCACTAAGTGACCGTGCTGAAGAGTGTGCATGTGTAGAAGTTGGGTGAGGCCAAGACTAGGCTTGGCTAATAGCCTTCACTCCCCCCACCCCCCACCTCACCAGAAATGAATACTCAGGCTCATGATACTCATTTTCTAGGCTCACCTACAAAAATGAGATACCAGAGAGCTGCCCTTATCCTTGAGACTGCAGCCCAACACTTGTCATTGCCTTCAGGAACGATGCAAGATGGTGTGAAAAAATTCTCAGGTGAATTAGAATTTATAAAAAGGGTTCTGCCAACAAAGAGCCTAACTGTGCTGCACTTGGGGAGTTATCGGGAGGACCCATGTGCTTCTGTGAAAGATAGCTACAAATTGAAGGTGTTGCACCCCAAAAGTGCAAAATCTCATGAACTATGAGCCAAAACTCAAAACAAATCCAGCTGAATGGAGCTACCAGTGAAAAAAGACACCTGGGGCTCAATATTACTAGGGCTGCGTGTTCGCGGCGGGGGGGCTATTGGGCGCGTGGGTAACACGCCCGGTGAAATCAGTCTGCCCCGCGCGCGATCGCAGCATAATCGATCCACTTACCTGTTCTTCCGGGTTCCTCGCTGCTGAGCTGCGCGTCGGGCGGACTGCGCATGCGCAGTAAGGTCTGTCAGCTGGAGGAGCTCTATTTAAAGGGGCAGTCCTCCACTGACTGATGCTGCAACAAATAGGAAAAAATACAGCATGGAGCAGCCCAGGGGGAAGGCTGCTCCCAGTTTAATGATGCCTCACTCCAGGTATCATTAGATGGGGTGAGGAGGAGGGGGAGAACAGAGATCTTCCCCCCGGCGGGCGCGAGGAAGCGGCCTGCCTCTGCCACCAGGAAGGCCTGGCTCGAGGTGGCAGAGGAGGTCACCTGCACCACCAACATATCGCCCACCTGTATACAGTGCAGGAGGCGCTGCAATGACCTAAGTAGGTCAGCCAAAATGAGTACACTTACTCATTCCCCTACACTCCGTCTGCCACATCACCGCCCCCACCCCACATCTCCTTCTGCACTGCCAAAACTACTCTGTCACATCACCCCTCACACCCACTCAAAGCTCATCCTCATCTTACCTGCACTTACTCACCTCGCCAGTACTCATCCCGCCACTACCACTCAACCCAATCCTCATACAATCTCATGGCTCTATCTCATACTCACCCTCTCATGCATCTCTTTCACGGTCAGCCGCACTCAACCTGCCATTACCTGTGCTGCAGCCACAGGGCAAGCATCACATATGTGCAGTAGGAAGCGTAAGGCAAACGTGTTGTGAGCATGAAGGGGATGCACAAGGGTGTTTGAGGGTTTGTCATGGTTTTTACTTCTATTGATTTCTGACCAACTCACATCACATATTATATTGGCACCACTACTGCCACGTCTTTGCGAATCTTGTCTGGTTTGTGCAATAATGCCCTTTCCTGAGGATCACAATGAAGACCCACACCTGATGCCACCCATTGTGTCACTGCAAAGTGGGTGTAGGTGTATTTGCAGGGCTCTTTTGTGCAGACGACTGAGAGACGTCGGCGATGTCCCCGGTGCACCCTGGAAGGATGCGGAGGAGAAGTTGTTGAGGGCAGTGGTGACTTTGACAGCGACAGGCAAGATGGTGCTCGGGCCAGCCAGGAGCAGCTTGGCATGAAGGAGGCTGCAGATGTCCACGACTACATGTCGAGCGACTCTGAGCCTCTGTGTGCACTGCTGCTCAGAGAGGTCCAGGAAGCTGAGCCTCGGTCTGTGGACCCTGTGGCGAGGGTAGTGCCCCCTGCGACGCATCTCTCTCTCTGCGGTTGCCCTCCCTCCTGCTGTACAGGTGGATGTGTCACAGCACTGTGTTGTGGAGCTTCACGTGGCAGAGGTGGAGGCTGATGATGCTGTTCGCCCTCCGAGGAGGTCATGACTGCAGCTACGGCGGCCCCCATCCGGAAGATGTACATCTGAGGGGGTCCGCAAGGTAGGTACATGTTTCTGGACCCCGGGGTAAGTGTGCAAGTTGGTGAATTTGATTGTCAGGAGGAGGGTGGTGGAGGCCAAACTTTGTCCCAAGTGACAGAGTGGCCTCCTGCAATGAGTGAGGGTCCCCCCCCCCCACACCTGTCAAATGGACCTTTGCAGCTGCCACAGGTTGACAGCTGCAACACGTCCATTTCAACTGGGAGTGTTTCCCCCAGTATGGGAAACAGTCCCAGTTGTTTCTAAAATCCCACCCCTCCTGACATATTCCCTTAATCAGGTCTGTTAATGACCTGAAATAGCTAGATAAATATTGTTAAGTGGCACCCCACCGGCTTTAATTGCCTGCGGGAGTCCCACATGCGGGGTCTGCGCGCGCACGTCGGTGCATCTGTGGGGAACCCGGAAGTGGGCGGGTTGGAGCCGGGCTCCCGACCCGCTCCAGGATTCCCCGATTTTTGGGGCTCCACCGGCAGGAACGCACCCGATAGCGGGTGCTAAAATGGAGCCCCTGAAGTCTGTGATGGAGAACAAAATAAATATAAGTGCCTGGGAAAGAGAGACTCAAACTAGTAGTCAATATATTATTATGCATTGTGTCAAATATTATGAATTGAAATGCACGTTTTACCTCACCCTGACTCTATTCATATTGAGTGAGGTCTGTTTTCTGCTCTTTTCTCAATAAGGAGTATGACATTCCAGCAACGTGCTAGAGTAACTCTGAGGACAACAGGGCCGTCAGTCTCAAAGGAACAGACTGTATGGTAG
Source organism: Heptranchias perlo (assembly GCF_035084215.1). Classification (NCBI taxonomy): domain Eukaryota; kingdom Metazoa; phylum Chordata; class Chondrichthyes; order Hexanchiformes; family Hexanchidae; genus Heptranchias; species Heptranchias perlo. The sequence goes on from NC_090356.1 coordinate 27,808,695, forward strand.
TATACGTCTCCAACATGACTAAGTTAACTCTGTACTACTTGATTACTCTTTGTTTTGCTCACAGGTATCACAGGTTTTAACTTGAAGGGCTTTCAAAATTCAAGTTGTTTCTGTTATTGAAAACAAAAAAAACTCAGCAATAAACTAAGATAAATGCAGAAAAAATTACCTATTTCACAATAATATGACTAAACCTGTCCATCTCCCTTTGTCTCTCTCTGCCTAGCCATCTCTGTATGTTTTCCCTCAATTAAAATCACTAAATTTGACCGCTGGGACGACCTGATTAAAAAGTTTTTTTTTAAACTTAGTTTGGAGATTACAAGTTTTAGTTACTGCATGAAAAATGGGCCGATGAAAGGACTGTAAAATGTTCTTTGAGCGAGTTGATTGGTTCACTGTTTTTCTTTTAAACTTGGTTCCCCTTAGTGCCATTCAGGATTGGTAGTTTTCTGGCCGTTTTCCTCCCTTTTTTTTGTATGTTCCCTACTACTTCAGTTCCAATTTGTTGCTATTTTGTTTTGAGCCAATCAACAAAGTCTGCATAAAAAAGTCCGACAGGCATGAGGGAAAAAGCGTGACGGAAAGCTCCACATCTCTGCAGGTATAACATTAAATGGAACTTCTTCGCTTCCAGGATTGTTGGCACTGTGGCATCATTCTCCACAGCACTGCCTGAGTCAACTCTGCATGCTGCCTCAGGCTGATACCCCATGCAACTTGGGCTGCTCTCTCACACAACCCAGCATCCGCTGAGCCAGCTGCACTGCTCCTTCCCACACTGAGCCAGGAACCAGCTATTAGTTGATAAAAGTGCTTACTGTGCTTTTAGTAACTGCACGTCTGGAAATAACATGAGAAACACATTAACTGTTCTAATCAACAAAGATCCAGTTGCCAGCTGAGTAATAGGAAAATGGCTTCCAATCTGCTTCTGACCTTAGGAAATGGAGGGAGGAATGGACGAAGGTCCATAACTTCCATTCTCCTGCACCTCTCTCCTCAGCAATATAGCCAGACCCCCAGACTCTCCCCAATAGTGTAACACCTCATCATGCTGTTGGACCTCTTCCCATTGCTCCAGTATCTCAGAACTGCCCAACCAGAATATGGGACCCTCCTTCAAATGTTTCTGGCCCCAGTATTTACTTCGTGCTACTTTCAGACCTCATAGCCACCTTCATAGTGCTCCATTCCCAATACTCCCAACACCCGCTCCTCTATTCCCAGATGTCAGCAACTCCTTCCCAAGCACTCCCAACCTTCAAGACCAATTTGGGCAGTGTCCTAAGCCCAACCATCTTCAGCTGCTTCATCAGTGACCTTCCCTCCATCATAAGGTCAGAAAAGGGGATGTTCACTGATGATTGCACAGTGTTCAGTTCCATTCGCAACCTCTCAGATAATGAAGCAGTCCGAGCCCACATGCAGCAAGACCTGGACAACATCCAGGCTTGGGCTGATAAGTGGCAAGTATCATTCGCGCCAGACAAGTGCCAGGCAATGACCATCTCCAACAAGAGAGTGTCTAACCACCTCCACTTGACATTCAACGGCATTACCATCGCCGAATCCCCCACCATCAACATCCTGGGGATCACCGTTGACCAGAAACTTAACTGGACCAGCCATATAAATACTGTGGCTACAAGAGCAGGTCAGAGGCTGGGTATTCTGTGGTGAGTGACTCACCCCCTGACTCCCCAAAGCCTTTCCACCATCTACAAGGCACAAGTCAGGAGTGTGATGGAATACTCTCCACTTGCCTGGATGAGTGCAGCTTCAACAACACTCAAGAAGCTCGACACCATCCAGGACAATGCAGCCCGCTTGATTGGCACCCCATCTACCACACTAGACATTCACTCCATTCACCACCGGCGCACTGGCTGCAGTGTGTACCATCCATAGGATGCACTGCAGCAACTCATCAAGGCTTCTTCAACAGCACCTCCCAAACCCACGACCTCTACCACCTAGAAGGACAAGGGCAGCAGGCACATGGGAATAACACCACCTGCACATTGCCCTCCAAGTCACACACCATCCCGACTTGGAAATATATTGCCGTTCCTTCATCGTCACTGGGTCAAAATCCTGGAACTCCCTTCCTAACAGCACTGTGGGAGAACCTTCACCACACGGACTGCAGCGGTTCAAGAAGGCGGCTCACCACCACCTTCTCAAGGGCAATTAGGAATGGGCATTAAATGCTGGCCTCGCCAGCGATGCCCACATCCCATGAACGAATAAAAAAAATCTCCCAGTACTGCTATCTCCAGCATCCCTGTCCCCACACAAGCAAATCCCCAAGACACCAGCCCCACTACAGTACTGCCAGGCTGCAGTACCCCACTTATACTAAACCCCACCCCAGTGCTATCTAAACCCAGACCTGTTCTGCAGTATGGCAAAGTGCCATGACTCACCATAGCCCATGCACCAATGCTGCTACACACCTAGCTACTCTGGAAGTGCAAATGCCTTCCCACCATTTTCCTGTTTTTCATGGGCTTCAACAAAACTCAATGTTTCAGATGAGTGGTACAAATATTTTGGGATCCTTCTGACCATGCAATTTGATTAGGTTAATAATTTAATAGGGATAGCAGAAATTTTCAGGGATTTTGGTGAACTCTGAAACATTAATAAAACTATACAAGGTACTTGGGCTCACATTTTCTCTTTTTTTAAAAAAAAGCAAGTAGCTGTGGTTGAATTTGCATTGTTTGGTAGCAGGGCAGAAAGAATTTTTGATTGGATGAGCTTTACAGAATAGCAGGAACACTGCACTTGATTTTCATTCTTTGTCATATTTTTCAAGTTATTTGCTTTCTTATCCTTTGGCCCACCCTTATTCTTTTACCAGAGGGTTGGGGTAGGCAGCCAGATTGCAGGCCTCTTCCATGTAGGTTATATAGAGGCATTTGATGTGCACAGGATTGGGATGGTTTGCCTTGTTCTTTGTTCAAGATCTCACCATGCAGTGAATCATACAAGCTATCCATATCTTACGACTTTGTACAGTCGTAAAAGATTTGCCATTTTGAGGCTACAATAAGAATTACAAGCTGCCTTTCCCCACCTTACTCTGGGTTGTAGGTGCACAGTACTTCTTTGAGGCAGCTGAATGACTTTCTGCAGGGAATTTGGGGCCAGCATCCACTGAGGTGGTGATTCTTCCAGCATACAACCTTCTGCAGCATCCGTCACTGGACAAACAAAAGCCCAGCAACAAGCTTAACATAAATTTAAAAAACAGAAAAGAGAAGCTGTGAACCTTTCGTTATGGAGCTGATGATGCTTTTTAGTGGAACTGTAACTGTTTCTGGAAAGTTCAGTCCAGTTTGTCAACTATTTCCCTTGGGGATCCTGACAACATTGTAAAAATGTCGAGGGTTGTTTTACCTGATGCCAGCTTAAAAGGTATAGTGATGTCCTCTAGGTTGTATATGTATATGCTAAATTTGTGTTCAAAGTAATGCAATGCTATAAATTTAGTACAAAATGGGATTGTGGAACAAAGTGTTCAACAGTGAGCTTGTCCATTTTCCAAACTGATACTAGATGCGTCTGCATGGTGTCATGTAGACGAACAGCGCTGTCACTTTTTTTCACTGACAAAACCGACTTTTATGACAAAGCCATCTTTCCTCTGATGTAGATATTAGTTTTGACCTCAGTGTGCTTTATACTTTCAGAAACGAACACAACATAACTATTCAGAAACTGCAATATATCTGAAATTTATTGAATCTACCCTCCAGTAATTGACAGAATTGATATTTTTCAGTCTAAAACATAAGCACTTTATCGCCCTATTAAATTTGTTTGAAACTGAGAATACCACACGGCACTGAGGTGCTATGGATCTTTTTATTGCTCAACATGACTTCCATATCCACTCTGCATTTGCATGACTAGCAAACTGAATTGCTGAGATCTATGAGTAATTGTGGATTGTTTTTTCTATTCAGGTGGTAGAAATAGCCAGCCTTACTGAGCACAGGCTGACCGAGTGCGATAAGAAAGACAGCTTTGGGAAATGTCATCGTTGTAGTGAGGCAATAGCAAGAGAGGACCTGCAGGAACATCTCAAGATGAAGAGCTGCAATGGTAAGCCAAGAAATGTTTGGACCTTATCCAATCTAGTTTAGCTAGGTCAAATTCCTTCCTTCTAAGGTTGTAGAAAACAACCTATAGTGCGTTTTGTTTTTCTTTTAAACTAAAATTAATGACACTCGTACTGTCCGCACCATTTAAAACATCCTCATTGAAAACGGGCAGTCGCATATCTCGGCCAAAAAGCAATAACTATTATCCATTTGCATTTACACCCATTTCAAAGTTGCCGGTTATAGCACCTTAAGTACTCCATTCATTTTGAGCAAAAACACAAATGTTGTGTTTTTTTGCTGGTCTAAATGTGTTTTTTATTCTATCTGATAACCTTCAAGGAAAGCAAAAAGCAATTCCTTCACCGATCAAGTTTAGCCTTTGTTAATTTACATCACGCTCTGCAAATTGTAGCTGGCACAATGCTAAATCAGCCCGAAATGTGCTGTTTCTTTAATTATGTTGTCTGCTACAAGCACTTAACAGTGGCTTTCGAGTCAAAGTAGAAAGCTCTGGCAGCTGTGCAATATTCAGTTCTTATTAAAAGTGCTGCTCACCTGCCATAAAGTCTGTCAAATGTTAACACTGACCTTGCTCTACATTGAATATCAGTAGTCAGTGTCTGATCCCTGCAGTTTGACATCTGAAACCATGTCCCGAGATTATAAACTGATTGTAGATTAGAATTAATGGATAAGAGGAGCACAAATTCTGTTCATTGGCAGTTTTATATAAACTATTAATCCCTAAAGGATGGAGACTATCCCAGGAATAAGGATTAGGGGAAATTCACAAACTTGTCTTTCTTATAAAGTTTGTTTAATTTGAGTCTCTCTCCTGACCCGACCGTCTGGGAACAGTTTAAATGAGGTGTCCCAAAGCTGGGTGATTCTAACACTCTCACAGTCCCTTTTTATATTAGTTTCATTGAAGTATGTTTCAAATATGTAGTTTTTCCCCATTATTCCAGCCATTGCATATAGTGAGCAAATCACGTTAACACGAATGCGCCCGCTATAAGTGATGGGGACTGTAATACCCAAGTCAAGGAAACAATGAGTAAATCAGACCCTTCAGTGGTTTAAGGACAGTTGGCTCTGCAGGTGCTATTAGGATGCTTCACTGTGTCTATTAGAAAGGTTTAACGGGCATGATCTTCGTGAAATGTTTTGGCAAACTTTTTTTTTGGTCTGGGGAGGGAGATGGACAGAAGAGCCACGTGTCAGTTTCATCAGTTATGTTGTGTGTTGTAAATAATTATACCAATTGCTGCATTACTGACTTGATGAAGATTGCAGTCCTTCGCTATTTTTGAAATTGCATTTTTCATAACTTCAATTAGCATGCTACTTTTTAGATCCTTGCCCCAGAATCCAAAACATCTGCCCATAATTCTGCCATGGGTACATATCATACAGAAGGGGGAGACTTAAACCAACACCTTGCATTTAAATTGCACCTCTAATGTAAAAAAAATGCCAAGCCAATTCAGAGGTTTAAGGAAAAACATGGATGCTGAGCCAAAAGAAATATTAGAAGTGACCAAAAGTTTGGTCAAAGAGGTGAGTTTTAAGGAGGGTTTTGAAAGAGGAGAGGTAGGTGGAGAAGTGAAGGGATTTAGGGAGGGAATTCCAGAGCATGGGCAGCTAAAGGCACGACCGCCATTGGTGGGGTGAAGGGAGGAGGGATGCACAAAAGGCCAGAGTCCGAGGAACAGAGAATTAGTTCTACGTATCATTTAAAATCATGGGGTAGATTTTAAGTCCAGGCATGAAATAGGTGGGCATCAGGTGCAGCGTCGGCTCATTCCTGTTGATGGAATGCCCGGTCCTTCTTGAGCCAAGTGTCCTGCTGCAGCTCACTGGCTCAAAGCTGGTGCACTATTGGGTGACAACGAGGCCATTCCAATCGGCAGGAGCGTAGGTCCGGGGATAGGGGGTCCAACCACGGACTGGGGAAATCTGGGGCAATCGTGCCCACATTATTCTCATGGAGCCCACCGGAGCGCTCCTGCTCCTCCTGGCTCCACAAATATAATTCTGTACTTATGTTTTTGAGGTCTCTTCCTAGTCATTGCCCGGTTCAACTGGGTGGAGCTTGCACGGTGCTTCCTCTGCTCATTCATCCCTCTAAATTGCATTGGGATTCTATATATATCATACAGATTTGCATACAGTAATGAGGCCCCCGTCTGATTCAGTCAGGGGCCTGTACCACACAGTGGAAGACTCCAGTACATATGACAGCAGAGCAGTAAGGGGGCGGTAAGTGGTTCACAGTGATTGTAACTCCACTACTACCCTGTTTCCACCAAGCGAGCCGGGTTAAAATCAGCCCTCATTTTGATTTGTCCACTGCTGCCGTTTTAGCTAAAGCCACAGTCAATTATTGAAACACTGCTTTCTCCCTACCGAAGATCAACAGAAAGCTCAAAGCTGCTCAGTGAAGAGCTTGAAGCTCAAGGGGGGGTGAGTTTTTAAAAAAAAAAATTCCACCCTCCTCTCTTGGAGGTGCTGACATTCAACATGACAGCTACATGTGTACTCTCAGTCCTCCAGTACTTTGCCCAACTGACCACTTTTTTTTTTACACGTGAACCTAGATGATGTGTTGGCAGGCTCATCAGGGGTGTGATAAAAATGAAGCATTTGGGGCTTATGATGAGTTATTTATTGGATTCTTTCTTGCTGGTGACATCACGCACATGGCCAATACTGGATACTGCAGCTGTTCCTGCAAACTACAGGGAACACATATCCCAGACTGGCTGATATAGAAAGACCTTGATTATGCGTAGGTTGATTGCTGCCATTGTCGTTCAGTAGTGACCTATCTAACGGATCAGTCAAAGTGTTTGGAGCTGATCAATGGGTCAAACCATTCTATTCAGTTATAAGCATCATGTGGGGTAGTTCACTATATATGTTTGCTTGACAGCTCTAATTGGGTGGGCATCCTTTGAATGTCTCACCATCTAGATGTAGTTGTGGGAAATGCAATTTTATTGTCCTTTATTCTGGATATCTGCAAAGGAATTTGGAGCTATATCTTGGGTGCTGTTGGATGAACACTGCTCTCAGTCTGAAACCATCAGAGTACAAGGCTAATAAGAGGATTTCTTGGAAGTAAATATCTTCACCACACGGACTGCAGCGGTTCAAGAAGGCGGTTCACCGCCACTTTCTCAAGGGCAACTAGGGATGGGCAATAAATGCTGGCCTTACCAGTGTCGCCCACATCCCCATCAACGAATAAAAAAAATACTGAAGATGTAGTTACATTATTTTAATTTTTCCCCTAATTTACTCCCACCTTTTCTGAAGGTGGTGACTGATGCTGGGGTTTGACTCCATTGGTGCCAGCAACTTTCAGGTACCTTGCCCATGTGGCCATTTTTCATGTGTGAGGCTGGACAGTGAGTGTTGGGGGTATTCAACAGCAAGGGCCGTCATAAACCAGCTTGATCTAGTCCTCGTTCGATATCCATCAAGAATTCAGTCTGGCCTGGGACATCCTTAGTCCTAGTGGATCAGTGCTACACAAAGCAGTGCATTTCATCACTGAGACATCAGGGGAGACCCCAAATTTACTTTTAAATCCTAATCTTCACGACACCAGAAAACTAGATCGTTCAAATGCACTCAGTGTTGATACACTGGCAAATAAAGTCTAGTTCATGGGTTTTAAACAGCCCAGGGAAGGTATTACATAAAATTTACAGCACAGAAACATGCCATTCAACCTAATTGGTCCATGCTGATGTTTATGCTCCACATGAGCCTCCCCCTCTTCATCTAACCCTATCAGCATAACCTTGTATTCTTTTTTCCCTCATGTTTACATCTAGCTTCCCCTTAAATGTATCTATGCAATTCGCTTCAGCTACTCCTTGTGGTAGCGAGTTCCACATTCTAACCACTCTCTCGGTAAAGAAGTTGCTCCTGAATTCCCTATTGGATTCATTGGTGACTGTCTTATATTTATGGCCCCTAGTTTTGGACCACCACCCCCCCACCCCTGCCAAGTGGAAACATTTTTTCGAGGCCTACCTTATCAAACCTTTCATTATCTTAAAGACCTCTATCAGGTCACCCCTCAGCCTTCTGTTTTCTAGAGAAAAGAGCCCCAGCCTGTTCAGTCTTCCCTGATAGGTATAACCTCTCAGTTCTGGTATCATCCTTGTAAATCTTTTTTGCACCTTCTTGAGTGCCTCTAAGTCCTTTTTATAATATGGAGACCAGAATTGTGCACATCACTCCAAGTGTGGTCTAACCAAGGTTTTATATAAGTTTAACATAACTTCTCTACTTTTCAATTCTAGGCCTCTAGAAATGAACTTCAACGCTTTGTTTGCTTTTTTATAGTCTTATTAACCTGTGTCGCTACTTTTAGTGATTTGTGTATCTGTACCCCATCTGTATTTACTTTTAAAAAAGCAACTTTCTAGAGTATTACTCCAGGATAGGGTTCCATCCAAAATAAAATTAGATGCAAGGTATTTTAAAAAGTACTCGAAAGTAAAGAATTATAGATAATTGCTATGATATGGACAAGTTAAACATATAGAAAAGATCAATAACTTAATGTTCAGCCACACCCTGTTTTGTCCTTTTAGTTTTACATATAACCAGTGTGCGTCCTACTGTTTAAATAGTTTTAGCCCTCTGACTGATGATGAATTTTGGGCTAGCTCTAAATAAATTTAAGCTGACATGCCAGTGTGATGTCAGATTTTATTTCACTTGTTACTTAAAATCATAGAATGATACTGCTACAGCACAGAAGGAGGGCATTCGGCCCATTGTGGCTGTGCCGGCTCTATGAAAGAGCTCTTCAATTAGTCCCGCTCCCCTACCCTTTCCCCATAGCACTGCAAATTTTTCCCTTTCAAGTATTTATCCAATTCCCTTTTCAAAGTTATTATTGAATCTGCTTCCACCACCCTTTCAGGCAGTGCATTCCAGATCATCATAACTCGCTGCGTAAAAAAATTTCTCTTCATCTCGCCTCTGGTTCTTTTGCCATTGACCTTAAATTTCTGTCCTCTGGTCACTGATCCTTCAGCCACTGGAAACAGTTTCTCCTTATTTGCTCTTATCAAAACCTTACATGATTTTGAACGCCTCTATTAAATCTCCCTTCAACCTTCTCTGCTCCAAGCAGAACACTCCCAGCTTCTCTAGTCTATCTATGTAACTGAAGTTCCTCATCCCTGGTACCATTCTACTAAATCTTCTTTGCACCCTCTCTAAGCCTTGACCTCGTTCCTAAAGTGTGGTGCCCAGAATTGGACACACTAATCCAGTTGGGGCCTAACCAGTGATCCATAAAGGTTTAGCATAACTTCCTTGCTTTTGTACTCTATGCCTCTATTTATAAAGCCAAGGATCCCATATGCTTTTTTAACAGCCTTCTCAACTTGTCCAGCCACCTTCAAAAGATTTGTGTATGCGCATCCCCAGGTCTCTCTCTTCCTGCACCCCCATTACAATTGTACTATTAATTTTATATTGTGTCTCCTTATTCTTCCTACCAAAATACATAACTTCGTTAAATTGCACCTACCAAATGTCTGCCCATTTCACCAGTCTATCTATGCCCTCCTGAAGTTTGTTACTTTCTTCCTCACTGTTTACAACATTTCCGAGTTTTGTGTCATCTGCAAACTTTGAAATTATGTCCTGTATACCCAAGTCCAGGTCGTTAATATATATCAAAAAGAGCAGTGGCCCTAACACCGGCTTCTTGGGGACACCACAAATACTTCCCTCCAGTCTGATAATCAACTTCACCACTACTCTCTGCTTTCTGACTCTTAGCCAATTTTGTATCCACACTGCCCCTTTAGTCCCATGGGCTTCAACTTTGCTAACAAGTCTATTATGTGGTACTTTATCAAACGCCTTTTGAAAATCCTACACATCAACCACATTACCTTCATCAACCCTTGCCGTTACTTCATCAAAGAACTCAAATCAAGTTAGTCAGACACGACTTGCCTTTAACAAATCCATGCTGGCTGTCATTTATTAATCCATATTTTTCCAAGTGATAATTAATTTTGTCTCGGATTGTTGTCTCTAAAAGTATCTCCACCACCGACATTATCTGTCTGGTCTTTAGTTGCCGGGTTTATCCTTCTCCCCTTTTTTGAACAGGGCTGTAACATTTGCAATCCTCGGTCCTCTAGCACCGCTCCCATATCTAAGGAGTATTGAAAAGTTGTGGCCAGAGCCTCCTCAATTTCCACCTTTACTTCCCTTAGTAACCTAGGATGCATCCCATCCGGACCAGGTGACATTTCTTACCTCCTTTATTTATTTTTATCCTAACCAATTTCTTTACTACCTCCTCCTTTACTGTGACATTCGATGCATTCTCTTCCTTAGTGAAGACAGATGCAAAGTACACATTTAGTACCTCAGCCATGCCTTCGGCTTCCACAAGATGATCTCCTTTTTGGTGCTTAATCGGCCCCACCCTTCCTTTGACTACACTTTTACTATTTATATGTTTATTAAAAAAAAGACTTTTGGGTTCCTTTTTATGTTACCCGCTAATCTATTCTCATACACTCTTTGCCTATCATTTTGTTTTTTATTTCTTCTTTGTACTTTCTGTTTTCAGCTTGGTTCTTTATTGTATTATGAGCCTGACGCTTATCATTTTTCTGTTTCATTTTAATCTCTATCTTTAGTCATCCAGGGAACTCTAGCTTTGGATGCCATTCCTTCCCCCCTTGTGGGAATGAGTCGAGTCTGTACCCAAACTATCTCCTCTTTGAAGGTCTCCCATTGCTCATTTAATGTTTTATCTGCCAATCTTTGATTCCAACCCACCTGGGCCAGACCCCCTTTCAACTCACTGAAATTAGCCCTCCTCCAGTTGAGTATTTTCACATTTGATTTTTCCTTGTCCTTTTCCACAATTACTCCAAACCTAATGATATTGCGATCACTGTTTCCCAAATGCCCCCCCCCCCCAAACACTGAAATATGCTTCACTTGCCCCACTTCATTCCCCGGAACTAGATCCAGCACTGCTTCCTTCCTCGTTGGGCTGGAAACATACTAATCAAGAAAGTTCTCTTGTATACATTTCAGGAATTCCTCCCCCTCTTTGCCCTTTACACTGTTATTTTCCCAGTCTATATTAGGATAATTGAAGTCCCTCAATATCACAACTCTACAGTTTTTGCACCTTTCTGAAATTTGCTCCTCTGTCTCCTCCCCACTATTTGGTGGCCTATAGTATACACCCTGCAGCCTAATAGTTCCTCTATTGTTCCTTAATTCTAACCAAATAGATTCTGTCTTTGAAACCTCGAGTACATCAATCCCTTTCCAGTGCTGTAACTGTATCTTTGATCAATACTCCCATCCCACCTCCTTTTTTTTCCTCCTTTATCTTTCCTCAATACCTTGTAGCAGGGTTAGGGGATGGCATGCTGTATGTACATTAATATATATAAACATAATGCACGTTTACCATTTGGTAAATGTCAGACATCTACTCCCATTAGGTGTTTGATATGATGAACTGCTAGAGAAATTCTCGAGATAACAGGGCCAACAGTCTTTCAGGACCGACTGAATGGTAGTATCAGTCTCTAACATCACTGACTGAAATACACAACATAATTGATGGGAACCAGTAGCTATTGAAAAATATAAAGAAAGCTCCACCCGAAGCTTGGGGTGACGCAAGATTTGATTCCTGATCTGCACTGAGTTATCCAGGATGGCTTTAGTGTCCCTGGGCTAATGAATAGAAAAATTAGGGTTTCTGTCCCTCATTGATATCCACTAATGTCTACTTTCAAGTATGATGTGGAGATGCCGGTGATGGACTGGGGTTGACAATTGTAAACAATTTTACAACACCAAGTTATAGTCCAGCAATTTTATTTTAAATTCACAAGCTTTCGGAGGTTTCCTCCTTCCTCAGGTGAACGTTTGTTGGAAATCACAATGGAAATGAGTACTTTCAAGTACTCATTTGTGGAAACTGACACAGGCACGATGGCCCCTTTGGTTTAATAGCCTACAGATTGTCAAGTGAAGAATAGCAAATTAGCGAGGTGCTGGAGGGTAGCTGCTGTTAATAATTTTGTTGTGTGAGGATTGGTATCCATGGCTAGGAAGAATGCCAGCGAGCAGAAAACTATCTTTGTATCGACAGGGGCAGGCTGAACCCCTTGAGTAGCCAGAAAACATGGCTGCGTCCAATGGCAATCTTCCTATTGCTGTAAGGAGCTTTGTTTTCTTTACTGTGCTTTTGCTGAAGTCAGGGTTGCTAAAGTGTCAGTGAAATGAAGTAAGTACAGTATTAGTGATTCGGAAAAAAAATTTTGATGAGCCAGTGACCATTGCAGGTCACCTACATCTTTTTGTCTTTGTCTGTTGCACAGCTCAAACACGTTAAATGACACTGGAAACTTATTTAAATTAGGCAATGAGTGCCCTTTGGTTCAGGCCGTGAGTAGGTGAGCCTTTCAGACCAGGAAGCTCCCAGGCTCAATCTTTGGTCAATGCTAAAGTCATTGATCTCAGATGGAGCACAGTTAGGGGCGCTACAATTGGCTTTAGTGTTTCTCTCTCCCCCTCACCACCTCCCCTCTTTCTCCCCCCTCTGGGTTAGGCAAGGGAATATTAACTAGACTTCCTGCTCCTCATTTTTGTTCAACAGTTCCTGCTGGAAGTGTGCATGTGTGAGCAGGTTTGAGCTCCACGAGAATGCCCCCTCCTTCCCCAGCTGTGGTAGAATACTCTGCCAGCATTCAGTGCCTAGGCTCACATGAAGAATGGCCACTTGGGCAAGATACAATAGGGCAGCCAGTGCACCTAGATCTGTACTCCAGCAAGGATTAATGCTTTTGGGGGGAGTAAGGGAATGAAGTGATACAAGTAGACAAAATAAATATTTGATGGCACAATATGCAGTTTTGCACCATTTATTAGAATGGATTAAATTTTGGGAGGGGTAGCCTAGTACAACAAGATATCTTTTGACACAGACACAAAGCACACAAATGGCCATTGGGTCATTAAGTCCTCAATAGCTTTTTATTTTAGTTATATCCTTGCATTTAATACCTAACTTTGCATTTTCATATTTTCCTAAAGGAGCTTTCACCTTACTGTTAGACTAAAGAAAGCTACCATTGCAGATCCCACAACCAATAAATAAGGTCAAAGCAGCTCCACCCAATCCAGTCACGAATGCTGGTGAACAGTGAAGCAACGAACGGCAGGAAGAGGCTCCATGAACATTCCCATCCTCAACAATGATGGCGGAGTCCAACACGTGCATTTTAAAAAATTCATTCTCGGGATATGGGTGTCGCTGGAAAGGCCAGCATTTATTGCCCATCCCTAGTTACCATTGAGAAAGCAATGGCGGGCCTTCTTCCTGAACCAGTGCAGTCCGTGTGTTGGGGGTACTCCCACAATGCTGTTGGTTAAGGAGTTCCAGGACTTTGACCCATGACAATGAAGAAATGGCAATACGTGTATGCCCAAGTCGGGATGGTGTGTGACTTGGAGGGGGAAGTTGGGGGTGATGGTGTTCCCATCCACCTGCCTCCCTTATCCTTCTAGCTAGTGGCGGTCGCAGATTTGGGAGGTGTTGCCGAAGAAACCTTGGCGAGTTGCTGCAGTGCATCCGAAAGATAGGACACACTGCAGCCACAGTACGCTGGTGGTGGAGGGAATGGATGTATATGGGGTGCCAATCAAACGGACCACTTCGTCCTAGTGTTGGCAGAGCTGCACTCATTCAGGCAAGCAGAGCGTATTCCATCACACTCCTGACTTATACCTTGTAGGTGGAGGAGAGCCATTCGCTGCAAAATACCCAGCCTCTGATCTGCTGTAGTAGCCACTGCATTTATTTTGCCGGTTGAGTTTCTGACCCCCAGGATGTTGATGATGGGGGATTCGGCGATGGTAATGCCATTAAATGTCATGGGGAGCTGGTTAGACTCTCTCTTGTGAGAGATGGTCATTGCCTAACACTTATGTGGCGCAATTGTTACTCGCCACTTATCAGCCCAAACCTGGATATTGTCCAGGTCTTGCTGCATGTGGGCATGGACTGCTTCATTATCTGAGGAATTGCGAATGGAGTTGCACACTGTGCAATCATCAGTGAAGAGCCCGATTCTGACCTTATGATAGAGAGGTCATTGATGAAGCAGCTGAAGATAGTTAGGTCTAGGACACTGTCCTATGGATTTTTTTTTTATTCGTTCATGGGATGTGGGCGTCGCTGGCAAGGCCAGCATTTATTGCCCATCCCTAATTGCCCTTGAGAAGATGGTGGTGAGCCGCCTTCTTGAACTGCTGCAGTCCGTGTGGTGAAGGTTCTCCCACAGTGTTGTTAGGAAGGGAGTTCCAGGATTTTGACCCAGGGATGATGAAGGAACAGCGATATATTTCCAAGTCGGGATGGTGTGTGACTTGGAGGGGAACGTGCAGGTGGTGGTGTTCCCATGTGCCTGCTGCTCTTGTCCTTCTAGGTGGTAGAGGTCGCGGGTTTGGGAGGTGCTGTCGAAGAAGCCTTGGCGAGTTGTTGCAGTGCATCCTGTGGATGGTACACACTGCAGCCACAGTGCACTGGTGGTGAAGGGAGTGAATGTTTAGGGTGGTGGATGGGGTGCCAATTAAGCGGGCTGCTTTGTCCTGGATGGTGTCGAGCTTCTTGAGTGTTATTGAAGCTGCACTCATCCAGGCAAGTGGAGAGTATTCCATCACACTCCTGACTTGTGCCCTGTAGATGGTGGAAAGGCTTTGGGGAGTCAGGAGGTGAGTCACTCGCCGCAGAATACCCAGCCTCTGACCTTTTGCACTCACGTGCTGGGCTCCGCAATCATTGAGGATGGGGGGACGTCAGTGCTGACATCCACGTGCACGTGGGCCGGGGATCACAGGATAGCGATCAAGTGGGTATCTTGGCTGATTTTATTTCTCTAACCTGAGCCTGAGGAACTCTGGCCAATTTTAACCACTCTGGAGCTGCTCCAACTACTGTGATACAGCCTCATCATACTGCACTACGCCAGATGGTGCATTTGGTGCAGCAGACTTTGGAGAGCTAAAATAAGTTTAGTTCTGCTTGTCTCAGCTTTTCTTGTTTCCCTGTTCTCTTCCACTTTGTGGCTTTTCTATTTTTATTCTTTTAAGTTTGTTTCCTAATTTCTAGCTAATACCCAATACTCTCTGCTTTCTAATATTTTTAACTTTTAAATAATTCACATTAGTTTTCCTCTTCCATAAGGGTTCAACTATCCATTTCAAAGGTTAGGGCATGCATTATAAAATTGGCATCCAAATGGGTTCAAGGGCTGATCGTCCAACTTATTGAATGCCAGAACTCTCAAGACTGGATGTGTTCTCATCATGAATGCAACCAGGTCAACCATTGTTGTATTTACCAGGAAGAGTTGCTGCAGGACTGATTACTTTGAATATAGTGCCAGCAGCTTATCATGCCCAGATGATTTTACTCTTCCAGGGCATTATAACAATTAAATATTCTGTTGATTTAAATCCAGTGGTTGCATAAAAGTCACTTCCTTTAGAATTATTGTCCTTATTTCAGGGAGATTTTCATTTGAGTTTTCTATTTGCTCCATTTTTTCCCCCCCTCTTCTGCGGACTGGCTCCTGCTGTGGTCTAGCTCCACAGACATCAGGACCCCTCTAGTGTCTTGCACAAGTGGCCACTCTCCTTGTGTGAGTCTAGGCAGTGAGTGTCATTCAGCTATTAAACCACAGCCAAAACCAACTGGTTCTTATACTCCATTCTTTCCAGCAGGCTTCACTGAACAGCAATCAGGACTGTTTTTTTTCTCTTTCTTATCTTTTATTTCCCTCCTGCAGTGAGGCCAGTTGTAATACCCTTTGTTGTCACCTTGGCTGAAATCAGCTAACTCAGCAGTGGCCAGTTGGGACCTATATAACATGTATTTTTCAGTAAAAATACTGTGCACTCACTCAGAGCCAGAAGGGGAACTATTTTCAGTTGATTTAATTGGGCCAGAAGTTTGATGGATTGACCTGTCAAGAGGATTTAGTGTTGGGACTGAGCAGTTAAGCTGCCAAATAGATATAGAATAACTTGGCCACCTTGAAAATATGCAAGGAAGAACTGCTTGGTGAGGGAGCAATAAAATGAAATTTTAATTTAACCAGGAAATGGCAGCACCAGCCTTAACTGCCAAAGCTGTATTACACTCTGAAGCTCGGCATAAAAGAAGACCCAGTGTCTGTTTTAAATTGCGAAAAGTCTTAACAAAAACAACTTCATCCTTGCCTGGATGGAGCCCAACTTATCCTTGGCCTTTCTTGGGAATTTTGGAAACTAAATTTTGAACACAAAAGAAACACCAAACAAGGACCTGAGAGAGTTCATTGTCATCAAGAAACTGATATTCATCTGGATTAACTTACATGTAGATGCTCACATTGTTATCATGAGAGCACAGCAAATAAAAGCTTTGCATTGATTTTTTTTCTTACCCCAGTTGGAAAGAGAAGGAAGATGAAATTGGACCATTTTTGCTGGAGGTGTATTTCTCAGGCAGAAACACCCTTTTATGGGCTACGGGATTGAGAAGAGTAAACCCTTTTGCAGGAAAGTGCAGGCCATTATACAATGGAGGCATCTGTAGCTAACACTCTGATTTTCCACCAAGTTAATTTTTTCAGTCATTTTTACAATGAGAAACCCAGAGAACTTTCTGTACTAATTATAGCTGAAGGAAACTGATCATGGACTGGAGGTGACATTCAAGCATAACAAGGTGCAATTAAATTTTACTTTTAAATTTTCTTTATTTCTGTTTTGATAATCCATGTAGGGTTTACTGGTGTCCGCATCCTTCCACCATCACCAAAACAGAAATTTATCTCACTGCTGTTTGGGAGACTTTGCTGTTCTCAAATTGACTTCAAAAGTAATTAATTGGCTCTGAAACATTTTGGGACATCCTGAGACATCGGCCTCATTGGAGGCACAGGCTACGATTCCTGCGCCTGAACGGTGAGGCCGTTTGCGCCCCCGATATAGGGCCTCTGATCTCATTCCATCAATCTGGCGAGCTGCTTCTTACTCTCCGCAGCTTGCCAGATTGATGGAATGAGATCAGAGGCCCTATATCGGGGGGCGCAAACGGCCTCACCGTTCAGGCGCAGGAATCGTAGCCTGGGCGCTGCACAGCGATTTTTTTTTTTTTGCTTTTGCAAATATGGCGGATGGCGCATTTCAGGCTCGTAATGAGCGTGCGCTTCCTGCCCGTCATATTGGAGGCTTAGGAAGCCGCTTCGTGCCTGAAAAATTGGCAATGCATGGCTCAATTTCTAGGCCATTTTTTTTTGAATTCCTTGACTTTGTCCAATATTCCGTGAAAAGTACAAATGACTGGCCTTTATTTTATATAAACACATATATATTTTCCTTTACCTTTTTAATTTATTTAATTTTAATTCCTTAATAATTTTCAAGCTGGGAGTAACAGCAAGTTATATAAGATGTAGGAGTTAGATATCTGGGGTTCTGTTCCTCTGGCGCATGTACAGCATAGTGGAACCCCATACCTGAAAACATGGACCCGAATCTAAATTGCAGGGTTGGAGCCGTTTGTATGACTGGGGCAGGCACATTGCATCTGCAAGAGCACTTCAGCAATGCCTGCACCATGCTCCTCTGACAGGGGAGAAGTTATCCGGCAAGAGCCCACGAAGGAACTTTGCTTCTCGGGCTTCTTGTCCAAGTAGACTAGAGCAGAGAAAGTGGAGAATGCAGGAAAGAATGTAGGGCTGGAGGAGGTTGCAGAGGTAGAAAGGGGTGAGGCCATGGAGGGATTTGAAGCAAAGGATGTTAATTGTATGATTTATACCAATGAGTGTTAATTGTATTCAGGTGGTGGGTATCAATTGGCGATGCTCTTGTATCCTTTTTATAGGAGAGCTTATCTCGAGGGTGTGTGTAAGGGGAATCTCTGTGAATAAAGGCTTGGAAGCAACTAAAGACCAAGCTCTAGTATTCTATCCTTCACCACATAGCTATCCAATTTTAACAAAGGATAAGGTTTTTAAAATTGATTTGTTGGACAAGCCCCCAATAGAGGTCAACAAGGATTGGGGTGATAGTGAAATTTTGTGCAAGATAAAATGCAGGCGTCAGAGATCTGGATGAATTTGGAATTGATGTAAGGTGGAGCTTGGAAGGCCAGAAAGAATGGTGTTGGAAGAGTCAAGTCTAGAAGGAAAGGCTTGGCTGAGGGTTTCTGAATGAGGTGTATAGGCAAATCTGGAGAGTCAAGTCCCTCTCGATATTTTATGAAGTTTCAATAAAATATGGATAAAGCATGAACACGAATCTGTGTATGTATACAAATACTGTATATACAGGCACAGATATTTACATTTGGTACTCTACTTATATTTTAGCAGAGGAGCCCACATGAGGAGGTGAGTGAAAAACCACTACAAGAGGGACCAGAGATCTGAATTGTTAGTCCACCTGCTAGTTCATGCTGCCAGGCCTCAGCATCTGGTGGCAGCATTAAAATGTGAACAAGGCAGCAATGCTGTCATCAGATGTAAGGAATCTTACAACACCAGGTTATAGTCCAACAATTTTATTTTAAAATCACAAGCTTTCGGAGATTATCTCCTTCGTCAGGTGAGTGAGTGAGTGAAAGGTTCTCAAATCGCATATCTTATATTAGACTGGGACACGCTCACACCAATCAAAGGTGTCGTTGGTGTTCAGACAGGTTAGCCATGGAAAACAGTTCTGAATACACAATGGGTCAGATTACAAAGCCAGAGAGAGAAAGAGACCCGAAAGGCAGAGAGAGAGAGAATGTCCAGTTGCATTAAAAACAGATAACTTTTTTTTCCCCTGCTGGTGGGGTTACGTGTAGCGTGACATGAACTCAAGATCCCAGTTGAGGCTGTCCTCATGGGTGAGGAACTTGGCTATCAATTTCTGCTCGACGATTTTGCGTTGTCGTGTGTCTCGAAGGCCGCCTTGGAGAACGCTTACCCGAAGATCGGTGGCTGAATGTCCTTGACTGCTAAAGTGTTCCCCGACTGGGAGGGAACCCTCCTGTCTGGCGATTGTTGCGCGGTGTCCGTTCATCCGTTGTCGCAGTGTCTGCATGGTCTCGCCAATGTACCATGCTCCGGGGCATCCTTTCCTGCAACGTATGAGGTAGACAACGTTAGCCGAGTCACAGGAGTATGAACCACGTACCTGGTGGGCGATGTCCTCTCATGTGATGGTGGTATCTGTGTCGATGATCTGGCATGTCTTGCAGAGGTTACCGTGGCAGGGTTGTGTGGTGTCGTGGACGCTGTTCTCCTGAAAGCTGGGTAATTTGCTGCGAATGATGGTCTGTTTGAGGTTGAGTGGCTATTTGAAGGCGAGTAGTGGAGGTGTGGGGATGGCCTTAGTGAGGTGTTCGTCGTCATCGATGACATGTTGAAGGCTGCGGAGAACATGGCGTAGTTTCTCCGCTCCGGGGAAGTACTAGACGACGAAGAGTACTCTGTTGTTGCGTCTCTACAGCAGACGCCGCAACCTCGAAACCAAGATAGAGTCCATACTCTCAACCTGTACTCAGGACACAGCAGACCAGCTACGAGACACCGCCAAACAGACGAGGCAACGGAACTACGCTGCCTACATGAAAACCAAGAGCAGGAAGCTTGAGAAACTCGGCATCACCACCAGCATCAACCAAGCCTTCCCCGATACCATGGTTGCAACCATAGGGAAGTCTATCGTCAATTTGTCCGACCACTCCTTCAACTAGACGATATCGAAGTTCTCAGCCGAGGGCTCAATTTCTGCCCCACCACCAAAATGGACCCCATCGGTCTCGCGGCGGACATCAGGAGAATGAGACTCCGGGAATTCTTCCACAAATCCCAAGATTTTAGCAGCAAACCCAATGAGACAATCAACGATCCGGAACAGCAGACAGAGGGATCCGCGGTACAGCAACCGAAGAGGAAAGAGTCAAACTGGACTCCTCCGGATGGTCGCTGCCCTAAGCTTGACATGTATGCTCAAGCTGTCAGGAGATGCATCAACGCCAGATTCATTAGCCGCACTCACAAGACAGTCCAGAATGTCACCCGAGCACAACGCAACGCCATCGACGCTCTCAAGACCAACCGCAACATCGTCATCAAACCAGCGGACAAAGGAGGAGCCGTCGTCATACAGAACAGAACGGACTATTGCAAAGAAGCATACCGACAACTGGACAACCAGGAACACTACAGATGGTTACCCGCAGATCCGACCAAAGAACACACCCACCAGCTCAACAAACTGATCAAGACCTTCGATCCAGACCTTCAAAGCATCCTACGTGCTCTCATCCCACGTACTCCCCGCATAGGAGACTTCTACTGCCTCCCAAAGATACACAAAGCCAACACACCCGGACGTCCTATCGTATCAGGCAACGGAACCCTGTGTGAGAACCTCTCTGGATACGTCGAGGGCATCCTGAAACCCATCGTACAGGGAACCCCCAGCTTCTGTCGCGACACTACAGACTTCCTACAAAAACTCAGCACCCACGGACCAGTTGAACCAGGAACACTTCTCACCACGACGGACGTCTCGGCACTCTACACCAGTATCCCCCACGATGACGGCATCGCTGCAACAGCCTCAGTACTCAACACCAACAACAGCCAATCTCCAGACGCCATCCTACAACTCATCCGCTTCATCCTGGATCACAATGTCTTCACCTTCGATAACCAGTTCTTTACCCAAACACACGGAACAGCCATGGGGACCAAATTCGCACCCCAATTAGCCAACATTTTCATGCACAAGTTCGAGCGGGACTTCTTCACTGCACAGGACCTCCAACCAACGCTATACACCAGATACATCGACGACATTTTCTTCCTATGGACCCACGGCGAAGAATCACTGAAGAGACTACACGATAACATCAACAAGTTCCATCCCACCATCAAACTCACCATGGACTACTTCTCAGAATCGGTTTCTTTCTTGGACACACAAATCTCCATCAAAGACGGGCACCTCACTCTACCGCAAGCCCACGGACAACCTCACGATGCTCCACTTTTCCAGCGTCCACCCTAACCACGTCAAAGAGGCCATCCCCTATGGACAGGCCCTGTGAATACACAGGATCTGCTCAGATGAGGAGGAACACGATGGACACCTACAGACGCTGAAAGACGCCCTCGTAAGAACGGGATATGACGCTCGACTTGTGAATCGACAGTTCCGACGGGCCACAGCGAAAAATCGCATAGACCTCCTCAGAAGATAAACACGGGACGCAACCAACAGAGTACCCTTCGTCGTCCAGTACTTCCCCGGAGCGGAGAAACTACGCCATGTTCTCCGCAGCCTTCAACATGTCATAGATGACGACGAACACCTAGCTAATGCCATCCCCACGCCTCCACTACTCGCCTTCAAACAGCCACCCAACCTCAAACAGACCATTGATCACAGCAAATTACCCAGCTTTCAGGAGAACAGCGTCCACGACACCACACAACCCTGCCACGGCAACCTCTGCAAGACATGCCAGATCATCGACACAGATACCACTATCACACGAGAGGACACCACCCACCAGGTACATGGTTCATACTCCTGTGACTCGGCTAACGTTGTCTACCTCATACGTTGCAGGAAAGGATGCCCCGGAGCATGGTACATTGGCGAGACCATGCAGACACTGCGACAACGGATGAACGGACACCGCGCAACAATCGCCAGACAGGAGGGTTCCCTCCCAGTCGGGGAACACTTTAGCAGTCAAGGACATTCAGCCACCGATCTTCGGGTAAGCGTTCTCCAAGGCGGCCTTCGAGACACACGACAACGCAAAATCGTCGAGCAGAAATTGATAGCCAAGTTCCGCACCCATGAGGACGGCCTCAACCGGGATCTTGGGTTCATGTCACGCTACACGTAACCCCACCAGCAGGGGTAAAAAAAGTTATCTGTTTTTAATGCAACTGGACATTCTCTCTCTCTCTCTCTCTCTCTCTCTCTGCCTTTCGGGTCTCTTTCTCTCTCTGGCTTTGTAATTTGACCCATTGTGTATTCAGAACTGTTTTCCATGGCTAACCTGTCTGAACACCAACGACACCTTTGATTGGTGTGAGCGTGTCCCAGCCTAATATAAGATATGCGATTTGAGAACCTTTCACTCACTCACTCACCTGACGAAGGAGATAATCTCCGAAAGCTTGTGATTTTAAAATAAAATTGTTGGACTATGACCTGGTGTTGTAAGATTCCTTACATTTGTCCACCCCACTCCATCACCAGCATCTCCACGTCATCAGATGAGCAGAGAACCACTGCATGAGGTGCATTATTTTCTGTGGCCATGGGTAAGCTGAGTGATCATGTGCAGTTGTTTTTGTGTTGCAGCAGGTGTGGTGGAATTCTCCCAGCAGTGTAAATAGAACAGATTACGCAGCATGACAACAGTAGCGTACGACAGAGCCACTTCTTCTTGAAGTGGCTGTTTGATTCTTGGACATGGAAATATTCATTGACTGGTATACTATCCTGTTTATAGTAGCAAAGAAGCTGGATTATTGAGCTCTTGTTTGCCATTATACACATCAGGAATTTAGAGGATTGAGAATAAATGCTAATATAGATACTAGTTAGTTAAATAGATGGGTTTCCAACGAGAAATTAACATGTCTGTCACCAGCCCATCTGCCTCTTACCCCTCATAGACTTGCAATTAAAACACTTTGTTCTTGATGATTTAGTTCAAAAAATCAACTAAAGTCGCAGCGGAGGGAACTTTAATTTGCATTTCCCCCACTTTTCACTTTTTGAGAAGCATTTGAAAGGTAGGAAGTCAGCAACCGTGATATGTTAGCTGCTTTTACATTGGCATTAGTGGGGTGCTTGTGCTGCCAATTACCAGCATGCAGGCCTACCCCCCGATGGCAATCCCAATGAAAATTTGCTGGATTTGCTAAGACTGCCTGCCAGAAAGACCCAGTGAAAAAGGGTCTTTTCCCAATGCCAGTCTTACCAAATTCAACAATCTTATAATAGGATTGCCAGTGCTTGCAGATGACACAAGCATCCCTCTAAGGCAAATGTATTGCAGCTTTCTCTTTCCTGTTATTGAAGCCACCTTGCAGAATGAAAGAGACAGTTTTTCCAACTGGATGTAGAAACAGGGTATATGACAACCCAAGATCCAATTCCTATGCGCAACTGATTTAGGACAGCAACAGAACATCAGCGGCAAAGTGTAAGAAGAGGAGTTTGGACAAGGCCCTCTGGTCTCATATAAGGACATATAAGGTAGCCAAACTTAGTGGGAGGATAGAAGATTGGGAAGTCTTCAAAAGACAGCAAAAAGTAACGAAAGGATTGATTAAGAAAGGGAAGATAGATTATGAAAATAAATTAGCAAAAAACATAAAAACAGATAGCAAGAGTTTCTACAGTTATATAAAAAGAAAAAGGGTGGCTAAGGCAAACGTACGTCCCTTAGAGGATGAGACCGGGAAATTAATGGTGGGAAACATAGAGATGGCAAAAATGCTGAACAAATTCAGTAGAGGACACTAAGAATATCCCAACACTGGACAAACAGGGGGCTCTAGTGGGGGAGGAGCTAAATACGATTAAAATCACTAAGGAATTGGTACTCAGTAAATTAATGGGACTCAAGGTGGATAAATCCCCTGGACCTGATGGCTTACATCCTAGGGTCTTGAGGGAAGTGGCAGTAGGGATTGTGGATGCTTTGGTAATAATTTTCCAAAACTCTCTGGACTCGGCAAAGGTCCCGGCGGATTGGAAAACTGCTAATGTAACACCCTTATTTAAAAAGGGTAGTAGACAGAAGGCTGGAAATTATAGACCAGTTAGCTTAACATCTGTGGTGGGTAAAATTTTGGAGTCTATTATTAAGGAGACAGTAGCAGAACATTTGGATAAACATAATTTAATAGGACAAAGTCAGCATGGCTTTACGAAGGGGAAGTCATGTCTGACAAATTTGCTTGAGTTCTTTGAGGATATAACGTACAGGGTGGATAAAGGGGAACCAGTGGACGGTAGTGTATTTAGACTTCCAGAAGGCATTCGACAAGGTGCCACATAAAAGATTATTGCTCAAGATAAAGAATCACTGGATTGGGGGTAATATTCTGGCATGGGTGGAGGATTGGTTATCTAACAGGAAGCAGAGAGTTGGGATAAATGGTTCATTCTCGGACTGGCAACCTGTAGCCAGTGGTGTTCCGCAGGGGTCGGTGCTGGGTCCCCAACTCTTTACAATCTATATTAACGATTTGGAGGAGGGGACCGAGTGTAACATATCAAAGTTTGCAGATGATACAAAGATGGGAGGGAAAGTAGAGAGTGAGGAGGACATAAAAAACCTACAAGGGGATATAGACAGGCTGGGTGAGTGGGCGGAGATTTGGCAGATGCAATACAATATTGGAAAATGTGAGGTTATGCACTTTGGCAGGAAAAATCAGAGAGCAAGTTATTATCTTAATGGCGAGAAACTGGAAAGTACTGCAGTACAAAGGGATCTGGGGGTCCTAGTGCAAGAAAATCAAAAAGTTAGTTTGCAGGTGCAGCAGGTGATCAAGAAGGCCAACGGAATGTTGGCTTTTATTGCTCGGGGGATAGAATATAAAAACAGGGAGGTATTGCTGCAGTTATATAAGGTATTGGTGAGACCGCACCTGGAATACTGCATACAGTTTTGGTGTCCATACTTAAGAAAAGACATACTTGCTCTCGAGGCAGTACAAAGAAGGTTCACTCGGTTAATCCCGGGGATGAGGGGGTGGATATATGAGGAGAGGTTGAGTAGATTGGGACTCTACTCATTGGAGTTCAGAAGAATGAGAGGCGATCTTATTGAAACATATAAGATTGTGAAGGGGCTTGATCGGGTGGATGCGGTAAGGATGTTCCCAAGGATGGGTGAAACTAGAACTAGGGGGCATAATCTTAGAATAAGGGGCTGCTCTTTCAAAACTGAGATGACGAGAAACTTCTCCACTCAGAGGGTAGTAGGTCTGTGGAATTTGCTGCCCCAGGAAGCTGTGGAAGCTACATCATTAAATAAATTTAAAACAGAAATAGACAGTTTCCTAGAAGTAAAGGGAATTAGGGGTTATGGGGAGTGGGCAGGAAATTGGACATGAATTTAGATTTGAGGTTAGGATCAGATCAGCCATGATCTTATTGAATGGCGGAGCAGGCTCGAGGGGCCGATTGGCCTACTCCTGCTCCTATTTCTTATGTTCTTATGACAAGGCCCTCTAGTCTCTTTACTGAGATGTCTCCCACACTATAAAACCTCTGGAATCTGGACTAGGTCAGTGTTTTTGGGTTCTTGAATATCAAATTATTTCTGACTTGGAAAATGGGCTAAAGTGCTTAGTCAGCAGTGTGGAAGAATTGGAAACTGATCAAGTCAGCAGTCCAGTAGATCAAAAATATGTTGGCATACGTAAATCTGTGGATATTTTTGTACACATCGCAAATTTATAGTAGAAAGTTTATCTATAAAGTTGGAACAAAATGTAAAGAATTCATGTGCATGATGTGGAAAGTTATGAAGTGTTTTTCCTGTAACCCTGCAGCTGCCAAGCCTGAGAAAATTGCCAACCACTGTCCACTGTGCCATGAGAATTTCCAGCCAGGAGAGGAGGTAAGAGCTTGAAAACATGCTGTGAGGATTGCACAAGGATTGATTTGAGATTCAAGTGCAAGGGTTTTCCTCTTTTAAATTATTTCCGTGCTATAAATGAGATAATGCTTTTTAATCCCTTCCTGTATTATTGTAAATCCTCCAATTTTTTGCTCCGGCTTCTCACCTTACTCGCCTAAAGGCAGTGCTACGAGCAACTGTGACCAGCAATTCAACATTGGGTGCATCACAACTGTCCTTAGCCAATGTCCATACATGTGCACTTCCAGTAGCGATCAAGATCAGAGCCTTACCCTAGCACGGAGACTCTGGGCCAATTGTAGTTCTCCCTTATGATCCCTGCTGAATGAGCTGACTTAACACAGACTAGGGGTTGAATTTAGTACAGATATAGGAATAAATTTTCATTTTCACTGCCTGGGTGGTAATCTTGCCGAGCTGATCACAAGCCCCTTATAGAACCTGCCTGATTTTCCTTCCTTGATTTCAATGGAATGAAAATCAGACGGGCGATTTGCTCCGCTACGTTACTGTCCAGGCGACGAATGGAATGAAAATAGAGCAGGTTCCATAAGGGCATGCAATCTGTTCCGCCATATTACCACCCAGCTAAAACGAAAATCCTACCCATAATCTCATTGGCTCAGTAACCAAACTACGTGGTTCGTTTACTCAATTGGGAGCTCTATTAGTGGAATTTTTAGCCCCAGTTGCAAGGGTTGGCAGGTAACTAGGTATTCGCAAAATTTGAGATTAGAAGAATTTTTTTTCTCTAAATAATGGATATGTTGAATGGACACTCAACTGAAACAGTCAATGCTGTATCAATTAACAACTTAGATGCTGAGAGGTTGTTTCCCCTGGCTAGAGAGTCTAGAATTAGGGAGCATAGTCTCAGGATAAGGAGTCGGCCATTTAGGACTGAGGTGAAGGGAAATTTCTTCACTCAAAGGGTAGTGAATCTTTGGAATTGTCTACCCCAGAGGGCTGTGAATGCTCAGTCGTTGAGTACATTCAAGGCTGAGATTGATAGATTTTTGGACACTAAGGGAATCAAGGTATATGGGGATAAGGCAGGAAAGTGGAGTTGTGGTAGAAGATCAGCTATGATCTTATTGAATGGCGGAGCAGGCTCGAGGGGCTGTATGGTCTACTGCTGCTCCTATTTCTTATGTTCTTATAACTTAAAAAAAACTGGATGAATATCTGGTTGGAATTGAGAGTTCTAATGATAAGTACAGGTAAAGATGATTTTAATGCTTTGTGGGACCTGATGACTCCTGAGCTGTTGGGTCAATGCCAAGGAACGATGAATTACAAAGGATATAAGGTTAGAGATATTGAGAAATCTTGCATCATTTACCTTGAGGACAATGGAGAGTCAGTTGCAGTTATTAAGCAAAGTGGCCTTTTGTCATTCCATGCATTCTGCAGTACTATCAGAACTATTTGTGCCTGACAAATTGAATTTCTTATTGACCAGGGTTGGAGTAGGTTGATATTCACCCTGGAATCTTAGTACTATGCTGGATAATAACTACATAGTCCCAAATTTTCAATGTAGCACAAATCACAATTGTGCTAACCCAGATAGTATTTCTGCTCAATGGCAATGCAAAAATCTTGGCTGCGTTCCTCTTCCTTCCCCTCTTCCCCTTCCCTCCCCCCACCCCCCCCCCCCTAAAAAACCATATACCTTTGGTAAGAATGACCCATTTCCCATTACCAAATGCAGTGATGGTGGTAGGCTTAAAGAGAGGGCAAACTGACTTAAAGGTGCCTAGGGAACAGGTCACCTCAAATTAAAGGGAAATTTGAACAGACGTATGACCCATACAAGAAGGGAGTTTGATTTGTTTGACATTTGTAAAAAGTTGATTGGCAAAAAATATTTACACAATATATGTTTTGCCTATTGTACACTGATGGAACCAGTTCTACCTGTCCATCACCTCTGTCAACCCCTTCACTGCCTCAATACTGTCAGACTGCTTGTTAGACATCCAATCTTGGATGAACCAGTTTCCCCCAGCTAAATATTGGGAATTTCAAAGTCATCGTCTTCAGCCCCCGCTTCAATCTCCATACGACTTCACCTCCCAGCCTGAACCGGACTGATTGCAGCCTTGGCATCCTATTAACTCTGAGATGAACTTCTGACCCCCATATCCTCTTCATCAGAACCACCTATGTAACATTGTCCAACTCTGCCCCTGCCTCAGTCCATCTGCTATTGAAATTCTCATCCATGCTTTGTTACCTCCTGACTCGACTATTCCAATTTTCTCCTAGCCAGCCTCCCACCTTCCACCCTCCATAAACTTTAGCTGATCCAAAATTCTGCTGCCCATATCCTATTCCACACCAAGTGCAATTGGCCCATCACCCCAGTCCTTCCAGCCCACCATGCCTCAAATTTAAAATTCTCATCCGTGTTTAAATCGCTTCATGACCTCACCATTCTGTCTTTGTAGCCTCCTCCAGCTTTATATCCCCACCACTGAACTCTCTGTTTTTCAGACTCCGGCCACCTGTGCATTTCCATCCTCCCTTCGCCCTACCATTGGCGGCCATGCTGTCAACAGCCTAGGCTCCGTGTTCTAGAATTTCTCCGCTTCTCCACTTCCCTCTTCTCCTTTAAGACCTTAAAAATCACCTCTTTGGCCAAGCCTTTGGTCACCCCTTCTAATATCTACTTTGGCTCAGTGTCCATTTTTTTCCTCTTATGCCTCTGTGAATTTCCATTGGGCATTTTTCTATGTTAAAGGCCCTATATAAATGCAAGTTGTTATCTCGTACATTGAAAGCACGCTCAATCATCTGCAGTAATCCATCTTCTAGTGCTCTCATCAGGATCAGGGACGCAAAGCACATGAACAGTCTCTCCACATCTTTATATAACACTACATTGGTGGTATTTAGAATACATACCAATCAGGTATAGAAACTATAATCTTAATTGAAGGGCTCCACTAGCCGTTGTAAACCACTCAATGTTCTTTGAATCCCTCAGTTTATTTGCATAAAGAACAATGCGTGCCTGAAAGGGTTATAACCCAGTAAATACGTGTTCTTTTTGGCATGTAATAAACTACTGCAAAGACTGAACTGTTACTTTGAATCATCGTCTGAACTGATGCCGATATTCCTGTATAATGCTGCCATTATGTTTACAATCTCTGTTTAATACCTGCTGCGTGCTCTGAAATCCACGTAATAGGAGATTTCAAGGTTGGCCAGTTATCCTGACTGCTCACACTATGACAATGCCACCAAGCATTTATGCTGCAGCAAGCAAGTACTTATACTGCTGTGAGGTTTTCACTTGGAAGTGACCTGGTTTGTAATGGGGAAACGGCTTCACTCTTGGGAGTAGTGTTACAAAAATAGCAGCCAAAAACCATTCTTGAGTGTAGTATAATGAGGATATTATTTGTCCAAGCAGATCTGGATATTAAAAGTGGGTGTGACATTAATGGTGCTACGTTACCCACTTATTTACTTTGCAATATTAAACATTTATAGTGTTAACATATCAAGTGATTCCTTAATGCTTCATTTTTTTTTTGTTCATTCATGGGATGAATGGCCAGCATTTATTGCCCATCCCTAATTGCTCTTGAGAAGGTGATGGTGAGCTGCCTTCTTGAACCGCTGCAGTCCGTGTGGTGAAGGTACTCCCACAGTGATTTTCTGCATATAGAGCACAATGTAAGTACGTCATTGCAGACAGAATATTAGAGGTATGTCAAACTGCCGTAAACAGCTCCTATTGTAGGAGCCAAATAATAGACAGGATCATTTACTTTAGGATCAGTCGTCCTGGAGGCTTATCAGTTTGTGAATCTAATATCCAGTCACTAGAATTGTTGTAGTTTGCAATTTTTGAGAACTTAATTTGGCAGGTGAAGCTAATGGACAAGGAGATTTTATTTTGATGGAAAGATCACATTGAAAGTGCAGGACATATGTAATTGGTTCTATTGCTATAATTTCACACATGAAGCAGTTATTTTCATCTATATTAAGAGTAAAGGGGAGGGAAAGTCTAGAACTTTTTGTTAAAATTATACCCATAATGCAAGAACTTGCATTTATATAGCACCTTTCATGTCCTCGGGACATCCCAAAGTGCTCCCATGAACTACTTTTGAAGTGTAGTCACTGTTGTATTGTAGGGAAACACAGCAGCCAGTTTATACACAGCAAGGTTCCACAAACAGCTGAGAGATAAATGACCAGATAATTTTTTTTTAGTTGTTTTGTTTGAGAGATAAATACTGGCCAAAACACCAGCGCACAGCAAGGTCCCACAAACAGCAGTGTGATAATCACCAGATAATCTGTTTTAGTGATGTTGATTGAGGGATAAATATTGGCCACGACACCGGTGAAAACTTCCCTGCTCTTTTTTGAATAGCACTGTGGGATCTTTTACTTCCACCTGAGGGGGCAGGCATGATCTTGGTTTAACATCTCATCTGAAAGATAGCACCTCCTACAGTGCAGCACTCCCCTCACTACTGCACTGAAGTGTCAGCCTAGATTATGTACTCAAGTCTAGAGTGGGGATTGAATTCACAACCTTTTAATTCAAAAGCGAGAGTGCTACCACTGAGCCAAGGCTGACAGCCTGCTAATGATCGAGTTCCTAAAACAGTGACCTTTCAACAAAGGAAATTAGATTTCACCAAACGTACCTCAAATTTAAAAAAAACATATGTACGTAAGAGAATTTTTCCATAGTGGCTCAAAAGTATATATTTGACCTTTTGTATGCACATTACGTGGGTTAATAGTAGATGCTGGGATGCTACTGGTCCTTATCCTATGGCCTTGCATCTCCCTGACCTCCTGTTGGTCCCTTCTTCCTGCTCTTCTAACATCTGCACAGGAACCAAATGGCTTTATTCTCAATTTGCTTTTGTTACATTATATCGCTGTTATTCCATCGCTACACTGAATTAGTTGTATATGAAAATTGGATCTTGGACTGTTTTATACTCTATTTATCCATCCAGTTAATGAAACTGTGCCTTTCATACTACAAAGTGGTTACAACAACAGGAAAGAGAAAAGCTGTTTTTGGCATTGGCCTTCGAGGGGTGCTTGCACCAATGGATCTTGATGTGCAGATCTCTCACATCTGGTGGCAACCCCTATGTAAACTTGCCAGTATGTAGAATTTTAAAAGGGTTACTTCATACAAATGAGGGAATAACTTAAGAAAATTCATTGGGGGAGGTTTGTTTAACAACATCTCACTAAAAGACAAGTGTAACATCTTTCAAGACATGAAGATTCGTTCGTCAATACCATACCCGCAGATCTACAGCAGCACAAATTGGGGAAAGCGCTACAACACAATAGAGTACAAGCCAAAGGAAGTCATACTCAAACTCCATAGTGCTCTGGTCAGACTATACCTCAAATACTGTGTCCAGTTCTGGTCACTAAGACAAGAGAAACATTCAAGTTGCGGAGACAGTTAAGAGAAAAGGCATGAGGCTACTTTTTAGCTTCAGAGATATGAGAAAAGATTGGAGAAAGTTGCCTTGAGATAAGGCACTGAGAGAGGACCTATTATGGAGTGGTATAAGGTAGTAAACGGTTAAAATGTTGGACGGGAAAAGACCATTGGGTTAGTCACAAAGGTCACAAAATTCATTCCCCCCCCCCCCCCTCCCCTTCACCTCTGATACCCTTCAAAAATGTATCCATCCCCCTCTTAAAATTAATAACAGCTTCTGCTTCCACTGTCTCCATGGCTGAGCTACTCCATGCGCATCGCCTTTTGTGTGAAGGTGTTGTAGGGCCGATCGTCCTATGCCCCCTGCATCTGGGTCCCCTTGTTATTTAGACTTATTTACACAGCGATTGCTTTAATAAAAACAATCCTAGATTTAATCTCAATTTATATTGTTAAGGAGCAAGTACATGATTTAAAACCATAAACACAAAGGGCATGATTTTATCGAGGGGCGGGGGGGGTGGAATTCCTGACTGGAAACCCGGAAGTAGGGAGAGGATGTGAACAGGTAAGTGTTAGATGGTGGGGGGGGGCCTCAGTCATCGGAGAGGGTCGGGGGTCACCAGGTTGGAGGGGTCGATGTCATTGCGGGGTCGGTGATCGTGGAGGGAGGTCGGAGATCGTGGTGGGAGGGGGCTGTTGTCGGTGGGGGGGGGGTGCTTCGGTCGATCGCATTTGTAGGGTCGCTGCAGGTGGGCTAGTTGGGCCTGAGGGATGCACTCCTGCTCCTCCAGGCCCACAAGCAACGCGATAAAGTTACTTACCTGCAGTTTTGGGCCTTCTCGCCTCCTCACATGGCGTGAAGGAGAAGGCCTGGGAATCCCGGTCCCCAGGGGTTAAAAACAAAAACATTTGTAAAAATGGAGGCCCGCCGGCTCCTTGAAAGCTTTCGCTGACCGACTGCCTCCCGAGAGCGGATTGGTCGTCCGCCTCTCGTCCCATCTCCGTTAAAACAGGAAGTGGGCGGGTTTTAGATTTTAAACATTTTTATTGTGCCCCCGCCCCCAACCCACCCGTTTTTCCCATTTAAAATAATGCCCAAAGTGTCACGTGTGTTGTGATCTTGTACAAAATTACATTTACAAGGGCCTGGAGTTTCCGCTGTAACATAATCACAAACGTAAAATCTGCCATGCATCAGCATAACTCACTAGCTTAACAGCGTAATCATTTTTTTTTTGCAATAAAAAATATTAATTGATGTATTTAAGAATGGTAACCTGGTGCAGTTTTATTAATCCAGCTGAAGACAGGTTTATCACTAAAAATAAGCATTTTTAATAAATTGTCCAGTCTTCTGCCTGTGAGTAACCTGATTGAAATTCACTGACAATGACTCAAAAAAAAACTAAACTGAAGCATTTCCTACTTTCATTGGTGTACACTAGTCAGTTTCTTAGTAAATTAATATTTTATTAAAATTTTAAAACATTTAAACTGTACCTACTAGTGCCTAAGAAAGCTAGCGTAATTTGAAGACCCTCCTCGAACGGCCGCAGGCGGGCGCATTCGGTGGAAATTCGCCATCCTCGGTGTTTCAAGCGGGGAACATGGCCAGTTTTGTGGGCGGGGTCGGCTTCAGCGATTTTTTTTTAAATATATAGCCAGCACAAAACATCACGGTAACTCAAATTACACTAGCCATAAATTATGCCAAGCGTAAAATGAAATTCCGCGATGTTTTGCAACAGTTCGGCTGGATTGCGCTGATAAAGCCTGCGTAATCTAGCGGAAACTCTGATCCAAGATATTTTAAAACAATAGAAGGAATCTGGTAAAGGGTAACTGTACTAATTACACTGAGAATTGCACGCCGAATATTAGCAAAGAAGTAAGATATTCTAAAAATGATATGGAGAAAACACACCAATAATTATGGAATAGCATTTTTAATGTTCTGCTTAAGATTTTATAATTCTGTTTAATAATTTTGTCTGTGATCCATGCTGTGGAGATCAACAACTTTTTAAAATGAAAACCAATTTCATACTTTATTTGTGTTGACCATTCAGATATCAAGATTAAAAGCAGGATCCTTTTGAGTGAGTCAAAAGGAGCAAAGGATTGTAACATGACCTAATACAATGCACTTTATTGTTACAAGAAAGATGCAGCCTACAAGCTCCAATTGTTTTGCTGTTTACCATTTCAACTTGTAAAAGATACAGGACATCCTCTTAGTCATGCCATGCACCTGTGATTTCAAATACAGATGGACATATGCTCAGCATTGAGCTCTGAGCATGTAAATGTTATCTGGCCCCTGCTGTTTTGTATCCTTGTAGGACAGCACATCCTTTTTTTTGACACAGAGGGGATCCTCTTATCTCTGCAGCACCGTGCGTTGCCTGGGATTGAGTTCGCTTTTGCTTTTGTGCAGTCAAAGTCCTGACAGCACTTGATAAGTTGGTAAAATAACACCTGGGTCAACAGGTTGAACTGGATCATTCCAGAGTGGCTCAAAGTAAAGTATGTCAGCACTTAGTGGGAAAAACTGTTTTTTTCGTCAATAAATGCACACTCAGTGTGATTATTTTGAGATTTGTCAAGTAACGTATTCATGGCCCCTTCCTCTAAAGTGACAATAGATCAGTTTGCCAGTGAAGTAATTTAATTTTCATATGTCCTTAGAAATTATATGCAGGGCCTATTTCCAGAGAATTCTAATGTTGCTGAGAATGTTAGAATAAACATCTTTATAAATAGCTATTATTCCTTATTAATTATCCTCCTTAAAAAAGCCTAACACAGAAGGAAAATTGCTGAGCAAATCTCTGTTTCAGAAACGCATATTCTATTTAATACAGATGAGGTCACTCAGATCCCAAATTACATAAATGCTTAGAGTGGCTGCAGAGTAATTTTGAGAATGAAAACTGGACAGTAAGGTTGAGATATCAGCTGCTGCATTTAAGAAAAGGGCTCTGTCTATGTACGATCGCACCCCATTTTCATGCATGTTCACAGCATTGGAATGCCCATCCAATCTAATTTTGAACTGCCCATCAATAGCAGCCATATTCACACACAGCTTAGAGACCAGTCCCAAGTCATTTTTCCTTCCATCATCAAGGAGTTCTTTTTGTCTTTCTTCCAGTAGGAAGAAATGATTTTTTGAGGGGAAGAAAAAGACTCCAGAATCTACAAATTCCAACTTCTGAAGCATAATCATTGCCATATGATTCAATTGAGGAAGTTTTAATTCAAAAAAGATATAGTTTTTGAGGAAGCTTTTGAAGGTGGTGAAGGAGGTTTAGTGGGTGGAATTGCAGAGATTAAAGCCAAGGCTCTGGTGCCATTGGGGTAGGGATGGGAGAGAATGCTCAGAAGACTAGAGTCAGAAGAGCACAAGCTAGGATGTGGGGTTGGAGAAAGTTACCAAGGTAGAGTGGATAAGGATTTTAAGTTCAGTGGGCAGGCGAAATGGGGAGCTACTGGTTTGGTGAGGATAGGGTCATGGTGAGGGATACTTAATGCTCAATAAAATGTGGACAGTAGAACTTTGGACAGTTGGGAGTTTATGTAGGGTGGACCTTTGTAGGCAATCAAAGAGGGTATTGAAAAAGTTTAGCCTGCAAGTAACAAGTGCATGAAGAAGGCTTACAGCAGCGTGGGTTTGAGATAGAGCAGAGGTGGATCATCATGTGGAGGTGGAAGTAAGTAGTCTTGCCTAAGAGAAGTTCAACTCCGCTCCATGTTGAACAAGGCAACAACATTGTGCACCATCAAGTTCAGCCGGAGCGAGCAAATGGAGTTGATGGCAAGGGTACAGAGTTTTTGGCAGGGGCCAAACAGGATGGCTTCAGTCTTGTCAGTATTAGGTTGGAGAAAGTTGCGGCTTGTCCATGACTTGATGTCAGACAAGCAGTCCAGCAGGACAGATTATTCACCAGCAAATGGCCCATTCTTTCTTGTCAGAACAAAACAGGTTGCTAAAGTTGACGAGATAAGCTTTGGATTTCGTCACTGCAAACATCATGATATTTATAAATGGAATGTTTGCCATTAGAACAAAGAGGTAATCACTGTGCGGAGTTGCACAATTTAAACACGTGAGGAAGTTGCATCGAGTTACCATGGTTTTCTCCTGTGGTGCTTTCAGATGTCCTTTGTGAAGTTGTTAATTACTCCTAGTAGAGTTCTCTCTTTTTTGAAAAGATTATCTGTTAGGTATGAACAGAGGGTGTAACCCAAGTTGCTTAATGTTTATAGTTCTGTACTTTTTTATAAAGGGACAAAAGGTTACTCATATTGGCAGTTTTAGTAGTGTGCACACGAACTTCCTTGTCCAATATTAGCCCGTTTACTTACTGATTCTTTTAACAAATAAAGTGCACTTTTTGATAGAACAAACAGTATCCTCATTTCCCTCTTGGTCTATGCCCCAACTAAGCTGATAGCCAGGTTAACAATACTGTTCCAAGGTTTATCTGAGTAAGTAGTTTGAGGGTTATTTCAATTTTTTTTAATCCACATCAAGATATTCAGTATTGCTGAAATGTTATTATAGAGCGGAAGACAGATTGTCCTCTGTTTTGCACCCTCGAAAAGCTTATTTCCTGGGCACAATGCAGAGGGAAGAGGGGCGGAGATCTGTGACGTTGTTGCCACCATCTGTGCAAGAAGGAGGTGATCGGGGTGGGGGATGTCGAGGCGGCAATCAGGAAGGGGTGTTGAGCGGTGGCTGGCAGCGGCCCATGGTTTTAATGTGGAGCCAGAAGGAGTACTCCTGCACGTCCTGGCTCCACATTCAGGTAATTATTTTTTTTAAGTTACCTTTTTGGTGGTGGCCTGCACCGGTCCCTTTAAGGACTGCTGGTTAGGCTGCATGTAGACCTGGTTTTCCTGAATGCAGCCAGCCCGCAGGGAAACCCAATTTTGCACAGGGAGCCTCAAACAGGCGTTAGGCCCTTTATTTGCACATGCAAAAGGGCTGATGTCGTTTCAGGCACAGGCCCTTGACACCTTTTTTTTGCCTATGCCTCCCTCACCCATACAACACAAATCACAAATAAGAATTTTTTTAAAAAATCTATTTGAGTTTGTAAATATATCTATGCGCAAATACAGAGGAAGCCCCAGTCTCCACATAGACCTTGTACACGGTAACTATGTGAAATGATTCAGCATTGAACAAGAAAATAATCTGCTATTTAGCCAGATACTTTGCCAACCAAATGCCCAAAGTTGAATTCTTGATGCCCTTCACTGACTGCTGGTTTAATGATTATCACGCCTTATTCTTTCATATATTGAGAAACCGGTAATCATACAAAGCTTTTTATGGTTTCTGATACTTACCTTCTATGAGTGCCCTTAAATGGCATATAGTCGTTAATTGTTAGACTTGGTGCTTACGCAAATCCATTTTCGCTTGGTGTCTTCTCAACAATTTGATCAGTATCTGTTTCCATTTGTCAGATCCAATAGATTTTCTATCTGCTTCCAAATCCAAAAAAGGTTCCTCACTGAAAATTTTACAAGTGTGAATGTAAATTCAGCTCTTTGAAACATTGAACCTAGAGGACACCATTTTGATACTACTTCTTCTCAGCACTGGGCATGACAGTGACTTATTTTAAGGACGATTCAGCTACTGACCAATATACTTAAATGCCATGTTTTAAAGGAACGGCTCAGGAGCTTCCTAAAGTACTATTCTCACATTACCTGTAATTTGGTTGTACCAATGTGAGGGAGAGCCTGGAAACCACTGAACTTACTCAAATCTTTTCATCGTTTTTTTTTTTATCATCAGCACTTAGCAGATCATTTCCAAATTGAAATTAATACCATTAGAAAGTGCTGAAGAGTCTTAAATGTTTTCTCTTCCACGTTTAATTACACAGCTAGAAATTAGATGCTTTTGATACACAGGGCCGGATTTTGCTCTGAGCGGCAAACAAACGGCGCCCGCCCTTCCCTGACCCTAAACTTGGACTTGCCCATAGACTTTTCATGGTCTTTTGCACAGCAAGTTCCTCTCATGGGACCCTCAGTTCAGCGCAGCCCCTTCTCCTGGGCATCTGGGGCCTATGTGAACAGGACAAGCAGCTGTCTATCCTTTTAACCAATCAGATTGAAGCATGTTGATAAGCCATGCAGCCAGAACCAGGAAGTGTAAGTTAGAATAGTGAATTCAATGTCAAATCAGGTACAGAAAGAAAGAGAGGATAAGAAATATTGTATTAGGAGACAGGTAAAAGAAAAAGTAAAGAAAAATGTAAAAGTATATTTTTTTAAATGTCGAACAACAATTAAAATCTGATGGAATGAGACTCCACACTTGTAAAAGTTAATTTTCAGTGCCAGATTGTTTGGCAGTCATTAAGACTTACCACGCCATTAACAGGATGCTTAGTCTTAAATAACTTGACGTACCTTTTTTGGTGAGATTACTTCATATCAATCAGGGCAGTAAAGGAACTTCACGCTGTTCCATTCATCTGAACGGTGAGTCAGCTGGTGAGATCTCCTTCCCGTGAAGCTTATGGAGGAACAGGCCATCTGGTACAGCAACTTCTGGATTTCGGCGTTTAACTGCGCATGTGCGATTGCCGGAAGTTGCCCTACCATTTGCACTGAAATAACGGTGAGCGCTGTTAGGCTAGCCGTTATTTTCAGAGCAAAATCCTGCCCATTATGTGACGTATGGTACTCCATTATGTAGGATCCAAATTTGTACCTGCAATTTCCCCATACCATCATAAGTTCCCAGTTTCAGTTGGCATTCACATCTCTTAGCCAACTTTAGTAGCATTGAAAGAGGAGAGGCTGTTTCTTATCTCAGCCACTGAATGGTACTTGGCTCAGAAACATCTGAAGCATGGATAAGAAAATATAAATAAATTTGGCAGTGGGTATTCAACTCCATTGAATTGTAACACTCTACTCACTTTAAGTGTCCAGTTGGCCAACTAGTAAGCTCAGTACCTTTTGAGATATTCAGGCCAAAGATCATTTCAGTTCAACAAAAGATGTGAATAAACAAGAGTAATACTTTTTTTTAATAAATTCAGAGAAAATGAAGGATGTTGCATGGTCAACAAAACTGGAATGAAAAATATATATTTTTTAAAAACTTGTATTGATTAAATGACCTGGGAGTGGCAGGGAAGAAGTTATTGACAGTTGAACTTTAAGACTGAAGCAACAGAACATCCTTTGTTCAGGAGTATTGGGTAACAAACTAAACAAACCTCAAACAATTTCACTTCTTGTACCTCAGTCTTTGCAAATAGTAATTTAATTAAATAAAAGAGGCTAAGAAAAGAAGAAATAATCACTGTGCGTGACTGATTGCCAGGCAGAGATGTTTCCGAAATGTTGAATGAAATCGACTCTCCGAAAAGCTGAATCTTGCTTTGTAAGAAGATCCATATTAAATCACATTACACTTAGATATTCATAAGCCGCTCCATTCATAATGGATTCCTTTAATTTATAAGCATATTTAAGGTGTCTGTAGCAACAGGTTAATGTGGAATGAGCAATGCAATTTTACAGAGGAGTATGGAACTGAGCAGCGCATTACAAAGGGCCGGTTACAGTGTTACACAGAGATAAACGGCGCCCCAGCTTTGCAAGTGGTGGGAACTAAACATACCTGCTTACAAGTCCAAGTTGGAAATCAGCTTTCCTTGCCACTATATGGTGTATGCTTAAGTTTTTCTTAAGAATTCTGGTATCCAGAAAAAAAGTTGTTTTCTCTTGCAATAGAAATATTACATTTTTCCTTCTAATGTTCTCTATATGATTGTGTGTGGGAACAGATTTTTAAATGTGGATTACAAATACAGAGGGCATCTTACCACGACCCATTTTTTATTAGTTAAATTTTCAAGACCATCTCTGCCTCAACAATTAATTTCATCAGTGAAGGTACAGAGTTGGTATTAATTTTTTGGTTTCAGAAGAACAAAATTGAAAATAGCTCCTCAAATTTTTTTTATGCTAGAGGAGAAAGAAAAGTATTTCTGGGCTTTAAGTGCAGCATTGCTACCGTAATTGCAGCAGATTTAGAATGAGTACATTTTAAAGAAGAGCCTGGCTAATGGTATTTTCTTGTGAATATTGAAAAACAATCCATATTTGACTGCGTGTAAGATCACAAACATGTAGCCACTGACCTTGTATGTTGTGTAATAAGGAACACTCTGCCTCTTGCATCGCTGTGTAGAGAAAGCGGACCAGTATGTGTTCAAGTGCGTGCTGTATAAAACTAAACGATTACTTTCAAATGATCAAACTGCCTATATTTTCTGTGATAGTCAGATGCAGGTTTAAAATCGTAGGGCTAAAATTACCCCAAAGACCTTTTTTTCCCCCTACAGTCTAAACTTTGAAATCTATACTATTTCTCCTTTATTTTATTTTTTTCATCAACATGCTTGACAGCACACACCTGCACACTAGTTCAAGTTCAAAGGTACACTTTCTTCTCACTTGCACAGTACACCCTTTCAAGTTTTCC
Organism: Heptranchias perlo; assembly: GCF_035084215.1. Lineage (NCBI taxonomy): Eukaryota > Metazoa > Chordata > Chondrichthyes > Hexanchiformes > Hexanchidae > Heptranchias > Heptranchias perlo. The sequence goes on from NC_090356.1 coordinate 27,848,558, forward strand.
CAAGGAATTTTGGCATTTGGACCTGATGTTCTCCAGCAACAAAGTAGTATTCTTGTGAAGCATTGGAGTAGGTAGGTAGATGATCATTAGCACAAGTTCAGTCCTTGTTAGCAAAACCACACTGGTGAAAAGTCCTTCCTAGGCACAAATTAACACTACACTGAGAAGGCCACAAATGGACAGTTCCACCCTGTCTAAGTCTTAAGAGAACTAGGCCTAATATAGTTGACATTAACTTTTTCATTCATTTATTTTGGTTGGGTGTCCAGCTTCTAGAACAATCATAGACTGTATTCTAATAGCAATGGGATTTACTTTAAAACAAATGCCCCATTTTCAATTCTAGAAACTGGCATGGTGATGTGCCTGCTCCACAATGGCTTGCCTATTTTTTTTCCATTTTGTTCAAAACAATTAATGCTGCTTTGATTTTTCACTTGCTTACTTTTAATGGAGTGCCTAGTACTGCTGAATCCCAGATCCACCATCTCCTTTTTCAGGTTATGTGCAACCCACCATTCTCCACCAGAGAAGACAGGCAGGCAGGCGAGTTGCTGTGAGGTTTCTGCCAATGTTATTGTGTAGCCTACCAGGTGAGGTTCACGAGAGTGTTCGAGGTGACTTTCACTGGCTTCCTGAGTGGGAACTTACTGCATCAGGAATTGTAGCGTAGATTGATGTCCCAGTATTCCAGTTAATTAGTGCACTGAGTACAACCAAGTGTCACGCCGCTCCGTTGATTGCTAAGTGTATTAATCGGTATAAGATCTCCAATTACACATTAGAACCTGCCAAAGAATTAATTATAAGCTTTTAACTGTAAACTTTGAAATTTAAATAGCATTCTTTCAATGGACTGTTATTGGAGGAATATTGCCACACTAGGTAGGACATGGAAAATATATTACCCATTTACTGCTAGTTGTGAAGTATTGCCAAGTCTTTTCTGTGCTTCCATTGGAACTTATTGTTAAAAATGATTTCGCTCAGACAATCATGACCTGGTGTACAGGAGGAAATAGTCAAAGCACTCGCTGTACAACAAAGCTTTCTGTTCTGATTTCTAACTTGAGCTTGTCATATTTCTTACTGAAAAACAATTCAATATGTGTCTATAAATATATATATATGATTTAATTCAAGTCAAGATATTTAAAATAATAGGGTAGTGAACTTGGGCCACAGGTCTCTAAGATTTTACTCTCAGTTATTGGTAATTGACCTGGCTCCAATTTGGTAAAAAGGTGCTTGGTTGAAATTCACAGAAGGACAAACGCACTCAGTGTTGGGGCAGTGGTTTACAATGCAGAGCAAGAGATTATATCACCCGGTCTGCACTGGCTAAAGTTGTGTCCACCTCAGGAGTCTTGAAGAAAGTGCACTTTCCTGCCTGGGGTACCCTCGTCGATTCACACGTTTTCTGCCCCGCCAGAGGCGACCTCTTGGACTCCTCGTCCTCAGTCCTGCTCCGCCTGGAGCCTCTTCTCGCTGCTTGGTGGGTCTCCAAAGTCAGCTATAGTTACCTTGCTCCTGTTACAACCTGATGTCAGTGCGAGGTGCTCTTTTTATGTCACTTTTGGGGGTGGGCCCAGGACCAGCTATTGACAAGTGTCCTTGCCCTATTGGGGTCTCCCAAAAAGTCAAGGTGTCCAATGGTGCCTCGAGTTCTTTGTCTTGAAAAGAAAAAGGGGCCAGCCTCCCTGGTATCTCCCACCTTTCAGGGGACTGCAAAAGCAGCTTGTGTCCCACCTCTGGCCTAAACCAATCATGACCTTGACGCTGTGGCTTGAGGGTGGTTTTGCCTCACATTATCGGTTCTTGCCCCTGTGTCAAGGCTGGGAATTCATGGTTCCCCCGGCCTCCCCTGACTCCCTCAGATTCCAGATCAGGTCCTCCCTTCAGCCCTTCAAATTCCAAGCCAGGTTTTATGTGCCTGCCTTGTAGGGTTCCATTATTTATGGTACCCAGTATCTGAGAGGGGTCCCAGCTTCAACTGAATCGAGGATCTTTTAGCCTATACACCTGAGCAAGCCAGAAGGTGGAATGCGGAGGCTGGGTGCCTTTCTTGCAAGTTGCTGTAATCTGAGAGCCCTGATATCAGTCCTGCTCGATTCATACGTCCAGCACCAGAGTTTTTAATTACATACAATCATATAAAAGAAAAGATACACGTGCAGACGCCATTATAGCTACTTCACTTGCCCACTGTGCTTTGAGCAAGGGTACAATCTTACAGGTCCTGTTAATGAGGTACATGAAAACAGCCCAACAAGGTTAGGGGTTGACTGTGGCAGAATAATGAGGTCAAAAAAAGTGAAGGCTAAGAATTATTTTAAAGGATTCAAAGACTGGGAAGTACACTGAATTGAGTATTAGAAAGGGTAAGAGATCAATAGAAAACAGGATTTTATTTTAAAAAGTTCCCGGTGTTCTTCCCTGTCCTGAAGGTATTGACTCTTGCTGAGGTTCGGTTCTACAGGAGTGGTCGACAGGCCCCTGGTACTTTGCTTAAATATCCATGCTTGTGTAAGCCAAGTCAGTGAGTACATTTGACCATGGAGGGCATCACAGCTGACCCTGATCCTGTCCTCACCTGACATCTATGCACATTTAATCTACAGTCCACACCCACAGCTGGACTCAGTGCAGCCTCAGTAAATGCTGGAATCGACAGTCCACACCCACAGCTGGACTCGGTGCAGCCTCAGTAAATGCTGGAATATACAGTCCACACCCACAGCTGGACTCGGTGCAGCCTCAGTAAATGCTGGAATCGACAGTCCACACCCACAGCTGGACTCGGTGCAGCCTCAGTAAATGCTGGAATCTACAGTCCACACCCAAACACTGGTTAGGCCACAGCTGGAGTACTGTGCGCAGTTCTGGTCGCCACACTACAGGAAGGATGTGATCGCTTTGGAGAGGGTGCAGAGGAGATTCACCAGGATGTTACCAGGGCTGGAGCGCTTCAGCTATGAAGAGAGACTGGGAAGATTGGGTTTGTTTTCCTTGGAGCAGAGGAGGCTGAGGGGAGACATGATCGAGGTGTACAAAATTATGAGGGGCACAGATAGGATGGATACTAAGGAGCTTTTTCCCTTCGTTGAGGGTTCTATAACAAGGGGACATAGATTCAAGGTAAAAGGCGGGAGGTTTAGAGGGGATTTGAGAAAGAACTTTTTCACCCAGAGGGTGGTTGGAGTCTGGAACTCACTGCCTGAAAGGGTTGTGGAGGCAGGAACCCTCACAACATTCAAGAAGCATTTGGATGAGCACTTGAAATGCCATAGCATACAAGGCTACGGACCAAATGCTGGAATATGGGATTAGAGTAGACAGGGCTTGATGGCCGGCGCGGACACGATGGGCTGAAGGGCCTCTATCCGTGCCGTATAACTCTATGACTCTATATACATTTTAGTCCAAGTTGCTGCAAGTTAGGAGTGTGAACTCCGACTTCTGTTTTTCCTTAGCCCAGAGGGACCACAGCCAATTGTAGCATCATAAGTACAGGCCCCAGCTGAGTGTGACTAACTCAGCACAGGCAGGGAATTGAGACTTTCTGGCTTCAGTGGCTTAGTACTAGACTGGGTGGTACATTTACCCACTGCACCAACTGAGTAGAATGCTGGATTATTGATAACAGTTTTGATGTTTAACTGATAACCTGGTCTTTGCCTTTAAGACTACTGCTCTAAATAGGCAAATCCAGTCAATCAGAGGAAGTTGTAACTGCAAGTTAATTTCAGGCTCCAGGTCAATGACTGGCTTTATTTCTCCTGCTTTTTTAAGGTGCTTAGTATCCATAATAAGGTGTGACATCTGTAGTGACTCTAGCAATTTTCCCACTACTAATATTAAACCTACTGGCCTACAGTCAATTGGTTTGTTTCTTCTGCCTTTTTTGAATAAAGATGTAACTTTTGTTTCCTTCTGATACTCCTACTATCTCCAAATCAAGTGAGTTTTGGATGATTAATGCATCTCAATTTTCTTGTTTTTTTTAATACCCTCGAATGGAAACCACTTAGGATTGGAAATATGTCGTGCTTCAATTCCATTATGTTATTCATTACAATTTTTCTGTTTCTAATAATGCCTGTAAGTTTCTCAACTTTAGGCATCTCTCATTTTCCTTGTACCTCTGGTATCCTCCTCCACTGTGAAGGCTGAAGCAAAATACAGTCCCTACCACTTATAGCAGGTGCGTTCATGCGAACACTATTTTCTTGCCATGGCCGGTATAACGTGGTAACGTTAATAAAATTAAAAATCACACTGTTACAAAGAATAGAATTACGTAGAATTTTACAGCACAGAAACAGGCCATTCGGCCCAACAGGTCTATCCCGGAGTTTATGCTCCATGCGAGCCTCCTCTTACCTTACTTCATCTCACCCTATCAACATATCCTTCTATTTCTTTTCCCTCATGTACTCAACTCACTTTCCCTTAACGCTGTTCGCCTCAACTACTCCATGTAGTAGCATGTTCCACATTCTCACTGCTCTCTGGCCCCTAGTTTTGAATTCCCCCGCAAGTGGAAACATCTCTGTCTTATCGATCCCCTCATAATTTTAAAGACCTCTATTGTGTCACCTCTCAGTCTTCTCTTTTACGTAGAGAAAAGATCCCAGCCTGTTCAGTCTTTACTGATAGTTGTACCCTCTCATCCTTGTAAATCTTTTTTGCACTTTCTCCGGTGCTTCTATATTTTTGTAATATGGAGACCTGAACTGAACACTATTCTAGGTGTGGTCTAACCAAGGTTCTGTATAAGTTCAACAATACTTCTCTACCTTTGAATTCTATTCCTCTCTGAATGAACCCCAGTGCTTTGTTTGCACTTTTTATGGATTTGTTAACCTGCATACCTACTTTTAGTGATTTGTGAATCTGTGCCTCAAGATTCCTTTGCTCCTCTACCCCATTTAGACGCTTATTTTCCAAGGAGTAGGTGGCCTTCTTATTCCTCTTACCAAAATGCACCACTTACACTTATCTATAGTGAAATTAATTTGCTATTTACACGCCCATTCTGCAAGTTTGTTAATGTCTTGTATTTTGTCGCAGTCTTCCTCTGTATTAGCTATACCCCCCAATTTGGTGTCATCTGCAAATTTTGATATATTTCCCCGATTCCCAAGTCCAAATCGTTTATGTAAATTTTGAACAACAGTGGTCCCCGCACTGATCCTTGTGGAACACCACTTCCCACCTTCCGCCAGTCTGAGTAACTACCTTTAACCCCTACTCTCTGTTTTCTGTTTTGTAGCCAGTTCAAAAGTATCGTCCTCTAAAAGCCCTAAACAAAAAAGATTGAGTTGCTGCTGCTTCCTCGTACTAATGTAGTAGTACGTAGTATTTATGATCAATACAAATTATATGGTCTTAATTCCACTCAACGAAACCACTTTAAATAAACTGCCCTGCCCTGGTCAATTTCAAAGTTCCTGAACTGATGCTGCCAAGTTTGTTAACATCTTTCAGAAATTAACACTTAATAAGGGGGTGATTCTAATACATTAACACTGTGCTGCAGGGCGAACGGCAGTGGACGGAGATAGACAGAAGGTGACCAAACAACTGCCCGAAATAGCCAGTCTGCTTAATACGGTTTAAGCAGACTTTGTAATTGACGCCAATGGTAATGACGTTGGCGGCATTTGCCCAATATAGGTGGCTGTCTGGGATAAACGGAGACGGTGTAAGTGGTGGGTACTGTATTAATTTTGCAGTGTCACTATGTCCATATCCTCTACTATTGTTCTTAAATCTGTGGTTAATGGACCCACCTCCCTCTTTACTACTCTCTTCTTGATGTAATTATAAAAAAAGAATTTTGCCATTACCCTCGATACCACCTGCAAGTTTTCTTTCATGCTCCATTTTGACTTTATTATTTTCTTGCTCTTCTTTAGTTGCTTTCTCCAATTCTCCTAGCCCTTATTAATATCACTATCTATGCCATTACATTAGCCTTTTGTTTAATATTGGTCCTAACCAATCTTGTAGACCATGATTGCATCACCCCACAGGTATCTCTTTTACCTCTAGTAATCCACCAATTGCCCTCTTCAATTGACTCCACTGTTGGTCTGTAAATTTGCCAACGAATAACTTCTCCCATACTAGATGCTCAAATTGTAACCAAGGGCCATCTTTTCCTTTCCAGACGTGGCAGTCACCCAAGCAGGGCTATCCCATAGGGATTTCAACTCAGTACCAATAAAAGCCTATGGCAACTTTAAGGTCATTATGTGCGCAAGTTCTGTTGGCTGTGGTTGATTCGCCTGAGGCTAGTAGCTGCTTCCCAGATTTGCAAATGAAGAGCAGAAGGAAAATGAGGGATGGAGTGGGGCCACTGAAAGTGGGATCGAATGAGGACATGACAACCGATGTTACACAGGCTGCAAAAGTGCTAAATAAGTTTTTTGCCTCAGTCTTTACCAAGGAGGAGACAGAACTTATTTGATCTGGAAAGGGAACTAAATGGTGTTGTAGAGGTAAATTGTAATGCTATTCACATTATTGCCAGCATGGTTGCCAAACAGTTGTGCATCCTTAAGGTAAATAAATCTCAGATATCAGATAAGATACATCCGAGGATCCTTAAGGAAGTAAGGGAGGAAATTGCAGGAACTCTAGCACAAATCTTCCAGAAATCACTCAATACTGGAGAAAGGTAGATATTACTCCTATTTTTTTTAAAAGGTAGCAAAAGTGATCTGGAAACTACAGACCAGTGAGTTTGACCTCCATTGTGGGTAAAGTTATGGAAATCCTTAATAAATATACGATTATGGAGCATCTGGATAGAAATAAAATCATAAAAGATAGCCGATATGGGATCATGGAGAGGTCTTGTCAAGCTAACTTACTGGTTGCTAACTCGAGGGTGTGACAAAGGAGCTTGATTGGGTATGGCTTTGGATGTGGTGTGCTTGAATTTCAGTAAGGCCTTTGATACAGTTCCTTTGGAAAGGCTGGTACTGAAAATAAAGAAAGCAGGAATCAGTGGAAATATTTTAAAATGGATACATAATTGGTTGACCGATGGAACCCAGAGGGTAGTGGTGCAGGGATTGTCATCATCCTGGGAGAATGTTATCAGTGGGGGTCTGTTTTAGGACCTCTTTTGTTTAATATCTTTCTAAATGATCTAGGGCTAGGAGTCACAAGCATTGTGACTAAATTTACAGATGATACAAAGCTAATGAAGGTGGTAGACTCCAAAGCGGAACAGGATAAGCTAAAGGAGGATGTGAATGTATTTGGGAATTGAGCAGGCAGGTGAAATTCAATGTAGAGAAATGCAAAGTGCTTCACATGGGGACTAAAAATCCAGAAAGGGACTATTGCTTAAATGGGAAGAAAGTAATGTGCCTGGAAAATGAGAGAGCAAATCAGTTGTTGTGATGTATTAAAGGGTCAATATTGAACCAAAATAGTGAGGTAATCCTGCCACTTTATAAATCATTAGTGCGACCACACTTAGAATACTGTGTACAGTTCTGATCGCCACAGTACAAAAAGGATATTGCAGCTATTGAAAGAATACAAAAGAGAGCAACTAGAATGATTGAGGGTTGATTGAGGGATTGGATTGTGAAGAGCGATTATATAATTTGGGCATGTTCTCATTGGAAAAGTGAATGTTCAGAGGTGATATATGTTTTTAGGATTCTAAAGGGACTAGATAATGTAGACCCTGACAAGCTGTTTCACCTTGTCCAGAACAGCAGAGCCAGAGGACACTCTTGAAGTGGAATAAATTCAAAACTAATTTGCGGAAACATTATTTCAGTGAGCGAGAGGTAAATCTATGGAACTCCTTGGGGAGTCAGTGGAAACAAATTGTATTGATTCATTCAAATGCAAATTAGATGGATTTCTTTCTGAAAATAATATATTGTGACACAGTATATGAGTAATTTGAGACATGACGTATGGTATGTGTAGCATGCTTAGGAGGAACAGGTGACCCTGGATCTATAGTTCCCAAAGCTTTCCACCACTGCAGGTTTCCTCGCCTCATGTCTGGGTCTATTGATAGAGGTTGATTGTTATGATTAGTCAACAATTCCATTATCGATGTACCGTGCAACTACCAGAGTGGTTGATGGCAAACTAGACGGATCTTGGTCTTTGTTCATCCAGCAGTTCCTATGTTCCTAAGGAGAAGCAGCAGAGGTGCTGAGTTAACAAGTTTTCAACCTAGGTATGATAAGTAAAATAATACTTGCCCTTATATAGCATCCTGTTACGTCAAAACCCTTCAAAGGAGTGGTTTGCTTTTGAAATGCCTGGTTATGTATGTGCATGACTTGACGCATACAGCGGAGGTCAGTTTTATTGATCACCACTTACATTGGGGGTGATTCAGCTAAATGGATCAAATCTTATTTTCCAGAGCCCCATTTGTTTTTTGCTCTTTCATTATAATCAGCATGCATCCAGTTGTGGAAATCCGATTAGAAGTGATTTTCTTCAATTAATTTAAAGCTCACAGGAATGCCAATTAGATTAAAACCGATTAGAACTGGATTGACCGGGGTTGGCAGTACAATCATCTAATTTGTGTGTCGAGTTTTTTCCTTCCTGGCACGCTTTGTACAATGGTCCTTGCTGAATTAAAATGCTCTCTGCTACACTTGTGAAGATTTTGCAGGGACAATCCTCATTGTTAATTGTATCCATATGATTTATAGCAATTAGTGTTAATTGTATTCAGGTGGAGTGTATCAATTGGGAACTGTCGTATCCATTTATGAGAGCTGATCTAGGGTGTGGGCTGTGTGTTGTGTGGCGCTCTGAATAAAGGGTTGGAAGCAACTGAAGACTAAGCTCTAGAATTCTATCCTTTGCCACCGGGCTATCCGATTTATTACACTAATAACTAGCAAAAGTGATTTGGCATTAAAACTTTTGTAATCCCATCCATCCGCACTGTCAGATCTGATTACGAATAACTAGCTGACCAATGAGAATTCAAATAAGTAAATGCAGACATGCTGGTAAAGATTGAGATCAATTGGAATCACACAAGCTTTCAAGAAACATAACTTTCACTGTCTTCACAGCAAAATGATTTAAGGCATCAATTCTGTTGACAGTGACTGCACTGGATGTTACTAGGCATGTTAACCTACTAGATGCATTACACGTGATTGTTACTGCTCAGGGTGCAGTCTCACAGACATGCATTTTCCATGTGTTTTCATACATGTGAGGTTACTATTCAGAATGACCAACCGATTGATGAAAGCTAGTTCCACACCACCAGTGGATTATAACCCTCAGCAACAGGAATGATACTGAAAAGGATTTGAGTTGGTGAACCTATGACATGCTGAGATTTGCAGCGAGCTCTTGGGTGTAGACAGTATAAGTGAAATGAGAGCAGAAAGCCAGAGCACTGAAAGCAATGATGAGACTGAGGGAAGCGAAGGGGACACGATTGTTATGCCAACACAGCAAGTAATGGAGAAATGCCCTGGACCATAGCTTGGAAATGGGGATGAGCTGATTCATGATGCTGACTTGATCTCCATTCTCTGGACGAAACTAAAGAATAGAAGAAAATTATAGACTTTATCTGCATTGCCATCACTTTAGACATTTTACACTAATATTTTTGCCTCACATCTAATGTAAACATGTATCTATTGTTTGTAGCCCTATACTGCATAAACTCTGCATTGATCAAATCTTTTCCACTTGATGCAATTGTCAACTTGTGAAATGATGGAATAGATGGCTGTTCAAATCAATTGTTATAATAGAATTCCATGGTATCATAAAATCACAGAACGTGCAACACATTAGGAGGCCACTCTGCCAATGAGGCATGTGTCGATGCTAGCTCTTTAACTGTAGCTATCTACTCCAATCCCATTTCCCTGCCCTTTATCTCATTCTTTTATATTCTTTTTCAAACACTTCAATTCCCTCTTATATTATGTCACAGTCTCGCCTCAGTGGCTCTTGGACTGCCAGAAAGATTATTTGGGTATACCTGTTCCAAGTTCCATTCAGGCATCTTAGGCCAGACAGACTCTCGATAGTTCCCCCAGACCACATAGAGTCAGTGTTTATCAAAGTGCAATGTCGGGATAGCCTCCCATTCAGGCCATCGCCCCATTACCTCCAGCAACAGAGTGCACACAGTTGAACACACTAGTTGCAAAGTACCCTTCAGGCACACATGACCTTCCAACAAGCACCTTAGGTGAAATCTGTTTTAACATTTTTCTGATGATGTAACTGCTTACTAGATTATCTAAATTGCCTTTAGTCTGATGTCGTCTTTTAATATAATAATTTCTCAATTGACTAAAGCAGGAATCTTCATGATCTAGATTTTCTTTTTATGCATTATAAGCTTCAGTGTCAATAATGGCTACAAATTTTCCTTTATTGCACATTAAGGAAGTAAGAGTCACCTCATTGGTTTGTTGTAATAGCTACCCGAGTGTATAGGAATTAGTCTATCCATGTCCAGAGTGCAGCTTCTATATCTATTTGAAGTATGACTGCACTATTTCATTAGGGGGAGGAAAATTAAAACATTCCTTATACTTCTAAAAGATTTCAACATTAAGATACAATCCAGAATTGTGTTCTAGCCATACTGCTGCCTTATGATACAGTCAGTATTGAGCCTTTCATGTACATGTAAATACTGGACTTAGCACCCAGAATTGGGCATAGTGCCAATGCCAGAGCTCAGCAATAGGTAGCTGGAAAGGAACCTGCTGGAGGGTCTCTTCCAGTGGGGAGGCCCAGCATAATGGGTCTCCAAGCTGCTTTCTAATGTGAACCAACATGAAAACATCTCTCGATACGTTTACACTCTTAATGGCTGAGGTACTAAATGAGTACTTGCATCTGCTTCACAAAAGAAGAGGAAGCTGCCGATGTTACAGTAAAGGAGTATGGGGTCGAGAAATTGGGTAAGATAGATAAAGAGGGGGTACGTGAAAGGTTGGCAACGCTCAAAATAGAAATGTCACCCGGCGTGAATGGGATGCATCCTAGGTTGCTGAGGGAAATAAGGGTGGAAATAGCGGTGACTCTGGCCACAGTCTTTCAATCCTTGGATATGGGAGTGGTGCCAGAGGACTGGAGGGTTGCAAATGTTACACCCCTGTTCAAAAAAGGGGAGAGGGATAAACCTGTCAGCCTAACTTTGGTGGTGGGGAAACTTCTAGAGACCAGGGGCGTCATTTTAGCACCCGCTATCGGGTGCGTTCCTGGCGGGGGGGGGCTCCGAAAATTGGAGAATCCCGGCGCGGTACTGGAGCCCGCCCCGAACCCGCGCACTTCCGGGTTCCCCGCTGACACGCCGGCGTGCGCGCGCAGCCCCCGCTGGTGGGAATCCCGCAGGCAATTAAAGCCAGCGGGGTTCCACTTGAAGGTATTTATTGAGGTATTTCAGGTCATTAACTGACCTGATTAAAGGATTATGTGGGATTTTAGAGCAAACTGGGACTGTTTCCCACACTGGGGGAAACACTCCCAGGTCAAATGGACGTGTTGCAGCTGTCAGCCTGTGGCAGCTGCAAAGGTCCATTTGACAGGTCGGGGGGGGGGGGGGAGACCCTCACCCATTGCAGGAGGCCACTCTGTCACTTGGGACAAAGTTTGGCCTCCACCACCCTCCTCCTGACAGTCAAAGTCACCAACCTGCACACTTACCCCGGGGTCCAGAGACATGTACCTACCTTGCGGACCCCCTCAGATGTACATCTTGCAAATGGGGGCCGCCATAGCTGCAGTCATGATCTCCTCGGAGGGCGAACAGCATCACCAGCCTCGCCATCCACGCCGTCCACCTCTGACACGTGGAGCTCCACAACAGAGTGCTGTGACACATCCACCTGCACAGCAGGAGGGAGGGCTACCACAGAGAGAGATGCGTCGCAGAGGGCACTACCCTTGCCACAGGGTCCACAGACCGAGGCTCAGCTTCCTGGACCTCTCTGAGCTGCAGTCATGATCTCCTCGGAGGGCGAACAGCATCACCAGCCTCGCCATCCACGCCGTCCACCTCTGACACGTGGAGCTCCACGTGGATGTGTCACACGGAGGCTCAGAGTCACTCGACATGTAGTCGTGGACATCTGCAGCCTCTTTCATGCCGAGCTGCTCCTGGCTGGTCCGAGCACCATCTTCTTACCTGTCGCTGTCAAAGTTACCACTGCCCTCAACAACTTCTCCTCTGCATCTTTCCAGGGTGCAACCGGGGACATCGCCGACGTCTCTCAGTCGTCTGCGCAAAAGAGTCCTGCAAATACACCTACACCCACTCTGCAGTGACACAATGGGTGGCATCAGTTGTGGGTCCTCATAGTGATCCTCAGGAGAGGGCATTATTGCACAAACCAGACAGGATTCGCGAAGACATGGCAGTAGTGGTGCCAATATAATATGTAATGTGAGTTGGTCAGAAATTCAATATAAGTAATACCCATGACAAACCCTCAGACACCCTTGTGCATCCCCTTCATGCTCACGACACGTTTGCCTTACGCTGCCTACTGCACATATGTGATGCATGCCCTGTGGCTGCAGCACAGGTAGTGGCAGGTTGAGTGAGGCTGACCGTGAAAGATGCACGAGAGGGTGAGTATGAGAGAGAGCCATGAGATTGTATGAGGATTGGGTTGAGTGGTAGTGGCGGGATGAGTACTGGCGAGGTGAGTAGGTGCAGGTAAGATGAGGATGAGGTTTGAGTGGGTATGAGGGGTGATGTGATAGAGTAGTGTTGGCAGTGCAGAAGGAGATGTGGGGTGGGGGCAGTGATGTGGCAGACGGGAGTGTAGGGGAAAGACTACGTGTACTCGCTTTGGCTGACCTACTGAGGTCATTGGAGCGCCTCCTGCACTGTATGCAGGTGGGCGATATGTTGGTTGCGCTGGTGACCTCCTCTGCCACCTCGAGCCAGGCCTTCCTGGTGGCAGAGGCAGGCCACTTCCTCCCGCCCGCCGGGAGGAAGATCTCTGTCCTCCCCCTCCTCCTCACCCCATGTACTGATACCTGGAGTGAGGCATCATTAAACTGGGAGCAGCCTTCCCCCTGGGCTGCTCCATGCTGTAATTTTTGCTATTTGTTGCAGCATCTGTCAGTGGAGGACTGCCCCTTTAAATAGAGCTCCTCCAGCTGACAGACCTTACTGCGCATGCGCAGCCCGCCCGACACGCAGATCAGCAGTGGGGAACCCGGAGGAGCAGGTAAGTGGATTCAATTAGTGGATTGGATCCTACAATCGCGTGGGAAACTGACTAATTTCACTGGGCGCGTTACCCACGCGCCCGCTAGCCCCCCTGCCGAGAACCCGCAGCCCTGGTAACATCGGGCCCAATAATCCAAAACAAAATTGTCCCTTGGGGAAACATAAGTTAATAAATGACAGTCAGCATGATTTGTTAACAGCAAATCGTGTCTGAGAAACTTGACTGAATTCTTTGAGAGGGTTGATGAGGGTAGTATGGTTCTGCATGTGATCTTTCAAAATGCGTTTGATAGAGTGCCACATAATAGACTTGATAGCAAAATTGAAGCCCATGGGATTAAAGGGGCAGTGGCAGTGTGGATTAAAAAAAATTGGCTGAGATAGAAAGCAGAGAGTAGTTGTGAACGGTTGTTTTTCACACTGCAGGGAATTATACAGTGGTGTTCCCGAGGGGTCGGTATTAGGGCCACTGCTCTTTTTGATATATATTAATGATCTGGGTATAAAGGGCATAATTTCATAGTTTGCATGTGATACAAAGCTTGGAAATGTAGTAAACAGTGAGGAGGATAGTAGCAGACTTCAGGAGGACATAGACAGATTGGTGAAATGGGTAAATACATAGCAAATGAAAATTAATGCAAAGAAGTGAGAAGCGATGCATTTTGGATGAAGAATGTACATAACGTACAGGGTGGATAAAGAGGAACCAGTGGACGTAGTGTATTTAGACTTCCAGAAGGCATTCGACAAGGTGCCACATAAAAGATTATTGCTCAAGATAAAGAATCACTGGATTGGGGGTAATATTCTGGCATGGGTGGAGGATTGGTTATCTAACAGGAAGCAGAGAGTTGGGATAAATGGTTCATTCTCAGACTGGCAACCAGTAGCCAGTGGTGTTCCGCAGGGGTCGGTGCTGGGTCCCCAACTCTTTACAATCTATATTAACGATTTGGAGGAGGGGACCGAGTGTAACATATCAAAGTTTGCAGATGATACAAAGATGGGAGGGAAAGTGGAGAGTGAAGAGGACATAAAAAACCTACAAGGGGATATAGACAGGCTGGGTGAGTGGGCGGAGATTTGGCAGATGCAATACAATATTGGAAAATGTGAGGTTATGCACTTTGGCAGGAAAAATCAGAGAGCAAGTTATTATCTTAATGGCGAGAAACTGGAAAGTACTGCAGTACAAAGGGATCTGGGGGGTCCTAGTGCAAGAAAATCAAAAGGTTAGTTTGCAGGTGCAGCAGGTGATCAAGAAGGCCAACGGAATGTTGGCTTTTATTGCTATGGGGATAGAATATAAAAACAGGGAGGTATTGCTGCAGTTATATAAGGTATTGGTGAGACCGCACCTGGAATACTGCATACAGTTTTGGTGTCCATACTTAAGAAAAGACATACTTGCTCTCGAGGCAGTACAAAGAAGGTTCACTCGGTTAATCCCGGGGATGAGGGGGCGGACATATGAGGAGAGGTTGAGTAGATTGGGACTCTACTCATTGGAGTTCAGAAGAATGAGAGGCGATCTTATTGAAACATATAAGATTGTGAAGGGGCTTGATCGGGTGGATGCGGTAAGGATGTTCCCAAGGATGGGTGAAACTAGAACTAGGGGGCATAATCTTAGAATAAGGGGCTGCTCTTTCAAAACTGAGATGAGGAGAAACTTCTCCACTCAGAGGGTAGTAGGTCTGTGGAATTTGCTGCCCCAGGAAGCTGTGGAAGCTACATCATTAAATAAATTTAAAACAGAAATCGACAGTTTCCTAGAAGTAAAGGGAATTAGGGGTTACGGGGAGCGGGCAGGAAATTGGACATGAATTTAGATTTGAGGTTAGGATCAGATCAGCCATGATCTTATTGAATGGCGGAGCAGGCTCGAGGGGCCGATTGGCCTACTCCTGCTCCTATTTCTTATGTTCTTAGGAGAGGCAATATAAACTAAATGGTACAATTTTAAAGGGGTGTAGGAACAGAGACCTGGGGGTTCATTTGCACAAATCTTTGAAGGTGGCAAGACAGATGATAAGGCTGTTTTTAAAAAAAATGGGATTCTTGGCTTTATAAATAGAGGCATCGAGTACAAAAGCAAGGAAGTGATGCTAAACCTTTATAAATCACTGGTTAGGCCTCCGCTGGAGTATTGTGACCAATTCTGGGCTCCACACTTTAGGAAGAATGTCAAAGCCTTGGAAAGGATTCAGAGGAGATTTACTAGAATGATATCAGGGATTAGGGACTTCAGTTATGTGGAGAGACTGGAGAAACTGGGATTGTTCTCCTTAAAGTAGAATAGGTTAAGAGGAGATTTAAAAGTTGTTGAAGTATGAGGGGTTTTGATAGAATAAATAAGGAGAAACTGGTTTCACTGGCAGGAGGGGCAGTTACTAGAGGACACAGATTTAAGGTAATTGGCAAAAGAACCAGAGAGGAAATGAAAATTTTTATTAGGCAGCGAGTTGTTATGATCTGGAATTTATTGCCTGAAAGGGTGTTGGAAGCAGATTGAATATTTGCAGGATTATGGGGAAAGAGCTGGAGAGTGGGACAAGTTGGATAACTCTTTCAAAGAGCCAGCACAGGCACTATGGGCTGAATGACCTCCTTCTGTGCTGTATGATTCTATGAATTGTAGTGCCAGTGCAAAAGGTGTCACTTTGTGCTCATGCTACCGTTATAGTATTAATGCAGCCTGAAAGAAGGCATCTACTCAGGTTGCTCCAGAGGCTTTAATCCTAGACTTGTGACCTTTTCTTCTGGGCTTTATGGAGGAAGTACTTTTCATTACAAGTTTCTTTCCTGCTATCCCCCTTGCCCTTCACCCCAGCCTCAGAGAGTTAGTGCACCGTTGTGAATTCCTAGCTCTCGCACAATGAGTTTGACAATCTGTGGTAGCATGGTTCTCACATTTGGAAGTGGGTTTATATTACCTTCCCTCCCACCCCCACCCCCCAAATTTATGAAATTTTGGACTCTTAAGGTGCAGAGAGGAACCTTCTGTGGTTTCTTTGCCCTAGATACTTTTGGTTTCTGTGTCTCAGTTCTGTATTTTTATTCACCCAGATATCTAAGTAAATTTGTAGTTTGTCAGGGAACAAAGTGAGACCCACTTTCAGTTTATTTCAGCGACTGGTTTTCTTGTGGTGCCCTCGTGTGATCCCAGCGACTGGTTTTCTTGTGGTGCCCTCGTGTGATCCCAGCGACTGGTTTTCTTACGTGTCTTGGTGTGATCGTGCTTGTCTTCAGAGAGCAACAGAATAACACTGCACTGGACTTTGATTTGCGCTTTAACCGACAAGTAGTGGCAGAATCCCAAATAGATGTTTATAGTAGCTATTAAGTTTAACTACCTCGACTAAGTAGAAAATAAATTGTTTGCAAGTGCTGTGCTAAACTAGGACATAACTAATATTCTTAGTGGATCTTTTTCTCACCATCCACAGAAGCTGTCTGGCCTGTCTGTGTGTCTTCAAAGACTTCATATGGCGACTTTGATTTGACCAATACAAGTTGATAAATTCTTTCAAAAAGTGATGGGGGCCAAACAAATTTAAGTAACTGTCAATTCAAAAAGAGCTTCCAAACATTTATTTGAACCAATCCTGCAAGATGTTTTTATTTGAATTGAATGGCATGGCCCCTCCCATGGACAGTTCTAGCCAACAGCTGCAATCTCTTACATTTGGCTTTACCTTTAGTGCCTGGTCTTATTAATCCCCCCCACTACCCCATGCCCCCAACTTCAAATTGAACTCCCACATGTCTTCCATTGCTGAAGCTCCTTCCAAGAAGCTTGGTTTCCTATTTTGTACCAAATATTTTTTTCCTCTTAATAGTTCCCAATTTTTTTATATTTGGCACTTGTCCTTCCAAGCCTCTGAGAGTCCAGAACAATGGGACATAATCTTAAAATTAGAGCTGTGCTGTTCAGGGCTGATGTCAGGAAGCACTTCTTCACACAAAGGGTAGTGGAAATCAGGAAAACTCCCCCAAAAAGCAGTTGAGACTCGGTCAATTAAAAATTTCAAAAATTAGATTGATAGATTTTTTGTTAGGTAAGGGTATTAAGGGATATGGAACCAAGGCGGGTAAGTGGAGTTAAGATACAGATCAACCATGATTTAATTGAATGGTTCGAGGGCCTGAATGATCTATTCCTGTTCCTATGTTCCTAAATACGGCACCCATATCTGGGTAGCCTCTTCTAGTCTCTCTGGCTAGCACTTCTGGACAGAATACAAGACAGGCTTGTTGACTGATAAGTAATCCCTCTCTGATTCTGCTCTCCAACTTCTCTCTGTGTTGGAAGCTTTCTTGGTTTTCTATTTTATTGATGTTACTGTGGTCATTGCCACTTTTAACTTTTCCTTATTTGTTCATCTTAAGCTGCCAGGATACTGTCCTATGTGCTCCTCTTCCTCCCAACAGCCTCACTAGGTTAAAATCATGGTTTGCTGTATTGTCTTCTACTTCAACTCATTCTTTCTCAGGAGCTCAAAACTATTGAACTCCCTCAAACTCTCCTTCCAAGCCTGGCGCCCCCCAGACACAGCTTCCTAATTTGCCTTGTCTACTCTTTTATTCTTTTTAATCTTGTTGGTATCCTGCACTATGACCTTCACCTTGGTTTTCATTTAAAAATAGATAGGTCTGATAGTGTAAGCTCTGTTTCATAAAGATGGGTAATTGTGTTTGCCGGTTATTGGTTAAACAATATGGAAAACATTTACATCAACCTGACTGCTGCTCTCCAATGTTGTACCTGAAAGTACTTAATGAATATTATATGCTCTTCGGTTGCATATATGTTTTAAAAAATCAGTTGCTGGAAGATGTAAAGTCTGAAAGGTAATGTTGTTCATGTTTTTATGATGCCAAGAAAAAACACAGAACAACGACAGATATTATTAGAAAACAAAATCCAAAGCTTTGTGGAGATTGCACCAGTGACAAATGCTCTTTAAATAATTAATATTTACTAGACAGAAAAGAAGAAAAGACAAAACTGTGGCTGCCAGTGAAAATAACAGATTTGTGACTATTTTTGATTCAAGAGATTGGGAGAAAAAATTCTGAAAAAGAATTAACATTTCATAATGTTCCAATATATTGCAATCTAGTTAGCTTTATGTATACCTGTGAATATTTCAGTGTTACAATCTTAAGAGAAAAATATGCAGAATAAAATACTGTGGTGCTGTTTTAAGTCTCCACTCTATTAAAGATGTCGGGTCCCTGAATAAAGCCATGGCTTTGTACATTGAAAGGAAAAATGATGCTATCTGGCAGACACGCTGACCTGCTCGCCCTGTGTGGTTTGTGCAGGTTTCAGCGGAGGCCCTGTCTGCGTCTCTGCTCCACAAGGAGCTGCTCACTGGACAGATTGTAACTAACAGAGGCATCCTTGTTCTCCCAACCCTCCTAGGCCTGGAAAGTGCATCTCATGGGCAGAGACGGCTGTAAAATGAACCCCCGCAGGATGCAGGCATTACAGAGGACCCAGCAACTCCAACAAGGTAAAATATTTTATATAAATCAAAGCCACCTTAAGAGCCAGGTTTTAACCTTTTCGTTGATTTAAGCACATGTATTAGAACAAAATGTATTTGCTTACACAATCAAAAGGATTTGTATCATGACCTGGGAATTTCCTGGTATTGCTAAAGTAGGCATTCTGATTAGAATGTCTATTGCAAAAGTTGTACCAGTCTTTCAGCCTCGAATACAGTGAGTGACTAACAGAATTATGTAGCTATCTCCTGTATGCAGCTATGATTTATGATCATTTAGCAATTCCAGTGACTACACCTCCCCTTTAACACCCTACCTCTCTTATATGAAAAAAAATCTGTGTTGAAAACTGTGGTGCATTCATTCTGCTGCCAGTACCTCGGAGGCTCCGACCTGGCTGATGTGTTTGCAATCTTAAAAAATCTCAACAACCAAAAGCCTTTTTAACAACATCTTCAGTCTCGTAAACCTGAAATGGCTTTAGTGTGCTGCTTAGAGATGCATTGTGAACCATGCCTGTCACCACTTGTTGTTCTCATTCTTCTCGCTTCTCTCCTCCATGAGCTATTGCTGCTGTGCAGCTACTTTCAGCTGGGAGACCAGGTAGACGAGACGTCTCCAAAGTTTTGACAGCCACAGCAGATAAAAGTTCCCTATTAAAGTCCGGGCAGGTTAGGCGCAGGTTGACAAAAGATCGAGGCTAATCTTTTCAACCTTTTTCCCTTCCCACTCACTCCTCCCACTGCTGACACTGTGGATCTGCCAGCAGATCAACAATCGCCGCTCCTCTCCGCATCTCCCTCCAGATGACCATTCGCTTGCAAACAAAGTGCTTGCCATCAACGACCTTATTATAGACTATTGCATTGGCATCATGGCCTTGACAGAAACTTGGCTCATGGGTGATGGCACCTTCCCCCTCACTGAAGCCTCCCAGTCTGGCTGTACCTTCCACCACCTACCCCACCCAAACCACCTTGGCGACGGTGTGGCCCTGATCACCAAACTGTACCTTGGTCCTACCCTCTACTCCTCTGGCACCTTCTCCTCCTTTGAGCACCTCATCTTGTTCCACGCCTCACCTTTAAAATCCTTGTTCTCTACCGCCCAGTCAAGCCCCACGCCAAGTTTCTCACTGAGATATCTTCACCGCTCTCCTCCCTCAGCTTCTGCACTGAGCGACTTCTAATCTTCAGTGATTTCAACCTCCATCTCAACTCACTTTGCCCTCTCTCCTCTGAGTTCACTGCCCTCCTGTCCTCCCTTAATCGCTCCCTCCATATAAGCGCAGCCACCCCCTCGACCTTGTCATCTCACGTTGCCTGTCTGTTCCCATCTCCTCAACCACAGACAAGGCCATCTCTGATCATTTCCTTGCATCCCTCGCCACACACATCCCCCTACCCACTTCCAGCCCCACTTCCTTCTGCATCCGCCCCTCGAAGAAAAACTCCCCCAAGTCGCTTACAAATGCACTTTCAAAGTCCCAACTGTCTAGCCTTCGGCCCTCCATTCGCCACAATACTTCTGCAGCTACTGATCTGCTCAATCACACCCGTACCTCCACCTTTGATGCCCTTGTCTTGTAAAACCCTTACTCTTTCCCACCTTGGTCATTCCCCTTGGCATGACCCCCATCTTCGCTCCCTGTATTCCAAGAGACGCAGATTTGAACGTTTATTGTACACAACTGGTTTAGCCATTCATCACCAGATCAAGCACTGTTGGACCCTGCTCTCTTCCAAAACTGCTCATTGTTCCAGGATCATTCTGGAATGCAAAGATAATCGCCCGGCTTATTTTTTCCACTACCAACCATCTTCTTAAAGCCCTCTCCGCTGCCACCTCTACCCTTATCTCCCAACAACAAGTGCGAGGAGCTTATGGACTTCTTTGTCACTAAGATTGAGACCATCCATTCAGCTGCCTCTGCTGCGTCCTTCCATTCCTCTTGCCCATCAAACCAAGGTTCTCTTCCGCCCTAGCCCTGAACTCACATCTTTCTCTAGTTTCTCTTCTATCTCCTCTCACGTCCTCTCCAAGCTCATCTTGTCATGAAAACCAACACCTGCTCTCTCGACCCTATTCCCACCAAACTGCTGACCACCCAGCTTCCCTTCCTGGCCCCCATGCTAGCTGATATTGTGAACAGTTCCCTCTCCTCAGCTACTGTTCCTTTCCCTTGCAAATCTTCCTCCTCACAAAACCAACCCTTGACCCCCCCCCCCCCCCTCTATGCTTGCAATCTACTGCGACATCTCCATCCTCCCTTTCCTCTCAAGTTCTTTAACGTGTTGTCATCTCCCAATGCTGCATCCATCTTTCTCAGAACTCCATTTTTCAATCCCTCCAATCAGGTTTCCGCCCCTGCCACAGTACTGAAACGGTCCTAAGTCAGAGTCACAAATGACATCCTTTGTGACTAACTGTGGTGTACTATCCCTCCCCATCCTTCTCAACCTGCCTGCAGCCTTTGACGCAGTTGACCATACCTTCATCCTCCAATGCCTCTCCTCAGTCGTCCAGCTGGGTGGGACTGCGCTTGCCTGGTTCCATTCTTATCTGTCCTGTCGTAGCCAGAGAATCACCTGCAGTGGCTTCTGTTCCCGCTCCCGCACCCATACCTCTGGATTCCCCCAAGGACCTATCCTTGCCGTCCTCCTATTTCTCATCTACACGCTGCCCCAAAGACACGACATCGGATTCCACACATACGCTGACGACATCCAGCTCTACCTCACCACCACCTATCTCAACCCCTCCATTGCCTCTGTGTTGTCAGACTGCTTTCCTGAGATCCAGTCCTGGTTGAGCCAGAATTTCCTCCAATTAAACATTGGGAAGACTGAATCCGCTGTCTTCGATCCCCGGCATAAACTCTGTTCCCTAGCCACCGATTCCATCCCCCTCCCTGGCCACTGTCTCAGTCTAAACTAGACTGTTCGCAACCTCGCCGTCCTATTTGACCCTGAGCTGAACTTCTGACCCTGTATCCCCTCCATCACAAAGACCACCTACTGCCACCTCCGTAATATCGCCTGTCTCCTCCACCCTTGCCTCAACCCATGCTTTTGTTACCTGCAGATTCAATTATTCCAATGCTCTCCTGGCTGGCCTCCCATCTTCCACCTTCCATAAACGTGAGCTCATTCCGCTGCCCATATCCTAACTCGCACCAAGTCTCATTCACCCATTACCCCTGTGCTCGCTGACCTACATTGGCTTCCAATCCACCAGCACCTCGATTTTAAAATTATCATCCTCCTGTTCAAAATCCCTCCATTACCTCACCCCTTCCCTATCTCTGTAACCTCCAACAGACCTAAAACCCTCCGGGAACTCTGCATTCCTCCTACTCTGGCCTCTTGTGCATCCCCCACTTCCTTCGCCGCACCATTGGCGGCCGTGCCTTCAGCCGTTTAATCCCTGAGGCCTAGAATTCCCTCCCGAAACCTTTCCTCCTTTAAGATCCTCCTTAACACTTCTTTGACCAGGCACTTAGTCACCTGTTCTAATACCTCCTTTTTTGGCTTGGTGTCAGTTGTCGGATTATGCTCCTGTGAAGAGCCTTGGGACGTTTTACTATGTTGAAGGTGTTATATAAATGCAAGTTATTGTTGTATGTGCAGCAGTACTGTTGCAGTTTAACCAGAGTACTGATAAGATTCTTATTGTTAGCCCACCCAATGTAAGACCATCCTACCCTTTAGGGCATTCACATGGAGGGCTATCTGGATCTAAGTGGGGAGAAAAATCACAGCCCTCAGTGGCAGATCTGCCCCTTCAGGTCCCATTAATGAGCCAAACTGGTTAGTCAATCAATAACAGTGCCCACTGCAAACCTGCCTGTCTTAGATACCGTTTAGAGTCTCAGGGTTGCTTCTGTTCCGATCGTCCATTGTCATCTCGGAGCCATCTCAACTCCAAAAGATCCCGCTTGCCTCTTCGTCTCCCCATCCCCCACGCACTGAAGGACAGTCACCAGTCACTCATTAGACAACTGACGAACATGGGTTTGACCCCTTCCTAGGTGGGCGATGGGAAGCAGAAGTGCCTCATGAGCAGCATACTGAACGGCACAACTCGACATCAAATGTGTTAATATATTGCTATTATCCATCTAACCACCACATAGACATACACCATAGCCCATCAAACAGTGGTTCCACCAGCTAGAAATGTAGAGCTTCGGCAGTGGCTGCTTGCCTCCCTGAAACCCAGTTGTGTTAGCTACAGAACTCTGGATATACAAGTACACATTCTCATACCTAGCCTCCAGGTAGTGCCTTCCAGTAGCTATTGTCCCTAGGCATTGTGTCAGTGTATACAGGGGATGTCCTACACAGGAAACTATAAAAACCACTGACCTAAAAAGCAGCTCTTAGAAACTCTACATGAATATCATTACTGTTTGGGGCCCTATCATTAGTAAGATAATGCTGTGTGGAGCCCACTTCCTCCCAATTAACTAGTTCAATAAAGCCTTCTATCTGCAGCATGCGCCACTGGCTTTTACAACTTCCAGTAGATGAGACTTCAGTTTGGCCTGTTTTAGATCAGACACTACATCACATTTTAGGGCTGTTTAATATAACGGAATCATTGACCTGCCCTTTATCTCTGTTGGCTTCAATCTGACAAGCTCCAGTACAGCCTAGACACGTCTCCAGATTTCTTTGAAGATAGCCCTGAAAAAAGAAATTCATAACTATATTGCTCTTAACACTATATGCAACATTTAAACCCATTTTTGATTGCACAGAGTGCCAAACAAACATACTGTAAAAAGTCCCACTGGATGTTTGTAATTGAATTGAATGGAATGGACGGACTCATTAATCAATTCCAAATACCTGTTAGATGGGTACCCATCCACAGACAATGGCAGAAATTGATCCACACGTACTGACCAGTGTGAGATGTGTATTTGCTGAAGTCTATAGAAATAGCTAGCAGTAACCAATTTTAACTGTGCATGTGCAGCAGGCAACCAGCAAGAAAGAATCTGATAATCTATCGTGGATTAAAATGTTTCATTTTTGTCAAATGCAACTCAGTATAATGCTCTCTCCAGCCCCCAAGAATGCACTCAATGGTTTGCTAGAGAGCACCAAACTTGCCAGTCATTGGCATTAGCCCAGAAGATTCCTTTTGAACCTTAATTGATGGCAGACCTTAGCAAACAGAAAAACTACCAAGGATAATTTTAGTGTAATTGCTGCCCATGTGCATGAATGCAGCTCACTGGTCCCACCTCATCTCCCTAATAACCTAGTGGACTCTAGATACATTGCATCGTAATCTACCTTCGCAGCAGCTCTTGATTTACCATTTATTTGTTTTTTCCAAGAATTTTTCTTTTGAGTTTATTTTTCCTCATAGTTTTCTGTTGCCATGTTACAGTCTTGGCATCAATGTTGTTTTCAGAGACCTGGTCTAATATCCAGGTTAAAATTCCTCAGTTCCGATCTGTAATGACACTGATATTTCTCCCAAGGAAGTCCCGCTTCAACCACGTCAACTTTAGCAAAATTCAGTGATGGTGCCCAGATTAAAGAAGTATCACATCCATCCATTAATTGACATCCATCAGTGTCAGTGTCTTCCCAGATCAATGTCAACAATTAAAATTCTGGAAAATTATTCTGAAAGAAAGGATGTCACTTTTTGATCATCCATGCACAACCAGTAAGACCTCTAGAATCGTAGAATCTTACAGCACAGAGGGAGGCCATTCAGCCCGTCGTGCCGGTGCCGACTGTTTGAAAGACCTGTCCAATTTAGTCCCACACCCCAGCTTTTTCCCCACAACCCTGCAAATTAGCCCTCTTCAAGTACACGTCCAATTATCTTTTGAAAGTTCCTACAGAATCTGCTTCCGCCACTCTTTCAGGTACTGTGTTCCAGATCTTAACCCTCTGTGTAAAAAAAAATTCTCCTCTAATTCGTTGGCCAATTATTTTAAATCTGTGACCTCTGGTTACCGACCCATTTGCCAGAGAAAACAGTTTCTCCCTATTTGCTGTATCAAAACCCTTCATAATTTTGAATACCTCTATTAGGTCTCCCCTTAACCTTCTCTGTTCTAAGGAGAACAATCCCAGCTTCTCCATTCTCTCCACATAACTGAAGTCCCTCATCCCTGTTATCATCCTGGTAAACCTCATCTGTGTCCTCTCCAAGGCCTTGACATCCTTCCTAAAGTGTGGTACCCAGAATTCGACAAAATACTCCAGCTGAGACCTAGCCAGTGATTTGTAAAAGTTTAGCATCACTTCCTTGTTTTTGTATTCAATGCCCCTATTTACAAAGCCAAGTATCCCATACACTTTCTTAACTACCTTATCAACTTGCCCTGCCACCTTCAAAGATTTGCGAATATGCACCCCCCCACCCCCCCCGGCCCTGCTGCTTTTGTGCCCCCCTCAAAATAGTACCATTTAGATTATACTGCCTCTCCCATGTTGTTCCTCCCAAAGTGAATCACTTCAAACTTATCCGCATTAAATTGGACCTGCCATGTGTCTACCTGTTTCACCAGTCTGTCTGTGTCCTCCTGAAGTCTGCTACTAACCTGGCTCATGATTCGCTACGTTAGCACCTCCTTTCTATCTATTTTTATCCTATCCAATATCTCTACTCCCCCCCCCCCCCCCTCCTCTACTGCAACATTAACTTCATCCTCTTCTTTTGTGAAGAAAGATGCAAAGTATTCATTCAGTACCTCAGTCATGCCCTCTGCCTCCACAAGATGATTTCCTTCTTTGTCCCTAATCGGCCCCACCATTCCTTTAACTATCCTTTTATTTTTTATATGTTTATAAAAGATTTTTGGGTTCCCTTTTATGTTACCCACTAATCTTTTTTCAAACTCTCTCTTTGCCCTTCTTACATCCTTTTTTAATTTCCCTCTGCACTGTATTCTGCCTGCTTTTCTATTGTATTCTGTTCCTAATATTTGTCATTAATCTGCTATTTCTGTTTTATTGTAACCTCTATTTCCTATGTCATCCAGGGTACACTTTCAAATCACAAAAAGCGCAAGTGAATTTCCCTGTGCTCCTGCCTTGGCTGATGAGCTGTACAGAGCCCTTGTAATGAAGAAGGCCCTTTTCACTTCCCGCCACAAATTCCTTGATAATTTTCAACGTACAAATGAAGTGTGGTTTGTTCGGGGCAAGGCCCCTGCATGAAAGAAACAATCCATAAACAGGAATTCTGAGTTATAAGGGTATATACCTAGAGCACCCTCCAAATGAAACTGGTGTATTACTAAGTCCATGGGGTCAAGTTCATCCATCAACAAGTGGCACGGATTAGTGCTGTAGTCAAACAGATACACAGCTGTGTTGGGAAATCTCACTTGCATATGTGGATTGCACCATCACTTCAAGGGCATCTTGATCAATATGCAAGCTTGGCTCAGAACCTCTGATCTCTCACTCAACCTACAGGCAAATATTTTTAGTTGAATCATAAGAAATAGGACCAGGAATAGGCCATACGGCCCCTCGAGCCTGCTTCGCCATTCAGTAAGGTCATGGCTGATCTTCTACCTCAACTCCACTTTCCCACCATGTCCCTTGATTTCCTTAGTGTCCAAAAATCTATAGATCTCAGTCTTGAATATACTCAACGACTGAGCATTCACAGCCCTCTGGGGAAGAGAATTCCAACAATTTACAACCATATCTTCAATCACTTTGAAGAATTAGCTGAGAGTTGCTATAAGTTTTAATAGCCACTGTATTCATGGCTGCTGAAGCTGTTTGATTGGACATGCATACACGACAGAGTTCCATTCAAGGTGTCTTCAAACCTGGGTTCAAAACCCCTAAGTCAACCATATCAGCAGGGACCTAGAAAGATCTCTCCTGCTGATCCTTGCTCTGCCAGCTCCGACCAATTATGTTTCTTTTCCTTAGCTGAAGAAGACAGCGATAGCCATTTTGTAAATAAGTGACATAATGTGACATGGGGGTAAGGGAAAACCCCAAAAGCTTGTACATATCCTGCTGGCCAACCTAAGAACATCATTGACTGAGCTGGACACAGTATACCAGTTGTGGTCGAACCAGTGTTTTAGGAAGTTATGTTGAACCTTTATAAAACACTGGTTCGTCCACAACTGGAGTATTGTGTCCAGTTCTGGGCACTGCACTTTAGGAAAGATGTGAAGGCCTTAGAGGGGGTGCAGAAAAAAATTACTAGAATGATTCCAGGGATGAGGGACATTAGTTATGTGGATAGACTGGAGAAGCTGGGATTGTTCTCCTTGGAACAGAGAAGGTTGAGAGGAGATTTGATAGAGGTATTTAAAATCATGAAGGGTCTGGACAGAGTCGATAGAGAGAAACTGTTCCCATTGGTGGAAGGGTCAAAAACCAAAGGTGATAAGAGGAAAACATTTTTTACGCTATGAGTGGTTAGGATTGGGAATGCACTGCCGGGGGGTGAGAGTTGTGGTGGAGGCAGGTTCAATCGTGGCTTTCAATGGGAAATTGGATAGGTACTTAAAAGGAAAAAATTTGCAGGGCTATGTGAATAGGGCAGGGGAGTAGGCTAGCTGGATTGCTCTTGCATAGAGCTGGCATGAACTCGATGGGCTGAATGACCTCCTTCCGTGCTGTAACCTTTCCATGAAGCCTGAGAGTATCAAAAATGAGTAGATCCAGGAAAGAAGTTTTGCTATGTGATTAAATGTTAAACACATTTATCCAGCTGTGATATCAATAGTTGTCCTGGTGATAGAATAGGAAGCTTTGACCAGAGCTTGCTAAACACGCCAATTATTCTATACCAATGTTTTATCTTCAGTTTTCCCAACATTCTTGCCTTTCTGATGTGCTGTTTATGACTAGTCTACGTGGCATTCATCTCTGTTCCTGGGCATGCTTATTCGTTTTAGCAAATTTATCCCATGCCTAAAACCTTCTGTGCCTCTGTTGAAATGATGCCCACTTCCTTCTGCATATTTTTATTAATACGTTCCTACTTGTGATCGCAATCAGTCACTCTCGTCCTGGTTGTTTTGTATTTTTGATGCAGAAAGTTGTTTTCACTACTGCAACAAAGAATTAGGCAGATGATTGAATGAAGTGCCTTGAAATGCATCTTTTTCATTAGCTCTAATGGCATTTTATTTCCCTTTTTGAAAAACTTGCATTAGTAGCGTTGTGTTTTCAAGCAGGCTCAGTTCTTGGAATAGTTTGCAAAGCTTGAACTGCTGAACCACCTATTGCAGTGCAGTTTTCATAGGAACATTTAGTTTTCCTAGAAACTCTTTAAATAAATTCATTTTTATTGCAGACACAATGATGAACACAATCACATCAGTCCACATTTCTCCTTTATATATCTGGTAATATTATGCCAGTCGGCTCATCAGAGAGACAATGACCCTTTTAACTGGTTAGGTTTGTCATTTTCTTTTGTAAATATTGTCCCTGAATAACAGAAGCCATTAACTTGCTCAAATTATTTAACCCTTAGTATTCACATAACTATGCTTGTTCTTCTATAGATATGCTTTGTTTTAATCTATGTTCGACAAGGAGTGAGAGACAAAGGGCAACAGAAGTCAGCCCTTACGAACTTTATACATTAATGGAAGTGGCAAAAAAAATTAGGCACATCCCAATGATATTTTAAGAGAATTACTGAATGTGGGACTTGTGTTGGGGACTAGGGAATGCTAATTAATTAAAGGGACTGAAAGATACTTAAGGAACTACAGACGTGAGCTTGATGGGTATTTTGTATGGCCCTCCTTTGGTGTGGAGCCTTGCTAGACAGAAGCACAGGTTGGATTTAGGGATGATTCTGCCACTGTTCCTCGTTCTACCATTTCTGTCTTCCATTTGTACCGCTTGGTTCATTGGGCATTTTACAGTTTATACTCCATAATGTACTTTGAATAAAAACTAAGTTGTGGTCATCAGGCATGTAATTCAAACTGCGCAGTGTGAAGTGATTTTTCACTGCACTCGTTTATCAAGTAATTAAATCTATAAAGAAATAGGTCCTACCCTACCCTTTACCAGATTCTGATCTCTTCATTTTGCACTGATAGTTGCAAACAGTCCAATGGCGGAGTGATGCTCAAAAGTGGACGCTGTACTGTGAGCAAATCATTGTCACCAGGATACTCAGGCCCTCTGTGACAGATGCCTTTTACTAAGTAGAAATTTTAATTAAATAGAAATACCAGTCATTTTATCAGCATGACCTTATCTGATTACTGCTGGTTAATTAAAACACTTCCCCCTTATTGTATAAAAGCAGATGTTTTTAGTTAACTGATATGCTTTGTGGGTTGGTGACATGAATGAGCTGTCATATGTAAGATTTGTGTGTGTATGCGAGGCAATGTAAAAAATATAAATGACACATGTGAGATTTGTGTTTAGCCTACCTCAGTGAAGTTACATGCTAAGTATTCACAAATTTGTTACTTCCAGCTGGAGTGCAGAATTATAATGAAATAACACTGGTAGGTTTTTATATATATATATATTTACATATTCAGAATAGCCGAGGATAGAATCATAGAATCATAGAAGTTACAACATGGAAACAGGCCCTTCGGCCCAACATGTCCATGTCGCCCAGTTTATACCACTAAGCTAGTCCCAATTGCCTGCACTTGGCCCATATCCCTCTATACCCATCTTACCCATGTAACTGTCCAAATGCTTTTTAAAAGACAAAATTGTACCCGCCTCTACTACTGCCTCTGGCAGCTCGTTCCAGACACTCACCACCCTTTGAGTGAAAAAATTGCCCCTCTGGACCCTTTTGTATCTCTCCCCTCTCACCTTAAATCTATGCCCCCTCGTTATAGACTCCCCTACCTTTGGGAAAAGATTTTGACTATCGACCTTATCTATGCCCCTCATTATTTTATAGACTTCTATAAGATCACCCCTTAACCTCCTACTGTCCAGGGAAAAAAGTCCCAGTCTGTCTAACCTCTCCCTGTAAGTCAAACCATCAAGTCCCGGTAGCATCCTAGTAAATCTTTTCTGCACTCTTTCTAGTTTAATAATATCCTTTCTATAATAGGGTGACCAGAACTGTACACAGTACTCCAAGTGTGGCCTCACCAATGCCCTGTACAACTTCAACAAGACATCCCAACTCCTGCATTCAATGTTCTGACCAATGAAACCAAGCATGTCGAATGCCTTCTTCACCACCCTATCCACCTGTGACTCCACTTTCAAGGAGCTATGAATCTGTACTCCTAGATCTCTTTGTTCTATAACTCTCCCCAACGCCCTACCATTAACGGAGTAGGTCCTGGCCCGATTCGATCTACCAAAATGCATCACCTCACATTTATCTAAATTAAACTCCATCTGCCATTCATCGGCCCACTGGCCCAATTGATCAAGATCCCGTTGCAATCCTAGATGTCGGTCTGTTTCCTGACACTTCCTTTAGAAAGTGCATCAGACTGAAACCCATGTGTGAATATATTTTCCTCCACGTTTTTTCTGTTCACATTAACAGCCAGAGGAAAGTATGCCTTTGGCCTGCTTCTGTGTAGCATTCCTCTTGGTTTGTTCCTGTCAGGTTGCTTACAAAGGATTGGTTTCAGTGAACTCACCCTCAGTTACCATAGCATTTGTGCCTCTGCTGAAATGAACCCTCAATTTTTCTAATCACTGTTAATACAGTTACCACAGTACAAACAAAGATCCTTAACAAGAGCAATGAATTTTTTTTTAACAGCAAAAACTGGAATTATGGCTTCTTCTAGGCCGGGTCTCACAGGGGTTAAAGGACGTTCCCCAACCACCGGCAGCAAAATCCCTGCTCCCAGAGCCGGGTTAAACAAGACCACCAGCAGAACTCCAAATCGTCGATGAACTCACTCCATCCAGATGTCAAAATACAGCAGCGAGCCTAACGTAATCTCTGCACCGTAAACGCTAAACAGTCGGATTGCAATGTCATTTATGAAAGCACAGAGCACTGAGAAATCACTAAATCACTGACCACAGGTAAACGGCAGTTTACGTGAAGGTTAAGCATCTTCAGCAGAATGCGCTTCTGGCTTATTGGAGTCATTTTGATATTCTGCGCAATACCCATCCCATCCAGGCTAGTAGACTCTTAACTTAATTCCCTAAAGAATTCCATTGGTACTAAGAAAGTTCTTTTTGTGAAATTTCTCTAAAGCATAATTTAAGCTGAACCAGGACTGTAATAATACATGTTTCAGTAATTTACCCAGAGTCCAGACCTTCTGCCTATGGTTCCCAGCCACGCGTTGTATTACAGAAAATTCTAATTTGCTGAACTCCATTATTTTCTTCTGCTTTCCCTTCATAGAACAGTTTTGGAAAGGAATGTGACCACACTCCTGTGGATTGATCATTTATAGCGTAGGTGCAGAGCTGCAGTTATGGGGTCCTTCTTACAATACATTGTATAAAGATTATATGCTATCGTTCCCTTTTAAACATGCATAAACAAGGGGCCAAGAACAATAATTTTATTCGCAGCAGAGTACCACATGGTTTGTATGAGGTGCTGCATTTTGAAAATCGGATGTGTTCAAAGGTGAAAGAAAAGTTTTATGCAAACATTTGAGTAACTTATAACCAACCAGGGGACTGAGCTCATCATGACCAGATAAATCATTCACTGTTAGTCAGACTGAATGCGAGGACTGTCTTCACTGCAGAAAAACTATCCCTGAAATAAGTGGTCATAGCAAACTAGTTTTATGCAATAAATCTACAGCAAACACTTCTGAGCTTGACACTGGAGCTCAATGTGAGCTGGTCTGAGCAAAGCTAGGCAACTGGAGCTCCCACTGTACTTCTTTCATACATCTGTAGAGCAGCCTGTAAGACTGATTGCTGCTTCTATGTGAATAGAATCATTTAGCGTGGAATGAAGTGACTTAACTTCTGTAAACACTTGGCAAGGAAAATATTGAAGGTAAAAATGCATTGGGAGACCCATAAAGTAACATCAAAGGGCAGTATTTCTTGTTTCGTGTTTTGACGTTGAATAATTGCCGAGGTGGAGCACATAGCGAAACATTGGGTGGGAAGGAGCGCAAACTTAAAACAACCCACCTGATTTTACATCTATTTAAATTGCACAGGCGATTTATTTAACACCATATGCAATGGTGGAAAATGTGCCCAAAGTCTAGAATCTCAAAGACACTACAAAAAAAATCACCTCACTGAATTTCCTAATGGTGAAACCCTTCCTTGAGGCTCAGCATATTCAACTGTGTAATCTTCATTCACTTGATTCAAAATTCTTCTGGAATCCCACCTGTTTCTTACCGGATTGTGTCGGATGCAGCATTTGTGTAGCAGTGTTGCCCAACCATCTTAAGACATTACAAAAAATATCCTGTGCTTAAATTTTCATGACATAGTTTAGCGACTAAAGGAAATTGTGGGTGGCATCGTGTTTTAACGTGTCTAGAAATACATTGCAGCTGCGTGTCAGCTCATAGTTTTTGGAAACCACAAAACCCCAATTTAAAGAAGGAACTGATAATTAACGTGTTTAATCAGGTTCTTGCGTATAAAATTTAAAAACTGAATGAAATGCTATTAGATAGCTGGAGCATTAAACAAGGATTGTTTTATGACTATTTTATTTGTTCACAGACTGTTGCCAAATATTCTGAGCTGTTTGATGCTGGATTGTGGAAAAATCCAGTTTATAATAATGTGGGGAACAGATGCAAGCAATGAGAATAGGATGGAGGTGAAATGGGGTTGATGTCATTTTCCTGGGTCTCCACTTGGCAAAGGCAAAACAGCAGCTGGGGCCTTGGTGCTTGTGCCACCCCTCTCACATAAAATGCTATGAGAAGGGGCAGGCAGCAAGCACGTGGAAGCCGAAAAACGGTAATTAACCCCTCTTTTTCCCAGGTGGAGCACAGGATCTTCGGAGCTGAAGACCATCTGGCTGGTTTTTGGACAGCAGCAAGAAGGCCCCAAAACTAACAACCATTTCTGCTGCTCCAGGCCCCTCAAGCCTGCAGTAGTGGTTGGGTTTCCTTGCCCCATTTCTGGGCACAGGCCTCTGTCAAGGGGTAGGCCTGTACTAGGGGAACATTTTTTTTTTTATTCGTTCATGGGATGTGGGCGTCACTGGCAAGGCCAGCATTTATTGCCCATCCCTAATTTCCCCTGCGAAGGTGGTGGTGAGCCGCCACCTTAAACCGCTGCAGTCTGTGTGGTGAAAGTTCTCCCACAGTGCTGTTAGGAAGGAAGTTCCAGGATTTTGACCCAGCGACGATGAAGGAACGGCGATATATTTCCAAGTCGGGATGGTGTGTGCCGGTGGTGAAGGGAGTGAATGTTTAGGGTGGTGGATGGGGTGCCAATCAAGCGGGCTGCTTTGTCTTGGATGGTGTCAAGCTTCTTGAGTGTTGTTGGAGCTGCACTCATCCAGGCAAGTGGAGAGTATTCCATCACACTCTTGACTTGTGCCTTGTAGATGGTGGAAAGGCTTTGGGGAGTCAGGAGGTGAGTCACTCGCCGCAGAATACCCAGCCTCTGACCTGCTCTTGTAGCCACAGTATTTATATGGCTGGTCCAGTTAAGTTTCTGGTCAATGGTGACCCCCAGGATGTTGATTGTGGGAGATTCGGCGATGGCAATGCCGTTGAATGTCATGGGGAGGTGGTTAGATTCTCTCTTGTTGGAGATGGTCATTGCCTGGCACTTGTCTGGCGCGAATGTTACTTGCCACTTATCAGCCCTATGGACCTATGCCAATGACCTCAATCCAGGCGTGACCAGGTTAGACCAAGTGTACTTGGAAGCCATGCAGATGGCATGTCCCCAGACTGGGGGTAGGGGATGTTAAAGAAATAGGAGTCCACATGATCAAGGTAATGCAGATAAATGCTAAAAATGTGATGAAAATGTGCAAAACTCAAACTCGCCTTGAATCCCTAGAACTACAAAGAGTAAACGGTGGGGCAGCTTAGACAGATGAACTGTATGTGAATATTTATTTTACATTTTAAGTTAGCAAGTCAAAACTGCTGTGTATTGGTCACAAAATCAACTGTGGCCAAAGCTGTACTATGAGTGAAAATAGGAGAGGTTTTACAGCACCACTGGCTAGACCATAGTATCTCAAAGTCCCAGCAAACCTCACTTAGCTGATTTAAAAATAAATAAAATTGTACGGCTAACCTTCAACATATTAGTTACAAAAGACCTCAGATCATCCAAATGAATCTTGTTTTGTTTTAAATGCATGGTTCAGAGTATTTGACAAAAACAGTTTGAGCAAACTAATGTGGAGTTTGGAGTTTTTTAAATGATATATATATATATATATATATATAGTTCCTTTTTAATGAACGGTTACAAGTACACCACCAATTGAAGAGAGTTTGACCATAGTTTGTTCCTGATTCTATTAGTGTATTTAGCTTAAAAATCAAAATATATATTTAGTGTATTTTTGTAGTGCTGTGACTTTTCTGTATATATTTTGTCAAATGTGCATAGTTTTGTATTTATTGCAATCTTTCCTGAAGTACAGCTATTCCTCCTTCAATCATTAATCCACAAGTTTAGATTTCATTCAGTCATCCAAAGTAGTTTCTGTGAGGCCATATATTTTGCATTTTCAAACTCAGTACATAGCTGCCTGCACTGGGAGAAGTAGGGTAATCTTTTTCCCTTTTTCTTCTTGCCAATTTTCTCTTCTCCCCTCCCCTCCTGAAAGTGTTGTCTCTTTGCTAGGGGTACAGTCTTATGGGTGCTGGTCACCCTCCTATACCCCGTCCAAGTGGCCATTATTCATGTGTCCATCTTAATGGTAAGTGTCAGCGGGATATTTTACCAGAGGGAACATCACAGCCAAGCTCCTCACCGATTGTCTGCGTAGACACTTCCAGAAATGGTCGCTGGCTAGTGCTCAAAAGCTGACATCCTGATGGATTTTTCCCACCCTAACCAAGGAATAGTGAGGCCAATTGTAGAGCCCCTACCCAGCAAAGACCATTGATTTCATAGAACTTCCGTCGTCTGTACGACTCCGCTGGTCGCTGGATAAATTGGCTGAGCCACTGAGGGAGCTCAGTTGTGTTGCCTCGATTATCTTGTAGAATTACTCAAGAATCCAGGGAATTTCCGAATTGGAAATGCACAAGACAGCTTGCCCTCTTTTTATTTTCCCTTCCCTCTAGTTTTCTCAATTAAAACAAATATTCCAGAACACTGGAATTCATGGGAACACTAGATATCTATGAAAAATAAGCCTGTGAGAACATCCAATAGCGGCATGCACAATGCCTAACAACCCCTGTATAGCATGCTATGCGAACGTGCAATTAGGGGAAACTTCACATCCAACAGGTTAAATTATGAACACACATCTGCACTTCAGTTGCACTAAATATTCTAAAGTCTGTGTTTCTATCTGCTCAGGAGTCACTGTATTCAGAGATCCTTTGGCTGACTTCCATCTCTGTGTGAGCATAGCTCACGTAAATGATTCTCTTCCTCATTAGATGCTGAATTTCAGCCCAGGTACTTACTATAAAGATCATTCCTGCTACATTAATGGTTTGGCAAATGGCCAACCAAAGTGAATGCTGATAGTACGAGGCAAATGCTGACCTTATTGACAGAACAGTGATTGGTGCCTTACGCCCTGATTGTAATCTATACAATAATGATGCAGAAATCGATCTCCATAATCTACAATCCAGATTTAAAGAGGTGCTGCATATTCTGTATTTTGGGGCTTTTTCGGTAAATGCCATAGCCTTTGCTGGAAACGCAGCTTAAAGTCTTAAAACTGTGTTGAATCAAGACCCAACACAATGTCTCCCAAATAATTCTTTCCCAGGACCATAAAACTGTGGAACTCCCTCCCTAACTTTTCCCCCTCACCTACAATGCACAGACTGTTGAAATTCAATCTTTTCACCCAAATCACGATTTCATGATTTATCTTCCACGTTCTCTCCTCCTGTTTTCTACCTTGGTTCTGTCTTGTACTGTGGGCCTCGATCTATCTCAGTTGTGCACCCCACAGGGGGTTTGTGTTAAAGTAATGGCTATATCTGGTACAGCACAAACATTTACAACAGGTTTCAGTTTTTAAGTTTTCTTATGACAAAAATAAATTGTAGTACCAGATGCGATCGACAGTGCAATGATGCCATTGCGTGCTCCTCTGTATACACATGACAAAGTATCTTATTAAACACTTTAATTGGGTACCCCTTTAATTGGTGCCTGATTTTCAAGTTACTAGCCATGGTTGATGAAGGGCACCCAAACGTTAACAACAAAAGGCAGATTCCGAACAGATGCATTAACTTGTTAAAGCACTGTTATGTACAGTACTTAGTATTATACCCATGCAAGACAATCCATTGCCTTAGCTTCTAGGCTATTCTTTCGTTCCACCGAAATCAAATCAAGGTGGCCCAATACCTATAAATAACCTCTTCAGCCGAGAAATAATTGTAGCACTTTTTATACTTCTGACTTTTTGTTTTCTTATCCATAACTATTCACTTTACACAAGCTATCAGCTGAAGCAACCAGCTTGTTGGGCTAGACTTCATATGCAATACCTGCCACATTAGGTGCTAGTAACAAGAACACACTCCGTTCCAATGGTGGGGTTTATGCTTTGTCATTACTGTCCTTTTCTGTTTTTAATATTTGCACTTTTTTTGTATTAGATTTGTGCAATACATTAAATTATATTGATGCTGAATTGCTTTGTGAATGACCTGTATGTGTGTATTTTCCCATCATAACCATGAACATCCTTGCGCACTTTATTTTCTCTCTTTTTACAATGATATATTTAATCAACCAGAAGACAGGAAAGATCATTTTATCAAAGTATCAAATGATGTTTAGCAGCAGAAGAGAGATGTTCAAGCCTCCAGGTTCCCATAGCAGCCTCTTGTGTGTTTCTGTATAGAACATGTGAGCTACTGATTCTGCCGACAACTTGCACAGGGATACCTCTTAACAAGGATGGGCCTGTTACCCAAGTGGGTAGAGCACTGGATACCCGGCCTCTGGTTCCAATAACAACACGTATATTTAACGTAGGAAAATGTCCCGAGGCACTTTAGAGACGTGAGGGAAACAGACACCAAGCCATGAAAGAGAGGTGAGCAAAAGCTTGGTCAAAGACGTGGGTTTTAAGAAGAGTCTTTAAAGGAGGAGGTGGAGGTGTTTAGGAAGGGAATTGACCAACTTTCAATCTGGATTGCTTGGGTCAGTTTCCCTAGACTTTGGTCGGGCTGCAAGGAGCAATGTGCAACAGGGGCACTGCCTCTCCATGGGAAGACGGAAACCATAGAACCAACCCTGTTCTACAGAAACATATTTCCAAAATGCCAATTGCACAGCAACATAGACTGTGGGTACACCTGGGCTCCTTACCCAAACAATCCTACTCTACCTGCAGTAGTGTAGGGAGGTGGGGGGAATACTTTCAAAATTGAAAAATAATAAAAGTACTCAGTTTGGATTTTTGATTTGTAGAGTAACAAACAGATTTAATCTGCCTGCTGGAACTCCCTTGACTGGACTGCTAAAGGGACTGAAGTTCATAAATTCTCTGTTCTGCTGCCAGAGTTCACTGCATGTTCTGGAGAAAGCAATGATCCAGTATGTCTTGAGTGTTAGTGCGTGAAGATCAGAAATACTGAGCCTACATCGGGAATATTATCCAACTGTTTCACTCAGTGAGAAACAAGGGATTTTTGTTCTCATTTCTATAGTTGCCACTGGATCTGTAGGGCTATCATATACTTCAGCGTGCAAGTATCAGCATTGTGCATTTTTTACATTCTCAATCAGCTGGTATGTCTTTTTTAAAATCAAATGGCCAATATATTCAGAAATTGCAATTTATGCATGTGATTATTGTCTAACTTTACAAGATAATCACTTCAGATAATTTTATTCAAATTTAAAGCACATGGTAAGACATTTGAGTGACCACAGTAAGAGATCTTTGCACCTATGTATGAAATGAGGAATAAATGTTTTTAGTATGTAATTCATGCATTTATTGTCTAATTTTATAAGCTGATGACTTCAGAGAATTTTATTCAAATTGAATATGGTAAGAAATTTGAGTGACCATAGTAAGAATTCATGCACGTATGTATGAGATTAGGATTAAAAATTGTTTAATAGGTTGCCAAAAGTCTTACCACATCCAAACCAAGAAGGTCCAAGGTTCGCTGATCTGTGCTGATTTAATTGATATCAACCCAGTTATAGTTAATCTCGGTAACTCCAGGCAGGGAACTGGGGGGGGGGAGAGGGGGGGCGGGAATTGCCTATTGATCCCTAATCGATGAGCTGCTGGAAGAACAAGTGCCAAAACCAGGTGAGAACAGGGTATGGCTCAACTATATTAGTCCCCACTATTCAACAGATAGTGTCTGGTGTCACCAATGAACAACAGCTGCTTTTAGAACGTTTCATAGCACAAGTTGCTACCTTCAGAACTGGAGGAATAAAGGAAAGAAATTGAAGGACAGGTATTGCAGTTTTAAGTGTAAATATTACAGTTCTGAATTTGTAAGTAAAGAATGAAATGTGCTGAGTTTTAGCAAGAACTGTCTGTATATGATTATAAACTGTAATTAGCTTTTGATCCATGTATATTTTATTAAACTTATAAGCTTTTAAAAAAAATTACAAAGAATCATTGTTTCTCACCAGCCATTACATGTCTCCAATATTACTTTCAATGATGGACTCCAGTACCCCTGAATTTTTATAATCTCACGGCCTAGTAAATGAGTTTAGCCTTTTTAAAATCCTGCAGTTTCTAGAGTGGGGTGGAGAGATGTAGGTTCTACCCCCATTCTGCTGAGTTCCCAATGCCAAGTTCCCGCTGTGCTGCAGTGTAGTAAGGCCAGGTGGGGAGGGGCTGAGATATTCCTTCACAGAGGCCACCTGTTCAGCTTGAGAAGTGTATGGCCACGGGGAAACCTATATTGGGACATTGCACAGGACAGCAAAAAACTTCCATTTCTGTTGAAAACAAGCAAGATGTTTTAGACTGATTCCCATAAAACCACAAACACTCAA
This sequence comes from Heptranchias perlo, assembly GCF_035084215.1. Taxonomy (NCBI): domain Eukaryota; kingdom Metazoa; phylum Chordata; class Chondrichthyes; order Hexanchiformes; family Hexanchidae; genus Heptranchias; species Heptranchias perlo. The sequence goes on from NC_090356.1 coordinate 27,887,408, forward strand.
ATTGGGTTTGAACACCAGAAGGTGTACTAGAGCAGCCTGGTGTGATGCCTCCTGATTTTTTTTCCCTTCTGGAAAAAGTGCATCTTATTCTACCCCAGTGAGTTGTGGATGCTCAGTCATTGAGTATATTCAAGACTGAGATAGATAGATTTTTGGACTCTGGGGAATCAATGGATATGGGGATCAAGCGGGAAAGTGCATTTGAGGTTGAAGATCAGCCATGATCTTATTAAATGGCGGAGCAGGCTCGAGGGGCAGTATGGCCTACTCCTGCTCCTATTTCTTATGTTCTTATATTTACTGCTCTGTGCCTTTCCCGTGAATACCCAGTATAGATCAGGAACACACCACGCGGTGCAACAAGGGAACAAGACCACATCTTACCAATCTGGTACAACTCTGCATAAACACTCCCTGATCCCCCACAGGTTAGCAAGTGTAGCTCCAAAATATCCATCGCTATATCTCTACTATCCAACCCTGGCTGATTGCCCTACACAGACTTCACCATCACCCTCAGACCACACAACTGTTGCATCCCATGCAGTATTTGAACAAAGTAGTTTGTGTGTACCTGCAAACCAGATATTTATCCAGGAGTTAATACTGCATAAGTGCTTTTGCTAAGAGTCTGTTCCACATATTTGCTATCAACCAGGGGTTTAGGGGAAGCAGGTTTCAAGTCGCAGTTAAGGCTTGCTAATTTTTAACCTTTGTCTTGTAGTTCTTCAGTCCCATTCCAGGCATGATTTTAACTCTCAAAAACTGGGGAAGGTTGGGGTGGGGGGGGGGGGGCAGTAAAAATTTTTAAAATCTACAACCCGTCTCCAACCCCTGGGGACTGCGATTCCCGGGCCTTCTACTTCACACCACGTGGGAGGAGGCAAGAAGGCCTGAAACTGCAGGTAAGTGACTTTATAGCACAGCTTGTGGGCCCGGAGGAGAGGAGCGAGAGTGCATCCCCCGAGCCCAACAAGCCACCTGCAGCGACCCTTCAAGCGCGATCGACCACGCCCCCCCCCCCCCCACCAACAATCTCTGACCCCCGCAATGACCCCTGGCGACTGAGCTGAGCCCCCCCCCCCCCGATGACTGAGCTCCACCCCGCCCTATCTAACACTTACCTGTTTGCCTCTCCCTGGCTGCTCTCCTGACTGACTAAGAGCCAGCCTGTCAATCAGGCTGACCTAACAGGCAGGAAACATACAAAAAAAGACGCCCTTACGTCAAAATTGTACGGACGTCCTCAAGTTTCCCAGGAATTCCACCCTCCTCCTCAGCTCCCTGATAAATTCATGGCCCAGGTTTTAAATTGCTTGCTTACATCAGCATCAGTGGTGCTCATGTTCTCTCCAATGAAAATAAATTCACCCCTGCAATTCTTTCCTCATAACTTAATCCAACTCCTCTCTGAACCTTCTCTGTGCATTAGTGTTCTTCTGAAGTTTGCCTGCCCAATATTGCATTTAAACCAATTTGGTCTTGCTTTATTGATTTGTAAAGTGTCCTTGAGATGCATCCCAGGATTTGATTAACACTATTGATAAAAGCTTATCTGGAGACTTTCTTTGCTCGGTAATAACATCCTAATCCATTTCCTTTTCTAATGGAGCCTTCTTTATTGTAACCGCTCCCTGGGATTTTAAGGGGAAGCATCTCTGTGGGGTTAGACTAGCTCAATCCTACAAGCTAGCTAAAGTAGGACTTCTTTATTAAGTACATATTGCTTCATGTTTCCTAGTCTTGTATGCATTGCCTTACTCAAAAGCCCAGTCAGATGACTAGACAAAACTTACTTGATTTTTTTTAATATTGATTTATTTCATTAACTGATCATTTACTTTTGAGCTCCTTAGTGGTCATCCTGTTTTAATCTCATTTTAATTTTTTTCATCTTGTTTTCATTTATCTTTTCAGTGCAACTTATTTCTTATTATTGGCCTTTTGAGCCGATATTCTTCCTGAGTGTTTTCTAAATGGAAGGATTTATTTTTATATCCCAAACATTTATTGAGGCTCAACCTGTTCTCACCTTTGTTTTAAATCAAGATCATTGCTATTATTTGTCTTTTTAGAGACGGCTTCCTGAATGTGGGACCATCAGTTGTGTTGTGGTCAGATCTAACGGTCATGTCAACCATTTCATCAGGTTCAACCCATTTTAGTTTCCTACATTGCAAAAGTGACTACACTTCAAAAGTACTTCATTGGCTGTAAAGCACTTTGGGATGTCCTGAGGTTGTGAAAGGCTCTATACAAATGCAAGTTCATTCTTCTTTGATCTCATTTCACCCCATTTAATTTTACTTTTTTTTGCTAAGCAATGCCATGGGAGGTCAGCTAATAGCTAAAATGCTTTTTTGGATCTCTCTTGCCTTCTACGATCTCTCTTCCTATTGCCGCCTTCTAACAAATAGTTATATCCCCGTCAGACTTTTGTATGACTTGATTTCCTTATTGCCGTTTACTTGCTTGTATCTTTTCAGAATAAATTTAAAACAAGTCAAGCCAGTGGATGAGAAATAAGTGCAAATAGGACTGAGTTTCCTGGACTCGTGGAATAAAAAGTTTCACCCCTAGGACGTTTGTAAATACGCCTCTAACACAGTGGGAAACTTTAGTCCATAATTAAAAAAGACACTCAATTTAATGCAACTTACTACTCTCTTTCCTCCACTTTTTTCCTTCCGCTTAAAAAAAAATTACAAATACTGGAAGTCTAAAATGCAAAATAAAATTAGAAATATACTGCAGGTCCATCAACTTCTGAAAAAAGACAGGCTAATGTTTTGGGTGGAGGCTTTCATCAAAATTAGGAATGTGTTCTGTTTTGAGGTGTTCACCTAAAACACCAACCTGTCTTTCCTCTTTCAGATGCTGGTGGACTTGCTGTGTATTCTCAGCACTTTGTTTTTATAATACGTTCTGCAAGGGAACGCAAGTGGATTCCTTAATCATTTCAACAGAGATGCCTGATCAGTGCTGTCAATAGAAGAGGCACTTGTTGGGAATGAGAACGAAGTGTAAGCTACACTCGCCTGGTCTCGCCCTTCTCACGGTCCAGGGGCCCCGAGGGGAGCCTTTCTGTCAGGAAGTTACTGGAGTGATTAAAAATACAAATTGTGTGCACTGTATTATTTAAGAAAGATAGAATGGTAGGACTGAATTATAACGCAGTAACACAATCCAAGGTTTCAGGTAACATAATCTCAGTTTGCCTTTTGTAATTAGTAAAGCTGCACTACTTCCTTGTTCCACCTCAAATCTGCTATTCTATTTTTGGGACTTTTCTTTTTCTCCTCTCTCTGTTTTCTCCCCTCCTCTCTTGATTCTGCTGATTCATGCTTGGCAGCAATTACACGGTACGGATACCTCACTCAAGTGACTATTTTCCAAGTATTATCCTGGATTGTTGAGTGTCAGGCTACCTGACGCTGAGATCAGTCAGGGCAACAGTTGAAACAATTGACTTCAGTGTTCCTACATGTCAGTTTTCAGCATTTAATGGTGATGGTCGGCTTTTCAACCCATCTGTCAGCGTCCTAACGTGAAAGATTATTTTTTTTCCGCTGGGTTTGAAGATTGTCAGTATTAGATCAGTTAAAGACCCTGTCTACTAGTCAGACATTACTTTCTCCCACTTTTTTTTTGTGCACAAACTTGAGGCAAGAGTTTTTAAATGAGCTTGATGGCTTCCAAGAGTCACAGTTAAGATAGCTGGCAGAGAAATGTCATAAGGACATGTTAAGTGTCCATCTGCTGTTATTAGAACAGTAATTTCTAGCTTTGTTTCTATTAATGTTTTAAAGACAGAAAATACTTGAAATGTGCTATCACTTAAATCAGTATCGACACGAAGAAAAGAGATCCTAATGTTTCGTTGTGACCCTTCATCATAACAAGGTTCTAAAGTTTGGTTTCAATTATTTTACTCCTGAAGCTACCTAAAAACGGTTTAAAACAATTAAATCAGCATATCGTCAATCCAGATAATCTCTGATCTCCCTTTAAAAATAAATCTCAAGCCTTCAGCAATTTCTAATTCTCTATCACTGCAACAAACTGCCTCTGTGTATCTTACGTTAGTCCCCGGCAACAAAATTGATCACCTCACATGCCCCACAGCTCTTTCAGTCTGACTACTTGTTTTGATGTGTCATGAGGTCTATATTCAGGGCTTTTTTTTTGTTCTATCTGCTTTTTGGGGCCTGTGTCAGCTTTGGCTAATTTTCTAGCTTGTCACATATGTGTACCCCTGAACAGGATTGGGCTGAATTGTGATGTTCTCTGTGATCAAATAGTGTGCCAACCCTTAATGGGGATAATTTTAACTTTGGGTGATCACGAATTAGCCGCCCATTATACACAACGCCCGAGTTTCCTTTCCAATGATGTAATTGAAGGGAAACTCGGGCAGGATGTAAATTGAGCAGCCAATTCGATAACGTCCATTTTACACTATCACCCGAAGTTAAAATAACCCCCAATGTCCTGAGTATACCACTGAAGACTGACCAGTTGGGCATGAGTGGATGGTGTCCACAGAATCATACCTGAGCGTGAGTCAGTACTTTAAAGAGCAGAGAGAAAAACTGAGAACATTAAAGGAAAATGTTTTTTTTTTAAAAGAGAAAGCCTGGTTGGCATAAAGATTGGGAGGAAATGAAAGGCTTTCCATGAACTGAAACCCTGTGTTTCATCCAAGCAGTTTGTATCTCAACTAACCCGAACTAATATATTTACTTTGTAGTGTCCATCTGTGCCACAGGCAATGCCATTTCATTAGTTATTTAACTAGAGTGGATTTGCCTCACTTGTTTGTCATCATGACCTGCCCTCAGCCCACTTGCTGTGCCACTTGAAATACTTTATTGAACACAAAGTATTTTAATGGTGCCCAGAAGGTATTCAGGAATTAAGCCAGCCATGTGTCTGTAAAATGACATCTACAGTGAAAATACGGCCCCACGTTCTAGGAAGTTCTTATAATTCACACCAGTCCCTCACTGAATTGTACAGCACAGAAGGAGGCCGTTCAGGCCATCATGCCTGTGCTAGCTCTTCGAAAGAGCTATCCAATTAGTCCCATTCCCCGGCTCTTTCCCCATTGTCCTGCAAATGTTCCTTTTCAAGTATTTATCCAATCCCCTTTTGAAAGTTATTATTGAATCTGCTTCCACCGCCCTTTCAGGCAGCGCATTCCAGATCATAACAACTCGCTGAGGGAAAAAATTCTCATTTCCCTTCTGTTTCATTTGCCAATTACCTTAAATCTGTGTCCTCTGGTTACAGACCCTCCTGCCAATGGAAACAGTTTCTCCTTATTTAACCATTTAATGTCTATCTAAACAGGCAGCCTGGCCCTTGGTTTAATAATCCTGCAGAGCACCATGCACTATGCAGATTTGCAATAATGCCAGCACCCGTAATGTTCTCAAGCACAGTTGCATTCGCCAATTACTTCATTAAAAAATGACTTCTGCTTGACTAATGCCTTGGCGGGTAAATGTGCTGTGTCATACAGACCAAGAAGTTCCCCGGTTTGATCCCTGATCTGGGCTGAGTAAGATAATCTCCACCAGGGCAGCAACAAAGCCACTGGAAGTAGTTTTAGTGTCCACAGGATAGGGAGGGGGGAAAATAGTTACGATTCCTGTGCCTGGTCACTCTCCAGTGGCCCATGCATTGAGTGAGTCAAACTTGGCTGAAATGCAGCCATGAGCAAATAGCCTTGTCTAAACTCACAAAAGGAATGGCCAAAGAACCATTGGGGTCCATGTAACTTTACCCCAGCAAGAATCTGTACATTCAGGAGAGGACGGAAGGAAATTAGATGGACCAAAAAACACACTACCTAGGTGCCTCAGCTGGGGCTCAGTGGTAGCACTCTTGCCTCAAATCCCACTCCAGAGATTTGAGCACAAAATCTAGGCTGACACCCTAGCGCAGTTCAGAGGGAGTGCTGCATTGTTGAAGGTGCCACCTTTCAGCTGAGACTGTAAACCGAGGCCCCGTCTGCCCTCTCGGATGTAAAAGATCCCATGGCACTAATCGAAGAAGCGCAGGGGAGTTCTCCCCAGTGTCCTGGCCAATATTCATCCATTAACCAACATCACTAAAGAGTTTATCTGGTCATTATCACATTGCTGTTTGTGGGACCTTGCTGTGCTCAAATTGGCTGCCGCATTTCCTACATTACACCAGTGACTACACTTCAAAGTACTTAATTGAGTGTAAAGTGCTTTGGGATGTCCCGAAGTCGTGAAAGGCGCTAAACAAATGCAAATCCTTCTTTCTCTACTACAAGGTGCAACTAAATAGCCCAAACTCATCACAATGGAAAAAACCAAACTACACAGTTGTCTACCCCTTTTAATGTGTTTGTGTTATGATCACTAATGCAATCTTATAGATTTCTGGTGCATTGATATGATAACATTAACAAATCATGAATTTATTATAAATAATTAATTACATCCCCTGACTTAAAATCAATATTGCCTTATTACTTACCAAAGCAGTGCCTTCTGTTAATGAACTGTTCACTTTTACAGCTTCATTGAGAGAAAGCAGACACAAATCCATGTACAGCAAATCCATGCAAAGAAAATCAACCACTTGCTCATGTGAACTGTTAATCCAAATATTTTATTGTCTAAATGTGGTTTTTAGTTGCAAAGGACATTTTGTAAACAGCTGTCATCCACTAAATAACTTTTGGAAAAGGCCTACTTTAAATAAATTCAGAATTCTGATACCTACTTTATTGTAGATATCAAACATTTAGAAAGGCTGTGTACTTCAGTGACTGGGTAGTGCAATGGGTTGGTGTTCACATGGGGAAACCAGGTTTGACTTTTGGTCAAATTGACTGTCTTTGGCAGTAAATGTGGAAGAAGTTCTGGAAGTTCCATCCATTTACTGTTGGATGCCATAAAATCAACCTGAGAGTGCTTGAAATTTTTTGCCTCTAATTTTCTCCTCTTGCGAAAGTGCTGACCCATTCTAGGACAATGTTTAGTGGGTGTTACTAACCCTCCAGTACCTTCCCAAAATGCATGAGCCCACACAGTGGGTGCATGCAGGCTATTCGACCAAAGGGAACATCACCACTGAACCCATTCCTGACCATAACGAATCATTTTGCAACAGGAGCCACCAGATAGTGATCAGGAGCAGAATCCCAGCTAATTTTTTCCTTCTCCCTAGCCCAGGGATGAAGAAGGCAATTGTAGCACATCCTCAAACACTGCACAGGCTAGAGTTTGAACTTGGGCCTTCTGGTCTGTAAGGGTCTGAACTATAGACCATGTGGTGGACCTACTCACTGAGGCACTGGGAGGGCTGGTTTCAAGGTCTCCAATTGCTGTGCTGAATCAATTGATGTGTTGCTCTAAGAGGCTGTTGTGTGCTTAACAAATGAGTTTAAAAGCTCATATCAACTTTTTATACTGACTGTATATTTTACTAGTTTTATAGATAAGTAATTACATCTAAATATCATGAAATTGTTCCTCATGTATCACTAGCTATTTCTACGGATGCAAGTGATTTCAGCATAATTTAGCAAAATTATTTACACAATACCACAGACCTTTCCAACATCTCTTCATAAACTCGATGCATCCCCTGTAGTTAGCTGAGCTTGCAGTTTCAAGATCCATGCCAGAAGTTTTTTTTTTAATTCATTCTCGGGATGCGGGCACCGCAAGCAGGGCCAGCATTTATTGCCCATCCCTAATTGCCCTTGAGAATGTGGCGGTGGGCCTTCTCCTTGAACCGCTGCAGTCCGTGTGGTGAAGGTGCTCCCACAGTGTTGTTGGGTAGGGAGTTCCAGGATTTTGACCCAGCGACGATGAAGGAATGGCGATATATTTCCAAGTCAGGATGGTGCGTTGACCTGGAGGTGATGGTGTTCCCATGCGTCTGTTATCTTTGTCATTCTCGGTCGTGGGTTTGGGAGGTGCTGTTGAAGAATGTATAAAGGATGTATAATCTAAGCTGATATTCCAGTGCAGTACTGTTGCAGGTACTGTCCTGACCTTTGGATGAGGTGTCTAACTTCTCTGGCGGTCCATATCATTATTGTCCTGACCAACATTCCGCCCTCAACCAACACCGTCCAAAACTGATTAACTGTTCATTCCTCTCGTTGGGACCTGGCAGTCACACATACTTACATAACAATAGTCACATCATTTCAAAGTAATTAATTATGTATTTCTCACAAGTGCGATAGAGTACAATATAAATACAAATTCCCCAGATGGGAATACCACCAACATATGACATCTGTTATGATGAAAAGCTGTTGGAGTTTTGATAACATTTGTTCACAAGCTATTAACCTGACCCAGGCTCATCGTCAAAGGGTGCTTCTTGCAAGAAAATGCATGATTTTATGGTGTTGGCCCAAACTACCATGGGCACCATGTCCATTGGTAATATCAACAAACCTAGTAAGTCATTCCGAGGAAGAGTGTATTTGTTTGGATTTCAAGCCGACTAACATTTATCCTTTGGTTACGATGGTCACGGTCTACGTTCTTTTACTGGAGTGCACGGTATTTCAGCTTGGAGAACCTGGGAGATTTTGTTCATCCTGTCATAAGGCAGGGAGTGAATTAAAAATAGCGGGGGGTGAATTCTCCAGAGATTCTTCCGCTTGTCTGCCGTAACTTCGGCAGAAGAGTCGCAAAAAGGGCGGAGGAGAAAGAGAATCCTCGCGGAAATTCACCCTGATGTGACTAAGTCCGGTGCAGGGGCCTAAGTGACGAGGTAAGATAGGTGGATTGAATCATGAATTCAGTTGACGAGTCTCAAGGAGATTCGAGGGGGAAGAAATTATTTTTTTTTAAATGCATTTAATACCTTTTAAAAAGAGTTGAATGAAACCTGCTCGGGATCATCAAATCTAGTGCAGAACTTGACCGATTCTAGGCTACTGGAATGATGGAGCAGACATTTCAGGGAAGGAACATGGGAAGGTATAGGACTGCAGAAGATCATTCCAGTCCATCTGGCCAGTCCCAATGTCCAGGAAATCTCATATCTCTCACACCCCTCTATCAATGTTTTCTCCAGGGACTTTTCCAAATCTCTCTTGAATTTGTTGATACATTCAGCCCCCACCACCCCCAGCAGTCCATTCCAGATATTCAGCACTCTCTGTATAAATAGGGTTACCAACCCTCCTGGATTGGCCTGGAGTCTCCTGGAATTAAAGGTTAATCTCCTGGACACTGCTGCGAGCAAACCCAGGAGAAAATTCATAGGGGCATTAAAGAAAATTGTTTTTTCCTCATTTTCTTTGAAGACTCCTGTTTATTAGTTATAAAAATATTGGAGATGGTAATAAAGGCTGTTTGACTGGGCGGGGCAGTTTGAGGCGGGAGGTCATGTGATGAAACCTCCAAGAATACGTTCAACTAGCGTTGGCAACTCATTATATAAAGTAGTTAAATCTGTACTGTCTTTTCACTCTCTACTTTTCTAGGTTTAAGGCTGTGCCATTGGCTGACCAATTAAAAAAATAATTGAATTTTATCTTGTGCATGCCCTACAGGATCATGAATACATCTATAACAATCCATAAGATCATCCCTATGCCGTCTCTTCTCCATTGTAAACATTCCCTGCTTCTGCAGATTCTCAACACAGTTCAGGTACCTAGTACCAGCTATCAAGTTGATCAACAATGAATAAAGTAAGATTAAATAACATATATAGAAATATATATATATATAAAAAAAGACTTTTATTTATATAGCACTTTTCACAGCCTCAGTGCTTTACAGCCAATGAAGATCTTTTGAAGTGTAGTCATTGTTGTAATGTAGGAAACGGGGCAGCCAATTTGCGCACAGCAAGATCCCACAAACAGCAATGTGATAATGAACAGATAATCTGTTTTAGTGATGTTAGTTGAGGGATAAATATTGGCCAGGATACCGGAGAGAACTCCCCTGCTTTTCTTCGAATAGTGTCATGGGATCTTTCACGTCCACCTTGAGAGAGCAGATGGGGCCTCGGTTTAACATCTCATCCGAAAGATGGCACGTCCAACAGTGCAGCACTCCCTCAGAACTGCACTGAAGTGTCAGCCTGGATTATGTGCTCAAGTCTCTGGAGTGGGACTTGAACCACAACCATCTGACTTAAGCGCTGAGGTCCTGAGAGTCACTATATAAATGCAAGTCTTTCTTTCAGAGGCAAGAGTGTTACCACTGAGCCATGGCTGACACTACATTGTGGAGTTTTGCTTGATTTACCTTGGGGTGGAGGGAAGAGGGAACTCTGCAGAGTCTTACTTCAGGAGATTATATGGATTAGATAGAGTCCAACATAAAACAAATTGTGCATGGTCTGTGGAAGGAATGGGATCTCTGGGCTGAGCGATCATATCTTCCATCCTTGTGTTATTTGGAAGGGATTAGAAACATTGCAATCTCGAGTTCCAATTCTAACGGCATAGATACTTTTATTAATTCGGGTTAGTTACAATAGTTGTGATACCTTCCAAAGGTGAATAGTTGATCGCTATTCCTTGTCTAATCTCACATGTTCCGAATAGCCATTTAGTCAAGTCAATGGAGGGCAGCTTGGCACCTGTGGAATCGTCCCCCTGAATCAATCATCACCAGGGGCTGGAGGGATGATTAGAGGCCTGGGCAGAGAGGGAAGGGCTGGAAGGATGATTAGAGGCCTGGGCAGAGAGTGAGGGGCTGGAGAGATGGTCAGAGGCCAGGGCAGAGAGTGAGGGGCTGGAGGGATGGTCAGAGGCTGGGGCAGAGAGTGAGGGGCTGGAGGGATGGTCAGAGGCTGGGGCAGAGAGTGAGGGGCTGGAGGGAGAGTCAGAGGCCTGGGCAGAGAGTGAGGGGCTGGAGGGATGGTCAGAGGCTGGGGCAGAGAGTGAGGGGCTGGAGGGATGGTCAGAGGCCTGGGCAGAGAATGAGGGGCTGGAGGGATGGTCAGAGGCTGGGGCAGAGAGTGAGGGGCTGGAGGGATGGTCAGAGGCCTGGGCAGAGAGTGAGGGGCTGGAGGGATGGTCAGAGGCTGGGGCAGAGAGTGAGGGGCTGGAGGGATTGTATATATTTTTAAAATTACTGTGCCATTGCTTAACTTGAACACCACAAATCCATGATACATGACAATACTTTTCTGTAGAAATTGCTATGGCAATTTTAAAAACAAATAACTAACTCACTTTAGGCTTTTGTTGTAAGAACAGGCAATTTATTAGAAGTAGGGTCAATATGAACTCTTTGCTCAAGATTAAGTGCAATATTGAGGAAGCAATTAAATAGCCGAGTCCAGCCGTGACTGTGCCTGGGAGTGCAGTAACCCTGAGATGTGGTCCTTGATATGTGTTGTGCAACTCTCACTTTTATAAGGACAAACTTACAGTTCATTTTATCCTAAGCGTGTCTCAGTGGGCAGCACTCTCGCCTATGAGTCAGAAGGTTGTGGGTTCAAGTTCCACTCCGGGTCTGAGGGAGCGCTACACTGTGGGAGGTGCCGTCTTTCGGATAAGGCGTTAAACTGAGGCCCCGTCTGCCCTCTCAGGTCGACGTAAAAGATCTCATGGCATTATTTCGAAGAAGAGCAGGGGAGTTCTCCCCAGTAACCTAGTCAATATTTATCCTTCAGCCAACATCACTAAAGCAAATTATCTGGTCACTATTACATTGCTGTTTGTGGGACCTTGCTGTGTGCAAATTGGCTGCCGTGTTTCCTACATTACAACAGTGACTACACTTCAAAAATACTTCATTGGCTGTGGAGCACTTTGGGACGTCCTGAGGTTATGAAAGGCACGATATAAATGCAAGGTCTTTCTCTCTCTGCTCCTCAACTCACTTTAAAACATTACTTTTTAAGGTGTATTTCCTGTCCCTACTCTGGCTTCTTAAAGTCATGAGCGGCGCTATATAAATGCAGGCTCTTTCTATTTACTTAATCTGCATTCAGTTTTGTGGCTGGAAAAGTGTTTAAAACAGCTGAGTAAAATATAGCACATCGATGATCCGACCTTCTCAGCTGTCTAATTGCTGATAAAATGGGAAACGGTGCAGCACACAACAGTTGTCCCAAGGGTTGCCAACTCTGGTTGGACGTATTCCTGGAGGTATCATCACATGATCTCCCGCCTCCAAGTGCCCCGCCCCCACACTCCCGCCATTGGTCCGCCCAATACGCCCATCCTTGCGGCGAACCCCCTTCCCAGCCAATTGGAAAGCGAATACACTCCGTTAACCGATTGGATGATTCTTGACTGACAGTCGAACAGCCTTTTTCCCCACGTCCGTTATTTTGATAACTAATAACCAAAAGTGTTCAAAGAAAATTGAAAAAAACAATTTTTAACGTCCTAGAGTTGCTCGCAGCAGTGTCCTGGAGATCAATCTTTAGTTCCTGGAAACTCTAGGGCAATCCTGGAGGGTTGGGAACTGTATCTGTCCCATGAGGGGCAGGGCCCAGACACACATCTGGCAGGAAACAGTACAACAGCCGACTGTCTGGAGAGTTTCAATATGTCTGGGTGTTTTGCAACTCCCCAGGATCCCTGTGACAGCATCACCTAATTTTTATATCATTATCACATCTTCAGGAATGCCCCAAAGCATTTTACTTTTGAAGTGCAGGTACCATTGTTACAATGGCAAATGACGCAAGATGAATGACCAAATAATCTGTGCTTTTTTTTTGGTGACGTTGTTTGAGAGACACATGTTGGCCAGGAGACCAGGAGAACTCCCAGCTCATCTTCAAAATGCCATGGGATATTTGACATCCACCAATCAGGCAGACTGGGCCTTTGTTCAACGTCTCCTGAAAAGCAGCACTTCTGACAATGCAGCACTCCTTCAGTACTGAGGGAGTCTAGATGATGTTTTATAAGTCCATAATGGGGCTTGAACCAACAACCTTCTGAATCAAAGGTCAAGCTGATGGTTACATGTTTAAAAAAAACAACAACTTGCATTTATAAAGTGCCTTTAACGTAATAAAATGTTCACAGGAGCGTAATCAAAGATTGGCATCAAGCCAAAAAAGATAACATTAGGACAGGTGACCAGAAGCTTAGTCAATAAGATAAAAGAAAAATAAAGACTTGCATTTATATAGCGCTTTTCACAACATCTGGATGTCCTAAAGCTTTACAGCCAATTAAGTATTTTTGAAGTGTAGTCACTGTTGTAATGTAGGAAATGCGGCAGCCAATTTGTGCACAGCAAGATCCCACAAACAGCAATGTGATAATGACCAGATCATCTGTTCCAGTGATGTTGGTTGAGGGATAAATATTGGCCAGGACACTGGGGCTAACTCCCCTGCTCTTCTTTCAGATAGCACCATGGGATCTTTTACGTCCACCTGAGAGGGCAGAGGGCTGGTGTAATTAATTTGTAATAACTCCCAAGGGCCATTGTTAAGGTGGGATGTACCCATGGGCACTTTCTTGGTTGCAGGGGCTGGATACATCTGGGTACAGATCAAGCACAGACTGAGGTGATGCTGTATGTCGACCCACATTTTTGGCCACCTGTAACAGCTGTGGAGCATGTCTAGGACTCGCTGGGTAGGTGCATAACCTCCTACATGGTGTAAAAACACTATTAGCTCCTTACATAATGGTGTCGCCCATGTGAGGTGTCGGTCATGCTGATAATACAGTACATCACCCTTAACAATCAGTGAGTCTCTATGTGGCTGGAATAATAATGGCAAATCTGTCCCATTGTGGAGAGCATCTCTAGTAAGTTGTATGTCAGGATCGGTGGCCTGGCAGGCCTTGAGATCCACGAGGTCGGGCTTGGTCCTGACCGCAGCTGCTGGCAGCTCCACCAAGGGCATCCAAGGGGTACCGGATACGGCTGCTTCCCCGGCTACCTGATCAGCCAGGTTATTGTGATCACCATGCAAACTGGCGCCATCTTTTTGCTGTGATTTGACCTGATGCAAGAGTGGTTTGCCTTCAGCTGTGCAGAAGCTCCTTCTCTGCCATATTGGCAGATATTTAGTTGGAGAATTGCACACAAGTGAACTGTCAGAATAAATAGTCACTTTTCCAGTGAGGGTCTGTAATGCAGTAACTACTGCAATGACCTCAGCCTTTTGGGCCGAATACTGAGGGGGACATTTAATTAGTATCTCCTGATCGGCAGAGGGTGACTGTGGATCTTGTTGTGAGATCCAGTGTGCTGCTCCAGTGTGATACTGGCCTTGGTCGTAAAACCATGAACCATCAACGTAGACACTGGTCGACCTCAGTATAGGTCCAGTTCCTATGGGACTGGTCGATCCCAGTATAGGCACAGTTCCTATGGGACCGGTCGACCCCAGTATATGTACAGTTCCTATGGGACCGGTCGACCCCAGTATATGTACAGTTCCTATGGGACTGGTCGATCCCAGTATATGTACAGTTCCTATGGGACTGGTCGATCCCAGTATATGTACAGTTCCTATGGGACCGGTCGATCCCAGTACATGTACAGTTCCTATGGGACCGGTCGACCCCAGTATATGTACAGTTCCTATGGGACCGGTCGACCCCAGTATATGTACAGTTCCTATGGGACTGGTCGATCCCAGTATATGTACAGTTCCTATGGGACTGGTCGATCCCAGTATATGTACAGTTCCTATGGGACCGGTCGACCCCAGTATATGTACAGTTCCTATGGGACTGGTCGATCCCAGTATATGTACAGTTCCTATGGGACTGGTCGATCCCAGTATATGTACAGTTCCTATGGGACCGGTCGACCCCAGTATAGGCACAGTTCCTTTGGGACTGGTCGACCCCAGTATATGTACAGTTCCTATGGGACCGGTCGACCCCAGTATAGGCACAGTTCCTATGGGACCGGTCGATCCCAGTATATGTACAGTTCCTATGGGACCGGTCAACCCCAGTATAGGCACAGTTCCTATGGGACTGGTCGATCCCAGTATATGTACAGTTCCTATGGGACCGGTCGACCCCAGTATAGGCACAGTTCCTATGGGACCGGTCGATCCCAGTATATGTACGGTTCCTATGGGACTGGTCGACCCCAGTATATGTACAGTTCCTATGGGACCGGTCGATCCCAGTATATGTACAGTTCCTATGGGACCGGTCGATCCCAGTATATGTACAGTTCCTATGGGACTGGTCGACCCCAGTATAGGCACAGTTCCTTTGGGACTGGTCGATCCCAGTATATGTACAGTTCCTATGGGACCGGTCGATCCCAGTATATGTACAGTTCCTATGGGACCGGTCGACCCCAGTATATGTACAGTTCCTATGGGACCGGTCGACCCCAGTATATGTACAGTTCCTATGGGACTGGTCGACCCCAGTATATGTACAGTTCCTATGGGACCGGTCGACCCCAGTATATGTACAGTTCCTATGGGACCGGTCGATCCCAGTATATGTACAGTTCCTATGGGACCGGTCGATCCCAGTATATGTACAGTTCCTATGGGACCGGTCGATCCCAGTATATGTGCAGTTCCTATGGGACTGGTCGACCCCAGTATAGGCACAGTTCCTTTGGGACTGGTCGACCCCAGTATACGTACAGTTCCTATGGGATTGGTCGACCCCAGTATATGTACAGTTCCTACGGGACTGGTTAAAGTAATCTCCTTTACTTCACACGTATGTGGTTCTCCTTCATATTGAAACATATTGACCAACCGATAGTTCTGGGAGTGTCAGACCTCAATGTTCTTATTCCCTAACTCGGAGACCCACCTTCCTCATCGGGTTGGTGAGACACCTGTCACCTGACCCTTCACTAGTGATGCCAAGGGGGTATGCGGTCTATGGAGAATGATCTGATTAAATCCAACTAAGTATTCAGTGTGATTAATGATCCAGTGCATTCCCAAAATTTGCTTTGTGCATTGGTCGAAAGATCGTTCCACTGGAGTACGGGTGTGGGAAAAGTATCCCATCGTAATCCATTTACCATGCACATCCTGCATCAGCACTGCAGAGATGCACCGTTCTGACACCGCAACTTCCATGATAAAGGGATGGGTCCAGACTACACGGAGCAAGGGCCTGTATAATGGCCTTTTTAAGATTCTCAAAGGATTGATGTGACTCGGAATCCCGTTCCGTCAATGCATCGTCCTTACAGGGACTACCCTATAAATGTACAGTGGGGCTGCTATTTCGCTAAATCCTTCAATAAATTCCCTGCAGAATCCAACAACGCCTAAAAAGGACTGCATTGCCCATTACCTTGTGGGGCCGTAGCAGATCGGCTATAAGCTTAACCTGGGGCCAGGCGTCTTACCACCTCCTCGATTTTTACCCCTAGAAATGTAACAGTCTTACATGCTAATGGCGCCTTTTGAGGGTTGATTTTAAACCCAGCTCCTTGTAGAAGACCCAAAACCTCTTCCAGGAGGAGATAATGTTCCTCCATGGTTTCTGACTGAAGTAATAGATCATCTGGGACCACTGCTTTTCTTAATATACATTAATGCCTTGGACTTGGGTATACAGGGCATAATTTCAAAATTTGCAGATGACACAAAACTTGGAAGTGCAGTAAACAATGAAGAGGATAGTGATAGACTTCAAGAGGGTATAGACAGGCTGGTGGAATGGGCGGACACGTGGCAGATGAAATTTAACACTGAGAAGTGTGAGATGATACATTTTGGTAGGAAGAACGAGGACAGGCAACATAAACTAAAGGGTACAACTCTAAAGGGGGTGTAGGAACAAGAGACCTGGGGATATATGTACACAGGTCGTTGAAGGTGGCAGGACTGGTTGAGAAAGCGGTTGAGAGACCATACAGGATCCAGGGGTTTATAAATAGAGGCAGAGAGTACAAAAGCGAGGATGTTATGTTGAACCTTTATAAAGCACTGGTTCAACCACAGCTGGAGTATTGTGTCCAATTCTGGGCACCACACTTTAGGAAGGATGTGAAGTCCTTCGAGAGGGTGCAGAAAAGATTTACTAGAATGGTTCCAGGGACGAGGAGCTTCAGTTATGTGGATAGACTGGAAAAGCTGGGATTGTTCTCCGTAGAGCAGAGAAGGTTGAGAGGAGATTTGATAGAGGTGTTCAGAATCATGAAGGGGCTAGAAAAAGTAAATAAAGAAACACTGCTCCCACTGGCGGAAGGTTCGCGAAACATAGGTTTAAGATGATTGGCAAAAGAACCAATGGTGACATGAGGAAAATCTTTTTTACGCAGCGAGTGGTTAGGATCTGGAATGTGCTGCCTGAAAGGGTGGTGGAAGCAGGGTCAATTGTGGCTTTCAAAAAGGAATTAGATAGGTACCTGAAGGAGAAAAATTTGCAGGGTTACAGGGAAAGAGCGGGGGAGTGGGACTAGCTGGATTGCTCTTGCAGAGAGCCGGCACAGGCACGATGGGCCGAATGGCCTCCTTCTGTACCGTAACCATTCTATGATTCTCTGATCTACATACTGAATCACATCATTCGATTGTGAACAGGATCGCAACACGTCCACCATACACTGATGAAACAGTGTAGGTGAATTGTGGAATCCCTGAGACAATCCCACCCAGGTGTACTGCTGCTCTCCGAAAGTGAATGCAATTTTATACTGGCTATCGGTGCACCGGAATGCTCCAGAAACCATTAGAGATATCTAACGTGGAATATACCGTGGCAGTTCCCCTTAGTTTAGACACCATATCGGGGAGGCTAGCCACCAGCGGAGCCGCTGGCGGGGTATACTTATTTGGCTGACGGTAGCAATGATTCTACGACTTCCCCTGTCATTTGCTCTGTGCCCTTGGGATAGGGGCGTTGTTTCTGAGGTGGGGGATCATCCCCATTTACTGCTACCTCCATATTAGGAACTCTGCCACAGTCATGCTTATGTTGTGCCCAGACAGCCTGACGCCTCTAGAGGATGTCTGCAAGGCGATCATCGGATGTTGGTAATAACCGGTGCACATCGCAATCCCCCTTTCCCTTAACCGTGTATATGGAATGTACATCAAAGATTATAGTGGGCACCTGGGTATCATGGGGTGGATCGGGTCCCTGCTAAATCATATGGTTGACTACAACTATAATCAATCTCCCCTATCTAATTCCATCAGCTCCCAATATTTACCCCTCATGAGTAGAGACCACACATAACAGTAACTCAAATGCTGCCTCTCCAAGTGTTAACTGGAGAGGTACAGTCAGCCAAGATGCCGCTTCCTCTGACTCCCGTAAGGTGGAGGCACCACCGAACAGGTGGAAGGTCTTTGTGGTTAATGGAGCAGCCGGCCCCCCGTGTCTACTAAAAGGTGTCCTGGGAGCCTTACAGACTGATCGCATTTGTCATGATCCGGCCAATGCAGACCGACCATTAATCGATCCGGTAAGGTGACACTCAGAGGTAAGGTCACCTGAATCAACCGACATGCATCCTTATTAGTCAAGGCATGGGACCGCTGCAGTGCCCGTACCTTCTTAAGCATCTGGGTCGGATCTCCTATACCCTCGTACTTGGGTACTCGCTCCCCAAGCGCACATGGCTCAGTAAGGGTCAAGTACCTATCGACCTGCTGATCCTCATAATAGTATGAATTTCATCCTGTGTACGTATCCGTGTCCCCTCTAACTCGGGCTCACTTAGTTACATAAGAACATAAGAAATAGGAGCAGGAGTATTCCACATGGCCCGTCACGCCTGCTCCGCCATTCAATCAGATCATGGCTGATCTTCGACCTCAACTCCACTTTCCTGCCCGATCCCCATATCCCTTGATTCCCCTAGAGTCCAGAAATCTGTCTATCACAGCCTTGAATATATTCAACGACTCAGCATCCACAGCCCTCTGGGGTAGAGAATTCCAAAGATTCACAACCCTCTGAGTGAAGAAATTCCTCCTCATTTCAGTGTTAAATGGCCGACCCCTTATCTTGAGACTATGCCCCCTTGATCTAGACTCTCCAGCCATGGGAAATAACCTCTCAGCATTTACCCTGTCAAGCCCCCTCATAATCTTATATGTTTCAGTTAGATCACCTCTCATTCTTCTAAACTCCAGAGAGTATGGGCCCATTCTACTCAGCCTCACCTCATAGGACAACCCTCTCATCCCAGGAATTAATCTAGTGAAGCTTCATTGCACCGCCTCTAAGGCAAGTATGTCCTTCCTTAGATTAGAAGACAAAACTGTACACAGGACCCCAGGTGAGGTCTCACCAAAGCCCTGTACAATTTGAAAGCCCTGAGAAAAAATGAAGTCCTTTTTTAAGTTCATAGAATCATAGAAAGGCTACAGCAAGGAATGAAGCGATTCAGCCCATCGAGTCCGCACCGGCCCTATGCAAGAGCAATCCAGCTTGTCCCACTCCCCCACCCTTTCCCCGTAGCCCTGCAAACTTTTTCCTTTCAAGTACTTATCCAGTTCCCTTTTGAAGGCCATGATTGAATCTGCCTCCACCACCCCCTCAGGCAGTGCATTCCAGATCCCAACCACTCGCTGTGTTACAACAGGAGCCATCCCCACACACCCCGCTGTTTGAGACCGGGTACGGCCAGACACGATTTACATCACTTGTGCCGGTACGACTAGCGCTTGCCCCTTGACTGCTACCACTCTCCTCCTCACGTTCCTGTCTGATGGTTTTCCTTTGATCCCCTTCCTCCCATCTCTGCATGGGGTCCTTCCTGGAATCTGAACGGGACTCCGTTTCTTCCCCGTGTTCGAGGGATGAGGTCCTCCCCACTGGAATCTGAACGGGACTCCAATTGTTCGAGGGACAAAGCGGCGACCTGTATTTGTTTGTTCGATTCCTGCTCACTTTTCTTCACTCTCCTTTCCTCCCTTAATTTGTGCTTTACCTCTCTGTCCTTGTTATCGGGGTGGATCCCCCCACAACTCATCATCGGCTGTTTTAATATTAACAACAAAACAAAATGAGGGTTTCATTACAAATCCTACAGCAGAGAACCAGGAAAGAAACAAAGGAAAGACAAGGCCGGACAAGCCAACCACGTCACAATGCTTCTGAGCCCATTCCATTGCCTATGGCATCCAGCCATCATTATTTCCTATTTCTTTTTCTGCCATCCTAGCAGAATAGCCTGTTCCTTCTCGGATTTGGCTTATTTGGAGGTGATCAGTCTCCTTTCAAAGTTTTCCATACTACACCCTCCGTGATATCTATAGAGGTTGAGGACCGTATAACTAGTATAGTAGAATCCCGGCCACTATCACGTTATAACGCTATACAACTTTATGTTTGTTATGCTCTTATTTAAGTACTACTCACACGTAAAATAAGTTCTTTTTCCTAGGTCTTGTGGAGCCATTGCTCGTTTGTTGACAGTAGGTATAGTAGGCCGTTTACCCCTCAGAGCTCGTCTAGCTCGAGTCCGTGGTGATGTGGGTCAGCGAGCACTGGGATGATGGGTGAACGGGACTCGGTGCGAGTTAGGATACGGGCAGTAGAGTTTTGGATGAGCTCAAGTTTGTGGAGGGCGGCCACAAATGAAAGAAAAAAAGAACTTGCATTTGATTTTGTTTTTTTGCAAGCACGTAATTCATTCCTGCAAATTGAATCGAAACTCATTGGGGAGAATTTTAACGCCTCCGGGACGGGCAGGAGAGGGTCTGTGGAGGGGGGTTCAAAATTCAAACATCGGAAACCCGACCCCAACCCCAACCCGGTTTAACGGAGGCGGTTTAGGGAGCGGGCGACTAACCTGCTCTTCAGAGATGGATCAGTCATTTAAATATGTTAATGAGGCTGCTTGCCTCAGGTTTTAGGACAGTTTTAAATTTACTGGCTGGGGGCCAGGTTTCCCAGGCCTCGGGAACCCGGCAGCTGAAAGGAGGTGAGAACGGTCGGATCCAGCAGGCAAGCGTCTTTCCAGCACTAGTTGTGGGTCTGGAGGAGCAGGAGCGCTCCCCCCCCCCCCCCCCGGGCCCCCCAAATTAACCTGCCGCATTCTCCCCACCCCCCCCCGCGATCTCTTCCCCCTCCTTCCCGCAATCCGATGACCCCCCCCCCACGACCTCCTCCCCCCGACCCACGATCTCTTCCTCCCTCCTTCCCTCCTCTCCGCTCCCTGGGCTGCGGCCCACCAGCGAGGCCTTCCCGCACGCCAGCCAGCCTCTTAACCTGCCGGCCAGGAAACGGAGACAAAATATTTAAAAGAGGTCCTGCCGTTAAATTCAGCCTCCCCGCAAATATCGGGGCCATCATGTTGGATTTACTTGTATGTGATGTCACTGTAATGAGGACGCTTCTTCCTCCCTGAGGTTGTTTAGTGTTTTGCACGAAGATGGTGCCCCTTAAAGAATCATAGAATCGTAGAAATATACGGCACAGAAGGGGGCCATTCGGCCCATCGTGTCTGTTCCGGCCGAAATAGAGCTATCTAGCCTAATCCCACTTTCCAGCTCTTGGTCCTTAACCCTGTAGGTTTCGGCACTTCAAGTGCCCATCCAAGTACTTTTAAATGCGATGAGGGTTTCTGCCTCTACCACCCTTCCAGTCAGTGAGTTCCAGACCCCCACCATCCGCTGGGTGAAAAAGTTTTCCCTCAACTCCCCTCTAATCCTTCCACCAATTACTTTAAATCTGTGCCCCCTGGTTATTGACCTCTCTGCTAAGGGAAACAGGTCACTCCTATCCACTCTATCTAGGCCCCTCATAATTTTATACACCTCAATTAAATTAAGACCTGATTGCGTTTATCTTTCTGTATTTCAAAACAGCACGGCTGTGAGACCATTGATGCTGCCGTTTAAAGTGAGCTCAGACTGAGAGGAAGCTCTTAACTGAGAGCAGCCGACCTCAGGAAGCCCAGGGGAGGTCGCAACCCAACCTTTGGGAGCTTGAAGTCACACTGTCTGAATGTTAATGCACAAACTCTCGAGATTGGCCCAGACTTTGCTGCCTAAAATAACGGTGAGTTTAATGGCACTCTCCGTTATTAATGCGCAAATCAACGAGGAAGAGATACCCCGTGAATTGCAATTCGCCACAAGTTGCTGCCGTTAGCCTTGCGAAACCGGCATCTCACCCTCAACCTCCCCGTGAGTTTCATGAAATTGCTGCATTTGTACATTAATTGCCCCTCAAACTCACGGCAGAGAGTTAGGGCTGGTAATTAACAGCGAAGGTTTCATGGGTTCGCTCTTGAAATGTGAGTTCAACTCTGTTGGGTCAGAACTTGCTGGTTTGTCCCGTTCTGACTGGTAAGGAGCTCGTTTCGAGAAGCTGTGATGACAAACTCATGGCACAATTGAAAAGACAATTTGTTCTCTGAAATCCAATGGGTCTTAGCTATGGCTCAGTGGGTAACATTCTGAGTCAGAAGGTTGTGAGTTCAAGTCCCACTCCAGAGACTTGAGTACATAATCTAGACTGACATTTCAGTGCAGTACTGAGGGAGTGCTGCACTGTCGGAAGTGCCAGCTTTCGGATGAGATGTTACACCGAGGCCAGTTTGCCCTGTCAGGTGGACATAAAAGGTCCCACAGCACTATTTTGAAGAAGAGCAGGGGAGTTCTCCCCGGTGCCCTGGACAATATTTATCCCTCAACCAATATAATTAAAACAGATTGTCTGGTCATTATCACATTGCTGTTTGCGGGACCTTGCTGTGTGCAAATTGGGTGCCGCATTTCCTACATTACAACAATGCTTACACTTCAAAAGTACTTCATTGGCTGCAAAGGGACAGCCTGAGGTCATGAAAGGCACTATATCAATGCAAGTCTTTTTTTCTTAAAACTCACACAATGGAGAAGTTAGTTTCTGTGATCGAGAAAAATTATCCGATTTGGGGAAAGAAAACAGAACATTAATCAAAGCAACAAATAAACTCAGCATCTTGATGTCTCTGTAATAGAAATAATAGTAGCAATTAATGTGATCAATACATCACGGGATGCATCTCAGCCGAGCCTGATCCTTTCCTCAAAATTCTGCAGTTTCCAGCAGGAGCCACTGGACTGCGATCGAGAGCAGAACAAACAATATTCATTCAGTATTACATTGAATGAACAGCACCGAAACAGGCCATTTGGCCCAACAGGTCTGTGCCGGTGTTTATGCTCCACACAAGCCTGTTCCCACCCCTTTTCATCTAACCCTATCAGCATATCCTTCTATTCCTTTCTCCTTCTTGTGCTTATCCAGCTTCCCCTTAAATGTGCACCTTAGCTATTTACATCAACTACTCCTTGTGGTAGTGAGTTCCACATTCTAACCACTCTCTGGATAAAGGAGTTTCTGCTGAATTCCCTATTGGATTTATTAATGACTATCTTATATTTATGGCCTCTAGTTCTGGTCTCTTCCGCAAGTGGAAACATCTTCTCTACGTTTACCCTATCAAACCCTTTCGTAATCTTAAAGACCTCTATCAGGTCACCTCTCAGTCTTTTTTCTCAGCCTGTTCAATCTTTCCTGATAGGTATATCCTCTCATTTCTGGGATCACCTAGTAAATCTATTTTAGTAACCTCTCCAGTGAATCTATATCCTTTCTATAATATGGAGACCAGAACTGTTCACAGTACTCCAAGTGTGGTCAAACCAAGGTTCTATACAAGTTTAACATAACTTCTCTGCTTTTCAATTCTATCCCTCTAGAAATGAATCCAAGTGCTTGGTTTGCCTCTTTATGGCCTTATTAATCTGCGTCGTTACTTTTAGTGATTTCTGTATCTGTACCCCGAGATTGCTCTGCTCCTCTACCCCATTTAAACTTTTATTATCCAAGCAGTATGTGGCCTCCTTATTCTTCCTACCAAAATGTACCACCTCATACTTATCTATGTTGAAATTCATTTGCCAATTACACGCCCATTCTGCAAGTACATAGACTATCCTTTATTTGTTTTAATATCCAGATGCCCAGACTAATGAAACACATCTGTGCTAGTTCAGTCTCAGAGGAAATGTTCTTGATTTTTTAAAGTAAAACAGTCACCCTGGTTGTTTTTCTGAATAAATTGTTTGGCTTTAGTCAGACGAAGATCCCGCCAGTGCTGGCAGCAGAACCATATTCCTCATGTTAAGTTCCACAAGTGGCAGTGACCAGACAAACGCTGCCAATTTTATACCAGCTGCATCGTCAGAATCCAGGCCATTTATACCGGCCACTTGCCAGTAATGTAACTTGCCAAAGAGCATCTTGTGCACACGCACTCGCACACACGCAGACGCACGCACATACGCACTCACACACACGTTCACATCTTGCACACACACATGCACATCCACATTCACATACACACGTGCGCACTCACTCGTGCACACACATGAACACACACACGTGTACACACACGCACACACATCACATACACGCACACACGTGCACACACAGACAGTCACACTCATATTCACATGCACACACACGTGCACACAAACACACACATTCACACATATATGCACACCCTCACACACACACACACACACACCCTCCGCACAAACACACACACACACACAAACGTACACACGCGCTCACCCACATACGCACACACACACACACACACACACAAGCATAAGCACACACATGCACACACCATCAAATGATGTCATGCACTGCAAAGTTTTAAGGAGGAATTTTAACCGGTTCCACCTGGTGTGAACAGGGCTGGTGAGCAGTTAAAATAGCAACACAAAGACTTTACCGGCTCATTACCACTCGATTTCCCCCCCTCCCCCACCGCCATCATAACTGGGCCTCTTTTTAGGCGTCCAAGGCGCCTGCCTAATTAATGTCTGTTAATCAGGGTCCTTATGATGTCCGCAGGACCCCGCTGGCATTTTAAGGGCCTACTGAGAGGGGCCCAAGGTGAGCGATTGGTTCAGTAACACCTGCCGGGGCAGATGTGCTGCCCTGGGCTTCCCCCGGAGAACCCGCAAAACCCCCACCCCCGACCCTCCCCATCCCTCCGATCCATTAAAATACAAACACATAGCAAAATTTGTGACGGAATTAGCCCATAGATTGTTTACATATGGCATTTATGACAATGGCCCAGAGTTTGAGGCGTCTCTCAGCGAGTACAGTCAGTTCGATCTTTCTCCTCACCCTTCAGAGTAGATTATTTTTGCGCCAAAACTCGCTGGAAGAGCGAGCGAGAGAAACGGGGCATCTGGGACCTTAGTGAACGTCGGGACCAACAGTCCATCTCCTTAACCAATAAGATTTTAGGATTGAGAAATAAACAGAGAAATGACAAGAGAAGGAAATAGGGTGAATTAGAGTCAAATCAGGTACAGAAAGAGAAATAAAGAGAGGGAAAGAAAGAGACAGATAGGAAGAGTGGGGTCCAAAAATAACCCGGAGCTGGGAAGAGAGCAGGGGGAAGGATTTCCGGACGGTAATCCCGGAAGTAAAGGTTTCCTGCAGGTCCTGGGATTAATGGCAGGACCTGTTCTAAATTTTTTCCGCGGGTTTCCTGCCCGACAGACAGTCTGGAAAACAGCCGTGGAGCGGATGTCAGGTAAGTCTGACATCGAGGGGAGTGCTGGAGGAAATCGAAACATCGGGGTTGGGGGAGGAATCGGATATCAAGGGGGGGTGGGGGAAATCGGACATCGAGGGGGGGTGGGGGAAATCAGATATCGAGGGGGGTGTGGGGGAAATCAGACATCGAGGGGGGTGAGGGAAATCGGACATCGAGGAGGGGTGGGGGAAATCGAACATCGAGGGGGGTGGGGGAAATCGGACATCGGGGGGGGTGAGGGAAATCGGACATCGAGGGGGGGTGGGGGAAATCGAACATCGAGGGGGGTGGGGGAAATCGGACATCGGGGGGGGTGAGGGAAATCGGACATCGAGGAGGGGTGGGGGAAATCGGACATCGAGGAGGGGGGGGGGAAATCGAACATCGGGGGAGGGGGAGGGAAATCGGACATCGAGGAGGGGTGGGGGATATCGGACATCGGGGGAGGGTGAGGGAAATCGGACATCAAGGGGGGGTGGGGGAAATCGGACATCGGGGGAGGGGTGGGGGAAATCGGACATCGAGGAGGGGTGGGGGAAATCGGACATCGAGGGGGAGTGAGGGAAATCGGACATCGAGGGAGGGTGAGGAAAATCGGACATCGAGGAGGGGTGGGGGAAATCGAATATCGGGGGAGGGTGAGGGAAATCGGACATCGAGGGAAGGTGAGGGAAATTGGACATCGAGGAGGGGTGGGGGAAATCGGACATCGGGGGAGGGGTGGGGGAAATCGGACATCGAGGAGGGGTTTGTTTTTTATTCGTTCATGGGATGTGGGCGTTGCTGGCGAGGCCGGCATTTTTATTGCCCGTCCCTAATTGCCCTTGAGAAGGTGGTGGTGAGCCGCCTTCTTGAACCGCTGCAGTCCGTGTGGTGACGGTTCTCCCACAGTGCTGTTAGGAAGGGAGTTCCAGGATTTTGACCCAGCAACGATGAAGGAACGGCGATATATTTCCAGTCGGGATGTTGTGTGATTTGGAGGGGAACGTGCAGGTGGTGTTGTTCCCAAGTGCCTGCTGCCCTTGTCCTTCTAGGTGGTAGAGGTCGCGGGTTTGGGAGGTGCTGTCGAAGAAGCCTTGGCGAGTTGCTGCAGTGCATCCTGTGGATGGTGTGTGACTTGGAGGGGAACGTGCAGGTGATGTTGTCCGGGTCTTGCTGCATGTGGGCTCGGACTGCTTCATTATTTGAGGGGTTGCGAATGGAACTAAACACTGTGCAATCATCAGCGAACATCCCCATTTCTGACCTTATGATGGAGGGAAGGTCATTGATGAAGCAGCTGAAGATGGTTGGGCCTAGGACACTGCCCTGAGGAACTCCTGCAGCACTGCCCTGGGGCTGAGATGATTGGCCTCCAACAACCACTACCATCTTCCTTTGCGCTAGGTATGACTCCAGGCACTGGAGAGTTTTCCCCCGATTCCCATTGACTTCAATTTTACTAGGGCTCCTTGGTGCCACATTCGGTCAAATGCTGCCTTGATGTCAAGGGCAATCACTCTCACCTCACCTCTGAAATTCA
Organism: Heptranchias perlo; assembly: GCF_035084215.1. Taxonomy (NCBI): domain Eukaryota; kingdom Metazoa; phylum Chordata; class Chondrichthyes; order Hexanchiformes; family Hexanchidae; genus Heptranchias; species Heptranchias perlo. The sequence goes on from NC_090356.1 coordinate 27,914,405, forward strand.
GCTCTTTTGTCCATGTTTGGACCAAGGCTGTAATGAGGTCTGGAGCCCAGTGGTACTGGCACAACCCAAACTGAGCATCGGTGAGCAGGTTATTGGTGAGTAAGTGCCGCTTGATAGCACTGTTGACGACACCTTCCATCACTTTGCTGATGATTGAGAGTAGACTGATGGGGCGGTAATTGGCCGGATTGGATTTGTCCTGCTTTTTGTGGACAGGACATACCTGGGCAATTTTCCACATTGTCGGGTAGATGCCAGTGTTGTAGCTGTACTGGAACAGCTTGGCTAGAGGCGCAGCTAGTTCTGGAGCACAAGTCTTCAGCACTACAGCTGGGATTTTGTCGGGGCTCATAACCTTTGCTGTATCCAGTGCACTCAGCCGTTTCTTGCTATCACGTGAGGGAAATCGGACATCGAGGGGGGGGCGGGTGGGGGATATCGGACATCGGTGGGGGTCGGGGAAATCGGACATTGAGGAGGGGTGGTGGATATCGGACATCGAGGAGGGGTGGGGGAAATCGGACATCGGGGGGGGGTGGCAGTCGGCCAATCACGGGGACCTTGCTTGGTAAGCCTGGATGAAGCACTCCTGCTACTCCGGGCACACAAGCAGTGCAATAAAGGCACTTACCTCATCAATCCGGCCCTTCTTGCCTCCTTTCATCTGCTGGGAATCCCGGCCTGCAGGTGTTAAATATAAAACTTAAGTTAAAATGGAGGCACTATATTTCTATTGCAGAGCTGTCAAGATGCGGCGTTTATTTGTGCTGGCCTATGCTTGATCTCAGCTGGGGCACTTCAATTGGCCTCCGTGCCTCTGGTTTAGGGAGAGGAAAGGCTATGGTTTCTGTTTGTCATCCATAATCCTGTGACTCCTCATGGAAAGGGCATGTGTGTGTGACTTACAGGGAGAGGTTAGACAGACTGGGACTTTATTCCCTGGAGAGTAGGAGGTTAAGGGGTGATCTTATAGAAGTCTATAAAATAATGAGGGGCATAGATAAGGTCGATAGTCAAAATCTTTTCCCAAAGGTAGGGGAGTCTATAACGAGGGGGCACAGATTTAAGGTGAGAGGGGAGAGATACAAAAGGATCCAGAGGGGCAATTTTTTCACTCAAAGGGTGGTGAGTGTCTGGAACGAGCTGCCAGAGGCAGTAGTAGAGGCGGGTACAATTTTGTCTTTTAAAAAGCATTTGGACAGTTACATGGGGAAGATGGGTATCGAGGGATATGGGCCAAGTGCAGGCAATTGGGACTAGCTTAGTGGTATAAACTGGGCGACATGGACATGTTGGGCCGAAGGGCCTGTTTCCATGTTGTAACTTCTATGATTCTATGATTCTATGAACCAAATCGGGCACAGCTGGAGGAGAGGAGGTGGGGGGGTCATTGTGAGTTTTGTCGATAGTGTAAAACGGGCGAAATCGGCTCACAGACGATCCAAGATCTGTCTCGTTGAAGTCGATGGTTAACAGGAGGTCGAGCTGATATCATCTGTTTTACACCGTCGCTCAAAGTCAAACTTACCCCCGGGGGGGCAGAAAATTGGAGGGGGAAAAATATCCTTTAACATCAGACAATAACTCAACATCAAATGTTAAACAATAAGGAACTGCCAACGCTGTGAGATTTTACGCCAAATTTACTTTCATAAAAGTCCGAATCTGTACTTTTAAAAGGGATATATGCCAAACCAAGCACCAAAACTGTACTTTAATGACCCAGCACCAGTCTAAAGATGAAACAATGTGACAAGTTTCTCAGTGGTTTCACAGTTGCTGCACTGTGGCATTTATCCAACACCTCTAGATTAGTGAGCAATCTCACACATTCTAATGATACTGTTTGGTACAGTTCATAGAGTTTGTACTTGGTAAAATCCCATTAACTTTTATTTCAGTTCCAACCTTTTCGTGACAAAACAAAGAAGCGTCTCAGTTATCGAGGCAAGTCGGAGCGGAATGATCGAATGAAGTAAAAGTAGAAATGCAGCAAACGCACAGGAGGCCCAGCAGCGCCTGGAAAGAGAAAAAACACTCAGACTCCCCAATTCCTGGGTTGGGGGAGGGCTGAAGTCAGCATTTGTGCAGGTGTGGGGACAGGATTTCAGGGAAGAGATCCCTCTGTAAACTTGAGCTCATCCAAAACTCTGCTGCCCGTATCCTAACTCGCACCAAGTCCCGTTCACCCATCACCCCTGTGCTCGCTGACCTGCATTGGCTCCCGGTCCAGGAACGCCTCGATTTTAAAATTCTCATCCTTGTTTTCAATTCCCTCCATGGCCTCGTCCCCTCCCATCTCTGTAACCTCCTCCGGCCCTAGAACCCTCCGAGATCTCTGCGCTCCTCCAATTCTTGCCTCTTGCACATCCCCGATTTTTTTATTGTTCCACCATTGGCGGCCGTGCCTTCAGTTGCCTAGACCCTAAGCTCTGGAATTCCCTCCCTAAACCTCTCTACCTCTCTCCTCCTTTAAGATGTTCCTTAAAATCCATCTCTTTGACCAAACTTTGATCTGTCCTAATATCTCCTTATGTGACTCAGTGTCAATTTTTCTTTGATACTCGCTCCTGTGAAGTGCCTTGGGATGCTTTACTACGTTAAAGGTGCTATATAAATGCAAGTTGTTGTTTTTTTTGTTGAGGGTTCCAGATCCTCAGGGCTTCTACCCCCAAAAGCAGCACGTCACACATTCTGAGGGTGTCAGGCCAGGCCTGTCAGTGCCAGAGACTTATGTCAATAACAGAGTGAGGACAAGATCCGTCCTACATTCACTCCACCTTCCCGTGTACCTCTCTGAGTGTATGGCGCTGTGTAACAGGCACATTTTCCAGGATGTGCTTGTCGTGGCGAAAGTGGCTGTTTATTGGGAAGCTGCTGCAAGTGAGATTGTTTTGGCAAATTTTCAGTGATTTCTTGGGTTTGCCTACGGTTTGCTGTAAAGTTTGCACACTGTTCCATTCGGGAAGCCTTTGCCTACATGCATCATTACCCATGGCAAGGCTTGTACTGAAGGGCGATTAGGGAGGAAGAGTCAGAAAGTGTAAAATGGGCTTCCCAGTGGGATTCCCACTTTACATGATATACACGTTGGAGGAAGAGAAGCAGAGGAGGCCGTAAAGGAAGACAGATTAATCAGGCAGCCCCAGAGGAGAGCCAAACCAACCCACTGATACATAGCCAGCAGGATGTTTTGATTCAGGCGGACTTTCCAAGATCTTTCTTGTGAGCTGTGTCTCATGAAGCCTCGGAGAAGCTTTGCTCGTTCCTGCAGCCAATCTACAAACAAAGTCCACAGCATGAACAGCTCTGACTCTAGCAGAGAAAGTGACTACAGCTCTCAGCTTTTACACTATACACTTATTCAAGGAAGCCACAGGGGACTTTGGCCAGAGCAATCAATTTGTTGTACATTTCTGTATTAGGCAAGTCACCGATGCCTCTTTGCCAGCGTAGCTCAGTTTATACATTTCAATTGTGGTGTCAGATGACTAACAGCAATAAAGTTTTCAGAATCACCAGATTCAGTAGGATTGCTCCCATGTTGCATTGTACATCAACTATGAAAGGCTTGCATTCCCAACATGTGCCAGTCATTTGTGATGATACACCTTCCTACACGTGAATTCACAATATGTTGGGAGCTGTTATGATGCTGTTATACTTCACCAGTCGAGCGTCCCAGCTCTATTTCAACAGCTGGGGCAAGGAGCGGGATGGCAGCTGGATGACAAGGGATGCCCGCTGCCCCCATGACTTTGTAGGACCACCAGTGCTGCAGAGGAGCCCCTACAATGAAGCCCACGTGAAGATAAGGCCCATGAAGAACACAAAGCAGGTGCAGTGGCTGCTGCTGCCGGACAGCTGAGATCTGGAATTATTCAAGGCACCTTCACAGAGCAGTATTTTTCTCAGTTCTCAATCCATCAAAGATCAACCTTCTCTCACCAACCTCTCCACATAAAATCCTTGCTCCTCACAACTAACCATCACCTTAATCCTGAGCCTCAACATCAACACGTTACCTGGTCCTCATTGTTGTACAAGGAAACTAAACGCCAAACAGTCTTTAAGTCAAATATTCCAGTGATTTTATTGCAGTTATTATCAAGGTGCCACTCATTACCACGGCCGTTGTACTGCTGCATTTGATGTCTCCTCCCTCGCTTTTCCAACAATGACGTCCCTCCTTTGCCTTATTTCTGACAGCCAAACTTCAACATCAGCCTGAGAAAGAGTTGCTGCTTGCCTTTCACCTCCTCTTGCAGCTACCTCTTTCCAGAGCCTGCTCACCCCTTTAATTGGAATGACCCCTTTAAATAATGATGTTGCACCCCATCTCTGAGTTTTCCAGTACCCCACCCAGTGTATCTGGCCTACTGCTGGTGGGAGTCTTGGGCCTTGCCCCACCTGACGTTATTCAAAGCAGCTGACACTGGGCTTTCTTACAGGGTCAACTTGTTCAGATATTGGCGGGTGGAAGTCCTGCCACTTCATCAGAGTTGAAACTGAAAGACTAAATAGAGTTGAACAAATGCAAGGTTCAGGAACAGTGTCTCATCTTTCCCTTGAGTACGCTGTAAACCTCTGAACATTGACTTTAACAACTTCAGATCTCAATAAGAGGGTTGGGTGGAGGGGGAACAATACCCTTGAGTTTCCACAGGGTTCTCCCAATCTCCCACTGTGACATTTGTGGAAGATCGGCAAAAACCCCTGAGGGAATTCCAGGCAATCACAAAGAAGAAGTTTGAAATAAAAACAGAAAGTGCTGGAAATACTCAGCAGGTGGAGAGAGAAAAATAGAGTTAACATTTCAGGTCGATGACCTTTTATCAGAGCTTGAAGATGTTTGAGATTTAACAGTTTTTAAGCAAGTACAGAGCCAGGGAAAGGTTGGGGGGAGGGGTGGGGAAAGCACAAAGGGGCAGGTCTGTGATAGGGTGGAGGGCAGGAGTGATTAAATGATGGCGCAAAGCAAAAGGGGTGGTAATGGGACAAGTAAAGAAAGCTTCCCTCCCCCTCTGCTATTCTGCTGTAACCATTTACACCTCCTCTGGACCCACCTCTTGTTTCTTTACTTTCCCCTGGCTCTGTACTTGCTTATAAACTGTTAAATCTCTAACTTCTTCCAGTTCTGATAAAAGGTCATTGACCTGAAATGTTAACACTGTTTCTCTCCCCACAGAAGCTGCCCGACCTGCTGAGTGTTTCCAGCATTTTCTGTTTTTATTCCAGATTTCCAGCATCCGTAGTATTTTGCTTTTGACAAAGAGGAAGTTAATGAGTTTAAGTCATCTGAAAACTGCCTACCAGAAAAGCAGGGAAGTCTCATCTCAGTGAAGCAATCAAACGACGTTGAAAGAACAAAAAAACATGAAAATAGCATTGCTAAAAAGTATGGGAGAGACCCAACCAAGGAGAGAGGCCCAAAAATCTCCAGAAATAAAAAGAGTGAATGCTCATAACATTCATTCATATCGGAAAAGGGAAAACACAAGACCAATATCCACATGAACAGACCCTCCCCAAGCAACCAGAACTGTGTCTATATTCGAAAGGCAAACCCTTCCCCCTCCCTCTGGACGCCCACATCCCCACCCCACATTCTCAGCACCCCACCCTTCAAAGAAAACGGGGGCGACAGCTAAGAACTGAAGATATTAAAGTCAATGCTCAGAGGGTTAAAGGTTGAAGGGGAAGCTGAGATACTGTTCCTGAAGCTTCCATTGAGCTTGGCTGGAACAACATGGGAGGCCAATGATGGAAGGATCAGAGTGGGAAGGGGAGGGGGAGTCAAAGCAGTGAGCCACAGGGAGAACTGAGTCACTCAACGAAGTGGTCGCCCGATCTGTATTTTATTTCTCCAATGTAGAGACGACCACAGTGAATGAAAGCCTTGGAGAATTTGTCCCATTTGACCCTGTAATCGAGCCTGGGCTGGCAGAAAAAAAATAAGTCAGGGTTTCCACACCTGCTCTCTACTGGAAGTACGTGTGTGGAGTTCAGCCACTGTGCTCCCCATGGTTGAATAACTCATCAACATTCAGTGGCCAAGCTCACACTCGAAGAATGGCTTCTTGGGTAAGGTACTGTCGGGCATCTGGCACATGTGGAACTGGTCACCAGCAAAAGTCAATGGGTTTGTATCTCCTCGTCCAGGCAGAGTTCCGGCACTTGCTCCTCCATTTCCCTGGATTGGGGGGTCATTTACTATGCGCAGCGGGGCTCCCGGGGCAAAGAGGAGAATCCTCATGGTGCGGCAGCGTGACAGAAGGACCATTTAAAGGGGCAGAGAAACCCTGAGGACTGTATCAAAGCCCCAAACGAAGGCCTCGGCCGAGACCAACTGGAGGGAAAAGAGGCCTCAACTAGGCCCAATTCCTCCATTACCTGACCGTGGGTCTTTACAGCTGCTTCCAGGGTCCTCCTGCTGCCGCCTTCCACGTGGCAGTCCCGGGTAGTGGTGGGAATCTCCGCTGGGGCCTCAGGCCTTGCCCCCTCACCACCATTTGCATGAAACCTATCACCATGAATGTGATAAGGAGCTAAGTGTAAACTTTTTCTTTTGTTTCGGAAACTTCTAACGTGCGAGGACATAGGAGCAGCGAGGTGGCAGGTGAGCGTGTCTCTCTGTGCCCGAGGAGCCACATGAAGAGATGCCAAGTCGAGGTGGATTCCGCGAATTGAAGGAAAGAGGGGACAGAGGCAGCAACCATTTTGTTTGCCACTATCGCTGCCATGTTTTCCTCGCCTGTGTTGGTGAAACAGACACTTTGCTTAAACTGTGTGGATTCAACAACAAGGAAGGAATAACTCTGAACGTTGACAGATACATTCCAGTATATTGTGCAACACGAAGATTCACAGGAAGCAAACGGTGTTTCCAGTCCAAGTCCGCAAATACACAAACAGGAGATATTTACCAGCTGAATAGCACTTTGATTGTTTTACTCCCATGGAGGTTTCGAAGGATGATGCTGGGGTTTAAGTAGCAGAGCTAATCACGGGTCAAGACACACACAGCGCCAAAAGTGTGTGCAAACCTGCATATTGAAGGTAAACTTCAGCCAGAACTGCCTGATGTGACAATGAGCTATAAAAGAACAGGAAGGTCCATTAATTTGAAACGCAAAGTGGTGGGAATTCAAGGAAAAACCTGGAAATGAATAAGAAATCGGCTGGAGGGTAGGAGGCAGTTAGGGAAGTGATGTTAGGGTGGAGAGAGGCATTGTGTGGAGTGCCCCATCGATCAGCTTTGGGACTGCTACAACAACAGCAGCAACAACAACTTGCATTCATATAGCGCCTTTAACGTAGTAAAATGTCCCAAGGCGCTTCACAGGAGCGATTATCAAACAAAATTTGTCACCGAGTCACATAAGGAGATATTAGGACAGGTGACCAAAAGCTTGGTCAAAGAGGTAGGTTTTAAGGAGCGTCTTAAAGGAGGAGAGAGAGGTGGAGAGGTTTAGGGAGGGAATTCCAGAGCTTAGGGCCTAGGCAGCTGAAGGCACGGCCGCCAATGGTGGAGCGATTAAAATCGGTGATGCGCAAGAGACAAGAATTGGAGGAGTGCAGAGATCTCGGAGGGTTGCAGGGCTGGAGGAGGTTACAGAGATAGGGAGGGGCGAGGCCATGGAGGGATTTGCAAACAAAGATGAGAATTTTAAAATCGAGACATTCCCAGACTGGGAGCCAATGTAGGTCAGCGAGCTCAGGGGTGATGGGAGAAAGGGACTTGGTGCGAGTTAGGATACGGGCAGCAAAGTTTTGGATGAGCTCAAGTTTATGGAGGGTGGAAGATGGGAGGCCGGCCAGAAGAGCATTGGAATAGTCCAGTCTGGAGGTAACAACAGCATAGATGATGGTTTCAGCAGCAGATGAGTTGAGGCAGGGGCGGAGACGGGTGATATTAAGGAGGAGGAAGTAGGTGGTCTTGGTGATGGAGAGGATATGGGGTCAGAAGCTCATCTCAGGGTCATATAGGACGCCAAGGTTGTGAAGGGCCTGGTTCAGCCTCAGACAGTGGCCAGGGAGAGGGATGGAGTTGGTGGCTGGTGAAAGGAGTTTGTGGTGGGGACCAAAGACAATGGCTTCGGTCTTCCCAATATTTAGTTGGAGGAAATCTGTGCTCATGGTCTCTAATTTACATCAAAGACTTGGACTCGGAAGCTCAGTAGAAATTTGCAGATGGAACCAAATTAAAAGGGCCAACCAACTCTGAAAAGAAGACAAGGAATTGGAAAATGTTTATGATATAAAATATGTAAGTGGGTAGACCAGTAGCAGGTGAAATTCAATACAAAGAAGTGTACATTGGGAGAAAAAATGGGTAACAGAAGTGCCCCATGAATATTAATAAAGTGGTAGGCGGTACGTGATCTAGGACTGCTAGCAGACTCGGCACTTAGCATGTCCAGTCATGGTGGAGCATCAGTCAACAAAGGGAATGGAATGCTGCATGATATAGCGATGGTGGGACAGTGAAAGTCAGAGTATGTCATGCTCAAATTGTATAGGACCCTGTCCAGAACACACCTTGAGCAGTGTGGCTGTTTATGGCCACAGGGACACAAGGAAACCATTCCAGGGCTAAAGGCAGGGCCGGGAACAGTCACGAGGCTGACCCCTGGCATCAGAGGACGAAACTAGATAGAAAAATCAATACAATGCAAGTCAGAGGGAGCCCGAGAAACTTGGGCTTGAAAGGAGGCGACTAAGAGGGGACCTGATTGACGTCTCCACAGATGCTGCCGCACTTGCTGAACTTCTGCAGCATTTTCTGTTTTTATTTTTATATCATAACTATATGGGACAGGCTAGATGGACCAGCAGCTGAATGAAATTCTTAAAATCAGAACAAGGAGGAAGAGATTAGATAGAGGACATGTATAGGATTGGAGCACATATCCTGCAAAAGGTCAGTGTAGCTGGGACATACGTGGGTTCCCATAGTGACATCTTTTATCTAAAGGAAGTGAGTGGAGTTAAGAGGGAAGTTGTTCAGGGTGAAAACAAGTTCAAGAGGGTGATGGTGGATTGGGATTGGTTGGGCCGCTGTTCAAGGAAGAAGTGGAGGGCCCGGAGACCCTCCCGGTGAGGGATGGAGCTGTAGGGAGACTAGATGCCCATGGTGAAAACAAAGCATTTGGGAGCTGCAGAAATAAATCATCAATGTGCTGGGGGCATTGGAAGAGTCATGAATATAGATGGGTGGAGACTGAGGGAGCGGGGGAGGAGTGGACTCAAGCTAAGAGGGAATTAGTTCAGTGGAACAGAACAAGCTGAACCAATGTGCTGGGACAGTCCAGTTTGTATATCTTGGGGGAGGAGGTAGAAATGGATCGTTTAGGGTTGGGGAACTATGAGGTTGGAGGCAGTTGGGGGAAGACCTCTGAAAGAAAAGAGATTGTTAACAGTGTGTGAAGAGATGGCCTGGTGTTGGGCAGTAGGATCGTCGTCCAGAGGGAGAACGGAGGAGGAGTTAAGGTAGAAGTCCACCTCCTACAACAACAGTGCTCTCTTCATCCATAATGCAACTGAGAGAACCTGTTGGGTTTTTACAACAATCCGACAGCTTCAAGTTCAGGGGGAGATAGATTAGAGTGAGTAAGGGGAGTGGAGAAACTAGAGATATGGTAGTGTAGTGGGTATGTTACTGGACTAGAGGTCTGGACTAATAATCCAGCGAATATCAGTTCAAATTCCATCACGGCAGTTTGAAAATTTAAATTTAGTTTTAAAAACTCTGAAAATCAAAAGCTGGTATCAGTAAAATTGTCCATAAAGCTGTCAGTTTGATGTAAAAACTCCAACTGGTTCACTAATGTCCTTTAGGGAAGAAAACCTGCCGTCCTTTCCTGGTCTGGCCTATATGTGACTCCAGTACCACACCAACATGGATGACTCTTAACTGCCCTCCGAAGTGACCTAGGGATGGCCGATAAATGCCGGCCTTGCCAGCGATGTCCACACCCTGAGCGGGAGTGGTCCAAGAGGACCTAGGAGGCTGGAGCTAATGGTCAGATTCGTAGAGCGGAGACAAGAGGAAGGCACAGAGGTGAAGAATGGTGGCACAGGAGCTGAGCAACATGTTGAACCCAGAATTTAGGTGGGAGTGGAGGAGAAGGAAACTAAAGCCTTTGCTGAGAGCAGGTTGTACAGCATCAGAAAGTGTAAGGTCAAAGCCCAGCAAGAAGTGAGGTTAGAAGGAGAGATTTGGCCAGAAGAAAGTGATGGGAAAGAAGATGAGAAGATTGGCTGGCATTCAGGAGTTGCTTGAGTGTCCAATCCCTACTACCTGAAAGGAAGGAGAAATGTTTTGTTAAAGGAGAGGCTTGATAAGGGTAGTGCGGTTGGTGTTATGTACATGGACTTTCAAAAGGCATTTGATAAAGTACCACATAATAGACTTGTTAGCAAAATTAAAACCCATAGGATTATAGGGACAGTGGCAGCATGGATACAAAATTGGCTAAGGGACAGAAAGCAGGGAGTAATGGTGAACAAACTGTTGTATTTCAGACTGGAGGGAAGTATACAGTGGTGTTCCCCAGGACCACTGCTCTTTTTGATTTTTTTAATGACTTGGACTTGGGTATAGAAGGCATAATTTCAGATGACACGAAACTCAGAAATGTAGTAAACAATGTGGAGGATAGTAACAGACTTCAGAGGCTCGATATTACCAGGGCTGCGGGTTCGTGGCGGGGGGGCTATCGCGCCCGGCAAAATCAGTCTGCCCCCTGCCCGCGATCGCAGCCTAATTGGATCCACTTACCTGGTCTTCCAGGTTCCCCACTGCTGAGCTGCGCGTCGGGCGGGCTGCGCATGCGCAGTAAGGTCTGTCAGCTGGAGGAGCTCTATTTAAAGGGGCAGTCCTCCACTGACTGATGCTGCAACAAATAGGAAAAATTACAGCATGGAGCAGCCCAGGGGGAAGGCTGCTCCCAGTTTAATGATGCCTCACTCCAGGTATCATTAGATGGGGTGAGGAGGAGGGGGAGGACAGAGATCTTCCCCCCGGCGGGCGGGAGGAAGCGGCCTGCCTCTGCAACCAGGAAGGCCTGGCTCGAGGTGGCAGAGGGGGTCACCTGCACCACCAACATATCGCCCACCTGCATACAGTGCAGGAGGCGCTGCAATACACTAAGTAGGTCAGCCAAAGTGAGTACACTTACTCATTCCCCGACACTCCGTCTGCCACATCACCGCCCCCACCCCACATCTCCTTCTGCACTGCCAACACTACTCTTTCACATCACCCCTCACACCCACTCAAAACTCATCCTCATCTTACCTGCACTTACTCACCTCGCCAGTACTCATCCCGCCACTACCACTCAACCCAATCCTCATACAATAAGAACATAAGAAATAGGAGCAGGAGTAGGCCAATCGGCCCCTCGAGCCTGCTCCGCCATTCAATAAGATCATGGCTGATCTGATCCTAACCTCAAATCTAAATTCATGTCCAATTTCCTGCCCGCTCCCCGTAACCCCTAATTCCCTTTACTTCTAGGAAACTGTCGATTTCTGTTTTAAATTTATTTAATGATGGAGCTTCCACAGCTTCCTGGGGCAGCAAATTCCACAGACCTACTACCCTCTGAGTGAAGAAGTTTCTCCTCATCTCAGTTTTGAAAGAGCAGCCCCTTATTCTAAGATTATGCCCCCTAGTTCTAGTTTCACCCATCCTTGGGAACATCCTTACCGCATCCACCCGATCAAGCCCCTTCACAATCTTATATGTTTCAATAAGATCGCCTCTCATTCATCTGAACTCCAATGAGTAGAGTCCCAATCTGCTCAACCTCTCCTCATCTGTCCGCCCCCTCATCCCCGGGATTAACCGAGTGAACCTTCTTTGTACTGCCTCGAGAGCAAGTATGTCTTTTCTTAAGTATGGACACCAAAACTGTATGCAGTATTCCAGGTGCGGTCTCACCAATACCTTATATAACTGCAGCAATACCTCCCTGTTTTTATATTCTATCCCCATAGCAATAAAAGCCAACATTCCGTTGGCCTTCTTGATCACCTGCTGCACCTGCAAACTAACCTTTTGATTTTCTTGCACCAGGACCCCCCCAGATCCCTTTGTACTGCAGTACTTTCCAGTTTCTCGCCATTAAGATAATAACTTGCTCTCCGATTTTTCCTGCCAAAGTGCATAACCTCACATTTTCCAATATTGTATTGCATCTGCCAAATCTCCGCCCACTCACCCAGCCTGTCTATATCCCCTTGTAGGTTTTTTATGTCCTCCTCACTCTCCACTTTCCCTCCCATCTTTGTATCATCTGCAAACTTTGATATGTTACACTCGGTCCCCTCCTCCAAATCGTTAATATAGATTGTAAAGAGTTGGGGACCCAGCACCGACCCCTGCGGAACACCACTGGCTACAGGTTGCCAGTCCGAGAATGTACCATTTATCCCAACTCTCTGCTTCCTGTTAGATAACCAATCCTCCACCCATGCCAGAATATTACCCCCAATCCAGTGATTCTTTATCTTGAGCAATAATCTTTTATGTGGCACCTTGTCGAATGCCTTCTGGAAGTCCAAATACACTACGTCCACTGGTTCCCCTTTATCCACCCTGTACGTTATATCCTCAAAGAACTCAAGCAAATTTGTCAGACATGACTTCCCCTTTGTAAAGCCATGCTGACTTTGTCCTGTTAAATTATGTTTATCCAAATGTTCTGCTACTGTCTCCTTAATAATAGACTCCAAAATTTTACCCACCACAGATGTTAAGCTAACTGATCTATAATTTCCAGCCTTCTGCCTACTACCCTTTTTAAATAAGGGTGTTACATTGGCAGTTTTCCAATCTGCCAGGACCTTTGCCAAGTCCAGAGAATTTTGGAAAATTATTACCAAAGCATCCACAATCCCGACTGCCACTTCCCTCAAGACCCTAGGATGTAAGCCATCAGGTCCAGGGGATTTATCTGCCTTGAGTCCCATTAATTTACTGAGTACCAATTCCTTAGTGATTTTAATCGTATTTAGCTCCTCCCCCACTAGAGCCTCCTGTTTGTCCAGTGTTGGGATATTCTTAGTGTCCTCTACCGTAAAGACTGAAACAAAATATTTGTTCAGCATTTTTGCCATCTCCATGTTTCCCACCATTAATTTCCCGGTCTCATCCTCCAAAGGACCTACGTTTGCCTTAGCCACCCTTTTTCTTTTTATATAACTGTAGAAACTCTTGCTGTCTGTTTTTATATTTTTTGCTAATTTATTTTCATAATCTATCTTCCCTTTCTTAATCAATCCTTTCGTTACTTTTTGCTGTCTTTTGAAGACTTCCCAATCTTCTATCCTCCCACTAAGTTTGGCTACCTTATATGTCCTTGTTTTTAGTCGGATACTATCCTTAATTTCTTTACTTAGCCATGGATGGCTGTCATTTCTTTTACACCCTTTTTTCCTCAGTGGAATATATATTTTTTGAAAGTTGTAAAATAACTCCTTAAATGAACACCACTGCTCATGTACCGTCTCACCCTTTAATCTATTTTCCCAGTCCACTTTAATCAATTCCGCTCTCATACCATCATAGTCTCCTTTATTCAAGCTCAGTACGCTTGTTTGAGAACCAACCTTCTCACCCTCTAATTGGATATGGAATGTAACCATGTTATGGTCACTCATTCCAAGGGGATCCTTAACTAGGACATTATTAATTAATCCTGGCTTATTACACAGGACCAGGTCCAAGGTTGCTTGCCCCCTTGTAGGTTCAGTTACATACTGCTCAAGAAATCCATCCCTAATACACTCAATAAACTCTTCCTCAAGGCTACCCTGCCCAATTTGATTTGTCCAGTTAATATGATAGTTAAAATCTCCCATAATTATAGCTGTTCCTTTATTACATGCCCCGACTATTTCCTGATTAATACTTCTTCCAGCAGAGTTGCAACTATTAGGAGGCCTATATACTACTCCCACGAGTGTTTTTTGCCCCTTATTATTCCTTATCTCTACCCAAACTGTTTCATTATCCTGATCCTTTGTCCCAATATCTTTTCTCTGTATTACAGTGATTCCTTCCCTTATTAACATAGCCACCCCACCTCCCCTTCCTTCCTGCCTGTCCTTCCTGATTGTTAAATACCCCGGCATATTTAATTCCCAGTCGTTTTCACCCTGCAGCCATGTTTCTGTAATGGCCACAAGATCATACCCATACGTCGTTATTTGTGCCGTTAACTCGTCTATTTTGTTACGAATGCTACGTGCATTCAGATAAAGAACTTTCAAATATGTTTTGTGACACTTAGTTCCTGCTTTTTCCTTTTTTAACACTTTACCTTTTACTCCATACCTTCTGTCCCTTCCTGATACGCTTTCCTCTGTCTCCCTGCTCAGGTTCCCAACCCCCTGCCACAGCTTTGATGCTGGGTTAATCGCCTTACGCCTTCTAGTTTTCATTTTATCTGTCGTGCCTAAAGTACCTAAAGTGCCTAAAGTACACTTTCTTTCCGCTGCTCTATGCTTTTCCCTTTCACTTGTTCTTGAACAACTGTTTGTACTATTTGTATTGTAGATTTCACCTGGGTCTTCTCCTCTCTTGCTGCTCTCAACTTTATTCCCTTCTGACTCCCCGCTCAGGTTCCCATCCCCCTGCCACTCTAGTTTAAACCTTCCCCAACAGCACTAGCAAACACCCCCGCGAGGACATTTGTCCCGGTCCTGCTCGGGTGTAACCCGTCACGCTTGTACAGGTCCCACCTTCCCCAGAATCGGTCCCAATGTCCCAGGAATCTAAATCCCTCCCTCCTACACCATCCCTGCAGCCACGCATTCATCCTGTCTATTCTCCTGTTCCTATACTCACTAGCACGTTGCACCGGTAGTAATCCTGAGATCACTACCTTTGAAGTTCTGCTTTTTAATTTATCTCCTAACTCCTTAAATTCACCTTGCAGGACCTCATCCCTTTTCTTACCTATGTCTTTGGTACCAATATGGACCACGACTACTGGCTGTTCACCCTCCCCCTCCAGAATGCCCTGCAGCCGCTCCGTGACATCCTTGACCCTAGCACCAGGGAGGCAACATACCATCCTGGAGTCACGTTTGCGGCCGCAGAAACGCCTATCTGTTCCCCTTACAATGGAATCCCCTATCACTATAGCCCTGCCACTCTTCTTCCTCCCCTCCTGTGCAGCAGAGCCACCCGTGGTGCCCCGAACCTGGCTCTTGCTGCTTTCCCCTGATAAGCCATCTCCCCCAACAGTATCCAAAGCAGAATATCTGTTTGAGAGGGAGATGGCCCCAGGGGACTCCTGCTCTACCTGCCTAGTCCTTTTACTCTGCCTGGCGGTCACCCATTTCCTTTCTGCCTGCGTATTCTTTACCTGCGGTGTGACCACCTCACTGAACGTGCTATCCACGATAGTCTCAGCATCGCGAATGCTCCACAGTGAGTCCACCTGCAGCTCCAGCTCCGAAAGACGGTTAGCCAGTAGCTGCAGCTGGACACACTTCCTGCACACATGGTCGCCAGGGACACTGGTAGTGTCCATGACTTCCCACATAGTGCAGGAGGAGCATATCACGGGTGCGAGCTGTGCTGCCATGACTTGCCTTAGACTCTTAGACTCTCTTCCCGCTCTAGGTCTCCCCTTTTATACTCTGCTCACCTCTCGGACTCTCCTGCCTCACCTGTGATGTTGCACAGTAGTTGTCTCTTGTTGCAGGTCTGCTGCTGCTTTTATTCCACAATCTCAGTCTTCTACTCTCAGGTCCAATGCCACTCTGGGGAAAAAGTTAGGAAAAGCAAGGCAAAGTAGCACCTCCTTCCCCCACTTCACCAAACTCCCACACGTACCAAACTCTCAGCACACTGTGTATCCGCACACCGTGCAGTTCGCACTGACAGGCCCCTGTATTTCTCATGGCTCATGGCTCTATCTCATACTCACCCTCTGATGCATCTCTTTCACGGTCACCTTCACCCAACCTGCCACTACCTGTGCTGCAGCCACACGGCATGCATCACATATGTGCAGTAGGCAGCGTAAGACAAACGTGTCGTGAGCATGAAGGAGATACACAAGGGTGTTTGAGGGTTTATCGTGGTTTTTACTTATATTTAATTTCTGACCAACTCACATCACATATATTGGCACCACTACTGCCATGTCTTTGCGAATCTTGTCTGGTTTGTGCAATAATGCCCTTTCCTGAGGATCACAATGAAGACCCACACCTGATGCCACCCATTGTGTCACTGCAGAGTGGGTGTAGGTGTATTTGCAGGACTCTTTTGTGCAGACGACTGAGAGACGTTGGCAATGTCCCCGGTGGCACCCTGGAAGGATGCGGAGGAGAAGTTGTTGAGGGCAGTGGTGACTTTGACAGCGACAGGTAAGAAGATGGTGCTGGGGCCAGCCGGGAGCAGCTCGGCATGAAGGAGGCTGCAGATGTCCACGACTACATGTCGAGTGACTCTGAGCCTCCGTGTGCACTGCTGCTCAGAGAGGTCCAGGAAGCTGAGCCTCGGTCTGTGGACCCTGTGGCGAGGGTAGTGCCCCCTGTGACACATCTGTCTCTGCGGTTGCCCTCCCTCCTGCTGTGCGGGTGGATGTGTCACAGCACTGTGTTGTGGAGCTCCACGTGTCAGAGGTGGACGGCTTGGCCGGCGAGGCTGTTCGTCCTCCGAGGAGGTCATGACTGCAGCTACAGCGGCCCCCATCCGGAAGATGTACATCTGAGGGGGTCCGCAAGGTAGGTACATGTGTCTGGACCCCGGGGTAAGTGTGCAAGTTGGTGAATTTGATTGTCAGGAGGAGGGTGGTGGAGGCCAAACTTTGTCCAAAGCGACAGAGTGCCCTCCTGCAATGAGTGAGGGTCTCCCCCCACACCTGTCAAATGGACCTTTGCAGCTGCTACAGGCTGATGGCTGCAACACGTCCATTTCGACTGGGAGTGTTTCCCCCAGTATGGGAAACAGTCCCAGTTGTTTCTAAAATCCCACCCCTCCTGACATATTCCCTTAATCAGGTCTGTTAATGACCTGAAATAACTGAATAAATACTCTCAGGTGGCACCCCGCTGGCTTTAATTGCGTGCGGGATTCCCACCAGCGGGGGCTGCGCGCGCACGTCGGCGCGTCTGTGGGGAACCCGGAAGTGGGCGGGTTGGAGCCGGGCTCCCGACCCGCTCCGGGATTCCCCGATTTTCGGAGCCCCTCCGCCAGGAACGCACCCGATAGCGGGTGCTAAAATAGAGCCCCAGGAGGACATAGACAGACTGGTGAAATGGGCAGACACATGGCAGATGAAATTTAACACAGAGAAGTGTGAAGTGATACATTTTGGTAGAAAGAATGAGGAGAGGCAATATAAAGTAAATGGTACAATTTTAAAGGGGTGCAGGAACAGAGACCTGGGGGTGCATATACACACATATTTGAAGGTGGCAGGACAAGTTGAGAAGGTTGTTAAAAAAGCATATGGGATCCTGGGCTTTATTAATAGAGGCATAGAGTACAAAAGCAAGGAAGTTATGCAAAATCTTTCTAAAATATTGGTTAGGCCTCAGCTGGAGTATTGTGTTCAATTCTGGGCACCACACTTTAGGAAAGATGTCAAGGCCTCAGAGAGGGTGCAGAAGAGATTTACCAGGGATGAGGGACTTCAGTTATGTGGAGAGACTGGAGAAGCTGGGGTTGATCTCCTTAGAACAGAGAAAGTCAAGGGGAGATTTGATCGAGGTGTTCAAAATCATGAATGGTTTTGACAGAGTAAATAAGGCTTCCAGTGGTAGAAGGGTCGGTAACCAGAGGGCACAGATTTAAGGTGATCGACAAAAGAACCAGAGGTGACATGAGAAAAGATTTTTTTAAGCAGCAATTTGTTATGATCTGGAATACACTGCCTGAAAGAGTGGTGGAAGCAGATTCAATAATTACTTTCAAAAGTTGCAGGAAAGGATGCCCCAGAGCATGGTACATTGGCGAGACCATGCAGACGCTGCGACAACGGATGAACGGACACCGCGCAACAATCGCCAGACAGGAGGGTTCTCTCCCTGTCGGGGAACACTTCAGCAGTCATGGACATTCAGCCACCGACCTTCGGGTAAGCGTACTCCAAGGCGGTCTTCGAGACACACGACAACGCAAAATCGTCGAGCAGAAATTGATAACCAAGTTCCGCACCCATGAGGACGGCCTCAACCGGGATCTTGGGTTCATGTCACACTACACGTAACCCCACCAGCGAACAAATGTTATCTGTTTTTAATATAACGGGTCATTGACTGTCTTCCTTCTCTCTCTCTCTCTTTTTTTTTGGGGGTTTGTATATTCGGTGGCCTTTTTAGGTGACACCTTTCTGTCTGCTCACTGTGATTGCCTTGGCAACGGGCAGTAATCACCAGGCATTGTTCTGTGATTTTCAAATGCGAAGGATTCGAAAATGTCATTTCCACACCGTTCACCTGACGAAGGAGGAAGCCTCCGAAAGCTTGTGGAATTTAAAATAAATTTGTTGGACTATAACTTGGTGTTGTAAAATTGTTTACTACTTTCAAAAGGTAAGTGGATAAATACTTGAAGGGAAAAAATTTACAGGGCTATGAGGAAAGAGCAGGGGAATGGGACTAATTGGATAGCTCTCTCAAAGAGCCGGCACAGGCACGATGGGCTGAATGGCCTCCTCCTGTGCTGGACCTACTATGATACTATAAAAGCACTGTATGAGATGATGTGGAATAGAGAGGTGTACCCCGAGGGATTTTCAGAACAGCGGCTGTGACATTGTGTTAAATTGCAGCTGTTAACATAAGATGCACAGGCTAGGCCAAAAACAAAACCAGCAACAAAAAACTGCAAAAAACTGAATAAAGTTCTGCAGCTAATACTGGCCTATCCCTTTAAGTGTGCGATCTGCAAAGTGGCTGATGTGGCCTTCAATGCGTTGCCCATTTTAAATGGGGTGAACTTCATCAAACGCTCAGCGCTGAACACAGGAAATGACACCACTGCATAATGAACTGAATTTAAAGTCTCACTGCTGCTGGAGTACAGAAAATGAGGTTGCCGCCTGCTCTTAAAATGTGGCCTGGTCACAGAATGGGCAAGAAACAGGTCTACGGTCCGTTACTTGCCTGATGATACCACCCAGTTTGCCCAATCAGCACCAGCACTACCACCACATTCAACCACACACAACCTAAGTTTATAGCTGTAAATGGGAGCAGAACCTACTCAGTGTGTTTGTTAATTTGCTTCCTTATCATGAGTATAAAGTGTCAAATGTCATCTGAAAATCTACTGGGTAACCCATTAGTTTAGTAACTTTCTTAAGGAATTTCAGTTAATTCATGATGCGTGACCTGTTGCCAGTAAAACCATGCTGACTCTCCCACTTGGTCTTTTATGTTCTTTAGATGAACGCCAATAAGTTACCCTACAGCATTTCCACTTTACATATATATTTGGAACTAAACAATAAAAATCATGAAAACACTATCTTGAAGCCTTGGGAATGAGAACTTTTAAGAGCCCTTTGTATTTGGCATTTACGTCACTGGGAGTTCTGAGCCCCTGCAGCCAAAATCAGTGAAGCTTTTGACGAATACAAAAAAAAGTCAGACACTTTTCACAAACTGCAAACAGTAGAGTTTTGGGTTAAACACCAAACAATTAAGAGCTTTATACTCTCAATGGTGAGCATCGGATTGGACCTTATAGCTACTTCTGGGTTTTTTAAAAACCTCTTCCAATTTTCTCTCCCAAATGGCTCAGCCAAATGTAAAATCTACGCCCCTCGCCTAGACAGTGAGAGACAGCAGGTCATTACCAATACAGAATCACGGAACGTCACAATGCAGAAACAGGTTATTCGGCCCAACAATCAGCACTGGTGTTTATCTCCCTGCTCAGACCACAGATCATTTAGCATTCCTCTTTTTAAAGCAAGTATCTAATTCCGTTTTAAAACAATTTACGGACTCTGCTTCAACCACATAGAATTCTACATTTTAACCACCGTCTACGTAAAGAAACCTTTTCTAATCTCCCCTTAAATCTTTTTGTGATTATCTTAAATTTGTGTCCTCTCGTCATCATCTTGCTGACCAATGGAAACAATCAGTCACCTTATCGTAATCCTTCATAATCTTATAGACTTTTCTCAGGTCATCCTTAATCTTCTCAGCTCTACTGAAAAAGACCCTAACTTCTCCAGTCTGTCTTCATAACTGTAACCCCTCAACCCTGGTGAATCTACACTGGACCTTTTCTATTGCTTTTATGTCCTTCCTATTAAACGATGCCCCAAATTGTAAACAATACTCCAACTGTGATCTAACTAAAGAAAGAACTTGAATTTATATTGCACCTCTCACAACCTCAGGACGCCCCAAAGCACTTTACAACCAAGACGTACTTTTGAAGTGTAGTCACTGTTGTAATGTAAGAAACACGGCAGCCAATTTGCGCACAGCAAGATCCCACAAACAGCAATGTGATAATTAGTGCTGTTGGTTGAGGGATAAATAATGGCTCAGTGATAGAATTCTTGCCTCTGACTCAGAAGGTTATGGGTTCAAGTCCCTTTTCCAGAGACTTAAGCAAATAATCTAGGCGGACACTCAGTGCAATACTGAGGGAGTGCTGCTTTTTGGATAGGACGTTAAACCGAGGCCCCGTCTGCCCTCTCAGGTGGACGTAAAAGAAGAGCAGGGGAGTTCTCCCCAGTGTCCTGATTAATATTTATCTCTCAACCAACATCACTAAAGCAGCTTATCTAGCCATTATCACATTACTGTTTGTGAGAGATTGCTATGTGCAAATTGGCTGCCACATTTCCGACATTACAACAGTGGCTACACTTAAAGAACACAAAAGTACTTTATTGACTGTAAAGTGCTTTGGGGCATCCTGCGATCATGAAAGGCTCTATATAAATGCAAATTCTTTCTTTCTGTGCTCCTCAACTTAAAACATTATGGCAACGGGCAGTTGCAGGGGCAGTCTGTAAACACCATGTATTGTTCTATATGTATAAATGCGTAGGCTTCAAGGAGCTCTTGAAACATTTGCCTGAGGAAGGAGAAAATCTCCGAAAGCTTGTGAATTTAAAATAAAATTGCTGGACTATAACTTGGTGTTGTAAAATTGTTTACAATAAAACATTACCATTTAAGGTGTATTTCCTGTCCCTATTCTGGCTTCCAAAACATCTTACTTCACCTTTTTCTACATTGAACTGCTATCAACCAACTATCTGCCCGTCTCACTGACCTATCTATGTTTTCCTACAGTCTTTCACAATCTTCGTCACAATTTGCTATATCCCCAATCAACAAGTTTTGATATAGCTCCCTCAATTCCTATGTATATTATAATCACACTGCTTGTTATTTCAAAACTACATTACTATCAAAACTAAAATGTTGCCTAAGATCGAAAGAGCAGTGGAGACAGGGATTATAGGATAAGATTTACTGAAGGATTTAGATGTCTATGCACTGGGACGACAAATGCCAAATGAAATTCAACGCTGTAGGCTATATATTGATTTGAAGAATGTGTAACATAAATGTACAATGATTGGAATTGATTTTACAAAGGGGACTTGGCAAGAAACCTGGTAATTATAGTCCATTCATCACTTTCAATGTCAGGACAATGTGGTGAAGCAATTACAAAGGAGTGTAAAATGTTGGAAAATATAGTCAGAACAGAGTACAATAGTTCCGAGGTTATGCTGAGGCTCTACTGGTCACACCACATTTTTGGGTGAATGGTTATTTTATATCCACAGTGATGGGGTAAATAAACAATGTAGTGTGGCACTTCAGCTCAGCTCTCTGATACCTCTGAGCACCTGAGTCACACAGACCGAGGTTCCAGGTTTTGATCCCTACTGTGTGCTGAATTAACTAGACTTGGCCAATGCAGCATTTAGAACTGGCCAGAGCGCTACTGGGTTGGGAAAGGGTAAAATCAGCCAGGGTTCCCGCTCCTGATTGCTGCCTAGCGACCCCTGTTGGGTCTGCATATATGTAGATATCGAGTGAGGACAGTATTTGGGCCAGCTGTGATGCCCCATGTGGTTGAATAGTCTTCAGGTATTCATTGCCAAGGCTCACACGTGAATAATGGCAACTTTGGCAACAAGTGCCCGTGGGACCATACATCAGCAATTCCTTCTTGAGGGGAGCCATGATGTGGAGATGCCGGTGATGGACTGGGGTGGACATATGTAAGGAATCTTACAACACCAGGTTATAGTCCAACAATTTTATTTTAAAATCACAAGCTTTCGGAGATTATCTCCTTCGTCAGGTGAGTAGTCACTCACTCACCTGACGAAGGAGATAATCTCCGAAAGCTTATGATTTTAAAATAAAATTGTTGGACTATAACCTGGTGTTGTAAGATTCCTTACATTTCTTGAGGGGAGAGGAGGGATAGGAATAAAATTGGTAGCAAAAAAAAAGTTCCACTCAGTGAGCCTCTACTCACAGTGAATAAGTCCTGGAATAATCCTTGTTATTGTTTGCAGAAGACACTAAATTGTATCCATGCCCTTTTGAAGGTACAGGGACTGAATTACCAAACAATATTCTAAATGAGACTTTAGCTAAAATAAGTTAAAATACCCTGTTTTGACTTCTAATCAAACTTCCTCAGGATATGTCCCAGTTCTTGATTAGTCTAATTAATGACAGCTTTATATTGACAGGATACTTCCAGTGAATGGATGATAATCATACCCAGATTTTGCCCTTTCCATTTTTACCAATGGGCCCCAAACATGGCAATCATATTTTATGTTCATCCATATTAAAATCCACTTTAGCCCATTGATTTAATTTACCCAGATCCCTGTCAATCTAGGAATATAGGAACATTAGGAACAGGAGTAGGCCATTCAGCCCTTCAGGCCTCCTCCGCGATTCAATTAGATGATGGCTGACCTGCACCTCAATTCCACATTCCTGCCTTTGCTCCATATGCCCTGATACCCCTACCTATCAAAAATCTATTTATCTCAGTCTTGAAAGCTCCAATTGTCCCAGCAACCACAGCCTTCTGGGGGAGAGAGTCTGAAATTTCTACTACCCTTTGTGTGAAAAAAGCATTTCCTGATTTCCCTCCTGAACGGCCTAGCTCTAATTTTAAGATTATGCCCCCTTGTTCTTGATTCCCCCACCAGAGGAAATAGTTTCTCTGTATGTACCCTATTGATTCTTTTTAACATTTTAAGCACCTCGATCGGATCACCCCTCAACCTTCTAAACTCGAGGGAATACGAGCCAAGTTTATGCAACCTGTCCTCATAATTTAACCCTCTAAACCCTACCATAATCTCATTTATATTAGTCACCAGACCACATAGATTTGGTGTCAGTGGCATATTTCTCCAACGGATTTACTCATAGTATCCCACCTCAGGCTTTTTGCAAATAGCGTAAACAACACAGACCTTGGAGTAATCCCTGTGGAACTCCAATAGCCACTGCCCTGAGACAGAATTTCAGCCCAATAATGTCAACCATTGTAGAGGACCCATCAAATCTAATCCAGATTTTTCAATAGTACAATTTGGATATGTGAAGATCAGAGGGTAATTTAAGAATGTGTTAGTAACAGTGTTGAGTGTCACATGAAATAATGAAACATCATGGAAGACTAAAGAGATAAGGGTAAAATTGAAACAAAAGAAAAGGTCCTACTTACTCTAAGTATATAGAGAATAAAGGAGAGGATGACAAAAGGGAATATGAAGAGGTTAGGAAGGATGTCAAAAAACCAATTAGGAAAGCAAAAAGGAACTACGAAATTAAATTATCAAAGAATATAAAAAGAAATAGTAAAGTATTCTACAGACACATACATAACAAAACAAAAATCAGGATAGGGATAGGGCCACTAAGGGATGCACAAGATAAACTCACAGGTGATGACAGCGAAATGGCAGAAATATTGAATAGTTACTTTACCTCAGTATTTACCAGGGAGACTAGCATGGGCATGACATTAGAAGAAGAGATCAAAAAGATATAAAGCATTTAAGATAGAAAGGGGGGAGATAATTTATAAACTAATCAAACTTAGAGAGGATAAAACCCCTGATCCAGATGGATTGCATCCGCGCATATTAAAAGAAGTTAGGGAGGAGATAGCAGAGGCACTATTACATATACATATAAAAAATCATTAGAAAAGGGAATAGTGCCAGATGACTGGTGGACAGATAATGTTATTCCTATATTTAAAAAGGGAGATAGAATAAGTCCAGGGAACGAGTTCCCCGACCAGATTGGTTTGAAATTGTGATATTTACATTGGGCTGTGTGTACCTTTAATTTCCATGAAATAAAGTATATTTTCAAGTTTAAAAAATCTAGTTCCCCGACCAGACGGTCGAAGCCATTTGGTAATACATCTCATCACCGGAACTGACCAACAGACACCACGATGTAGCTTGGATGGTGGTGAGAAGGGCCCTCCCAGTGCGGTCTTTCCTGCACGCACGGAATCTCAGCACCACCACGAGCTGCCCTCAAAGCTGCAGTGGGGACGAAACCGTCGTCCACCTCCTGATGGACTGCCCCTTCGTGCAGAGGGTGTGGAGAGAGATGTGTCGGTATCTGTTCCGGTTCATCCCCAACAGCTCAGTAACACAGGACGCTGTGCTCCATGGGCTGTTCCCCGGGACGCACACCGAGACGGATATCACCTGCGGCTGGCAGACCATCAACTCGGTGAAGGAGGCCCTTTGGTCCGCCTGAAACCTGCTGGTCTTCCAGCTGAAGGAGCTGTCCACGACCGAGTGTTGACGACTGGCACACTCCGAGGTCCAGGAGTACGTGCTGTGGGACGCACTGAAGTGAGGTGTGACCTACACAAAGGCTCTACGGGGAAAGGCAACCGTGTAAGGCCACCCCACCTTGTATTGTACAGAATGTATTAGCAGATACAGGTACTGTGTTTTGAATTGTAATGCTGGGATCCGAGTGTGTATGATCTGTATTGTATTGTTTGAATTGTAATTGTGTATTTACATTGAACTGTGTGTATCCTTAAATTTTATGAAATAAAGTATATTTTGAAATAAAAAAAGATCTGGGGGTAAAGATGCCCAAATCACTAAAAGTAGTGACGCAGGTTAATAAGGTCATAAAAAGGCAAACCAAGCACTGGGGTTCATTTCTAGAGGGATAGAATTGAAAAGCAGAGAAGTTATGTTAAACTCGTATAGAACCTTGCTTAGACCACACTTAGGGTACTGGGCACAGTTCTGGTCTCCATATTATAAAAAAGGATATAGAGGCACTGGAGAAGGTGCAAAACAGATTTACTAGGATGATACCAGAACTGAGAGGATATACTTATCAGGAAAGACTAAACAGGCTGGGGTTCTTTTCTCTAGAAAAGAGACGGCTGAGGGGTGACCTGATAGAGGTCTTTAAGATAATGAAAGGGTTTTATCGGGTAAATGTAGAGAAAATGTTTCCACTTGTGGGGGAGTCCAAAACTAGGGGCCATCAATATAAGATAGTGACTAATAAATCTAATAGGGAATTCAGGAGAAATTTCTTTACCCAGAGAATGGTGAGAATGTGGAACTCACTACCACAAGGAGTAGTTGAGGCGAATAACGAGATGCATTTAAGGGGAAGCTCGATAAACACACGAGGGAGAAAGGAATAGAAGGATATGCTGATAGGATTAGATGAAGTAGGAAGGTAGGAGGCTTGTTGGAGTATAAATGCCGATATAGATCAGTTGAGCCGAATGGCCTGTTTCTGAGCTGTAGACTCGATGAAACTCGATCTAACCCATAGATTAAGAATATGCCAGTATGAGTATACTGTTAGTGAGGATTAGGTTGCACAACATATAAGTGCGTTATAAAGACCGTCTCTTAGAAACAGAAAACTAACAGAAAAGTGATTACACAGACAAGCCAAGCACAACACAGCATCATTGTTTTGTTAGATCTACAAAAGGCTCAGGACAATGGTTGCATTTGCTGTTCATAATAGGATATTATTATCCAAGAAACAAACGTGTTTTATCTACAAATATGTTTATCTAGAAGTAGCTTCAAATGATTTAACTTTTTATTAATGTATTTCATTGAAGGAAACAAAACTGAAAGGGAAATTAAACCTTTTCATGAATATAATGGAGATATCTGTTATCCACAATTTAAATGACAAAGTAGATTTAAAGGATGAATGAAAAATCATTAAACATACTTTTTTTATGTACTCTTTCAGCGTCTGTGCTGACAGACCCATATGGAGCGCATATTTGGATGCCTTGGGGTTGGAGAAACATCACTGTATTTTTTTGCCATTTCCTTTTGTTACGACTGTGGATAACAAACAGCTCGTACATTAACTAACTTCAAGGACTATCACAGCTTCCGCAGGGGAATGGTAAGAGGAGAAGTTCAAAGGGAAAGTTGGAGGGGGAGGGGAAGAAAGTCATGCAGCACAAATAACTACTAAAAGCAATTTAATCCCTTGTGCATTTCGACCCACCGAGCCTGCCCTCAGCACATGTACAACGTATAAAGGAAACATTAAAACACAGATCATAAACTCTTGCAAATATACACAATTAGTTTGTCAGTAAAGAGAAAGGGAAGTGTAGTGTAGACTGTTCATCGGAAATGGAAACTGAAAGATACAAGAGTGCCATAATAGGGACATTGGAGGGAGGGAGGAGAAGGAACAAAGAAAAGGTGATAGTACCAGGAATGTTGACTCCTGTTACAGAGGAGAGTCATTGGTTTCAATGGCTAACAAAACAAGTTTTTTCGAGAAGTTGGAAAGAGGTGAAAAGTGGTGGATGATACATAAAGATCGTCTCAGTGAGGTAATGCAAAGGCACTTTCCTCTTTCAGATCCACTCATGATCACCAATACCTGGTGATAGTCAACATCCCTCTGACAACTGCTCTTTGTGTGTCATGCAATCCACCTTCTCTACCATGTGCACTGTGCACACCCTCTCACCCTCTCCTTCAGCAGCATTAGCTCAATGTCTACCAGTTCAGTCATAGTTGTCCTGGTTCCCAGTTCCTCATCACCCTTTGTCTCGTCTGTCACTTTAACCGAAAACGTTTCCGGCAGCAAGGTCTAAAAATTCAAGCAAACTCTTGGATACCGACCAATTCTTACAGGAGCTGACAGACCTGCTGTGGATGTCTGGCATTTTCCATTATTATTTTATATTTCCTGCATTTGCGGCTCTGCAGATTCTGTGCATCTTCAAACCCCTTTTTGTGTTTTTAATAGTTTTTCATTGCCTTACTGCTCTTTACATATCATCCACCATTTTTAATCTCATTCAGCTTCACAAAAAAAAATTGTTGACCATTTAAAAAAGTATTAACTTGCATTTATATAGCACCTTTCACGACCTCAGGTCGTCCCAAAGTGCTTTTCAGCCAATGAAGTGCTTTTGAAGTGTAGTCACAGTTATAGGAAAAGCGGCAGCCAATTTGCGCACAGCAAGGTCCCACAATTAACAATGTGATAATGACCAGATAATCTGTTTTAGTGATGTTGGTTGAAGGATAAATATTGGCCAGGACACTAGGGAGAACTCCCCTGCTCTTCTTCACAATAGTGCCATGGGATCTTTTACGTCCATCTGAGAGGGCAGACGGGGCCTCGTTTTAACATCTCACCCGAAAGACGAAACCTCCCACAGCGCAGGACTCCCTCAGTATTGAACTGGAGCATCTGCCTCGATTTTGTGCTCAAGTCTCTGGAGTCGGACTTGAATCCACGACCTTTTGACAGGAGTGCTACCCACTGAACCACGGCTAACACCTATTAAATATATTTAATCTATGGATTCCTCTGTGGCAGCAGTCAGTATCCCGGGTACTTTTACCTACCCTTCTCTTCCTTACCTCAGCCCTATTAAGAAGCCCCTTTATCTTCCAATTCCCAGTTGTGAGGAAAGGTCCAGGCCTGAAAGGTAAATTTGCCCTTTCTCTTTACAGATGCTGACTAACCTGGGATATATTTTTCCAGCACTTCCTGTTTTTATTTCAGATTTCAAACATTTGCTGTTCTTCTTTTATTAAGCCTGTAGAAATTGTTTGCTGTCCCAAACTAGATGGCTGTCAACCTTAGCCCGTCTTTAAATCTTAAAGTCCTTGCAATTACATCTTGCAATATTAATTCATTTATTTTAAATCAGTTAATCCTTCCATTAGACGAGCAGGCAAAAGAAAAGTTAACAAGCGCGTGTATGTTAATTCGGCACAACAGCTTGCATTTATATAGCACCTTTAACATAGTAAAACATCCCAAGATGCTTCACAGGAGCACAATCAGACAAAAATTGACACCGAACCAAAGAAGGAGACATTAGAACAGGTTGGTCAAAGAGGCAGGGTTTTAAGGAGCTTCTTAAAGGAGGAGAGAGAGAGATGGAGAGGCGGAGAGGTTTTGGGAGAGAATTTCAGAGCTTAGGGCCCAGACAGCTGAAGGCACTGCTGCCAATGGTGGGGCGAAGCAAGTGGGAGATGCACAAGAGGCCAACGTTGGAGGAACGCAGAGTTCTCGGAGGGTCGTAGGGCTGGCATTACAATATCAAAGTAACCCTCCCTGCTGTTTCTTACAGCTGGAGGTTATTGTGATTGTTTAGAAATGCTCAGTCTGAAAATGCTTGCGAGAACAAACAAAATGTCTGCCGGATGGCTGTTGGTGTTCACCTCTCCTTGCCTGAAGGCACTGATTGGCTCCACATGCACCAGCAGCCCTCCAGCACCTTGTCCAGGTAGCTATTCTCCATGTGTGATTCTAGTCGGCTAGTACCAGCAGGCTATTTTACCATGGGAATGTTCTATTTGACCATGGGGAATGTTCTATTTGACCATGGGATGTTCTATTTGACCATGGGGATGTTCTATTTGACCATGGGGATGTTCTATTTGACCATGGGGATGTTCTAGTTGACCGTGGGAATGTTCTATTTGATCATGGGGATATTCTATTTGACCATGGGATGTTCTATTTGACCATGGGATGTTCTATTTTACCATGGGGATGTTCTATTTGACCATGGGGATGGACTATTTTACCATGGGGATGTTCTATTTGACCGTGGGAATGTTCTATTTGATCACAGGGATGTTCTATTTGACCATGGGGATGTTCTATTTGACCATGGGGATGGACTATTTTACCATGGGGATGTTCTATTTGACCATGGGATGTTCTATTTGACCATGGGGATGGACTATTTGACCATGGGGATGTTCTAGTTGACCGTGGGAATGTTCTATTTGATCATGGGGATATTCTATTTGACCATGGGATGTTCTATTTGACCATGGGATGTTCTATTTTACCATGGGGGTGGACTATTCTACCATGGGGATGTTCTATTTTACCATGGGGATTTTCTATTTGACCATGGGATGTTCTATTTGACCATGGGGATGTTCTATTTGACCATGGGATGTCCTATTTGACCATGGGATGTTCTATTTGACCATGGGAATGTTGCAGTCAAACCTCATCACATCTTCGCTCAGTGCCCACATGCATGTACTTTCCAACAGATGGATAACGAACAGGAACAGGAACCCTGGCTGATTCTTCCCCAGCCTAACCCATGAGCATTGAAGCCATTTATAATGGTCCTATCACCACCACTGATGAGATCGGCTAAGGTGGCAAAGACCAATAATCAAACTGGCAGCCTACTAGGTCTGCACTGCTCATTATCACACAGGGTGGTGCTTATAATCACTGAGCCACCAGGACAACAGGTTCTGTTTTTTTGTTTTCAGTAATTACCGGTAAGATTAATAAAATGATCACAGTGAATCCTTCAAACAATAATTGCCCAGTTATAGATGAGTGACAGATTACAAGGTTCAGTACCTTAACCCTTTCTTGCTTCACATCTACTTAAGAAAATGATAGATGTTCAAACTACCTCTGAGGAGTTCCAACTAATGGCTTCCCTGCAGACACTACTAATTATTCTAATGGGTCATATATATAGGAGGAGCTGCAGAGAGTTAAGAACTAATGTAATCCTCTTTATAATGGTTATTCTAGCTAGGGATTGAGATGCAGGTTAATTGAAGGACAGAGGACAGAGGAGAGAGGCAGCAATAGTAATTAGATGTCTAATGCAGCATTTATTCCTGAGCCTTTTTCCCTGTCACCATGGTGATGGGATAGCTGAAAAACTGATATCCCCATTTACACTGTGGAAGTAGACTGGTAATATGAGGTATTTGTGCTCTGAACACTGGACAGCCTGGAAAATAGTGGCTGGCTACCAAGATACAGGTACAGCCTCTGTTCACAGGCAATGTGTTAAATATTGAAAAGAAATGGTTTTATTAAGGGGAAAATTCCAAAGTCAGTTTCTTCCTTCCTACCACAGCCAGATGAGAGTGCAGGATTTGCTGCTCCAGTTCTCGGTGGCGCTCTGCTCGATCCTGGCCCATCCTTGCAGATGCAGGAACTCTGAAATGAAGGGTCTGTTAAAATAAAAAGGGAATTAGATAGTTGCCTGGAAAAGAGGAATATTAAAGGGTGTGGGGAGCGAGCAGGAGAATGGGAATGGGCTGGTGTCTCACGTGGAGAAAAACTCCAGCACGGACTTGATGGGAGGAAGCTCTGATTCTGCTCTGCGACATTCAACCTCAGCAGGGGGCGTAGAACGGACGGTTATAAACCTCGCCCAATTCTCCATTTCACTGACTTCACTGAACTGGCTGAAGTTGAAAATTCCGCCCTATGATTCTCCACCGATGCTGCAAAGGGAGAAAAAAAAACATCACCGCCCCAGGCACAGACTCCCACCCACCACCCAGGCACAGACCCCCACCCACCACCCAGGCACAGACTCCCACCCACCACCCAGGCACAGACTCCCACTCACCACCCAGGCACAGACTCCCACCCACCACCCAGGCACAGACTCCCACCCACCACCCAGGCACAGACTCCCACCCACCACCCAGGCACAGACCCCCACCCACCACCCAGGCACAGACTCCCACTCACCACCCAGGCACAGACCCCCACCCACCACCCAGGCACAGACCCCCACCCACCACCCAGGCACAGACTCCCACCCACTACAAGTGTGTTGTGACATCCAAAACTTTAACCTGACTGCTTTCCTCTGCGATGCTGACAGACTTACCCATGTCTTAGCATCTCTGCATCCAAGAAAATGAGGGGTACAGCAAAGGTCTTAAGTTACTAAAGACACTGTTCAGTCCAGAGGCTGCAGTGTGCCCAAGAGAAAGATGAGATACTGTTCCTGAAGTTTAAGTTGAGCTTGGTTAAGATCCTTGTCTTCATCCTCAAATTTTTCCATGGCCTCGCCCCACTCGACCTCAGTGATCTCTTCCAGCCACACATCCCTGGAGGCACTCTGATCCTCTGACACTGGCCTACTTCTTGTTTCCCACTGCCTCCGTTCCACCATCAGCTGACATTCTTCAGCCACTATGTCCTGTACTCTGGAACTCTCTTCCCAGCACCTCCAACTTCCTTCCGGCTTTCAAGAGCTTCCTTAAGAGCCTTCACTTCAACTGTGCTTTTGTCCCTCGTCCCTGCTTGGTGTCTATTCTCTGACAACCTTTCTGTAAAACACTGAAACATGTTTCAGCACACGTGGTGACTGATGCTAAAACAATTAGAGCATTCAAAAGTATCCTGGATACTAATTTAAAGAAGAATATATAAAAGTATGGGGAAAAAGCAGGATAAAGGCACTGTGTACAATCAAACTGGCCTAAATTCATCACAGGCGAGAAAGCCAAATGGCCTGCTTCTGAGCTAAAAAATTCTGTTCCTATAGAAAGCAAGTTGTTATTGCTGAGTGTGAGGGAGGTCTTGTAGTTGACAGTGCTTGTCTCTTAGTCCAACAATTTTAGGTTTCTCTGGCAGCTTCTTCGGGAATAAATCTGATGATCTCAGACTCCCTGGGATTCCTTTGCTGACCCTCTGCGATGAACTAGGGTCCGTGGCCCTAGTTTGCAAACCTACGCACTTTATCATGGACTGTACCAGACCCATTCAATCTCCAGACGCTTCCACAAGTAATTTGAGCAAAATTTCAGAATATTTAATCATATTTATTCATCTTTAATCAGTTGCTTTTCTTTGAAACAATTTCCATCTTCCCAGCAGCTCAGGAACAATCACTTCTATCTGTACGAACTATCAGAACAATCTGATTCCTAACCAGATACTCATGCAACTTTTTTCCCCCCAAAAAGTGTTGATCAGTCTCCCTGACGGCCTAGTGGGTGGACATATCGGGGTAGAGTTTCTGCTTTGGGCGAAAATTGCGCCAAAAAAATGCGCTGGCCAGGTTACAGTCCGAGTTTCCGCTAAGATGCATTAACGTAATCGCAAACGTAAAATCTTCCATGAACCAGCGCAATCCAGCAACTTAACAGAGTGTAATCGTTTATTTTATTTTATTTACAATAAAAAATATTCATTGAAGTATTTAAGATGTATTTAAGAGTGGTAACCTGGTGCAGTTTTATTAATATAAAAATGGGTTTAGTCACAAAAAAATAAGCATTTTTAATAAGTGTCTAGTCCTTCTCATGTGAGCAACCTGCTTTTAAATCACTAAAAATGACTTAAAAAAACTATAGTGAACCATTTACTGCTTTCAATGGTGTACACTGGCCAGTTTCTTAGTAAATTAAATATTTTTTAATGTGTAAAAACATTAAAAATTTCCTACTAGTGCCTGTGTGTCTAAGAAAACGAGCTTAATTTGAAGACCCTCCTCGATCGGCTGCAGACGGGCGCAATCGGCGAAAACTCGCCATCCTCGGAATCTCGATCGGGGGGGCGGGACCAGTTTTGTGGGCGGGGCCAGCTTCAGCGAAATGATCTTTGAACCAGTGCTAAAGATCGCGGAAACTTGAATTATGCTGGACGTAATTTACGCTCAGTGTAAATCGAAATTCCGCGATCTTCTGCGCTGGTTCGGCCGGATTGCGCTGATAAAACCAGCGCAATCAAGCGGGAACTGTACCCCAACATCTAGTGTGTTACTGGTCCCTACAGACCAGAAGGTCCCAGGTTTGATCTCCGCCTTGTTACGAGGGCTACCAGCAATGGTGGGTGTTTTCAAGAGAGTAAAACTGAAAAACAAATGGGATGAGAAGGTTGTCCAAGAGGAAGGATTGAGTAGAATGGGCCTATATTCTCTGGAGTTTAGAAGAATGAGAGGTGATCTCATTGAAATGTATAAAATTCTGAGAAGGCTTGAGAGGGTAGATGCTGAGAGGTTGTCTCCCCGGCTAGAGAGTCTAGAACTAGGGGGCATAGTCTCAGGATAAGGGGTCGGCCATTTAAGACTGAGATGAGGAGGAATTTCTTCACTCAGAGGGTTGTGAATCTTTGGAATTCTCCACCCCAGAGGGCTGTGGATGCTGTGTCGTTGAATATATTCAAGGCTGAGATAGACAGATTTTTGGACTCCAAGGGAATCAAGGGATATGGGGATTGGGGGGGAGAGTGGAGTTGAGGTCGAAGACCAGCCATGATCATATTGAATGGTGGAGCAGGCTCGAGGGGCCGTATGGCCTACTCCTGCTCCTATTTCTTATGTTCTTGTTCTTATGTTCTACAGCACCTTTCATGACATCAGGACTTCCCAAAGTACTTTACAACTAATGAAGTACTTTTGAAATGTAGTCCCTGTTGTAATATAGAAAAAGCGGCAGAACTCCCCAGCTCCTCTTCGAAATGGCTTTTATGTCCACCTGAGAGGGCAGATGGGGCCTCGGTTTAACGTCTCATCCGAACGATGCCACCTGTGACAGATCAGCACTCCCTCAGCACTGAAGTGCCAGCCGAGATTATTTGCTCAAGTCTCTGGAGTGGGACTTGAACCCATGACCTCCTGACTCAGTGGCGAGAGTGAGGGGATAAAAAAATGAGTCAGCACTGCATTAAGGAAGTCTATTCCCCAGATCCACTACAATGTAGGGGATAAAATCTTTTTGAGAGTTAACAAAGAGTTTATTAAAACAGAATAAGAAGTAAATAAGAAAACACAAAAGCTGTACTCTGCACAACATAGGGCAAGGCCATCCAGGACAGACAGTCTACTTGATTGGCACCCCTGCCAGTGGACTCATTGTCCACCCCCTCCACCACTAGCGCACTGCAGCTGCAGTATGTCCTGTTTACAGGATGCACTACGGCAACTAATCAAGCTTACTTTGACAGCAACTCCCAGCTTCATGACATCTACCACTGAGAAAGACAAAGGCAGCAATGTCATGGGAACGCCATCATCCCCCAAGTTCCTTTCCAAGTCGCGCACCACCCTGACTTGGATCTATATCGCCGTTCCTTTGTACTTGTTGGGTCAATATTTTGGAATAGCTGACTTAACACCATCCTGGGAGCACCAGGACTCAGTGGTTCAATAAGGTGGCCCACCGCCAACTTCTCAGGGAAACTAAAATTGGGCAATAAATGCAGCCTTGCCACCACTGCCCAGCTCCCGAGAACAAATAATTTTTAAAAATGCTCATTCAAATACATAGATTGAAATATGCATCCTATAATTTTGCATTACATCAGATGTCACACGTATACAGCAGTGATTTTTAAACTTTTCTGCATGGGGGACTCCTGCAAGTATTGATACACTCCCGGGGATCATCTCAATAATGCTGACATTCATAAAACAAGAGTCTAAATGGAATAGAAAGTCAAAGGGATCTAGAGGTGCAGCACACAACAACAACAACAACAACTCGGGGGATGGGGTGGAGAGGAATACAAGAAAGTGATCAGAGATGGCCTTATCTGTGAATGACACGATGGGAGTCGAGAGGCCACGTGAGATGGCAAGGTCGAGGGGGTGGCCGTGAATATAGGTAGGGGAGTTTATTGGAGGGAGAGATTAAGGGCGGATAGGAGGGCAGTGAACTCGAAAGAAAGAGGGCATGATGAGTTGAGATGGAGGTTGAAATCACCGAGGACAAAAAGTCGTTCGGTGCAGAGGCTGAGGGAGGAAAGCAGTGACGATATCTCGGTGAGAAACTTGGTGTGGTACTTGGGTGGGCGGTAGAGAACGAGGATTTTGAAGGAGAGGCGAGAGGGGTGGAACAAGGTGAGATGCTCAAAGGGGGAGAAAGTACCAGAGGAGTAGGGGTCAGACCAAGGTGTGATTTGGTGATAAAGGCCACACTGCCACTGCGGCAATTTGGGTGGGGCAAGTGGTGGACGGTATAGCCAGGCTTCATTAAGGGGTAAGGTGTCATCACCCGTCAGCCAGGTTTCCGTCAAGGCCAGGATGTTGATGCAATCATCCACAATAGGCTCATGGATGGCAAGAGCTTTGTTCACAAATGAACGGACGTTCTGGAGGGAGATGCGGAGAGGGGCAGTGCTGGCTGATCCGTTGGCAGAGTCCACAGGGTCAGCGCTGGGAGGGGTGAGTGGGACGGGAAGGAGATTGGGCAGGAAGGTCGGTGAGAGTGTAGGATGGGGCAGTTGGGTTTCCTGCTCATAAGGAGACAGCGACAAGTGCCTCGATGGGCCTTTCGGAGGATGCCAAAAGAGGCACAAAGGGAAGCTGTAGGCTTATCCAATAAACTCCCCTACCCATATTCATGGCCACCCCCTCGACCTTGCCATCTCACGTGGCCTCTCGACTCCCATCGTGTCATTCACAGATAAGGCCATCTCTGATCACTTTCTTGTACTCCTCTCCACCCACATCCCCCTTCCCCCTCCCAACTCCACTTACTTCTGTGTTCGCTCCTGGAAAAAACTCTCTCCCAAGTCACTTGCAAAGGCACATTCAAATTCCCAACTGTCTAGCCTTTGGCCCTCTATTCACCACGACATTTCTGCAACTACCAATCTGCTCAATCACACCCTCACCTCCACCTTTGATGCCCTTGTCTCCATTAAAACCATTGCTCTCTCTCACCCTGATCGATCCCCCGATGTACGGCCCCCATCTCCACTCCCTTAAGTGCAGGGGACGCAGACTTGAAGGTTTGTGGCGGACAACTGGTTTAGCCATGGACCACATAAAGCACTATGGGGTCCTGCTCTCATCTGCCAAAACTGCTCACTATTCCAGGATCATCCTGGAATGCAAAGATAACCCCCGGCTTCTCTTCACTACAAACCTGGGACAGCGGCAGGAGATTAGGAAGGTCGAGGAGTGCTGACGGGCTGGGGTAGGGATTTTGGGGGGGGTGGTGAGGGGGCAGAATACCCGAGAGAGGAAAAATGAAAGGAGGCATGATGACAGGAGAGAGGGGCCTAGGAGGGGTAAAGAGAAAAGAAGCAAAAAGGGGAAAAAGGGGACATAAAAGCGATGGGCTTGGGTCTGGAGCTGCAGCCAAAATGCACACGCGTGTGGACGCAGAGAAACTCAAGTTACATATGCGTGATTACATATCAAGATTAGGATAGATATGACCTGGTAATAAAATCATTAAAGGTATTAATGCAGGTTAATAAGGCCATAAAAAAGCAAACAAAGCACTGGAATTCATTTCTAGAGAATTGAAAAGCAGAGAAGTTATGTTAAACTTGTACCAAACTTTGGTTAGATGGCACTTAGAGAATTGTGCACAGTTCTGGTCTCCATATTATAAAGAGGCTATAGAGGCATTAGAGAAGGTGCAAAAAAGATTTATAAGGATGATACCGGAAGGGAAAGGTTATAACTATCAGGAAAAGCTGAACAGACTGGGGCTCTTTTTTAAAGAAAAGGTGACCTAATAGAGCTCTTTAAAATTATGAAGAGGTTTAATTGGGTAGATGTAAAGAAGATATTTCCACTTGTAAGGGAGACTAAAACTAGGGGCAATAAATATAAGATAGTCACCAATAAATCCAATAGGGAATTGAGGAGAAACTTCTTTACCCAGAGAGTGGTAAGAATGCGGAACTCGCTACCACAAGGAGTAGTTGAGGCGACTAGCATAGATACATTTAAGGGGAAGCTAGATAAACATGAGGGAAAAACGAATTGAAGGAAATGCTGATAGGGTTAGATGAAGAGGGGTGGGAGGAGGCTTGTGTGAAGCATAAGCCTGTTTCTGTGCTGTAAATTCTATGTAATTTTATGTAATACATCCGGAGACCTCCAGCAGATACCGATACACGTCCGGGGACCTCTGCCAATACTGATCTGCTGTCTTAGATTTCAAAAGACAGTGTCAGCAACCCAAAGGAAAATAGTCCCATGGTTGTAGAATTTTTTATTATTATTAGTTTACAGAAATAACACGTTAGTAAATGAAGAAATATGGAGAAATATAGGGTGCAGAATTCTTCCAACATTGTGCTCGCAACGTGCCAACTGCCCATCCCCAGTAAGGTTAATCCCTTTGTGGAATTTCTGGGATGCTCACATGGACTCCAGGGTCGGCAGATAGCAGTTCTGCAATTTTACATTACACCTCATGATATATTTTAATAATCAGAGAGCATGGGAGAGACAAGGAGGCTGAGCTCTGGGTGGGAAGGGGTAAAAAAAAACAGTTCAAATCTCAATTCTTGGTTGAGTTTTATTAATTTTGTACTCAGGTTTGTGCTCATTGTCCCAATGAACTGACCTGCCTGAGCCACATTACTAATTCCTTTCAGAAATTCACTTCTGGCATCTCTCTTCACAACTCAGAGCTCCAGACCCTGGGGATTTCCTTATTCTCTGGACCCTATCCAATCATTAATGACCTTTTGAAGGAAAGATGCCCAAACTACACACAATATTCAAGTGTGGCCTTGCCACAAGGTCATAAATCAGATGCCCTGGAGATCACCCTAATATTTACTAGCATGATTGGTAATAGCTTCACTTTGGCTGGATACTTTCAGTCAATGGTTGCCAAATCTTTTTCTACCTTTGCTAATGGACACCTTTTATCACACAGATATTTCATGTTTCCTGTACATGCACAACCTTTACATTTATCCATTCCTTAGCCCATCCATTTAATTGGTCCGGATCCCTTTGAAAACTACTCATTTTTTACTGCCTGGTCCTCTTTTTCTATGCACCAAGTCTGTTTATCCTTCCTAAAGTGCACCAGGCTGTGAATGTTGGTCCACACAAGCCTGCACCAACTTTGTGCAGATCCACGGAAACTCTAGGCCAGTATGGTGACTCCATAAATGCTATCAGTTCTTCTTAACAGACACCCTTGAGTTATGGAAGAAGGGAATTGCCCAGCTTTTCCATTCTCTCTCACACAAAGATAACCTGGGCCAAAACTGTCAAAACTCTGGAGAAGCCAATCCCAACTGGGGTTTCTTATTAGGTCTCAGTTAGAAACCCAGTAGTCTTGTGTGGGAGGTATGACATTTCCCCTATATATATATTTGAATGCAGCTTACAGGAGAAAGAGTAGGTGGAGGAACCGACTGGCAGAGTATATTTGAACACTGCTCTTTGGGAACTAAATTGAAATACAGCCCAGCTGGCTGGAATCCCACTGCTGATTCTTGGTCCCAAGAGAAATGAGTTCAGCAAACCTAGCCATCGAGAGCTTTTCCATAAATCAACGCTAAATTGGCAACTGCGCAAGAATGGCTAGTGTGACGAATGTCACAAAGGTACAGCAGGGGCTGTTTTGCTGAGGTTAGGGTTAATGCGGATGGTTGACAGTAGAGAAGGGTTTTACTCCACATGTGACCCATGCTTGACATGAACCAGACCTGTTTGCCACGCAAACCAGAAAAAATGTTTCATTTCCATGGTTCACTTTAATTAAGCACAAAAATATTATCTTCCCTCCCTCCCACCCCCGCTCCCCTGCAAAGAAACAAGTTGATGGTGTACAGCAATATACTTCACTCTGAAGAAATGCATGTCCAACCCCTGTAGCAAATCACTTCTTCATGCATTTCTGTAACTTCAACATTCCAGATTGAGGCAGAATTAGTTTTTACAATTTTATTTTTTTTACATGCAATATTGTTGAGCCAATTCCCAAGTTTCCAGCAGATGTCACAAGTTTTATAATATGTTTTACAATAGTTACGTTTTAATTTAGATTTATTTGCAGAAAAAATGATTAAACAAAGTAAAAGTTATTGCAAATGTAATTCCATTTTAACGGTAAGTCTACAGTTGGGTTCTAGTACTATTTAAGTATTCTGGGCAAACTCAGTGTTTATCACAGTTGAATTCTGCAGGAAAGTTCACAGCTGGACCATTTTGTTTTCTGTATCTTACAAGAACTGCACATTTCAATTCACTTCTGAATATAACGCTATTCAATCTATTCCAAACAGAGAGGTCACAGCTGCTCATGTGCACCTGTTAAAGCCCAGCTCAAGCACTGAATGGACAAAGGCCAAGGAGCAGCTTGTTTGGCTCCTCTCTTTGAGTCAGGAATGCTGTGTGACAATGTAGGACTAAAATGGAAGGCAAAAATAAAAAAAAATAGGCTGGAGAAAACAAAACAATAGGAAGGAAGTAGAAAAGGCCATTTAGCCCATCAGGCCTTCCTTGCCCTTTAGGTTCTCTACTGGAACTCACAATGCTCATTTCTTCTTATTCTGGTTCCAAGACCATGGATGTTTCGATGACTGAAACAGCATAATGTGTAAATATTCTCTCAATGTGCCACTAAGCCATAGGGACCAAGAAGAACACAGTTCAATCGTTGATTTGTGCCGAGTAAACTGACTTCAGGTAGGTTTGCAGTGGGGGGGGGGCTACAATTGACTTGATTGGGTGGTTCCAAGAACTCCAGGGAACCTTGGATGTCAGGGGATATACGAGAATGGATTAGGAAAAAAAGGAGGGCTTTTGGCAGATACAAAAGGCTAAAGACGGAGGAAGCCCTAGAGGAGTACAAAAAGTGCAGGGGGATACTTAA
Organism: Heptranchias perlo; assembly: GCF_035084215.1. Lineage (NCBI taxonomy): Eukaryota > Metazoa > Chordata > Chondrichthyes > Hexanchiformes > Hexanchidae > Heptranchias > Heptranchias perlo. The sequence goes on from NC_090356.1 coordinate 27,954,298, forward strand.
AAAAGAAATTAGGAGATCAAGGAGGGGCCATGAAATAACACTGGCGAGCAAAATAAAGGAAAATCCTAAGATGTTTTATAAGTATATTAAGGGTAAGAGGATGACTAGGGAAAAAATAGGGCCCATTAGGGACAAAAATGGCAATCTGTGTGTGGAGCCGGCAGATGTAGGAGGGGTTCTAAATGAATTTTTTGCATCTGATTTCACTATGGAGAAGGACGATGTAGACATAGAAATACGGCAGGGGGACTGTGATATACTCGAACATATTAACATCGAGCGGGAGGAGGTATTGGCAGTTTTAGCAGGCCTAAAAATGGATAAATCCCCAGGCCCGGACGAAATGTATCCCAGGCTACTGTGTGAGGCAAAGGAGGAGATTGCGGGGGCTCTGACACATATATTCAGAACCTCTCTGGCCACAGGGGATGTGCCAGAGGACTGGAGAACCACTAATGTAATACCATTATTCAAGAAGGGGAGTAGGGAAAAACCGGGGAACTACAGGCCAGTGAGCCTAACATCAGTGGTAGGAAAATTATTGGAAAAAATTCTGAAGGACAAAATTAGTCTCCACTTGGAGAAGCAAGGATTAATCAGGGATAGTCAACATGGCTTTGTCAAGGGAAGATCATGTCTGACTAATTTGATTGAATTTTTTGAGGGGGTGACTAGGCGTGTGGATGAGGGTAACGCAGTGGATGTGGTATACATGGATTTCAGTAAGGCCTTCGATAAAGTCCCCCACAGGAGACTGGTCAAGAAGGTATGAGCCCTTGGAATCCAGGGTGCCTTGGCACTTTGGATACAAAACTGGCTTAGTGGCAGAAGGCAGAGGGTGATGGTCGAAGGTTGTTTTTGTGACTGGAAGCCTGTGGCCAGTGGGGTACCACAGGGATCGGTGCTGGGTCCCTTGCTGTTTGTGGTCTACATTAATGACTTGGATATGAATGTAAAAGGTATGATCAGTAAGTTCGCTGATGATACAAAAATTGGTAGGGTGGTAAATAGCGAGGAGGATAGCCTCAGTCTGCAGGACGATATAGATGGGTTGGTCAGATGGGCGGAACAGTGGCAAATGGAATTTAACCCGGAAAAGTGCGAGGTGATGCACTTTGGAGGGACTAACAAGGCAAGGGAATACACAATGAATGGGAGGACCCTAGGCAAGACAGAGGGTCAGAGGGATCTTGGTGTGCAAGTTCACAGATCCCTGAAGGCGGCGGAACAGGTAGATAAGGTGGTAAAGAAGGCATATGGGATACTTGCCTTTATTAGCCGAGGCATAGAATATAAGAGCAAGGAGGTTATGATGGAGCTGTATAAAACACTGGTTAGGCCACAGCTGGAGTACTGTGTGCAGTTCTGGTCGCCGCACTACAGGAAGGATGTGATCGCTTTGGAGAGGGTGCAGAGGAGATTCACCAGGATGTTACCAGGGCTGGAGCGCTTCAGCTATGAAGAGAGACTGGGAAGATTGGGTTTGTTTTCCTTGGAGCAGAGGAGGCTGAGGGGGAACATGATTGAGGTGTACAAAATTATGAGGGGCACAGATAGGATGGATACTAAGGAGCTTTTTCCCTTCGTTGAGGGTTCTATAACAAGGGGACATAGATTCAAGGTAAAAGGCGGGAGGTTTAGAGGGGATTTGAGAAAGAACTTTTTCACCCAGAGGGTGGTTGGAGTCTGGAACTCACTGTCTGAAAGGGTTGTGGAGGCAGGAACCCTCACAACATTCAAGAAGCATTTGGATGAGCACTTGAAATGCCATAGCATACAAGGCTACGGACCAAATGCTGGAATATGGGATTAGAGTAGACAGGGCTGATGGCCGGCGCGGACACGATGGGCCGAAGGGCCTCTATCCGTGCTGTATAACTCTATGACTCTATGACTCTAATTAGTCATTGACCCATTGCTGGTTGAAGGCACATCTATGGATAGGATCAGGATGTTCTCTCATTGTCAAAGAGCCAATGGACAGTCAGGGGGAGAAATTCAAACTCATTGCGCTCGTTTTCTGGGTGGAAAACGGGGGCAAAAATGAACAATTTTGCAGGGCTATGTCCTGCACCCCAAGGTTGCCTGAAAGATGTCTGACCCGATATTGGGTTGGGTGATTTTTAGGCCCCTCTAGCGACTGCCTAAAACAGGCATTAAGCCCTTTGCAAATGTTAATTGGAGGCCTAATGCGTGGACCCATTCCCAGGTGCCCGGCCTGCTCTGTTAAGGATTACTTGGTCTACATATGGCCTAACCGGTAGTCCTCCAAGGTAGTTTTTTTATATCCTGGTTTTGTATTGTACCAAATACTTCTTTGAACACTTCCCACTATTTGCCTGTAGGTTTACCCATTAACAGCTCAGCCCAGTTTACTGTGGACAATTCATTTCTCATTCCTTGAAAGTTTACCTTACTTAAATTTAAAACCTTGGTTTAAGAGTCTCCCTGCTCCCTCTCAAATCTAATATCAAATTCAATCATATTATGGTCACTGTTTACCTTAATGTGAAGTGCTCCTCCCAGCTCCCTGATGGTACTGTAGGCCACTGCCGCAGTGGAAAGCAAGGATTTCAATAAGGGTGATTGGGCAGTGGAAACACTATGGGTAGAGTTAAGGGAGAGCAAACAATGCAAGATTCTGGTAGGAGTTGTCTACAGACCTCCTGATAGTAGTGCTGCAGTGACGGGATGTGTAAATACAGAGATCAGGGAAGCATGTAGCAAAAACAAGGTGGTTATAATGGAAGACTTTAATTTGGATATAGACTGTGAGAAGCAGATCAGCTCAAGTAGCAAAGGCAATGAATTTCTAAACTGTATTTGGACAGTTTCCTAGAACAATATATTTTAGAACTGAAAAGGGAACAGGCCAAACTGGATTTGGTAATGTGTAATAAATCAGAATTAGTTAACAATCTGACAGTGAGGTAACATCTTGCAAATAGCGCCCATAATATGATTGAATTTGATATTAGATTTGAGATGGAGAAGAGAGAATCTTAAACCAAGGCTTTAAACTTAAGTAAGGTAAACTTCAAAGGGATGAGAAATTAGTTGTCCACAGTAAACTGGGCTGAACTGTTAATGAGTAAACAAACAGGCAAATAGTGGGAAGTGTTCAAAGAAATGTTTGGCACAATATAAAACCAGTAATATCCCTAAAAGGCAACAGTTCTACTTGTGTAATTAAGCAACCATGTTCAACAAATAAGGTAAGAGACAATATCAAGCTAAAAGAAAAGGATTACACAAATGCAAGGAAAAGTGGAAATCCAGCAGACTGCGAGAACTACAAAAAGCAACAAAGGGACACAAAGAAAGTGATGGGGTGAAAAAACTGGAATATGAAAAAAAACTTGAAAGGGATATCAAAGCTAGGACCAAAGGTTTTTATAAATATATTAAGAGAAAGAGTATTAAGGTAAAGGAAAATGTGGGCCCATTAAGGATAAATGCAGATGAGACTATAATGGATAATAAGGAAATGGCAGACTTGTTAAATGAGCACTTAGTATCCATTTTCAGAATGGAGGAAGAGGACAAAATACCAGGGTACAAGGGAAGCTAAAAATAAGTCAAGGGGAAGAACTTAATGGATTTAATACAAGTAACAGAGAAAATAATGGGACTTAAGATAGACAATTCTCAAGGACCTGATATTTTCCACCATAGGGTATTAAAAGAGATAGGTAAGGAAATTGCTCTCTAGATGTAGAAATTGTGCCTTTGGATTGGAAAATTACAAATGTCACTCCATTATTTAAGAAGGAAGGGAGGGAGAAACCAGGTAACTGCAGACTTGTTAGTTTAACATCAATTGTGGGGAAGTTAATGGAATCTATCAACAACAACAACAGCAACTTGCATTTATATAGCACCTTTAACGTAGTAAAACATCCCAAGGCACTTCACAGGAGCGATTATCAAACAAAATTTGTCACCGAGTCACATAAGGAGAGAGATGGGTATTAAGAAGCATCTTAAAGGAGGAGAGAGAGGTAGAGGGGTGGAGAGGTTTAGGGAGGGAATTCCAGAGCTTAGGGCCTAGGCACCTGAGGGCACGGCCGCCAATGATTGAGCAAAGAAAATCAGGATGCTCAACAGGCCAGAATTGTAAGAGCGCAGAGATTTTGGAGGGTTGTCAGGCTGGAGAAGGTCACAGAGATAGGGAGGGGTGAGACCATGGAGGGAATTGAAAACAAGGATGAGAATTTTAAAACTGAGGCGTTGCCAGGCTGGAAGCCGATGTAGGTCAGTGAGCACAGGGGTGATGGGTGAACAGGACTTGGTGTGACTTAGGATACGGGCAGCAGAGTTTTGGATGAGCTCAAGTTTATGGAAGGTGCAAGGTGGGAGGCCAGCCAGGAGAGCATTGGAATAGTCAAGTCTAGAGGTAACAAAGGCATGGATGAGAGTCTCAGCAGTAGATGAGCTGAGACAGGGGCGGAGATGGGCGATGTTATGGAGGTGGAAGTAGGCGGTCTTGGTGATGGAGAGGATATGGGGTCGGAAGCTCAGCTCAGGGTCAAATAGATTGCTAAGGTTGCGAACGGTCTGGTTCAGGCTCAGACAGTGGCCAGGGAGAGGGATGGAGTCAGTGACTAGGGAACGGAGTTTGTGGCGGGGACTGAAGACAATGGCTTTAGTCTTCCCAATATTTAATTGGAGGAAATTTCTGCTCATTCAATACTGGATGTCAGACAAGCAGTGTGACAAATCGAAGGCGGTGGAGGTGTTGGCAGAGATGGTGGTGAGGTAGAGCTGGGTGTCGTCAGTGTACATGTGGAACCTGATGTGTTTTTGGATGATGTCACCGAGCGGCAGCATGTAGATGAGAAATAGGAGGGGGCCAAGGATAGATCCTTGGGGGACTCCAGAGGTAACGGTGTGGGAGCAGGAAGAGAAGCCATTGCAGTCGATTCTCTGGCTACGACTGGATAGATAGGAATGGAACCAGGCCAGGGCAGTCCCATCCAGCTGGACAACGGCGGAGAGGCATTGGAGGAGGAAGGATATATTGGTCTTGGAAGGAATACAACGCAGATTCACAAGAATGGTGCCAGGGCTTAAAGGATTAAATTATGAGGACAAGTTGCATAAACTTGGCATGTATTCTCTTGAGTTTAGAAGGTTGAGAGATGATCTATTTGAAGTGCTTAAAATTACAAAGAGATTCAATAGACTATTTCCTCTGATGGGGGAATCTAGAACAAAAAGGAATTGTCTTAAAATTAGAGCTAGGTCATTCAGGAGTGAAATTAGGAAGCACTTTGTCAATCAAAGGGTAGTGTATAGGCAGTTCTGACAAAAGGTCTTTGACCGGTATCGTTAACTCTGTTTCTTTCTCCACAGATGCTGCCTGACTTGCTGAGTATTTCCAGCATTTTCTGTTTTTATTTAAGTGGAAATCTATAACTCGCTCCCCCAAAAGGCTGTGGATGCTGCGACAATTGAAATTTTCAATATCAATATCAATCGATAGATATTTTTTTGGGTGAGGGTATCAAGGAATATGGAGAAAAGGCAGGTAAATGGAGTTGTGGTACAGATCAGCCACAATCTAATTGATTAGCAGAACAGGCTTGAGGGGCTGAATGGGCTACTCCTGTTCCTATGGTCCTTTATGCGTGACATTGTTAATGGGGAGAGAGCAGACATGTCCAATTTCGCATTAAGAAAGTGTGAACTGTGGTTAATGAGGCATTGTCATTGACTGTTGCATTTGCTTTTGGGACAGTAAAGACTTCTGCCATCTCACAGTGGGGGAGATAGGCCTATATCTGTTGTTTTTTTCAAATAACATATAGGTTGAACATGACACCACCAGAGGCTTGATGCTGACCAGTAGCCCCTATTATACCTCAGTAGTTCCAGACATAACTAGAGTATTGTAAACAATTTTACAACACCAAGTTATAGTCCAGCAATTTTATTTTAAATTCACAAGCTTTCGGAGGCTACCTCCTTCCTCAGGTGAACGATGTGGAAATGAAATCCTCGAAACTTGTTTTGCACTCTGTTTTACACTCTGACCGATCGATCAGATATTTTAGGGTGTTACCTCTTAATAATACTCTTTTGGCTTCTTATCATTTTCATGGATTTCATTTCCACATCGTTCACCTGAGGAAGGAGGTAGCCTCTGAAAGCTTGTGAATTTAAAATAAAATTGCTGGACTATAACTTGGTGTTGTAAAATTGTTTACAATTGTCAACCCCAGTCCATCACCGGCATCTCCACATCATAACTAGAGTAGTTTGTGCAGAGTAACCATGTAGTCTTTTGGTGGCGGCTCTTGAAAGAGGGTTAATGCAAGGTGATGCTAATATATTCATGATAGCTATGCACAATTCATAGTGCTAATATACTTCTTTTGTGAAAATGGCTACATGTTTGATGAGACCTATTTGTTGCATTTACTATCTCTACACAAAATGCTCTATTGCTCCACAGGATGTGCTCAGTTGGTTGAGATTGGTTGTGGCTCATCTTTCACGCAAAGCAGATAACTTATCTGAGATCAGTCAAATCAGAACTCAGAGATGAACATATGCTTCGGATCAGCAAATCCAAATACATTGAGGAATGTATTTAAGCACTCAGACCACCGAAAACGCCAGTGAGAGCACATTAAAAATCAGCCTCCTTCCGATTACATTAACCTATGTAATTGATTGCAGTGCTACACGATGTCGGTCACAGTGCGCCACATTTTACTGGAGCAGGGCATCGAACCGCGTCCACCATTAGTTACACTTGCCCCTGCATCCTTCAGCTCAAAAAAAATTTTGCCCACAAAGCTGCTGAAAGTGTGAGCTGATAACAGGGCAGTGAGGGAAACAGGACATCCGGGACCTGAGTGAACAGGGCAAGCCACGGGGTATCTCCTTAACCAATGAAATATAAGGATTGGGAAATAAACAGCGGAAGGACTGAAATGGAGGGTGAATTAAAGGGGGTGAATTCAATGTCAAATCGGGCACAGAAAGAGAAATAAAGAGAGGGAAAGAAAGATTGGATTAAGAGAGAGATAAAAGAGATAGAAAGGAAAAGTAAGAAAAATAATTTTTAAATTAAAAATTTGACATTTTTTAAATCTCCTAAAACAATTCATAACCTGAAAGAATCAGACTTCCAAGTTATAATAGCTTATTTTCAGTGCCAGAGAGGTTGATTGGCAGTCATCAATACTTATCACGTCACTAAAAGAGTACTTGCGCTACTAATTACTAGCCCTAAATATCTGCGGCGGGTTTAGTTTGTATCTACTGCGCAAATACAGCAACTTCACGACATTCAATGCCTGTCAATGGTGAGGCAGACGGTGAGATGCTGTTTTAGCGAAGGCGGATCAGCACAACTCAGGCAGCAACTTTTGGATATTTGAGTTTAATGCGCATCTGCCCCTCACTTGAAATTGCTGTATCATTTACGCATAAATAACAGCGAGCACCATTAGTGTCACCGTTAATTAGACAGCAAAATCTGACCCTATAGCTTGTACAGCAAACTAACTCTTGCTAAGCAGGAACTCAATATAATATGCAGGTTCTGCATATCTATCTGGACTATCTCTTAGACACTGACCTACCTGTGTGCAAGGTGTTCAGATCCTGCACAATTTGTTGCATTGAAGGTGTAGGAGGCTTTGTGGTGTTTCAATGCAACAAAAAAGTGTACTCAGATCTCCTTGCTCCTATCTTATAGGGAAAGAATTCAGATCTAGGATGGTGCTCACTAAGTCTCACTCGCTTCACTCAGATGTCAGTGCTTACAGAGCATTATTACTTTATAAACTGTAATACTAAAGGAGAAACAAAGTCAGCCACCAGATTCAGTGATAGCCTCTTCCGTACTACAACCTCCAATTCTCTCTAAGTACTTCACTGAAGGGAGCCTGATACTCACTCCTTTATTGATGTCAGTTCCTGGAGGCTGGTTGTCCATTTCCTGTGGCTGTGGAAGCTGGGCAATTCAATGCAATCTACAAGTTTGCAGTCTTTTATTACAATATATATAAAAAAATAACTTCCATGCATTTCATCTCTTTTACTCGAGGTTTAATTCAGAATTACTGCAACTTCAACCCATGCCTTACATTGCACCCTGTCGATGTGAGAATGGACTGTGGCTTCGAGCACTTTATCTAGAATTAGATCCATCAATGTGGCTTTCTTATGGTTTTCTGTATTATGGTATGTCAGCATTACTGCATGTTAAGTTATACAAACCAGAGACCTCATTTATACTCCAATGATTCAATGGCTGAACATGCTGCATAATGTGATACAAAGTTAAAAGGACCATAAGGCCCCAAGTTTGCTAATATCTGTTAGGAAAGAAAGAACTTGCATTTATATAGCGCCTTTCACGACCTGAGGACATCCCAAAGCATTTTACAGCCAATGAAGTACTTTTCTTTTTGAATTGTAGTCACTGTTGTAATGTAGGGGAATGTGGCAGCCAATTTACACACAACAAAGTCCCACAAGCAACAATGACCTATTATAACCTGTGATGTTGGTTGAGGGATAAATATTGGCCAGGACATTGGGGAGAACTCCCATGCTCTTCTTCAAAATAGTGCCATGGGATTTTTTTACATCCACCTGAGGGGACAGACAGGGGCCTTGGTTTAACATCTCATCTGAAAGACAGCACCTCTGACAGTGCAACACTCCCTCAGTACTGTACTGTAATGTCAGTCTAGATTATGTGCTCAAGTCTCTGGAGTGGTGCGACTTGAACCCACAACCTTCTGACTCAGAGGCAAGAGTGTTATCACTGAGCTACAGCCAACACCTTGATGTTTCAAATTCAGCATCCCTGAACTGGGGAGGGCAACAATCGACCAGGGCTCCTGCTGCTGATCAACATTCAGTGATTGCTGCCATGTTGGGCATCGAATGAGAACGGGTTTGGGCTCAGTTTTGATAACCACATAATAAAATAGCCAACCTACTCACTGCAAAGGCTCTCACTTAAAGACCATATAGATAAAGTACTCCACCCTAGTATGATCCCCAAATTCAGGAGAAAAAGGAAGGAAAGGGCAGATCGAAATATACACTTGTTAAACTACAGTACTAAGAACAATTATTGAAGTCGTTTTTTTATTATTTACTGTCAGCTACTAGTTATCACTCAGGAAGTGCAAATTATAGTTTGGTGGGAAATATCTATTTGAGCAAATCAACTCCCAAAAGAGACACACTGCCCCAAGCAACAAACTAAGATTTAACAGAAGAGATTACTTAGGTTATTATTAAAACAATCCTTAAATCACCATTATTTTTTTAATGCCTCCTTGGTTTTGAAGCTTAAAAAAAAAGTTTAATCCTTGAAAATAGTCACACGTAGATAGACCATTCCAACCATTATATTTTAGGGATATGTGAGACTAGCTGATGCATTGGGTTACATTTCTTTTTGCCTCTGGGACCTGGGATTAAATTTGACCATGGCTGATGTGAAAAGGCTGCCTCTCTTGCCAGCTGTAAGGATTCTAAGTGAATCCATTTGGCTGATTTTAACCTAGTTCATAATGGGAATAAAACACCAGTCAAAAGCACCCATAATGTGGTATTAAATTTTAAAATTCTCATCCTTGTTTTCAAATCCCTCTATGGCCTTGCCCCTCCATATCTCTGTAAACTCATCCAGCCCTACAACCCCTCAAGACCCACTGATGTGTAGAAGTGTAGCACATTCATTATTTTAGATTATTACATGAAGACAAGTAGTATTAAAGCAGCCCTACAACCCTCTGTGATCTCTGCGTCCTCCAATTCTGGCCTCTTGCGCATCCCCAATTTTCATCACCCACCATTGGCGGCCGTGCTTTCAGCTGCCTGGGCACTAAGCTCTGGAATTCCCTCCCTAAACCCCTCCACCTCTCTCCCTCCCTCTCCTCCTTTAAGACTCCTTAAACCTACCTCTAGGACCAACCTGTCCTAATATCTCCTTACATGGCTCAGTGTCAAACTTTGTTTGATAACACTCCTGTGAAGCGCCCTGGGACGTTTTACTATATTAAAGGCGCTATATAAATGCAAGTTGTTATGGCAAACTGGGCAGAGTGCCCTCAAAGATGGCTGTTTTGGGAGCAACAGTAGGGGTGCACTTTGAGATTTGGATCAGGACAGGCTGTTAATGCAATGTAGAGGGAGCTCTACCCTGTATCCAACATGCTACACCTGACCGAGGAGTGCTCAGTGGCCAAGACTGGGTGTCAAAGTAGAGATTTGTTCCAACCACTGATATCGCTCATGGGTTCTTGAGTTAGGAATGGAGCAACACACAGGGCATCCAAAAGAGACAAATTTTTGCTGTTGAACACTTTATAGCTGAATGGTGCTACATGATGCCAACTCTTACCCATTACGAATTTGCTTCTCTCGTAGATAGATTTGCGGTTTCGGTGCCGTCAGTGGCTCCTGTAAGCGGTTTTAGTGTCTTATTATTACGGGACTTGGCTCACGCTGCCCAAAACTACTTGTATGATATCATAAGCCAGGGACATAACAATAGCATCCCCTTGTAATCTGTACCAGATAGTCCTGTCTTTCGCACAAGTATTTCCTCAACCTCTGTGAAGGCAGACTGAGCAAACATTTGGTGAGATGAGGTTTGATACAAATTGTAAGTTGTTTTATTTCACATCAGGTGAACATATAGAGCAACAGTTATGATTGGTTTCACCTATTTCAATTAATAACAACAACAACTTGCATTTATATAGCACCTTTAATGTAGTAAAACATCCCAAGGTGCTTCACAGGAGCGATTATCAAATAAAATTTGACACTGAGCCACATAAGGAGATATTAGGACAGGTGACCAAAAGCTTGGTCAAAGAGGTAGGCTTTCAGGAGCGTCTTAAAGGAGGATAGAGAAGTAGAAAGGCAGAGGGGTTTAGGTGGGGAATTCCAGAGCTTAGGGCCTAGGCAGCTGAAGGCACGGCCGCCAATGGTGAAGCAATTAAAATCAGGGATGCGCAAGAGGCCAGAATTGGAGGAGCGCAGAGATCTCGGAGGGTTGTAGGGCTGTTTGAACAAAACTTGTCTTCACGTAATAATATAAAATAATGAACATGCTACACTTCTACACATTAGGGGTCTTACTTAATTTAAACAGAACAGATCCTCTGCATTCTGCCCTAAAACTCAGAGCTTGCCTTTTCTGGGGCATTTCTGCCTCAGCAGCTTCTCTCTTGCAAAAGCTACTCCCACCCCTTTTATCTCTCTCCACAAACAGAGATCAAAAGGGTTTTTCAACACAATGAGTGTGAGGTGTTTTTTCGACAAGCTATCAAATTGCTTATTGTTTAGTCTCTGGGGAGAGCAACTTGCATTTAGCCTATTAACCAACTTTTGCCTCGGAACTTCCCCACCCCCCAAACTTGAAAAAATATTAAAAGTAACTCATTTTTAAATCCCTTCTGTAGAAAAATGCTCAAAACATCCTGAAATGTGACACCACCTACCCACCACATCAGCTAATTTCACTACATGAGGTGACATTTTAATTATATGAAGTTCCAGTTCTCAAATGGTCATTGACTAAAACATTCTTCTGTACTGTTAAAAAGCTAATTACATAGGGGTAGATTTTCATCTTCTCCACCTGAAATCAATCAGACGGGTTCTATAAAGGGGGGGGGCAATCTGCCTTGCCAGATTACCACCCAGGTGATGAAGAATGAATATCTACCCCATAGCTTCAAAGTACGCCAACACTGCAATTGTGATGCTATTTTTTCATGTAATAAATACTGATTCAGATTAATTATTGACAGTTAATTTATACTGACTACTCTTTTGGACCAATCGTTCCCAAAATGGATATTTTTGTTAGGCAAGAGTAGTTAGGGTTACAGAACCAAAGTGGGTAGATGGAGTTAAGATACAGATCAGCCATGCTTGGATGTGCTCTTGAAGTGCCGTAACCTACAAGGCTACGGACCAAGAGCTGGAAAGTGGGGTCAGACTGGATGGCTCTTTTTCGGCCGGCACAGACACGATGGGCCGAATGGCCCCCTTCTGTGACGTAAATTTCTTTGATTCTATGATCTAATTGAATGGTGGAACAGGCTCGAGGAGCTGAATGGCCCACTCCTGTTCCTATGCTCCTAATCCTTGCATCCACTGAAAGGGAATCAACTCAGACCAGTAACACAGTAATAGGGGAAGACCTTCAGTCCATCTAGCCCACCTATCCACAGTATTCCCTTGGTGCATTTCTAATAACCCTGTATCTCGTTTGTTGGCAAGAACCTGTTTAATTCCTTGCTGAAACCCATTAGCGTTCCTTGTTCCACCACTTAATTTGGGTGTTGAACTGTCCTGGGTAGAACAAATTTTAAGTGACTGGAAAATGCACCACTACTAAGACTCCTAGGTCTTTTTCACCTCATCTGCAGCTAGTTCTGCACCACTTGTTGAGTACATGTATTGCCCATGTTTTCTTCCCATGTACAGTACTTTACAACTGTCTATATTAAATGTCATCTGCCTTTGTTCTGCCCGCTTACATATTTTGTTCAGCTCTTTCTGTAATTTCTGAGCTGCCTCTTTCGATTCCACTGCCCCTCATGGTTTAGTATCATTTACAAATTTGGCCAATTTGCATTGGGTTTCTGAGTTCAACTGAATGAGGTGAATTAGGAACGGTAGTGGTCCCAACACCGGTCCCTAGGGCACCCCACTCAGTACTTACTCCATCCCAACATCACTCCTCCAACAAGTATTCATTTGTTTCTACCCTCCAGTCAATGTTTTAATCCATACCCAACATTTCTCCTGAATCCCCACTGCTTTGAGCTTAACCAACAGCCTTTCATGTGGAACTTTGTCAAACGCTATCTGGAAATCTGGGTGCAACACGTTGTGGGGCGTACCACAGTCACTTCCTCAAAGAAGTCAAGGAGGTTCATCATACAGGATCCATATTGACTGCTTTTAAATGTCATTATTATACAGATAATCTTCAAGTTTACACCTGATAATCAAATCTATTATTATACAAGAGACTGCAGTAAAATTAATAGATCTGCAGTTGCTTGAATATGTGCTGTTGCCCTTTTTGAATATGAACACCATGTTAGCCTGTTTCCAATCTACTGGTACCTCCCCAGTGTCCAGTGACTCCCTCATAATGATTATCATTGCATCCCAAATCTCCACCCTAGTCTCCTCTGTCACTCGGATAAATACTATCTGTGAGGATTTGTTGTTTTGGAGTCCTTTTGGCCTGTCCCTTCCATCTCAACTGTATCAAAGTCCTTAATTTTACTTGGGATAACTGAGTTTGGAGAGGGTTTGTTACTCATGCCTTCTCCTGTGAATACTTGGTTTGCATGCGTGGATCAGGAGGCAAGAAATGCATAATGATGGCTGGGGCTTTTATTCCAGTGAATGGGCAGAAAATTGCAGAAGGACAAGGCCTGCGTTGAGTGGTGCAGGGCCAATTTAGTAATGCAAACAGATGCCCAAATCTGTGCAGCAGGGAAGGTTTGCGGAGTGTTGCCTTGCATTAGTATACATCCACAGTTGACCATTTTGCCGCGCTGTCAAGGAAGATGACGACAACAGCTTATTACATTTACATAGCACCTTTATTGTAGAAATATTAATGAGGAATCACCTTGTTGGCCCACCTTCCAGTGCATTCTTGGTAATATTCCCCTTTGACAGGACAACAAGTCTGTCATAACTTTGCAATGAATTTTGACCAAAAAATGTAAGCACAAATTAAAAATGTCAGGAGTAACAAACCCACTGTAAATTTGTATTCTTGCCAAAAAAAATCTTTCTCTCTTTCAGTAACTCTAAATGTTGCATTCACATTGTCTTCTCCCACATTAATCTGATATTTCCCACTGATTTACTTTGCTTTTCAGCGATAGGGTAACCGACACTAGAGAGGAAACTTATTAGTGAGAAATAATAGGCTTGGAATTGAACATTAGCCAAAGTACTTTGTGGCAGAAATATTTTTGTGACATGATACAGAATTTTGCTACTGACTGGAGCTCTAGTTGATCGTGCTTACCTGCAATCCTGACAGATAAATATTACAGTCATGGTGAAAGTGCCCGTGAGAGTAATTGGTCCAGAACAAATGTAACCAAATTGGTGTAAAGCACCAATGGTGAATTGGTGTAAAGCATCAATTCACCAGGGAGACAACAAAGTGCACAAATTTGGAAACAATTGATAATTAAAAATTTCAGTATTGTCTTTTCAATGTTTATAACATTGCAACTTTGCTGATTGGCACAGGGCCAATTTAGTAATGCAAACAGATGCCCAAATCTGTGCAGCAGGGAAGGTTTGCAGAGCATTGCCTTGCATTAGTATACATACACAGTTGACCATTTTGCCCAAGCCGTCAAGGAAGATGACAACAACAGCTTATTACATTTGTATAGCACTTTATTGTAGAAAGCATCCCAAGGCACTTCACAGGTGTACGAAAAACAAACGCCAAGACAAAGAGGGAGAGATTAGGAAGAGTGCCCAAAAACTTGGTCGAAAAAGTGAATTTTAACCAGGATCTTAAAATTCTAGGGGGTGATGAAGAGACCTAGGATCTTAGGGAGGGAATTCTAGAAAATGGGACCCAGGTGGCAAAGAATGGGGCGAAGGGGGGTTGAGGGAAATTCACACAAGGCCAGCGTCAGAGGAACATAGGAACAGAGTGTGCTAGAGGTACTGTTCTGAAAGTGATACCAAGTTAAAGCATATGTTGTAAACCAAACTAATCATTGTTTCTTTCCTTTCTGGTTATATTATTCATGCTTATGAAAAGATTTACCTGAGATGTATGATAGAGAGATCAGGAGTGTTCAGAAATATGTCATATTACTTTCAGTACATATCTTGAATAGTACAAAGAGTAAATTGTTCACTTTCTGGCCTGCTATCTCAGATTACTTCATACGTAGGGTCACCTTTCTTTTCATGGGGAGTGTATCCTGGCTAATGGAAGTGGACTTCTGCATTGGGTACAAATGCAGCTGGAGCAAGCGTAAATTATAACAATGGGTAACCTTCAAAAAATATAACAGGCAAAACCCTAATTTCCCCCCACCCCAAAGCTACTAATCAGAAACCAGCAACGCCACAAAACTGACCGAATGGCTCAAAATGGCTCATTGGTGTTTGACTGTCATTTTCCTTCTTCACTCAGGTGGTTTGTCAATACATCGAATTGGTGATTTACTGCTAGAAGTGTCTGAAAGAAGTTTCTCCTGGTTGCTGATATCCAGCTGCTGTGGACAAATTGAGTGAGATGCATCATAGGAGTTGCAGTTTTCACTCTACTTGTGTGATGAGAATACATCGAGTATGCCACAACAACCCATCACGACATCAAAGTGCACCATGACAACCACACCACATAACAACCAGGTGGCATGGGATAAAAGAGTTATAGTATCTGTAGAGAAATGCTATGAGACATTATGGGAGTTGTAGATTTTTCATCTTGTTTCTTTGGAACTGCAATACGAGAGTTAACATATAAATTTACCTAGGTGCAAGGGAGGGAAAGGTATTATATAAAAACTCAACTAAATGTTAAGAGATTTTTTTTGTGCTACTGAGGACTGCTGGAACCAGAGGAGATTGTTTGTGAGGAAATTTGATCCAAACCTTAGACACTGAAGCCATAGTCACTTGGTCAGCAAGACCAGGACCATAATGAACAAATACGTGTTCAGGTGTGGGTCATTGGAAATTCAACAGGGCGATTCTCCCCGAGCAAAACTGCACTACGTTTCAGCAAGAACAACAAGTCCACCATGGGAAGTAAAGGGGAGAATCATGAAGATCACTGAGAAATAGGAAGGTTCAGGAAGGAGGAGGGAAGCACAAGACATTTGCTTCTTAAGTAAATACTGCCAAACCACGATGTGAGATGGAGCAAAACCAATTATAATGTAAATAACTGGGAATAAGAGGTTTTGGAGGATAGAAGAAGTAGGCGAACAATATATATTGAAATACATAGAAGGAACAGACCATTTACTAAACCAGTCCATGTCAGTGTTTACCCTCCACGTGATCAAATAGTTCTAATCATATTTACTCACCCTGTTCCCAAGTCCCTTCAACCCCTTTTCCTTCATCCACCATCCAATCTAATCTTCAATGTTGACATAGTTTCTGCCTCAACCACTAACCCTGAAAGTGAATTCCACAGCCTCACAACTCTCTGTGTGAAGAAGTTTCTCCTGCCCTCTGTTCTGTATCTTACATTTAATTTTGTATCTATGGCCCCTCATTCTAGACCCCTCAACTACAGTAAACAGTCTGATTCTATCTACCCTGTCCCATCCTTTCATAATTTTAAAAGCTATCATATTGCCCCGTAATTGGAGTCATTCTAATGAAAAAAGACCAAATTTTCATGTCTTTCTTCGTATTTGTATTTCCTTATACCAGGCAGCATTCTGGTGAATCTGCACTGAACCTTTCCCTAAAACCTCAATATCCTTCCTGTATCATGACTGCGCCCGGTACTCTGCGGTTTTACATAGGCTCATTACTGCTTCTTGGCCTTTACATTCTGTACCTGGAGCTGAAACCTAAAATTCTATTAGCTCTTTTTACAACCTTATTAACCTGAGGTGCTGCCTTTAATGTCCTGTACCCCCAAATCCAACATGCTCTTCCACAGCACTGAGCCTACTTCCATTCAGAGTATAATCACTGCTCTTATTTTTTAAAACCAAAATGCATCACCTCGCACTTACTGACATTGAATTCGATCTGCCCATTCTCATCAATAATCCTTTGCAGTTTCCTTTGGTCTTTTAAAGAATTAACTGTATCTCCTATATCGGTATAAAATTTTTATGTCATTTATATATTTAGTCAGTGGATGTTACTACAGCAATGGGCAAAGCACCAATACCATTAGGCTGCAACAGACCTCAGTAAATATTAGAAACTGCATCTCCCAAGACCCAGACTACTAGTGAGCAATATGATACACCTGCCCACATGACGCTGGCTAGACTTGGCGTTTGCAGCTGTGGTCCTTGGGGCAAGAGGTGTTATGTGCAGGGCCACTGACTTAGAGTGGCCAAATAAATCAAATTCACTATTATGTGGAGTTTTTAAATTGGTGTTTGTGGGATAGAATTCCACAACTTCATCTGTAATTCAGTGAAAAGTAAAAATAATGCTTATGCTTCACATCGGCCAGCAGCATTTCCCCTTCCCTCCCAAGAGGGGAAAAGGCCCTTAAGGTTAGGAGGTAAAGATGCCTCACTTCTCTTCTGCATGTGAGGAAGAGGAATAACCAAATTAGAGGTTTCTGACATGCAAGCAAAATTATGTTAAAAGACCCCAGTCCCTATAGCATTGCTCAGCATGGTTTCCAGTATTCAAGGCCTGTGGAATTGGATCTTGCGGTTTATAATCCTTCAGAATTTTTACAGATTACTAAAACACGGTGAAAGAATTTTCAAAAAAAGGGAGTAGTGAAAATTGAAATGCATCAATTTAAATTGTTAATAACTGTCCACGACAGCTATCAAGATTCTGTCCTCTCTGGAGTGTTTTTATCCCCCTTCCCAGGTGAAAGTCTCTTTGTTAAAGAATTGTAAAAACCTTTCAGAAAAACTTTCTCACAGGGTCTCCCTAGACACAAATCCACATCCTTTAGCGTAATGGCACGGCTCAGCAGAGAGAAAGGGGCTTATTCACACATTTTGGTTCCATCCCAAATTCATTCTTTTTTTAAAAAAAAGCAGGTACTAAAAAGATAATTAAACACATTAACTGATCAGACCATAAGGAGGTAGCCAATATTTTGTCATGTGGGACTTGGACAGGAGGCACTCTTGGACTACCGTGTGGAAAAAGCACAGAATTTCATGGTTTGTGAAGCCAGAAAGTGCAGCTTTCCTGCCTAGCTAATCCAAACTTAAAATCTACACCGATTAATGGCTTAGCTTTCTCAGCGTAAGAGGGGTGCATGCAGCAATCTGGTGACACAAGAGAACTAGAGTACTAGAGTACTTTTTTTTACAAAATAATTTGAGAAAGCAGTTCTGCAACTGAATTGCAAATGAAAGTTTCCTTGGAGATGCAGCACATAGAAAATTATAGCAAAAGTTAATAAAATTTCTATTGACAGATAAAGAACTGATACCCTTACAGGGATCAAAGCTATAATCTCTCAAGGCTCAGTCGACAAGCTATACAAACTATCCTTGCAGCTTAGAAGGATACGGTGGTCTCAGACATGCTGCGAGCATCATGGTTGCTGTTTTATTCAGTTTGAGTTTGTTTTTGCTGGAGGCAGCTGCTGTGCATTGATGCTTGCAGCCAAGGGCCTTTATGCATGACGACACACACTCAAAAGCACTGACAGCTGATGGTACTGTAATTCTAAATTGAAAAATAAATTGCAGAAATTATCGCCAATCACACTTATCTAACTAGCCAAAGTGGTAGACTTGGAAAATTGTGACTGAGCTTATACTAATTGTTTGGACATTGTCAACACCTCTATTCACTGTGATCAAATTGACAGTTGGTCATTAGAGCATGGATCAAAAAAAAGTGGGCAGGGGTTTACAGGAGCAGAGAAACATGGTCCATCATCAGAGCAGCCCCCAAGGCAATTGAGCACTGTCAGCTGTGGCTTAGTGGTAGGACTCTCACCTCTTGAATCAGGAGGTTGTGGATTCAAAATCCCACTCCAGGGACTTGAGTATCAAAAATGGACTGACACTCCAGTCCAGTACTGAGGGAGTGTTTCACTGTCGAGAGGTGCCGTCTTTCGGATGAGACATTAAACCGAGGCCCCATCTGCCCTCAGGTGGGTGTAAAAGATCCCTTGGCACTATTTGAAGAAGCGCAGGCTCATTCTCCCTCTTTTCCTGGCCAATATTTATCCCTCAACCAACGCCACTAAAATAGATTATCTGGTCATTATCACATTGCTGTTTGTGGGACCTTGCTGTGCACAAATTGGCTGCTGCATTTCCTACATTACAACAGTGACTACACTTCAAAAGTACTTCATTGGCTGCAAAGTGCTTTGGGATGTCTTGAGGTTATGAATGGTGCTATATAAATGCAAGTCTTTCTTTAATAGGAGTTTCATACTTTAATCCACATTCTATGCACTACCATTAATCACCAGCAGAGGCACAAGCAAAGACTAAGTAGAATAAAAAAAAGGATTTTCAGTATTTTGCCTCTCATTGTTAACTTCACCTAAATTTCTAGAGTTAAAACTTGGCTTATATACTGGATGACAGATTATTCTCTTGAATGGTCTTCACTAGAGTGGTACCATACCAGAGCCAGTCAGGTCTTGGAATCTAACATTCTAGATTTTGCAGACACTACCGTCTGGACAGCAGACAGACCGGGATTAGTTTGGTTTGTGTTTATTTGCCAGGGTTTTATTTTTCTGCCCTGTCTGAGGTCTCTCTACGACACACTATCCACAGCCGAAAGGATGGGCTGGCAGCCAGCCTGTCAAAGTCTGCGCCAATGCCACGGCACATAACCAGCAAGAGAATTATGGGAACACATCTTTCCTTGTACAATTCCACATGCACCTCCCAGCAGGGGTCACTAAGCAGCAATCCACAGTAAGGACCCTAGTGATTTTTTTTTTCCTTTTCCGCCCCCCCCCCCCGCAACCGCCTTCCTTCCCCCCTCCCTTCCTACCCCACCCCAACCCAACCTTCCTCTGACCAGAGATTGAACCGGGAGCTCTGTCTGTGGGACTCTTACCGCACCAGATGGCAAATCAAAGTACTCTGTTCAATTTTTACATTTCAAAAAAAATACTTTATCACAAACAAGACATTAAGTACACATCTGCTGCAGAAATTACTACATAGAAGCTAAGTGATAAAGTTCAGTCCAGAGAATTAATTGTTTCATTGATCTGCATGAATAAATAGCCCATAATGTCAAGTTTAAACATCTATTGTTATTAAGTCATATTTACACAACACATGATACCAATTGTTGCTTCCTGGAATTTAATATTTCACAAGATCAATATATTAAAAAGTCTTAAAAATCATTAACCTGCAACACACACACAGAAATACAGCTTGCAATGTAAAGAAAATTACTTTTAGACTCTTTATTAGTTGTATTTCAATGTACATATTCAATTTTGATCATTTTGGCAAAATTGTCAAACCATTTCTAATATCAAAGTTAACACTACCAAAACAAAAATTCCATGTTGCAAGTTATTTTCAAAGTTTTATTTTGTCAACAGCAATCTGCATTTCATAAGACACAATTGGTTTTAAATATTAAGACCTCCTATTCTTTAAATTATACATGTATAGGTAGGGAACGTGTCTATTCTTTCCCACCCCCTCCCCCAAGTTAGTCACCATTTTGAAAGGCCCAGTCGTTCAGGCAATGCTTCAACCTTGGGCTGGAGGTCATGGAGTTAAATCCCATCAGCTGACACTCCAGCTCACTTGCCTCAACATGGAGTGCTTCATAAAGGCACAGTTTTACTTGTGGAGATGGTGACAAGAGGGAGGGAGGCAGCAAGAACATTAAACACTGTGCACCTCAGCAATTCCATGGCCCCTTCATCGGGACCACTGAGCAGCATCTGAAGCAAGTTAGGCAGAAATTGGTGGCCCTGACTAATCAGACGAGAGGGGCATTTTATACAATGTTAACCCCTTGGGTACTTCACATCTTAACTTTTAATTTAATATATTAATATCTGGAAGGATATTTTGTGCATTGCCAATGACTACTTCTTAGAATTAAAAGATAAAGGCTGGTTTCCAAAGTTCAAACATCAAAATAGTAGTTTGATTTGGTGGCAAATGGTTCAGAAATTAGGGTTGCCTTAAATGATTACGGAAATTTCTCACTTTAGTTTTTCCTGTTATTTCATCACACAATAAACATATGGTCGAAAATTTGTAGGCCTGAAGTTCCTGGGCCAGTTGGGGTTGTGCATCAGCAGCACAATCGGGGCAGAACCCAGGTCTTCGCCATTCCGCCAGAAGTTAAGAGGGCGTCACTTCTTACAGAAGCCATCTAGCCAGTTCCACCTGTTATGGCAACATCCATCAGAAAATCCTGGCAGTGCCACCACCAGTGCTCCCAATGCCAAATATGCCTAGTGGAAATGGGGCCCAGAACAGCACCAATCGCCAGTTTCTTAATTGCTGTTGGGGGCAAGCACCAAGCTCCTTCGGCTGGAACAGCCAGCTTTGAAATGAAGCAGCACGGTCCTCCTGCTGTGGAATTCCTGGCTCCCCCTGCCAGGGTTAGATGCCCCCAGAACATCAGAGATGGCATCGGCACCCGTCATCCCATGTAAATGGCTCCAAGCCAGAAACAGGGATGCAGTCAGGCCAGCAACAGACTGGCTGCCAGGGGTCCCGTCCCGCCACACTTCCTGCAGAGGGGCAGGGCCTCAGGAATTTCAGGGCCTCTGAGATCAGTCCAAAAGCCATGGATCATTTTTATTTGGGTTGTTGGGAGGGGGGGCGGGTGGGTGAAGGGAAGGAGGGAAAGTTTGTACCAGCACTTGACTAATAACAGTTAGCTTTCCAGATTTGTTGCAGTCACTCAATAGCAGTTCACATAGAGTTGGCTCATTCAAGTTTGTGCCACTTTTCTGCCTTTCCTTTCCTCATGTCAGTATGCTGAATTTTTTGGGAGGAAAGGAAGAAAACTAAGATTGCAGGTATGATTTTGTTTTAAATACCATTTAAAAAAGGTCCCTTTTCAAAGCATTAATTAAAAATTGCCATATCCCTTTCTGCTATAATGCATTTTAGCCACATTATTTAGTGTCCATTGATTTATTTTTGAAAGAATTACTGGGTCCTCTGATCACTGAGTGGGCCATACGGACCAGGAAGATGACATCTTCTATCTCTGGTCTGTCACTTTAGTTGATTCCACCTGCAGTGCAAAATGGGACACACTACAGTTTACACATGGCCCCTGGGTCAGGGTTGAACAAAAATACACGGTAGGCTTCCCCACCTGATCATTATAAGACTCTGCGGGACACTGCAGGTCGGCAGGGCTGGGCTCAGCTGTTACGATGCATGCCGCTGCCCCACCCTGTTGAATAGCTCACCGTGACGTGAATAACAAGCTACTTGGGCAAGATACCAGAGGGTTAATCTCATCCATATCCCAGCAAAAACTGCCTTCAGGAGAGGACGGAGGGAGGGGAGAAATAAAATTACGATGCCAACTGTTTGAAATGGTATTTGAATCCCACGGTCACTTGTGGATCCATTTAGTGAAAGTAGTGAAAAATACTTTTCTTGTACTCGAAACCGTGCAAAACGGAATTAGAGAGACAATTACTCCTTAGTTGAAGCACCCAATCACAAAAAAACTACACCGAGGAGAGTGCAACTTTATATAGAGATTAAACACTGTCGTTTGTGTGTTAAAAGTACAGCAGTTTTAGTCTACTCTATAAAGTACCTTAGCTCAGCTTATCCAGCTGAAGCTTAATATTTGAGGCATTCTGAAAAGGACAGCTCTCACCATTACAACAAGCTGATTTCACCGGTTCATCGATTCACCCAATTCGCGCCATCAGAAGTACCTACATTTTTATTGTACATGAGGATTTAAATTAAGTCACTCCATGAAAGATTCACTGACTTAAATCTATAAAAAATTTCTTGGCACAAATTAGAGTTGTATTGTGGACCGTGTCCCACATCTGCAGCAAACCTTCGGGGCTGAGTTTGTGAATGACCAGCAGGTTCTTGTAAAAGCAAGGGTCAGTGTTCATGGGGCTCACCCTGCGTTTGACTATCCCAAACGTCCTGAAGCCATAATGCAACTGTGGTTCGACCCCGACCTTCTGCAGGCACATCCCCAGGTAGACGTCGTCGATGGGATAAAGCTGGATGCTCTCGGAAATCGAAACCAGCCGCCGGGCCAAGGAAGAGGCCATCAAAAAACCGCCGCCGCCGGCGTAGGGCGGGTAGGACTTGTCGTGCAACTGCTTGGGGATGTAGTATTTGCTCTGGTGGTTCCGAATGGGCAAAGCTCTGGAGATGATGTCCCCGACGAACAGACTGTCCCGCCTCTGCCCCTCGTCCTGGGAGGACAGGAACTCCAGGACGTTTTCGGTGTTGACGAAAACGTCGTCGTCCCCCTTGAAGACGAACCGAGTCTCCCTGCAGTAGACGTCGAACCACTTGAGGAAGTTCACCTCTTTGAGGGTGAGGTTGAAGAAAGTGTCCATGAAGTCCCACTGGAGGATGTCCCCGAACAGCCGGTCCTCGTACTCGACCAGCTTCTGGAGGTTCTTGCGGTCCTTGCCGGAGGCCGGGGTCCCCAACAGGAACAGGGTCTTGATGGTCCGGCCTCCGGCGCTCTGCTCCCTGCCCCAGGTCTTCCGCACCGCGTCCCGCCGGTCGTGCTGCTCGATGACCGACTTGACGACGATCAGCAGGTCGATGCCCCCGCCGCATTTCTCGGGGTGGTTGAGCAGCATGGGGAAGTAGCGGCAGTGCCGGTACAGCACGTACTGCTGGAACCTGGCGTCCAGCCCCGGGAACCAGTCCAGGCCCCTCACCGCCCAATTCGGGCTGCAGTCCGTCACCTTCACCCCCCAGCCCGGCGAGGCGGTCACGTTGGCCTGGGCCCCGGCTTCCGCTCGCGGGCCCGCGTCCTCCGCTCCCGGGCCGCTGGTGTTCTCGCTGTTCCCGCCGCCACTCCGGTAGGAGAAGACGCTCTCGGCTTCCAACCAGCCGCCCGGGTCCAAGCGGCTGGTCCCGGCCCTCCCGGACCCCCGCGCCCACCCCGTCGCCCAGCTTCAGCTTCTGGATCACGGCCACCGTGGCGAAGACCAGCGACAGGCTCAGCAGGGTCTTGAGGAGCTTCCTCTTGCGGAACATGTACTCCATGATCAGGGGGAGGGAGGGAGGGAGGAGGAGGAGGGGGTTTAAGAGCGGCCCTGGGCTGGGCTGGGCTCTCTCCCACCCCACACTGCCTTCGGACTTCAGAGCGGCCGAGCTGCAGGAGGGAGTCCCATTGCCGTATGCCGACCTCAGCCTCATGGCACTCGGGGGCACATGTCCCCCATCCTCCCTCCTCCTCCTCCCCGGGGGAGGGGGGGCTTCAGATACAGACTGATCACTGGGGTGTAGGGGGGAGAGGGGGTTTGATTCACTGCCTCCTTGGGGTCCGAGGGAGAATGAGAGAAGAGCCGCCGCCTCCTCGGGGGCTCCCTGCGATCTGGTGGCTCATCAGCCTGACGTCGGAGGAGGAGGAGGAGGAGGCGCAGCAAGTTCTCGCACCAGACTGAGGAGATGCTGTCCCAGCAGCTTCAACTGACCCCTCCCCTCACACCCCCTCCCCTCCCCTCACACCCCCTCCCCTCCCCTCACACCCCCTCCCCTCCCCTCACACCCCCTCCCCTCACACCCCTTCTCTCCTCACCCCCTCCCCTCACACCCCCTCCCCTCACACCCCCTCCCCTCACACCCCCTCCCCTCACACCCCCTCCCCTCACACCCCTTCTCTCCTCACCCCCCCTCCCCTCACACCCCCTCCCCTCACACCCCTTCTCTCCTCACCCCCTCTCTCCTCACCCCCTCTCCCCTCACCCCCTCCCCTCCCCTCACCCCCTCCCCTCCCCTCACCCCCTCCCCTCCCCTCACACCCCCTCCCCTCCCCTCCCCTCACACCCCCTCCCCTCCCCTCACACCCCCTCCCCTCCCCTCCCCTCACACCCCCTCCCCTCCCCTCACACCCTCCTCACCCCCCTCCCCTCACACCCTCCCCTCCCCCTCCCCTCCCCCTCCCCCTCCCCCTCCCCCTCCCCTCCCCCTCCCCCTCCCCCTCCCCCTCCCCTCCCCCTCCCCCTCCCCTCCCCCTCCCCCTCCCCCTCCCCCTCCCCTCACACCCTCCCCTCACCCCCTCCCCTCCCCTCACACCCTCCTCTCCCCTCACACCCTCCTCACCCCCTCCCCTCCCCTCACACCCTCCTCACCCCCTCCCCTCCCACCCTCCTCACCCCCTCCCCTCCCACCCTCCTCACCCCCTCCCCTCCCACCCTCCTCACCCCCCTCCCCTCCCACCCTCCTCACCCCCTCCCCTCCCCTCACACCCTCCTCACCCCCTCCCCTCCCCTCACACCCCCTCCTCACCCCCTCCCCTCACACCCTCCTCACCCCCTCCCCTCACACCCTCCTCACCCCCTCCCCTCCCCTCACACCCTCCTCACCCCCTCCCCTCCCCTCCCCTCCTCATCCCCTCCCCTCCCCTCACACCCTCCTCACCCCCTCCCCTCCCCTCACACCCTCCTCACCCCCTCCCCTCCCCTCACACCCTCCTCACCCCCTCCCCTCACCCCCTCCTCACCCCCTCCCCTCACACCCTCCTCACCCCCTCCCCTCCCCTCCCCTCACACCCTCCCCTCCCCTCACACCCTCCTCACCCCCTCCCCTCCCTCACACCCTCCTCACCCCCTCCCCTCCCCTCACACCCTCCTCACCCCTCCCCTCCCCTCACACCCTCCTCACCCCCTCCCCTCCCCTCACACCCTCCTCACCCCCTCCCCTCCCCTCACACCCTCCTCACCCCCTCCCCTCCCCTCACACCCTCCTCACCCCCTCCCCTCCCCTCACACCCTCCTCACCCCCTCCCCTCCCCTCACACCCTCCTCACCCCCTCCCCTCCCCTCACACCCTCCTCACCCCCTCCCTCCCCTCACACCCTCCTCACCCCTCCCCTCCCCTCACACCCTCCTCACCCCTCCCTCCCTCACACCCTCCTCACCCCCTCCCTCCCCTCCCCTCACACCCTCCTCCCCCCTCCCCTCCCCTCACACCCTCCTCCCCTCCCCTCCCCTCCCCTCACACCCTCCCCTCCCCTCACACCCTCCCCTCCCCTCACACCCTCCTCACCCCTCCCCTCACACCCCCTCCCCTCCCCTCACACCCCCTCCCCTCCCCTCACACCCCCTCCCCTCCCCTCACACCCCCTCCCCTCCCCTCACACCCCCTCCCCTCCCCTCACACCCCCTCCCCTCCCCTCACACCCCCTCCCTCCCCTCACACCCCCTCCCCTCCCCTCACACCCCTCCCCCTCCCCTCACAACCCCTCCCCTCCCCTCCCCTCACACCCCCTCCCCTCCCCTCACACCCCCTCCCCTCCCCTCCCCTCAA